>NC_080593.1:31244315-32638065 GCF_027887145.1 Ammospiza caudacuta | reverse complement strand
AATTATTTGTTGACCAAATATCCATGGTGCAGGATTAGGAGAGGGGTGGGAAGAGTGATGAGGGAAGTAGGGCAGGAAGCAGATATTTCTAAAATTGTCAAACTCTGGGAGTTTGAGCATTATCCAGTCACTTCAGACTGTCAGATGGAAAATCTTTGTTAAAGTAGATGTCTTCTAGCAGTGTAAAGGAAACCCATTAAGACACCACATATTACAGTCTGCCCAGGAGTGGGTAGTTCTGATGAATACCTTCCAAACATGCACAGCTGCACCATTCTGCAGGGAAAATGTTATGTAGGAGTGAATCATCTCACATTGTAAAAGAGAAGTTGTTTCACTGCTGACGTTTATAACTGACCTTACTGTTCCAAATCAGAGGCCACTGTTTCCAAGGATGGCTTTGAACAGCAACATTTGCAGAACTCATTGAAGCTGAGAAGAATTATTTTTGTTGTGGGAATATGTACCATTTGTGCAAGAAGTGTATAGCCTCTAACCACTTGCTGTAGAGCTGCAGTGACTTTTTTGAATGGATTTAAATGTCTTGAATTGCCTTGATTACCTAACAAATTTGAAAGGTACAGAAATAGTTATTTTAGCCACACTTCTCTCTAAGGAGGTTTCCTATGAGAAATTCTAGAAATTTCTAATGTAATTGTCCAGTACCTTTTGTTGGTCTTTGAGACTTACTGTGCTGTATATAGATGTATAATATATTGCCTTTTGTATTTGTATAATTCTACTTCTAAGACTAGATGTGCACATTTGATATTCCCTGAAGTCTGTGGAACGTCTGCATCAGGCTATCGATGTATGTCTTTCACATGAGAACCTGAATTTAAGCAACTGCCACACTTTCATTCACTTTCTTCAGCTCATTATGTGACACTGTTTTAGAAACACAGTTTTTCACCTTTTTTGCAGTGAAGTGTTCTCTTGATTGTACATGAAGACTTACATTCCTAATATATAGGCTACAAGATTGTCTTTTTAGTGTTTAATAATTTTGGCAGTAAAATAAATTTGGTTTTTTTTTGAAGTTGTATGTTTTTGTATTTGTACAGTAGAAAATTTTGCCTCTTTACAGACTTTGTTGAAATACACATTACATAGCTACATATTTGATCAGTTTTCATTCTACACATCCAGAAGTCATAGTAAGGTTGACTGCATTACTTTAAATATGCTGAATACCTATTTTATACAACATATGGTCTGCAAATGCAGCCCTGTCAGGAGGGACACCATGGCTGAGAAACGTTGATGGGTGAAGGGCGAGTCCAAGCAGAGTTGCAAATTGGCAGAAGCAGATGGTGATCCTGTCAGTGAAGCACCATTACCTGGGCAGATTGGTGCTTTTGGTAGTGTGAATATTAACAGTGCTTTGATACACAGCCTTTATCTGCACTGTGCCCAGGGTAGCTCTGGGGGCTGTTGTTGCTGGTAACAGCAGAAGCAAAGGTGGCAGTCAGTACCTTGGCATTTTTTGTCAGCAGCTCCTCTGCCCACTCAGCTGCAG
Source organism: Ammospiza caudacuta (assembly GCF_027887145.1). Lineage (NCBI taxonomy): Eukaryota > Metazoa > Chordata > Aves > Passeriformes > Passerellidae > Ammospiza > Ammospiza caudacuta. Next base: position 32,636,546 of record NC_080593.1, on the reverse strand, counting down.
TGCCTTTTTTTCCCCTAGTCTTTCTGTTGCTGATGATCTCTCTGCTAAATCTTTTTTTCCCTTGCCTTCCACCTTCCATATTCCGCTTCATTTGGGCTTTGTCTTTCCTGACCCCACCTGTGCATGCTTGGATGGTGCATCTCCCCAGGTTGTCTGCTCTTGCTTCCATCTCTTGTATGCTGCTTTTTCATGTCCAGTCAGGAGCTCCTGCTTCATGCTTCCATGCCTTCTGCCACCTCTGCTTGCTTTTCTGTATGTAGCCATAGACCATTCATTAACCTGGAAGAGATGGTTCTTGAAAATCCTCCAGCTCTCCCGGGCCTCTCTCTCCAGGATGGTCTCCCATGGCCATCTGCAGAGAAATTCCTGTGCAATGCAAGCTCCGTTCTGTAGCTCCAGGGTTGTGATCCTACATTTAGTTCAGGCTTTTTTCCTTTGCCCCTACAAATGCAATCTCTAGTGCAATGCTGTAGAGTAATGTGGATGAAGGAAAGAGCTGTAGTGGAGGGCAGCAGTGGGAGATCTCACCGCATGGTTTCCTAATTTTTGGATGTCAGTGTTTAACTGTGTCTTTTGAAAGGACAAAACTCGATTTCCCATCCTTTAAATGGGTGAGAAGGGAAATCTGATTCCAAGCATTGGAGTAGGTGAAAGTTTTCCTTTGCAAAAGGTAGAAATTAGACTTGGTGCTGTGATTGTCCTGTAAGTGTGTAGGATTTGCAATTTCAGTTACAGTGAGTGAAAGGCAGTGCTTAAAATGGGCTCTTATGTCGTTTCAGGGTCGAATAGCTATTGATTAGTGAAAAACAACATGAATTTCAACACCTTTTCTCTTCCCAAAATGTGGTACTCCAAAATACTGCCTGAATTTGCATGATGAGAACATAGCTGAGAGCCTGCTGGACAATTCACAGGGAAAGGGGTTTATGAAGGTATTACAGGCAATTAGTAACAAGTTACAGAAGTTATATTTGTTCCTACAGACTTCACAGCTGGTTGCTTGCACTGAGCTTGTAATAGTTGTTTTTCATGTTTTATGTTAATCAGGCTCTGTATGAAAGATGACTTCAGTATGGGGGTTTTCTCCCAGCCCACAGCTGCCAGGTAATAAATACACCTGCTAATTCCAGGTAGTGGGAAGAATGTCACTGTGAAACTCCAGCAGCCTTTGTGAAACAAGCTCTCACATCACAGAGTGCTCGCTTGGTTAGCTTGATTCCCAAAATAAGGTGGTGTTGAGTCATCTGTTACTCTGCATGTGCAGGGACAATGCAGAAATGTAACGGTGCGGAAGGACTCTGGAAGTCGCTCTGAGTCACGCAGCACTTCTGACAAGCTGCCTGCTTGTTGTTCTCATCACTAGTGCTGACTAATCCTGGCAGTCCCCCACACAGACTTGCTTGGTCTGGAGTCTGAGGGTAGGCTTTGTGCTGTGAGAGGGCACGTTTCAGAGGGGATAAGAAATGTCAGCTTCTGCCTCCACAGCACACAACAAAGCAAATGAAGGTGTGTCACGTATTGGTGTAAGGAGTCCTTGGTGTGGATAGCACTTCTGCAATACAAACTGTCAACCAGAATAATGAATGTTCAGTGCTTTCTCTGCAAAGACACTTTATTCGTGCATGAAATAATGGAATCACAAACTGGTTTGGGTTGGAAAGAACCTTAAAGATCATCTGGTTTCAGTTCCCTTGCCATGGCCAGGGATGCCACTCATGACCAGGTTGCTCAGAGCTCCATCTAACCTGGCCTTGAACACTTCCAGGGATGAGGCATCTACAGCTTCTTGGGGCAACTTGTTCCAGTTCCTCACCACTCTCACAGTAAAGAATTTTTTCCTAATGTAAACTTACTCTCAGTTTGAATCCATTACCCCTTGTCATGTCACTACAGTCTCTTGTATATCATCTTTGATTCCAGTGAATCACTAATTTAAAAATTACATATAAAACGTGTGTGTGTGTGTGTCTGTCTGTCTGTCTGTATTTTACACATATTGTTTTCCTCTTCAGCTATCAAGGTGTGGAGATTGTAGTACTGCCATGGAGACTGCTGGAGGTGGCAAAACCTTGGACCAGCACTGATGTCAGTGATGTAGGATACCACCTAAAGCAGATGTAGCTAGGTAGTGAAAGGTTGTATTGTCACTCAATTATTTTCCTTGTGGTTTTATCTGCCAGCAGTAAATTGATTTGAGTATAAATTGTAAAGGCTCTTGAAGTTACTCCTTAAAGATGCTTTCTTTTTTTAAGAATCACAATACTCCTATTTTTTCCTTTTGCTTTTTTAGTTGGTAAAATGCATTCTGTTTTCATTATTGTTAACAACCTGCATTTCAGACTTCATTAATAATTGGGAGAGAATCAGGATAGTATTATATATGGTAACATTTTGTGAACCAACTGTCATACCAAATATCATCTTTCAGCAGACTGTCTTGCCCCCTCTAATGCTGGTGTGTAAGAAATGTGTTACAATAAATCAGTAGAACTGCTTTCACAAGGTAACACTGATATTTAGTTTACTCATTTACTTGTCAGTTCATTGGGATTTATATTCCTCATTTCAGCCATTAGAAAATACCAATCCAACTGCTCTTTAGCAAAACTACTGATTTCATCTCTCCCTGTATTGACTTGAGAAAGATACAGGCACTGTCAAACCAATTCAGGACATCCTGAGCTAGGAAGATCCTTTCTGACACCCACAAGGTGTTTATCCCATGTCTTCCTCCCTTTTCACCCTGAACAACTGGCTTAGCATTGCTGCTTTCCTTCTGATTCTGACTGAATTGAATCCCTACATTCCCTTTCTTGCTGAATTAAGCCTAAAGAAGCTTTAGCACAGGATCAGTGGCTTCAGCAGAGCTCTGAATGTCAGCAGCTGTCCCCTTAGCTAAAGGCCTCACAAGCAGGCAGATGTCTAGGAAGAATAGATCTGCTTTGGTGGTTCTCTGGCCACACTGTAAAGATCAGCTTGAAATAATGTGGACAGGTGCTGGGATTTAAGATTCAAACTGCATCTGTTCAGATTATATGACTAATCACGAAGCAGTTGCATTTTCTACCATTTTCAAATGTCTAAAGTAGTGAAGGAGGAAAGAAATAGAGCACAAATCTCTATCATTCTCATTTCTTTATTTCATTCTCATTTCTCATAAAGCTATTGCTTTATGATCTCACTTAGAAGTATGCAATACCTTTACCAGCTTTTGAATTTTAAGGTGGAATAGCAGCAAGGCTGTTAAAGCTTCCTTGTAAGTGGATGATACATGTTCAGCTCTAGCTGAGTCCTCTGACAAATCTTCATTCTAAACTCTTTCAGTTGGGAAAGAGTTCCTTGACTGTCTTGCACAGTATATCAAATTCATATCTTTAAGCTTCCTTGGTTATCTGTGAGAAGTTGCTTTTTCCTGCTGCCAGCATAGGAAATCATGCTACAAAAACACTGAACAATTCCTGCTAGTTCCCTGCTTTGGCATCATTGCACAAAATAAAAAGTGCTTATGGACGAATAAGGAATTGCTGAGCAATGGATTTCTCCAAGATCCAGGCTGTATGAGCCACCTTTTTTATAAAGCCTGGCATGTGTGATACAGACTGCAGCACAACATGTGTGCCCCATTCCCCATGAGTGACAGGGTGTTAGTGTACCTGAGGAATCATACTAGATGAGAAATGGTGATGTTGGGGAGCACAAAGGGTTTTGATGCACTCTGAGATGAGTAACTTCTTAAATACACCAACAAAATTAGTTACTAGGTAGATCTACTTATAAGGTACTTGATGCTGTAATTCAATTTCAGGCAGAAAAGCAGCCCCTTGGACGAATCTTGATTTGCTCTTGAGATACTGAACAGTTTTAACATGCCTTGACATTCAGTACCACGTTCATAATCCCTGTAATTATTCCTTCCTACTCCAACAAGAGTAGGCAGTGTACTGCACAGGGGCTGAGGGACAGTTCTGTTTCATGCTTGAAAGGAGGAACGTGTCATACAAAGCACACTTTGTACTGAGCTGTGGGAAAAGAGGTGAATGGGAGGCGAAACCAGAAACTTTAAGAGCAGCTCAAAATGTCACTTCCTCTCTGTCTGTTTCTGGGGCCACTTTTGTATGAATGAAGAAACTGCACAAAATGAGACACACATAAAGCTGAGAGCTCTTGGAAGAAATCTCTTCTCCCCTGGCTCCCAGCTGACTGCAAGGGCAGGCATCTTCCCATGAGGCAGAACTTGTGCCATGGCATTCTGCCCCTTCCCTGCCTCTGCTTCCTTCTTGGAGAGGGAGCAAAGTGCTGGAACTACCACAGCAACAAATACAGGGAATTTACTCCTGAAACAACCTACCACGGGACTAGAACACGTGTGGGCAGCAGTGGTGGCTGCACTCTTCTACATAAGTTTAAGTGCTGCTGATTTTCTTGCCATACTTTGCTGTCGAGAAATGCTGGTACCTTTTGACAAGTACAAAATGAAATGCTCAAAGAAGGTTTAGCCAAAGGATAGAGTCTCTGGCATTTGCCACCTTAAGAATGAGAGGGAAATTATGTGGAAAGTTGGCATTTAACATAAAATTAACTTAAGAAATATATTTGAGCACCTGCAAGGAACTGAATGAAGAAGGAGCAGAAGAGAATGTCCAGCCTAGTGGGATCAGAAAGTCTTTGTGGTGAACTATTGCTAGAAGAAAAAGCAGAATTCAGCTTCTGCAAGGAAATGAAAATTTAAGTACAGCTTCCTTCACTATAAAAAGAGAACAAGGGAAAAAACAAAGGGGGAGGAGCAGGAAGCAAGTGCAAGAAAATATTTTCTAGAAGATTGACATTGCCACCCCATGGCCAGTCAGTACAAGGACAGAGTGATGCACATCTAAAGGCAAAGGTGTTCTGTGGTTTGTGTCACTCACACTGCTCCTCCTGCTGGGAATGCCAGCGGGAGGTTGGGCACCCGGGGCAGCGCCCAGCCTGAGCTGGGCATCATTCCCTGGTCAGACCATTGGGCACCCTTGTGCAGGCACAGCCTGAGCTGAGCACCACTCCTTGCACAGGCACAGCCTGAGCTGGGCATCATTCCCTGGTGACCCCACAGCTGCCCTTGCGTGGCACCCTTTGAACAGAGGGGACTTGTAATGCCAGCAGGAACAACCCGGTGACTCACAAGGTCAGTGCCTGATCTGCTCTCAGTTATCACAGCAGATCACATTTCCTTGAGGACTGTGGCACTGTGCTATACAAAGTACTGGCATTAACCTTTTTCTTTGTGCCTTTCCTTGCCTGAATGGATGACATGAAGCTCAGCAGGGTTGCAGTCCTGAAGGCACTTTGTGGGTCCTTTTGTCAGAAGTGTGATCTGGCCTGACAACTTTTGCTTGAATTTCTCAATATCTGCTCAGTGGGCAGGTTATTAGCCAGCATAAACTCCTCTCAGTCTTGCCAGTCATTTCTTCTAACCTCTACACTATTCTGACAGGCAAATCAAAATGTCAAGTCAAATAAAACATCAAGACCCTATTAGGGAATACGAGCAGGCCACCATATGGAAAACAGAAGAATGTAAAAAGGAGGTTTGGGGTGCCTTGGCAGCTTTTCCCTATGGACTAATATACAGTCCAAAGGAAAGGAAACAGCATGAAAGAAAATACCAACTCATTTAACAGCAAATGTGAGACACCTGGATAATTTTTCACACAGATACACAGATGTACCTCTTTGTAGATGTGCATGTGACTGTCATCAACTGATGACAACAATCATATCTCTTGGGAAAATTTTCTGTAGAGTTATCTAGAAGTTGACTGAATTATCTGAAAAACTACATGGAATTCTATGAGAGTTTGTGGTGGAAGAGATACTGGTTAGTTAATTAATAAAACAGATAAAACCTAACTTTTTCTAAGCTACTTCATTGTATAGATGAAATGAGAGTTTTGCTGTCATACGTGATCTGTGCTAATTACTGCAATTATAATACTTGCAGAGAAGGAAATTTGCAAAAAGTATATTAAATGTTCAGCACTCAGCTGCTTGTCAGCTGAAAGGAAGGCAAGTTAATTGAATGTAACAGTCAATCCTCTTTCTGTTGTTAATCAGTGGTTAATTATAATGTGCAGCTACATGGCCATATGTCACTTGCTGTGGCATAAGAGTAATGTGTCACTGCTATTGATCACTGCACTGGAGGAGCTGGAGTTGCTATACCCCTGTGCTAAATGCCTTACAGAGAGATGACTGCTTTCAGTGTTGCATAAAATTAATCTTCATTCAAATTTTAGGAATTAAAATTAGGCTACATATCCAACCAGAATCTAACACATGTATGGTACATCGTATTAGTCTGATTTTTGATTGGTGAATAGATGTAAAAAAATCAAAGAATCATTGAGGTTAGAAAGAATCTTTCAGATCATTGAATCCAAACACTAACCTAACACTGCCAAGCCCACCACCAAACCACATTCCCAGGTGCCACATCTATATATCTTTTAAGTAATTCCAGGGATGGTGACTCCACCACTTCCCTGTGCAGCCTGTTCCAATGCTTGACAGCCCTTTCAGGGAAGAATTTTTTTCTAATACCCTATCCACACCTCCCCTGACACAGCCTGAGGCCATTTCCTCTTGTCCTGTCACTTGTCACCTGGGAGAAGGGACTGGCCCCCACCTTCACTCTGGAGAGCTATAAGGTCCCCTCTGAGTTTTATTTTCTCCAGGGTAAAAAACCCCCATCTCCCTCAGCTGCTCCTTGTGAGATTTGTGTCCTAGAACTCTTACCAGCTTCACTGCCCTTCTTTGGACCGAAAACCAAAATAAAATAGATGAAGTGGCAGAAGGATCTCCTAGGACCAGGCACAGAATTACTGAGAAGGGTGCTATTGCCAAGAGCAATTTTTCTGTAGACTCCTTGGAACTAAGCAAAGCTGCCCAAAACTGATTTAAGGTTCCTGGGTATCTGGAAATTGACTACTTTTAATATATAACAGCTTTGGTTGTCCACTAAAAACCAGAGAGTGGTCTAAAGGACTGTTTTTCTCAAAAGTTTATTGTCCATTTGATAGTTTACTTGTGCCTGCTCTAAAACACTGCTTAGAAACCAAGCATGGTTTTCAAATTAGTGTCCCATAGAAATTGATCCTCTGTCTCTCCTGTCCTGATGGATTTTCAGGCTTGAGGATTGGCCTGTGTAGATACAGATACTAAAAATGACTGTGGGAATGAAGACAAAGCCTTAAACCTCAGAGGCTGAGTGTTGGGTACAGTAGAGCCCAAACCTGTAACCTGCAGCCCCTGGAACTGGAGATGATGATACAATTATCACAATTTTAAAAAGGTAATAAGCAATATGCACTACAATGCATCACCAAATATTCCTCAAACTTTCCCCTGAGTAAACACTTTTCATCTGTGAGGATCAGGCAGAATCTAACAATGTGTGTGAGGTAAGAAGAGCAATTCAGCATGGTAGAGAGGGTGGCTTAATGAAGCTGGTCTGGCTAACAGTGAAAAGGAGGCACTTTCCAACACAGATCAATTATCTCTTCCATTCTGCTTCAGGATAGAAAATGGATGGAAAAATATCATCTTCTCTGATGGCAGGAAAACCATTATTAGTCCAGTTTATTAGACTGTGCATTAGCCAGTGTGTTTAATCATTTTTCTTCCCTAATAACATTTAAAAAAACAAGTGAGAAACGTGTTGTAAAAGGGAGTTGAGTCTTTACAACATTTAGCTGTTTGAAGGTGAGAAAGTATCCAGTACCCTCACCTATGGGAGAAAGCATGCTACTTAAACCTTCATTTATTCACCTGTGTCTGGAAAACTGGGAATTGGGTATCTGTCTGAATATCTGCATGATCTTACACTGGGGACTCCAAAGCATGGATAAATAATTAAAGGAAGATTAGAGGGTAATGAATGCTTTGCCCACTTAGACTAGAGCCTTTGACGTCACCTCCTCCTCGTGACGGCTGCAGCCAAAAAGGCTTGCTCCAAAAGCAGAGCACAGCATTGATCTGATTTCAGTAGATCAGCTACAGTACTGCTTTCTTCTGTGACTATTCACAGCACCTCATGGGAGGCTCCAGCATCCTTTCAAAATATTTCCACTTGCCTGGAATGAGGGTGGATGTTCTGTATTCTAGCAGCAAACGTGTTGACTTCTGAATTCAGTAAGAATGGCAGTGTTGATGCCTGTGGGAGAAGAATGCCCTCCTTCATCTTAGACTGTGCTTTTATTGCACCTACCTTAAACCTCCTTTTTTAGGTCCACAGCTTCCTAGAAGAACCCATAACCCATCACTTGTATGCAGATTATTACTTGAAAGTCAATGGCTTTCAAATTTGTTTTTCCAGGCCAACACTGAGATACCTCATGGAACCAGAGCTTTCAACACACAAGTTCTGAGCTTCTGTGGTGGCTTGCTCTGCTTGGTCTCAGGTCTTTAGTGCTGTGGTGCTGGTTTTGGAGCATCTCTGGAGGTCGTTTTTCAGTCATACATATGGTGTCTGCTCGAAAGCTGTATCTGCCATATGTGCCTCTGTGGCATGAGTCCTCTCTAATCTGAGCAAACCTTGAGTTTCTCCCTCTCACCTCAGTCCTCTTAGGAGCACATGAGCAGAGAACAAGTGGGTGTCATTCTGGGTCTCTCTGCTCCAAAGGGCCAAGATGAATGGCATTTCTGAGAGGCACTTTTACTTCTCAAAGTGCAGAAATGTATCCAAGAGCTGATGTCTACTCAAACACCAGACTGTTTGGGGCAGCATGCCCAGAAATGTTGGCATTTGAGTAGAAAATGTAAGTGTTTATACATCCCACTTCCTGCAGTTGTCTGTGTAGTTATGGTATGGATCTGCTTTTTCAGGCAGAAACAAAAATACCATTCCATCTTTTCCCTTTTTCTCAAAGGGTGTTTTGCACTGTAAGAAACAAGGAGTCCTTCTGCATAAGGAACAGCTACCATTTCTGATTCCTGTGAAGGAGGGAAATGGCATATCTCCACCAAAAAGTCAAAAAAGACCTGACAGCACTGATACCACTGGCAGCCTAGACAGACAGCAAAGTGTTACAGCTTGAGGTAAATGGAATTTGTCCTCCTTGCAGGATGAACTGCATGTTTTCAGATAAGATCATCTTCTAACAGTGTTTATCAGACTTTTCACCTTTCCTCTGAGTTAACAGAAACTCAGCTGCCCTGAGGTGAGTGAGAACAAACCAGAGTTTCTGACAGTAGTGCAAACCTGCCTCTAGAGGAAGGGAGCCTATCCCACTGCTTAAAGGTATTCTATAGTTTAGGTGTCAAGGCATTTATTCCATAATTTCAGTGTCTTTTCACTGGACTGGTCAAGGCAGACAGAGTTGCTTGTTGAACAGCACTGTGGTTTTTCTAATGTTTTGTATTTTACTTCCTAGACCTAATCATGACTTTGCAATCAGAGAAACACTTGCCATCTATACAGGGCTGGGAGGGAGCATGAGATCTTCTTACATAGAAATGCCAGCATTTTAGAATGCACTGTTCTTAAATGGGACTTCTACAAGGAAAGCATGTCAGAAGCACTAGTATGTGTCTTTTTCATTGTTTGTCTATGTGTTGTATATAAAATACATAGTATTTTAGGAAATAATTAGGAAATTATCTCAGTGAGGGTGGATGGGACTTTGAGGAGCCTGGTCTAGTGGAAGGCATCCCTGCCTATAGCAGAGAAGTTGGAACTAGGAAATCTAGAGCGTTCCTTCCAACCCAAACTGTTCTATGCTTCTATGATCCTATTCCATCTCCTGCCCACTCCTGATGGCCTCCAAAGACTGTGCATGCAGCTGAATTCTGCCCTCATGGTCAAAGATCTGCCCATGACTGTTTTTGTATCACTGTCACATAAACTCTACAAGACAACTGTCAGAGGTGCCAGCCTTTCAGTCAGCTGCCCTCAGATTTCTCTCTGGCAGTTAATTAAAACCAAAGCAGCATTTATCATGTACCTACCAGCAGATGATAGAGCACCCTGTCCCTCTGTAGCCAGAGTAACACACCAAACCTCTTCCTCAGCACGTGCCTTATCTTCGTGGAGATTGGATGGTCTGAGCTTCATTTGCAAGAGATACCTTGGCCAGCCTCCTTACATTGTGCTTCTATGAGGCAGGTTCAGGACGCTTTTCTTCTTTTTAGGGTTTTCCAATGAACTTCTTTATATTTTAATGAAAATGCTTATGTAATGCCCTCAAAACAGCTGTTACCAGCTGAATGAGAGCTCATTGCATTTTGGCAGTCGCTCATGCACCTCTTTTTTCAATCTCCTGCCTTGCTGCCTACTATGGAGCTGCAGCAGAACTGAGACTGAGTGCTTGTGGCATGGCTGAATTACTGTCAGTACCAGTGCCTGGCTGCTTTCACAGAATAATTAAATTTCAGCAGTGTAATTTTGACGCTCTGTAATTTAATAATGCCCAAATTAAGCTTCTTTATCCTTGAAGATGATCTAGCAAATGGATTACTCATTGTGCTTGGCTCTGGTGACCGGTCTTGCCTGACAAGTCAGAAGTTGATGTTAGCTATGAGCATGGAAGTCCTGGGTACCCCCAGTGAGGCAGCTTTCGTTGTCACCACAGGCTAGGATGGACATCTTCAGTCAGGTCATCTCCTTCCTCCAGCAGGTCATGGTAGTCAACTGAGACTATCCCTCAGGTCACCTACCGTGGTCCAGCTGTGTGAGGGAGCAGATTGAGTTTAAATTTATTTTTGCACATCTCTTTTTTCACCCCTCAAATACATAGTTTATTGTGTGGCAGACACAGTTCTTAGCAACCAGGCTTTCCCCCTCCCCAGAGCTCATTTTTTTTATTTGAGTGCCAAATATGGATGAAGGCAGAAGCTTGGCAAGCTTCTAGGATGGATTGTAAGAGAAGAAATACAGAGAGAATTTCTGCTCTTGGGCTTTATAGATCTAGAAGCACTCCAGACAGGACAATTATGAGACTGCTGGATTTAAGACCTTTTACTTGGGTAGAAAATCCTGTTTGTGATGTCAATAATGATAAAACATTTGAATGTTTGGACACAAACTTAGTATCTCAAAGACTTCACACTTACAGGTTAGCATTGCCAGGCATTGATCTCTAAGTAGCATCAATTCCTCACAGCACCTGCCCTCTTTCCCTCCAGCTGCTGTGAGGGAGCAGCTCTTTCATGCAGCCCTGAGCATGTCACCAGTCCTTGCTAGCAGCTGGAACATTCTCAATACATTTAGAAGGACCAGCTCAAGGTTACAGCAGGACTGCCTGGTGAGCTACCAGTACACTTTCTACTTTCTGCAAAAGAAATTTGCAACAATAAATATATGATTGAGTCAGAACAAACATGATACATGTCTAAGATCAAAACCAGCCAGTTCCCAGGTAACATCTGATTAGTTCTCTGGGAAAAGGCTTTTGCAGTACTTAACACAAGGACTTTGAGCCTCACTGACAACTGGTTGACAAGGTAAATGGACACACATATTGTAGCTTATTTTAGTGTTACTATGGTGAGGGAGAAGGCCAAAGATATTTATTTCTCCATGAGGTTTTTACTGGGAGCTGCAAAGGGCCGTGCAGTCTGCTACCCTAATCTCATTGTTTACAGAAGTTGATATGTGAACCCTATCAAAGCTTGTGAAAGAAAACAAATCCTAATCTCCCTTTCTGCATGCTACAGCCCAGCCTTCTTGTAACTGAGCCCTTCTAGCAGTCTCCTTTTCTGGCACTACAGATCCAGAGTAGTTGGTGTTGGAAGGCATTATTCACATGTCCTACCAGCTTTGAGTAATACTGTGACTCTGGCTAAGTCTGTATTGTCCTTGTATGAGGCCAAAACATTATTTCCTCATTTTTATTGTTTCAGGTCTTACAGCACACTTTTTCACCCTTCCTCCTTCACTTTCTTTCCAGCCCTGTGTTTTTCATGTGGCTTTCCGTGGAGTAATTTGTTTTTTATCAATAACTACTCAGCTATGATTCAATGATTATTTTACTCCAGTAGTGCATGGGTTTCCACAAAGAAGCTTAAATTCCATGTCATTGAAATGCTGTACAAAATCCATCTGTGTTGGACAAACCAACCTTATGGAAAAGCTCTAAGAGGAAATTATCATCTATGTACTTGTAGATAAATTGCCACAGAATTTGTTACTATGCCACATCTAGGAAGGAATGCAAGAATTAGAGCAAGTCATGAGCATCTCTGTCCCTCTGTCTGTTGGGGAATTGTGATATGGTCCTCAGCAAGCATGACTTCATTTGTGTAACAGTGGGAAATTGCGGTAACACAGGAATCACAGTGAGAAAGTTCAGTGTGAGATTTTATGAAAGGTATTTATTTGCAAATCTTTAAGCAAGTTGATTTTAGACACTCACACTCATTCTGCTGTAGAGTTAATTTTCTGACACTCTGATACTCAAATATTCTTGATCGCCCACTCAGAGAGTCCCAGTGGCCTGGCCAGGATCCCTTGAGCTGGACACAAAGGAATGGGGGTGCTGCTGCCATGCCCTCACTACAAGGCATTGACTAGGGACAACAAAGTGATTTCTGGACAGATCTGTCATTTCCCTTAGGAGGGATCAGCTGATATCTTTTACCTCAGAATCCTGTTTACTTTGTTCTGCACAAACGATAGGCCAGGATGCTGCCCATTGCCTGTTTTTCTCTGTTTTCAACACATGTGTTTTCCAGGCAGGATAACAGGAAAGGCAAGGGGTGTCTGACACTGCAGCCTTGGTACCATCCTCCTGGGATCAGGATCCTGGGGTTTTTGCTGACAGGTCATCTGTGTTGTGGCTGTTTTCAAAGGCAGGTCCTTGGCCTTGACATAAACAGAGCAATTCCTTAACTTTTCTGCTGGGCATGGTTTTCTGTGTCAACAAGTGTCCATCCTTTTAACCCTCTGTTCTGCTGCTGCTTTCACACCTTTTCATTCATTCTTAACTCCCATCTTCCTTTGCTTTGCTGTTACAGATCACTCCAACTGCTGTAGACAGTCCTGATGCCCTTTTATTAGAATTCATAATCTCTCTAAAATATCTAATTTAATGCCCCCTCTAGCCTTTGACAGCACACGATGAATGCTCTGTTGAAGTGTAAATGAAGCTTGTAAATGTAATCTATCATACTTGGTGAAAGAAACTCTAAATTTTGGGACACACACACTCTATCCCCTATATCTGCTGAAGCACAGACTTCTTGAAATGCCAAAATATGTGTGAAATAATGAAAACACTGAGGTGGCCAATATCAACAGCTTTAAAAATAACAAAATTACGCCTGCCAAAATAGGAATGGAAAATTGATAGTCTATATTTCCCATGACGCGGTGGAAGATTTGAACAGACTGCTCCCACTGATGTCATGAAGTTACTGCTCTAAATTTACTGTTAGTAGGTGAAAACCAAACTATTCCTGGTTTAATATCTTTTTGCTTGTTCCCAGCAATGGAAGTTATAGATTATTGCTGACAGGAGGCAAAATGCTGACTCTACCTTAACCTTGAAGCTGAGGTTTGCTAGTGCTGACCAGTGCTGGGTATGAAGTCGAGTTAGCAGTCTGTGTTAAGTGTGCAGCTACACGACAGCATTAGACACTTCGAAATGTAGGATAGCACACTGAAGTCACTAATTAGTCTTTTGCAGGTAGCTATTAAAAGCTGATCAACTGAAAACTGACCAGTAGGAGCTTGCATGCTCCTGGCTTTAAGATTTTTTAGCTACTCACTATTATTTGAAAGTAGAATTCTTAAAACCTGTTGTTTTAGTAACCTTATTCTTCTTTCTGCAACTCAATTAATTTGTGACACTGAGGCTAAAATGTGTTTCTGATGTCAGTGACTTGTGACACATATGCAGTTAAATGGGATAGTCTGAAACTCCAGCTGCATTAAGGGGAGAATAATATTGCAAATGCATGATACAGTACCTTAGAGAGAACAGAACTTTACTGATCCAGCAGTTTACCCTGTGAGTTCTAATGCAGAGGAATGTTTTCTAGGGGCAGGTATTTGGACACCTGAGAGGACTGGAAGTTGCAAGGCTGGATTTATTAGAGCTGGAAATAAATCAAATTTTGCACAAGCTAGAACTTGCATTTTTTTCCCCCTAACATTGAGATCTAATAAAAATGGAAGTTAAATGGGGTCAAGATGCCACAGAAGACTGCAGTGAGAGATGCCACACACTGTCCTATGTACATCTTAGTGCAGAATCCTTGATCATGATCTAGCATGCAAACATAGAGCTGTGGTCTGTGACTATTTTTGTAACCACACCCTTTTTGTCTTTCTCAGAGGTTGGACTGGACTCTGGTACAGCATTCACCACAACTGTACAGAAATGCATGAAAACATAAAAAAAAATTGGTGGAAATTTGAGTCAGAAAAATCAGGACCATCTGTTCCTCCCTCTACCATAGAACTCCTATGTATCAACCTAATTACTCCAATCAAAGTGCTCCTAATTTTCTAATGTCAAATATTTGCATAGGTACTTCTAGGTAGCTGAAACACTGAGGACTTCAAAGCTGCAGTTGAAGTTTGCTATACATGTCTATACATATATCCTCAGAAATGGTGCTGGTATTGATATCCAAACTGGCTCATTTTCAATTAATTCTGATAAACCTGCTGTTCTGTGTACATTTATATACATATAATGCAGAAGTTTCTATACACAGGTACATAGAATCATAGAATTGCCTGGGTAGGAAGGGACCTTAAAGACCATCTTGTTCCAAGCCCCCTGCCGTGGGCAGACACTTTTCACTAGACCAGGTTGCTCAGAATCCCACCCAACCTGGTTTTAAACACTTCCAGGGATGGGGCATCCACAACTTACCTGGGCAAACTGTTCCAGTGCCTCACCATCCTCACAGCAAAGAATTTTTTCCTAATATCTAATGTAAGCCTCCTCTGTCAGTTTGAATCCATTCCCCCTTGTCCTGTCACTACAGACTCCCTTCAGGAGCTGAAAGGCCACAATTAGGCCACCCTGAAGCCTTCCCTTCTCTAGGCTGAACAATCCCAATTCTCTCAATCTTTCCTCGTAGGAGATGTGTTCTATCCCTCTAATTATCTTGGTGGCCAATCCAACAGATTCATGTCCTTCCTGCACTGAGGACCCCAGAGCTGGATGCTATACATGTATGTGTGTGAGCTGCAGGTTTTTGAGAATGAAGACAAGCTAGTTTGGGTACCAGTAGCATTCCTGTGGTAAGCACAATCTTCCCTGTCAGTTATAAACCAATTTCTTCATGACAGGGACACTGGAACTCGCCATGTAGCTGGTGAGAAATGTTGGTGCCTTAGTGTTTTCTTCAGCCTTCAGAAGTGCTGGTTACTCTGCAAGTCTTGAAGGCTTTCTTTGTCAACTGAGACAGCCATACTCAGAGGGAAGAACACAGCCTTATCAGAAAATTGATTAAATGTGCTTGCTTAAGACTCCCATGTTACAGTAAGATGCCCATGAAATGACCATGGAGAAATAGTTTTATTCAGTGCACCTAAAGTGAAACAAAGAGTAGCTTAGAAAAGGCATTGTAACCACTTGTGCATTACACAGAGAACATGGCAAGTACTGAATTTAGTATAAAAGTATCCACCAACCAGACAAGCAGAAAGAAAAAAATATGACTCCCCCCTTCCCCCCCACCCCAGTGTGACCAAGGTTAAGAAGCATTTGTGCAAATGGATATATTTCTGGCTTGGAGCCAACTGGGGAGAGAAAGCAATTGCTATAGATAGAATCCCAGAACGTGTAACAGAAGTTGTAGCGGGCTGTTGGAGGCTGAAGTATGTCAAGAATGAGGTTAGCAATTAACAGTTCCAGAGACTTTATTTAAGTGGAGTCTGCTCACAGGTAGCAGACTCCACAGAATTCTAAACATGGAAGCAGTTGCTAGTGTTCTTTCTACTACTTGAGACAGCAAGTATAAACATTTCTGATTTACTAAGAGTAGGACACTTCAACACACATTTAAGGGTCCTGGCCACTTGGCAGCAGCAGGCTTTAACTTCCATAGATGTAGAAGTATCTTTTCCCTGTCATTAAAACCCTCCTCTCTGAAGGAACATTACCAGAGGAACTGATCTTGATCAAATATCTATTTTATACATTACATATTCCAATTTTTTAAATCCAAAACTAAGTTTATTTATCCAATAAAATACTATTGGATTAATTTTGGCACAGGCACACAACATCATCATGCTCTCTATTCAGACAATACATACATGTATCCTTTATTTTCCATGTAAAGAAATACAGGGACAAGCTTTTGGCCAACCTGCTCTGATACAGTTAATTTGCCTTATCTGTAACTCAGCTGGGCCTGCTCAGCACAACAAACACCACTGTATGTAACAATGATGTGTTTCTGAGGCAGTAATATCTTAACTGCTCTTAAATCACTAATGTTTTGAACATTTCACACACATTTTACAAATAAAAGGGAAAGTTGAATACAAAAAAAATACACAATAACTTGGATTAGTGAAAGAGAAGATCATTATGGAGGTGGATGTGAAAACTTGTGAAGCTTACAGCAGGGAAAACCAGCCATACCCCCAAACCTCAGACTCATCTGCCCCTAATAATGGTTAACAGTTTTCAGCAATGTATAATTAGGGATAAATAAAATAACTTTGAGACTGGCAACCACATTTCTCAAAGCAGCAGTTGTCATTAATTGAATTATCTTTCTTGCTGCTTCTTGAGCTGAGGCATCCAGTGGTTTACTATAAAATGAGCCTGTGTACAAATGCCTTCAATTAGTGGTTATTTCAAGGAGAGTTTATGTTCTGCAGAAGAGTAAATGAATCTTTTCCCTTTTGAGATAATTGCATTTTCAGGCCTCTGTGAGTTATGGAAAGTGATGACAATTTGGAGGTGACAACTCTTTGTGAGGTACAATTGCACAAGGTACAAGGAGAAATGACCAAGAAGCTCCGAGTGACCTCTTTTATAATATATTCTTACAGACCTTCACACAGCACTTAAAAATGTGTGAAGCCACAACACATTATACATAACAAGAGCCAGACACAGGCTATCATAAAGTTTTTTGGAAAGACTCCAACCTAACCTAATGAATAACAAATATGCCTAAAAATGCAAAGTACTTGTTTTAAAAACAAAATACTACTTTAAAGTGGATCTTTAGGCCTTTGATCTGACTGCCACCCATCTTCTTGGGAAGAATATTCTTCTTAAGATCTACAACCTGGCTGTCAGGCTGCCTGCTATTTCAACAGTGTAAGCTCCTCAGTCTCCACAATTTGGGCTTCTAGCAATAATTTCCATAATGTTTTCAAGAGTTAAAATACTTTATGTTGCAAAGCACTGGATTAGATCTCAAAAACTGGACTTTATTCTTGTTTCTGTAGGTCACCCAGATGGGTAATCTGTAAGGTTACCACTCTATTCTTCAGTTTCTTCATCTGTAAAATGGGGATAATTATATTCACTAGCTTTTAACAAGCATTTCAAGATATACATGGTTATGGATTAAGCAGTGTGGATAATCCCTGATGAGTAACACACAGCTGCTAACACACTGACTTATTCACTTTCATATTAGCATCTTTATTTAAACAGTCGCAAAACACTCATTTTGTCAAACAGGAACTGCAAAGAGGCTTTTATCCAGCACAATTGTAATTAGAATAGTAGAGAAGTGATGAGACTTTGAGCTCAAGACATGATATATCTGGTATTTTAACTTCAAGTAACTGCAGTAGCAAAAAGAGTTTCCAATTCAAGTCTGCCCTCCGCTGGCTCTAGCAGAACACTGCTAATAAATTTTGGATCAATAGTATCTTTCTGTAATGAAGAGAAGGAAATAAATTAATAGATGCTGATACATTTATTAATTTACACCTTTATTCAGCATTTATAAAAATTTTGTAATAGAAGTTAAATGATTTGTAGTATTTTTTAAAGTCCCATCTAGGCTCCCTGTCACATTCATGTTTTTCAGGATTTCAAAAGCCCATCAGGATATCATCCATATTAGAGTCACTGGAACTAAAGTACAACATGGGAGGTAACATTCTGCATGTGGCTTTAAAGAAATTTAATAGAAAAACTACAGAAAAATATTTTGCTTGATACAATTAATGACTCTAATAGATAGTGCTGTATGTATTAGTCAAGTACTAAAACAGACCAGGATAAATTTAGTCTAGTACTCTGACACTAGAAGCAGGCTGTCACCTTAAAATATGAGAGGAAAAAAGAAGACCATTTATTTTAGAAAGAATTTTCCATCACAAATACCCCACACAAATAACTCATCCCTAAACTCAGGACGACTCATTTTCCTTTCTATTTTTAAAGTAGGAAAGTAACTGGGGTGTGGGGAACTATCTTATTTATACTTACACCAATTCATCTAGAATGATTTCAACCCCAAGGTGACATTGGTGTCTGAAATACAAAATCTGTATAATTATGTGCTGGATGATGTGATTGAGCTGAAAAGCCTCTGGTTCATGTATCTTGTCATCTTCATGCTTTGTTACACATAGCAGCATTTAACCTCTTGTGACTGCTACCTACACCTAAAATAAAGGAGTACAATATTGTTTATTCAGATGTGTACTTTATATACCCTTGAAAAAAAGGGAAAATATAAAAGTATTACAGAAATGGCATTTTATTTGGCCTGTTTAAATGCCTGGAAATCAGTGTCAGATTGACAGCTTGTGCCAAATGTGCCTATAGACTTTATAAAGCAGAACATAAGGAATTTTCACAAGTTCCTTGAATGTCCTCTGCATCTGCTAAAATTCTTGCTGAAATGGTTCTCATTCAAAAATGAAACCTTTAGGAGTCCATTAACATTTTACAAGAAGCAGTGAAAGGCACACAAGTAATCTGCTGTTATGGTTTTGGGGTTGGATTTTTTTTGTTTGTTTGTTGATTTGTTTTGTTTTTTGGCTCTAGGCAGGAAGCTATGGAAAAGCTACTGAAATCTCATTAATCACTGTAGTGCCTACTGCTACACATCACCCTCTTAAATTGGACTCCAGCATCTAAAATGACTAAAATGCAGTTGTTCTGCACTTCTAGGAGAATGAAGTTTGAGATTTTTAATAATCCTAACTGAAAAGCAGCAGCAGTGATTGAAACACTGATAGGTATTTCCCTGAAAGGTCATTTGTTTTCTGTGCAACAGTGGAAAGAGTGTTAGATGAACTTACAGGCACGAGAATCAGGCTGACAGTATATAGAGAAAACATACTAGTGTGTCTGCTCGACAATGTTTTGAAATTAGTAAACTCTAAAAAAGTTTGTATGGGCTAAATATGGCATATGACTCCACTAAAATAGACAAAGTATGGACAGAAATTGTGTATGAAAGGCAAAAGGGAAGTATTTTAAGAGACTAAATTTTTTTTTAGTAGAAGAGTAAAAACTTCATTAACCATGAGTTGCGCTTCATTTAATCTTGATAGCACCAGATGAGACTTGGAAAGAAAGAAGAGAGCTTTCCTTGATCGCCTTCTGGTATCTAGGAAAGGCCTTAATTACTCTTCATTATGATACTAAATTACTGATTCTAATCTTCCATGTGCTGAAGATCTCAAAGAATTTGCACTGAAATCTGAAGTACTGAAATGCAAAAACTAAAGACGGACATAAACCTTGATACTTTCATCTGCACTGTTGAATTTCCAAATTCTGAAGGGGAGCAGGAAGCTCAGGCAGCACACACTGATGGAGACTCTGCTAGGGGATGTGTGAACTGCTCCTCACCTTGCTGGTCATGGTTAAGCCCTGTTGAATTAGGAATGTGACAATAGGTTTGTCTTTAAGTTTCTGAAGTCAATTCACCCAAAGTGAACAATGAAGATAAATTAATACGTATGTTCAGTTTAAATAATTAGTTCAACATTTAGACTTACTACAAATTATTCCATTTGTTCACATACATGACACATTTCCTTTGTTGACTGGGCAGTCTTATTCAAAAAAAGACTGGATGTGGCACTTGCTGCCATGATCTAGTGAACAGTTAGAACATCGACTGGACTTGATGATCTTATAGGTCTCTTCCAGTCTTGAACTTCTGTGATTCTGTGATTCTGTGATCTGAAAATACACATATTTTTACCTTTTATGATCTGGATTCTGTAATTTGCATTACAAGTTGTTAAAACTATAATAATGACAGCACTAAAACCTAGATTGTGTTATGCTTTTAATTCTATTGAAATTAAAGCTGTACTGAATTAAACTTTAATTTATACTTAAAAAAAAAAATCTTAGTTTCAACAAACACCCTTCTTGTTTTGGAAGTTACAACAAAAAATTATACTTAAGGATATATACAGTAACTGAAATTATATGTCATTTGTTTTACTGGGACTTAAGACAAAACCCACAACAAACTGGCAAAAAAACCCACACCAACCTGTTTCAGGTCTACCTGGCATATTTCAACTCAGAGTTCTCCTTTTTACTTTACTACATGTTTTCTCTTAGCTTATAACCAGAGTTAATTAGTAGCTTGTTGTATACCTTTAGCTTGCAAAATCTGAGCATGCATATGAAAGCTCTATTGTAAATCAGTGAGGGGAGTTCTGTGCATCAATCAGTTACATTTTCAAATATTTCACTGTCAGAAAAAGTTGTTTCAGCAGCACTTTTTTGTAGTTGGATGCTAAGAAAGACTGTTAACACTCATTGAAGAGAGAAAGCAGAATACGACTTATAGTTAGAATTATTATTTTTCAAATGCTGCAATTCTATGTCCTGTATCAGAGACAAATATTTCATTTTTCTCTGCAAAGACTCATGTTATCAGCTTCATGGTTGTTCCACCACTTTACAATTTACTAAGGTTGGAATTGGTATAAAGGCAAGTATAAAGTAAAGACTTTGGAAAATCAGAATATATTATTTGTTTTCCTCAACTTGTTTAAATCATAGTAAAAATTTGCCTAAAATTAGCATATTTTAAGTCCTTTAAAATCTTTATATATATGTGCTGTTAAAACAACATATTCTTCAGCAACAAAAATCTATTTGAGATCTGTCTACAAAGAAAAAGTTTACATTAATAAAATATCTTCAGAGGAAAATCCTCCTAGAGTTACCAAAACCTTTGCTGCTCAGCTGCTTAAAAAAAAAGCTTAATTAAAAAAACAATTTAAAAAAATATGGGTATTAATTTGGCCTCAGAAAATCCTTTTATCCATCAGATTTTTGCGTATCACCAAATGTATATAAGGAATCAGATTATTGTTTTCATCCTTGGCCAAATATTGCAATCACAAAAACATGCATTGAAGAACTGTTGCACTTTTAGAAAAACAAGCTTTGGCAAAAGGTAGCAGCATGTCTAAGTGTAACATTTAATTTTCAGTATTAAGCAAAGATGTGCAGAATGGGAAAGTCACGCTTCAAACAAACACACAGTAGTGAAGCAGGTAATATTCAATTTTTAAGCACATCAACAGTTCTTCTCAGAGGTCTCTAAAAGCTTTTGAGGAGGTTCTTTCAATGCTGTCTCACCTCAGACTGCTGTTTCTCCTTCCCTGGCCTCAGGAGCTGTAATGAAAAACAATGAGATTGTAACTCCATGTCACCACTCAGTTTTTGTTTGTTTTTCAGTAAAAAAATTGTACAATTACTGTATTAAATATACAAAATTACTACACTTTGCTGTTTGTTCTGGCCACTCTGATCATTCTAGTAATTGTCAGCAATTTTCAGCCAGCAGCCAAGCCCCACACAGCCACCTGCTCCCTATGCCTCACAAACACTGGGACCAGAGAGAAAATCAGAAAGGTGAAAGCCAGAAAGCTCATGTGTTGAGATAAAGACAGTTTAACAGGGAAAGCAAAAACTGTGCACACAAAGCAAAGCAAAACAAGGAATTAATTCATTGTTGCCCGTGGGCAGGCAGGAGTTCAGCCATCCCCAGGAGAGCAGGGCCCCATCACATCTAACAGTTACTTGGGAAGACAAACACCATCACCCCAAATGTCTCCCCTTCCTCCTTCTTCCCCCCACTTTATTACAGAGCATATCCCATGGTCTGGGATATCCCTTTGGTCACCTGGGATCACCTGTCCTGGCAGTGTCTCCACCCAACCTCCCATGCAGCCCCAGCCTCACCAGCACGGCAGTACAAAAGGCAGAAAAGGCCTTGACTGTGTGAGCCCTGACCAGCAATAACAAAACTTCTCTATATTATCAACAACCCTGTGTTCAGCACAAGTGGAAAATACAGCTCCATACCAGTCACCATGAGGAAAATTAACTCTATCCCAGCTGAAACCTGCCAGTGACTGGCAGTATCACTTTTCCTGGAAATATCCCATATCAGGCAGTGACCACAGTATAGCCAACAAGTATCATACAGAAATTCATATGAAGATTTTAATTTGGACAGAAATTTTTTATATGCATTATAGCTCTGCATTTCAACTATGCCAAATGTAAGAACTCAAATATACTCACCCCAAACTAATCTAGGTCTCAATAACATTCAGAAGACAGTTTAGAATTCTGGTTACTTTACACATGACCTAACTGGACAGCCTAAGTCTTTGCTCTTTTGACCATAGTACTTTCCATTTCCCTTTGTCTCTGTCCTTTCTTGTCTTTGTGAAATGAAAAGGAACATTTCCCAGATCAGTGGTACTGCAGAGAAGCAGGGATTTATTAGACTAAATGAATAGGAATACTAAAATGGAATAGAAGGAACACCATTATTAGGGCACAATAAAAATAGGAAGTTTAGTTGTAACAATGAAGTGAAATAGAATGTCTAGTCGTAATATACTACTATTGTTACTGATATCATAAAAATTCAGCCTGCAGTGGAAATCTGTTGAAGAGCTCTTCCTTATGTTCTTGTGCTATTTATACTGATTTATGGTATAATCCTGAAGCAAGAAACATCCACCATAGCGTCTTTGAAATCTAAGTTCCTCCTAAATAGGGTCAAACTCAAACTTTGTTCCCAAGTAGATGAATTTAATGCAGCTTTCTGTCAGTAAATTGGGGAAATCTCAAATGTGAGATTGCTAAGTGCACAATGGTGGCCTGCAAGGATTTCCTACAAAGTTTACAGTGATTTTTCACAGACTTCAATGTGTCACTGCACTTTGTCTCCTTTATCAGCATCTGAGTTACATGTACTGTTGCATGGCTTTACTTTGTGGTTTGCTGAGATAAATCTTTTAGAGGTCTGGAATTCTTTAACCTGAAAGGTACACTTTGCACTCAAAAAGATGAGTTAAAGCCAACTGATCAAATGATATTATTTCATGAATGTGACACTTCAGCAATTCAGTCGTGTCTATAAGAATCTCAATTCTCTCATTTACCAATAAAAATGGAAATATTTGGCCATTTTACCACGAGTACTAGTGATATTTGCTGTGAAAACACTTGTGGAATTACTGCTAATTGAGTCAATAAAATGACAGGTATTCACATTCTTGTTGTCCCAGTTGAAACCTCTGCAATTTTGTTTCTGATTTTATTGTTATTGCTGATCACATGAAGCTACAAGGCACAAGAAATTCAAAGAGAGTTATTTTTTTTGCAACATAAGACTTTCCACATCTATGGTATCACTAATTTTCTTTTGTCACTCCAACAATTGGGGCTCTTATTCTCCTTAGTTAATGGATACAGCATTCCAAGCAGTTTTGTCTTCATTATCAGCCACAAGAAAAAAAAAAAATCAAAATCCTTCATAGGAGTGTTACCGCAATAACTTACAAACATGAATACTCATAGGACACCCATAAAATCCTACTTCCATCTTCTCCAGGCAGAGTCATCTCCACCTGTTTTTTGGGGTATTAGGTTTTTTCCCTACAAAACAGCTCATTGTTTCATGGCCCATCACAGGCACATTTGCTTTTAGAGGCTAATTGCCAATATTTATGTGACTAGCGCGGTCCCACGAACCTGCAGGGAGGATGACTGCTGCTCTCCTTCCCCCTTTGTCTGAGTCAGCAGATCACTGAAAGACTGCTGGGCTCTTAGACCCTCTAACATCCCAGGTGACACAGGAGCCAAAGAAAGGCATGGAAAACTTCTGGAGTCAGCACAACCATTTATTGGTTTTTGTTTTGTTGTGGTTTTGTGGGTTTGTTGGTTGGCTGGCTGGCTAGTTGAGGACTTTTAGTGCAAATATGATATGCTGGACAGTTGGAGACTATGAATGTGTGTTATGATGAAATAAGTGCTCCTCTCCAGTCACAATTCTTAGTTTACAGACATCCTTTCACAGCTTCAGTATGCATGATTATGTAGATCTCGAGCAGTAACTATACAGAATCAACGTTGGTTTATCTGCATACCAACACACGCCCTTGTGCTCCTCTAGCACTGATTTTGTTTGTGAGAAAACTGGCAAAGTAATACTAACTTTCTTGCTATTAATTTCCTGGCTTCTGTAGTTAAATTAATGAAATAACCTGCAAGCTTTTAGTCAAACATTCAAATTAGCAGACATGAGAAATGAAGGCTAACATGTTTCTGTGCTCTGAAAATTACTCCTTGACTCAATGTGTGAAGGGAAGAAGGGAAGATCTGGAACATGCGGCACCTCTGGTGAGTATCCTTTCTCAAGAACACCCACAATAACATTATATGCACTGTGTCACGTGTGATACTGTTAAACCAATTCTCAAAGGAGACAGAGCAACTGTTCAACCCTTCCTATCAGGTGATCTGTACTTTTGACCTTCTGAATCCCACTTGCACTAAATTTACAGGAAGGAAAAATACCTTTTTGGATTTCATTCCACCACAGTGGGTCATATTTTATTGCCATATTTTGTAAGAGATTATTAACAAGCTGTGTGCTGTAATGAACAGTTGGTTTTGTATGTTTAGAAAGAACAAGCTGTAACAGTAACCACAGTGTGGAAACAGATCTTACTTGGCCTCATCTACAAAGGAAAACCAATTTAGTACAAACTGCTGGAAAACAGGTTCCTGTAAGTCAAAAAAGAGGTTCAATGGTTTGAATTCTCTTTTGAGTGTGATAATCCATTACTGATTAATGAATGTGCCTCTTGCACTACACTGGCTCACAAGAAGAGTAAATTTGTAATTTTGAATGTTGGTACAATTCTACTTATGCGTTCTAATTTAAAACGTTTGACAAGTGATATACAAAAAAAAAATTGAAATCCAACACAAACCTATGGATAGAAAGACTTGTTCTCTCAATTTTCAGATAGAATTCCCAGAATTTCCCCCCCAAAGGCATATTCTTTTGGGAAAGGTGTACACTAAGTCGTGTTAATTTCATATTGATGTTCATGAATACATAGATACCACTGGTGCCTAACCTTTCCATAGGGATAAGCTATTCAGTATAAAGGAGACACTAAGAGACTCTATGCCTCTACTTTATTTGTCAGGTATCATTAAATGTGTGTCAGTGCTATGACTAGAAATAGTGGTGTATCCCACGTTTAATGTGTATGGAAGCACAGGGCACTGGGACTGGTGTAGAGCAGGAAAGGCTGTCCATCCTATAACATGACTGCACATCTGTGCCATGACCTCACCAAAATATTCTTTCATAATTCACACACCATGGCAAAAGCAAGCCATGAGCTGCCAGAACCTCTCATGTTGCCTGCAGTTTGCTACCTGCCTGTACCTGGAGAGCAAGTAGTGAGCTAAAAGCTCCTGTTTTTATCATCTTGAAATAGCAGAACAGGGATTCATACACTGGACAGGCATGCATACACTGGAAGAGTAAATGGTATATATGAATCAGTAAGATTTATTGTATCCCTGGATTCTTTCTTGTCTCTAAAAAGCAATGACTTGCTGTTTTTCTTAATGGGACACGATGGCTACAGAAGTTCAAGTAACTGCTGTAGGCAAACCAATATATAAAATGCAGAGCTTTGCTATGGGTAGCAGACATGATACAGCCTGATGGTGTTAACTGCTGCAGCTGCATTAGTGATAGCAGAACCTGAAAACCTGCATCTGGCTTGGATCTGGCATTACAGCAAAAGGCAAGAGTAGCCTCCTGAGAAAGAATGAAAACATGGTAAAAACATGATATAAATGATTGATTCAAAGGCATAGACACTACACAGCAAGATGTCATGTAAGTTGTGTCAAATAGAGTAGCTTGGTGGTTAGGGCACTGCAAGGACAAAGGCCACTCATTTACTAGTTATAAAACAAAATGCCTCAGTGCTTATCTGGGCTCTGAGGTTTTTAAGGACAACAAGCTCCAAGTGCTGTACTGCCAGTTTTTAGATATCAGGTCTCTCTCCATATTTCTAGTCAAGTTTTCACTCCCTCAACTCTTTGTTTTCATGAACTGGATACATCACTTCACCTGGTATCAAAGATCACAGAATATCCTGAGTTGGAAGGGATCCACAAGGACCATCGAAGTCCATCTCCTGGCCCTGCACAGCACATGCCAAGAGTCACACCATGTGCCTGAGAGCGTTGTCCAAACACTTCTTGAGCTCTGTCAGGTTGGTGCTGTGACCACCTCCCTGGGGAACCTGTTCCAGTGCCCAACCACCCCCTGGGTGAAGAATCTTTTTCATATTATTCTCCTTTTAATACCAAGCCTAAACCTTCCTCGACACAGCGTCATGGAGCCGCATTTCTAGTTTCCTCCAGGAACGCTTTTCCTTATTACTCCATCTCTACCCTTCACTTACCAAAGGCACTTCCTACCCTGCAGAGGCGGCGTGTGAGCAACACCTCGAGAGCTCCGGGAAGAACAAGCACAGGAGCGCGGCAGTTCAGGAGCCAAGGCGGGCAGGAAAACCCACAGCGCTCGCAGCCCCCGCGCCCCTCACAGCCGCCAGCCCCGCTGGGCCCATCCCGATCCCGATCCCGGGGCCGATCCCTCAGCCTGCGGCGCTGGAGGGCGGCCGGGACAAGCCCGCCGGGGTTGCAGCAGAGAACACCCAAGGGGCAGAGAACAGCTGCGGGGCAGAGGCCACCCGAGGGACGGAGCACACCCGGCGGACGGAGGGCACCCCGGCGCCGCCATTTCCTCGGCCGCCCGAGGCGCAGCCCCGCTCCCCGCCCCGCAGCCGAGCGATGGGTCCCGCCCAGCGCACGGCGCTGTTACGAGAGACGCTGCGCTCCTCCTCCTTCTCCTCCTCTTCCTCCTCCTCCTCTCTGCCCCGCCGCCGGGATGCCGAAGCTTAGCAAGGAGGCCAAGCAGCGGCTACAGCAGCTCTTCAAGGGCGGCCAGTTCGCCATCCGCTGGGGCTTCATCCCCGTAGTGCTCTATCTCGGTCAGTGCCGGGCGGGGGACGCGCGGGGGCCCTCGGCGGCCATTGCCGCGGCCGGGTCTGGGGCGGCCGGCTCCGATGGCCGCTCTCCGCCCCCCGGCCCGTCCGGACGCTGCCGGGGAGCGGCGGGGCCGAGGGAAGGGCCCGGGGGGGGGCCCAGGGCCGCCCCGCCGCGCTGCCCCCGCCGCCCGCGGCCATGGCCGCGCATGTGCGATGGGGAGGGCGGGGTTGCCCTTGGCAGAACTGAGACGGGGAGGCTTTTTGTTATAGTTGGGTTTTTTGTTTGTATGCTTGTATGGTTTTTATTTGTTTCCCCCCCCTTTTTTTGTAAAGAAGAAGTATGTGATCTTCCCGCTCTACTCGGCCCTAGCGAGGCCACATGTGGAGTGCCGTGTCGAGTTCTGGGCTCCTCAGTACGGGAAGGACAAGGAGCTGCTAGAGAGAGTCTAGCACAAGGCCACGAAGATGATTAAAGGGACTGAAGCATCTCTCTTATGAGCAGAGATTGCGGGTGCTGGGCCAGTTTAGTCCAGAGAAGAGAAGACTGGGAGGGGATCTCATTAAAGTATACAAATATCTTAAAGGCAAGGGCTAAGAGATTGGAGCCAGACTCTTTAGTAGTGCCCAGGTACAGGATGGGGAGTAACGGCCATAAACTAGAACACAAGAAGTTTCACGTCAACATGAGGAAGAAATTCTTCACGTTGAGGGTGGCAAAGCCCTGGAACAGGCTGCGCAGGAAGGTCGTGGAGTCTCCCTCTGTGCAGATATTCAAAACCCAGCTGGACACATTCCTGTGTCACTTGCTGTAGGTGACCCTGCCTTGTCAGGGAGTGGACTAGGGGATGTCTAGAGGTCCCTTCCAAGCCTGACAATCCTGTGGTTCTGTAATAAAGAGGTTTTTGCCCCTTTTTCTCCCTGGAGGCTAATCCTGTATGAGGGCCCCTCTGGGGAGTGGGCAGAGCACCGAAGCAGCCGAACAGCAAATGGGGCTGAGATTTAACCCTGTGTCAGTGACTGCCCTATAATAGTCAGGGCTGTGCTTTGTGCTCCTGGGAGTCTGGTGAGCAGAACGCTGGGAGCCCTGCTTCATGGCACTGGGGACATTGCCAGCTTCTGGCTGAGATTAAATTTCCAGCAACAGGCATACAGGTTACAGTCTGTGTCCCACCAAACATGGTGTGGCTCCTGTTTCCAAGCTGCAGTGGAATGTTAAGGGGATGCCTTGCTATAGTGCCTGGTGCCCTGGATATATTTTGCTTGCTCCTGTCATCAGGCTAGCCAGGCATCACTACCACACAATATTTCTCCTGCTGAGTTAGAGCTGTATGCCATCAGCTGTCCTTATTTAAGAGAGGCTGGACACTTTTATTCACTTCGTTTGTAACAGAGGGGCCCAGGAAGGCTGATCCCTGCAATTCATTTGGCTTACTTTCTGCCCAAACTGTTGGGCTTTTTGGGAAAAGCACCTAAATCAGACAGGCATCTTTGCATTGATTGCAAACATGAAGGAGGGCTGGGAGCTTGATATGTTTCCAGTCAAATCTGAGAGGTTGTTTTGATTAATTGAAAGGAGTGCGGTGCCTGGTTTGAAGGGCTTTGATTGTTTATAGATAACAACCAGGAAAACGTTGTTCTCATCAGCTGTTATAGAAGTGCTTTAACAACTGCAAGCAAAAGAAGTCACTTCAAAAACTATGGAAAAAATAATTAGCGTTATTAGGTCTGCTTTTCCATTGCATTTCCATTTTTAGTTTATAAATTCTTTTAAATTGATAAGTTTTGGGTGGGAATTTCAACACTGATTTGTAACCTAATTTGTTGTTGAAGTTTTGTTTAGATTTTACTTCCCTGACAGTGTCTGTGGATGTCAGAAAGATGGTCTTTCTTCTTAGTGACATCAGAGTGTCACATTAGTGACAGTAATAAGTTACATTGGTGACATTAAATAGGTTACTTCAAATTGTATAAAGCCACCTTACTGTAATTGCAGTTGCACTAGCATCGGGGTGTGTAGTATATTTTTTGTTATGTAGCAGTGAGAAATTTAAGTTGTAGTAGTTTAGGTTCATATCTCCAGAAAATAAGTGTGTTGTACCACATCTACATTGCCTTCTTATAACTTTATTTGCAGTAATGAAAATATAAGCAGATGGGAAGGGGAAGAGCAGATGCCACCTTGATTGCCATAGACATTTGGAGGTGGCATGTACCCAAAGTCTGCAGGATTGGAAGAACCTCTTCTCTAGTAGGATTACTTTTGACTCTGGGAGGGAAGGTGTGACCCCATATGTATCAAATACATGCTGAACTAAAAATAGGCAAGGAAATGATCAGCAAATCTGAGCCTGTAACTTTCTCTGTAAGGCTTTCTAGCTCAGGGCATGTACGAGGAGCCCAGTATGAGAATGTGCAGTTACAGGTCATTGGTGGGGTTTTGTTGTGTTATTTTAAACTTTCTTTAAAGTGGCTGCCCTGGTTTTAAGTCAGTAAATTAGACCAATGCACTTTTGTTAAACCTGATTTGCTTATTTAAAAATCTGGGGGTGAGGGAAGGAGGCAGAAACATCCACACACACCCTGTGGCTGCAATTCATGAATTTTTAAGCTGTGCTGCTGGACAGTATGGCAGCCAAAGAACTTGGGTCAGGATGTCTAATAGTCTCAAATCATCCAACGTTATCTTCAACGACCTTTCCAGTGCCTGTGAAGTTAATGGAAGTTTTTCCATTAACCTTTGTGGCCTGTGTTTCAGGCAACATGACATTAATTATTTATTTTCTGTAAACGAGGGAAATAATATAATTTTCATGAAACCTTCACTTCTAGATAGCCAGTGAAGTATTGAACAGTGCCTGAATTTTTTTGCATGATTCTGTTCCAAGACTTTTGTATCACAGTCCAGAGAACAAAGATACTTCATATTCCAAACCTTCAGCTGCTTCCCTAGTATACATATACTTTAGTCAGTTGGTGTATTTGAGTTATTGGGGGCTGGGGATGAACTCTTTGTAGTTAACTGTCATTTCATTTTCCTGGGTATTAGAGAACAACTTGTTGGTTTGCAAGCTTTAGTAGTATGTAACTTCCTCCAAAAAGTGCCAATCAGAGTGGAAGATTTGAGGTTAAATTGATTTAACATTTAGCATTCTGTCATGCTAAATTGAGTGAACTGTTACTGAAATACTGCTTTTAGGGTGTGTCTCAGATGTCAATTGCCTGTTAAGCTTCAAGGTGCTTACTCTACATCAGTTTTAGGTGTCTTTGTTGGTAGAGCCCTGCTAGGTTGCTTTCTGGACAACATTTAACATCTGTGGGTTTGTGTGTGTAAAAGTATGAATGTCTTGATCTCTGGCATAGATGACTTCCTTCATCACTTACAGTTAGTTGATGCTGAATTTTAGGTCAGGTAAAGATGCAGGTAA
Source organism: Ammospiza caudacuta (assembly GCF_027887145.1). Taxonomy (NCBI): domain Eukaryota; kingdom Metazoa; phylum Chordata; class Aves; order Passeriformes; family Passerellidae; genus Ammospiza; species Ammospiza caudacuta. The sequence continues at coordinate 32,605,838 of NC_080593.1, read as the reverse complement.
GACTTTTTAAAAAAAGAAGAGTTTACATTGGTATTTATTTTCTTGCTTTCTAACCCTTGTAAGAATGTGCAGTTTTTACTCAGGGTAGTGCACAGCTTCATGAATCACAATTCTACGTTCAGTAGTTTTCATTTTTATTGCTATTTAACGGGCTGGAATAACTTCACAGAGATTTAACTGTGTAGGAATCTGTACATACTTGTTTATTTTTATATATGTATGTAATGTATGTTTCACTTCAGGTTTTAAAAGAGGTGCAGATCCTGGAATGCCTGAGCCAACTATCTGGAGGTATGTATCGGTTCCAAATGTACGTACAAACCCAGTGCAGATAATTACTGGTTTGGGTGTTATTTCTGGCCAGCTACAGTTGTGAATGATGCTTCCATCCCTTGTTTTTAATTGTTGTGGTTCTTGTTTCTTTGGAAATTCACATGACAAGTCAGCAAAGTTCTAGTTCTTGGGAAGACCTTTCTTATAATCTTGCATAGTTTTTAAGATATGGAACTTCCTGTGTATTTTCCATGACAGCTGCCCTTCTAATCTGTTGTAGAGCTAGTTTGTGCAAGTTTCTGCACTGAACAATAACTTCTCAGGTTTCTAGCACAAATTGAAACCAAAATCCAATCTCCTTCTGCCTTGGCAAATGTGGGAGTAACACTGCATAATAAAAGGTGCATGAAATAAAGGCTGTCTCCTTCAGTATTAGTCACTGTCATGAAGCAAAGTGGATTTGGCTCATGTTGCCTCTTTCTTGTGGGACTCTTTTTTATGCTGCAATGTTATGGCATTAGTAATGCTTACATTCTAGTGACATTTAAGTTCTATTGAAGGGCTTCCTTAGGGCTAACTAATTAAAGTTTTGGAGAAAGGATGGTTCTCCTGTTTTTCAGGAAATGCCTTTGATTACTGTGCAGGAGCAGGTATTCCTAAAACAAATTATTGATGGACTGTATTGTTTGCAAAGTCGTAGATTAACTCTTCTTGATTTACATAGTTACAGTGTATAGAAATCCAGTTTTTAGGATTCAGTGATTCAGTAGAAACAGTAGAAAATATGGGAAAATAGTAGTAAGATCATATTACAATTTCAGTGGAATTTAGTGTTGTCTTAATAACCAAGTTGCTGCAGTTGTTTGCTTGCTGACAGTGTTTCTATGTTTAGCTTCACCAGTGGTTTGAGACTTCTTTTTTGGGTGTGCATCTGTACAGTGTAAAAGATGTGTTTTGTACCAGAATATATATACATAGATACAATTGAACAGATGTTTTGTCTAATCTGAGGCTTACAGATGCTCATTTTTGTGAGCACATGTTGGTGCTCTCTAGCCTTAAATTTCACTTTCAAGGTGGCATTATTTCAGTATTTTGGGGGCTAGTGTTTATTCTGTACATTTGTAGGGCTATTTCTCCAGACTTGTGTTTTACAAATATAGATTTTAAAGACAAGTACCTGCTGCAAATCTGACTCTGATTTCCTCCCCCCTCCCCTTTCAGTCTACTTTGGGGCTGAAGGCTGTGGTGGTCCTGTTTAGAGGCAGCCGATGGACAGAGTGTCAGAAGATGCGTACATTCCGGAGGATGAGGCCGACACTTAGACCAGCTGGTTCAATCAGCTTGCTAATGCCATAGGTTGTACATACAACAAAATGGAATTTATATGGACCTAACTTATTTGCATTACGGTGTAATTAAATAAATACTGTTTGAATGGATGCATATTGTTTTTAAGTCTTTACATAATATAATGTAGTGGTTTATTTATTACAGAAAGCCATGGTGGGGTTTTGTTGTGGTTTTTCCCAAAATATGGTGATATTTAACTCCCATCCTTATCTCTGTTAACAATTGCCTTTTGGGTAAAGATTTGTCTTTATCTTCACAGTAACCAAAAAGTTGAGCTAATGTTTTAAATACTTCAGTATTCCTCTAAAGTTCCTTGCCCAAATGTTGGTAAGCCTCTGTGGATGGTTACTGTGCTGATCCACTTCAGGTTTTTTATCTTCTTCTAGATTCTTTTATCTGTGGATACAGTAAGGGTTGAGGGATATGTATGTTTGTGTTTTCTAGCACAGTCAGATACTAAGAAAGTATACTTTCCTGCTAAACTTACCTTTAAATGATCTCTATGTTTTCTGGGATTTAGGATGGGGTGGGAGGACACAACAGTTGAATGCTCTGTGTGTATGTGTATAAATTGCTCATACTGTAAGAGAAAGTTACTAATGTATAACTGAGAGAAGAAAACAAGTACACTAAACAAGGTGTGTGCTTCATTTTTATGCTAAAGTCTTGGTCTTTGGACTTTTGGTTTCAATTAGTTTTCTCCCTTTTAACACTGAAGTTCAAGCACTTAAATGGTGACTATTTGGTTTCTGTTAAATAGAAGCTGTTTTGGGTAGATTGCTCTCCGTTCTAGAACTGTGTAGGGTAGTTTGTATCTCTGCAGTGATTTTTTAAAAATAATGTTTATTTTCTCCAAATTATCATTGCAACAAAGGTATTCTAGATTTTGGCATGGCTTTTTTTTTTTTTTAATCCCATGGATTTTTCAGGCTTTTTTTACATTAATTAAATGTTTAAGAATAGGAGATTCCTCAGTTTTTAATCTACCACTACAATTCACAGTAAAATGTTACTGTGTTTAAGGGCTCTGATTGGAGAAACAGAGAAATGAGCCAAGTGAAAAAACTTAAAATGAAGGACAAGAATTGGAAAGAAAAAAGTGAAAATGTTTATGAGAACTAGTGCAAACCAACATGTTCTTTAAAATTCCATTAATCATGATAACTCAGTCAAATGCCATGAAATACTGGCATGGCTAATGCTGATAGACTGCTGACAGTGGAACAGTGCAAGGGCTGAATGCAGAACAGTGTCTCGTGACCATGTATCCTTCTGCTAGTGCAGCCTTCCTAGTGCCTTTTCTCTTACAGTAACTTGAGATTAATCTAACTGCTCACAGTCTCAAGTTATTAAAGAAATTAAATTTTTGATTATTTTTCTTGACTAATCCTAATGGTAATATTATTGAAATAATCTGTTGGTACTTGGTAGTGGCTTTAATCACGGTTATGAACATTTTTCTTCTGTTGAATTTTGTGCAGTAACCTGAGATGTTCAATACTAAGAGATACAGTATTTGGTGTGAAGTAGCTCATATTTCTCAATCAGATTTTACATTTCACAGGGGTGTACAATACCCAAAATGCAGCAGTGGGTGGATGGACCCAAACACCTGCAGAAGTGTATTTCATGTGCCTTGTGTGTCTGACATTTGGGGATGTGGTTTGTGGGTGGTAACCACCACATGGTTGCTCTGGCTGCTTTCCAAGAATTATAGTATTTGGCAAGAGGTAGAGAAATAGGGAAGTGTTTCCTCTTTCATTAAAAGTTTTACAAAAGCATGCATATGTCAAGCACAGGCCAGATTCTGTGACGTGTCCATGCTGAAAGGTTGTCCTAAAAATAGTTTCGTTTCAGATTTTTTGCAACTTGGAATTCCTGGATAAATATTGCTTATGAAATTCTTACTTTGAGCACATTGGATAGGAAATTTTTGGTAATTCACTGCTACTGAAGTATGTTTCAGAAAAGTTATTAGCATAGAAATATTGGGTTTTCAGATTGAGGAGGGGAAAATGTCTTTTATAGTACCTTCAATTCAGGTTACATTGAATGCCAGTATGTAATATAATGTTTTTTGTTTATGTGTCCAGACTTTCATTCCAAATAGTGTTCTTACTGTAATTAAAAGGTGAGTGAAACTTCTCCTTAAATGAACATTTGTATTCTTCCCTGGTGGAAAAAAAAAGAAAAAAGAAAAGAACAAGTATTAATCATTAAGTCTTGGTAATTAATTGTATGGTAGCAAAAAAAAAAATAGCAGGTATTTTTTTTCAAGTTTGAAAATGAAGAAATCTTTGGTATGGATGTTGTGAAGTTACTTTGCAGTTTTTGTAATTTTCACAAAATTTGGATGTGTTTGTAAGAGCATATTATTGGTTTGGGAAGTTTTACATTAAAGAGATTCCTGTGAAGAATGTTAATTCCCTTAAGAAAGGTCAGAAATATGTTTGTTTCAGCAAGACTAGAGATTTTTTGGTGGTGCTAGGGAGAAGAGAGCCAAGTCTAAGGGGTAAGGTGGAAGAACTTTCATGTTGGTCAAGGCTGGGGACTTTAATTAGTTGTTACTAATTTCAATGTTCTAAGCTGATTTTTTCCTTTCTGTTTTTCTTCCAATAGAACTTGAGAAAATTTTATTTTACTGTCACATAGGAGACACCTAGAAAAGAGCAAGTTTTCCTGCTTGACTGTATTGATCTCTGTCACTGAATCAGTGCCTTCTGCAGCCAGGTGTAGATTATTTTCTGTGATGGGGTTTGTGATGGAGTCCTGTGAACTCTTAGTGTTGGAATAAGGCCAGTGAGCATAGTTTACTGAAAAACGGGCTCTGGCTACCACAGCTGAGCTCAAGGCTGCAGTGTAGATGTGTGAAATAAAATCATTGATGCCTTCCTGAGTTGGGTGGAGATTGTACTGACTTTGAGGTATCATGTTGATCATAGCCTGGAGATAGGGATTGTTTGGCTTTTTACTTTGTGCCTTCTAAGTGAGGGATGTGCAGTGTGCTTGTGGTTGCCTCAGTGTCAGGGAAATGCCACCTGTCACTGGAGCCTGTTGTACCTGGTGACAAGCAATTGTGCAAGGGACAGAGAGGGAGTCTTGTGAGTTTGATGGTTTTCTTGGTCTTGGTGCATGGACTGTGGACATCCTGCTTAGGAGGGTAGAAAAAGGATAGTCAGTTTAGTGTCATCACTAAAGGGGGAAAAAAAAATCTGGCTTTCAGTATAATTTTATTCTTAATAATTTGATCTTCAAAGGAACTTGTGTGCTCCGTAAACTTTTCAAGGCCTGGCCAGTTGTGAGGCAAAATCAAGGTGATGGGGAATTTGTAACAGGTTTTGAATTTTGCTACAAATTTCTGGTGTAGACACAACTGGTACAAAGTAACTGTGCTGTATCTCACATATGAAATGTAGAGCCTGTGTGGTTTTTTTCCTTGATTGAATTCACCAGCAAAGCTCCTGTTAGCTGAACTATAACACTTAAACACATAAAGTGTGCAGACCGAATCAATGTTCAGAATTTTGTCACAACAGGCCGGTCTGGTGAAGTATAAAACTTATCTTTTGCTACTTCGTATGGCTGTCTTCCAAAATGGGTATAGATGACAAAGAACTGCTGAAGATTTCATCTTCTTGCTTTGTGTGGTAAATGAAACACACATCTAACATAATGGTTTTTATCAGGAGAATTGCTAAATCAAACTGTATATACCCTGGATGCTTTTGGAAATATTTTCTTACAGTCTTGGAATTTAAGCTATGATGGTACTGTTGATATGTGGAAATTAAAGCTCATTACATCTGTTTTCACCACAGCAGGAGAGACCACATCCTGTTAAATGTCATATGACTTATTTATTTTTTACAAATAATGACTTAATTGCAATTTTTAAGTACTTTTTCCATGATGGTTTGTGATGCAATAGCCATTTCTTGGTTAAGCTTGTGGGTTACATACATTGTTTCTTGGTCATGGTTATGTTAATTCAGGATTAGAGGATGAGTTACATGGAGGGAATGTTTATCTTGCTGTGTGGAAAAGAATATGGCAGGGCAAATCAAATCTCACTGTTTTGATTCTGATGGTGAATGTTTGTTTGTTTTTTTAAACATTTTCTCAGGAATTACTTTCTCAGGAAAGGCAATCTTAGATTCTGGTCACTAAATAGAAATCCAGATTGCAAAATTTCTGTAGAGTATTTTCTGCTGACTGCCAAAATCAGTCTTGAAAGTATAGGAGGATTTGGTTTAATCTGATTAGTTACAGAAATTGGTTGATTTTGCTAGTAATTCATGGAAGTATTACTTCAAGGATGAAGCCTACAGAGGTTGCGTTTCTTTTGAGAGTAAGGGAGTAGGTGGGTTTTGGTTTTCCCCTTATCAAGAAGAGGAAAGAAATTCATTGAGAGAGATCAGAAATTGTTATCTAAACATTTGACTTGAAAAGCAAGGGCTTAATCACAAGGTCTCTAGTTATATACACACACACACACACACACACATATATATATATATATATATGTATGTGGTTTTTTTTTTGTTTGCTATTACCTTGACCATGAGGACTTTTATGTATACTAGTGCATACTTACCTTTCCATCATTTTATCTTTGAAATGGAAATTGGAAAATACTAATAGTTACAAATAACAATGGCAAACATAGGGCGAAGTTTGCCATCAAGCTAAGCTGACCTGTTGACTCATTACTGCTGAAAAGGGATGCTGCTGCCATGTTTAACTGATGGTGTAACTCTTCCACCTCTTGTAGCTTCAGCCTGGTTTAGCTAATCTCACCATCAGCTGTTGATAAAATCTGTGGAGGCACTAGAGATGCATGCAGTCTCATTCAAGTAGTTGTTCTCTCTGCCAAAATTTAGTGTTTACACCAATAGCAGGTAGGGAATGGTACTGCAACCTGGGAGGCTGGTCAGGTTGAAATGTTTTCTTCTTTTTTTTTTTCCTTAGAAGTTTCTTACTCAGTAAAGTATGGTTAAAAAAATTAAAAATGGTACTTCAGAGACTATCCCTTACCCCCATCCCCCAGTTTTCTATTACAGATGACTTTAGTTTTAGGTTGCATTCTGTCTTTTTGGTTTTTTGGGGGTTGTTTTGTTTTTTTTCTCTCTTGTCCAGCATTCTGGTGTTACAGCAGCTCCTCTTAGGGATATTTTGTTTCTCATCTTAAGCAGTGTTTCTGAATACTGTGGGTTTTTCTTGCATACTGTATAATGTATGCATGCTTTTCAACATAGCTTTACCTTCTTCCTTCTTTGGGAATTTAAAATCAGGATGAAGGGAACTGGTCATCTGTGAAGCATTCCAGAATCTCAGTGTGAGGTTAACGACTGAGGATGAATGGAAATGTGGGGAAAGGCTAGCTGGGATGTGCAGGGCGAGGCTGGTCCTGTACAGCAGTTGCCAAAATGCTGCTTTGGTGGGTAATTTCCTATTTTTCTAGGTCATTATTAGCAGGTCTTTTTTTATTTGGGTTGTGTTAGTGGGAGGGTTTTTTGAGTTTTCTTTGCTCAGTGAGTTGGCTGTCAGTTGGATGAGTTCTCTTCAATAGAAGTGTTGAGGCATTGTTGCTGAGTGTAGTTAGGATTGCTCATCACTTTTTACTATTGTTCTAGGTTTTTTATGTGTTTGTGTTGGTCTGCCAACTAAAATAAATGCCTTTGTATGTTTTACTGATGTAAAATAGTTTCTACACAGCAAACTGGAAAAAGAGTGATAAGTTGGTTCATTTGAGAGGCCCTGTAACATGCTCAGCAGTGTTTAGGTCTTCTCTGATTTCATCTCAGTTCCCTACTGGAAATACTTGTGTGTCAAAAGCACCAGTGAGTGTTGGTTTCAGCAAGTGGTGCTGATCCTGGGAGCAGTCCCTGAAGTTGCCGCTGTGACAGGAGATTGATGGCCAGCAAGGCAGCTGCTGCACTGAAGGGCCCTGAGAGCTGTGGAGGAGCCACAGGTGAAACAATGGCAGCTCAGTGACACCATCAGGAATAACACTGCTCTAGGAAGGACTTGAAAGTTGACTTCCTCACCCAACAAGTGGTAATCTTTGCTCATCTTCTGCACCCTAAAACGTGGCAGCATTTACATATTCACTAGAATTGCTGACAGCCTGGATAGCCATCAGCTGCAGGGTGCGGGTGGAAGTGTCGGTGCTTGTCTGTCAGTTGCAAGGGGTTTCAGCTCCAATTCTTACACGAGTTTTGGTGTTTCAGGAGATCAGTGTGAGTGTGTTTATATGGAGTGTATATAGTAACTAATGGTGATCTCAGGAAGCCACTCTCTGCTGGGAGAAGTGAAAACAGGAGATGGTTTCCCTTTTTTTTTTTACCCCCTCTGTTCTCACATGTTAGGTCCAGTGTGGGATCTACTTTGGGTCTTTTAGCTATTATTGGCATAGTAAAGGCCAGAAAGGTCTCTGAACAAGTGGTCACTAAAAGCAAATTCCTGTGAGTATAAGCAGTGAAAAGGCCAAGCCAGGCTTTCCTATGTTTCCTGAGCATGTGCCAGGACAGTTAAAGTAGGATCTTACATGTTGTTAGAAAACCCATTCACCACAGACATCTTTCAAGATCTCCTTGAGATCTCCTCATTCCTTCTCCAGATGTTGCTCAACTTGAGATGACAGTTTTACCATATTGGGCAAAGCAGTGGTTTGTTTTGTTTTGAGCATCTGAGATGTGAGCAGTGGGTGGACTGGTCACTGTTTTGGCATCCCCGGTGGTGGAATGCATATGTGGACAATCCGATCACTCAGAGGAAGAGGAGAGTTTGCTGACATCCTTATCCACATTCCAAGGCATGCCTTTCATCTGTGCATCTTCACCACTGTGCCAGAAGGAAAAGTGAGGGTAATTCATAATCTACCATTTGTAGGGGCAAAGCTTGAGGGACTTCTGCTGCCTGCATCCCCTGTGTGGTCTGTGAATTCCTCTGAGTTGGGGTATATGAGGTGCCTGCACAGCTACAGTGCTGCAGATGATGCAGCCAAGGAAAGTTTCAGTGGTTTGGTACTCAGGCTTAAGTCTTGTTCTGTTTTGTGAGGGGTTTTTTTCCACATAAGAATATGCATTCATGGTATGTGGCTTGTCCATACTAGTGAAATATAAAAGACAAATGCATGTTGCTGCATTGCTCAGCGGCAATATGTTGATTTATATTGCTTAAGGAAATAACTTAAATTTCTTTTTTTCTACTTCTTGCAGTAGGGGCCAGAAATGTTTAACCAAACTTGGAAAATTCCCCTGGATGACAGCAATAAAACTAATCAGAGGATAGTATTTGTGTCAAAGTGGTTAATGTGGTTGTCTCACCACTTTATTTAAAAGAGACTATTTGACTTGTAAGAAGATCCTTACAAACAATTTTATTGGGTGTTCTTAATAAATATAAGGCACTTGTCCATTTGTTTCTCTGGAGCATTGATGGTTTATCTTGTTCATTCTTAAGTGTACTTTTCAGTGCATCTGGTTCCTTTATATCCTATTTTAAGAATTGTATGGTAATCAAATTGTCTATGTGTGTACATATGTGCTATGTAGAGAACTGGCCTAATCACACAGGGATGTTCTTGAAAGTGGTTATTCTGATAATTGCAGGTATTAGAAGCTGGATATATTAGAGTGCTTTAGTCTTATTTAAAGTTCACAGGGATTATACAAGCTTTTTCTTAAAAATTGGCTTTTATTTGTCTTAAAAAGGTAAAAAAGTCATAAATATAATCTCTCAAATGTATAAAAAACATAAGTTATACAAAACTTTTTCTGGGTTCTGAAATTTTTTTTGAATACATATTAAATAAGTTTATATCTGAATAGTACCATTAGACAGGAAATAAAATACATAATTTGTTTAAATTATTTCTAAATATTGAAAATATAAATAAAAATATTAAAACCTAATAAATATCTTAAATACAATAAATAAGTTCCTAAAAGGAAATGGGAATGTATATAGATCCAACCATTGTTACTATTTCTAGTTCTTAAAACAGAACAACACTGTTATCTGCCACCTGACAGATTTGTAACCAAAGGATTGTGCCTGAACTAAAACATTCAAGCACTGAAACTCCTGGTGTTTTTCAAATAGCGCACGGCCCTCACTGTCTTCTCCATAAATGAAGTAAAGTCTCGGAGGATGAGATGGATGGTGATTTTCTCTGTCCAGTCCTTAGTGGACTTCAGCTTTGTGTGGAGGGATTCCTGGGTAGCTGCATCTGGGATGATCACTTCTTCGGGATTGATCACCTGTGAGAAAGACAATATTGGGGGCCTTGGTTAAAGCACTGTCACTGAGCCTGTTATAGAGCATCCATTTGTGTTTTCCCAGCCTGCTGCATTTTTCCACTTTTTCTGTACTGCAGTCAACAGCACTTCCTGGGACTGTGCTTTCCCCCAGCCCTGTTTCTGTGCAGAGGTGTGAGGAATGCTGGTGCCTGCTATGACTGCTGTGTGGGGATCTGGGCTGTAGAGTTTTGGTTTGAATGCAGCCTGTGGCATCGTGGTCCAACAGGCTCTGAGCAGATCAATACACTCCTCCTGCTTTTTGGCAGTCATATGGCTGGTTAGGTAGGGAGATGCTGATCATGGTTTGTTGTAACCTGCACTGCTCCATCCTGAGTCACAAGTTAATCGGCTGACATTGGAGTACTCGCACATTTTGTAGCAGATTAACAAGTTTCCAAAGATGTCAGACTTGTTTAGCTGCTTAATTCTTACTTTCCAGGCATTTAGTCACATATGAGACTAAGTGCCACCAACTTTCACTGATATGTGGGACCATAACTACAAGATGAGTAAAAGTTATTTATCTAATGGGTTATTTATCTAATGCTGACTCACAGCATTGTGCACCCAGTACATAAAGGCCTTTGAAGAACTTGTCCCAAGAAGTGGGACTTGTGAAAACAAGAGTTACATACCCAAATCATGGAGCTGTTTTAGGTGATTTGGAGTCCAAAGTTCTAGCAAGTGTCTGCTTAATCCTGTGTTTAGGATCTCTCCTACCTTTTAACAAGTGGCAAAAAGATGCAACCTCCTTCTGGAACATCTTTTTTGTGAAATATAAGAGAGAAATATTCTTCCTATCCAGACTACTTGAGAGTGTGTTCTGATCACATCCACTTTTCCTGGTATGCCCAGCTGCTTGTGCTCTGTTAAAGTTTGTATCTGGATATCCAGACACGTATCATGCTGATGGATCTGTTTAACCACAAGTGATGGATTCTGGCTTTGCTGTCCTTAAATAGCAGATTTTTCTCTCACAAAGAAAAATTTCCAACCTGAAGTTCAAGGCCTTTTCTCAAAAACTCCACAGTTTCTGCAAGTGCAAGTTTTGGTTTTGGTCACTGTGTTTAATTCTGCCTGTTTTGATTACCTTGGTAAAAACAACAAAAAAAAAAAAGGCCTAAACCCAACAAACCTAGTCTCTCTCAGTTATGAAACAAACTTTCTGCAAACTCGTGTATCAAGCTGGAAGCCAGTAATCAGTTGCTGTCTTATGACAGGACTATTATTCTCAGCTAGCACAGTGTGAAAAAAGCAGTTCAGCTTCCTTTCACATAAAGAATGATGGGCATAAGTAAATATGTTAGGAAAGGTATGGCAAACACACAATGCACAATAGGTTTTTCACATGCTGAAAATTGCCTAGAAGGAAATAATGCCCCAAGACTTCTGCAGTCCTTACCTGGGTGATTTTTAATCAGGCAAATGCTTTCACCAAAGACAAAGGGATGTGTTCATATTAAGGATTATTAAAATGAGCAAGAACTACATGAATTAAGTAAAGTTTTGAAATGTGATCTTTCAAAGCTTTCCAAAACATGAAAAATGTCTGTCAGAAATTAATAGCATTTTAGTTTACCAGATCAAGAGAGAAATTGGTATTTTTGTGAAAGATCATTTGTAAGCAAAATATGTGTTTTTCGGTAGGGAGCTGTCTGATATACTGACAGCAATATCTCAATATACCATACAGCTTGGCTTAGAAGTTTGGGAAGTTTGGTTTGGAGAGTTTTAAAGAGAAATAACATTGTAAAAATACACTTGGCTTTTTCTTTTCTTTCTTTTTTTTTTTTTTTTTAATGTGGGCTTTAAAAAAAAGTTGCTGACTTCTGCTTCTCAGTGAGTTCCAACATCAGTACAGGCTGAATTGCAGTTCTGCAATTATAGACAAGCTCTCTGAGAAATCCTATTTCTATCAGCTGGTTTAGTGTATTTGTTCTTAAAACAATGATGCGTTTAGGTGGTTTGGAAATTACAACTACCAATAAAAAGTAGGAAGAAGAGTTGTTTCTTTAAGAAAAGAAAGCAAAACTTGGTAAAACCTCTAAATCATAAGGGTAAGATCTGACCATAAGGAACTGTCACCTGTTTTTTCAAGGAACTGAAACATAGCATCCTCTGTTTCACATAGCATCTTCTGTTTCTGACTTCACATCAGTATTAAGCCACAAAAATCATGAGGGAATTTAAAACCAACTCACCATCTGTTTTATGATTTGTGCCAGGTGCTCTGTATTGTAGGATAGCGATTCAACCTTTTGGTTTTCACTAATAAAAGTTTCTTGTATGTATTTGAAGTATGTCTGAAATGTATAAAGCCCACTGGAGATTTTTCTCAAGCATTTATCCTGAAATGAGAGAAAGGTGAGAAAGTCAATTTAGAGTTCAAAGTGCCTTGATCGCAATGCTGTGTGCAGGTTAGCAGATGATGCTTCTGTAGTGTGGAGGTCTGGCCAAAGCCAGCTAGAGCCGGCACAAATCTTTAGGTCAACTTCCACTGTTCTTTTGAGCAGGTAAAACCTGCCCCAGATATACAGGGTTAGATGGGAAAGGAGAGCTGTTCCTTGCCTCATTAAAGCCGGCGAGCAGACACCCATCTTCCTCCGTCACCTTGGGGAGGTTGAGGTTGTTGTGGAGGAGCATTTCCATGCTGTTCTGGCAGACGGTAAACTTCTCGCACATCTGGGGAGAGACACGGAGAGGTTTGGTCGCACCTTGTCAGGAGGCAGCCGCGGCCGGGCCGGCCGTATGAGCGAGCGAGCGCTTGCCCGCGGTGCGGCCGTACCCACCTCGTTCTGCAGCTGTGTCGCCCGGTCGTGCAGCAGCCGCGCCAGCTTCAGGCTGTTGGGCAGCGCCGCCCGCCGATCCGCCGCCTCCTCCAGCTCTGCCTCCCCCGAGGAGTCGGCGTTGGGCATCGGGGCGGCGGCGGCCCGCGGCACCAGCAGCAGCAGCAGCGGCGGCAGCAGCAGCGCGGCGCGGAGGGTGGGCGGCCGGCGGCGGCCGGCGCGGGCACGGTCGCAGCCACAGTCCCGGGGAAACTTCATGGTGCGGCTTCTTCTCGGCTCCGGCCCTGGCCCCTTGTCGTCGGCGAGGCTGGCGGGTTGAATGAGCTCCGGGCATCTCTGAACGTGTATTTATTGAGGGGGCTTCGAGATTATTCATGGCCTTGGGAAAATCCGGCAATGAAGCAGATACACGAGGGGTGTGTGCTCTCGCAGCGCGCCGGGCTTGACAGGGCTGCTCGAGAGCCGGGATTGTGAAACGGGCCGGGGGGGCGGCCGAAAGCAGCCGGTGGGAACATGAAGTAATCGTCCCTGTAACTCCTTGAGGCCCGGGCTGCTCCCCGCATCCGCCGCCGGCTCACCTGCCCCGCAGGGTCCCGGCCGGGGCTGGAGCCCCCCGGTCCGGCTTTCCTCGGACCCTGCCAGCTCCAGCCGCACAAAACCTCCTGGAAATTATACATGCATACCTGCCTATATACACACATACTTTATATATGCGATACACTTCCGTATGGTTTAATATTTTAACGTGGTTTAATGTTTTACGGATTTCGTATTATTTATATCTATATACATCATACGAAAAAAAATAGCTAAAACATCCCTATATTTTAGCTATTTTTATTATTTGTATATGTGAAACTAAACGCCCCTGTTTAGGCGCTGGGTAGTACAAGTTGCAAGTTGCCTCTCTGAGTGAACTACATGTGGGTAGGATTAAATACATCAAATGCTTTGAATGGACCAAAGCCAGCTCCTGCGGGAGGCTGGCTGCAGGAAATGCCACGAAGTTCCCTGTTATCTGCTGCCTTATCTCTTTCTGCCTACCTGTAGCTGTTGCAGGAATTTTAATCTTTCAGGGGGACTCTTCACCCAGGGCAAGAGTTCCTGTTGGGATCAATCTTGTAGCATGCAGGCTGAGTCAAACTGTTTAAGGCATGCTGACATTGAACTTGTGGAATGTCTTGAACTGATTTTGGCCAAACTCCCTTTTTTTCTTTTTTCTTTTTCTTTCTTTAGTATGAAGTTGGTTATGTTTTCTCACTTAAAAAAGATCAGAGGCTGCATTGGGAATTCCTAACAGGAGAGTACAGAGTTGGGAGAACAGAACATGGGGCATAAGAGAGGTGTTAGAGACAACACAGAAACTGAAAAATATCCCAGATACTTAATTTTCTAAGCACAGCCTGAAAAGAGAGCCTTGGGAAAGAGGCAGAGTACTACTGGTTTTTATTTAATGTCTCTTTCTGTCAGTAGCAGAAAAGCAGCTGTGGTGATTTTGCCCAGTGGAGAGATATTAGAACTGGAACACAAGTGCGAGAGAGCAGTTTTCAAGAGCAGCAATCCATCTCTGCCCAGGTCCCTGAGTGCAGCAGGGGGATGTTGCCAGAACAGTATTTGCTGTAATGTCAGATCTGTGGCATTAGGCATAGAAGAAAGCATGCCACTAGCAGTACGTTTGACTATTATCAATGAAAAGATCCAACTGAAATGTGCTAAAGGATTAAAACAGCCAGGCCAGATGAGCTCAAAGCTTGGTATTTGCTTTTGCATAACCATCAGAGGCAGATACATCAGGGAGGGAACTCCTGCCTACCTCTTTTTCCACTTGCAATAGCACATGGATGTACGTCTCAGGGATTTCCTTCCGCTGCAAGACGACTCATAGGCTGTTCCCTGCAGACTGTCAAACATTTCCTTTACCTAACCTAAGTGAAAGTACTATTCTTAAAATGAGGAAAACTTGGTAGAAGGCTGTGTTTCCTTAATATCTTTTCAGCAAGCATTCTGTAATTTAGTCCTCTCTGTAGCTCTGTAATTCTTAATTTTGTAAACTTATTTTATGCATACCTCATTGTATTGTGAAAGTCTCTATTCCTTAGAAATTTTCAGAGAACATTTTTGTGCTGATCACTGTGATACAGTCTTGCTGATGTATGTAGTTGCATCTGCAGAGTCAAATAAAAGCAAGTTTCCACTGTTCCTCATCTAAAAGTCTCTAAGCCTTCAGTTACTGTTTTCTCATTTTGGGGTTTTGTTTACTTTTTTTTAATATGAATGTCCATGTGACTTTTCAGAAGTACAAAGTATACTTACATGCTCCAGTGAAAGGTACTCATTAATGGCTTAGGAACTCCATTTGATAATCTAGGACAAAGCATAGCATTCAAAGGAGGAAGGAACTGGAATTTACACAATAGCATTAGAATACTTTTATTGCTTTGGACAGTTTCTTATGGAAAATCACTTATTTAATTGGTTCTGTACATAGAAGAAATACTTTTGCACTGATCTATCTGTAATAATGGTTAAATTTTGGGAAGGGTTTACAGGAGATCTGCACTGTATTATTAATTAGTTGGCACTGTACTGCACTGAATTACACTGATTCATCAGTAGTCACGTTGTTCCAAATTTAATAAGCCCTGAACAAACAGCACATGCTCATGAGTTACCTACAGATCAGGAGATCCTGGTACTTAAAATGTAGGAGTATTATAGCTGAGACACTGAGGCATAGTTTCTAGATGCCAAGGAATTTCTTTCCTGCATAGCATCTTTGTAATACTGTAGATTACTGTTCTTGCATCCTTTTATTTCTATTGCACTATATTTCACTGTACAAATTTTTTCTTTTTCTTTTCATTTATACTGTCAACAAGATGGCTGCATCCTGGTATCTAAAAACTTCCTAAGGTGGGATTTCAGAAATTCTCAGTGTTTACCCAACTTTTTCTTCTGTCTGACAAATGAGCACTACTACTGCACATTTCTGTAGGAGCGGAGAGACCATTTCTGAACGTTGTAAAAAAATCTCCCTCTCTGATTGTCGCACATGAAAATTGTTCCAGGTTCCAGTCAAGTTATTGCCAATCCAGGATCATCCCATGTGTTAGGATCAATGTGCAACTCACTGACCCATTCTGGAAAAGGTTCTTTTTCATCTAGAATTGGTCTGCCTGGGAGCAAGCCTGTGCCACTTTTGTTCTTGATAAATTGGGAAATTTGGAGAAAGGAGCCTGTTTTCAGGAGAGGTGGATGACACCAACATGGAAACGCTATTACCACTGAAGAATTCAACAAACTGCCAGAGCTGTCATGGTCAAAGCTTGTCTTCCCTCTTGTCAGCCATCGGGCACATGTCTACAAGGAGCCCTACCATGTGCAGCAGCAAAACCCAGTGCCATTGGCAGCAGCAGGAGACCTTGCTTGCTGAGTGTTGAGTCAAACATAAATGGCATTCCTACATGGAAAAATAAGGTCTTTCAATGAATTAGAATTACTAGGGTGCAGTAAGTTCCACTCCAATCTGTGTGTTTGATTTGACTGTCTTTTTCTTTCTAATAGTCTCCACTATTTTACAGTAGTAAGAAAACCAGTAATGTCTATTTGGGGATTATGACTTAAAATAGTACTGTTGGTAGTAAGAGAAGAAATACAACTGAAAATGTGGTGTTCTTCTATAGAAGTATTAGATTGTGTGTGGAAAAAAACGCCAATTGTCAGAACTGCAATCATAACAATCACTAAGCAAATAACTTCCAAATATTTTGAATGAGGAGGAAAGCTGATGTCTGATTCCCCTGACATATTTTTGGTTGAATTCCTCAAAGCTTGTTAACAAGAGAACTTGAAGTCTTACAGATCTTGTAAAGAGTGTCAGAGTTCTTTGTAATGTCAAACCAAGCTGCCCTGTGCTGTATTTGAAGTGAACAGGTTGAACAGGTCAGTAATACCGTGTTCTTGTTTCTCATAAGCAAACATTGCTTTGACAAGCTGCATGTCACCAAAGAGCGCTGGTGCACTTGCCTAACGGCCTGTTGGCTTTTGTGGCTTGGCAAGTTCTTTCCTTCTCTGTTGGTTTTTTGCCAAGTAACTTCAAAGTTTTTTGGGGATTTTTTGGTGAAAAGCTTTGGGGATTACTCGTTTTTCTTTCTTAAAGGAAGACTTGCATCATTCTTTAAAAAGGCTAAGATGTGTGGTAAGACTTGAATTTTTTTTTTGAGTGCATCATATACAAGTACCATGAATTTCCTTGCCTCAAGCTAGATCGGAGGTTTAGAGGGAAAATTTTAACTTACCTTTAAATTATGTTCTGGTTTTCAGCTTATCTGCTTAATTTCAAGAAGATAAATAATGCTATGGTCTTCTCTAGCCAACTTCCAGCAGACAACAGCGTCCAGCCATGCAGTCCTAGATGAAAGAGGTCCTAGATAGAATGGTTCTTGGGGAATATCTGAATGCTGCAAGACATATCTAATGGTACAAGTCCTTCAAGTCAAAATGATTGCAGGGATTTTAATGCTGGAATGGGAATGTTGTGGCACCTGACCGTGAAACTTGATTTTCACTAGGAGCACTTTGCTTCTGTGACTGCACTGTTAAATGGCATCAGGAAGCAATTTGATAAACTTTTCTCATGGAAGGAAGGCAGCTGTTGCTTTCTCTCTGTCATAGCACAGTGTGCCTGGTGGGGTGGATGGTGTCCCTTTTAGGGCTGCTTGAGACACCAGAGCAGAGAGCTGGTCAAGTTAGAAATACTGATGGCCTTGGGTCTTTCACAAGCAGCATGTTGTTATCTGGCTTGTTTTGTGAGCATCACTCACGAGGACAACACACTGTTTTGACAGGGATCCCATTTTGTCAGCACTGTGTATTGTAGGGTTGTACTTCTGAAAGAAATCTCTCTCTGTTTTTAAAAATTAATTGACTGTAAGTTCCACTTGTGTTTAAGGAACTTCTTAGTTCCCATTGAGCTTGCTTTCTAAGCATGAAAGATGAAAATTCAAGGAAGTTATATGATGAAGAAGAGCGAGATATTTCAGTCATCAGAGAAGATGACAGAGCTGAAAAGAGAACACTGAGGAGCCTGTGTATGGGAGGTACTGAATGGTGTAAGTATTTATCTTTATTGTTTACCATTTTTAACATGGCACATTAGATGTAGATTGTGTTTTACAAAGCATTCAAAAGTGGGGTTTTCCCTCCAAGGAACTTGCTCAATGCCAAGGGAAACTCAAGGGTGTCAATGTTTATAATCCCACTCAAGAATGCATACCAACTCTAGCTCACCTCAGTAAAGAGTATCTATTTCACTCTTATGCATTGTTCCATGAGACATCTGTAAATCTAACTGTGTTTACCCTTGTCCATGCTCAATGATTTTGTGCCCATAATCTCATTATCAGATTATTGTCTCACGTGGGTTGACATTTAGTTGTGCATTCTCTTGTGTTCTCATTCTGCCTTTCCTGGTGATTGCATTTGTGAGTTTGTAAATTATCTACACAGAAGCCAAGTCACTTAATGAAAATTTTATGTTTTTTTCCTGGAAAGCAGTGGTTTCTCCCTGTAGTGAGAACAGAAACCGGATAGTATCAGTGATAAAAGTATTGTAACTTCATTGTCAGAATGAGATGCAAGGCTTCAGTACATTCCTTTTGGGAGATAACTTTTCAATAGCACTTTACATGTGTTGGAAATTTCTCTTAGCAGATGGATTACTGGAAAACCAAAATGCAGAGTGCACCTTCAAGTAGTGTTATGTGCTTTCATAAAGGTTTTCTAGCTCAAGGATCTTGTAGTGACACAGTGAAGTTGCTGTGGAGTTTTCCACTTTGGTCATACCATTTTGTTGAGAAAACTAAGTGTCCCTACTCAGAAAGTGGTGCCTTGCACGTTGGGGTACTTGAGTCTTTCTTCCTTTCTGGGTGACTTCTAGCAAACTTCTTAATTTTTCTAAACTGAATTTGTGAAAGGGAGCCTACTTACCTCAGCAGGAGCCCTTTCTAGTTGCATGCTAGCACACTATAAGAGGGTTAATAGATTGTGCTGAATCTGTAATAGTCACTCTTCCCACACTGCTGTTCCTGAAGCAAAAGTGTCCTGGGGGCCAGGTTAGCTATAAAGACTTTGGTCCCATCACCAGAGGATCTGAGTGGTCTAGATCCAACTAATTTTTTCCTTCAGATGGCCAGTTAGATGGTCTGGTGCTTTTTTGTTTAGATTACTCAACCAGGATGTGGGAGATGTTGAATCATATCCCTTCCTTATTTAAATGGATTATGAACCCAGTTTTACTCCTTTACAGGAAAGTCTCCCAACTCCCAAGAAGAATATTGGCCAAGGTGTTTTTCTATTGCTCCTCTTAAAGTGAACTTTTTTATTTTTGTCAGAAAGAGAAGATCAGGAGCCTGTGTGCCACCTTAGTGGATTCCAAGGGAAGTTTGCTCAAATATGTAGGACAAAAAATTCAGACCTTGGGCAGAAATAGAAAGTGATTTCCAGGGACACTCTGACCCCAGAGCTGTTGAGTAAGCCTGGGCAGAAGTGAAGGCCTCACTTCCTCCATGGGCTGCTTTTTGGAAGGAAGAGCTGGTTCCTGTGGTGAAATTGAGGAGGATTGGGTGGCAGGTCCTCCCTGGTAAAGGGTCCTGGCTATCTGGGACTCACACTTGCTTCCTGAGGGGAAAAAGCTCTTCTCCCTGGAGTTTCTTTTGTACTGGTGCAAGAGCTTCTCAAGAGCAACACACCAGCTCTCACATACCCCTTCCTTGGCAGGGGCTCTGTACATGCCTGGCAGGGGAACACCACAGCTCTGCCTGCTCTCTTGGGTCAGGTGCTCCTTGCTGTGAAGTCCCCTGGTATCGCCTGTCGAAAATGCAGAAAGTATTCAGTTTCCCCTGCTGATGTTAAAATGACATGTAGACCAGAAGTTAAAAATAAAAACCAGAAGCAGTCAAGCTGAACTGCTCTGATAGGAAACCATCCCCTTCCCCCCAGCCCTTCCCTACAGCTGCAGCTACTGTGACAATGGCAGTTTTGGTGTGGAGAGGGAACTTGTTAAAAATCTCCCTTTGTACTTTAGCTCAGCATCATCAACCATCACTCCCTGCTGCTCTTACTTAGATTTTCATTGTTACTCACAAATGCTCAAATATTGAAATTTCTATCATGTACTTTTTTCTCATACTCCTTGTCTGGACTTGTCAGTATTTTGAAGGTGCCTAGACTTTCAAAAGATGCTGATGTGAAGGCATCAAGGAGTATTGTCTTTATTCCCTACGAATACAGGAACAATTGGCAAACATGAACAGAGAGCAAAGGCCTTGGTCAGAATTACAGGCATTTTTAAGGAAGGTTAAATTAAACTTTTGTATTTCATTTCATACTATTTTCATTATCCATTTGCAATAGTCTATGCAATTTTTCTTGTGGGAAATTGCATACTTTATACATTTTGCAAAATAACTACATTCTAAAATGTGATATTCTCTTTTTTTTTTTTTTTTTTTTTTTTTTTAGTTATTTAGAAGATATAGAAGACTCCATGGAGACTCCTATGCTGTTACCAACTGCATGTTAAATCTTCCATTTAGCCTGGGCAGCACACAACTATGAAATGAAATGAAATCTGTTGCTTTCTGCATAACATTTAGCATGTAGTTCCACAACTGTTATAAGCTAATATAGAAACATAGAATAATACATTAATGTGCTGCCCCCGGGCTTATTTTTTATTAGAATTTAGTTTAACGCTCTTTCAATGAGCTCTGCTAACTTCTGGGAAGTGGGGACATGCTATGAAATGGGTACACATGAGGGGAGGATGCTACCAAAAAGGAGTACTGCTGCCAGTCTGTAGTCTGACTTCTGCCACGAGTCACCTTTTCTCACCACTTCCCATGCGTGTCAGCACTGGTGTTTGAGCCATTATGTCAGACTGGGAGGGAGGATCTAGCTGGAAAATAAGACACCAAAGGAATTTTATTAGTTTTCATTAGGTTTCAGTCTGTGATCTGTGACTCTGCCTGTCTGCTGGAACACTTGTGTCAGTATGATGGAGCAAGCTGCAATGCCTGACTCCTGGGAGAGTATCAACAACAAATTAATTAAAATCACTGTGTTCTTTTTTGAGCCTGAAAAATGTTATGCCTTATCGCAAAATAAATGTCACCTCTCATACCTCCAAAGCAGTGCATGCTCAGTGCAACAGATTAAAAAAGGAGACAAGTTTTCAGATATTGATGTGAGCATCATTTTTTATTAATAAACAAAGCTAGTAGCTAAAGTCAATTTAAATTTATGAGGACTTTTGTCTCCTCACCTGCTTTCAACTCCAGACAATACTTAGGACAAATTGTTGTTGTGATTATTATTATTATTATTATT
Source organism: Ammospiza caudacuta (assembly GCF_027887145.1). Lineage (NCBI taxonomy): Eukaryota > Metazoa > Chordata > Aves > Passeriformes > Passerellidae > Ammospiza > Ammospiza caudacuta. Next base: position 32,584,735 of record NC_080593.1, on the reverse strand, counting down.
ATTATTATTATTATTAGTCCCTAACTGGTCTTTTTGGTCAGCTCTATGCTCTTGTCCACAGAAAGCTATTGCACATGTTTTAAGCTGTTATAACAACATTGATTTTGATAGAACCTCAATTGCCTGATGAAAGAGCAAAGAGAGTCATGTAGCCACATGACCATTGTCAGTGCATGCTTTGCCATCTGGATGTGTAAGTCCACAGCTGTCAACTTTTGCTGCTAAGCAATGTGATGTGGTTGCAAGACCCTTCAGACAGCAAATTTCGAGAGCTGATAACCCCTGGAAACGCAGCTTTTGAAAGGAGCATTGATGTGTGGACATATGGTTTAACCAGAGCTCTCCATGCTGTTGGGTCTACAGAGAACATCTGCAGAGTAAAAAGCCTGCAAACAGTCAGGAAAACAAAGCCGACTTTCCTGGCTTATGATGAAGATGAAAAAAATGGTTGGAAGGCTTCTTTAGCATTTCTAGAATTCCATTACTTTTTGTTCCACATTTTGTATCTTCCCTATTGCGTCCCTATTGAGAAATTTTTTGTAAATAATTTCAGGGAGTTGGTCACGGGGGTAATGAAAATATCTGTTTCTCAGAAGAGTAAGATCAGTGTCACAGAGAGGAAAAGTTGTTTTAAAACTTTCTCAAAGACAATGTAAAATTACTGCAAGAGGGTGAACTCAATGGCAACATTTCTATTGAATTCATCATGAAACTGGCACTCTTATATGTAAAAGGAAAAACAAAGTGGGAAATTGCTCCTACCTTCCCTCCTAAAATCTGTATAATTTGTTCACTCTCTTCTGAGCCTGAGCTCCTTCTCAGCAAGTATTGAGGAAAGTCTTCTAAAAGCAGCACCATCAAACCCAAGGCTAGCATAGTAAAAAATATACTAATTTTTTTGAGATACCACAAGGAGGAAAATAAGTCAGATGATATCAGAAAAGGAGGAATTACTAGTTGCAAATATTAGATAACATCTGTTTGAAATCCCTTGCTTGTCATTGACGCAGGACACTTCTTTGCCAGATGACAAAGTCACTCTGCCTGTTCTACCACTTGTCCCTTCAAGTTGGTCCCTTAAGCACTAGTAATCTTGATGTAGCCTGGAGTAACTCCTTCTTAGAGTGTGAAGATTAAATGTTTCAAAATACATGATGGGATCATGACATATCATAATTCCAAAATGAAGTCACGGGTTTTCTGTAGTAACAAGCTTTATTTTGAAATAGATTTTCTGTGACCACTTGCCAGAAGTGATACTTATTGTTAAAAATTTTGAAATAGATTACTTTTTTTTTTTAATTTGAAAAAGAGGTTGTAACACTTCTAATTTGTTCAGCAAAGGCCTTTCCCTGAATAGCTCCCCCTGACATCTGTAGGAATCTGTAATCCCACAGTCCTTTGATACTTCTGAAGTTTGCTCTTAGTTCCCTACTGATATGTACATTTTTTGTATCCTCAACCCCCTTTCCTGCACCTAGGTTAAGCTTCACCAAATGTGTTTTCCCCAAAATCTCCATTTGCCTAGGATGTTCCTTTTTGTGGTATTGCATATGATAGACTTCCTTTCAGTCTTAAAACAGCATCACACTACAAAGTATAGACAATTTTAGGCTTTGACCTGGACTGAAAAAGCCATGGAATATAATTTCCTCAGATACCTCAGACAATATTCATTTTCCTGATAAAACACCAGTGAAGTCCTTTGGAGCAACTCGTGCACATATTTAGTCTACTTTCTGCTCTTTCCTGTTGTGTTTTTCACTTTTGCTTCTTGCTTCAGCATTTGCAGCCTGTCATTCTCACTAAGAATTTATCCTGAAGAACAAGGTCACATGAAAAGCATCTTTACACTACTGCAAGCCAAGGCTACTCTACAGCCTTGCAAAGGAAATATCAGCAAGAGTTTTCATCGCCTTCATCTTTTTCCTCTCAGTAATCTGGAACACTTCTAATAAATCATGTGTTATTTACATGAAACAGAAAATATTTCTTTTTATCTGTGGATGACCTAAAAAATCAGGAATGGCTCCTGGCATGTCCAAATTGTGGGAAAGCTGTGATAGCTGTTCAGATTTTTTATCTTGACCACAAAGTGAATTAGGAATGAGAATCTAGAATGGGGTTTTTTAGTGCTAAAATGGGAAATATTTAATGAGGTGGCTAATTACAAATTGAATGGATATTCAGTGACGTGTAAGTGATCACTACAGGGGACCACTGAAATGGTCATGGCTCATGATGTCCCTTGCTCTGGAGCTCAGTGATGATGTTACACCTCAAACACAAATGTCTGTGGAAGGGACTGCCAGCATTACCACAGGGCCTGGTTGGCACCAAGTGCTGCCACAAAGCAGATGATTCAGAAGCCACAGGAACAGACTTTCTGAAACACAGCTCCTGACGTGTGCAATGTCGTCCTCAGTGACAGAGCTGTCCTCTTCCTGATGTGAAAAAGGAACATGATTTCTTCAGCTCTGTCCGGTCCCCCCTCTGTGGGCAGCGTTGTGCTGCACTGTGGTATAGTGAGATGTACTGTATGTCAGCTATAATGAGTAACATAGGTGTTTCCCCCTCTGGGAGGGGAGAGCCTTCCCACTCCTTGGGTTCCAGCTTCCTTCACTGATTTACAGTGAAGTTGCTATAAACACCATGTGGTGTTTTACAGACTCAAACCGAGAGGAAGCCGCTCCTCTCCCTGCTATGGGACTGAGAGCACAGCGATCACACTCCTCTCTGCAGTGGGGAAGCTCTGGCAGAGGGATGGAGTATCCAAGGTGAGTTTTAGTGTTGGTTCTGAAAGGAGCCAGAGCAGCCACATGCTCCTTACGTGGCCTGGAATTGTTCCTGACGGTTGAAGTGTCCCTGTTTGCAGATCGATTTCCCCAGCTCCTTTCACAGGGTAATCCTAGGTGTGGAGGAACAACTGCAAACAAGTGCTTAGGCCCATGTCTCTGAGCCAGCCTAAAGAGGTGCTTAGGCCATGTCTCTGAGCCAGCCTAAAGAGGTGCTTAGGCCCATGTCTCTGAGCCAGCCCAAAGACGTGCTCAGGCCCATGTCTCTGAGCCAGCCTAAAGAGGTTCTTAGGCCTGTGTCTCTGAGCCAGCCTAAAGAGGTGCTTACGCCTGTGTCTCTGAGCCAGCCCAAAGAGGTGCTTAGGCCCATGTCTCTGAGCCAGCCCAAAGAGGTTCTTAGGCCTGTGTCTCTGAGCCAGCCCAAAGAGGTGCTTAGGCCAGGTCTCTGAGCCAGTCAGAGGTGTTTAGGCCCATGTCTCTGAGCCAGCCCAAAGAGGTGCTTACGCCTGTGTCTCTGAGCCAGCCCAAAGAGGTGTTTAGGCCATGTCTCTGAGCCAGCCTGTGCACTGGTGGCTATGAATTCGCACAGCAGTGGGAGAGGTGAGGATGGCTGCTGGGCCTCTGTCCTCCAACAAAGCTTTTTTAAAGAATGGTGTTTGGGGCCTTTAACTTCAGCACACAAGGAGCTGGCGGATCTAATTGCCTTCCTTACCAATTTCGTGCAACATGGCAGGAATATGTTAAATGTTTCCTGAAAACAAATGAAAACTTCAGAAGACTAAGCAATAGAGCACCAGTAGAAAAAACCATGCAATATTTTGGCGCATAACAACGTTTAGGCATAGCAAATAATCTGTTTTACATAAATGATGTAATTAATTCCCATTTCAAAGAACCACTCACATATGAATGGTTTGTGTAATTTCTCTCTGCTGACGTAAGACTTTCCAGATTTTGCATTTTATTTATTACTGTTAGTTTACAGTACTGATAGATTTAATTTTTGACAATTCATGCGATATAGATACAGTTTTTTTCCTAAACAAATAGCAGTACGCACAAAATTTAGCTTTTAAGCTAAGTGTTGTTACCATTGAGCTGCAACAGAAGTTGAGGTTGTTGTTGTTGGCAGTTTTTTCTCATGTGATGTTTTAGGCATTTTTAATAAAGGTTTTGTAAAGGACTAAACAGATGAAAGAGTTGGGTCTGGTTTAAATTACTAGGATGAAATTTCAGAATTAGGATGCTCTTAGTGTGTTTTGAGCAGAGGATCAGGGATTTAATTCACAACTCAATTTGAACTTAGTAAGTGAAACTATTTATATGTAGAATATCACATTATATCTTCTTTAAAAATGTATTTCTACATGGAGATTCTTTAAATATTACAGGATAGAGTTTTGCCACTTCAAGAAGTGCTCAATAAAACTGAAGGGATGCCAACAAAATGCATATTGTTGACATTCTCCATATTGCAAAACTATTTTAGTTACGGGTATTGTAAAAGCAGTGCTGGTAATTATATTGCTGGGAATTATGACTGAAAAGGATAATACAACAGGGATAATCATGTTCCAGCAAAGAAAGGGATTAGAAGGAAATTGAAATCTCTCCTACTGAGGTGCTTAACTCCTCATTCATGATTTTGCCTCTTCCCATTATTTTTTGCCTCTTCTCATTATTTTTCCAGCTAGTAACTCAAAATGAAACTGCAGAGTTATCTCAACATTTTGCATCTCCATAACCTAACAGATAAGCTCTAAGTTGAAGAAATTCCTGCCTTCACAGCTATGGACATAGTGCCAGCTATTGCACAATTTGTGTCTTGTAGCATGTTTTTGGATTAATCATAAGTAAATTTGGATCTCAATCATTTCATTATCAGTTGAAGCCAGCACAGCTTCACGGGAGGAAAGTCCTTCTTATCAAACCTAATTTCCTTTATGACAAGGTAACCCACCTGGTTGATCAAAGGGAGCCAGTTGATGCAATTCTTTCGGAATTCAGTAAATCTTTCCAAACTGTTTCTCACAGGATCCTTCTGGACAGAATGTCCAGCACACAGCTGGATAAATACGTCATGCGATGGGTGAGCAACTGGCTCATGGGTTGGGCACAGAGGGTTGCGGGGAATGGGGTGACATCAGACCAGGGACCTGTCACTAGTGGTGTTTCACTGGGCCCCATCCTCAGCCCTGTGCTCTTCAACATCTTCATTCATCACCTGGATGCAGGACTGGAAGTTCACAGTTGATACAAAACTGGGAGGAGCTTCAAAGGCAGGGAGGCCCTGCAGAGAGACCTCAACAAATGAGAGGCCTGGGCAGTCACCAAGCACATTAAGTGCAGCAAGGGAAGTGCTGGATTGCTGGATTCTGCCCCTGGGATGGGGCAGTCCTGGATGTAAGTACGGGCTGGGGAATGAGAAGCTGGAGAGCAGTGTCATGGAAAGGGACCTGGGGCTCCTGGTAGATGGCAAGTTAAACGTGACTCAGCAGTGCCCTGGCAGCCAGAGGGCCAACCCTGTCCTGGGGTGCATGAGACACAGAATCCCCAGCTGGGCAAGGGAGGGGATTGTCCATTCTGCTCTGAGCTGGGGCAGCCTCACCTCGAGTGCTGGGGGCAGTTTTGGGCCCACAATGTAAGAAAGACATTGAACTGTTAGGGAGGCAAAGGAGGGCAGCAAAGTTGTGAAGGGCCTTGAGGGGAAGCTGTGTGAGGAGCAGCTGAGGACACTTGGGCTGATCAGCCTGGAGAAGAGGAGACTGAGGGGAGACCTCACTGCAGTTACAACTTCCTTGTGAGGGGAGAGGGGGGCAGATGCTCATCTCTTCTCTGTAGTGACCAGCAACAAGAAATGGCCTGAAGCTGACTCAGGGGAGGTTTAGGAGGAATATTAGGAAAAGGTTCTTTACCCAGAGAGTGTTTGGCCACTGGAATGGGCTCTCCAGGGAAGTGTTCACAGCAACAACGTGACAGAGTTCAAGAAGTATTTGAACAATACTCATGGGCACCTGGTGTGATTCTTGACGATGGTGCTGTGCAGGGCCAGGATTTAAACTCACTGAGGTCTGTGGGTCCCTTCCAACTCAGCTGATTCTGAGATTCTATGGTTATCTTTCTGGCACTACTGTTCAAGATGCAGCAAATGTATAATTTTTTCCCCAGAAAACTCCTGGATTATTGTGAGACAAAGTGTGATCTGAATTTGGCAGGGACCTTGACATGAAAGCACAGCTCTGGTGGCAAGTATTCCTAGTTTCAGACCTCTTATATAAGGGCAGTAACACACATATGAAGAAAAGGAAATCTGGGCCCTTTAGTCAAAAATGTGGGGAGAGGAGGTGACCGAGGCAGCCTTAAGTGGTTGGCTGCAATAGTATGCAAAGCTCTCAGGAAAATTTTGAATGAAAGGCAAATAGAGGTTGGGAGGTAGATAAGATTAAACATGGCTTTGCAATGTTGGATTGTGTCAACCCAATACACTCACTGAGAAACTATTTCCTACACAAAGGAAACATGGAGGATGGAGCTGGCTGAAAGGGAGACAGCGCTGAGTGTTAATAAGCAGATAGTGAGGAAGGAATAATGAGCTGGGTGTTCTGATGGCAGCAAGTATGCTTTATGGAAATAACTGTGGAAGGGAAGGATGGTGGTGTCTATGGCAGGTGTGCTGCTAAGGTGATCTTAGAGTAGTCTGCTGAGGTATACCCTGCAGAAAAGGGAGAATCTTACTGCTCTAATTCAAAGACATTTGTGAGAATTCACTTCAATTTTGCATATGCTTCTGATTGCTCTATGTCAAACATAGAGCAATGAACTTTGAAACATGAACTGTAACTGAAGGATGCCAATAGTGGTCAGAGGGATGGAGGGCTTTGTGCTGGAAAGGAAGTGGGAAATGGATACTGTGTTTAGTCTAGTGAAAGAAGGCCTCAGAGAGGACCAAGACTGCTTCTTATTAGCAGTGTAAGTACCAGAGGGGATGCCAACAAACTGAGGGGACTAATCTTGCCTTGAACAGAAATGTGTCTTTTTCAAGTAGGAAAGTGCTTCCTAGCCATGGAACAAATTTTCTAACCAGAAAATGTTATACAGTGGGACTGCTCAAGCACTGGCAAAGGTGCCCAGAGGCTGCTGAACCTCCATCCTTGGTGTGTGAAACTTGACTGGATAAGGCATTTAGCATCTTGATCCTACTTCAAAACAGATATTTCAGTAATGGAATGGCCTAGCTGGCCTCCAGGGGTGCCTCTTGCCTGAATGATCCCATGCTCCATTAGAACAAAAAAGTTCCCAGATACCTTCCACAGCACATGAGGAAGAAGCAAAAGGCCCCAATATAGGTTCCACAAAATTCATAATATTTTACCAGAGAGCAGAGAATGGCCAAGTAATGAAAAAAAAAGAGGTGATGAGAGCTGAAAAGGTCTGCAAAATTGAATTTTCTTGGCAAGTTCAATAGTTTAGCCTCTCCTAAATAATTTAGAAAGTGAAATGAAGTGGGGAAGGAGATTGGCCTGGTCTTTATTTTGTGTCGTGGAATTACAGAGCTTGTAAAAGATGGGGCTGTAGCCTAGACAGAGATAGCAACAACATTTTTACTCAGCCCTCTCTCCCTGACTCCTCATCTTCCCCAGTAAGGCTGTATGAGCTGGTAGGACCATCTCTAGAAGAAAGAGGCAATTGTTTCTTCAGGCCCATCCATCCCTGAGACCAGCAGGAAAAATCTATTTCTTGTTTGTAACTCAGTTTTCTACCAATGTCATTCCACTGAAATAAATGCAGGCAATTTGGCTTTTAGTCCATTAGACATGCCACTACCACAGAAACACATGTGCAGGGACTGGGCTGATACTTTTCTGAACTAAATGAAAATGTTATAATTTGAGGCCCAGGAAAATTTTTTTAATGACTTTCCTTTTTTTAACATTGAAGTATCAGGAAAAAATAAACATACAAGGAGAAACATGAGTAATTTAAAAGATATTTTAATGTGAAAGGCTATCTTATTCACTGCATTTTTTTGAATCTGAAAGGAAAAATTTAATATGCTTTTGGTAATTGGATTGAGCTACTGTAAAGAGGTACTAAGGCTCAGCTTAATCTAAACTCTGGACCCAAAATATAAGTATAAACCTTCATTAATTCATGATGCAATTCTCCTTGTACGGGCAAGCAAGTCTTGGCCTCTATGAGGTGCAGGACAGCTGTACATGCAAGATATATATGGTTCTACATCCTCTCCCCAGCTTTTCTCTGATTTTGCATTGTTTCAGCCTTGCACCGAGAGCCAGGGCACAGCTCTCTATCTGGGGGTGCCCTGCAGTGTGCTGCCTCTCAGTGCCCATCCTGGGGGCCCGGTGGCTCAGCAGGTTGCTGGCAGCACACACACCAGTACTGCTGCTCTCAGCCTCCCCTGGGAGCTCTGCTCACATCTCCTGCTCTGTGTGAGCATGTACAGGGGCTGCTTGCTGAGGTGGCAGATGCCCTGCTTTCCCAGCACAGCATGGGCAGGGACACAGTTCTGAGAACTGAAACAGAAACCTCCCCAGGGAAAAAAAGAACGTTTCGGATTGTTTGGAAGTGCTCTGTATTCATTGCCCAGAGGCAGACAAGAGTGGATGGACAGGTTTTTCCCCAGTGACTCAAGGATTTCGTGGCTCATTTGCAGAAGGAAGATGTGTCATGCTGGGGAAAGCATCACTTCATTCTGGCAAAAACATTACCCACTTTTGAATGTATTGCCTGGCACCCAAGGATGTGACGACAGAGAAATGTGGTGGCTTGGCAAGAGAGGCCCAAGTGAAAACTGAAATGTGTCTGTGCTTGTATGAAAGAGGGATTCTCAGATATTTTCTTTCACTTCTCTTATGCTCAGGTTTCCCTTTTCCATTATAGTCATAGAGGAGTAACTGTCTCAAAAGCAATTACCTCAATCAGCTGCAGATTTGTGCCTCTGACAATGTCTTTATATTGCATGTTTCCTGTCAGGACTCACTGTCTTTCTCACCACAGCTATAGTGAGTAGGATTGATACTCTGAATGGCTGAAAATTTGATTTGCAGCCTCTTCTAAACTTTCTGGTCTGTGAAAATCACCTCTTGAATACATTCTTGCTACTATGCCTTCTAATATCACCTTTCAGCTTTAGGAGCACTCAGTCACTCAGTTGTTTGGCTCTATCTTCTGCAGTGTGGTTTCTGTGCCTATCTCCTGCTTTGGATCCCAAAGACTTTCCCTTATCTGATCCACCTTTTTTGGTGGACAATCTTGCTGTGGCTTGTCTGTCTTGGTGGAGGATGCCATGTCACTTGAAGGCAGTGCTACTGCAGCACATCCAAAAAACAGTGAAAAGAAAGCTGTGCTATTTCCAGGACATCAAGGACTCCTCTGCAGGAACTTGAATCCAGTGCTGGACCTGACACCCAGTGCCTGCAAAGGCCAGTGCCACCTCAGGAGGTAAGGGTCATGTCTGGTGCACTATGGAGAGGAAGAGAGAGGGAGGTGTTTGAACTTAGTGTGTATGGAGGCAGCAAAGGATGGGAAGTGACTGTGGAGCTGTTTGAAAGAGAGGTCACAGGAACAGGGAGAGATTTTGTTCAAGAACTATATGAAGAATCAGTCACTGGCAGCACCACCAGCCTATTGTGGACTGCATGGTGGATGGATCTCAGGAACCTCAGGCACATCTGACAAGAAAGGATAATTTCCACAGATGGCAGTTGTATTTCTGATGTTCACTCACTATAGCGAGAGGCCAATATTGCTCAGGAGAAGGAGAGATTTAAATACTGAGGGAAAGAAAATGAATGGAATGAATCAATGGTGGGCTGTATCTCTACTGGTGAAGGTGCTGGGGTGTCCCTGGACAAGGACACTCAGAACTCTGTGTTACCAGAATATACGTGTCCCCACTTCAGGTGAAGACAAATATCACTTTCCAAAACAGTTTTTGGGCATGGTTTGGGGGTCAAGATCAATCCATGGCCACTCCTAAGAGGTAGTTTGTGAGCACCCAATCTAGTTTGGAAGGGGAGAGGCTTTAATAATGTGAATATGAGCTTCAGTGCCTGAGAATGATTTTAGTCACAATTCACTAGCAATGCTGAGGCATTAGTCATTTAGTAAAGTTTCTGACACATAAATCAGAGCAAGAAAATCCTGGCCAAACTGCCTCAGAAATAGGAAATCCTGGGCATGAAGTTCTTACAGGCTGGGGACAGAGTGGTTGGAAAGTGTCCCAGCAGAAAAGGACCTTGGGGTGCTGGTTGATAGAAGCTGAACAGGTGGCCAGGAAGGCCAATGGCATCCTGGCATGTGTCAGCAACAGAGTAGCCAGCAGGACCAGGACAGTGATTGTCACTCTGTACTCAGCATTGGTGAGGCCACACCTCGAGTCCTGTGTTCAGTTCTGAGCCCTTCAACTCAAGAAGGACATTGTGGGGCTCCAGCTTGTACAGAAAAAGGCAACGAAGCTGGTGAGGGGTCTGGAACAAAAGTTCTGTGAGGAGCAACTGAGGGAGCTGGGATTGTTTAGCATGGAGAAAAGGAAACTCAGGGGAGATCTCATCACTCTCTACAAGTGCCTGAAAGGTGATTGTAGCCAGATAGGGATTGGCCTCTTCTCCCAGGCAACCAGTGACAGGAGGAGAGGATACAGTCTTAAACTGCTCTAGGGGAGGTTTGGAAATTAGGAAGAATTTCTTCCCAGAAAGAGTGATTGGGCATTGGAGTGGGTTGCTCAGGGAAGTGGTGGAGTTACCATCCCTGGAGGTGTTTAAGGAAAGACTGGATGTGGCATTTAGTGTCATGGTCTAGTTGACACAGTAGTGTTTGGTCGTAGGCTGAACTTGATGATGTCAAGGTCTTTTCCAACTTAATTAATTCCATAATTCTCTAATTCTATTGAGCCAATTTACTCCACTGAGTGATGACTTCTCTGGATCCTACCCTGTAATTACCCAGAGCCAGATCTCTGTTTACCTCCTTTGCCATGCACTGCCACAGCCTGCCTATGTTTTTCTGACCAGTTGTGCCAAATACAGCTGGTACTCACAGCTTTCCAAGGTCACAGTAGCCCAGGCACACCACTGGAATACACAGCCTGTGTTTGGAGCACAGTGCTGTGACCTGCCCTTCTTATGCACCCCAGCAGAGACACGGTTACATCACCCCAAGTGCCAGATGAATCCTCCATTGTGTCACTTTGTGCTTCTGATGTTTTGCCTCATGCTTACATTGGAGAAATTAAAGTCTTTATTAGCACTGTTGGAAAAACACCAGTGGTGTCTGGCATGTTGGTCCTTTCTTTTGCCTTGGAAAGAGAAACACATCTCAGGGGAAGCACTGTCATCCAGGAAGGATGCAGGACACTCTTCCTGCACAGGAAGGCAGGGGACAGTGTAGATCTTGGAGCTTGGCTGCACGGGGCCTTTTCAGGACTGTCAGATCTGAGATGGCACAGAGCAATGGAGTTCTTTACCAAAATGCCCTTGTAAAATGAGGCCAGTTGAGCATGCCATTGCCAGATGAGGAAGTTTAAATGAGTGTTCAAGCTGCTTGGTCAGCTTTGCTGCCTTGATTTCTGCTTGACAGGTGTTATAGTAGTAGCAGCAGTCACTTCAATGTAGTTACCTGTGTTGGAAGCATAGGCCTAAGGTCAGGGAAACTTCCACTTCAAGACAGCAATTAAATACACACAGTAGGTGAAATATATGCCTAAAATGCATTGAAATTGTATTTATGCTTTAAATGATTCTTTGATACTGCTTAATCCAGTCGCAATTTCATTTATTACCTCATGAAATCCTTTTCTCTGGATTGAGCTGGAATCACAGCCCTGTAATTTAAGGTCCAAACTTCACACCTGAATGTCTAAAAATATCAAATTAGCTATTATAAACCCAAGTTAAACTTCTCGGCTTTGCACTGCTGCTGCACACAGTGAAGGAGCAGGAGGAAATAAAAAAGAAAGAAAAATTATGAGGAGATATGTTTGCCCTCCAGCTGGACTATATTCTTGTAAAAGTGATAATCTGCGTCAAAGTGATCTAAACAGAGCAAAGGAAATTAAAACTGCCATTCTTTGACACAGGATACTGCTTGATAAGAATGCAAAACAGCTGTAAACTAAATGAGCCACATAATACTGCATTTTTAATGGTGTCCTTTATACAGACTCCACAATAATGTTACCAGCCTATGGCTCTTGTCTGGCAATTAATGATTTGTGCGGGTGGCTTATTTTTACCATTTAAAAATGTATTCTTCATATTTTGTTTAAAGAAAAACAAAACAGGACAAGCTGTAAGTTGTAACTACTTTTGCAATGTGAATTGCTTTCTAAGTCTTCTGACAAAAGAAAACAGTTTCCAGACCTAAATGCTAAAAAGCAGAAAACTGAAACAGATTTATTATTTTTTTTAATGAATGGTTTTAGAGAACAAGTTTTGCTTATTTTATATATATCTATATATAGATAGATAGATATATACACATATATAAACATTAAATATAAGTTAGTACATATTTTTTTAAATGAAATTTAAAGAAAAGATAAAACTCTGTTGAACAATTCAGTCAAACTCTATTCTCATTTTGTCCCGGCTGTTTACATAATTTTAGAAAAGATCTTGGCATGTGGAGAAGCTAAAGCCTTCCCATTTTAAAATGGGGAAAAAAAAGCTTTCCCTGCTTTATCTTTCATCCATTTTCAGTCATTTCAGGCAAGTTTATTGGAACCATTTCCTGGGATTTCTTTGAGTTGCGAAAACACATCCCTCTGACCCTCACTCTGCACAAAGAACCCACTTCAGGCCCTGCACTGAATTGGTCTTACCTTGAAAAAGAATTTCATTGCCTTCTCCTTTGGACTTGAAGATGCAAATAACATTCAGGAGCTACCTTGCCAGTTAGATAATGAAATGTTCTTTTTACTACTGCTCCAAGATGGGAAGAAAATTCCCAGCCCTGCCTTAGGAGAGAAGGGCAGTGGAAGTGCCGGCTGCGGCACCAGCCTGGGTGCCGGGCTGTGTGGAGCTACCAGAGGGGCTGTTGGGGGTGAGTCTGCTAGAGGTGAGAAAAGCTAGAGGATCCTCACCTCTGTTCTTCCCTTTCCACTGGAGCCTCCTAATGGCAAACTCACCACCTTTCTGCTTTATTTCCCAGCCTCTGGAAGAAGGGAACTCAATCAGCTCATCCCATTTGCCTACTTCTGTTGTGTCTTGCAGGTAGTTTCACAGCATGAGCCTTATCAGGAGGATGCAATAGCACTATTGCCACTTTCACACCATGCATTAAACAAACATCCCTAGGAGCAAGGACACTAAATGTATAATATGGTTTTCATTTCCTATATTTGCTTTTATGAACACAAGGCTTACAATTGCTTATTTATTACAATTATCAGTAGTATTACTATTAGTGAAAGTCCAGTCCGCTTTAAGGACTCCAAAGATGTTGGAGTCCTTAAAGATAGCTCCAAGACAGCTTTAATAACACGTGTTGGAACCCTCAATAAAGTTGTGGGATGTCATGAGGCTCTAAAATGAGTGAGACTGAAAATAAATGCTTGCCCTCAGTGTCAGTTTTAGTCATTTTCCCTGAAGATAAATTGCCTAAAGAGGAAAACATAAGGCAGTTAACACTGCTGGTTTATTTCAGAATAAAATTACAGGGACCATTACTGTCAAAGCAAAGTTAAACATCCTGTCAAGCTTGTGTAAGGACCTCAGGTCTCATTTCAACTGAGGAAACATCTTTACTGTCATTAGTCTAGTATAGCTGGGTTTTGCTCTGTAAAATGTCAAATGTTTCTCTTCTCTTTTTGCCATTCACAGTACTAATACATGGTAAAGATGAATGAAAGTTACATAACATTCAAGAACTGAAAATACCTCAAGAAAATATAATTCTTCTTAGCTGCACTCAGAGGCTTTGGTTGTCTGAGGAAGTCTGGGATTCTCCATTCCCTAATGTTCCTGGTGTGTTTGAGAATTAATAAACTAGTAGGGAGAGATTTTCAAAAGCACAAATTACAGCCATGTGACCATCTGCCATGGTTTTTACAGCTCATCTGGACTGTATTTCTGAAGACAAGGTGCTTCCTTTGCTCTTCTCCATGCTGATGCTCAGGGTGATGTGGTGGCTCTGGTAGTAAGAACCATGGTCTCCTTAGAGCACTCTCCTTGGCACTGTCTCACAAACCTCAGATGAGAAGGTGACACTCTTGCCCAGGAGTGTGGGTGATCTGCCCTCAGAGCAAGACCAGGAGCTGACTGTGAGCCTGAACTCACCACTGCCCTTTTTACATCTGAGCCTTATGACCTGCTGCTTTGCTGTTGTGCCCTTTTGCCAGTGTCCTTCCCCAACTGGACCACAAACTCATTCTACAGGTATTGCTGTCATGCTTAGGAAAGACCCCACAGATCTGACCCTCACATCAAATTGTGAAATAAAAGACTAGAGCTACTCAGGACAACTCATATACACCCACCTCCATGTCGCCCTCCAGAAGCCTCTGAGTTGGCTTGTCAGTCTTCTCTTCCCGTCTGGCATGTTTTTCTGAGTTTATGAATAGCCACTTCCATCAGCAAGCCTGTGGGATATATGACATACAGCAGCCTTATCTGACAGAGAGGAACCTCACAGGGATATGGATTTCAAGCTACCTATCAGACAAAATTCTGTAAAGAGTTTTTCAGGGATTTTTTTTTTTGTTTGTTATTTGTTATTTTCTTGCCATTTGTTTTGAAGTTTTGGGGAGCAATGTTGTACCTTTGGATCAAAGCAAAGGAACAGCAGTGCAAGTAAGTCAGTAGACTGGTGAATAGCCTATTAAATTTTTGTTAGACTGAATTTTGATGTGTGTTCAACCAACAGTAACCCCCCAATAAAAAGAAACACATAGTGAGGTATGGATTTCACATAAAACAGTTTCCAGATCTGGTTCATGCCTGTGCTGCTGCTGCAGAGGAGGCAAAAGAGCGGGGGAAGATGAATAGGGAAAAAGCAATGCGGTACAGGAAGGATTCCTGCCATACTTTTCTGTTTTGGCAAAGATCTTCCCTTAACACGTGGTAAGCTATGATCTGTGTTGTAACCACACAGAAGAGGGGGCTGCTTTTCAGAGAGGACTCATAGGAGAAGCTACGTGCAGCTTTGAGCTTGCGTGCACAGCCGTCCCCAGGAGAGGCAGCAGTGAAGTCATGGTGGTCCTGGGATGACCTCTGGCAGCCTCAGTTGGAAGCTGTGTTGCTCAGGCGGATTAGAAACCAGGGCCTGAGTCAGGCGCCTGACTTAGCTGCATCTGTGAGTGTGCATGCCCAGTGCTTGTGAAGCTGAGTTTAACTCATGCCTCTAATTTCATCTGTAGGGAATGCTGACACTTCCCACAGACGGTTTCTCGGCTCATGGTTTATCAGTGGCCCAACACCACTAAGGTGTTCTAAGATGTCACCAGGGTTTGTCAGCAGAATTTTCAGGAGAAAAACCCACCTGCATTGCCCATTTGAATTTCAGAAAATACCAGAGTGCTGAGCAATGAGGCTTGAAAGGGAAATACAGCAACAAAGGAAAGTGATTTTTCACAATGACTGATGAAAATGACATTGCAGATCTCAGCTTGAGTTTCATGGACTTGCAGTAAATCCATGAATGCATCCAGTAAACAAGAGACCTCATAGCTTTTGCATATTATACTATTTCAAATTCATGACAACATCATTTTGTCTTCACCAAATCCTACCTTTTCATGTTGTCTGTCACACAAAGGATCTAGAAACAACTTGCAATTAGCCAGGTCTCTGCTGTGACTTAGGTCATGTAATCACCTAGTCAGCTGCCTCAATGTCACTGTGTGCCAACTTTCCCTTTTCTGCTATTTGATTATATTTAGGTTTTATTTAGGCTCTTTATTTTACTTACGTTCCCTTTCCTATTTACCTACTGCCTATTGTCTGCATCTTGGGTTATAAAATCAGGATAGGAAGTAGTGGGGATGGAAGTTCTGGTGAGTTATGTAACTTCACAGTGAGGTAGAGATTTGCTTCTGCTTGGGGTCTTCAGAACTGTTGTGTAACATCAAACAGTGAAAACAAAACCACTGCACGTTCATCTGAAGGGTTTGGCAAAATTAACATTTCCTAAAATGTGAGCAGGACAGGCTAAAATTCTGAAAAACTCCTTTAACTCATGTTATGAGTTTGTACTCAGGTACCATTCATTGCTTTGCAGCACCACTTAAGGGAATCGCATGGGAAAGAGCATTTGGATCGCATCCTATCCTCACAATGTCTTTCTTGGGGATGAATCTTATTCCTATCTTTTTTTTAACTCCATGAGATGGAAAGTCAAATTAGCCACCTTGGAAACACACTCCATTGTTCTGGTGCCCTTGCTCTATTTCTCTGAAAAGATAATATATGATTATTAAAGGATATATCCTCTTTTTGGAGGCATCTTCCCCTAAAACCACCACATAATATAAGGCTGTGGTGGTAGTTTCTTTTCTTCCTGTGGAAAAGCTGGTGATCCAGGTCTGTGTTACCATGAATTCAAACTATGGTACATGTTAGAGGGCTCATCTATGTTTCACAATCCTGTTTCACTTAGCACCATAAAATAAGAGCTGCTGTAAAAAGATCAGTGCCAAAAAGCACTTCCCAAAAAGGGCAACAATGTCATCTGTGCTTCCATTTCTCCTGTGCAATCTAAATCCAGCCCAACTACACAAGGAAATATGAGGTATCTCTTTATAAGCAATCACTGCATACCTAGATGCTCAGATTGCTAAATGAAGGCAGGAAGGAAGGGTAAAGGCAGCAGCCCAAAGCCCAGATTTTCCTGACTCACTGCCATGTCCCAGCTGTGTCCTCTAGCTGCTTCCACACAAGTAACATTTTCTGCTGAGTCACAGCATGACAAGGCATTTTCCCCTCGTGATTAATCCCTTCTCTAAGAGCAAATCTGCTTCTTATTTGTGCTGTCTTCTGCCCTGAAGAAAGTGCCGGGGCATGGCAAAAGCAGATCTTTCTCCTTTTTATGTCACTTCTCCCTTTTTCCTGGCTATTGCTCACACCTTGCTTAATTTCTGGAGTATGGGAATAACCACAGCTCTCTTAGGGAATTGCCACTTATCCCACTTACTATCCATCTTATTAACCAACCTCTGCCAGAGAATGTCTGTAAATGCTCTTTATGGGGATTTTCTTTGGCACAAACTGCTGTGGTAGCACAGGACTTGTAATACTCCTTTGCAGCTCTTACTGTATGTTGCAACAGCTTGCATAGCTGCTTTCCACACTCTGTCACTGGCTAAATCATTCCTGGCAGCAGTGGATAAGCTTTCCAGAACCTGCAACCCAGTCCTGACTAAGCCAGGGCAGGAATCTGGGTCCTGGGCTGTGTTTTCTCACTCAAGTGTTCTGAAACATTTGGATTTGACATCTCTGGGCTGACCTCACTTGGGCCACTGAGGAGCACACCGACCTCCCAAGTCAGGGAGCGGGAGGCACCTGTTTTCAGCACTAGCAAACAGTGTGTGCTGAAGCAGGTTGGGTCCAAAAGTAAACTGTGAGGTTCAAATCCTGCTTTTAGTAAAGCAGATGCTGATATGGGTCAGTGATTTATTGTTCTATTTATCATGTGTTTCAGAAAGCAAAATATCGGGGTTTTATCTTTTTTGGATAAGACTCTGTGGAAAGCTCATCCAGTGAATCTGTGAGCTCTCCTGTAATAAGATAAATCTGTGAACTCTCCTGTAATAAAATAAGATAGCTAAAGCCATAGAAAATCAGTATTTATGAGGCACAAAAAGGCACCACAGCTTGGCTAAACATTTCAGATGAGAGGCTCAAACATTTCCGTGTTCGTGGAAGGTGAAATTTCTGTCCCTGGGGAGATAAGGCAAAGTTGTTTTCAGTTAGAGTCTTGTAGCCAGGGCTTGATTAAAAATTTTAAAAATGCAGAGCAGTACAAGTAGGAAATAATAAGGAAAAATGTTTGTATGCAAGTTGGAGAGCTGTCAAAATTTAACTGTCTTTGAAACATATTCCTTAATTTCTTTTGTACAAACCTGGTGTCACAATGGCCCTTCTGTCATATTCCCATGCTCTCTCCAGATGGTCAGTCCTGACACAAGGAACAGCTGTCACAACACTGCTACCAACAGAAAGTTAAGATGGATGGATATCTGGATGTGAGCTGAATTTACTGTATCTGAGGTCTGCAGTAAGGTTAGCAGGACAGGAAGGTGGGGGAAATGTGAATGAAATTTGGCAATTGTCATGAAATTTCCAATTATCCTAAATATGAAAAGAAGAAGAAACAAAAAGGGATTTTTTTTGCCACTTTAGACTACCTTGCCAAACATTGGATGTCAGAGTATCAGAGAAATGTAGAATCATTTAGGTTGGAAAAGACCTGTAAGATATCAAGTCTAAGGGTTAACCCAGCTGCCAAGTCCACCACTAAACCATGTCCTCAAGTGCCACATCTACATGTCTTTTAAATACCTTCAGGTGTGGTGATTCAATCACTTCCCTGCACAACCTGTTCCAATGCCTCACAGCCTTTTTGGTGAAGAAATATTTCCTAATGTCCAATCTAAACTTCCCCTGGTGCAGCTTTATGCTATTTCCTTTTTTCTTGTCACTTGTTACTTGGGGGAAGAGACCAACACCTACCTCACTTCAGCCTCCTTTCAGGCAGTAGAGAGCAATAAGGTCTCCTTGAGTCTCTGAGTGTTCAGGCTAAACAGTCCCAGCTCCTTCAATCACTCCTTGTAAGACTTCTGCTCCAGACCCTTCCCCAGCTCAGCTGCCCTTCTCTGGACACTCTCCAGCACCTCAACGTCTCTCTTGTAGAAAGGAGTCCAAAACTGAGCAGAGGATTTGAGGTGTGATCTCAGCAGTGCTGGGTACAGGGGGGAAATAAAATCACTGCCCTGGTCCTGCTGGCCACACCTTTGCTGATCCAGGCCAGGATGCCACTGGTCCTGGCCACATGGGCACACTGACAGCGCATGTTCAGCCACTGTCAACCAGCACTACCAGGTCCTCTTCTGCCAGGCAGCTTTCCAGCCACTCTGCCCCCAGCCTGCAGCACTGTCTGGGGCTGCTGTGACCCAAGTGCAGCCTTGGCCTTGGCCCATTGATCCAGCTTATTCTGATACCGCTGCAGAGCCTTCCTAGCCTCCTCCAGGTCAAAACTCCTGCCCAGCTTGGTGTCTGTGAGCTTGCTGAGGAGGCACTCAATTCCCTCATCCAGATCACTGATAAAGATCTGGAACAAGGCTTGTCCCAACACTGTTCCCTGGGGAACCACTTGTGATAGGCCATCCAATAAACCTTAAGAAGCCACAACTTCAAAGCAATGAACAAGTTAGTGTAAGGTATCACCAGAAAGAGGTGTGTTACATGAACAGAAGTTCCCTAGGCAGCCTGGTATTTCAGCAAGAAGTGCTGCAGCTGCTGCAGAGGCTTGCACAGTTCTGCTGGAAGTGCTGCTGCTGCTTTCACATCCTGTTAGATTTCAGGAAACTTTGCTCAATCTCCCTGAAAGTGATTGACGTGGTTTCAGTCTCATTACTTTGCCGATACTTTGTTCTGTTTCAGAGGAAAAAGGCAATAGGAATGTCTGTGCCTTGACCAGAAACCAGAAGTACCTGCTGAGAGTGAAACTGTAAAGATAAAAAACCTTGCAGCTGGCTAAAATGCTGGAGGCTCTCACTGCATTTCCTGGGAAGCCAGTGAAGAGAAAAAAGGGAATGTTATCTCCTTAAATCTATAATTTCCTAAACTCTATGATCTGATTTTCCACAGGCTGAGGATGACTCACCAAATAACTCACCCAAAGGTGCTTGGTGCCTCTTGAGAGCTGTGGCTAGACAATGTAACATTGGGCCTCTAAAGGGAAAATGCCAAGAGAATACAACAGTGACTGTTCACAGACCAAGGGCAAGAGCCATTGCTCACAGCTTTCCAGGATTGTGCAGGGTCCTCTCCCACTTCCTTTTTCTGTGAAGAAAAGATTATGAACTTCCATGGAGACCATGATGAACTTCCCCTATGTGAAGAAACAGTGACTGGCTGACTGTATGGCTGCTAGCTGTAGGGATATTACAATCATTAATCAAACTGGCAGTCTCCAGTGGGTTATCTACAGCTGGTCCCTTCATTGTACAGGCAGGGAATTGAAAATGCAATCTCTTTTGTCCAAAGACACAAAATGAATTAGTATCAAAGCCCACATGAAAATTCTTGAGGCCAAATGCAAATTTCAAATACCCACATTATCAGTTAGATGCATCATCAAATTTTACTGATGTTTTGTAGGCACATGTCTTTACTGATAATTCAAACCATGTGACAATTTAAATTCCTATGTAGGATGTTAGAATTGAAGGTAGAGAAAACCTTATGCCTAATCATAAAATTAGGGCAATGACCAATGGCCCTGAACCCAAGGGCAATTCACTGCCTATTTTCTAGAGATGGCATTACAATGACCAGGGTTTCTTAAAGAAATAATCTTGATGAATCTGCTGAATGCAGATATGCAGATTTTGCTGTGGTAGCATAGACTAAAAAAGAGCCCAGGCAGCTCTAACCAGAAAAGCAGCAGAGCAATTACATAGCAGGCTTTTCTCAGCATCACCCAGAGCAGGACTCATTAAAATTGGACTCTTTACAAAAACACTTAATATTGACTCTGTTATAATTGACCATCAGGTGTTTGGAGTTTAAACACATGATAGATATTTTGTCATAGCACTAAATGCTGTGCTCCATTCCCCCAGCTTTGCTACAAGCCACAATTGTTCCCTACAGTTTTTAAAAGGTCCTGAGCTTTGTGAATTTTCTCTGGTAACATAGGCTGTATCTCAAACTTGTGGGATTGTAATAAGCTTCCAGGTATTGCAGGCTAGAACAGAAGTGTAAATGGCACTCTCTGAAAGAAGTTATATGAATTACAATTGGAAGATATTTAGCCTATATTGCAGTTCACAAGCACCATCCCATTCCTCTCTATAATTGTGAGTTCAGAAGTCTATCATGGCAAGTCTAATCTTTCTTCTACTTTGTTTTTAATAATGGTGATTTTTGCTGCGATGTAACAGGGTTACAGACACCATGCAAAACTGGACAAGACCCTACAAGTGCTTTGGGTTTGTCTAGAAGAACACAGAACATGTCTGTTTCCCATGAGTGTTGGTGATTGCTTCATCCCAGAATCACTTCCAGCTTCCCTCTTATCTAAATACCATGTACCACACAATGTAACCACAGCTTTTTAGATTGGTTTTGGGGCTTTGGGCCTTTCAGCTAGGAAAGTTTTATTTCTTCATATTTTACCCAAAGCTCTCATCTTTCCTAATTTCCTGATACATGCAGGAGTGCCGAGTTTTAGCACTGGCTGACTGTTGTGGTTTTACCCCAGCCAGCAGCCAAGCCCCACACAGCTGCTCTTTCATTCCCCTACCATTTGGCTCAAGGAGAGAATCAGAGCCCAGAGAACTCATGGGTTGAGATAAAGAAAATTTAATAGGGAAAGCAAAAGCTGTGCACACAAAGCAAAGCAAAGCAAAGCAAAGCAAAGCAAAGCAAAGCAAAGCAAAGCAAAGCAAAGCAAAACACAGAATTAATTCATTGTTGCCCGTGGGCAGGCAGGAGTTCAGCCATCCCCAGGAGAGCAGGGCCCCATCACATCTAACAGTTACTTGGGAAGACAAACACCATCACCCCAAATGTCTCCCCTTCCTCCTTCTTCCCCCCACTTTATTACAGAGCATATCCCATGGTCTGGGATATCCCTTTGGTCACCTGGGATCACCTGTCCTGGCAGTGTCTCCACCCAACCTCCCATGCAGCCCCAGCCTCACCAGCATGGCAGTACAAAAGGCAGAAAAGGCCTTGACTGTGTGAGCCCTGACCAGCAATAACAAAACTTCTCTATATTATCAACAACCCTGTGTTCTGCACACATCCAAAACACAGCCCCATACCATCTTCACAAGAAGAAAACCCAGCTAAAACTGGCTTTTTGTCACACTGCTGGTCTTTGCTGCTGAAACATAAACATTTCTGTCCTTAATGGATAATTCTTACTGACAAAACCTTCTTCAAGGGTTAGTTGAAAAATTAATTTACTGAAGCATATTCTAAGGAGATAAGGGAAGATGCTTGTCCCCTGTCACTGGAAAGTGGTGTAAAACTTCTGCAGTTCTCAATGAAACACACCAAGGGTTTTGACAGCTCTGCATACATCAGCAGGAGAAATTTCTGAGTGAAACTGGCCTGGCTCACTGCCTTCTCTTTGGCAGTTAATGCTTGTTACTGTATTTCCTTGGAATCAGTGAGATCACAGCCTCTAACCACTGCATCTTCCCATCTGGAATAAAGTGACCCAGTCACTAAATCTTTTATAAATATTTAACTTAATATCAGTTAAACAGAAAAACAAATTGCATGCACCAACACCCCTTCTGAATTAGGATGCACTTTTGCTGCACTGGTCCGAAATCTGTGTGCCCTTGCCATAGCTCCCTCTTTGACCACTTTTTTTTCTTGGTGTGATGGAGGCTGTGCCTCAGTGCCCTTAAGATGCTAACTAAATGGTAACCAACCTTAATGAATCAAGCTTTCATATTAGATTAATTATGTCAAAGAACCAATGCTGACAATCTGGATTTCAGTTTTGAAAATTTTGGCACCTCATTCAGTGAATCCTACTCCTCAGAAACCATATTTTCAATAACCTCCTGAATTATTGTGGAGTTACCCTTGTAGAAAAGACATTTTCCTCTAGAAAAGGTGCCTTTGAATGCTTTTCTGGAAATGATGGTGGAGCAGAAGCATTATATTACTGGGTCACTAGATCCCTGAACAAGCAAGTTTTTCTACTTCTGAATGTGTTATGGTGTTTCTCTGGAATAGATTAAAATCAGTTATTTCTACTTACTGCAGCAGACATTGAGGGTAGGTGGCTAGTTTGGCACACAGGAGACAGATGGCTAGTGAGCAGTTAGGAAGTGAATAAGTTTCTCCATCAGAGTTTTAGTGGAACAAGTCATGGACCAAGGTAGCACAGGGCCTGGAAAGGCTGCCAAGCCTTCCTGGTGTCCTCATCCCAGCTACAGAGACAAGAAAATGCTCCATAATAATGTTCAGAGACTACCTTATTCACTTTCTTTGTGCACTGTCTCTTTTCCAGCCTTCTTTTTCTTGTATGCCAGAATCAAATGGCAGCAAATAGTGTCTCTTTGTTTGCAAAGGTTTACAGGGGCAATGGATGCTCTGAGCTTTGTCTCTGACTTCCTGCATTTCTCTGGGTTGTGCCCTAAAGGGCAATACAGACAGCAGGGCAATATGTGTGCATGAATCACAGAATAACTTAGATTGGAAAAGACTTCTGAGGTCATGAAGTTCAGCCTTGATGATGACCAAACACTACTGTGCCAGCTAGACTGTGGCATGGAGTGACACCTCCAGTCTTTCCTTAAATACTTCCAGGGATGGTGACTCCACCTCCCTGAGCAGCCAATTCCAATGCTCAATCACTCTTTCTGGGAAGAATTCTTCCTAATTTCCAACCCAAACTTCCCCTAGTGCAGTTTAAGACTGTATCGTCTCCTTCTGTCACTGGTTACCTGGGAGAAAAGACTGACCTCACCAGGCTATAGCCTCCTTTAAGGCACTTGTAGAGAGCAATAAGATCTCCCCTGAACTTCCTTTTCTCCAGGCTAAACAACCCCAGCTCCCTCAGTTAGTTCTCATAAGATTTGTCATCCAGACCCTTCACCAGCTTTGTTGCTGCTCTCTGAACTCTGGATTTAATTTGTAACTGGGCTGAATAATCCAGTTGAACTCTGACTTTACCTTTATTTTTTCTTATACTGTCCCAAACACTGATGTAACAGTGATATCCTGTTGTGTGTGGAGCTACCTGTTGTTCCACCATGATTCATGTGCTAACGCCTGTTCTGCTCAGGCCACACTGCCTATGTCAGGCTCTGAAATCACAGCAATTTCCCAGGAACAGTTTCATTCCCTTCTAGCAGATCTGCATGTACTATCTGTTGGAACCATGACTCATCCATTTCTTTGGCAAAAACCCAACAAACTCCACAGCTTTTAGAAAATGGACAGTTGAAAAATGTCTCCTCTCTTTAGAAGGAGAAAACCAAACCCCATTGATAGCTGGTGAATTATATTGTTCCCAAACTATTCCATTACTATGAGATAAAATAGTACAAGGATCACTCTTAGGCTGACTGTGGAAAAAAGAATGACATTATAATTAAGGACATTTTCAATATGGAATACAATATTAGTCAGCTTTGAGCATGGTGCCTGTTCTGAAAGGGGAGTTCAGCACTTTTTACAGGGAAATGAGGGGGTTGAGAACCTACATGTTCACATCCTTAATCTGTGGGCTGGCCTGGAAAGGAGCAGACTGACTCTCTTTGACCTCTGCTTAGTAAGGGTAAAAACCTGCCAGTCTTTGTCTTGGAGGCTCTGGGAATGGAAATTACTGGAAATTGAAGGTGGTAGCAAAAGGGTTTCACCAGAATTTTGGCAGTAAATGTAATGAGTGAGGTGATTGCATGAAGTAGCTCTCTTGAGCATCTTCTGGCAATATGTTCATGATAGAATCAGATTCAATAGAAAGTGCAAAACTTCCTTAGAGATCTGTGGAGTTAATTGAGCACCTATCCTAAACTCAGTTTTGCAATGATTAGTTCAAAAGCTTAGGTATAGCAGGATACAGATATCTAAAATATCAAACTTGTTGCAGTTAAGGTCTGATTCTTGCCCTACATCTTATGTTTAAAAAAGTGCTGCTAAAACAGAACGTCAGCACTGTACGTGGTCTTTCCATCAGGCAGGGAATGGAGGAGCACATGACAACTTCCCCTTTTACTGGGATTTGCAGTCACTCTTTGGTACCAGCAGTGTTTTGTATTGACTTTCATGAACAAAATAAAGGGGTAGGAAATGCCCTGAAGACTAAACTGTCTGTGGAAGACTGCGATGCAGAGAGGCTGTCCAGACGAGCAGCCATCTTCATGTCTTCATCCTACAGATTTTACTTACTCCTCTCCTGCAGAGCTGGGCAAATGGTTCTTTTTTTAGCAGCTCAGTTTCCTTTCCCCACCAAATGTGTATTTTCTCCAGAATGTCTTGCTGGTGCTCCATCTCCTGGGAAGGCAGGCGAGTTTTCTGGAGGACAGCCACGAGGTACTCCCATGACTGGGCTCTGCAACGCTTCGGGCCTGAGAGAAGGGCACGAGAAGCTGGGGGAGGTGGGGGAGCAGGGCTGGGGCGGGAGGGGAGGCTGTAAAAGGCAGCAGTGGATGAAATACTTGGGGTTACAGCCCCGGTCTGGGGAAACACTAAAGCACCTGCAAGGTGCTGAGTGTTTTAGCTGTACCATGGTTATACTGGGTAGCCTTTTAGGACCATCTGGAGTACAAGGAACAATGGTCTCTGATACAATGCAAAAACAAACTATATAACAAATTAGTTACTCCATTTAAAAAATTACTCATTTTTTTGGCAGAGGAAAACTGCTTGGAGAAAACCTTAATTTTTTTTTTTTTTCAGTTTTTCAGAACACTTTGCATTTCTTAGGAATGGCGTGGGGGTTTTGGATCAACAGAGGAAGGTTTTAAAAATAGCAACATGAACTCCTATTACTTTTCTAACACTTAATCAGTAGTCTCATGCCAGGAAGAATTCTTTTTATCAAACTTACATGGGATCCTCTCTGACTGCTGATTGATAACTGCCTAGGAAATACTAAGAATAGAGAAATTTTTCAGAGTCCTATTTAAATAGAAGAAGTCATGGTTGACCAAAATATTTGAAACACTTTCCTTATGTTAACATATTTATGAGTTATTTCTACTTTGTATCTTCCACAATATTGCTACAAAACCTGCCATGCATGATTTTAGAAAGGGTCTTTATTCTATAAATTTGCTTTAACATCTTGGGAATTCTCTGGCTGCTGATTTTGATGAGCAAGAAGTACACATCTGACACTTAGTCTTTGTGCAAAGTCTTGCTTTGTAGTTTAACATTAGATTCACTGTTTAATAAACCTGTTATTCTTCTTTCTGCTCCAACAATCACAAAAATCCTATGAGGAGTCTTGAATAAGACACCCTGGCTGATATACTACGTTAAGGAAGTATGATACTGTATATAAGAAACACAACTTGCAGTTCACATATTGAAAATAAGTTTTCTGTGTTTCTTAGAGTTTGTGTTATATTAATATAACAGTCAAGATATACTGCAATGATCTTCAGCTCAATCTCTAAAATTCTTACTAGACTAGCTGTGTGCTGACTCTGTTAAGGAAATGACTTAGGAAGCAACAGACAGAGAAGAAGGAGTGGATTCAGCTGCTTTTTGAGAAAATGTAGTAGCTAGTTAGTCTGGGAAGTTATGCAAAGATCAGTCCAAGACAGACGTGACGGCTGTGAATTGTGGTGCTTACTACCTACGTTCTCACATTAGGGCATACGTTATTTGGCTTGTTCACCAAAGTGTAAAATTAATAGCTTGTGCAATCCATGCAATTTGTTCCTTTCAAATTCCCTCCCTTCAAGTCTTGATGATAGTGTGTTCCAGTAAATCAACAGCGGAGGGGTTTTTTCCTTCCTGTTATTTGTCTGAAGCTTCAAATAATATTATTTTAGTCCTTCAAAATTGGAAGTAACCAATAGCAGTTGGACACATCTCTCATTACAAAGTTGGCAGACAAGCCTGTGAAATCCCACACGCGTACCTCTGCCAAGTGGAAAGGGAAAGCAGAATGAGGGCAGGGGAGCCACCACTGTACTGTAGAGCTGGCTGGTGAGAGGTGCGTCAGCAGGGTGACTCTCACTTTACACAAGTCAGGGGCTATGAGGGGGGGATGTGAAAACAATTAAGTTTATATATCCTCAGGGCTTTGTTCACTGCTGGAAATTACATGCAAAAGAAAGAAGCAGTTTTGGAATTAACTCCGGGGGGACTTTTTTGGAAAGTTTTGTGGTGCTGTAACCACCTTTACAGGAAGAGATATCCCCAAAGGTTGATTTGCTTCTGTGAAATGGTCTTGGCCCTTTTAAAAACAATGAAGCACTCTTCAAAAAATCTCTTTTAATTTTTTTAAAAAAACTTTTTTCTTTCTTGTTTAGGTTTAGTCCTTTGAACATTTCAAAACATCATTTTCCCTGAAGTATTTTATAATCATTTATACACTGCATATTAAGGGTACAGCAGCTGCAATTCAAGATTTAAGGCTTAAAGGAGGATATTCAAAATGACCCTCCTCTTTACTGAACCCTAAACCTAATACTGAGAGACATGTTTAATTCAAAATCAAAAATAAATTAAAGACATTTGTTTATTGAACTTGCAGAGACATTATTTCCCATTTTTTCTCAAAGACGTTTTTCCCTTGGAAGATTCTCCTCAAAGTTAGTAAGAAAGGAGTTAGGCACGGTCCTTTTGTTACCTTCTGTAATAAAGAAGGTGAACCACTGGCAGTGTCTTACCTGTGGAGCCCCTGTTGGCCACTGATAATAGCCAGGCTTTAGAAGCTTAAACAGCAGTGGTGGTTTTTATTTGCAGATACCTGCAAATATAGAGCTGAATACCTGCAAATAGAGCTGAAGTCATCGCAGTATTCAGTATCTTTATGAAGAAACTGTGATATCTGAAGGAATGGAGGCAGTATCAGAAGGGAGAAAGACCTGATTTCTCTACCATTAATTTATTTGTATAGCTGAAGGTGTCTATAAAACATTTGACTTCACAAATAAGGCAACTTTGCTGAATTAAAAGAATGAAACATTTTATGAAAAATGTTCATATTTTTTGGTTCAGTCTATGTAAAGCCCCAGGAAAACCTCCTCGTCTGCGATTTTTCATGGGAATTATATTAATGCCCTAATTTCCTTCATTTAAGTTAACAATTCTGAGGTTTTAGAAGGCTGTAGTAGAAATCCTGTTGTGGCATCTCTCCACCATTTCAGGTGTAGAAAATTTCAGGAAAGACACAGATGGCAGTAGGTGAGAGAGGGACCAGCTGTTGGACAAAGAGGGAGAGGGCTGAGGAGATATTCCCTTCCCTAAGCAGCAGTCATCCTGGACTGTGAAGGAGGTGAGAATCCACTAGAGAAAACAGCTCATATCCTGCAAATAATGGCAACCTCATGATGTATAAACCCAGGAGGAGCCAGCATCACACAGGCCTGCTGACACACTTCTAACCCACCTTTCTTGAAGGGGTATGTAATACTCACCACTGAGGGTAGATATGGTCCTGGTGTGGATGAACCTTGGTAGCATCTCTTTGAAATACTTTTTAAAGAGCACATACACATGATTTCACTTGAATCAAAATGCCTTTGCAAGTAAAGACAATTCTTTCAAAACAGTTGGTAGCTCTTTTTTAAAAACAGCAGTAATACTGATGATATAACAGCAGTAATACTGGTTTTTCTTTCCTTTTTAATGTATATGAAAAAACTGGTATTTCCATTCAAATTCATCCTCTATTTTTCATTTCCTACTTTAACCCTATAGAACAGGTTAGCCAAGATTTTCCCCCTTTAGTGTAAGATCTCTTGGGTGACTCTGAGACCAGGCTTTGCAAGGTCTCATGCTGAAGGGACAGAGATGTTGATTCATTGGCCAAGATCTTTCATCTTTTCTTTGAGCCCAAAAGTTTACCAGCTAGTGAAGCTGAAAAGCTGGGAAACAGAAAACTGCAAAAACAAGAACAATCTAGCTCAAAAAGTCATTGTTATTCAAATTTCGCTTTGCAGGGTCAGTCTTTACTTCCTCAATTACCATCTCACCATCATGTATTTTCCTAGAAGAAATAGGCCCTATAGTTCTCTTTTGGTGACTCCTTTCATTTCAAAGTAAAACTAAAGTTTTGGAGAGCAAATTATTAAGAAATTATCATGTATACTCTTCTTGTCGTAGCATGTTACATGTAATTAAAAATATTAACAAAATCAGTTTATTTTTCAATTTCTCATCATGATTTTTAGCTGTTTTGTGTTACCAATGACAATGCAGCATAGACACTTAATTGTCATAAATTTGTTTTAAAAGGAAGATCACTATTCACCATAAGAGGGTGAAGACAAATCCTTTTCATTATGGGCACTGGGGTAGTTTGCCTGATGGCAGGGGATTCAAAGGGGCACCTTCAGCAGGTTTCTGTGCTCTTTAAATCTCTTCCCATTACAAGTCAGTGTCATGGCAAGGTAGAAAAATAAACTACAAAATACAGTTATTATTTTTGCTGCTCATCTTTTAAACAGATGACATCAAAGTAGGGGGAAGTAGGAACTGTCCCACATTAGTCAATCTTGTATCTCAACAAAGCTTTATTCTATTGCAATAATAGTAAAGTGCACATTTCCTTTAACCACAATGGGATTTGCTAAATGCTTTTGCTCTTACCACACACAAATGATGGTATTGCAAAAGGTAGGGCAGAAATTCTGAAAGATGGATATCCTGTTTCACTTGGGACAAGGAAAAAACATGCTCATAAAAGAAAATGAAAGCAAGTTATGTGGTGATGAATTCTGCAGTTGGTCGAAGAAAGCAATAGTGAAATAAAACCACAAGTTAACCTGAGGAAAAGAACCCCCAATTACTGCCTGGTGTTTTGTTTTTGTTAAAATCTCTTATTCTATAAGGACTTTAAAAAATGCTCAATATCTTGTTACATATCTAATTGCTGCAGTTACACACTGACTTCACAGACTACTCCATCTCTAAGACTCTCCTACTCATAACTGGATTTCTTTCTAAGAACTTTTTCTGTCCTAAATTTTATGCCTTTTTAATTGTCTGAGTACATTTGTTCAAAAAAATTTGTTCAAGGGCTTTATGCTCTATTTTGAACAGTGGCATAATACACTAAGATGTTTTCTAGTCTGGTGAATATAGGACTTTTAGAATATAGAATAAAGGACAGATCAGCCTTTGTTAGAGGAAGAGTGTCTGCCTGCATCAGTGCAAAAATGGCGCCCACGGTGTGGATATGAAGTGTGTGCACATACTGGGTTTGGTGTGTGCTAGTACTAAGGACATTTCCCTGGGCGCCAAAGTCATGATGTTGTGACCCTGTTCCTCTGCTGTTTCCAGTGCCTGACCTGCATTGTGTGTGTGCTTTGTCTGCACTGTCTGCACAGAGCTTATTGCAGGACCTTTTTCTGGTGCCCTAATCCTGGCTGAGTTCTGCTGCTATAACACCACAACACCAGCAGAGAAGCAGAATGGCCACTACCACTTCAAACACTCCAGGTATTTTCTAATCAGAGATCTTATTATATCATAAAGTCAAAGAATGTTAATTGGTTAAAATGACCTTAAAGATCATCTAGTCCTAACCCCCACCTCCATGGGCAGGGACACCTCTCACCAGACCAGGTTTTTCAAGGCTTTATCCAGCCTGACTTTGAACAATGCCAGAGTTGGGGCAGCCACAGCTTCTCTGGACAACGTGTTCCAGTGCCTCACATGAGAAAAATTCATCCTAATATTTAACCTGAATTTGTCCCCTCTTAATTTACACCTGTTATTCCTTGTTCTATCACTACAGCTCCCGATCAAGAGTCCCCTCTCCAGCTTCCCTCTAATCCCCCTTCAGATGCTGGAAAGCTGCTATGGGTTCTCCATGCAAACTTCTTTTCTCCAGGCTGAACAGCCCCAACTCTCCCAGCCTGTCTTGGAAGGGGAGGCACTGCCAGCTGTATCAGCTTCCACATGAAGCATTAATAGTGGGTAACAACCTGTGGGCTTCATCAGGCTTGGCAACTTCTCAGTAGCATTCTTGACCCAGACTCCCAGAAGGCAATACACTTCCCTCAAAAGCTGGTCAGGCCAAGAGATGAGTACCCAATACATTATACATATACCATATTTATTAATTACATGTATGCCAATACATAAAACATGCAATGTAACAAGAATATTTACAATATTTGCACTATTGCAAATTAGCTGTAACAATAATTAATATATATTTTAAAAGTATGTATTTTAACAAACCATTTCCTCTTTCTACTGTAACCACATATTCTGCAATTATGAGGATGATTTCAGGGACAGCATTTTATGAAACTTTTCATGGAATTATGAAACTGGTACTGGAATAATTTTAATTTGGGAATTTCCCTAAACGTCAGAGAACAACAGCCTACATCAGATCCCAGTAAAACCCACTGAAGAATTAGTATACAGTTGTAGAGGAAAGAACGGTACAGTGCAATAAGGATGACTCCAGTGGCACATCCATCATCACAATTTAATTTTTTCCACGACTCATTAAAAAATCCCTGAGGGCCTCTTTTAAACCACACTAGCCTTAAACTTTCATGAAGCTGAAGCAGATGGTTGCTCCAGAGGGTGGCAAGAGAAAGGCTTAAGTGTAAGGTGTGTTCTGGCCCTTGTGGGAGGCACAGGTGGATCATGCCTCCTTACTGTCACTGTCCCCAGGAGTAGTGACGTCCAGCCAGAGCCAACAAGGAGACCTGCAGATTTTATTGGTGCTGGTGCCAGCACAGAGGCTGTCCCCACATCACAGCAGAAACCAAAGGGAATGTCCCTTAGCTGTGATTCCATGATGTTAGGGACATGCATAGTTTTCAGAAGGGTGTGAGGCCATAAGCTTCTGAGGGAGAATATTTTGGTGCTAAAACTGCTCACGTGAGTAGTCACAAGAGTCTATCTAGGAATCAGGTGTCCAGTCACAGCACTGAGCCTCCAGTCACACTTGAACACTTGAGTCACATTTGAACACTCAAGTCACACTTGAGTCACGTTTGAACTTTGCATAAAATGGCGTGTGTGTGTATTCAGTTTTAGATATAGCCTGATTAGTTTTGTTCTGCAGAGTACTAGATATGGGAAACACTTATCTTTGATAAGATCCTAATTTTAAAACCTATGTAATCAATCCATTGTATTTGATCCTTTTGATATTTAAATAATTTGTCACTTTAGTATAGTTTGTCTTTCACATTTATGACCTGAATAGAACAAAAGTATCACCTGAACATAAAAGATTAACACGGAGGAACCTGACTGCTGTGGGTTAGAGGACATTAGAGGTTTACATAAGAAGTGATAGTCTTTACATTTTGAAAAACAATGTGACTTGTGAGGGGATTTATATAATTGCACTTAAGTGATTAAATACTAGTACATGAATAAGAAAAATAGTGTATAGACATTCACATAATTTATCATATTTCATTTAATGAATGAAATATTCCCTTATCAAAGAGGGCATCCAATTTCAATGCCCATATATGCACTATACAAAGATATTTCTTTCCTCCTCTTTTAACAAGTGGCTCCACTAAAGCTGCTGCAAGTCTAATGTGAAACTGCATTTGCTCTAGAAGAACAAGTTAACTGACTCAATGCTTTGTTTATCTCCCTCAGTTATGGTCTGGAGTGTATTAGTGAAGTTTAGGGAAAAGTATCAGGACCTCATGCAAAGCTGTGCACTACAAAGAGGCATTCTGCATTGCAGAGTGTTCCAGCTGAGCTCATTCCCTTTGCTTGGCAGTGGATCCTGAAGGAACTATCCCCTCTGTAACACCAAAGGCAGTCCCACTGAATGCACTCCTGTGACAATCTATCTTTTCAGTTAACAAAAAAGGTTGATTTGTATGTTTCATTGAAAGAGAGTCTCCTTGAGCCTGGCTGTATTAGAATGAAAGATCATCCTGATGCCACATACACTGTGTGCAACCCAAGATCTCAACAGTGACTTTTCTCACAAACTTTCCACTTGACCCCAGCCAACAACGCCTCCCTCCTGACTCTGCTGCTCAGGTAAAGTCAATAAAAAGGAAACTGGCAGGAGTAATTTACTATATTATACAAGGAATAAAACATCAAAAGACTTTAAAAGGGACACACTGATGCAGCTACTGGATGTTATAATCTAATCCAGATTATTAGTGTTTATAGCTACCAAAATTGTCTGGGATGGTCTATGGAAACCAGAGTAGATAAAACATAGATGACGTCTTTCAAATAGTTTATGTTGTGTAAAGGAAACATTGTGCCTTATAAAGGTTTTTGACACGGTTTGCCTTTGAACAATCTATGCTGGCTGTGGCTGGAATGATTTCCAGGAGGATCTTCTCCATAACTTTCTCTGCGCCCAAGACAAAACTGTTTGGCCTGCATTTCCCTGGGATGGAGATAGCTGTGATGTGT
Organism: Ammospiza caudacuta; assembly: GCF_027887145.1. Lineage (NCBI taxonomy): Eukaryota > Metazoa > Chordata > Aves > Passeriformes > Passerellidae > Ammospiza > Ammospiza caudacuta. The sequence continues at coordinate 32,551,680 of NC_080593.1, read as the reverse complement.
GTTTTTCTGAACATCAGGCATCTCCCTCAGTATCACTGACCTTTCAAAGATGATAGAGAGGGGTCACACAGTCAAAACCTCATGACTTTCAGATGCATCCTATCTGATCCTGTGAACTTGTGTCTATTCAATTGGCTCCAATGCTCCAGTCCTCACCTGTGAAAACAACTTCCTAACAGGGCCCTGAGTGCACTAATGGGCTTCAATTGCTTTGACCACTCTCACATGGGGCCTTTACCCACACACCAATGACCATGGGACCAAGATGTTTCTTAAGTGCAGGCTCAAGGGCAGGAGCCCTTTCCTGAGCTATGGTGCAACTGTAGGACATTTTTTCCAGTCCTGTTTTGTTATGAGTTGTTTCTTGGATTTCCTGGCTTGATCTTGGATCTGGGTTGTTACCTTGCCTTTGCCTGATTCATGGGATGGGACCTGTTGCTCTTCCTGCTCAGGGGCTGTGGGGCCATGCCCTAATGGTAAGTTCACTGTGTGTGCTGTTTTTACCTATGTCTCACCCTCCCCAGTGGGGAGTCCTTCCCTTGCTCCCTGCTGACATGTTCTCACAGAGTAGCTTGGTGGGATCAAGGAAAGGGGAGACCAGCTGGCAGCCTTCTCTGGTGCAATCTAAGGCCAGAAAGAAAAGTATTGGGTACTCTAGCCTACTCTGTATTTGTCACTAGGTTCCCTGGCCCCTACAGAGCAGGGCTGCATCTTCCTTTAAGTTCCTTGCTGCTGCCAGTGTGCTTACAGAAACCCCTCTTGCTGACCAATGTAACCTGTTACATATTCTAACCTCCTTGAGCTTTGGCCTTCATAGCTTCGCTCTTGTGAATGCAAGCCAAGTTTCTATATTTGCCCTGGGCAGCCTGTGTCTGCTTCTACTTTCTATGTGCTTTCCTTTTTTATTTGAGCTTAGTCAGGAGCTGTCTGACTCTTTCACAGCCCACTTCTCCCATGTTTGGTTCCCAGATAATCAGAATAGGCTTTACTTCAGAACTCTCCTCAACTCCCTTTAAGGTTAATTGGGAGATTTTGAGTCACTTCAGTGTAAATCAAGTTTATTTCTAGGCTTTCCTGTAAAGTTAATGATCTTTTCTGAGCAGAAATTGGAACAATTGAGATAACCAAAAAAGATATTCTGTGGTGGTAAAGGAACTAGAGGTAGACAGAAATATGAGAGCAAAACCATAGAATGTATTGTTGCATAATTACAAATGCTAGCCTTGTCCAATTCTGTCTCTTTTGGTCTGCAATCAGAGCTGCAAAGTATATTGTTATGCACTGGGATTATCGCAAGTTTTCAGTAGATTCAGTCCCCTCTCATTGTCTAACACAAAGCCAAATATCTGCTAACCATGGATCCAGTTCCCATCACACACTGTGGGCTGGGATAGCTCTCTGGAATACAGCTGAGTGTGGCAGGAGCTTTAGCAATGTTGCACAGGTCCCTGCTGCATGCAGCGGTGGCCAGTCAGGATGATCAGGATGCAGCTGTGCAGTGGCTCCAGTGCATGCTGAGTCCCTGCTGGGAGTGTACAAGGGAATTCTCCCAGGTCCAGAGCTTCTGCAGCTGCTCTGGCTCCCCTTTGGTGTTACAGCCCCAGCTGCTGGCCCTGCCTTTGAACTGTGCCTGACAGGGTGCTCTTAGGAAGAGCTTGGTCAAAAGTTTGTTAAAATTTGCTCACTTTTGAGGCAACTGGCTTGCTGATCCTTAGGGCAGCTTTATACAAATCCTAATCCATAGTCAAGATTTAATATGAGCCTTTATGGGAGTGTCCTTAATTGTTAGAATGGTATGAAATTACACTGATCTCCTGCCTATCTCCTGTTGCAGTGGAGATCTCTCAGTTCTGAACACACTGAGCATGACCTGGTCCTTGTTTTATGGAAAACTGCCCACAGACAACCCATATTGTACTGGAGCATATACATATATATACACCACTGCATCTTTTCAACAAGAAGGATTTTGGCATCAAAGAAAACTACTGGCTCCAGAAAACCCAAATCTTTCATGGTTTGAGAGTGACAGCAGCACACAAAAGCATACTTCACTGTGTTTAGGGAAGGGGACTGGGAAAATGGCTGATTCCACACCTTTGCTTTGCAGCAGTTTATGGGCATGGTGCAGACTCTCATGGCCACACAGTGCTGTTATCAAGGACAGCTGGGCAGTGTCTCAGGTGTCAGTAAAGTAGAGGTGGTAATACTACATAGCTTCATCAGGCTGAATTTGTGCCCACAAAACAATTGGGAATAAGGACAACACAGCCCCAGCTGCACAGAAATAATGTTGAAAAGAAGCTTTAGATTGCCTGTGGTGAATTCCATGAAAATATTTTTTCATTTGGTATTAGCCCAATTTGTGTGAATAACAGCTAATTAAAGAAAAAATAAAGGATGGAAAAAAGCTCTTATAAGAATCTCTTTTAAAGGCTCTCAGGGGATTTAAGGAGGTAATATGTACTTAATGGAGGGGCTAAAAATGCAGCTGCATGTAATTATGGCAGGAAAAATATTCCCAAAGCTGATTTGCAGCTTCCCTAAAATGGTAGTCAGTAAGGCACCCTTAGGGAGATGGAGAAGAGCAAGTTTTACATTAAATTCTTCATGTATCTTCTGACAGGGCCCTTCCAGCCCCACTCCTCATGGGGCCCTGGGCTCTCCTTTAACCCTGGCCATGCAGGTAAGAGATGTCATCCATCAGCCCCCTGCAGGAGGCGAATGCAGCCATGCCAGCATTGGTTTTCTGTGGCAGCTGCTTCCCAGTCCCACCGTACCTGGAATTCAAGCATTTTTCTGCCTTTTCCCAGCCCTGATGCAGTATGCCATAGCCAAAAACCCCAGCAGCTGTCAGAAGAGAAGTCTTTCAATAATTTGTTTGGGAAGCTGTTTCCTGAAGCACATTTCTCATGCCTCAATCTAGAACACTTTTATGGCTGGAAGGCATCACCCATGTCTGGTTGTTTGACTCAAACCCCAGAAAAGCCCTTGGTGACAGGTGTATTCTGGAAGCTCTCGATTCAGAGGGGAGGTTCAGACACCAGCCAACGTGGTATGGAGAAAATCCCATTTTCTCATTTTCTGTAGTCAAAACTGTGGGGTTTATTAAAAGACTTGTTTGTTTTGTGGATTTCTGAATGTTTGTTTAATTGTGCTTTGAAGGTTGCCTGACTTGGGCATTTTTGCTCTGTGTTGCTGTAGCCAAAGCCCCCCAGCATTTGACAGAAGGCCTGTTCTTCAGTTCGCAGTTTGAGGACTTCTAATCTAGAAAGGGTTTGGGTTTTGGTTTTGTTTTATTTCATTTGAAATACCTTGAAGTCAGTTTAGTTCTCGCTCCAAGTTTGCGAACTTGTTTCTCTAGTTATGGAGCGTGTCTCCGCGTTTGTGAAGCCGTACCTTTGTGCTCCTCTGTGTGGTTCACGCCGGTGCGCGGGCGAGCTGAAGCCGGGTCAAAAAGGGCTTTTTAGGGCTCCGTGGGCGGCACCGGGCCGGTGCCGGTACCGGGCAGCAGGGGGAGCCCGCGGGCCGCGCCTGCCCGGCCGCTCCGCCCGCTCCCCGAGGAAACCGGCAATCACCGGAGAGCACATGTAGTGAGGCTATGGTAGAGAGATAGGAATCGAAATAGCAAATATTTATAAATAATACCAATATTTATAATATTGGTATTATATATATATTTATATTTATATATATTTATATATATATTACATATATATATTTTTATATACATATATCTAAATGACGCTGGTATAATACCAGCGTCATTTACCTACTGATCACTACTAACACCCTACCACAGTGTTACCATACTCATACCAAATTTTCCCCCAAGTGTTTGGTTAATTAAGTTACTCGGCCAGTGGTATCCTCAGGGATGTTCATTCGTCACAGGGGGGATGCTCGGTGGTGTTTAATAATTCGGCTTCTTTAAAGTATGTAAGGTCAGAAAGCAGAATGGTGCATCTCATCAGCGCTGGCTGTCCAAAGTGATGAGCCAAGCACGGTCCTTCCCCGAGGGAACAGCGGGCAAGGCAGCTCAACTCCTCTACTGAAACACAGACAGCTTTTGGAAAGGCTTCCCTTGAAAGATGTGATCCAGTCACAAAAAACTAGACTGAGATGTATAGAACATTAGGTGAATAAATAGAGGGAAGAGGAGTTAATGGGCGATGAAAGATACCTTCTGGATTAATTAAAAAGGGTTTTTTTGGTCCTTTTCTCTTCCAGTGAGTAGACTATAATGGATAGAGGAGGGGGAAAACCTGGAAACATTTACTTCACAAAAATGCCAAGTGGACTGTATTAACTGAGACCAATAGAAAGCCATTGAAAATAAAATAATTAAACAGAGATAAGTTGAAAGTTAGTATTTTCAACTATGCCTGTTTGTCAAATGCTGAATCATTTATGATCAGAGTTGGTGCTTTATTTGGTTCTCTGAGCTGCTGAGCTCCCTGCTTTATCTTCAGCTTGGAGAAGCTTTATCTTCACCACTGGAGCAGGTAGGGGAAAGAAAGATATTTGAGATATGCAGAATTAAAAATTCTGTGTAAAATAATATTTCTGTGTTAAAATTAAAATGGAAAACTTCCAAAACATTGAGAATGTTATTGGAAATGTACCTGGCTTTTTCTTTTTGTGGCTGGATGGTAAAACTTCTGTCCAGTTCTTTGGCTTAAGCACCAGAGGTGCCCTTGGTCATGCTTGATGACAGATGTATTCTGGTGACAGCTTCTAATCAAGAGAAGATTGAGTGACCCAAGCCACAAAACCAGTCTCATGTGGCAGGAAATTCCAATTTCTGATTTTTTTATTCTAAAGCTTTGAGGTTTATTATAATTTTGCAGAAATAGTGAAATATCTTATGAAAAAGTAAAGTCCTTCAACTATTAATGAAAAAAGTTCTTACAAAACTTCTGGGTACCTCTGGGATTTGCTTCCTTATTTACATAGATAATCCTATGCAAATTCAGAGGAGAACATGAAATAACCATATTTTAAAAGGTAACTAAAAATGGAATAAAATATATGTTCATTAGTAATACAGATGATGTATTTGGACTTAAATTTTCAAAGCACAAATCAACAATGTGCTTAATTATTACTGCTAAATTAATATTAAAAAAAGAAAAGCTTTTTCCCTCTGAAAGATTGGCTGCTGGAAAGGAGGCTGCAGGTCCCTGGGTGATCCAGGGCAGGGCTCCATTGCTATCATGATTAATAGAGCTATAAGGCAACTGCTACAGACTGTGGCAGATCCATTGGTTCCAGATATGCTCAACAATCAGTATGCAGATATGCTAATTTACAGTGTATCACTCAAACTAAAGGATGTTTCTATGCTCCACTAATAGTTCCAAAAGATAATTATTTTCTAGTTAGTGAAAAAGACAAAGCCTGGCCCTGAGTGTTGGAGAAGCTTTATTTTAATGGAGCTTTGTGATTATGTTCTTGAACAATTCTGCATTCATTCAAAATGGGTTATAATCCACCAGGACCAGATTTGAATACTGCATGTGCCAAGGCAAAAACATTGTGGTGGAACACAAGCCAGGGAGCAAGCCAGATTAGGCAGAAACTATGTGATGAAGATAGAAAAGAAATGAAGGTAGGCTGGAAAGCACAAGGGAGCTGTGGATAAGGACTTAAGTAAATGCTTTAAGTGGCAATTTGCAATTGGAGCATGGGAAAAGCCAGAATGTAACATTATAATCTAGTTTTGAATAGTATACAAATCAGTTCATGTATTAGATTGCAAATTATAATTATGCAACATTATTATACTAATTTTATGCATTATAATATTTTGTAATATTGGTGTAATTACATAATTGTAGCAAATTATAATGTTACATTATACTAATACAGAAGTCATTAAGACCCTAAAGCACATGGAGTAGTGCTGCAAAATTCTGGTTTTCCTTCCTGATGGGTTTGATGGAATATTTGAGTGATCCCCCAATTAATGGAATCAAAATCAATATATTGTCACTTCACAGTCTCACAGTGCTCACTTGTTTTGTCAGCTTCTGCTCATCTCTGGCTACATTTAGCAGTAGATGTACAAGAAAGAATGATCAGCAGCTGCCAGCTACAGCCCCTAGTTACTCACATAATAACTCTCCTGTAATATTTACAGTCCTGAGCTCCCAGCACAAAGCTGGCTCTGGGATGGCTGAAATGGCAGGAGGAACTAGGGGCATGTTGTTTCCCCATCCCCATTCTTCTGCATAGCTGGAAGCCTTCAGCCAGCTGTTCCTAGTGAGCTTCCTCTCAGGGAAGGTATGCTTTGCTCCAGGCTCTTGGAATGCATGATTCATTTTTACTGTATGCCTTGTATGCAAAATTATTATTATTTAAATCTAGGATGGCTTATTAGTAAAATTCTACAATAAACACTACTGCATAATTCATTGTATACACTGGGAGCTTTTAAGTCTAATGCGCCACATAATGTACTGTGTGCCTTTGGTGGAATGCAAACACATAGAGACAGTCCTCCTTCTCTTCAGCAGTGTTGGTCAAGTCATTAGAACTTCACTACTGTTGCCTTAAGTTCTCAGTCAGTGCAGTTTCCCACCTGCAGTCCTCTGCTGGGAGGTCAGATTGCTGGAGGTAATGCAGGTGGAATGTTGCAGCCCTCAGAAAGGCTGCCTCAGTGCTTTGTGGCAGGGATGAGGCCCTTGGTGAGATCCTGGGAATGTGTTCACTCCCTGTGTTTGCCACTGTCATAATTTCCTTACTGTAACAGACCCTTAAGGTTAGATGTTGGGCTATTTCAACAAAGTGCTCAATTCTTCTAAATTTTTTTCTTATTTCAGTTGTGAATTACCCCCACATAACAAATTACTTGGAGATTGTTTCAACTGGGAAAGCAGATATTTCTGCTTCCTCCATTTTTTCTATATTCTTTCAGATAATTTAATTCTTAAAGGTCACAAGCTCTGAGGATGTGTGATTAGTGCTAGAACTCATTTTTATGTTGAGATAATATTAAGAGTAGATTAATTTTTAGGTCAGCTGTGTTACTGATGGTCACTGTGATATAATAGAAGTTGCCATATTCCCAGGATGGAGACTTCAAGGACCATGCTAGGAAATACTAAGTTTACAGATTTATTAGAATTTAAGTTTTCTTATCAGCTAGATGCCTCTGTCCTTGGATCAAAGGAAAAAAAACAATGAAAACATGAGAACAAGGTCTCTATGGGCTTCTTCTGGGAAGGCAGAACTCAGAACTGCCAAACTGTGAACTCTGTTTAAGCCAACAAAGCTATTAAAATAATCCAGGCATGTCCATAGAGACTTCTTCTGGAATAGCCTCCTGGTTTGTGGCTTGTTTTGCTTTCTTCTGGCTGACTTTTTATTTCTTTGGTGGGTTCTGGAGAGTTGCACCTGATCTTGTTTGGCTGGTGGTGGAGAGTGTTACAGCCAGGGACCCTGGGGGAGAGCCAGGGAGGTGAGAAGGGTCCAGCTGTGAGTGATAGTTGTCAATTCTGCCTCTACAGAAGGAGGGGACATAAAGGAAAAGGAAAGACAGTGTCTGAACAGGTGGAAACTATCATGGTTTGTGAAAGGGAATCCATGTCTGAGCTCTACATCCCCATCTTGCTTTCTGGTCTCATGTATGTCCCCTATAGCTTCTGCTGACACACCATCCCTGCAGCCCTAGATGGATGTACTGCTGGGCCAAGCTGCTCAGCAGCTGTTGGATTTCTGACTGCCACATGCATGGCTGGGCATCCTGCAGGTTGCTACTGCTGTAATGTACCTCTGTGAGGCAAGGAATGAAGAGAACCAACCTTTTCAGGATGGCATGAAAACCAAACTGTAAATAGCATTGGATCTTTGGAACATTAGTACTTTGCAGTAAAGTTAATAAAAAATCTGGTTTTAGAAAACCCAGGTTTAACTTTGATTAGAATTAAATGAGCAATTTCATGCTGGTGAGGTACAGGCAATGGTTATTAATTATTCATTTGGTCCATTTCACAATGCTTTGATCCTTGCAGAAGCAGAGTTGCACTAGTAAGACCCCAGCCATCTATGTACTTGTATTTTGTGATATTCTGTTCTGTTCACTTGTTCTGGTTGCACTACTGAATACTGATTTCTTAGGGGTGTTGCTGCTTCAGCTGCATCCAGGAAAAGAGGGACTGACTTCAACCCTTTGCACCTTGGTTCAATTTCCTGGATTCCCTCACCTCACTTTCCAGAACAGTAATGCGTGGATGGTGCTTTGACTGAATTACTCATGTTTGAAACCTGCCTCTATTGTTTTGGTGTTAGAGAAGCTGAGCAGTTGCTGTGTTGAAACCTGCCAGCCTCACACTACAGTCAGCAGCAACAGCCACAAGGCAATCCAGCATTTCCTGTGGCCTCATCCAAAATTTGGGATTTGTGTAATACTGCAGACATGCAAGCAGGCTGGTATAGCAGGACTACGTGCAGGCTTCCATCCCAGCCACGATGGAAGGAGAAAACAGAAACAACTCTTCCCTTAAGGAGGCAGCAGTTCATAAATGAAGATGATTTCCTGGACTGCATTTCCTTCTTTCTGCCAAATGCCACACTTGTTGGAAGGAGCTGTGACGGATTAATGGATGAGATTAGTAGACTCAGCATAAACAGTCTGGCCACAGGGCTGGAAATACTTATGCCAGGATGATTGGAACTCATAAACTTAAAAAAAAAGAGTTAATGGGAACTTCATGCACTGAATTGACATTTTAAGAAACATCCCTAAACGCATGTTCCTTAAGCTCTTGTACAAGGAGCCAGCCCACAGAGCTTGCTACCTCATAGGACAAGCAAATTCAGGTGGATTTCCCCTTTTCTGAACATCTTACCTCCTCTCACTCCCTCCTTCTTAAAATTGCTTCTCATTATTTGCTGTTGGGAATACAAATAGAAAAATAATTGTAACATACAAAATGCTGAATAAAGAGTAAGTAAATGTGAAGACTGGAGACATTGCTGACATTGGCAAAGATGAAGACTTTAAAAGGAGAGTTAATAATTTTCTTAAACTGGTGGGTGGAGTTGAGAGATGATTTCAAGCAGGCACACAAATAGGTTTTATTTCCCCTCTCTTATGTAGAAGGGGAAATTGCTTAAATATGGGATTGGTTTTTTACAGGTTTAAAAGATAAGGGCTGGAAAAGGAAAGTACTATTTTTTTTCCTTATGCTTTGATGAACTAATTAAAATTCATCATTTCGAACATTTGGGGGTCAAATGTGACCTGGTTGGTGTTTTCTGACTGCCTCAGAAAATGCAAAGAAGCAATTCAGGATTTGTTTACTTTATTTTTTTTTCACTTTTGGAACTGACTGCTATGGAAACTCTGGGAAAGACTTATTACTTTATTTTGCAAGGACAGAATTTGGAAGAACTGCTGCAGTAAGAAAAAATGGTACAGGGACCTTCAGGAATATCCTACTCCATTTATACCTTAGCTGCACTTTGCCTGCATGTTAATTGTTATTTATTGCACTCTTGCTCTTAGTAGAGCATTTGTGACTGAATTTATTTTAGACTATAGAAGTTATTGAGCCTATAACCAGATTTTTAGGGATGTTTTTAGACTTCATTAAGCCTATACTGATGGCTGCTTTCAAGGTAAACATAAAATTCTTTTAGCTGGCTGAATACCCTCTTGGGAGTCCATTATAGGCAGATTTCCTGCTTAAAATAGGTGTTCTGGGTTTTAATAACCAGGACAGACTGATCTACAAGAATCTAGTTTTTTTATTATTGGAGGTTTTTTTTTTATAAACCACAATTCTGATATAACTCATTATTCACTTGAGATGGCATTAGAATAAATTAATACTAAAATATTTAAATGTAGAACAAAGAGTTTGAAAAGTCACAGAGATTGATCACCCGAGATGCAGCATTGGTGCTTCATTAGTTGTGGCTCTCTGCACTGCCAGACTGAGGTACTTCTGTTTCACCTAATTAGCAATTCTTTTCCTTAATGCTGACTGGACTGTATTCTGGCTGTGTGGCTTGATTTTTCTGCTTGCCAGAAGTTTATATTTCTGGGGGATTTCAAGGTGTGTTCGTGAGAATTCATTCCAATACAGGAAAAGAGGCTTTGCAAAAAAGTGCAGTTTTTTTGTGATTAGCCTAAAACTTGGGATGCTGGCATCAAAGGAGTGAGAGACAAATGCCATCTTCTCTAAGCAGGCCAAATTCTTTTTGCATTTCTGGTGTCAGGCTCCTCTTGTATACAGAAAGAGGAGTTTTCTCAACTTCCCAAGAACCTTGGCTCACTCTGAATCAATAATCTGTGGCGTTGCCAGCCCATCTTGTTCACAGCTCTGAGGCTGAGTAGAGAAATCTCTCCTCTCCTGGGGAAAACTCTCCTCTCAGAGCTGCCTGCAGTACTGGATTCCATGGCTGGAAGTCCTTGATCCCAGGCATACCAACACAGCCATATGGTCTAGACCTGTAGGAGAAGACAGTTTTCTGACTGTAGGTAATAGAGTTTTGCCAGGGGAAAAAAGGAAGACAAGTTTTCATGCAGTGAAGTCTTTTCCCACTTACAGGATGAGGTATAGCATGCTCATCCTGCAAACGCTGCTCTTACAGCAATTGGAGTTTCCCTTGATTTTTGACTTAGGACCACAAATGTAAATCTGAGCCTGGCTTTCTTCCCAAAAAGCTGCTTGTAGGGATTTTCCTCTGGAAAATCTTCTGCTTCCCCCCATGAAATTTTCCCTGGCCCAGGGCCTGCAGGCATGATTCAACACAAACTTTCCAGGGCATTTTTAAGGCATAACCATAAGGTGGGAAGGCATAAACCCAAAGGCAGGAACATGAAATGCAGTGTCTAGGAAATGGTGGAGGCATGGGCAGAGAAGTGTCTGCCACTGTTGCTCAAGGCCACACAGAGCTTTCCTAGATCTGAAGGTCCAGAGAAGGTGCAAGCCATTCACTCATTGTCTCTCACTGATGGGTAGAGGTGGCAGAGGCAATGATGGCTCCTTCAAGCTGGGGAGGAAAAACAACCATGCAGTAATGTAACTGCATTTCTCTGCATCCATGTTTTTTTGTGGCTTTGGACCAGTTTTAGTTTGTGATTGCATGTGGTGCTGGCTTTGTCGTCAATGCTCGCATGCTTTTCAAAAATAGAAGCTATAAAAAGGACATCAATCTGTGGATTTAAAAAGTCCTTTCTGCTAGGAATTGTCATTCCCATTATAGCTGTGCCCTATTTGCCCTCTTTAAATCTTCAACAGAGTAGCTTGAGGTTTTGCATTAGCTCATATGTCATGTTAATTCAAAGAGAATTTAAAATAAACCAGTAGATTCAATGCAGGCAGAAGGTTGAGTGACTTTTGTTCATGCATAGGTATCCAAGGTGGGGAGGTGTCAGTGGATGGGTCTGATCTTGGCTGCCTGGCCCCTGTGAAGTTTGTGATATGACAAGATACAGCACTTGCTGCAACTGGGACCTGTTTTAGCTTTTGCTTTGTGTGAGATAGTGAGGATGTTCAAATCTGTAAACACTCAGCACAGCACATTGCCCTAGACATGTTCATGAAATGTTCCCAGGGCCTTGCTACTGTCCTGGAAAGTGCAATGTGCAGCTGGAGCAAACACAGCAGGTCAGGGATGTTGGTAGGTTAGTGGCTTGTGTGGTACGAAGGGTTAAGATGAAGGGGAAGGATCCCTTCTCTGCTTCCAGGCATGGGGTCTCAGATCTCAGCTATGGGGAAATAAACCTCCCTGGGAAGTGGAGTCTCATGGGAGAAGTCTTCTGTTCCACAAAGCTCCCAGGCCTAAGGGGAATAGAGCTGAGGCTTTGGTGCTAGCTACTGCTTAAGAAATATGCAGTTTGATGTTGTCTCAATGGACTTACCACCCAGACACAAAAAATAGCCAACTCAACATTTTAAAGCGAGCTATAACTTCTGTTTTTCTCTTCCTTTTCCTGCCAGAGAAAGTTTCCTATTCCCAGGCATCTCTTAAGCACATGCAGAATTATCTGGGGGATTAACCAACATGAAGAAGGAGCAGCAGGGTTCAGGGAAGACCCAAGGGAAGGAAGGACTGCTGAGAGGAACATTTCCAGGAGGCAGATTATGCATAACTTTTGCTTTCATGAGGGAAACCTAGCACTGGTTGCAGACGTGTAATGGTGGAGATCACAGGAGCAGAGGGACTGAACCAGGTTCAAACTGTGTAGCCAAAAGAAACCTTGCTGGCAGGGTCTTCAGATCCTTCCAGCACCATCAAGTCTTCTCTTATGTTTCCTATCAACCCCCTGCAAGAACAGTTTGTGATCGATACACTCTGCATGCACTTATCTTTCTTAGGTACCCAGCGGGCTAACTTGATTCAAATACTTTGCTTTTCCCCATCCCTGTGGCAGGGAAAAGGCTTTTTATCTCTTAAGTGTGACACCAACAAATTTCAGAGTCATCCTGTAAGTGCCCTTTCTGTGCTGTTGTCTTATCACAGGCTCATGGGTAACTCTTGGGAAGCACATAAAAAAAAAAAAAAAAGGCAGCACATTACTAATTGCTTAATTTAAACTGGTGAAACAAAGAAGTTAAAAGTTCAAAGCTGAGGGGCTCTTGAAGAGCTGCAGGTGTTTCCCTTTGCCTGCTGTTTTATTTCTTCTTTAAATTTATGTTAGCTGCCAGAACTAACATCTATAGATCAAAAATCCAGTTGGGTTCCTACCTTCTTTTGCCCACCCAGTACTGTTTATCACAGCCTTTCCCAGGTCCACTGCACTCACGGTTCCTGAGCTGGGCACTGCTGCTAACCAAAGCCCTCAGGGCAGCATCTGCTCTTCCAGGGAAAGATGACCATGGGAAAGGTGCAGCTGAATGTTCTCTCTGCCTCTTCTTGAGAGGTGTATCTGAAATATCTTGCTATTCCTCTCCTGTCTTTGACTGACATATTGAATGCATTTGAGAATTTTAGTCCAGTTTTAGTCAGTTTAAAAGCTTTGATGCCCTTTTCCATTGGCAAATAAGAAAGGGCTTTCCAGTCCCCCCAGGAATGGGACTGTATCCTTCCAGCACCTCTAGGGAGAGTGGCAGAAACCCCAAGCCTGCTGTGGGGCATGGAATAGTAGGAGGTAAGAAGGCTGCAGCAGAGGAGAGAGCTGTCAGTTTGTGCTGAGCTACTTCACCTCATCGGAGAGGAGCATTAAGCAGAGCTCCCACTCGAGTGACAGTGACACTTTTAGCAGGTACTCAGGCTGAGTCAGGTGCTTGTTAGCGTGGTTATTATCTGTCATGAAGAGGTGTTGGAGCAGTTAATACTTACTGGGAGGAGGCAGGATATATCTGCTTGGAGCAACATTCCCTCCTGCCTGCAGAGTCTGTCTTCCATCAGCATCCTACCGATTTGTAGTGACTTGCTTTCTCCATTAAAGATTATATATATGATGTTGGGCTTTGATACTAAAATAATTGCTTTCTGGGTTACAACTGTAGCATTGGCATAACGCAAAGCTAGTTACTTCAGTCACGAGAAAACTTGGAAATAATTCATTTGGCTCCTGCTGATGCTGTGAATGTGTTACTTCTTAACTGGAATGGGCCCAATATTATTTAATGAAAGCTTAAATCCACAGGGCACCATGGAAAAGCTGCTGCTCAGCAGGTGCCAGTGTTGATGATAAGGGCATGCAGCTGCTGTCCTGAGTGAGCACATAGGTCTTTGGGAATGCTTGGGGGAGCATCAGCCTAGAGGAGCATTGAGTCGGCAGATAGGCAGCTGCCAGGGATTGCTGGTGGTGCCTGGGAATCCCCTGTTCATGGCGCTGGCACTGGGGCTCTGCAGCACAGGGAAGGCTGGAGCCAGGTGAAGTGGCAGCAACATCAGTAACAGAAAGTGGATGGAAACCCCTAAAGGTGGAAGTCAGAAAAGCACTCATTTTACATAAGCGCTTTTCTGAAATAGCATCAAAATTATTTTGTCAAATTGAGGATGCAATCCTCTTAGTAAAACTGGTTTTGGTTTTTTGGGTTTTTTTTTTTTGCTGTGCAAATCAAATTAATCTTCCTTTTTTTTGATGCAAATAAAGCTTGTGAGATTAAAAAGCAGGGAAGAAACTTGTTGATCTTTCGGTTTTTCTCCTAAATCTGAGAGTGCTGAATTCTGGGCCATTTTTGGGTTTCTGATTTTCATCTCATCTAAAACAATTTGAGTGCAAATGATGTTGACTTACATCAAAACCTTAGGAAGGATTTAGATAAATTTTATTGTTGTTTTGTTATCAAAATAATTTTTAAACCATACTGAACAATTGCTTAATCACTGAGTAATAACATTTGTTGAGCTTGTGGGAATAAATACTCAAGGATCATGTTTGTACCCTTGTAGTCCTGTGGGTCAAACAACATTTGTTTAAACTGTGGATGCCTTTTATTTTTAATCACAGGCCTGAGCTGGAATTAACAATTTCTGAACCTGGGGGCTGTTTCCATTTGAATCTCCAGGCTGAGAAGGGCTTTTGTGACCATTGCTCTGCTGCTAGACATAAATCAGCCTTTTAACCTTGGGTCTGCAGGCAATTAATTTATAGTGGCATTGGCTCTGCTGCTGACATGTCTGATCAGGAGGTGGACTGAGCTTTCAGGAAAGATCATGTTCCATTCTTCCACTGTAAGCAGGCTATCATACTAATTTTTACAACTGATTTATAGTTTATATATTAATAATTTCTGTTTCATAATGTTACTTTTCCAGTTGCAACGCTATAACAGGTAAAGTCTGTGTGTTGTGCAGAAAGAATTCAGCTGGGAATCTGCACAAGGTCACTAAGTGTGTTTGAGAGTGTGCTTTTAAAGGGATTAAAATGAAATTGAGCCCCAAGTACAGAAGACAATGTAAAAATGTGTGCTCTGCAGTGTACTTTTCCAATAACAGTGTCTTTTAAACAGCCAAAGGCACAGATGTGGTTACTCTGAGAGTGTGCAGAAGATGTAATAATGCTGTTTGATCTCTGTGCAGAGAAAACAATGAGTGCTGCTCATCAGACCCTCTGGTACAGGCTCAGTGTTTGCTGGCACCCCCAGCCATGCTTGTCTCCTGCTGGGAGCTCAGGTCATGTGTTTCTGATGCAGGGCAGAGCTAGCCCAGGGCACAGAGAAGCAAGTTGCTCTTGGCTACTGCCAGGGACAATTCTGTGTTTGCCTCTTGCTCCTGGCAGGCTCAGTCTGGGAGAGAACATCTGGGTTTTATTCCCATGTTTTGGGGTGCTCAAGGTTTGGGGTGTTTGGTTAGTCAGGCTTCCCACTGCCTTCCCTACAGAATGTGTGTTATCAGATACAGATGCCCCTTGTCTTTGTCTCATTTTGCCACAGAAGCAGCACAATGTTTTGGCTATTTTCTTTCTTTCATAGATGTCACTATAATGAACATGGTGACATCTACAGCTCTTCCTTTCTTCTTGTCCTTGATTTTCTCCTTTTGGAGCCTAATTGTGAAGAGAAGGCACCAGGAGATCAAGCTGTGCGGTAATTAAAACCATGTCAAAGATTAAATGAACGTGTTTAACCCTATTTGACTGTGCTATTCTGAATTTCATGGGCTAGATTCTGTATTTGGGAAGGAAACTTACTGTGTTTGGCTGAAGCAAATGATAAATTGTCTAGACTTTTGGGATGTGTATGAATAGCAGGGACTTGGAGCCTGGATCACATAAATCAGATAAATTTAGGGGGGAAAAAAATCACATTTTTGATGGTTTTAATATCTACTAGACCCATTTTGTTAAACAGTACTTAAAAACACATTTATTATAAGTTGCTTATTAAGATGCATGTCACATACACCATCATGCTGATCAGCCTGAAAAAGAGCAGTTTCTCAGCTGATAATCTGCTGTGCCACAAGGAGGTCAGGTTAGAAGTCAAGACTCCAGGGATTAAGTTGTGGTCCCTTTGAAATTGATAGGCATCTTGCCAATCACTGTGGATTCTGCTCTGTTTTGCTGTTTCACATAAGTTCTCTTCTTGATTCTTATCAGTGATTTGCTGTGGGACTTGAGCAAGTTTTTTAACTTGTCTGCTCTTTTACCTTTTCCAGCAGTTTTCAAAACCCTGTGTATTGCGTGTAACACTGTAAGATCAACATATAAATACATCAGATATAAGTGTAATGTTAAAAACCTTGAGATGATCAACTCCTCTGATGTTTTCTTTTTACAATGATTTCCTGTTCAGGATTGTGGGTAGGAAACACCAAAGAAATTTCCTACTTTGAGAAATACAATTTTTGTATGAGCGCATTTTTCATTCTGTAGGTAACTTTCTGGACAGAATTCCACATGTTCTGTGAGCCAACCCTCTTTTTAGGTCAGCAGCAGGGCTGAGTGATTAGAACTTAAGAACATAGTCTGGTGCCTGGATGTCCCAGGCAAGTCCCAGGATGCTGATGGGGCAGGTGTGCAAGCTAAGCTCCATAGCACCATGTGTTTTGCAGTTATTGTAGGACACAGCAAGCATCACTTGTACAGAGAATCACAGCCGTATTATTCCCTAAGAACTGCAAATCTCATTTCTCTAGTTGCACTTCTTGTGTCTAAGACAATCCATTTGCTTGCTGTGGAAAGGAGCATCCCTCCTCCTTCACACTAGCTTTGGCTGCAGGCCACACTGCTTCTGTGGTCAGGTACCCAGTGCCTTTGCTTGGTAAATTGACTGCTGATGTGGAAAAGAAAGCCAAAACTGATGTGGAGATGGCTGGTGGAGAGCAAGATTATCCCAGGGGAGCATGATGTTTATTGTGACATGAAATCCTGTTCGAAGCATTGTGGTGAAACGGACTCTGCATTCTAAACCTGAAATCAAAGGAAGATAAACACTTGAATGCGTTTGACTATATCCATGCAGCCCTGATGAAAAATCCCTCATTCCCAGGTGAAGGTGTGTAAACTGGCCCTTGACCAGACACCAGCAAGAGGGAACATCTGGGCTTTGCATGATCACCCTGGTGAGCAAGGAGAATGGGCCATGTCCTAGGCATTCCAAGGGGATGCTGCACTGCTGGTGGGTGAGCTCTTTTCTAGAGAAAGGTAGCCTTGGTCATCTTAATTACTACATGGTGGTGGTCCCTGAAATAAGCCTGGATATTGTCTTGCAAGACACAATTGGGCCAGGAACCCTGTTGGAAGTTTGACAGTAGGGGCTGTGCCCAAGTTCGTGTCCTGGCCCTGTTGAGTTCTGTAGTGTCTGTTTCATTCATGACCAAGGATGTCATTATTTGCCAGTGGTTCATTCTCCAAATGAACCTTTGCAGTTCAGTGTGAGTGCTGACCACAGCCTGACAGGTGCTGTAGCAATACTACAGCACAAAGTACTGGCTGTACATCCAGGAAAGTGGCAAGCAGATGTACACAGGGTGTTTTCATGTTCCAAAACCTGCTGGAGTAGTGTTGGAAGATTGACATAGGAAGGAGGAGCCAAATTTGTGATGGCTCCTTTCATGCTTTTTCTGCAGGAAATCAACTGGACTGCGCCAGCTTTTGGTGCATTTGAGGTGTGGGTGATCAAGGGAGTAAGTCAGAAAATTAAATTATTTGCAACATAGGTGCCCCCAGCTTTGTGTTGGTGGGTCTTTCCATGCCCTGGGATCTTGGAATGGAAGTGGTGTGTAAATGGAACAAGTAAAAGGGATGAGGGCAGCAGGACTGCGAGGAATCTGAACAGGAACTTGCTCTGCACACTGCTGAGAGGCTCCAGGGCTGCCTGTGGCTGTCTGCTTTGCACACCTGACCCATTCATCTCTCCAGGCTCAAACTGAGTGAGAGCAGCCCTGCCACCCCCTCCCTGCCAGACCCACAGGTGCTGCTCCACAACCCGGAGAAGAAGCCCACGTTTATGGGAAGTCCTTTTCCCTCCCTTTCCTTTTCCTTTTAAGGCTCCTGGAAAAGCTGTGTGATTCTTATCTGGGCTCTGCAGAGCCTTGAAGTGAGGTCATTCAGGAAGTTTAATTAATCCTGTACAATTGTCACTACATCCTTGGCTGCACGTTGTACTAGGGCCCAGCCCACCACCACAATGCCTCTTACGACAGCTGAACATCTGTTTAAAAACTGGTTGCCAAGAAGTAGTACTTGCTAAGCCTCATTTTCCCTCTGGCTGTATGTATTCAGCTCATCACAACATTGTATAACAACATTAAGAGCAAAAACAGAATTTCCCCTTGCTCTAGGGATCAACCGGTAAAGCAAGCTAAAATTATCTGGGAAAGGCTGGTTCTGAAATAGCACTGGCAAAGAAATGGGCTGGTTTATGTGCATCCTGCTCATATTCATTTCCCAGGCTGGCACCATCCAGGGCACTTGGATGTGAAGTGATGCTGCAGAACATGAGATTTGTTGGGGTGCTGGGGTGGATTCACCAGGGGCTTCAGTCCCGATCCTATTTCCCTCAGAACTGAGACCTTGCATGGTCCCAAGGCTGTGCTCCCTTCCACTCTTTACCCTCTGGCTGCAGAGAAAGTCAATATGCTCTTTCTTGTCCTGAGGGTGAAGAAGTGTTGCACACACAGAAGTACTCTTAGTTCTTCCCAGCCTCCCAGGATAGTGGTTAAAAATTACTCTGGAAGAAAAGGAGAGACTGATAACAAAGAGGTGAAATTGCAAGTCCTTTGCAGGGAGGGAAAAGAGTGATAGATGGGAGAGAGGGGAGCAGGAACCAACAGAAATATGGGGCAAGCAACACCAAATGCCATAGTGGCAGAGTAAAGATAAAGGGACACGTAGAAGGTGCTGGGAGAGGATGTACTTTTATCTGACAGAAGAGTATTCTTGGTGCCATCTAATCTGTCTTTTACCTTTGTTTGCTCCTATCCCCCTTGACTTTATGCAAAATTCTTAGTGGTGCGAGAATATAAAGAAGGCCAGGATGAAATCCTACAAGGAGTGATGGTAGGGAAATATTGGGGCCTGAAACTGTGCAGCTCATGTTTCAGGGAGAAGCAAAACTTTTCCCTGCTCCTGCAGGAAGGAGACCTAATGTGTCCCAGAGCGGCTCACATGGGATAACTGCTCCTGTCCAAGAAGGGTGGAAGTGGGGCTGGTGCAGCCCCTGACTGGCACAGCTGTAGATTGCTGAGGAGTGATTTGATATGAAGATTGTCTAATTTGGCATCTCTGATGAATAATGGATGGCAAAAGTACTAAAAGAGACTTTGAGTCTTTGGGGGTAATAATCCATGCTTCCAATTTCCCAAATGGTCTTGCCTTTTGCTTCAGTAATGAAATCTATTTTTCATAGTTTGGCCTTTTGGAGCTACCTGATTTGTTTCACTCTTTGCATTTGTTAAAAAATTTTAAATTGCTTTCTCTGAGGTTTTGCAGAGTGATTGTGCAGTTGAATGGGCAGAAAGGTGTATTTACATGCAGGCATATCCTTCAAGATTATTAATTGTGGGATATTCCTATTTAGTTCTATATATAGACCATCTTTTATTCTGTAGTAATAATACTGGTCTACCTTGAAATAAGTTGTTCTTTCTTTAATAACATATTGCCTTTTCTTAGACTTATTGAAGAATAAAATTAAAAATTAGCAACATACATTAATTTAATATTAATTATGAAATGTAAATACAGTTAAGCTCTAAGCAGTAAACAGTTGACTGCAGCATATGAAGGTATTTTCTATAATTATGATAATACATATATAATGATAGGTATATATAATTGTTTGTGTTGTCTCCAGAGAACTGAGGTCTCTACTGGCTTCATGCACAGAAAGACACTTGCCATGCATTGTCTGAACATTAGGGAGCTGGGCTTTCCACATGCTGTCTGTGTTAAATGGATGGCCTAGGTGGTGTCCTTTGTGGCTGAATTGCTGGTGTGGCTGGGGGCCACTGCTGGTGATACAGTGTTTTTCTGGCAGGTGGTGTGTGTCTGTTCCCTCCCTCACATCATCTCTCTGCAGGGCAAACCCAAACCCCATCCTCCTTTTAGGGATACCTCACTTGTTCTGGGCTCTAGACATCTTGCTTTATAGGTGTACTGGAGGACTTTGCACTCAGCTTTTAGTCTAAGGGACATGTGAAGGCCAACTTAAAGGAGGGTATAAATACTAAGGAGGACTAGAGGTGATATTTTCCTAGGAGGGTTGTTTTATTGATAGCTTTCTAGCCAGTATTTTCCTGCCTCAACACAATCCTCTCAAGCACACTTACAGGACTGCATGAGTTACATTTTAGGGTGTTTATCTATCTTACCTTTTGATATTGGCACAGATGTGTCTCGCTCTGGTTTTTTCTGCATAGCTCCTGGGAGCCAGTGTAGTCTGGGTATGCATCTGTCACAGTGTAATAACTCCCCTGCTGTCCATACCACTGTTCTGTAGTACTTCCCATGTTTTGTGTGTCCCAGAGTTGCCTGAGCTTGCTTACCTCTGAGTAGATGGTACTGCTCTGTGGCTTGAGTGGAATTGCAGGCAAGGGAGAGCTGCTTTCTGCAGGTGTAATATACCTCTTTTTTGTATAAGAGTAAGTTTTTTTCCGTTTTAAGGTAGAATTTAAAGTCAGGAGGAGATGGCTGATGCTAAAAGCAACATTTTTAAAGGCCAGAGCCTGTACTGATCTGATATCCTGTCTTTATTCAGACCCCACAACTGAAGCTGAAGGGGGTTGTACTGGCACAGTCAAGTACAGAACATACCCCACTACCCCTGAAATAAATGACAGCTCACACTGGTATACCCAATATAATATTTCTTCAAAGTGCTTACAAGATATTAACTAATTAACCTGATAGTGCTTTTATTTAATGAGGTCTGAGTACCACATGCTCGCAGAAGTCTATTCTCTGAGCACTGCTCTCTGAAGAGCACACCTCTTGGTTTAAGTGCCACACACAATAGTATTTTATTGATTACTCTGTTTTTCTCCTACATTGCCATAGGGATTTTGTGTAGCAATGGGCTCGAGAACCTTGCATTGTGTTAGGTGCCATGATGCAGTTTCCTAGTGCTTGAAATTTCCTTTAAATGGTGTTTAAAAGTCCATCAATTCTCACAAAAATGGGAGAAAGAAGTAACCAAGAAAACCATCAGTCTTAGGCAAAGATGTCATGTCTCATGTCTTAGGCTCACTTTGCTGCAGTGTGTTGTGCATTTTAGCATAGTGGTTTGGAGATTTGAAATACAGCTGGATTTAAATGAGCTTTGGCTCCCTGTTAATCATTTGTCCTTCCTGGACCCTGCCTAGGCCTGTGAGGCTCGTTCCTCTCTCCACCAAAGAGCCCTTGTCTGTCACTGACAACAGCTCCCCGAGGCTGCCTGCTGTGTTTTGGGGCTCAGCAACCTTATTGTCCTGCTGATTGCCAGTGTCTGAACAACCCTTGGCCCTGGCTAGCACAATGCAGCTGGGTGGGTGTGGGGGAAGGCTGCAGCCCATGTTGGGTGCCTGCTGGCATCTGTCTGACCTCTGGGCCAGCTTCACATCCTGCTCCAGGCGCTGGTTTCACAGCCGGTCGAGGGTCAGTCGCGCCGCGCACAGCAGGAAGAGCGGTTCATCCGTTCCTGCAGATTGCTCAGAGCCACGTTTTTATCTGTGCATGCAGGGCTGTGATTATCAGCTGTTGCCTCCAAATAACCTGGGAACAAGACAGATTAGAGGCTTCCACCAGACGAGTGAAATTGTGCATCAGGTCAGTCAGGATTCTGTTCATTGAGCAGCTGAGGTTTGGTTTATGTGGCTGCAATGCCACTGACACATCTCCTGATTCACAGTTACTAAAGACCACTGAGCTGCTAAGCTTTTTAAAAGCTTTATAAATGTGCAATATGGGGAAGATTGATTAAAATACATTTCTGGGTATAAATGGCGTTGCATACTCTGCATATTTTCTAATAATAGTTTGTCCTTATTTCTCCTAAACTCTCATGAATTCTCTAGCAGATATCTTCCTGGTATATCAGATGTACTGTTAGGCACACAATTTTGTTTTAGCTTCAACTGTTATATTTTTACGTGGTGGTTTTTAGTGTTTGTTACAAGTGCCTTAACACTACTTTTTTTCTGCTTTCTCTCCCTAATCTCACTTCCTTTTTCTTCCTTTATGCTGAATTTGTACTGAATAAAAGTGGCTGGTTAACAGTCACATATATCAGAAATTTCTGCTTATCTGCATCATATGTACTGTTCCTTAATTCTTCCACCACTATCAGGTTCTCCAGTCCTTTCTATGTTCTCAAGGCTATAACTCAAAGCAGAAACAAGTAGAAAAAGGAATTTCTGTCCATCTCCCTCTTGTCTGAATATCCAGAAGGGTTGTGTGTGACAGGAGTGAATCCAGGGACTAAAGATGCCCGTGCTGGAGCCCCTGCACCTCCACTGTAAGCAATTTGCCCCTTTACTCCAAAGCAGGGTTAGTTTGATTCTTCAGGTGAATGCCCCCAGTCATTCATTTGGGCTTTTGCTTTCCCAGCAAAGTTTAGAGTGGATTTTTCTCTTTGAACACCTGAATCACAGCACCTGTTTTCCTCGGAAAACAACCTAGTCCATGACCACTAAATTGCCTTGCAAGCACCACCAAAATGCAAAGATGAGCATGGGGCTGTGTAGCTGCTCTGTAGTATGAGCACAGCTTGAAGAAAAGATGCGCAGATCC
Source organism: Ammospiza caudacuta (assembly GCF_027887145.1). NCBI lineage: Eukaryota > Metazoa > Chordata > Aves > Passeriformes > Passerellidae > Ammospiza > Ammospiza caudacuta. Next base: position 32,529,062 of record NC_080593.1, on the reverse strand, counting down.
TGCCAAGGGAGCCAAAATAATACTGGGTTTATGCTAGATACAAGGAGCAGGTTTTGTCAGGCTGAGGACAAACCTGGCCTGGAATCACCAACCCCTTTTCTGTTGGACTGACAGTCACATCTCCCAGCTAGCCAGGCTGCCACTGACCTTCTTGTGAAGGCATATTTATTGAGTGTGGAGTTCATCTGTTAAGGAATATGGGATTTCCAAATGAATATTTAAAAAGAAACCCCAGGAACAGGAAGAAACACTAAGCTAGCTTCTTGTATGTACTGGCCTGTGCAGAAACACAGCAGCCCCTCATCCACAGGAGGCTGTGGGTCCTTCATCAGCTCAGTGTTGAAAAGCCTTAATCAGACCCTGATGTTACACTCAGTGATGGAGACCTGACCTGCCCTGGGAAGGAAATAATCCCAGCCTGCTCTGCCTTGTCCGGTTTGGAGCCAAAGATGTCACTTCACCACAAAAGCAAAGAGGAAGGAGGAATGACCTCACTCAACTACAGCAGAGAGCACAAAGGGGTGAAACCATTGGGGACAGCCCAGCTGTTCTAGGAAATTCCCTTCTCCGGCCTTTCTGAAGGCATCATCAGTATTTCCAACCAACCAAGCAATCTTCTGTCTGATGCTTCCTGTCCATGTTCACCCCCCGCCATCTGGCCCAGTCCCCAGTCTCTCAGTGCAGCCTTCCCTTGGCAGTGGGACACCTGGACCTGTGCAATATCCCTCCCAGGCTCTGGCCCCACTCTTTCATAGCTGACACTGGCCACCTTTGCTGCCTGTTCCTGAATGTGACAGAATTTGCACCTGCTGGTGTTCTGCCCCAGTACAGCTCAGAGTCTCTCCTTTGGTAGCAATTTTGGATATAGAATAAAATAATAGTTTAGGTTGGAAAAAACTCTAAGATCATTGGCTCCAACCATTAACTCATGTCACGAAGTTCCACATCTACACATCTCTTAAATACCTCCCAGGAGTGGGACCTCCACCACTTCCCCTGGGCAGGCTGTTCCGATGCTTGACAACCATTTCCACGAAAGGTTTTCCTGGTATTGGTTTTCCCATGGTTTGAAAACTTGAGGCGATTTCCTCTTGTCCTGTTACTTGTTGCCTGGGAGAAGAGTCCAACCCCCACCCCAGCATAACCTCCTTTACGGTAGAGAACCTCCCTGAGGTCTTCCTGAGCCACCTTTGCTCCAAGCTAAACAATCCGCTCCATCAGCTGTTCCTCATGAGATCTGTGCTTTAGACCCTTCCCAATTTTTGTGGCCTTTGTTGATCATGAAATCCATCACCTCTCTATCATAGCCATGCATTAAAACAACAAAAAAATTAAATTGCCATGGGTCCTGCCTCTTTTTCCAGGCTGCCTCCATATATGTTCTGGGCAAGCAGATCCTAATTTTCTTTCACTGGTGAATCATCCTCCAAGCTTTTGCCCTTCCTGGGAGTCCCTTTGGTGTGTGTTCAGGTGACTGAGTTTTGTCAAGTCTGTCCTGCTGTATTTCACTGGAAGGTGAACACTGCCTTGGCGAAGGGCTGGTATAAAAAAGTTTGTATCACACCGACATTACTGGAGATAAGACAACTCCCAAAGTATCCAGATGCTCTGTGCCATTTTTTTTTTTAACTAAGTAATGAATGAAAGATAGCTTTATAAATTTCAGCTTTTAAGAAATTCCAATTTCCTTAGATGTAGAGTAAAAATAGAGCTTTTTTTGGACAAAAAAGGTATCAGAATTATGTTTTCTACTTCTAAATGAATTAACTAATAGGTGAGCTACAGAGAAGCGTATGTGCTTTAGTTGTGAAGGAGTACATACCTTTGGATGTTTGCTGACTCTTTCATACCCATGGAAATCCCTGGTTCCTTGATTGTGTTAACCTCCCAGGGCATGGCAGGCTCTCAGGTGTGTAAATACCTGGAGAAGAGTTCAGTTTAACTGGGGAAACCAAGCGTAGGAACTGAAACTACCTTGTTTTCTCTCCTACAATAGTGAAAAAGGTTTGGGTCCTATGTTTGAGCTAATTAGCTTAGCTAATTAGAGACTTGTTTTGGTCTGTCCTGCTTGTGCATTAGTCCTGTGATGGGAATAAGAGCAGAGCCCCAGGGAGCATAAAGATTTATCAACTATGTTTGTATTATCTCAATTGGTTTTCCTTTAACACACAGCATGAAAAAAGATGTGACAACAAAAGTATGATGAAGAAATATGGTCTGTATTGCAAGACTCAGCAGTCATTTGCAAGTGCAGTTACTAAATCTTTGGTTGCAACAGAGTTTGGCTCTGGTAAACACTAAAATAAATTCAAGTACAACTTCCAAGGTATTCTTTATACTGTGAGATCAACCAATATGTCTTGCAAGGTTACAGCTATTTTTTTTTTCCCAGTCTTCCTTCATCCCTTCCTTACTGCAGAGGAAAATTCTTTTTGAAGTCTTTGGACATGGTGCTTCAAAGGAAAATTATAACCTTAAACATACAGTTCCCACAACTTGAATATCCCCGTGTCTTCTTAAGGTGATGAATTCTAATTCTATCATGAAGAAGATGAAAAAATGAGCTGTCAGTCTCATCAACATTTTTAGGAGTGATGAGATAAATTGCAGAGTTAAGCAGCTAAATGTTGGAGTAAAAATACATTTATTACTTTTGGAAATCAATGCATATTACTGAAATGCTCAGCAATAGGCAACTTGCTTTGAACAGAGCTGTTTGCTGATAGATTTCTTAAACTACCAAACCTGAATTAATTTGAGAATTATGCACATGTCAAATAGGTATCTCTAAAGAACGAAATTGGACAAGTTTGTCCTCAAACATCGCAACAAAAAAAATCGGTATTTTCCCAAACACTGATCTGGACTCTGAGTGGTTAGGTCCAGCATCTGCTGGGGCTTCATCCTCTCCTAAGAGTTGGTGAAGTTAAAAGTAGTATTGCAATGTGTTCCTTCTTCAGCCAAGTACTCATAAAAATATTTGAAGCATAAGAATCCTTTTCCAAGCTTTACCTATTAAGAAGGGCTTCTGTGACTGCTGTTTCAGTCTTTTGATTTTCGTTGCAGCTTTGCCATTTAGATTGTATCAAAAGATGAAATCTTTCATGGCCTTTCTCCTCACCACTTATACCTCTTTTTCACCTCATGTAACTGTTAGGTAAGAATAGATATATTGGACATCAGAAAGCTTGTATTTTGCTTCCAATTTCATTTAATCTTAGACTTAATGATGTTGAAAATTCACAGAACCTCTAGAGATCTCTTGGGCTCCAGTCTCTATGCTTACAATTTGCATGAAGGTAAAATCACATGGGAAATACTCAAGAAAATGAGGTATTTTCTTCCCCATAGAAAATACCTTCCTCCAACAGCTGCAGAATCCTTGATTAGTCTTTGTCTTTCACATCCCTTTTTAGGGATGTTATTTGTGTCTGGGTGGTATCTTTGTAACAGGCTCCAGTGAGTAATTTATTTCCTACTGACTGACAAAGAGGAAGGATTATATCAAGGCACTGATTGCTGAACTGTCCTGATTGCTTCGTTACTGGCACTTTGGAGAGAGCTGGGAGAGGAAGCCCGGGGACTGCTAGCCTCAGGATTAACACTCTCTAAACACACTGAAAAAGAGGGGGAGAGACTTTTTTTTTGCAGCACATTAGGAAATGGGCAGTTCCCCTGGCAACAAACTGCAGCTGAAGTCGAGTTTGCATTATCTGAAGGGTCTGTGTCCTTGAAACCAGGAGTCCAAAACGTGCTCTCAGCTCTGTCCTCAGACCAAATGGTGCTAGAGAAAGGCTTAGGGGTCATGCAAAGCAGAAATATCCCTCACAAGTTCTGCTCCCAGGCCAACCATATCCATACCTTTTTGCCATCTGGATGACTGTGGGCATGGCATTCTAACTCAGGAGACCGCAGTGGAAGGTCCAGGTTTCAATCGCCCCCGTGGTGCTTCACCCTGCAGGTGCTCAGCATGCTGAGCCTCTGGGTGCTGCCAAACCCCTCTGGAAGCCTCAGTGTGCCCATTTCCCAGGCAAAGGCTTCAGGCTGTGTGGGAGGCATGGCTGGAGCCCTGCTGCAGTGCTCTGGTGGCAGAGGGGATGGTCTTGTGGGGTCGGAGGACAGCGCAACACAAGCTGTGAGCGATGAAGGATCAGAGCTTTTCTGTTTATTGCCACTGTGGGTCAGTGCATGGGGCTTTTCTGCCATCTGCTGAAGGTGGGAATCTCTATTGCAACAGCTCTGTGCTCACATGCTGATGGTGTAAAATCTGCTTGCTCATGTAGAGCTGAGTTTCTCCTCAGCACGTGTGTCTGGAAGAAAAGAAGCAATCGTACACCAATTTTGTCCTATACTTCTATGTAAACTAATGATACCATGTTGCAGACCCCTCCAAGGGCTAAATTCTTGAGACAAAAGCAACTTGTTTGGGGGGACCAGGAAATGTGTGGATAGGACTAAGAAAGGGTTCTGAAGGTCTCCTTCTTGGGTCTGGGCAGGTGGGGAAAGACCTGTCTAAAAAGTGCAACAATCATGGATTGGTTCTCATGATGTGGAGGGAAGAGGAGCCTACTCTTGACATTTATTTTGGGAACTGACTGTAATTTTATCTGCTTTCAGCACAGCCCAGGCTCCTGTCTTGAATGATCTGTTACTGCACAACAGGAGGAAGGGATTGCTCTGCCTGCCATAATATATCTAGTGCAGACTTTTTTGGAAGCAGCATTTTGATTAGAGACAACCCCAATGGATGAATTGGCTTAAAAATTAAAGTGGAGGATGTAGGTGTAATAATTTCTCCCTTTTCTTTGATGTGAAGATATTTAAATGCACACCTCATCCAACTAGAACTGACCTAGGGTCATTAAGATGAGGGTTGCTAATGTAGTGCTGTCTCTTTTAAAAAGTCTACCAATACCTGTACTGACACAGCCATGGCTCAGCATCAGAAATCCCTCTCTAAACATGCCTGTTTTCAGGGATTTATGAAACTGCTGCTGGAATTTCCTCCCGACTGGTTGACACCTGTCAGATCTGTTAAAACCATCTCAACAAATCAGGGGGTAAAAAAGTATTTCCTCTTGCCTAGAATGAAAGTCTGTTTAAGTAGTTAAAAGAAAAGAAAAACTGAAAACTATATAACTTGAAGAGGCAATAAGTAACCTTAGAGGAGGCTGCTTGGGTGGCTCCCAAGAGCCCTTCCAGCCTCAGTGGTTCTGTGATTGTATGAATGTGGGCCTTGGCAGTGTGATGACTGTGTGTTCTTCAAAAATTGTTCTAGAAACACAGCACTGGGGATAACAATCCCTGCTCAAGATTGACAGTAAGTCACATGCCTGAGGTGAGATAGGATTTTTATCTGAAACCTTCACCCTGTGGTGGAAGGAGCTGGTTTTTATGCAAGTGCTGTACATCTGTCCAAGAAATCCCATCACATGGTTTACTGTGCGTGGTGAACATAAAATTGCATGTAATACACCTACAATTATACATACAATTGCATACAAATACACATACAATTGCAGTATACCTCTACAAAATATATTCCCTGATTATACTCTTAATAAAATTCCTTTAGGCATTACCTGAACTCACACTGCTGTGACCAGCTGTGATGCTGTGGATCTCCCTATCCCTCTAACAGAGTCTGCAGGATGCCACAGAGGTGGCCAGAAAATTTTCATACTGGGTAAAGTCTGCTTTTTCAGAGGACTTGTTCTCAGTTTTGCCAGGATTCAGTTTTTCAAAAGCTGTAGTAAAAACCAAATGCCATGTGGCTCTTTAGTCTGAGGAGAGAGATGGTAGAAGCATGCATGCAAAGTGAGGAGGCTGCTGTGCAAGACAGTGCATGGCAGCACGTACCGAGGGGTGACACCAAGGCTGTGGTTTCGCTCTGGAGCTTCAGGTTAAAGCTACCTCATCTCCCTCTCCAACACCTTCCTGCCAGAGTGATGCTTGGCTGTTCACTAGGAAGGAGTTGTGTGGAGGAGAAGCCAGTGTTTCTCTGTGCCCATTTTCTCACTGCCAGGTATCCTACTGGCTTCTTGGCTTCAGTGTCTTTGGAAAGCTGGGGTCTTTCTGGTAGTGGCTGCCACTTGCTGGTGATTGCTGCTGGAACATTCACTCTCCAAGCACCTCTGCAACAAAGACTTCATTTTCATGCATGTTCCTGCCACATCTGCTTATAATTAAAGCTGAGCAACCAATCAGAGCATCAGCATAATCTGTGAATGCCAATGCTGCAGTATTTATCTGCCTATGGGTAATGAAGCAATAATTTTGAATGTGTGAACCTTGTCCCATGGTTGACTTGACACAGCATCAGTATTGGCTTCATTCTGCTGTTGTTGCCTTCTAATGTGATGCTGTGCTATGTGAAATTATGCAGTTGGGTCTGCAGAGTATAAACACAGGAGCAGATATTTGTAAGACAGTCCAAAGTAAACTATAAAAATTGTCTTTCATTTCTTGGCTTCCTCTTTCACAGGACTTTCCCACCGTAACATTTTCTCGTGTGTCCCTTTGCTAGGACAGGCAATGTGCTGGTTTCATATTTCTTTATTCTATTCTGGTTCTTCTGCCGCCCACATCAGTATGGTGTCTTAACTAACACATACAGATTTCAGGAGAGAAGATTGGAAAAAAAAAAGAGAGAAAAACTGCCTGCTAATTAACATTCTAGTGATGTGAGAGATTGTTCTGTTACCATTTAATTCTTGAAAAGCACTCAGTGTAAAGGTTTTGGGAGGAACTTTCTAAATACTTTGCTTAATAAAGCAGCAATTGTGTGAAAATGAAAACAGATGATGATTGCAGAGACAATGGAATATGATTTTTGAAAAAAGAAAAAAAATAGCCCACTGTGCAAACTGAAGTCTGCTAGTGTTAAAGAGACAGTGTTATTGGTGCAGAATTGATAAACTACTCTAAAAAAAATTCTAGGTAATGGCTGTCTGCTAGTCATTGAATGAAAATATATCTTTTTGCTGTCTTTTGAAGCTGGAACAGAATTAAAGATGTTTTATTGAAAAAGACTATAGGAAAGGCCATTCCAGATAGTGAGTCCTTACTCTGGTAGATATGGAAATCAAAAGACATACTGGGAGGTTACCCATTCTATCTGCCTGTATATATGGTGGTCATTAATCAGCTGTGCAGTCAGAGTTTGGGGTTAATTAGCATTAGAAGATGAGAATGGAGGAATGACTAGAGGGAGCAGCTATGGCATGTAACATCTTAGCCTTGTGTGGCAGATATTTGTTGTTAATTCTCAGAGTCCAGTGGCTGGGCACAAACTGTGTAGACAGTATCAAATTGCTATTCAAGATGTTCAGTGCCATTTCTTGAAGCTTTCTTATGTCTTATTCTAATATTCCATATAAATATGGGCTGAGAAAAAGAGATAAAACAACTTTTCTCACATTACAAACTTCTCCTAAAACTATCAGTGGCACCTCAGAAGTGTGAATGAACCTTGATCCTAACTCTGTGCTTCAGTACAAGTCTTCACAAAAAATTCAGTGTGGATACATGCTACCCATTGCTTGTGAACACAGGGAAACAAGCTGCAATAAAATATGATGCAGAATTACAAAAACAGCCCAGAAGGAAATGTGCCCACATAGTGCAACATTATGTTGGACATGTTTTTATCATAGTGAGCATCAAGTTCGCAAACAAAAAAATCAAAAAAACAACAACAAAAAACGCCCAACAACAAAAAACTCCACCACCCCCAACTTTAAGTGCATATTTTCCTTAAATTTGTCTTTAAAAAGCTGTTTAGATTCAACTATTTCTGGTTCAGACAAAGGAACCGGTGAAAACAGCATACATAAAAGAATACAGGGTACTACCTTTTCAGTTTTAATAAACTCACTGGCAGCTTCAATGATGAAAAATTATCCTAAGCACAAGTTATCTGATGCCAGGTAAAAATAGAACTACAACAGACACTAAAACATACTCCTTGGTTAAAGTATAAGGAAATTAGGGCTTTTCCCTGCCCTACCTATTGGTCTATAAATGAAGTTTATACCTAAACAATACAAGGAAGGTGCATTAGAGGTAACATGGGTAACTCAAAAACATGTAGGGAAGGATTCCACACTGGAAGTGTATAGTAAAGTAGGATGTGACTGAACAGAGCCAGACTTGCCTGTACAGAGATAAAAACAAGTATTTGGATGGTGATAGTGCAGCTTTTGTATTATTGAACATACCTACCATTTAGAAAAAAATATCCATGTTGGAGGAATCTGTTCTTCCTGGGGAATTCGGCTGAGTCTACTTCAGCGTCTTCCTTGAATCTTGTTTGGGCAGATTTTTCTGTTACTATTTTTTGCAGCAAGCGTGGGACCTAGTGTCATCCTTTGAAGACCCCTTTTTTTTGTTGTTTTTGGGCTTGAGGGGGTTTCTTTGAAGGCTGGTGCTAATACATCTGTGACTGCACATCCTTGTAGGCTGCATTGATCTGAGTCAGTCTTGCCTGGGCTCTATGAATGTCAAAAAATATAAGAATGAAGAAATTATTTCAACCCTCAGATGCCTTCACAAGAGTGAAGGAACTGCAGAGATGCCTCCCAGGCTATAGAGGATATTGTGCAATAGGGAGGGTTTGGAGAAAACCAGGTACGATTCATACATCCCCTTGTGATTAGTGGGGGGAGCTTTTGTGCAGACAGCAAAGTGACTGAAGAGGAGCAAGAGAGCTGAGTAAGACAAGAATATGCCTGGCATCAGAGAATCCAATTCTCCACAGCCGGGCACATTAGTGCATGCCCATCCCATGTCAAAATCCCTGTGTGTCCTTAATCCATGAGATGAGTACACAGGATAGCTAAGGGACCACCAGGAGGCATTGATCTGAGAAAATCATACCTTCCCATGGGGAATTTCATATGCTGACTGTGGGAGAATACTGGCAAGCAGCTCTGTCCCTGGGCAACCCAGAGATGTTGATCTTGGCCACCCTTGCTGGCTTACCTCCCACCTTGGCTTGAGGTTTGCATTGCTTAACTATCCCCATGCCACCACATGCCTGCTGCAGGATAGGGGACATTGCAGGTGAGGCAGCAGCGTGGGGGCAGGTAGGGATTATGTGTAGGAGCATTATGGGCCTCAAAACCAACATGTTTCCTACCCTTACAGGGCTGCAGTGACCCTCAGGTCTAGTGGTCCATGACAAGACAGCAAAAAGGCACCAAAATCAATGCTCTTTACTTTTTGTAGCTCCTCCAACCCATATCCAGCCCAAATGCCAGGTGCAGCAGGAAGCACTGTGCCTTAGTTGCAGAATTATTTCCTTCTGCGATTAAAAGAAATTTTAATGCACAGCAAGCTCCATTGAAGTGCAAGTGAAGGGCCCATTTCATAAAAGATTTAGGCTCTGTCTCGGTGTATACTTTTGATTTGTACAGCAGGGAGCTTGTACTTGGGAAGAAAAAGGGGAGGGGGAGGACTTTGCTTTAAATTACAGCTTCTTTTTTTTTTCCTATTCATTTTGCATTCAAAAGACCAAATATATTTTCTCTTTCTCTTCCCTTGATTTATGACCTTATAAAAATAAGATAGAATCAGCCCAGAAAGAAACAAAGGTTAGGTCTTCCCAGAGCCTGAAGCCTTTGTGTAACTCCCTGAAGAACAGCTGTGCAAATTACATTTGCTGCTATCAGATAAAGTGGAGACAGAGCAGTTTTTCTAACAGGATCTGGACAAGTTTCCATTTTATTTTGTCATTTTGAATGCAGGTTTGATTTTGTTTGCTGGTAATCACAGCCTTTAATGTTACCTTGCCAAAAATGGCTATTGCAGGAGAACTCCCATCAATGTGATATCAGCACAGGCAGAGAGAGAAACATCCTGTTTATGTGAATGTCCCTAACAAAAGAAGCCAAGATCTAAACAGATAGAAGAGAATGCCAGTAACCATGAGACAAACTACATGCCAGATGTTAGTCACGCTGCTTAGAGCACTAGGAGAAGTTGATCAGCTATTATGTTGATGAGTGCAGCTTATGAACCTGTAGAGAAGGGAAGCAATAGTTGTCATTTGCATGATTAAAGTCTTGTGTAGTACTTCTACATTAAATCATAAATAATTTCATTTTACCTAAGTGTATTAATTAAAAGGTTACCTTTTAAGGCATTACTTTTCTTTTCTTTACAAGTTCATATAAAGCATTCAAAAGTACAAATTAATTTTATTTTACAGGCCAGGACAGCCACATAATCACAAATCAAATTAGGTTGAAAAGGACTTCTGGTCCTAGCCCCTGCTCCAAACATGGCCAGATTCAAAGTCAACAAGTTGCTCAGGGCCTTTAGTTAAACTTGAGCATCTCTATAGAAACTAGATTTTTTTCATTGCTGAACTGTGTCCACAGTGGAATTGTTTTCCATCTATCCAGCCAAGCAGAAATTCCCTTGCTGAAACTTGTGTCTGTTGCCTGTCATCCCTTTACTGTACACCTCTGGAAGGGCCCATCTCTGCTGTAGTTCTCCAAAGGCCCTGCGAGGTTGCTGTGAGGTTCACTGTGAAGCCACCTCTCTTCCAGGCTCAGTTCTCACAGCCTCACTTAGCTGGCAGGGGCTCCAGCCCCATTCATCTTTGCAGCCCTCTGCTGAGCTCACACCATTTCTTGGACCTCACTTCTCTTCTGGAAGATGTGAAACTGGACACAAATGGTGTCACTAGCACCACAGAGGAAAGCTCTGGCCTTTCCCATGCTGGCTCTATTGGTTAGACCTGTGTGTTTACTGAGGTTTCACTCCATCCCTCTGTCCAGGTGGCTGAGGAAGGTGTTTAACAGTGCCAGCACTGGCATTATCATTCAGAGCGGCTGCTAATTGTACTGACTGCTATGTTGTCTTTGGAACCCAATGGTCCAGCTTTTCCTCCATCTAGTATTGGTCATTTTTGAACCGTGCTTAAATTCTGCTACTGCTTCTCTCTCCTGTGAAGGAGCAGAATATTCAGGACTGGCAGAATGTAACAAGCTGAAATAAAAAATAAAATCTGAATCTGATTATTCAGCCTGCTTTTCATTTTGAGATTTTTTTGAGAAAGTAGCTGTTCTCAAAGATTAATAGGAGTTTATTTTTCTTGTTTAAATCTCCTTTGGGTTTCCAGGAATCTTTGAGAAAGGAGAGTGTAGGAAAGACTAAGGTTGAAAGTGAAGGGACTGAAGCCAAGACCATCAAGTTATGGATTTGTACAGGAATAAGACCTGTATATACACAAGAATATTTGTAGCTAGCAGAGACTCTAAGCACTTCTGCTACTCTGTGTAGTTTCACTGTTTGACTAAGGAAGGTGATATTTCCCCTGCAGCAGAGCATCCTTTTGTCAAATACAAAATTTTCACAGCAGCCTTTGAATTTTGATAGAACCTTAGCAGGTTGAAAAGAAATACCTGACTGTGCTTGGTTTATAGATTTTTCAGCAGTATCAAATAACCTGCTTCACAATATTAGAAAGCACTCTTTGTTTTTGATTTTATTAAAGGATATGAGGAACAGTAGCAGCCTTATTATATCATTTTATGTTACATATCTGCTTGATAATCAGGTTGTGTAGTCAAAATGGAATAATTTCATACTGATCCCCAAATTTACAAAAGTGTCTCATGGGATCTTTTGAGATGTCACTTCTCTGCTTAGGGTAACTTCATTATTTTCTGAAACTGCTGAGAGTTGCGGTGGACCATATACTTCCAAGATGCACAATTCATTATGTGGTTAGATTTCACTTTTTTGACCAGCCCAAGGTGGTGGAAACACCTTATGCCTCATTGCTCAAAGCAGCATTTGGTGGGCACTTCTTGGTCCCTGTTTTTTTTCTCTACTGTAATCTGACAGTAGTGAACAGTACTAATATCTGATAGTAATGAACAGTTGTTCTGGCTCTTTCTTGCCTAGCAGGTAATAGTGGGAGCTCCCAAACTACACCAAGGTCAGTTTGTCCTAAGATGTGGTGCAGATTTTAAGCATAAGGAGTTAGAGGGGCATGCAAAAAAAAAAAAAAAAAAAGGAAGTAAGGGTCAGTAAAAATTTTGCACACCCTCAGGGTGCATACGTTGTGTGAATATATCTGTGCATTATCATTGTGTTCGTTACACATTTTTCTCAGAAGTGTCAGCCTCAAGAGCAAAGGTAAGGTGACATTGTAGCATGACATACTTTTCTAAAAGCCTATCAATGGGAGTTTAGGTTTTAACTCTTCTCCCCTCATCTTCTCTTGAATATGAAATGGTATTTAGCTGGGCTGTTTAAAAGATTCATAAGGAGAGTTCAATTTGTGTTGGTGATTCATTTGTAAAGCTTCAGGTGAGGGGAAAAAACCTGCAAAGAATTTCCAACAGAAAAGTGTATGTGGAGGAGTTAGAAAACTATTTCCTATATGGACCAAAGCCTTCTGCATGGCTGAGTGTCAAAACTGCAGCAGTCACACCACTCTGACTCCCAGCTGGCATTTTGCTGCTGCCTCTATATGCACTAGAGCAGGCAAAGACAGAACACTGTGAACTGGGTTTTTGAAAGCCAGGATGTAGAATTCAATCTTTCAGAAAGCAAAACATCGTCCACAAAAGACAGTGATTGTGCTTTTAAGCCACCTGGGAGCAGAGGGAGAACACATGCTCACGCATTCAGAAAGCTGAAGCAGCCTCAAGCTGTTCTGCTCCTGAACAGGAAAAGGAACTTTTGCCAGTGAGATGTGAAACTGAAACAGTTGTGTGCTTGAATCAGAGAAAAAGCAAGTTGTCTACCTGCGCTGACCTTGAAGGCTGAGATAATTCTGTTTAGTCAGTTGTTTCCTCTCCTGAGCCTTATGCTGGGATAAAACAGGAGAAGATGAGGCTGGGAAATAAGAGGACACAGCCACTGCCAGCAGTGTGGAAATCTCAGTGTCTTTTGAACACCTCCAGGCCCCCTGGCTACACCAGCACAAGCCAGTGTTGCACTGCTATGAGGGCAGCATTGTGTTCTGAAGAGCAGCCCCTAGAGTTGCCCCAAAGTCATACTCCACTGGACAAGCTGTAAAACAGCTATTAAGAAGAACACAAAATGAGTTTAATGACTGAAGAAATAGCCCCTGAAGTCAGTGTGAATGTGAGGCAAATCTTTTGCAATGCTGAGTTTTGCCATGGGACAGCAGACAAGAAATGAAATGTTGTTATCTAGAATTCCTAGATATTTCTTTACACTTTTTCAGAAATAAAAGAGAAACTCCAATAAAAGTGAATGAAACCACTTGAACCCTTTGCCCTGCAGCACAGGTTGGCAGAGAAATGGGGAAGGATGTTTTGATGCTTCCAGATTTTCCAGGAAACTAGCACTGCTCAGGAAGTTGGGGAAGCTGGAGTCCCTTGCATGGATGTGTGCCAGAGACAAAAGCATTGTTGTAAAAGCTGAAATCTGTTTCTTCAGGCCCCATTGAGCAGGGCATAAGTACATACTTAAGCCTATCCCAAGGCAGCAAGGAGTAGAAGTGTGGGCTGAAGCTCCAGTTGTGCTACTGATTGCCTGTGGCAGTGATTCTCATTATGTCCACAAAGGCTTTGCTCTGCTCCAACTTCCTTGCTATATCAAAAGTAATTATGTTAAGGTGACCAGCCTGAACTGGAACATGTCTTTAGGTTATCTTAAACTAATGAATGCAAAGGTAGATATTTACACTGTCTGATTCTACACAACTATTTATGCGCCCTGAGCCATGTACTAGTATCCATGTCTTTGCATTTGGACATATAGTGGGGCTTTCAGGCTCAAGAGTTCTGAATCATATTTTAATTAGATGACTAAAATGCCCGTTATAAATATCTTTCTAAAAAGCAAAGTTTTAACCATGAGCATAATCAACTGTTGAAATCAATTTCAAAAGTAATTTCAATTTGCCATCACTTGCAGTCTTTCAGCAGAGCATGAGTGTACATAAACATACATTTCCCCCACTTACGTGGGATTCTTATAGGGCACATCCTGGCACTGTGCTGCATAAATTGACTCAGGTCCATGGTGTGCTTTACTGTGTAGTCCTCCTGAGGGAAGAACTGTGTACACCAGGATGGTTTCCTTTGGTAGCAAAACGTGGCATGCGTGTGAGAGCCTGCTTTTCCAAGAAGGTGCCTGGCAGTGTTTTACAGTAATTGCAGTTTCCTGTGAACATACACTGCATGCTATAGTCAGTTGATGGATGATCAAAGCATGATTTACTAAAAACAGATTATAATCTACCAGAGACAAGTTTCCTAGCCAGCCAGGGATGACTGCTAGATGATGCTATGCAATGTCTGGAAAGGTGATACAAATGGCTTTCCAAGTAACAACTTGGAACATAAGTCTTGGTTTTCCATCTGCTATGCGTAGTGATTTCTTGTAGACACTAAAAAAGAGCTGTGTGATAGTTTCTGATAAAGCTGCAGTTTTCTCTCATTATTTTTTGAGTGCCTTGCTGGAGAAAAAGCTCAGACCATTTCAGATTGTTGCCCTGGACCTGTGCTTTTTTATCTCAGGAAAAGGAACTGTGCCTCTGAGATGGCATCAAATGCTTTATGTAGTTCCAGGAGTGTGAGAAAGGATGTTTACTGTGTAGCCACTGACTAGAGGAGATTTTGCTTCCAGTGAGATTGTTTCTCATCCAAGTCCTGGATCTGAAAATACCCATTCAGCTTTATTTATATAAGGCTACACTTAATCCTGGGTTATTTTTTAGGAAGAATGGAGAAGAGTAAACCACAGTCAATAGCAGATTGTTACCCGTGCACCCAGGACACTTTGCATGCCAAATTGTCTTTGAAAAGAGCCTTTTTCGTGGGTTTCATATCAGCTATTTCTGTCCAGTGGCACCAGCTTACCCTGATGGAGGAAAAGTAACTGTTGTAGTCAAGTTCTTGGTTCATGCCCTCTCCTCAGTATGTGAAACTTTGTGCAGGTTGAAGGTAATGGGCACTGGAAGCCTTGGTGGAATGCTGGATATAGTGGTGTCCTTTTGTACTACTTTGCATTTCTGACACTCTTTTGATCACAAGATCTATCTGTTCAGAACTGATTAAATAATCTGTGAATCATGGGAAGGCTTGGGGCGAGATTTGGCAGTATCAGTGAAGGGATGTGGGCAGGAAGGTTTTATAGGAGTACAGGGACAACCTCAGCTTTTATTTTTCTGCCACTTGGTACTTTGGTTTCATGCCTCTGGCAGGGGAACTTCAGCAGGGGCAGAAAGCCAGGGAGGTAAATGCAAATGGCAGGAAGACAGAGCCATATGGTAGTCAGTGTGCTGATTGTCAGGGCTGTCAGTGCTAATGCCCCATAAACCCCTCATGTTTTCCTCTGGGGAAGAAGACATTTGCATTTTAGCAGACCTTGGTAGTTGTTGCCATCTTTGTGGCCAAGCCAGAGGCTCTGGACTTATGGCTGGTGTCCTAATGAAACGATGATTGTGCTGTTCATAATCTTGATAGCAGGGCTGGCAAGAAGCACCTGGCTAGCTACTTGACCAGAGATTAACTGTGACAGTTCTAAAGCAGAAAAAGGGAAGAATTTGGCAGTTTTAGTCTGGCAGTCTCACCACAGTGTTGTTGA
This sequence comes from Ammospiza caudacuta, assembly GCF_027887145.1. NCBI lineage: Eukaryota > Metazoa > Chordata > Aves > Passeriformes > Passerellidae > Ammospiza > Ammospiza caudacuta. The sequence goes on along the minus strand of NC_080593.1, from coordinate 32,513,483 downwards.
AACTAGGTGAACACTGATTTATTTCACTACCTTCAATATACCAGTGAGTTTTTCTGTGAATGATGGAGTCTTGGCAGAATGCAAATGTGATTTTGCTCCCCATTCCTTTACTGCTCCTCTCTCTTCTGTTGTGCCTACTAACTGGAAAACACAGTGAGGCTGAATGGTGTCCTCAGACTAAGTGCTGTGTATTCATCCATAGCAACACAGCCTCCAGAGAACAGGTTAAACAACAAATGGTCTGTTTGTATATGCCTTACCTTACAGGTACTGTTTTCTCTATACCTCAGGTAGGACAAAGGTTTCAGACATGGAGTCTGTGTTGGAGATCCTAACAAAGAGTTTTAAATAAATTTATAGTTTTCTTGTGATATAACCAAAGATAAACCCTGTTTATTTAATTAGGCATGCAGCTGATATCCAAGACAATGAATATGTAGGGCATGAATGTAGACATTTACCTGAGATCTTCCTTACCTTTGGATGAAGGATAATGTAAATGTTCTCCCATTGCTTAGTTATACTTTTTTCCCATTTTACAGAAATGTGAATGAAAACCCAGTGCAAAATTTGGTGTCTGCAGTGCAGCTGCCTAGGTTTGAGCTGCTTGCCTTAATTCACTTTATAGTCAGTGAAGGTAAAACCATCATTTTTAAGACTTGCCTTTTTCAAAATACAGTGGCTGAATCCAAACCCTTGAATACAAAGGCTTCTTTCTCTCCATTGACATGAAATGGGACCCAAATTAGTGGTTCTTATGTAGACAGACTACAGATGGCCAAAACCAAAAAGTGAAGAATCAGAGTGAGGAACTGATTCCTTTACATTATTCTCCATTTTGAAATGCATTTACTTGGTTATTAATGAGATCCAATGCGCTTCAAAGTTCTAAAACAGAGTAAGTTCTCAGCCATTCCCCAAGCTGGCTCAGCTTTGTTAGTGGGGCTCACAGACAAACTGTCTGGTGATACACGACCCAATTAGTTTTAATAACTTCCCAATCAGACCACATTCTCACTTGCCAAAATAGAATTTTTCATGAATTACTAAATAAATAATCAGTTCTTACTGACTTTTAACTTAGCAAAAGCTGATAGGAAGATGTTCTTGGCTTGTAATACAAGCCTCATACAAGCTTCAGTGGGGGTCACAAAGTTTCATCCTATTTTTATCAGCCTTCTCCAGCCACCTATATTTCTCTTTTCCCAGGTGCCTTTTATTAGCTTGTTGAAAATCTGTGGGAAGTGAAACAATTTAACCTTTGAAAGATACACAACAGTTACTTACCCTTTCCTCTTCTAACAAGTCCGAAGAACCAAACAGTATTAGAGATTGAGTCACCACACACCAGAAAAAGTGGTTTACCACTCCATTAGTTTATTATTACCAGAAAGCTACCTAGGTCTTAATAAAACTGCGGATTTGTTTCCCTGAGATAAATACAGTTTGGCAAGAATTGGGAAAGATAAACTCAAATATGTAATTCAATATTTTTCTCTGTAGTGTCTGTTAGGATTTTGTTTTATAATTGTTGCTGAGGACAATGTTTAGAAATAAGTATCTGGCTGTAAACACCTGACTTTATTGACGTAGTAATATATAAGGTTGGGACAATTATGTATGTCCTAATTACTATCCTATAGGTTTGACTGTTAATTGTGATGTGGCATACTGGACTGCCTTCCAAGCTCTATTCTTCAAAAACTGTGCCATAAATGAATGAAAACACTGGAAGAAAAGGGAAGAATTGTTATTGTCTAACCACAACAGTCCAGGCAGGCTGCCATAACAGCATTTTTAAAGCTCTAATTCAATAATTAGATCCAGCTACAAATGTATTTGTTTAGCCAAGTCCTCTAGTTGGCAAAATGTCTCAAATTTCCTTTGATAAATGCTGTTGTTTGCTTAATACATCGTTAGATAGTTTACGAATTGCTTGTCTGTAAATTACTATGTTCAGTAGCAGCTTATTAATTGGATTAATTTGGTTTGGTATTTTGCTAGAAATAGTTTATCTTTATATAAATGTATAATTTTATTTCATTACAGTTACAGATATAACACTGTTTACTAATGGAAGTGTATCCAATTTTCAGAAAATACGGCAAATGTCTTGCAGGCCAAGTACAAAAAAAGCATTTTTCTAAGGCTTCAGTGAGAGGGAAAGTTTTTTCTTGTGGGAAAGAAAGATCCATCTCATGTCTTTTGCATGCACAGTGCCATGTACTTTCTGTGACTCTGTTCCAGCAGGTTTTACATGGCTGCTGATGCAGCCTGTTGGGAGACTGGACTGTAAGAGTTTTGTTTTACCATTCTGGCAGCTCCAGGTAATCTAAACAGACAGATAAATGCATGCAGACCCCAGAGCTAGTACTGCTTGCATGCAGAAATCCACCTCTGTACCTGAGGTTCCAGTAAAACCCACCTCTCCACAAGCCAACATCCATTATCTTGCATGCATAGTCTCAACTGGATCTATGTTGACGTCTTAGGACAAACTGGTTTGCTACACTAATTTCTTTAATTCCCTGACGCCTGTTGCCTTTCAGAAGTCTCCAGAGGTGTTTGTAAACACTTAGAGGAGACTGAAAGGGGAGGAGATTATGATGGGCAGGACAAAGACAATTTTTCCTTTTCTCCAGGTGTGCTGGATATCTCAGCATGGGGAGAGCTGTTTTGCCAGCCACCTCTCCTTCCCAACCCTGCCCTTGCTGTCTGCTACTTCCTTGAATGACAAGATTCTTTTCATTATGTTTTCCCACAGTCCCTTTGAACAGATATCCCACAGGAGAAGTGAATAGTCAGGGATCCCAGGAGTGCTGTTGGAGTGAGATTAGAGGGCTCATCAATCCACAGCTCTGGACACAGAGCTGAAAATGCCCTTGTGTGGATCTATTCAAATCCATTTACTATACCCTAGGCACATGGGCACTGCCTTCCTGCACTGGCAGATGTGGAAAGCAGTATCTCTCCCTGGACCTTTGCTCATGTTAGCCGACCTGCTGGAGTGAGCCTGTCCTCCTTTACTGCCGCCTGGATTTATCCACGGCCTCATTACTAGTGCTGGTACAGCTGTACTTCACTGCCTTTAATGTTATTCTTAACAATACCAGAGGAACCTCTCTGGTTCTACACCATCCCTTGTACAGTGTAGACTGTCTTCTGTCTTCTGACTGTCTTTTCCAGTCATCTGTCTCCCTGTTTCTGGTCAACAGCTGCAGTCCTCTTATTCGGGGGAAAAGCCAGCCATATGTAAAACAAAACAAAACCCAGAACAAATACAAACAAATCAAATTAAAGAAAATGTTTTAGAGCATTTCAATACTCACATGATGTTGTGAGATGGTTTCATGTCTAAAATGGTAATATTATTTCTGGCAATCTATCTCATGCTATTCTTTTATTGATTTTTCCAACCTCTCAGGAACTTGGAATGAAAATATTTTACTGATGTTACTATCCCTGGGAAAAGCTTGTCAACATAGATCTAGGTTTATGCTGAAAACTCAAAATGTTTAGCATGTGGTTTTGTATTTTTCCTTCATCAAAGACATTATGTGGGGCTAAAGCCTGTTCACACGGAGGCAGGAAGAGATACTGACACTGTAATTAAAACAAAAGGTGACATTTCCTATCTGTGTGCACATATATGCAAATATCTCTTTTTGCAAATGATAATATAATCATATGAGAAAGTCATTACATTACAGTAGCTCTCTCATACGAAAGCTGAGTAGACACTCTGGGCATGTGTATTCTATAGAAACCCCTCTCTCTCTCTCTCTCTCTCTCATTTTTGCAGTGGCTCTCTGAGCAGGGGGATCAATGAAGCCAGATTTTGTATGGATTTGTGTCTTGAGGTTGAGACCTTATCTGGACTTTGAGGTCTCGTATGAAGTGCTGCACTTTTTACCTCAGTGAAGCATTAACCACAGGTCTTAACTGGCTGCCTAGTTTCAGAATACCTTTAAGGACTTAATAGTTTTTGGATTTCAATGCTTCTCAAATGTGCTTGATGAGCTTAAGCATTTGAAGACTCACAGAGAGATCTAGATGCTCAAAGAGGCAGCACAGTATCCTAAATACAGCTCCTGCAAAATGAAGCTAAAGTGTCCTCACCCACATATGGAGAGGAAGCATACAAATTAAAACAGAAAACATGAATTTAAACATAAACAGAGAATTTAACAGCTAAGGAAGAAAAGATATATTTGCAGATTAACCATTTATCACACAGGGGAAATCTTCCATTGCCTGTGAGAATTTAGCACCTAATTGCAATTTGTCTCTTTTAAAATTTCCTACACAATCTCTCTGTAAATATATGTAAAGCTTCTTACATTGCACATTTAAAAAAAATCATGTACATGCCTATGTGTCTGGGGGGTAAAGGAACTTGAATTTCAGTTGTAGGTGTCGGAAAAACTCCCCTATTCCATGAGTTCATTTCTGTGTTTTCTTTTAAAATTTTTAATTAAAAGACATTGATTTGCCATTTTGAGATTTCTATGTTTATTTAAAAAACAAACCAACCAAATAAACTGAACAAACTCCAATGAGGATCTTATTGGCTTTGAAGTCGAATTTTGGCCTGTAAGAGAAGGAGCAATAGCTTAATGACAACACTGTTTTGACAGAAAAGGCCAGATAGATGAGCTTTAAGAGTTTTAATTTCCCTGAGGGGTCATAAGGTCCCCTGATACCAAGAATGTTAAAAAGACAAATCAAACTGAAGAGTTGAATCAGGTTCATTAGCTCTGGCAAATCACAGTTACCACAGCAAGTGCATTCTTCCTTGGGTTTGTGTGAAAGCACAAGTTTGTTACACACCAAACAATGTAAATACAATGCTGTATTTACATTAGTTTTGCCCTTGTCATCATGGCTCAGTGATTCTTAATTGCTAAAGGAAATGCAAAGAGATCCATTTAAGGTTCCAGACACCCTCCTGCACACCTGTCCTCTCACAATTTGGGTTCAAAGCACAGCAGCAACAAACCCGGTGGCTCAGGATGCTCCTGGGCTCTCTTCCCTCTGAGTGCCTAAGAGTCAGTAGCAGGGATCATGTCCCAGTTCCATGGATGATTCACAGGCAGGACACAGGCTGAGCAGCCATTTGAAGATGCTCTGAGTGTTTTGAAGGCTGGAAGAGGTGCTGGGGGCAGAGGGGCAGGCGGCTCTTAGTGAGGAGCAGGGAGAAATGGTCAGATGCTGAACTTGAAGAGGTTCACAGGCTGTCAAGTGAAAACTGGGGGTTGAATTAGGAGAGGCAGCTTCAGATCTTCCAGCTATGAGTCACACTAATCATGAAACTACTTGAAGTATTTCACCTACTCATACATCTCCTTTATCTTTAACCTCTTCTCTCTCTTTTGTAGTTATTCTCCTGTTCTGCTTTCTTTCAAGTCACACCCCCCACTGTTTTCCTGATTCCTCATCCCCTGCTCCTATTTTGGTATCTTTCTGCTGCTGAACATTCATTACATTTTGCAGATCTCTCACATTTTGGAAAAACTACAAGCAGTACTTCTGAGCTTTGGTCACTGAATATTTGGTCTATATGATGACACAGTACTAAACTCTTTTTCAAAAAAATTACTTGAGAAACTAAATAAATGATTTATTTTTAAGTATGCACTACCCACATACATGCCCTCAATCTGATAACGAATTTGTGCTATTTATATCCATAGTAAATTGGTGATATTCAACATTTAGAATGCAACTGAGGTCCCACTCTTTGATCAGGTGGAAGGGAGATAAAGAACTCAGAAGTCTCAAGCAAGTTATTTGGTCAGAAAGCAGATCCCTAGGAGCTCTGAGATGTGGCTGAGTTGGTTTTGTTCTGAACCTGATTGAACCAATGGAGAATTGACAAAGCAGAAAAAGGTGGGAGGTGCCCAGACTTCTGCAGTGTTATCTCCAGCTTACAGCACAGTGGCTGAATGGTCACCTGCTGCCCTTGTGCTGTGGGTGAAGTGATAAGGGGCACACACCCCTTCTTGGGACTGGGAAATGTGTCCTGAGCCTGCTGTGAGGCACTGAAGTGGCAAAATGGAGCAAAGTCTTCCCCGGCCCTTCTCTTTTCCAGGGCCATTGCACATGTTGTGTTTAAAGCTAGAAACAAAAATGTGCCAGGCCAGCCTTCTCCATGTCAGGAGCCTGAGAGCTGCCAGGATCTCAGAGCATGACAGGGCAGTCTGCAGTTCATGTGCATTGGGCCTGGAGTAACCCTTGGCAAACTAAAAATTGTAGGATACAATTGTCAGGAGTGCATCCCACAGACAGGGACCTCCTCTGATTTTCATCTGGATGTTGTGCAGGAGGTGGGCAGTACACAGCTCACCTCCTCCTGAATGGGAAAAGAGGCATTATGAAGGAACATGTGCTTGCCTGCTTTTTGAAGAGATGGGGAGAAGGAAATCAACTCAGTTTCTGAAAGGGTAGGAAAGCATCCACCCCCATCCCCACTCCAGCAGGACTGCCTGGGGAAGGGGAAGTAGTGTTTGGCTGGTTGTGTAGCGGGTGGTGTTGTTTTGGAAAAATAATTGCTTTCTTCTAAATGCCTCCTGCCAGGTCAGGGAGAGGAAATATTCAAAAAGGACTGCTGCCTGTCAGTGACATATGGCTCCTGCACACCAGTACTCTGCAATTCTATTTCTGCACTGCCTTCATGCAGGGAAAACTGAAGTGGCATCTATCAATTATTCCAACTGAGTCAAGAACTCCTAATACTTTAAGTCCAAAATAAGAGTTTATTATGCTTTGTCAGGAAATGTCTGATACCAAGCAATGCTTTTTTTTTTTTTTTTTTTGCAATGATCTACTTAAAAACTGATGTGAAACACATAAGGCATGAAACAGCTTGCATTGTTTTTACTGCATTTCTTTTGATTGTGCTACACCATGAAAGAAAAACAAACACATTCAAAAAGCAGACACTCCCAGGCTCCACATCTGCAAAGTGCAGTAGAGTTGTTTAGGTCTCCAGACTCCATCCTGTATCTATTTAAACATAGATATTTCTATATTTATATGAAGGCTCTTGCAAGTAAGGAAACAAAGCCTAGTCCAGACTCCACTCTGGAAGGTACATTCAAGTTTGGATTTTTTGCTAGAAAGCATCACATGTGTCCTTAGTTCTGTTTTATATTGGACCAAATGATAATTGTTGAATCTGGAGAATTGGAAATCTCCAACGTCTGCCACATGGTCAGTGGACCTGATATTCCTTTAGTGTTACTGATGGTGTCTATGAGGGACAGAAAATCCAGTCACCTGCAGGCCAAACCTGCTGAGAACAGGGACCCCAGTCTCTCAGATCCCTGCTGTGCCTTCAGTGACAGTTCACTGAAAAGAAGGTGCCCTGAGCACAATGTTTTGGCTGCAACACACTGCTCTGGGTTTTCTAAATGAAACTGTTTTGCCAAACACCTTCTCACAAGATCTAGTTTTGCTCTCTGATCCCCACCCCTTTCCTCTGCAGAAAAAACCCAGACTCATTCACCATGCTAAACTTTCAGTGGCTTAATAAAAAAAAGCAACACAAAATTTTATTTTATACAGTTCCTACCACAATCCTCCCAAAACCTGGAATGATCAAACAAAAACTAGAGAGGCCTATCTAAATTTTTTTGACAACTGATAGTCCATATTATGCTGTCTGGCAGCTGATAATCTTTAAACACACCATAGGGCATATTAATTTCTCTTTTGACACTGTTTACATGTTATACTTGCTTGGTTATCTTGCTTAGTTAAAATACAGAAATTTTGAGCACTGGCATCATTTTACCCTTTCTTAACATAATCAAATTACTTCTGGTTATACTCCAGTCTGTCACACTAAGTCCCACTTTATTGAGTTGTCTTACTGTGGCTGGTATTGCAGCAGTGCCTAAAGACTCAGACAAAGAACACGGTCCTTTTGTGAAGCCCACAGACTAAAGATCCATTATTCTTTTGGGTGTAGATACACTTCTCTTCATAATTACATCCTGAGCTGTGACAAAGTGGCTGCCAGGCAACACAGCTGTCAAAACTACATTGCAGGGCAGTTGCAAAGCTCAAATCAAGTATAATAATAGAAATATTTGGGACATGACAATGTTTGGGATTGTCATAATCACCCTTGTCCTTGCAAGTGTTGGTGCTGATGTAGCCAGTTGGGACTCCCAGATCTTTCTGGCATTTTGAGGACTGCAGCACACTTTTTGTCCAAAGGCTGCCACTATGCTGTCTCTTTTCTCTCTTTTGTGTCAGCAATAGGCATCATTGCAATGGGCTGTATCACTCTGCTAAAATAGGTGATTATTTTTTTACACTTAACCTTTCAGATCTGGCTACTGTAAAGGGCAATAGCAGCAAAAAGGAGGTGATGCCAGAATGTGGCTGGAGCAAACCCTGTCCCTTTCAAGAGTACCCAAGCTGGCCTGATTCACACAGCTCATCAAATCATGCACAAAGGATGCAGTTGATTTAACTGCTTCTGAAAGGAGCAGTTCTGCTTTACCTCACTTCCAGGTTTCTGCCTTCCATGATCCTGCAGCTGTGGGGTCACAGGGTGTATCAATTCAGCTGTCTGGCCAGTGGAAAATCCATTATTTTCTAAGTGTTATTTTTCCACCAGATCAATCAGCTGAATAGAGTCTGATGGTTACCAGATCCCACGGAAGGGTGGCAAAGGGAGGAACATGTCCATGGGTTGCAGGCAGGATCACTGTTTCACAGGAACCTGCAGTCAGGCCAGTGCTGCTGGAAAGCCAGGCTGCTGCTGCACTCAGGTGACAGATAATTCAATGTCACACTGGTGCTGGAAGAGGCTGTTCTCTGTCTCAGCACCCTGACACAGGTTGGGCACATCTGCCATCTTTCTACTGTGGATGAGCCTGTGATCCCAGAGGAGCTGGTTTAGGGAGTGCATCAGTGAGGAAAACAACCTATTCCTTTTTTACTTTTTCCCCCCAAGGTTAGTGTCTTGGTTAAGCCAGTTCCCTGTGGCTGAAGCCCCCAGTTCCTCCTGTGGGGCTGGAGGAGTACTAGTACTAGGGTGAGTCCTAAAACCAGTGGGACCTCTTGGCTGGGACAAGGCAACAGCTCTCTCTAACAAGGCTGTGAAATTGGCTTGACTATTAATGTCATTTACTCAGATATTTAGGCACTGGTAAACTCCTCCTGGATGAGCAGGTCAGCCATATTTGTAGCTTTGAGGCAGAAGATATATGCAAGGGAGACCCATCAATTCTGTGATCTAAATAAGAGCAAATAGAGCCTGGCAGAGAGGAAGCAATTTCTGTACCATGAGTTAGAAAAGGCAGGCTCCAGAGACTAAATAAAGTCCCCATAACTCATGGAACTGAATTCTAGACTAGTCTTTTACAAATAGTAAGGGAATTGGTTCCTCTCATTGAGAGTTCTTTTGCAGGGATTACCTGATGACTGGAAGCAAGTCATTCACCTGGGATGAGCTGCTTGGTTTCTCCCATACCAATGCTGGCTGGCATCGGAAGATGAAACGCCTCTTTGAGTCAAAAAAAAACACTGGGAAGGGAACAGAGAAGGTCTTCAGCCCTTGCAGCCATAAATAATCACTGGACCAGAGGGTAACTCGGGCAAGTGGGAACGTGCAGAGGCCTCCAGCCCAGACAGGCTCGGTGCTTGGGGGTCACACCAGGCTGCTTGGGGCTTCCTCCAGCCCCGTCCTGACAGCCTCCAGGACGAAGCCGAGGCCAGCCACCCCCTGGAGGAGCCCGAACCCCTCTCTCCTCTGTTCGGAGCCGCCGTCTCTGAGCGTGCTGGCCGCTCTCCCACGTGTTCTCGCCGCGGGTGCGGGTCGGTGCGGGGCGCCAGGGCCGGTGGGGACAGCCCGGGCGGCGGATCCCCGAGCGCAAAGGAGTTAACAGGACTTTCTGCCTTTCCCGCCCGCGCCTCCTCCACCCTGCTCATTACCTGCACTTTATCACCGCCGGAGCCGCGGGGCGGGAGCGGTGCAGGGCCGGCGGGGCTTCCTGCGCCGCTGGGGCCGCGCCGTGCGGGGGAAGGTGCGCGAGTGCTGCGCGCTGCGTGCGGGGGAGCGCCCGCCTGCCCGCCCGCCCGCCGAGTGCTGCCTGTGGGTGGGAGCGCGGCTGGGGCTGGGGCTGGGGCTGCGGCCGGGCGAGAGAGAGAGCGGGGCTGTCTGCGCGCCGCAGCCCGGCAGGGATGCGGCATGGCCGTGGGCTCCGTGAAGATGCCGTCGCCGTGTGAGGGCGCGGAGCTGGCCCGAAGCTGGAGCCCCGGCGGCGGAGCCCAGGAGCCGCCGCCGCCGGTGCAGCTGCGGCAGAAGCTGCGGGAGCTGCCGGCGCTGCTGCGGAGCGGGCTGACGCTGCGGAGGAAAAGCGCGGCCGCCGCCGGCCGGGTGAGTGAGGGAGGGAGGGAGTGAGGAGAGAGCGAGGAAGCCGCCGGCGGCCCGGGGCAGCGCCCCCGCCCTGCCCTGCCGTGCCCTGCCCGCCGGGCTGCGGTGCCCGGGGCAGGCGGGGCCCGCCCGCAGCGCCCTCGGCCGGGCCGCTGTGCGCGGGAGGCCGCGGGATCTCGGCGCGGGGCCGGGCGGCGGCACGGGAGGAATGAGGGAGGGAGCGAGGAAGGATGCCCGGGAGCACCTCGGCACCCACCGGGAGAGGTGCCCGTGGGAGCCCCGGGCTCCGGCCACTGCTGCCAGCTCTGGTGTAACACGAGATACCGGGGTGAGAAAGCGTCCCTGCCCCATCTCCGGGTTCCTCGAGTGGCTGTCCCCCTCTGTCCCTTTCCCCTCGTGCGGGCTGATGCTCTCCGCGGACAGCAGGCACAGCGCGCCTGTGCTCCGACAGCGGTGCACACGCGTGTTCCAGCGGCGAACTCTAGCGTGCCCTGCAGCGTGTGGAGCTGGGATGGAGTGAAGTTGGGATGCACACGCCTGGCCCTCAACCTCGCATGTCTCCTCCTGACAGTGAGGCCGTGGGGTCAGGTGGGCATGACCGAGATCCCCGTCCAAATTTCTCTCATTTTCACCCATTTTTTAAAAAGCTGGGGGTGTGTCTCCGCAGGGCAGTCAGTGCTCTGGTGAAGTCCAGCGTGACACTGCCGTGTCTGGGAACTGCAGTGGCAGGCGGCTGCCCGTGGCTCCGAGCTCTCTCCAGTTGTGACTGGAGCCTTATCGGGGGGTGGCATTGCCATCAGATCAGTGGCACTCAGTCTGGTCAGACCTCACTTGCAGGCCAGCACTGGATTGTAACCCATCTCCTGAGCAGTCGAAATGAAGGAGTGGGTTAATCCACATGGGGTTGGGTCTGTCCGTGTTGGGAATCAGGCGAGCTGCTGTTTTGTTTCAGTGCACTGATAAACACCTGCGCAGAGAGCTGGGGGGAAGTCAGCATGGTGTGTGTTTGTACCTCATCAACTTTGCAGTACTTTGCCCATGAAAAAAAAATGATTGATCTGCATGGGGAAGTTGTGAAATATACCAGGGTGTGAATTTCAAACCAAACTTCCTGGGTGAATTCTTTGTTATAAGAGGATATATAGGCAAGGAAGATAATTAGGATTAAGGTAGGATATAAATTCACAGTAGAATAACTATTTTTAAGTAATGTGGATTCAGATTCCAGTTTTACAGTAATTTTTTTCCTCCAGTACATTCAACACACAAAATAAAGTCTGGCCTGTATGTATAATTAGGAGATGCCTAATTATTTTTATTGTTCTGGTGAATTAGTAATCCACCTGATTACAATGCAAGTTGTCCATATGAACACAGAGCTAAGTTAAACAGCCAAGTCTTGCTTTGCCCTAGGAGGATATTTGTGACAGATACCCTTCTTCCAATGAAGAACGTCCTTTTCTGAATTGTGTGGTTTGTTACTCATTAGAAGCATACTGCCAAAGAAATGGAGTAAGTGTGCAGTGAGGAGGAGAGAAGCAGTGCAGAACTGCTGCTGGTGGCAGCTTTAGTTTGCAGGCAGGTCTGAAACACTGTTTTAACAAAACAAATTCATGGCACCTCAGGGAGACACCATGCAGAGCAGCCTCAGGTTTACTCTGGTGGTTATTCCTCACCACTACTGAAAGCATTTGACAAGTGAGCGGTACAACAGTTACTCTGTAAATATTTGCTGTGGGTGAGTTAACATCCTGGTGAGAAGCCTGGGTAGCTCCTGGGTCATGCAGCTCCTCACTTGTGCTTGATGAACCCTTGGTCCTCTCTTGTTTCACAGAGTTCCAGCGAGACTCTGCCTGCCTTTGCTGGTGTTCTGTGTCATGGACCAGCAAACACAGTGTGACAGATTTAGTGGTGGTGTCACCTATGTCTTCACCTCCCAGTGCCCTGTGGGTCATCTTGTAAAATTTTCCTGTACCATCTGTCTTGGTAAGAAGACTAGAGGGAGGATGGTGAATCTGTAAGGCAGTCTGGAGTCAACCCAGTGATCCTCTGCTAGGAAGAAATTCTTTACTGTGAGGGTGGTGAGACACTGCAACAGATTGCCCAGAAAAAGCTGTGGACGCCCCATCCCTGGAAATGTTCAAGGGCAGGTTGGATAGGGCTTTGAGCAACCTGGTCTAGCAGAAGGTGTCCCTGCCCATGGCAGAGGGGTTGGAATTAGATTGTCTCTAAGGTCCCTTCCAACCTAACCCATTCTGTGATTCTGTGACCTTGGATCAGTGGGAGATGCTGTGTGGAGATGCTGTGTAGCTGCAGCAGTGTCTTGGTCCCATGTGGAGAGTGGGAATGCTGTGCTCCGGCATCTCTGGATTTGCAGGGACTATCCTGCAGATGGAATTACTCAGCAGCATAAGTGCCTAGTGGGGTGTTCCAAGGAGCAGGTTATACAAATTCCAGTAGGGTTGTTAATTCACTTGCTCCCTTTGGAGACAAACTGGGCACCTGAAGTGCATGGAGTGTCTCCCTGTATGTGTGATCACCCAGGGAGCAGTTTGTTTTTGTTGGTAGTATCCTGTGTTGATTCCTGTCTTCTCTGTGCATGTGTCTTTTCCCCCCAGAAATGGACTTGTAAAGGCATGACACTTCATGTACTTCTATTTAATCTGATTAATAATTTAAACCTGGAGAAGGAGTGTATTTGGGAGAGAAAAACATGGTAGAACAATAAAATGCAGCATTTTTATACTTTCCCTTTTAAACATGACCCTAAAGTTTTAAGTCTTAAAATAAGGTTGGACAAAGCAGTAACAATAACATATGAAATAAAGATTCCTTTTTCCCCCCACCTCAACAAAATATTTCAAGTTAATCCAAAGTTAATTTTCAGAAGGTTTTGTTTGCTTATGAAAAAAACTTAGTCTGTTCTTCCTCTCCAGTGACTTTTCTTTGTGCCTTTTTTCCTTGTTCAAACACCAAGCTGAGAGCCTTATTTGTCCAGCTGGTTCCATCAGGAGTGTTGCTCACTTAGGTGAGCTGTTTTCAAGTAAATGCTGACCAGCTGAAATTCTGGCTTGTTTAATTTCCTAGAAAAATATTGTGACCCCTGAACAGGGGTTCTGCTTCTGATGCTGACTTGCTCAGGGGCTGCCTGCAGTGCAGTTCGCCTCCACATCTACAAAGCACAGATAACCTACATGTGTGCATGCCTGGGGACTATGGATAATAAAATATAATGGAAGTGTTAAGGGTATTATAATTGTTTTAAGTATGTACTTCACTTCATGCTGTTCAAATACTTCCTGGGCTTCAGGGGAAAGGAAAACATTGTGTAGTAGAGGGTAATATACATAGAAAGAATTGATTACATTTTGAAAATCAGTATGGGGTGAAATAAATTTTTTCAATCTGTTTGGACATCTCAGTCCTTAGCCCTTCACACTAAACTACCTGAAAGTTGTGACCAGAGATGGAGATAATTGAAAATACAGTGTAACAAAATTAGATTTCCCTCTCAGTTCAGCGACCTCCAAACCTGGAGAGCAAATAGGTATTTTTTGCTTTCTGTTTTGGGATACGTCCAGTACGAATACATATAAAGAACCTGGAGATGGAAAAGCACCTTGTAGAAAAAGCTGCAGTAACCATCCTGCTTGGATGATTCTGTGCTGTGAACAGTAAACATGAATACACTCCACTGCTTCAGTCATTTAGATAAAACAAACATCCAGTTCCTTGTCTAGGGGAGCCCAATGTTTCTTTTAAAGCTTTTGAACTTTGAACTCTGCATTGACTTTGTCCTTGATGGTGCTTTTTTTCTTAAATTCAGTCTTAGGACAGGTGTAGCACAGTAATCCAAGATGGCATGGATGATTACATTGCATTTGCACAGTGAGCTGTGAGGTGAAGGTTTTACTCATCATCCTCTGCTGGATAAAATAGCAGAAAATGCAACCTTTGCTGTGGTAGCAGGGTGTGTGCCAGAGCTTGTGCAGAGGCAGAGGAGGGATCTGTTGCAGTGGCTCATTGTGCCCTGTGGAACTGTTCCCCTCCACCATGTCCTTTCCCAAATTCTCTGGAAAGATCCTTCTGTTTCCCAGTTTGCCTCCTAGAGTTATGTGTTATGTGTAGGAGGCATGAGTACTTTGCTTATGAACTGTCATTGCTGCTCCTCCTGCTGCCTGCTAAAGATATCTTCTTCTCTCTCCTTTTCTCTTGTGACTAGTGATGAAATACAGTTCTCGTGCCTCTGGAAGCACCAGCAGGGAGCTCTTGCAGGCTACTCCATCATGGTAAAACTTATTTTCACCACACTCAGTTTTATTCTTTATGGACCTGGATGTGCTCAGAAGGAGGAGGAATCATCTTGCACACACAGAGGCACACACCTTTTAATCACCTCTTTTGCTTTCTAGGTTCACATTTACACACAGATAAATACTGTTATACATGAGCAGCAATGTTGCTCTTTGTCACAATAGTGGATCTGGAAAACCTTTTGTATGTCATGGTGTCAAACCCCATTACCCTGATTTTGTGAAAGATCCTGCTGGTCTGTAGAAGCCTTCATCATGGGATGTCCCTTTTGTCTTGATCAAAGTTGAAGAGATATTGAAGAGACTATTTTCTCTTTTGAGACCTTAAAGTTACTTTTGTGAGGTTCCTAGAGGACTTTGGCCAGGCAGATGTTCTCAGACTGTCTTCACCTTAGCTTTCTTTTGAGCAGCTACTTTGCTGTATGTTTGTCAGGATGTAGCTAGCTGTAGGGTTACAGGTTGAACATAAACTACAGAAGCTGTGGTACAGCTGCTAAAAGTCTACATGAGTTCAGGGTGAATCTGGAGAAGTTCATGGAAGAGAAATGTACTGAGGATACATAAACCTCATCAGACACAGAAGGTTCCCAAGCTGAAAATAGCTGGAGGGTTGGAGTGCATTAGGGATATCTATCATGTATTCTGGCACTAGCAGTTGTCATGCTGTTGGAGACAACTCCTCTTTGGCAGAGAAGAAAAATCAAACTGTATGCAATCTGTTTTAATTAAATGAAGCATCAGATCCTCTCAACCTACATTCTGCTAAACTTTTCTTCATCTCCTGTTAGGGGCTTTCAGTTGCTTATGTCATTCGAGTAGCTATTCTCTAATCAATTCTTTTGGCAGCTGGGGAGACTATAGTGTTGTTGATGAGGTTTTGCCAGGACATTAGAAACTGGCAGCTGGAAACACTCAGAATTTACTGTCCTTCCCTCCATGGCTACATCATGGTGGTGGTTGATATTCGTGTTTTGATTGAGCTGAGCATATAGATCTGCTCTGTACTCAGATAATCCTCCTGCAAATGACTTGTAGTCATTTATGGCAGTCCATATCCTTGTAGGCAGCTTCTCATCTTCGTGGTGCCTGAGTGACCTTGTACTTCATGCTGCTGAATTACACTCTTTTCCTAGTATTGCACTTCATGAAGGCTCCTAATCTTCCAGTACCATTCTGTTTACATGGGTTTTGACAATACCTCCAATTTTGTGCCATCAACACATTTCATTAGCAACTTTATGCTCTTTTTACCAGTCTTGCTAATGAGAAGAAAAAAAAATCATAATTATTTCCCTGGTATCTATGTTTTTATATACTATAGAGACTTTAATTTTGACATTTCTTCTGCATTAAAAAGATGCAGCAATGTTTTGTGTAGATGCTGTACTGGCTGAAAGCAGCACACAAAAGTGCTGGATTGACTCTGTGGGTTGGAAGTTTTATTGTCAGAAGTATTATTGAAGTTGATTGATTGATATTGGTGACATTTTACTTTCAAGTCTGCCACAGAGGTTCTACTCAGTAACTTAATACCCCCATCACTTTTGCAGCTATTAAGTGACTAAAAATAGTTGTGGTAAGTAGTCTTGAATTTTTCCTATTGTAACCAGGATTATTATGTATTCCTGTTAGATGTATTCGATTAAGATAATTATCCTTCACATATCACATATAGTATCCTTAAACTTGTCAGCTCTGTGATTGGTGACACATTGAGCAATGGATAAAATAGCTTTAGCAACAGTGACCATGGTAGCTAGTGGGAAATTTCAGTGCCTCATGTGTTTATTTGCATAATAATTTGTTTCATAGTCAGTCTTCAGTAAATTATTAAATTGAGAATACTTCTTAATTAACCCACGTGTTATGACATCTGAGAAATTATGCCTGGATTTGATTAACTACAGCTGAATGAAATGGAAAGTAAACCCATACTTCTGCCCTAGGAAATAACCTAGTAAGTTTTGCAGAATGCAAAGCTATTTTTCTCCCTGAGGTTGGGGATTAGCCTGATTGACAGGATGGTGCCCACTGCCTGTGGTCTTACACTGGTGCTCGGAGTGAGGCTCGCAATTCCTAAACTAACAGACAGTCAGCTGCTTTTAAACATCCCTGGGAAAGTCCAGATGCAGCACTAGCTGGTGTTGCTACCAACGTATGGGGAATAGGTGCCATCATGTGGTTTGTGTTCATGGGAGCTGCATAAAATTGACACAGATTCCTTGACACACCAAAAATGCTTTAAACTATGGGAGAGGCTCTGTTTCCTTTCTCTGCTTTGGTCCAGAGCACATCCTGATAAGCCTCTTTTTGACCTGCCTACCATAAACCAGACTTGACTGTAACCCCTTTCCCAGGCTGCAAATTGGGCTCCAGCTGAAAATACCTTGAGCTCATTTTGCTTGTGCTCAGACTTTAAGTGCCTATTGTCTTGTGTTGAAAATAAAGCCTTCAGTTAAGGACTGCAGAAGCAAGTTTGATCATCCTTGAAGGTTTTTTCTGGTTGGATCTCAGTGGTTTCGCTTTTGGTTTTGCTTCCCTTCCTAAGGGATGTAGTTTGCAAATCCTCAGACGTGGTACTGCTGTGTATGGCTTGGAAACCTATCAAGGAAGTCTATGAAGGAAATTAGATCAACTCCACTGGAAGTAAAATTAGTGTCTTTGCAAAATTTCTGCTAGTGTTACATCCTGTTGAAATTCTTGATTTAAAGTGAGCTGATTGCATACTTACAGGAAAACAAACAAAATTAACTTAGTGGAATTTTATACTTTGATTTGCTTGGTTACAAACCTGTACTATTGGTTAATTCACAGTAGATTTCCCAGCTGCCAGGATGAATGAACAGCACCATACTGTACAATTATGACAAACTCTGTTAAGATTTGTATTCAGCTGTTGTTACTTGTATGTCCCCAGTGGCTTGAATTCCATTTGCGCCGTGAGGAAATTGCAAAATAAGCTGTGCATTTTTATACTGATGAAAATGCTGAAAAGACAGTGATAGCTTTTCAAAAGGGGGAAAGAAGAGGAAAAAAAAAAGCAGAATATGTTGAGTTTCTGGGGTATAAACTTTATCCATGACACCTTTTTATTTAAACATTTTTTGTTACACCTGTGTTTTTGGCATGAGTTTAAGGATAAAAAAGAAGTCATTTGGGCTCTAAAGTTAAAAGCCATGGAAGCAGGATGTGAGTATTTGCAAATTCTAGGCATAAAATGCAGTAGCTATTCATAATTGTCTTTTAACTCAGTTAACTTATTGTTTGGTTTGGGTTACTCTGACCTTGTAAAATGATCCTTTTCTAGACATTGTATTAAGCTAGGGTGAATTATTAATTTAATAATTTAAATCCTGTGGTATACAATTTTTTTCTGATTAATTCATTTTTTGAAAGATATCTTCTTACAGAGAGACTCAGTGGTCTAACTGATTAAAAGTCAATATTTTTTTACTTTTAGTGCTAAAAGAAAATATTCTGCTGATTGGAAGAGAAAAATGTCCTTCAGTCTCTATAAATAGTAGTAGATGTGTATTCATAGCATCAGTAAGGATCTTCTGCCTTCAGTTTTAGAACTGAATTAACCCATTAAATCTTAAAATGCCAGATTATTTCCTTTTTTGAAATACTGATTGTGAGGAATGCAACTTTTTTTTTTCCTTGTTGTTGAGGAGACTGCCTTTCTTTCCCTGCTTCCTAAACCTCATACTCAAGCCTTTATGTAACTGAGACAGACATAGGATACACGAGTTAGAGCAATAAAGGAATAGTTGAGAGTCTTTAGTTTAATTATGGGGTGTGCTTTATCTGTATGTGTGTGTGTGTGTTTTATTGTGGCAGCTTCTCCAGCAGCTGCCCCTTCTGAGCCTCTCTGCAGGTCGTGCTTGTGTCAGTATCATCACTCTGACTGTGGAATGAGTGGCACCAAGCAAGGAGCAGTGTCTGCTTGAATTGATACCACTGGTGGAAGAAATGTGTGTCAAACCATGCCCTCCATCATGAGGTACATGGTGTGCAGTTTGTAGGTCAATATTGAGGAGGAGAAAGGAGTATTTTGGGTTAAAAACTGAAACAAACAAACAAATAAGTACCCCAAACCTCAATTCCCACAGAAAAACCCCAACAGAAAATTGAGGTCCAGGCCACTTGTGAATATCAAGGATTTATGATGTGGCTTGGGGGAGAGAGAGAGAGAGCAGGTGTTTGGGCCTTGTTTATACATTTTTAAAGATGATAGGCATTTAATTGTAGTTTTCTGGCCAAGTTCTCACCAAGAGAGCTGGACCCACTGGACCTAAAACACTTTGTAATTTCAGATGGATGTGGTAATCATTTGCTGCAATAGACTGCTACAGCACACTGCTGAGCAGATACTCCACTTCATCCCATAGGTGAATCCAGTTTGGTGATACATCAATTGATTTTTAAAATATGGAAAGAAGGGGGGGGGGGGCAGGGAACCAATGCCCACACACACAGCTCTGAAAGTTGCAAAGCTGTTGTTTATTGGGTGGCTGAAGGAATGTGACAAAAGTATCACTTAGACCTGCTCTTGATCCCAGCCCATGTACAATCCAGTGCTTTGTTGTGGTCTGTCGTTTCTGCAGTGCCTGAAGCCTCCTGACAGTAAAAATAAATCTGGGGGTGTGGGCTGTGAGTCTGATGCTGGGTCTGTGTTGCAGGACAAACTGTGTTGTGTGGTGTTTGCTAAGGAGGGCTGTGGGAGACCCAAGCCCTAAAAGGAACAGAGGCAGAATTGAGTAGTTAGCTGCCAAAGAAGAAAGAGGAGGACACAACCTATCCCAAGCTTAAGTGTGTTTTGACTTAAGCAGGATAAATTGTAACATCTGTCAGTGCTAGCACTGATTTGTGTGTGGGAATATTCTAAAGTAGCCTTCCTTGCATTTTGTTGGGAAAAAGTTATTTAAGAAACAAAAATTAATAGTCCTGTGAGATTTAACTGTTATAAACACTTTCAAAAACTTAAACAGAGTTAAATTCCCATTGGCCAAGAATGGCATAATTATGTAAAAGTTGTAATTTTTATACTTGAAAAACTTATACCATGCAGATCATCTTAAAATTATACTCTGTCAGCTCAAAGAGTGTCTGCAAATAATTAAAAGACCTGTTCTCTTTCTTCCACAGGTATAAAAGAGATTGATAAAAACACTCAGCCTGTTGGAGCACAGTAATTCATAAATAGTGTCTGTGTTTATGGCTTTTGATGGCAATTGCTGCAACAAAATACATAAAATGCAAAAAATAATAATGGCAGTCAAATTAATATGTCTTTATTTATATTTTTACTATTGTACTGAATAATACTAAGGAACATTGAGCAGATATTTAATTTCTTGTTTTATCCTATTAAACAAAACAAATGAGTTTCAGATTAGTTTTACCAAAGCTATTTATCTAATTATGGCTTTCACTGCACTTGAACGAATGGTTGCAAATCAATAGGTCCCTTAGGTTGCCAGGACATGCATTCATATTGGTGAGTCTCCAAGCTGAATAGCAGGAGTGATGTCTCTTTGTTATTTTTCCTTTCAGATATCTGTCCTCAGTTAATACAGTGGATGCATAAACTGAGAGTTCACCTGAAGGCCTGCTTAAAGAGTTCCATTTATAAACTGATCATTTGCAATTCAGTGTGGCAAAAAATATTTACACTATACTGGTGAAGGTTTTATTTGAGAAAACCCAAAGCAATTTTTCAGAGGAACCTAGAGTAGATAAAAACATACTGTAGTGGGTCAAGATGATGGTTCATCTAGTCCTGTACCCATAAGTTATAAGGTTAATCTAACAAGTAACAGTTTTAGCCATAAACATAATGTTTCTTGTGATTTCAAAAGAGTATGTGGACAAATGTTGTATTGCCTGTCTCCCACACTTTTTTTGGTTTTGTTTTGTTTTGTATTTTCTTTTTGGTTTTTTGTTGTTTGTTTGTTTTCCCCCTAGTTTCAAATAGTCAGATGGTTTATACTCTGGTGCTGGGGGCTTGTTAACATTAACCATTTTAGTTACAGCTTTTCATGTTGTGCATCTGCAAAGCCAGTCTTTTAATGAATCTGGATAGTGTTTTGTTTTCAGACTCAGCTTGGAACATAAATTCACAAAGCTTCTCTGTGGGGTCTGGTGACAATAACTTTACAAGAGAAGGAAAACTTAGTTTTGTTCTATTCTGTTGTTGCTGAAAACATTTAGTTTTGATCAGTTTTGAATATTCTGCCTTTAATTTCAGGGACTCTTCCTCTGTTCCTATGAGGCAGGGAACTTCCAACTTCTGTACATGTAACTTTTTTATTCTTTTTTACAGCTGTTTTTCAAGCAAGCAATTCCAATCTCTCTAGATGACTCCTTCCATGCTGTAATCATTTTTGTTACCTTGTTTTGAACTCTGTCTGCTTCTGCAGTGTCCCTTTGAACTAGTGATGGCTTGTGCTGAACGTAATATCCTAGATGAGGCTGCACCACTGTTTTATATAAATCATGCAATTTCCTCCCTCTCCCCATCATGTAGGATTTTCATCCTGACAATCTGCTATCTCTGCAGAGCTCCTGGGGCCACTGATTAGTTCTTCACACAAAATGTCTTTCCAGCCATTCAGATTGCTTTCTTTTAGCTGATATAAATAATATAAAGCAGCATAAATTGTCAGCATACTTTTCCTTGCTTTTGATGTGGATAAAC
Source organism: Ammospiza caudacuta (assembly GCF_027887145.1). Lineage (NCBI taxonomy): Eukaryota > Metazoa > Chordata > Aves > Passeriformes > Passerellidae > Ammospiza > Ammospiza caudacuta. The sequence continues at coordinate 32,492,080 of NC_080593.1, read as the reverse complement.
ATAATTTAGCACTGTTTACTTGCCTACCTTGACTAGGTCTGTTTGAAGTTGTTTATAAGCTTCTGATTGTGACTAACCAAATTTGTGTGAACAAAATTTGCTTATCTTGATGCTGACATCATAAATATGTTTCATGAAACAGCATCCAGCCTAGGATACAATATTGGGGCATCTTTATGTTTTCTTTTTCACAATGAAAACAGTCCATTTAATCCTGTTCTTGTCCTTGATTATTTCTGTGTTTTTGATCAACCACACTGTTTTGTCTACACCTGGAAGGTTGCTTTAGCTCCCTTTGAGGAGCTTTCTGTGTTAGGGTGAGTCCATAGAGTCCTTGTTGAAGCTGGAGGTACAGCTATGGAGTGTTTCTGTGTTTCTCTGAACATAGGAGAAAAGCAGAGAAAAGCAGCTGATAGCATGCCAGTCTTGAGTTAGTTGCAGCATGCTCTGTCAAAGGCTTTGCTGTTCTTCTGAGGAATGTAAGAATATTCATGACCAGTGAAGCTCCTGTTTGGTGGGTGGACAAGTGTTTGGGAGGCTTTCCACAGACTGGCAACCATCAACATTGTCAAGTAATCTCTGAGCAGAGCTCTCTGCAAGGGTATTTCTTGACTCTGTTCCTATCACTATTTTCTTTAAAAACTCTAGTGATGGAGTGGAAAACAAGTTGTTAAGAAGTAGCTACTGCTCCAATGCATCAAAGAAGAAAGACCAGTAAGGAAAGGCGTAGTTTTTTGTTCTTTTAAAAATAATTTCTTTTTGTTTTTCTGCTTAGGCAATTTTATGGCAGAATTGCTACTAGGAACAAACCTATCTAACAGGTAAACCAACAAAGAATTTTGAAGGATGTCACATTACAGACATTTGTTCTCTATTCTTGTAAAGCACTTCATTAAAAACAAAGATACAAAATGTCCTTGTAGTGAGTAGTCTTTAGCATTTAAGCAGAAAAGTGTAGCTAACAGAGCAACACTGCTATTAAATCCGAGTTGTGGTCTGATTAAAAACAATACGAACTTAGGATCTTTGAGAATACATTTATTTTGGCTGTAGAAAAGTACCTACTTCAGTTGTTTATTAATAGCAAAACATGCTACAGGAAAATTTATGGCAGGATGGTGGGAGTTGATAAGGAAACATCACATTTGCCCCTTATGTAAATAAAAATAATTCCAAGAAACTATCCAGAGACAACTTCTTGTTAAAAACTGTCCCTGGTCACTGAAAAGCTAATGGTAAATTTTGTGAAAGTTCTGAAACTGGAAACCTGATTTCACATTTTTTAATTTGAGTTAAGCAAGAAAACAGACTGCGTCTTTATCCCTTGCTTTAGCAGTTCTTGGTGTTATCTGACTTTTAGAAACAAAGCTAAATGCTGAGGGTCTGTGACTCATCTTCTTTTCAGCCTGAGCCAACTCCAGCTTCAGTATGTGTATGCTTGTTTCTTTATACCATGACTTTTTCCCTCCTAAGTTAGTCATTGTTATCTCTTGGCACAAGTGAAGAGGTTAAAAACATCAACAAGCATGAGGCATGCTAAAAACATGCAAACAAACCTCCCAAGTAATCTTTCAAACCCCAGAGTGTTTCCATTCCCATTACTTTGTTGTTCATGAACCCATCTGATCTTTTGATCATATCCTGATGGAGGGAGCAGGGAGGTGAATTCCAAGGTTTACTGACCAGGAATAATGTCCTAGAGGCCCTCTTCAGTTAACTTCTGCTGGTGTGTCCAGTTTCCAAAAAGGACATTATGGCATTGCATAAAGAAAAAGCAGAAAATAGATTAGATAGAGCTGAAAAATTTATGTTGATTTTTTTTGAAAGCTTTGCATTTTGAAGAAGTCCCTGTGGGTGTATATCTATGTACCAAACAGTTTTGTAAGCTCCTTTTAATTTTGGTGCAGTTATTTCTGGTGCTGGACAAGCTACCAAATAGGTAGTTAACCCACAGGCTTAGGCTGGTTTGGATAAAATGGACGAAGCCCTGGTGGTTTGTGATGGTTGTTCCACTGAGATAAGGATGGTTTGAAGTCACCTCTAAAAAACAGTGTGGGAAAAGATGGAGCAGTGAGCAAGGTGATGGGAGTGAGCATCAACTGTTTTTTGAAGACAGAGTATCTCAAAATGAAGGTCTCTTGCACTAAGCGGTGATTTGCCATCAGTCTGCTCTAGAGCCAGATTTTAACCCCTGGGTTGTTTGTCCTTGCTGCAGAATATGTGATGGAGCTGGATGGGCTTTGGAGATTGTCATGGTGAAGAGTTTGAACAGAAATTGCCTACTTTGCCCAGGCTGCTTTGCTGAATTCATGAGAGTAAACTGAATGTCCTAGCAGTCTGTTATGATGTCACTGACATCTTGCTTTTTGTTAGTGTTTCTGAGAACACAGATAGAACATCTCTGTTGCTCTCTGACAGATCAGTCACTCTGGAGGGAGCAATGCCATACACTTTGGATAATTTTTCTTTCCTGATTTCAATCTAAATTATAATTTTCCATGTGCATATTGCTTGAACCAAGTTTTCAAGACAGCAGTTCCCCATCTCTCCCACCTCCTGCTTTGCGTAGGTCACGAAACATTTGCTGACTTAAAATTATGTTTATTAGTGACTTTGAGAACTGAGTAGGCTGGTAACTAGGATACAGTGGGTAAGTGAAAGGAGGGTAGCAGCATTTTGAAGTGATCATCGTTACAAGCATTGGCTGTGATGCAGAATATTGAAGAATAAGAGAGTGAAGTCTCTTTGCCCCTAGGTCTGAAAAAATGTGGTCAGTCTTTACTTGCTTTTATTCTCATGGGACAATGCATGCCCTCAAGGATCTTAGGATAGAGATTTAACATGGTGAGGCAGAAGAAGGTTGCTCAGTTCTATGTTGTTGCTTTCCATGGGTAGATAAAGGAGGACCCTGAAGAGCCCTGGACACTGGTCCAAGGACAAGAAGGGTGCAGCTTCAAGCAGCACACAAAATGCACGAGCTGCCCCTTAGTCTGGTAACCAGAAGCTCCTCCAAGTGTGCTGTTCCTATCGCTGGCTGCCAGGCCTGGCTGTCCTCAGGTGGTGGAAATGTGACCCTGTAGAAAGGCAGTGATGTGTGAGTCCTTTCCTCTGATTGTACTATGGCACCAGCAGACAGTTCTGCTGGCTCTTGGAGGTTGCTCTGTTCAGGATACACACAGCTGCACTTTGGCTGTGAGTAATGCAGAGGCTATTCTGCTTTTCTTTTGTATGCCCTGGTCACACAACTGATAAGCAAGCTCCTGTTCACATTGTGTCCCTCTGCTTCACTGTTACGTGTTCTAATGAGCATTTCTTTAAAAATAGTTACAGTGCTACTGCTGCTGTCTCCAGTGAGGGATGAGGTGCTCTCCTGGGTGGTTATCTCAGATTCTGCAGGTGCAGGCTGCCTCCTGTATATTTTGAAGCAGCCTTGAAAAAGTCATCCACAACTTTCAAGCCAAAAAACTACTGGTTTAAAACAACAGTTCTCTGGAGGAGTAATTTTCCTTTCAGCACCTGATATACAGGGGTCTTTTGAAACCTTAGAGAGTTCAGCCTCTTTGGCAAGAGACACATCTTACACAGACATGTGTGTTCAGTTTCATAACATGCAATTCACCTCAGATCCCTGCTCTGCTGTAATACTGTGGACTTTTTTCCACAGCACACATGTTTTTCATGCTAATTAGACTCAAGCAGTTTTCTTCTTTTGCATATACTTTTGAGTATAAGATTGACTAGGATATAGATATCATATGGTGGGACTTCTGTTGGGATGGAAAACTAGATAATAGTTGCAAATGTAATTAAAGGTTAATGAATTCAGATAATTTAATCAGATGCAGAAAAATCTTCTAATCCTTTGACTCTCAAATTGTGAGGATTTTTTTCTATTTATGGAGTAGCATCTTTCTTTTGTAGGGGAAAATGTGCCTTAAAAGTCATTTAAAGGCTTTATAATGCGTTTTTAAAAATGGAAGAAAGGATAGGAACTTTCTGCTTTAAATGCCAGGTCTAGTTTTGCTGGAGGGAAATTATTGACATCATGGGGAACAACAGACTGATGTGGGACAGATTGAAGCAAGATTTTTTTGTTTGTTTGTTTAGTTAGGCTGCCTAGAATAGTTTTTTCACAGGTACTTTCTCCACAAAAGATTTAGTGCAACACAGTTCGATACATTCTTTTTCTGTGAATTTGAGTGGGGTTGTCATTTCAGAGGGTGTTAATCTTGCCGTAGTATCTTCTCAAATTTTGTGGCTTTTTGTTTAAACTGACTTTGGCTGTACATCTGAATGTAGTCTAAGCCTGAGGAGAGGTGCAGGGATCACTTCTGAAGGCCCATGCTGTCCTGGAAATAAGTAACAAATGCAGAGAGCCCTAATAGGACATATTTCATTTGTGATATTTTCAGATGTCTTTTGTTGGACCAAGGCCCTACCTTTCAAAACTGGAGGTCAAAAAGAGAAAATTCCCTGGTACCAGCTGGAAAATCTTAAGAGATAAAGAAAACCCTTCCCCATAGGGATCAAACTTCCTACAGCAGTAGGAAGAAGGACTTGTAGACTTAATTATATTTAGAGTGACTAAATCTGCAGCAAGAAAATTTAAAATAATGCAGCATAAACCTGATTTGACATATCCATGTGCTAATAATATCAAATGTGTGCAAACAATTGTTTGTATGAATAAAGAATGAAAATAAAGATATATATCAGAAGAAAGATAATTAAATTTAAGGATAAAGAATATAATTAAGGAAATATGCCTCATTAGGGTGAAAGTCTTGCCTCACTTGAAAGGCTGTGTTCCTTTCTTGAACCTATTTTCACAAAGGAGGTTCTTGTCTAAAGATGTCCGAACTGTATCTGTGACCTTGTTGGGGTGCTGAGCACATCTTTTACTTTCTTATGAGATTAATTTTTACGACATATGTAATTTGTATTATTTGGTTTTGATTTTATAATATTAAGAAAATTTTACATCTCTTAGCTACTTGACACTTGAGCAATTTTACTGAGGCAAAAAGAAATACGCAAAACTCATCTGTCTTGCATATATATTTTCTGATTCTGTAACCTCTCAGTCTGGAGAAAGCTACATTTACCTTAGCAGCTTTTAGTGGTTGCTCGTATATTCTAGACTCTTCATGTTCGAATCATGTTCCATATCTAGTGGTTATTGCACACTGCTTTCCACATTGCTTTATGTGCCAAGCAGTTGGGATTGAATGATAGGCAGGCAGTGGTTTCTGCTACATTGAAAAATTCAGATATTTTTGAACTGCTGTGTTTCTCAGGTCCCTTCCCATCTCAGATGTGACAAACCTCCCTTTGGAGTGGTTTGCACTTGAGTTTTCATTTTTTCCTGCTTCAATGGCCAGAATAAAGATTTGCAAGGTGATCAGAGTTAGAAGATCTCACTCTGCAGACTGTTTTAAGGTGCTAGTAGTCGAGTTCCAAGTATTTCTGAGGCTTTGCCAAGAGCAGTTGAGGAGTTCCTGATCTATTTTGCCAAAAAATTGCTTGTGTGATCTAAGGGAAAGCTTTATTCTTTCTTTGTGTATTGAGTGCTTTTCGGCTCTCTGTACAGCGAGGCCTTGGCTGCCTCATGAAACTAAAGTAGTTATGCTTTAATAGTTTTCACCTACAAAAAAGTAAATTACAGCTGTTCTTCTGGAAGTGGTTAAGAACTCCCACTCTCTGGTTCATAGTAGGTTGGCACTGGTTTGTGCCAAGAGCTACTGTCAGTGAAATTGTTATTGTTCCCAAGAGGTCACGTAACAGAGCGCTGCCAACACAAACCACAGCGCTGCAGATCCTCAAACTGTTAAGGCTGTAATGCAAAATTCTTTAAGCAGAGCTTGTTCACCCACCCTCAAGGCTGCTCCTGCTCTCAGAAAACCTCAGAAGCAAGAAAAGCAGAAGTTGGCAGTTTTACTCTAGATTTGTTGTGTTTTAAACGTCCTGTAGGTATTTGAACTTGGAGTGGGGCTGGCCTGGGTACGTGGAGGAGAGCTTGTGAGCTTCTAGCCCTTAGCTGGTAGCAGATTTTTACCTGTGGGTACCAAAGTGCTTCCAGAGCCTGCTCATGGTCATTCCCATTGCATGGGAAAGGGAAATGCCTCACTGAAGGTGGTGACCACACCGTGTTCAGGAATAAAACTGAGGTACACTGAACAGTCTGGTGCTTTTCCCAGTGGGCCACTTGTGAAATCAGAAAATCAGTTTCAAGAAAAAAAGAGGAAATAGTTTGAATGTCTTGTACCAGAAAGGAGTAACTGCTCTCCTAGAAGGAAAAAGGGTTGGGAAATTACTGGATGACCTCCCTTCTTGTGCAGGAAGTGGGAAAAGCAGGGCTCTCTGGGAGCAGGGACATAAAATTATAGGGACATTAAAAACATACCTTTGTGCACTTGTACACCCAATCATGGACAATCTGTGTGCAACCTATTAAAAGAAAATTTTAAAAAGTTGTCAGAAAGACAGGCATTTTTCAAACAGTAAGCTAATGCAATTTACTGGGAGGTATTTTCATACATCATAATCAGAGCACAGAATTTTAATTTTGTCTTTTTGTACTTGAAACATTAAAGATCCTTTAGTTATTGAAAACTATAAAAGTGTGTCTTTAATTACAAATTGCTTCTGAATGAATTAAGATTTTAATGGATTTTCTTATTCAATAATATATGCACTCTATATTGACATTTTTAGCCATTTGTCGTCATCATTCACAGCTGATTTGCTGACTATTTGCTAATATTTGAGGTTTTGTTCCTGCATCTGTGTTCACTGAAATAGCTGCAGCGATCTTGGGTATTTTTGCCCTTCTGCTGTTTGCTAGAGTTCTTGTGGCAGAGGTGAGCATTCTTGCAGCTGGGTTATGGGGGCAGTTAATCTGAAGGCTCCTGACCCTATGCTGGCAAAAATCAAGTACCTAACCATGCTGGTTTTGCCTGACACCAGAGAGGGAACGTTTGAACTTACACCTACGTGGTGGGTGGTTGGTAGTGACAGGCAAGATGAATCACTTAACTGATAGTCTGCTTTAAAATTTTTATTATATTTAATTTCTGAGAAATGTGGCTTGCTGAAGGTCAGGTTCTGGCACCACTATTATCTGCTGTAATGTTGACAGCTGGGGTACCTCAGCAATTGAGACCTGGCACAGTGAGTGATATCACAGGGAAAAGTTTTGGTGGAGGGCTAACACGAAAATGTGTGATTTTAGGAGCCTCTTTTTAAACGCAGAATGTACCTAGAAATGTACTTCTGGTTGCCCTGAAGCTCCACAGACTTTTTCTCCCTTGCCTGGTACAGCCAGTTCGACTAGCAGAATTGAATTGTCTGGGAGTGATGGAGCTGGAGACAATTACAGAATTATTTGGGTGCTAAGGGAACTCCAGGAGATTGTTTGATCCAACACGTGCTCTGTGCAGGACAAAATTCAAAGCCAGAGAAATTGTGCAGGACGCTGTCTGGTAAAGTTACAAAAACTCTAGGAAGAAGATTTTATAATCTGAGCATTTATTCTTGTGTTTGACACACAGTTTCCTCATAAATTTCTTTTTACTAATGCATGCTTGTAAGTCAGGCTTCTTGGCTTTCAGAATGCCTTTGCTAAGTAGATGTACTGTGCTGCTTTCTTTTTTTTTTCATTTGGAAATGTGTCATGAGAAGGTATTTTGCTGGCAACACAAGAAACATGTCAGCAGAGGTACTTTGAAAAGCTTTTAAGTATGCAGACAATCTGCATTTTCATGCTCCTGATCTCTTTTTTAACTGTTTTGTTGGTGTCTTCATTTAGATTTATCTGAAAATAAACAGTGACCTGCCACTGGAAACATTGTTTTAATTGTAGTGTGAAATATCCAGCGCACATTCTTTTGAATGCTCCAAATAGTGTGCTATCAAATTATAACTTACATCATTAGAAATATTAGCTGCTACAAAAATTTTTAGCAATCTCTGAACCCCCCAACCCACCTACTCTTATGTGTTGCCCTCCAGATCAAAACCAGACCAGATGCTGGTGGCCAGGGACACAAGGGTAGATGACAAAGACCATCTACTGTATTTATTAGGTGCTAAGTTTTAAAAAATATGAAGTACAGCAATATTGTTAAATGTTTATGGTGGCAGTCTGTAAAGTGCCTATTTTTTACTGCAAGAAAGGGAGGATACTGCTTTCCTGTGAAATGTTGCTGACAGCCAGGAAGAGTGAAATGCACTGGGAATTTTGTAAGGTAGCATTAGGAAATGTATGGCCTAACTGGCAAATGAGAGCACAAATGCTGCAATAAAGTTTAGTTAAGGAAGGAAGATGAATAGACAATTAAGTGTACTCTGCATATTTTAATGTTATATAAAGCGCAATGAAAAGCAGCAAAATTCTAATTCTTTCTTTTAATATTTAATGAAATCTCACTGCAAACATTGTATTAGCATATGAGTTGAAAATGTCCATTCTCTCTTTATAAGAAAGAGAAATCTTGTTTAAACTCTGTTTCTGTATTACAAACTATGTCCATGCAGTCTACAGTTGTAGATGACATGGGTATTGTGTTTTCTTCAGCTGATGCATTTATGTGAACATGGAGTTGGAAGTGAAGTTCCCCATTGCTGACACCCTTGAATTTTGTATTGTCATTTTTTGCAAGCATAGTTAACTTCCTTTTTATGTTGACAGAGCAATGTCTCTGCTCTGTCAACATAAAAAGGATTTATTAGATGTGCTTTATGCCATCATTCCTTGGATAGTTTTAATGTAGCATAAACAAATGCTTCCTCTGAGCACAGCTGTCCCTGCCTGCCTCCCTCCTTGTCCCACAGCCTGGCCCGTGCCCCTGCTGCTGCCTTGCTGGGGATCGTGTTTGTGTGGCTCCCCAGTGACCCCCGCAAGGGAAACCATCTCTGTTGAAGCGAATCTCGGTTTAATGAGCCCATTCAAAGCCACTGGCCTTTGGCTTGGTTCAGGACGTGGCTTCATGGACAGGTGTGGAAGCACAAAGGAGAAGAGCGGCAGGAATGGGAGGCTGAAGCAGGAGGTGTAGAGAGGACATGACCTGCTTGTCAGCAGCCTCATTTCAGGGCACTGAATCGGATCGTGGAGCTCATCATTAGCAGGAGGGTGGCTGTCTCCTTTCTTTAGTCACATAAAGTTCCTAACCAAGGTATCCTCTTCTGCTGGCTCAACACTCCTCCCTTTCCCTCAATCCAGATGGGTGTCAGGATGCTGCAGCTTTGTTTGAGGCACAGGATACAGATGGAGGAGCCTGTGCTGGTGCCTTCCTGTGGCTGGATTTGTCCTGGGCTTTTCGCTGTGGTAGCACTGAGGAAAAGGGAGGAGAGAAACCAGCCTGCCCTGCCATATTGTCTTCTATGATATTCTTTTCTTTAATTAACTTCTTTTAGGCATAGAAAAGGACACTGAAAATAAATTTTGCTCTTGGACACTAAATTACACTCCTTGCTAGGCTCCAGAGGCTTTGAAAGTGGATGGTTTATGCCAGATAAAGTAAAAATTAGTTTTGTTTGAAGCACAAACTCATTCAGTCATATTTAGTTTGCTAGGTACTGGAAAATAAAGAAATACTTCTAAATGCATAGCTTTCCTAGCTGTTACTGACTCAGAAATAAGTCTTTAATCATAAAGAGCATGGCTTGTCTTTATAAAGAGCATCCATTTTCTTCTCACATCTCTTTCTGTTTTGGAGGAAGTGAGAACGAACTATGGGTTGTGGGTTTCCCCTTCATGATATAACTTATTTTGTAAGTTCTTTTTATACAGAAAACAGATGACAATACCTCCTTGGTTTTCTTTCATTAGTGACTCATTTGGGTTTCTCCAGAGAGCTCTTCAGGCTCCTCTGGGAACCCTAAATTGCAAGCTCTGCTGAATACAGATTTTTCTTTTTACAGCTTTTTGACCTTTTTTTGTTACACCTAAGTGTATGAAGTTTAAAATGACCAGGAGAAGATCTTTCCTTTATAAAAAAGATCCTTTAAAAAGGATTTTCTATTTAATCTTAAATAAATATTGATGCAGAGAACTGTCACGTTGGTTATTCTTCATTACCCATGAATTCTGACAGTGGGCTTCAAGTGGAGCAGTGGGGGAAGGTTGTTTGTTACAAATATTATTGGCAGAAAGTCAGGCATATTCTATGATTTCATATGAATGATATCCACTGAAAGTCAGCTAGCTTCCCAACCAACTCTGCTTGCTGTGCCTTAGCAACAAGAAAAAATCTGTTGCCACATGGAAACGGATTGGGATTCATGACGACACTCCCTATATCCAGCCACCTTCAAACAACGGTAGCGTTTCCTCTACTGAACACAACACCCATGCCTTACTTCTGCTTAAAACAACTATCATTTAGACAGTAGCAGGTGATATCACGTGCAAAATATTCAAAGGTGGCAAACTGTTAAATCATATTGTTCAGTGATTTTTTGCTCCCTTCCCCCACTCCCTGCCTGGCACGAGAAACACTGGGAATAAATGGGCATTTACTCCTGCAGAAACGACTGCCTTCTTGTGTTGCAGGTTGAGGAGGGTGTGCCAGACAGGTACAGCCCAGCTTTGTTTCAGGATTTGTGTTTGGATCAGGGCTAGAGGGAAAACTCTCTCATTATTGTAGCTGCTTGCTTTTAGCAACTCCAGCAAATCTTTTTGATAAAAAACCCCCATAGGTTTTTATCAGTTGTAACAGTTGAAGTGGTTTCTGTCGCTCTTATGGCATCATCATTGTCATGGTTCATAACAAGAGAACAAAATCTGGTTGGGACACAAATAATTACTTTTTGATTTGTGCGTGGAGCGGGAGAGAAGCCTGAGGGAAATTAAGTAAATACCTCTGGTGGATTTTTAAAATTTTTCCTCAGCCACTGTATTCTTAGACCTGAATGATTTGGAGAGAAAAGTACAAGCAGATGATTGTTTTTGAGAGTGAATTTGTATTCAGCTTTATTTGTGATCCTCTTCCATACGCTCTCATGGTTGGAATGTGGGAAGTTTCCAGCATGAGTACTTGTGAAAGTGTATTTTAGGTTTGGATGCTTAAATTCTTTTTGGATGTATGTCTGAATAGATAATTTCCTTTGTGATCACATTACCCAATTTAGGATTCAGGTGTTGAGTCGTTGCAGAAATCCCCCTGTCAGGGAATAGAAATGATCTCATTACCAGGTAGTCTGTGCTACGCCATGTGCATTTCAAAATGAGGTGATTTTTTGTTCAGGCTATTTATATTTAGGAAATAACAATACTGATACATTTGCTTAATTTTAAGTATATTGAGTAACCCAGTTTGATATGCACGAGTGTTATACTAAATTCTTTAGGGACATAGTGACAGTGCCCTGAAACTATGAACAATTGTTTTGTTGTCTTTGTGCATAACAAAAATGTTTCTAGAACTGCCCTGCACCATGGAGTTGATGATGGGCATGTTTGCAAATTAAGCTCTGATCAAACAGACAAATATTGATGAGTGTGTTGTAAACTGAAAGCAGGTAAGGTTTGATTGCGCATTGCAAATTCCAAAGCACAGAATATTATGCTTATATTTTGGAAACACAGTCAAAAACCTAGATATTTGAAAAATCTGGAGTGGAAGCTTGAACAATTTACTGCGGAAGAAAAGCCATGATTCTGCCTTTCCTCATTTCTGTTAGTTTCAAAATAAATCCCACTTTAGAAGATTTAGCAAAAGGAATAATCCTGACGAAAATAGAAATTCTTCCTTCCCATTTTCGTCTTTTTTTCTCGCTAACTGCTCATGAGTATCAGATGCTCTTAGAAGAAAGGCAAAACATTTCTGTTCCATATTTGAAATTATTATTTCCCTACAATTTCCATAGCCTCTTTTGAGGTGTTGCACTATGAGTTCTAGTGTAGACAGATTGCTGGCTGCTACCACTGCACTAAATCCCAGCTGAGGAAAGCACTTGAACTGGAGCTCAAAGCACTTTTACTCTGTTTCTTTCTGAGCATGCTGGTGATTAAATTGCTAGCAGATGTACAGAGCATTGCTGATGCTACTGTGACTGTAGTGCTGGCAATGGCAGAAATACCAGCAGTTGTTGGAACAGCTTGGGCAGGAGGCGAAGCACAAGCAACTTGTAGGCAAGTCGTTCTCCCAAGCTGAGATGTGGCCAAAGCAAAATCTCAGCTCTAAAAATAAGGAGAAAATTAAAATCTATCTCCAAAAGATATGACTAAATCCATGCTCTACAGTACCATTAGCCCTTGAGCAAAACATTAACCAGGTTGTAGTAAATGCACAGGGAGTTGCTGTAGTGGACCCCGTTCAGTGCTCTCCCAATGAAGGAACTAAGTCAGCATTTTACAGTAAGATACAGCTTGTTTTTTCCAATGGAGCCATTAGTATACTTTGTTGTGTAGTATGTTGTGGGGGTAATTTCTTTCCAAACCTATAAAAAATCAGTTTGTGCCGATATATTAAAGTAGTATCATCAATATCTTCACACGCTTAACTTTAAATAATGTCAGAAGTTCTTAGCTTGTTTTAAAAATAACTGTACAGTTGAAGCAATACCAATTTAAACTTAGGTATAGACTTTGCATAGTAGGATTAGTCATTAAATTAGCCTCTGCTTCTAAAACTCAACCTGGCATATTTAATTCTTTGGCTTATAGTTCTATAAGCTGATTATATAGATTATAGGTAAATATTTCCTTCTGATTGTTTCAATTACTTGCTGTTCACTTTATTTTAATCCTCCCATTCTTCTCATGTCATTACTCTACTCCTGGCAATTTTAGTGATTTTAAATACCACAGTAAACTCCTTTATAATGTTTCCCAATTTCAGACTAAATTTTCTGTGGCGTATTCAGATTTGATACTAGCAGTCCTATTCCAAAACTTTCTCTGGCTTCCTGTCCCAGCTGTCCTCCTCTGTCACATGCAGGTTGTGTTCCCAAGCTAGGACGATGCCATCGCTGTGCCATGTTGATAGTTCAGACTCTGGATCATCCAGCCCACAGGACCTGTCCCTGCCTCTTTCTTCCTGCATCCCCAGCAGGGAAGATGAAACTGCCTGTGCACACCTACTCGTGTGTGATGGGACAGCCCTTCTGGAGGACACACAGTGCTCTGGATCTCCTGCACATATGGTTTTCTGTCCCAGGACCACACGTGCTGCCATAGCCCTGTCCTGTCCCTGACATGGGGCTTGGCAAAGCTTCTCCTCAAGCTGGTGAGGAGGCACGTGGGGATGCCAGGGTGGCAGCAGCTAGAAAGCAGAACTTGGCGTGGGCACCATTAACTGTTCCAAGGTAGTTTTTGTGAGAGATGAGCTGTTTGCCTGATGACTAATTAATTTGCTTTAAAAGCACATTTTGGCTCATTCTTAGAGTGATTTGCAAATGTGTTTTCAATCGGTGTGTGTGTCAGAATAATTTTGGGAGAGCAGGCTATATTTATCAGGTATCTTCAGGGAGGAGTGGTGCTTCTCCAACAGAACCACCCAAAAGTTGGGGTCTTTGAAGATGGGCTGGACCACTTATCCTTCCTCTTCCTCTCCTGTAGGCAACTGCCCAGTTTGTCTCCAACAGCCAAAGCAGTCTGCTGAATAGAGGTGTGCTCAGTACCTAATATTCATTGAGGCAAGTTTAAAAAAAAATAAATAAAAGAAAATGGGATCTATCATGGTAGCTAGGACATAAAAATCCTAAATTTCTGTGTTAATTTCAGCCTAACTGCTGTGAGTGTTTCAACATTATGCAGGCTGCACTAGCATCCACAAGTAAGATCATTTTTCTGTTCCAGAAAGTCACTTCCTGTTTTGTTCTACTTTCTCCTTTTCAGTTTCTATTTTCTTATGCTTTTAGAAATTTTGGGTTGTTGGGCTCCTGCATGGCAGGCTAAATGTACTGTCATGGTCTCTCCAATGTTTCATCTTTGCTCCACATTGATATAGGCCCAGGCTGCCACTGAAAAGCCATTGTCCTGTCCTCCCTTGTCCCTTTTCAGGGCTGTGAATTCCTCCTGGTCTGAAGGATAAACTAGAAGTTTGAGGATTTTTTTCTCTACTTGCTTTCAGCATCAGACACCTTTTGCAGACTCCTCAGAATTTTTTCCTAATATTTAATCTAAATTTACCCTATTTCAGTTTAAAATTATTACCTGTCCTGTAAATGATTAGCTGTCCTTTCACTACACTCCCTGACAAAAAGTCCATCTATGTCCTTCCTGTTGGCCCCCTTTAGATACTGGAAGATACTACAAGATCTCTCTGGAACCTTCTTTTCTCCAGGCTGAGCAACCCCAACTCTCTCAGCTTGTGTCCATGGGAGAGATGCTCCATTCTCATTATCAACTTAGTGGCCCTCCTTTAGACTTTGTCCAACAGATCCCCATCTTTATTATGCTGGGAAGCTGACAAATGGATGCAATACTCCAGGTGAGGGTCTCACAAAAATGCAGTAGAGGTGCAGAATCACTGAACTCATCCTGCTGCTCCTCCTCCTTTTGATGCAGCCCAGGATACAGTTGGGTCATGTCCAGTTTTTCATCCACCAACACCCCCAAGTTCTTCTCTACAGGGCTGGTTTCAATCCACTCATCACCCAGCCTGTGTCCATGTTTGGGATTACCCCAACCCAGACACAAGACTTACACTTGGCCTTTTTGAAATACATGAGGACTGCACAGGCCCAGCTCTCAAGCCTGTCCAGGTCTCTCTGGATGGAATCCCTTCCCTCTAGAGTATCAGTCATGCCACTGAACTTGTCATCCCCAGACTTGCTGAAGGTGCACTCAATCCCACTGTCCAGGTTCCTATGTTAAAATGAGAATGTTAAATAATATGGTCCCTGAGGGATGCCACTTATCACTGGTGATCAGGCACAGCCATTAAACCATTGACCACAACTCTTTGACTGCATCCATTTCCTTATCCACTGAGTAGTCCATCTGTCAAATCCATGTCTCTCCATTTTAGTGACAAGGATATGCATGGGATAGTATGAAATGTTTTGCACAAGTGCATGTAGAAAATGTCAGTCTCTCTCTTCTTATCCATCACCCTGTTGTAGAAGGCAACCAAATTTGTACTTTTTGCTGAGCTTCATCTTATGCTGTCATGTAAGTTCACACTGCAGTACCAGTGCTCTCCCTGGGTGACCCTCCCTGTCCTCTGTCAGCGCCAGCCTGGGAAAGGAGCAGGGAAATCAGTGTATAAACTTTGACTGTGCTGCAGTGAGAGAGGCTTGTGGAATGAAAGACTTGGACAGGAACCAAGAGAAGTGGTGGTATGTAGGGCTGCTGCAGAGACGAGGTGTAAATGACATGCCAGCTAGGAAGAGTGAGTGGGATCCGAGGCAGTGTTGCGCTCTTCCAACATCTCTGTTGGGCACAGGAGAGGGAAATTAGGCTTATATGTTGCAGTATTTCCATATGGAGCTGCTGTAATGCATGGAACTACACAAAGGTTTGTGATGACCGTGGAAGGGTAAACAGTAATAGATGCTTCTGTGGTTCCTTGTCCCTTCCCTTTCTAAAAATACAGGAACAAGGGAGGAAAAAGCAGGTGGTGTTACTGAAATATGGATTCTGTAATTCTTACAGGGTGTGAATGATGGGGATTTTTTATGATTGAAATATACCAGGTGAGAATTGGATCCTTCTCAAAGCAAGGAATTAATTATGCTGCTTAGAAGTTGGAATAATGTGAGGGAGCACCACATGATCTTCCTGTTGTAGTGCCAGTGCACCTCTACAATGTCTTCTTTTCCACTTCCAGGCTTATTTTAGGCAGTGTTTATTTGTGTCTTGTATGGCTTGTAGTAAGATAGAAGTTGCAAGTAAGCATCAGTATAGACAATATCTTGTCTTCTAATAGTGACAAGATATGAAAGGATCAGGGTGAGTAAGAGTGGGTTAACCTGGTTCTTGTGGAGATGTTTATCCTGTCTCTGCCTTTCAGAGTTCTTGTTCACTGTGAATTTTATAATTTTAAATCCCAGTCTTTATTGATCAGTGGTAAGATTTTGGCATTTGCATTTCCCTGCTGTGAAGACTTATTTGTTGATTTTCCTTTCTGTCTCCTCAAATATAAATCCTCTCTAATTTCATTGAGTGATCAGTTATTTTCATGTAACATAAAGTAGAGCACAGAAAATTAATATTTTCTTTGTGCCATACTGCATAATTGCATTATGTCACTTGTAATCTCTCCTTTGTAAGGTAAAGAGTCGCAGTCTTTTTTGTCCTTTCTCATATTAAAATTTATCAAAATCTTTGTTACTCCTACTACTGTTGCTGTCTGAATCCCCTCTAACATTGGAGCATTAATTTCTTGAGATGCTGGTACCACTGCAACATGTGGCACTGCAGAGATAACACTGATCTACATTAGTTACCTCCCTGCTGGTCACAATTTTATTCACCATTTATCCTAATTTCCTTTAACTACAGTTAAGAATTTCATTTAGAAGAGTGGTCTTCTTTGACAAGGGTTCTGTGACCCTGAGGTGTCTTTCCTGAATTGATAAAGTTTGCTTTAAAAGTATGTGTAATTACATTTTCTCCCCCTAGTATATGTTGATTTCAATGTTGAGCTCATCATTAAATTGTCTTTTCACCCAGTATTTTTTAGGTTTATCTTGAGATTCTTCACTGTCATTTTTGATGTTTCCTGACCCAATAATTTTGTGTTATCTATAGGCTTTGCCATCTCATTGTTCATATTCTTTTCTTGATCAAGAATAAATGTAATAGAAAACACAGAACTGAGTTTACCAAACCTTTCTCCTGATGTGAAAGAATTATTATTTGAAGACATATGTTGCACTATTCAGATGACTTGATAATTTCTTTTTATTTAGATTTCAATAGATAAAAGACTAGATTGCATTTACTTTATTTTTTTCCATACAAAAACCATAACAAAACTAACAATCTACCAAATTACCTTACAGACCCTGTCCAGAAGAATTTCAAATCCCTATTTGGAAACTCCTTCAAATAAGGTACTTGTGAACCTTCTTTATAATTCTGTTTCATCAAACAACAGGCAAGGAATGCTTCTGCTTCAGTTCAACTTCTTATTCACAGCTTTGAAGATACTTGTGAATGTGACCTGAAGTTAAATCCAGTTAAGAAGTTATCATTTTTTGTGTGTGTGTTACAAATCACATCTTACTATTAGTGAGTTTGCAAACTGAATTGTTGTTAATTCCAATGTGCACTTGCTTCCCAGTCACTTAAGTGATAGCCACTGTTTAGCTTACTTTTACAGTATTTTGAGAACTCCGGTTTGTATGTCACAAGATTTTACTCTCTCAGGTCTCTTCTATGTGTCTTAAAAAGCTCCTATACATAGGAAGCAAACAAACAAAAAGATGAAACCAAATAGCATCAAGTTATTTCTTTGTGTCACTTGGTGTGTTCTGCTGAGACAATGAGGAAACACCAAAAAAGAAGCCCAAGGTAAATTCTTCAGTAAGGAGTGGTACACAGAGACTGGGTGGAACATGGTTTTATGGAAGACTGAGTTGGGTTCTGTTTTGACAGACACATCTTCAGCCTTGAGGTGCAGGGCAGAAATCAGGTGTGGGGAGATCAGAGGTGTGTCTATTCTGAAAGACCATATCTTCCTGCCAATGCACAGATGAACTGATCTACAGCTATCATAGGAAACCTCTAAAGGTTCTGAACAAAAATAAAACACTATGAAATAGTCTTTCAGTGTGTATTAGGTTTGAAATAAATTATTTAACTGAAAAATATAGGAAAATATATTCATTTTAAACTGTATCTGTCTGATTTTGGAATGGTTCCTATGCCTCTGCTTTGCTAGAATAACAAGTGTTTTCATAATTTGTCTGTTGTTCAAAGGTAAAGCTGATGGATGGTTAAACCTCTCCTTTTCTAGGGCAGCAAATCTAAAATCAGCCCAGCTCGTGGGGCACCTGCAACCCATGATACAACTGGCAGAAGCTGGGGTGCATTTCCTTTGAGACTGGGTGCTTGCTTGTCATTTACCTGTGAAGAAGGCATTGCTCAAAGGGAGGGAGTGGACAGTGGCAAGGCAATTTACTACAGCAGGAATAAATCCCTGTTTGTCACAGTTTTCAATTTCTCTTTTCATTCAGATTTATGGAGAAAGTTCTTCCTGTGCTGGGAGAGCTCTCAGGAATATTTTTACTCTACAAGCTTCTGACCTGATTAAAGACAGGGTGTACCTGACTGGCATTTGCAGGTAAATCAAAATAATTTGTTTTAATTAACTTTAAGAGTTTTATTTATTATGCTCTGGTTTGACAAGAGAGTAAATTCTGAGTGATTCTGTGTATGTCACTAAGAATTAAAATATTTTCTTTAAAAAATTCTTTAAAGTCTCATGTGCCTTAATAGTTTTTCTTACATTACAATGTCAGTTGTCGGAAAGCAGCAGTGGCCTGATTGTATGTACATTAATTCAATTGCTTATGGTTTTCATATACAATAGTGTTTGTCAGTTATTTTGTTGAAAAGAAAGTGTATTAATTTCAGCCGTGGTTTGGAGTTATAAAAGAGCTTAATTGGATTCCAAGATTTAGTGACACAATGATTTCTGTATGTAATTTATGGAATATTTCTCTAATGAAGTGGTTTTCCATTTGTGTTGCATTGTAGCATGAATGCTTCCTCCTGTTTTCAATTACACCAAAATGTGCAGCTCTCTATTATAAAACCATTACTTCACACCTGTTTAAGAAAAATCCATGACTTTTTTAATATTGTTTAAATATATACATCTACCAATAATCTGAAAGATTAAGTCCATGCTAGATTAGCACTTAAAGGTTTTACACATATTGTTTAGCTGTACTGATTATGGCATGCTTGGAACGGAGATAAAAGGCTGAGGCTAGAAGCTGGATTTTAATTATCTCTTATGCATCTTGGGATGACGTGTATGCAACACAAATTGATAAAAATTCTATTGTGAAGTACGCTACATGAATCAGGTATGTAAGGAAACTTGCTCATCTAACATAAGTTCCCTCATTGTAGCTGGAGGTACCCCCTGAGGCTTGCCAACAATATTTCTTCCCTTGAAATGAATAGGTTTACAAAAATTAGGAATTGAGACAAAGAATTTTCTCTGCTGAACAAAAAGGCTGACTTTTGATAGCTTTAAAAGGACCTCTTTATTATAAAAGGATGTTTTAACATTACTCTAGTTTAAGAAGTGATGTTTTGCTTATTTGCAGGAGAAGTTGTGTTGGATCAGAACTCGTGGACTGGCTTTTGGAGCAGTGCCCTTTTGTCAAGTGCAGATCTACAGCAGTTGGAGTGTGGCAGCTCCTCCTGGATATGGGCATTATCTTGTCAGGTCAGTCCTGCCAGTACTTGCAATGTGAGGAAGGCTATCCCTTTCTCCTGCACAGGACAAGAGCCGTGGTTTTGATCAGAGGAGGGGAAGAAAATAAAGCACAGATTGATCCAATTTTCTTACCAGCTCTTTTTTCTACTATCTTTTTGGGAGGCTCACTTCTGTGACCTTTCATTTCATAAATACCAAAGATCAATCCCTTGTTTTTGGCAATTTCATTCCTTTTTCATTCCTGTAATTGCCCATTATCAAGCTGCAGACAGAGTGCGTGTCTTTTCCAGGTTTTTATTTTCCCCTCAAGCTATTTTTGGTTTCTCACAAGACAGCAGCTATTTAGTTGCTGCAGATCATGGCTTTACTAGATGACTTCTGTTGCTATTAAGCTATTAATGATTTTCTTTTCCTCTCTGTTTTCCATAATTTTTAATTACAACGGGATGAGAGAGGATCCAGTTCCTTGAGACAGTGGTGAGGCCAGGTGCTACCCTGCTGTCTCCAACTCCCCCACCAAACTGAGGGATTTGGTCCAGCTAATGTGATTGCTGATAATTACACTGATACCTAGCCTCTGGATAGCTGATGGATTTTACTTGGAGGCTGGAATTTAGGTAGCTCATCTCAGATCATATTCCTGGGGTCTGTACTAGACACTTAACCTCTTTCTTATGAAAAGGTGAGAACTTATGGAAGATTTCTGCGTATGTACACTGAAAGTGTACTTTAAGGTTTTCTTCAGCTAAACTGACAGCATGTCTGGTCATGCAGCATCAGGGCCAAATTACTTGTTGCAGAAGGTTGTGATTTTGGCTTTGGACTCTTCTTTTTTCCTCATTAAATCCCATTTTTTTCAGGAAAGACAACTGATGCATATTTTTATCTAGGTCTAGTCTACAAATGTAGCCCTGAATTTGAGGAGAAGATGGAATAATGATGGGCTGCATCCCCATTACTGAACTTTGTTTACTAGTGCCTGACCATTAGTGAAAACAGCTTAGAAACCAACGGAAACTGAGACTCAGAAATCTAACAAAAAAGAAGAAAGTTTTTATTCCATAAACCTGAACTGATTCCAAAATTGATTAAACACTCAGCAGTCTTAATGCTTGAATTTCAAGATCCTGGAGATCTTTAAATTGAGGTTTTGAGGTTTTCCTGTTTGGATGCACTGAATTAAACTGAGAGGGCAGGATTGTTTCTGTGCTGAGTATTCAGTCCTTTTGTCCTGTGTGATGGTACAACTCAGCATTAAGATCAAGTAATACAGAATGTGGTGGGAATCTTTACATGTTGAAAGTTTAAAGAGTATCTAATTTATTTTTTCTTACAGTGGACAGACAACTCTATTTTCAAGACAGTCATGCTTTCTACCAGTTCTCAGCAGATGAATGCACCTACCTTTTCTGTGAATTTGAGAAAGAGGAAGCATGGAAGAATGGAGTCAAGCTCCTACTTCAACTACTGCCACTGTCTCCTCCCAGGATTGACATGTGCAATCTGTAAGTGTGCATATACAGCTGTTTGCAACTTCTACTGACTGTTTTAGAGGTGTCTGGCCTTATAATGTCAGTTTGCCCCCAGATCACCTTGCAAATGAGACAGCTTTCTCTTGGGGATGGAAAAATCTTGTAGAGATGTGCTTTTCATCTGAGAAGGTCACTATGGGTAGGAAAATGGAGGCACCTGACTAGGGGGTTTGGGCATATTACGTTTTGAGGGACTAGCTTGCTGTCTCTAGCTTGCTATATTACCTGGGCATGTGATTTTTTTTTGTCTGCTCTTACATTTGGAGGTTTGGCATGAATTTGGCAGCAGGGATGCTCTAGTGGTGATTGACTAGCAGATCAGATGTCCTTGTGATGTGTCAGGATCAGCTTTCAGATGGATTGACAAGATGGAAGCGTGGTATCTTCAGTCATTTGATTTTAATTTTCTACTGTATATTTGCCAGAGCTCTGTGTTTATTATCCCTTTTTGCAGAATATGCCCCTAAAGAGTTTTGCTTCCTATATGTCTTCACCTGACTATTGAATGTTATCATACTCTCTGTGCTCATGTGTCCGCACTCTAAGGTTGCCTGTTTAGAGTGGCTAGAAGGAAAACATAGTTATTTGTTCTGCAGTGAGAGGACAAAATAAAAGAAAAAGGTGCTAGTGAAATCTCTGGAGGCTCATGGCCATTTGTGTAATTTAGTAAATATGCAGGAGTAGGCCTGAACAGACAAGTTGAGTTAAATCCTTTCATTGTTCCTACCATGATGGTTCCCAAACCCAATACTTTGGGGAACTATTACTCTGGCAGTACTAGAATTTATTCTCTTTGACACCAAAGACAAAACTTTCTTCGATGAATACTTTCCTTCTCTACATATTAGCTTTTAAAAATGCTCATTTTCGAAGATGAATATCCAGTAGAAATATTTCAAAGAAGCATAAAGTCCAAAGACCCTGTAAGCTGTCTCAAGCTCAGATTCTTAAATTCAGACATGTTGAGCTGGTAGGGAAAAAATTCAGTAATTCCTCTACATAGTTCAGGGCAGAAACTTGATTCCCTTCCCTACTGCTGACTGCCCTCACCAATCAAATATTGGCAGTTCTGGAGTGGAGCTTCCCTTCAAAATGCATTTATTTGATCAGCTGCAGTGAGTGTAGGCAAGTGACAAGAACCCCAGGCTGGCTAGAGCAGCAGGACTGAATATGATCTTCTAAGCAGATGACTCACATGGGACAAAACCTTTGACTGTTTTTGCAAATACAAATTCTTGTCTTCCAGCCAACTCTGGTGCTAAACAGCTTGTCTGTCCCTTAAATATCAGGGCATTTTGATCTTGATTTTAGTGGGAATTGGGATTTTTCTCATCACTGTAAAGCAAACCACTTTTCATGGTTTGTGTCTCCTCGTTCAAAGGATTTGAATCAAAAGGACAGAACAGATAGGTCATATTGATGTGTTACGTGAAGGATGCTGGGTAGGAAAATGGATTGAAGGCTTTTTAGGTTAAAGTTTACAGTCTGCTTTGCAGTTTTATCGTTTCACTACAACTGTCATTTCCAGTGCAAGATGATCCCTGTCACATGAATTGAACAATTATTCATTAATGTACATTTCCAGCTCCTTCCTGCTCACATTATTCAAATTTGAGTTGAAGCTGGATTCCTTTTGGGAATATTGTCACTGAAAAATTGTTTTCTGGAGCTTTTACCTGTCAGATTGTGAGGGTGCTTTTTGAAAAAGTATATATTGTAGGAATTGAATTTTAAATAATGGTACACCCTCAAGGGAATGTGATATTAAAGCAGAAGGAGACTTTTCCAGGTTCAAAATTCTTCATGCTTGATGCAAATAATAAACTACTAAACCACAGTCAGAAAGGGAATAGGTGTGATGAGATGTTTGTTAAAGTTGTCTGACCTGGTTAAATAAAGCCATATTCTCCTTTTCATGAGGAAAGAGAGCAATTCTAAAAACCTTTCCCTGCAGTGTTTCCCTTTTCTTGAATATATAAGCTGTTTTGCCTACCATTAGAAGCACAGGATTTTTTAATAGTTTAATATTTTTGTACTCATTTTTCTGTCTTAGCTTTTCCCACAATCTATATTGATTGCATTAACTCTATATGTACATAGGGATAGAGAAATTCTTACTTCATTAATGAAGTTCCCTGCTTTTGATGAGATCAGAAGCAGCTGCCTGCTTGTGCACCAGAAGGCAACATTGGATGTCTCCTGGTGGTCCCAGAGGCCAGATGACCTCTGCCTCCTCTGCAGCTGTGGGCTGCATCAGTGGGTCTCTGGAGTACCATGGTTCTGCTCTCAGAACAGAAGGAGCCTGTAGACCTGAGTAGGCAGTGGCAGCTCTGGGGACTTCCTTCAGCAGCTATTCTGGAAACCCTGTTAAATAAACACAGCTCAGATTTGACTTGCTGTACACATTTTTGATAGATGCGTGTTTGTTTCTGGGCAGTTTTAGCAGTGTTACCAAATACAGTAGAAAACTGTGGAACAATGGAAATACTGTTTTGAAGTCTGAGATGTGCTTATGATTCCTGAAAAAAAGCTCCGTGTTGGCCTTGGTGGAAATTCCTTACATTCAACATAAAATTGGTGGGATTCACCATGGAAAACAAGTCAGGGCACAACAGATTTTCAGCAGCTCATGCTAATCTGAAGGCTAATGTTGTGTGTATTCCACGGGATTCAGACCCTGTAAATGCTGTCAAATTAGATGGGACAAATGAAGAGGCTTCTTGGGGTCGTTAAACACCCAGTGTTAATCACAGTCATTCTACTTGAGCAGAAAACAAGTGAACATTGCAGTACCCTGAGAACAAAAAATCTGAGTTGAAAGCTGTGCCATGGGCTCCCTTACAACCCTGAGTAATCACTTAGGCTCTTATTTAATGCCTCCTGAATTATTTTCCAGTTACTGCAATGGTGTTGCATCAGGTGTTTAATCCTTGGGTGCTTCTATTTCCTTCTTTGTAAAAGGGAGTGTTAATAATAATTTCCAGAACCACTGGTAGACTAAGGGAACGTTTCAAGAATGCACTTGGTAGCTGAGACTGTTGAAATTTATCACACAATACTTTTAAAAATTATTGGAAGGTATGTTAGCAGAGTTTGTTTTCTTAGTCTTTACATTGCTTTTTATTTTCAGGAGTGTTGGACTATGTTCTCTGTCTCCTGTCCTGAAACAATTTGTTTCTATTGATATCAGAAAAGTAACCGTTCTTAGAAATAATTTGGTTTTCATGCAAACAGCCAGGATGGCATATTGATTTAGTTAGTGCCTTATGGAGTTCCTGGAAAGCTTTTGCTGAACACAAACAGCTCTCAGGTATTACATGGAAACTGACTTGCCTGCTTGCAGATCTAGAACAAGCATCCCTGCATCTCACTCTGCTTAGCAGACTGAGCCCACAGATCTCTCAACTATATAAGCACTAATTTGCCTGGGCTTTGTAGCTCCTGTTTGGTACCGAATCTCTAGGTCCCAGCTGTCCACTTTTGAAAAAATTAGGCTGTAACTGTTGCTGTTGTCCATCGGCCTGGGTGTCATAATATACCCTTCCTCTCTGATTCTGAAGAGCTGACTCTAATTTTAGTGTATTCATTGTTTCAGAAGTATTTGATGATCATATGCAGATAAATACTGGGAGTATTTTCAAATAGAAAATGAAGTGATAAGGCCCAAGAAGGAACTAGCTATGTTATGTGCTGTTCTAGGTTTATAGATTGCATCTGTGCCTGTGTCTGCTGAGCACTCTTCTGCCTCCAATTTAGAAGAAGCAGGTCCTGGCCTGGTTCTGAGAGATCAGAAGAGAACAGATGCGTAGAGAAATATCTAAAAAGTTCAGTTATTTTAATCTCATTCCAAAGTATAAAGAGAAAATCTGAATAAATCAGTCTTGGTAAATGAAAATGCATTCATTTATTTCTTTTGGGCTCTTTATAACACTTAAAATGTTAAATCACATTTCCTTTGAATAGAAAAGGCAGTTGTGAAAATAACTGTGATTTTAATCTGAATTACCATTTTGATTTGAATTTGCTTGCCCCAAAATGAATGCATGTGTCATTCTGTGCTTTCTGACCTTAATTTTTTAATCAGGGAATGAAATTTTTGGACATGGGATGTAAAAACTTCAATATACCAGCTGCATATTCCAGCTGTCTTGCCAGCTCTCTCCCCGAGGACATCAAGGCATATAAGCAATTAAATAATTTAGTCAAAGACAGAAGCTTCTGCTAATACCTGGGATTTATGTTTATTTCAGCAGCTGCAGTTTTGTGTATCTGTTCTGCTTGCTGTCATGCTTCTTGAATACCATGAAAACTAAAGATCTCAAGGCATTTTCTTTTATTTCTTCCTGTAGTTATATCCCTATAAAATTGGTGTAATGCTTCTGACTCTCCAAAATCTTCTGAAAGGCTTACAGATGCTTTAGTGATGGGAATTAGACTGTTTTAAAGAAAAACACAGTCTTATCCTGTACTGCCCACTTTTGTGTGGCTATTTCCACGTGGGTCAGATGGTTTCTAGGAGGGTTGTACCTTTACTGCCTCACTTTTGAAAAGACACATTAAGTCTCTTTCTTGCAAGTCACTGTCAAGACAACCTAATATTGTTCTCAGCTGTCGCTTTGGTTTGGTTATTAATGGCTTCTTAAATGTATTATTTTCACTTTCACTTATTTTTTCTGAATATTGAATTTCACTTGTCACAAAATTATTTTGATGTTGTCTGTTTTCATCTACATGAAGTTGTATTCCATAGGTGCTGCTCCACACCTTAGCAAAGCTGGGTGGTGGGCAGATATAAAACTCATTGCTCCATTCATAGAGTAAGTTTTTAGCCAAGCAAAAGATGCCATCAAATAAAGCAACTCTGTTCTAAAGGGTCCTGCATTCTGCATTCTTCATCATATTTTTATAGCTGAGGAATTCTCTCACTGCTTCACGTTGGTCGGATCAAAAGAGTTCTTGACAGCAAGGGACAAAGGGTGTACTCTGTCATTACTGACATGATTAATTATTGTCATGCTGCAGTCCTCATTTTGATGTGGAATCTCAAAGGCCCTTTTACATTACTGCCTGTGGCTACACAGTTCCTTACTTTCCAGGAATCAAAAGATGTTGAAACAGAATGAAAGAAAGAAATAATAAAATCTTATTTTTATTTTTTAAGGCCTGATCAAAAAATAGAAGATACAGCAGAAACCAATGCTGAAATTCTTGCTCGTCTCACTTCTGCGGTAAGGTCATTGCATCAAAGTTTGAACTGATCATGTTTGAAATATTGTCATGTTTTGGATCCTTTCAAATTAAAGACTTAGTCTAAGTGAACAGATGTTTGTACATGAAGACTGTTTTTTTAGTCTCTGGAAGGGGAGAGCTTTACTGAGGTCTTAGTGTGCAATTCCAAAGCTATTAAAATCAACCCAAGCAAGGATTGCAGCAGCCTGCTCTTGTAATATATGCTATTTGTGGCCCAGAAGATACCAACTTGAAGGACCAAGGTGACTTTTGTGTGATGTGCTTTACTCTCAGACCCTCTTGGACAAGTCTACATCAATGGGAGACAAAGGGAGGTAAAAGTTTTCAGCAGCCCTTGTGTAGATTATCATAAACTTCTGAGGAGACTCACCTGAGAAACCTGAGCTTCCCAGCTATGTTTAGCCTCAGTAAACTTCATCATAATAAACCATAGCTTGTTCTGTCTCTGCTAGAGTGTGGTGTATCTTGTTTATATTGTGAGATCACTGTTCTAAGTAGAAGAAGATAGACAGGACTTCAGAAAGTTAAGCTAGACTGACTCAATTTAATGTAATCTGTGTGATAGCACAGAGTGCACCCTCAGAAAATTAACAATGCAACACTGTGAGGAATGGTTGGTCACCATCCCTGGAGGTATTTCAAAGATGAGTGGGTGTGGCACTTGGGGACATGGTTTAGTGTGGACTTGGCAGTGCTGGGTTAACTTGATGTACTTGATGATCTTACAGGTCTTTTACAACCAAAATAATTCTATGATTCTATGGTTGTGCAGCTACTTAGAGGGACTTTGACAGTCTGGAGAGATGGGCCAACAGAATCTCAGCAAAGTCAGCAAAGGGCCATGCAATATCCTCTATCTGGGAGAAATAACCTCATGATTCTATGTGGACTGGGGGTTGACTGAAAAGCAGCTTTGCAGGAAAGGACCTGGGGGTTCTGGTAGACATCAGGTTGAACCAGAAACATGCCCTTGTGGTAGAGAAAACAAGTGCTTCCTGAGCTGCATTAGAAAGAGCATTGTCCTTAGGCTAAGGCAGGTGACAAGGTGTGGAGTCTTGGGTCCAGTTCTGAGCTCTCACTACAAGAGATATGGATGTCCTGGAGTGTATGTGAAAGACCATGGAGATGGTTGGGGAATAGAGAACTTGACTTACAAGGAGAGTCTGACAGAAGTGGGAGTGGGGCTTGGAGAACAGAAGGCTATGGGAGGACCTTATTTATGTGTACAAATACCTGATGGACAGGCTCTAGCTGGCCATGATTTTCAGCAGAGGTTTGGATCAGATGATCTCCAGAGGTGCTTTCCTACCTCCACCACTCTAGGATTGTGCAATTCTGTGAACACTGCACCTAAGTCATGGTATCATCAAAACATGGAATTGGTGTTAGTTCTGTTTTTGGCATGTGAGAAAGTAAAGAGACAAAAATGAAGCAAGCAAGATAAACCTTTTATGAAAAAAGCACAAGGATAAGAGGTATTTTAAGAAAAATAAGGAAAGTGCTATTGTGAAGTTGTTGGAAAATGGAAGGAAAGGAGAATTTTTGCTGTCTTTTGTAAAGACAAATGTCTTTACAAAAGATATTTAATAATGTGTTTGGAAAGCTAGTGATTCTGTATGTTCAACTTTATTCAAGAATATTTTAAAATGTATGACATAAGCAAATGCTCTGTTTTAAATATCTTTTTTTATGGTCTCAATATTCAAATTCCTTGTTTTCTCTACTATTTTCTTAACTGAAAATGAAAGGTGAACTCAGAACCTCAATGTCCTCCATTTTTCTTACCATGCAGAGCAAAAATAGGAAATTGTGAAAGACTTTCTGCAAAGTTATATTTTTTTAAAACACTTGTAAAACACCAACTCTATAAAACATTGTCAGTATTCTTCAAAAGCTTTGCCTATCAAAAATAGAATAATGGGAGTTTTGTCAGTTAAAAAAAAAGGGACACGCTCAACAAAACAAAGTGCTTTTGAGTTTGAGAACTGGATCTAGCTGGCTGCACTTGGGTAACATGCATGTCCTTAAACACCTCATTGACAGTGAGCTCAGAGTGTTTCACATCTGTGAGGTCAAACCTGTGAACTACATCCTGAGTCACTCCAGCAGTAGGGCACCTGGACAGGGTTTTCTTAAATGAACCATTTTATTACTGTAGCTAACTAGCTAAAGAAAAATTAGGCAGTTCCATCTCCAGATGGCCTGAGACCCATCTATTGCCATGGTGATGTCAAGAATCTGATCTTTTCTCCTGCATTTTCTGATTTTCTGCAGAACATTTTAGTCCCTCTGTAATGATTTTCTAGTCTTCCCCTGGGAAAAAGGCACAAGACCAGAGCAGCATCCTCCAAATTTTGGCATCTGTAAATGAACTTTTCCTGTTTATCCCTCCAGAATATTGCTTTTCCTCCATACAGTAGATTGGGACATAAAAGACTCTCTGCAACTGTCTGGGAAGTCTTTTTAAGTCCCAGAAGAATGTGAAACCTCAGCTCACAATATTCAACAGACTGTCCAGTGTCTTGGTTCTTTTTTTTTGTAAGCAGGAGCTGGAAACTGTAAGTGAAGTTATTAACTATTACTGGAAATATGTTCACACTTTTGGCTTTTCGGCTCACTGAATGTTTATGTATTTTGTACAAAATTAAACCATTCTTCTTTGAAGAATTCATAATTGAAAATCCTGCTCATGATACTCTTCACACCAGAATTTCAGAAGTGTGGAAAAACCCACAAAATCATCCCTACTACTAGCCCAGCAGTCAAGCAGTCAAAGATTAGAGTTGACTTTTTAATTGGAGATGAAAATCCCACTGCTGTCTCTTCTACTTTTGTTTTTGCTTTTCATGGAACAAAACATTTTTATGAGGTCAGAATAAAATTTCTGAGTCAGCTTTTTTTCAGGGGATTCCATTCCAAATTTTCAAACGTACACCGATTGTGATGATGCAACCCAAGCAAAATTGGAGGAATCTGTGTGCCTAAAATATAAATCCCTCTTTTAATCTATCAAATTATGTGCTTATATCATATGCTCCATTACATGAGGCACCAACAAAACCGTCAAACTTCAATTCTAAAGGCAAGCAGTGCAAAATTTGCAAGCAGTGCAAAATGCTGCTAGAAATACATTTGCATCATATAATCTTTTTTGGTCATGAATTTTTAAAAGAATGCAATGATTACTCATGGGTTTAAAAAAGGCATTCCAGAGCTGTCATGCATCCCATGTCATGTCCCAAAGAGCAGCCTCATATTCAGTGTTTTGCGTGCTACAAGCAGAACATGGTGAGATAGCTATGAGTGTTTCCACTGCAAAGCCTTTTATTTTACCTTGTAATGGAACAGATTATATCAGGATGTTAATGAAGTGTGTCTGGAAAATAGTTTTCTGGTACTTTATGGCATCAGCCAATATTACTTTTATTTAGAGCCCATCAAACTATCATAACTTGAGATGCAAAAATGTGAACCAGTTTACTGTTTTTCAAAACCCTGCTGTTTAGAGCCTTCTGTTGCAGGATTTTAATTTTGAGTTTCTGTAAGGATTGGCGCCTTGCCTCTAGATTTGAAGTCCTGCTTGGCACAATAGTATCTAGACTACTGTCTCACACAAAACTACTATGGGCAGAAAAAAGGGAAAGGAAAAAAGATGGTATGCACTGTCTGCTAGATGCACAGTCATGTCCACTATGACAAAATGACAAGATTTGCAATAAGAGCAGTAGTTGTCATTTACTTATTAAAATTCTCTATTATTTCAAGACAAGATTCACCATATAAATGAGCCATTTTTACTTAATCAAGCAGAAGTATACCCAAGTATCACTTTCTATGCATACTCTTCTATATTGCAGAAAGAAAACTTGATTGAGATGTGGTAACATGCCAACTCCTCACTCAAAATGTTCTCTTTAAGACTTTCATAATAATTCTGTAAATATTGTGTGGTGAACTGGCCTTTAAACTGAATCAGTTTTGACATCTGCAATGTTACTCAAATGGGATACTGTTTAGATAGTGTTAGCTTTGTAGCAACAAGCTGTATGTATAAAACATATTTTAAAATTTAATATGTCAATATGGTAGGCATAGTCCTTGTTTATATATTTTATTTTGTGTCTACATTATTATCTTCAATGTGATGTGCGACTATCGATTTTGTCAAACAGGCAGTGACTGAAATCCTGTTAGGAAGAAGCATGATAATGGGTGGCATGTGTGCAGTGAGGAGTGAGTGTTATACATGGATTTCCATTGGGGTAATGATGCAGAGGAATTGCATGTCCAGCAGGGATGTCAAGTGTATTTATGCTAAAATAGACAAAAGCATATAGATTATGAAATCTAGGGGCACCACTCAGATCCAGTACTGCTCAGCAGTACCAGTTCCTTGTGACTGGAATGAATCCTATGAGAGGGAGCTCAGATTGTCCTGATGGAACCCTTTGATGAAGGAAATTTTTCCTACTGTTAACACCAGAGAAACATATTTTCCTCCTGCTTTATCTAAAGGGTTTTGCTCAGGTTAAGTAAAAGAGCAGCTGCATTCCTGGCCAGCAGCAAACGATGAGATATTTAGCTTGATGTAGACAAAATATAGAAGCCCAGCCTTTTAATTATGTGTGATTTTAGCACTATCTTTCAAACCTAAAAGGTGCCACCTTATAAACAAAAGTAATATTGGAAATACAACTGCAGGATGCCACAATGCTGCCTTTTTGTTCTGACAAAATGGGTTTTTCTTTGCACCATGGAGAGGTTTGCCTTTCTGGAATATTTGATTGGGTTAAGAGATACATTTGCAGTTGTTTCAGGTTGTAGTGTCTCTTAAGCATAAGCTTAGGATAGTGCATTTATTAAATGCTAGGAGATACAGATGAGACATCAGTGAAGTGCTTCTTACTGTCAGTAACCTCTGCCAATAGACCAGAATTGAGCCATTGACATGGGTACCTTCTGAGTTTAATGAAGGGAGAGGGTCTGAGAAGTGTAGCCATGAAAAGTCATGGTGTTGTTCAAACAAATTGGACTTTTATTGAAAATCCTGTTCTTTATTAGATAGCTTGTATGTATTATTATAATACTTGTGTATAGCAATTGCTGCAAGGAAGCACATGAGTTGTTTTTCTGTTCTTTCCCATTTTACTTGAAGTTTATGCTTACATTACCTATGATTAATATTTCTCCAGACATGGGAATCAGTGTACAGGAAGGAAGGAAGGGAAGGTAATACTGCCAGCTTGCACAATTATGCTGGAAACAGGATGACATTTAAGAAAACCATGGCACTGCCTTCATATTTTCCTGCTTGGAGTGGCAGAGAACTCTGTCCCTCTCAGCAGGGCAGCATCAAGGAATAGAAAAGATCCTTTTCCCTTGCAAGGACAGCAAAAAAATCTTTTTGGTCCTTTGCCACAAAGGAAAGAAGGATGCAAGCAGAGGAAGGACGTGGCCTCTGGTGTGACCGGCTTCTTCCACATGCAGAGTGTACTGCTGCGTGGCTCCTGAGGATCTGCAGTTACCATTGTACTGAGATGCCCTGAGTGATTTTGTCTTTCTGCTCAGACCAATATAATGCTAACTATTCTTCTTTCACGTTTTCAAACTTCTCTTCAGAGTCATGAGAGAGTTGTTAGCAATTGTATTACTTTGGGAATCCTTTATGGGCTTTGTGCCTTATGACTGAGCTACATATCTTGCGAATGATGTCTGAAATTTCATGTCTCTCAGAAACTGCATGTCAAACCTCCCACTGTAGAACAGCCTTGAGCCTTGCCTAGGTCTGTCAGACAAGATGGCTAGCATGCACTGCTGGAGACTTTGTACAGAGAGGTGGGGCAATCCCTAGAAAAAGTTGTAATGTGCCATATATATTTTTGAATAGTGAAGACAGCCTATCTTGGGAAAATTGGGGAAATTGTAAGGTGCATGAGAGAGCATTTGGTGCTCTAGGCCAAGTGCAAGCAGCTGCAGTGGGACAGATGATGGCAGTGAAGAAGTAGAAAGCATAAGAATAATATATAGAGAAATTATAGAAAAAGAAATTATATAAAAAGAAATAGACCTATGGAGAGAAGTGGTTGTTGAGTTGAGCTGGCTAAAGAGAAAATAGCTGGTCTATACAGAAAATATGAAGAATGGCAGGGCTGTTTTACCACAGGCTAGTGAGGGACCCTGTAAAACTGAAAATAGCCCTGACTTCTGCATTTTCTTCTCAAGTGAAATTTTTGTCCAGCAATTCTCAGCCATGCTACTAGGAGAGGTTGTTTCCTCCTGGGAGATCCAAAAAGTGAAGGTCAATTATATGCAGGAGAAACCTCTGTCAAAGCTCAGCATGAAGAACTCTCTTATTCCAGAGTCACACAATAAATCCAGCATTACAGTGTGCTCATCAGAGGCAAAACAAATATGTAACAAGGGAAGGGAGAAGATTTAAGTGTGTACTTGTGAAAGAGATATGCTGTGCAAATAAATTACAGGTCAGGCTACCGAATTGCCCACTCCCTAAGGAATGTGGGGTATTTACATGAAATTAAAGTCACAGAATTCCCAGCTGAAAAGGAGATAGATTTGCTAGGAAAACTGACTGTAGTTACAAAACCAGGCATAATTCCACATGCAGTTGATTGCTGCAAAGCATTGATAGCTCTTATCTTACCAGTATTGCATTTTGTTCTATTTGACTGTGCCAGGAACTATAACCATCCTTTTCTTTTCCTGATATTTTAGGTACAGAGAGAACTGGCTGCTGTAATTGCCTTGAAAGCAAGGAAGTCAGGTGAGTCAGGCTGAACTTCAGAGGGCTTTTTGTAATGCTGTTCCCTTTTGTCATTTCTTGAAGTATCTGAATTGTCACTGCTGTCTTTTTAATATGGGGAAGAAAAGATACTGATGGAGAATCTGTGTATACAGCACAATGCAATTACAGCTAAGCTTCTCTCCATCTAGCTCATTATGTCTAACAACCTAGCAAATAAAATCAGTGTTATGGTTCAACTTGGGTCTCTTTCTGGCCAAAATCACTATTTCCTCTAGGCTTGCTCTTTATAAAAAAAGCTGATGTCTTTATTTGACTTAAACTTAGGACAAATACGTTGGTCATTTTCCTTTTTTTTATCATCCAGTATTTCATGCCATCATCTTTTCTGCTTTTTACCAGCCCAGCCAGGTGTTTTTCTTACTGCTAAAGCAAAAGGACAGCTTCATGCATGAAGGTGTTCTTTCCTGCCTTTTCATCTGTGTGGCTGGAGAGGCAAGTCTCTGATCAGGGCAGGAGAAGGGAAAAGGCAATTGGATAACTGGAAGTCTCTGCCAGTAAAAGCACTCCCAAGAAATGCCGGTGCCACAGTGCAAAGGCACTGAAATATGTGGCCATCTCAGCTCTGTCAGGGTGTGGTAGCACAGGCACTTCAGCAGGTAGAGTCTGCACTGCTGAGGCAAGGAAGGAGGCAAAGAAGCCAAGTTGTGTTTTCTAGGCACTGCACAGCAACCAACAGAACCTACTTGGCCAGACCTGACTCTTTACAGGTTAACTCTCTGGTGTCTTTGTGCAGTGTCTTCTGCACCAGGCTGAATGTATTTCTAAAGCAAAACAGAGGTGGAGTGACCTTTAATTATTAGCGTGTTCCCAAAGCCATTGAGTGCAATTTGAGTGCATTTTCACGGAGCATCTCTTGTGATTATCAGTGATTTTTCTAGAAATCAAAGTCACAAATCTTGTGCTTGAACTATTTTCTGGCTTGTTCATTGTACTGCACCTCTATTGGTCTGTCTGTGACTTACAAGTACAGCACAAAATTTACTACACACACGCACAACACGCATCATGTTATTGTAAACTGGAGGCACCAAGATGATGTGGCTGGTGTAGCTGCAAATATTTTCTTGTGAAAATGTAAGTATTATAAAAAACCATTCTAGACATAGTTTGATGCTGTTTTTTTCTGGAAATAGAAGTACCCATAAGTTATACCCACACCCATCTATAAATGTAAATCTGTGGAAAGCGAGCACAAATGTGAGTGTGAATTCAGACCTGAATTTCTTCTATGGGCAAGCTTTACTTCTGGAAGTGCTGTAGTAGTTTATGATGTCAACACCCCTCAGCTGCTTGCCCTTACCTGGTGTCACCCCAGTCCCACCTGACTTGTAATGGCTGAACATGGAAATGCTTCTGCTCTGGCTCAGTGCAGAGGAAAACAGGCTATTTTAAAGAAGTGCTCAAGGTAATCTCTTATTTTGCTGCTAAATGGGCTAAGTATGGTGCCATGTATGTTTACTCCCTGTTCATGGAGGTATAATAAATCTCTCTGTTTTTAAGCAGTTTTGTCAGCAAATATTTCTATGGCTATGAGCTATAAATAGAAGTCTTTCCCCTAAAAGAGTTATTTTTAGCTGGAAGTAGTCTCTTATTTCCTTTTGGTGGATGGTTGTTAGAGTAGAATATGGGGTGGGCATTACATTAGGAATGAGATGCAAGAGATGAAAATCCAAAAGGAGAATATCTCTTGGAGTCTCCTTTTTACTGTAATTGCAATCCTTAATGAACAGGTAGAAATATTTCACTTAAAAATTACAGCCTTAAAAAAATAAAGCTCCTTATACAGCTTTGCAGTGCTGTCCAGCCTTTCCTAATACATTAATGTAAACACTTAAATATCTGTTCAGATCTGAACAAAAGATAACTCTTTAGTCAGTTTAACTAGTGTGTGATTGTTGTTGAAATTTGCATTTCTTTATGCCCCATCTTGGATGCCTGTAAAAAATGGGAGTATGATCAGGCATAACTGTAAGGTCTAATTTAAGTTAATGCCTTCAGTAAAGTAGGTGCAGAGTAAATTAGGGTGGTTGGTTATGCTCCTTTATTTTATTGCTGGTGGTTAAATTCACAGTGTAGCAGTTACTGTGAGTGATCAAGCTCTGGTCTGCTGTGCCTGGTGAAGTGAAGCACGTTTCAGAGAAAGTACTTCTGGAGCTGTAAGCCACAGTATCTTTCAAAGATATTGTTCCTCTAATCCTCTCCAAGATTCCATATAATTCCAGGAAATAAGCCACCAAAAGTCAGACAAAGAGTTTATTTTGGCTTGAAAAGAGTGGAACATGGCTTTTTGGGCCAGCTGCCCTGGGTAGCTTCCAGGCTGGTGTGAATGGCGTGGGAGCCTGGCTCATCCACCCTGGGACTCGTGAGCGGGGAGGGCAGGCAATGGGCATGGTCCAAACCTGCTGTCTGGAACCTGGCTGCAGAGGGTAATTGGTTTATTAATTAAAAGCTTTCCTAGAGATCAGTAGCCCTCCTCCCCCTTAAAAAAAAAAAAAAAAAAAGGCATTTTTGCCTAATGCAAGGACTATATAATGTGTTCCTGAATTGTTTAATTTCTGAATGTACCTCTGCTCTTAGAGAGACCCTTCACAGTGATTTAATTGTACTAGAAAAACTGGCTGATTTAAGTTTTTGCATTATTTGTCTAGAACTGCTGTAGTAATCACTATGTTAAGTTGCATGGAAAGCACTACACAAGCATATAACACACAGCTCCCTGTGCAAGAGGTGAAGAGGTTCCAAGTAGGAAGGTTTGGAGGGCAGGGGGCAAGTATTGCCTTTGGTTACCTGAATGAAACAGTTTGGTTTTGTTTAAATGCAGCTAGGGTTTGCTACCTAGTATATGTATGTGGCAGGTAGTAATTGCAACTATTGCAGTTCTGGTTGTGGCAGAGATTTCCACACTGTATCTGCTGACAAATACCGAGGTAGAGACCTGAGCCTGCTGCGGATTAGGGCACAGTATCAAATTCTTGCTAGTACAGGATCTGACTTGATGGGGAATGTCTGCTACCAGAAAATAAAACACCAGCAGGGTGTGGGGTAAAATGCCTTTCCCCAAGAGCTGTTCTTCTGTTTTTGCTGTGGTGTAGAAGAATAGGAAAAATTCGTAAAACTGGCAGATGCTGAAAGAAAAATGAAGAACCTGAAAAATTAAAGACTTCTGTGCTGTGGGAAAAAAGCTCTGTTTTCATATTCCAGATGTGTACTGCAAGTATACCACTCTGATAACAAGGCATATGCTGACAGAGACATGCTTGAGAGCCTTCATGCAGAGGAAGCTCAGCACTTTTAGTTTCTTTGCAAATAAAACTAAACCAGGGTAAAATAAGTGTCTGTAATTCTGAAGTGTTGATGGACCTCGGTAACACTGTTGACTTGAAATCACATTTGTATTTCACTAGAATAAAGCTCTCATGATAAAGGTGACCTAGGAGGGGGAAATGAGCTTGTGTACTTCTCTGTGGCTTATAAAAATGCATTGAAATAATTTTTTCCTAACCTTAGAAATAAATAGATTAAATGCTGTCTTCTGTAGTTTGGTGAAAGGTCTTGGGGAAGCAAATAACGGGAGCAGAAAGGAACTTTTCCTTTAATTGCAGGCACTCAGCATTAAATTGTTTTGTTTATTTATACCTTGCTGGCTTCTGATAGCTTCTGCAAATGTGCTGAAACCTAACACAAATGCAGCCTCCCCTCTGAAGGTTTACAAGGGTTGGCATTTATCTCAATTGCTTGTCATGGCTCATGACATGTTTCTTATGTGTTAGAGATGGTAGCTAAAACAAGGATAAAAAGCAGCAAATAGCCTAAGGCGGGAGGCTTTAGCTGGTGGCAAAGCTACACGGGTGCATGTGAACTGATCAAAACCTGTCACGTAGATGCTTTGTACTGCTGTTAATCCCATCCACAAACAAGATGCCTTGCATTTCTGTGCACAAACCCATGGCATCACCCAGCAAATCCCTTCATAGAAAAAGGAATTTCTATAACTTTATTTGTGCAAAGGATCAATTGATAAGAGCATGGAGCTTGTCTTTGTGTTTATGAATACAGGGGCTAATTAAGATAATAGCTGACAGGGTATGGTTGAGGTAGGAAGGTGGTGACTCAGCTTCTCCCCAGGCACTGCAGGAGCAGCAGCAGGTCTGTGGGTGCTTCTCCCTCCCACTGAGAAAGGCAGGGCAGCCACAAATACCCTAGAACTTGTGTGTGGTTTTTCTCCCCCTTATGAATGATATTCAGGTTTCCACTATATAATTAGATACATTTAAGTCATGCCATTCTTGAATTGGCAAGCTCTATTGATTTTTTAATATGTCCTTTACATTTTATTTATAATAATGTATAACAATGTATTAACTCCATATTTGAGATCTTCTGGATTGCCTCCACCCTATTCTTACATATATGTATGCATAGCCAGCCTTCCCCTTTTCTTTTGTATTGCTTCTGTCAGAACCTAACTGCCTATGTGATTTGCTTCGTGTTTTTATTTTAGTGCAGGCGATTCAATATGAAGCAGTCACTGGGGCTTGAGCTCTGCCAGCATGAATGAAAAGCAAGCTGTGAAGAGCTATTCCTTTTCCCAGGCACTGCAGCACCTCCACAGCACTGCTGTCAGGGCTGATTGCGTGACTGGACTCCAACACACTGCAGGCAATGTCAGCCCGGTTAAACACATGAGAACAGTCAGGCTGGGTCAGGTTAAAAGTCCATTCAGCCTCACTCCTACCGTGAGTGATGAGTAGGGGATGCTTGGAGTAGAGGAACAGAGCGAGTACAGTTCTTCTGTGTACATACTCAGCATCTACCAGCCTGTGATAGAGGGATTTTGCTGTACCCACAGTGCTGTGGTAGGTAACCCTTGCTGGACCTTTTCTCCATTAATTTATCAAACTGCTTTTTAAGCCTGCTTATACCCCTGACCTTCATCATCTCTTATGGTAGCAAGTCTCACAATTCACATGTAGTGTTTTAAAACATATTTTTTCTTGGGTTTTTTTTAAAACACATTTCTAGGACCCTCACTCTGTTGTGATATAGCTCTTTCCTGACAGAGAGTGGTGAATAATCTATTCCCTATTTGTCTTTATACTATTCAGGATTTTGTGCACATCTGTCATACCCCTGTGAGTTGTCTCCTTTCCTGGCTGTTTCACCAGTCACTCCTCATACCAAATGTCTTCCATTAAATCTGATTATCTTTGCTACATCTATTATATATATTTTGAGATGGGGCAGGCATAACAGCATACAGTATAGCAGCAACATGTGCTGGAGTTGACGCAAAGTGAGAGTGGCAGCTTCTTATCAGGGTGGAGAGGTGGAGGTATGTGGGAAGGAGCCCAGTAAGACACTCTTGGCACCATTAAGCTGTTTTATCAGCTTAGTTAATTCAGAAAACTGCATCTTTATCTTTCAGCCCATTTCCTCAAGTAGTACAGATCCTTCTGAGACTTCTCAGTAAATTTATTCTACTATAATTAGCAGAAGTTTTGTCATATGGTGCTATCTGAATGTCCTATGCTATGTTATTCTTTTTATTCACTTGTAGAAGTGTTTTTATATAGAAAATGAAAATCATTACAAATTTTACTTAGGTTTGTATACACACTTGAAAAATTACATAACAAATACATGATCAAAGGTCATCCAAGAATGGACCAGTTCAGCATTTTGTGTAAGTTTCAAACATATTAAGGACTATTGAATTTACATGTTTCATAAACAACCAGGTATTCAATATCTTTGGAGTAAACATGCACTGTTTGTTACCACTTATGCTACTAAAAAGGGTATAATGAAGTATGAAAATACTAGGTCCTATTTACAGAATAAAGTGACAGTCATGTGCAAGAGAGGTGTGCATTTTCCCTTGTGAAAAAAATGAGAAAATTTGAAGGGTGGGGAAAGGATGAATCAGCAGGATTTTACTGCTTTTCTGTTCTTTTCATATCCCTTTTCAATAGGCTTGCTTACTTAAGTAGTGCCTCATTCCATTACAACCTCCAGTTCCTCCAAGCACCCAGTTGTTTAAAACAAGGGCTGAAATTAGTAAACTGTGTGGAATGAGAGTTCTTCTGCAAATTCTTCTGCAAATAATTCTTAGAGGATTCACCCTGATGAAATGGCCACTTATAGTGAAGTTGCAGAAGAACTCAACTTCTGTTGTGCTTCTGTTAGGCCATGGTGGACTGTATCTTTATTTTCCCCTGCCTACTGAAATGTTATCCAAAGTAAAACTTCCCCTGAAAACATAGCTAGCAATATTTTAAAAGTTACACTCTACTTTAGGGTCTTTCTTTAAGGTCTGTGATTTCAGGTCTTGAAGTAAGGGAGATGATCTTGGTTTGTTCAGCCTAGAAAAGAGGAGGCTGAGGGAGAGTTCAGGGTGGTCCATCATGAGGGGGAGCAGAGGTGCAGCACTGATCTCTTCACTCTCGTGACTGGTGACAGGACTCAAGGAAATGGCCCCTCAAACTAAGCTGAGTCAGAGGAGGTTTAGTTTGGATATCAGGAAAAGGTTCTTCACTCAGAGGGTGCTTGGGCACCAGAACAGGCTCCCCAGGAAGATGGTCACAGCACGAGCTGTTTCTGAGTTAAAGAATCTTTGGGGCAACACTCTCAGGTACATGGTGTGATTCTTGGGGTGTCCTGTCAGGGATGATCCTGATGGGTCCTTCCAACTCAGCATAATTTATATGTGACTCTATGATTTTAATCGTGTTAGCTTCTTTAAGCAATGATTTTAAAACATTTTGTGCCCTACTGTAGGGAATCCCTACCCCTAGGGGCCAGTGGAGGTTACAATGATGTATTGCATCACAGGGGATCCTTCCATTATTGCTAAGATAAAGCACAGAAATGAAAAGGGCAGGATCAGACCCCTTCTAGACCTGGGGAATGATGCTCATTTGTGCCCAGCCTGAGTGATGCTGGGGGTGGGAAATGCTCTGGACAACATCAGTGAAAGGACTACAGAGTAACACTTACCAGCTGCTGTGTATTCAACAGCTGATATAAGGCAGAATGGACTCAGACCTGGAAAAAGAAGGAAAAGAGCTCTCTGCTGGGAATTGTGGTGAGAAGGATTTTGGCAGTTTGTGGGTTTGTTTTTGCAATTGTTGTAGAACCTTGGGCATAGTTCTTTCTGAGTGATCTAAGGTACTCACATAGAAGAAATCAGCAATGCAGAGTAGCTGTGTAGGGGAAAGATATTTTGCACATATGCAAACAGAGGCAGCACAGTAAGGTCACAAAGACAGCAGTTGAGCAAAAAAACAACCCCCAGGTGAATGTTTTGTTTACTGGGGCTTTGGGAGAGGCATTTACAATGAATTCACAGAATTTATTTATTCAGAGTCTTCTTTGTTTCCTGCTCCTTTCCTGGCCATGCCTGGGGGATGTTTCCATGGAATAGAGCCCTGTTTCTCTTTGCACCAGCCTGCTCAGCAACAGCCCATACCTCCTTGTTTGATCTGTTCCCAGCAACCATTCTCTGATGGGGTCTTTCTTCTCCATCCTTCTATCATCTAATTTCAGACAAAACTCTTATAGGTACATTTACTACCACGTGATTTTAAAAAAAAATTAAATATCATGCACATGAGAACAAATATCTACAATTACTAGATAAAATTTAAAACTTTCTGCATTCAAGCATCAAATGGTTCCCCTTGAGCTGCAGTTGGTACAAAACCCCTTGATTTTATCTGTTCCTGTATAAATCCTACAGCACTTTCATATAATTTTCACTTTTTTTTCTTCTTGATAAAAAATATGACCTCATATGTTCACAAGGTGAGTATGAAATATGGCTTTATCTTTGCATGCATCACAAAGGGCCAGGCATTGAAAACCAGATCTCCTCTGGCCACATGAATCAACAGTAGTTGTTTATCTATTAAAAAATGCCTGTCTCGTTTAGCCAGAGGTATTTTACAAATTTTGTTGCTCAAATGCACCATTACCTTGCATGAAATGTGGACCTTCAAAGCCAGATATAAGAGCCTGAGGCTTTAGTTCTTATAAATAAAATAAACAGAAATTCCTAACAAAACCAGTTGTACAATAATGTGAAATGACCATTATCTGACTGAGCTGGGAAATATTGGTGGTTTTCTTGGTACACTCATTTTTTAATTTATAATGGCTATATAATGTAGGCAGACCTGAGCCTCATATAAAGTAAAGTTTGTCCTTCCTGGGGTCGTTTA
This sequence comes from Ammospiza caudacuta, assembly GCF_027887145.1. NCBI lineage: Eukaryota > Metazoa > Chordata > Aves > Passeriformes > Passerellidae > Ammospiza > Ammospiza caudacuta. Next base: position 32,450,910 of record NC_080593.1, on the reverse strand, counting down.
GAAGCAGTGGGAAGGAATGGCGCCTTAATGGTGATCAGCAAGACCAAATCCACATCTGCCAGCCTCCTTTTTTACCACAGTGGCTTTGCTCTGTTTAGATTGGAGATACCTACCCTTGCTGTTATCTGTTCCTTTTGATAAACTCTGAAATGAGAGGAAATGCTCTTACATCATTTTCTGGAGTCCTGTTTCCTATTTGAGATTTGAGAAACGGCTTGTAGCACTAGGACCTTTGGGAACTTCTTTTTCTGCATGGAAACTAATCAGAATAATGAGTACCCTCTGTGCAAATTCAATATTAGTTCTACACCTAAGGTCAAGCAGAAGTTAATGACAATTTTTTAAGTACAGAAGTCAGTTATGAGACCAACATTACATTTCACACTTTTGTAATTGTAAAATAAAATGCTGGAGTAATTTATGTTAAATTGATTTAAACTACAAAGCATAAATATCATAGCATCCCAGATTAGGGTTTGAGAGAAAATGGCATCTTTGTCACTTGTGCAATAGCTCATTCACTGATTTCCAAGTACCGTTTTTCCATCTTGTGCTTGCTGAGCTTTTTGCATACAGAGGTGCTGAACAATACTGTAAGTGGGAGCCTGTCTCTAATAATTTTTGCATTTTCTTTGTTTCTTTAATTAGCTGATTTACTCAGCTGATTGCACAGCTGTCTGGGCAACACCCCCCCAGGGGTCTGCCAACTGTTTCAGAGATATGTAATGTACTCAGTGAAGGGAAATCTGTATGGTAATTTGCATGTATATATGCAGAAGTAGCAGGAAGGAATAAGAAAGCTCAAAGGCAATTTTTGTATGGCTAATAAAAGGAAACATGTTAAGGATGAGCTTAAAAAGCTTTCTCTTTTCAGTAATTTCTGAGAAAAGATTACTCTTTCATGGTAAATAAGGAACCAATTCTCAGTTGGAAGGTTTTGTTCCTGGGATTATTGCTCTCTTACAAGCAGCTTTTGGGGATTTCAGAGATACTCAGTGCTTGTAAGTTTTCCCCTTTGGTTTGGAAACAGAACTTGGAAAATGCAGGAACATGCATGAGGATGTGGTCTGGTCTAAAATCTGAGGTTTGCAAAGCTGCTCATCTGCTTTTCCATTGCTCAGCACTAGTGCTCTACATAGCCTAGAGGCTTTTAGTTTCCCCAGTGGTGTCAGTATGAGCTATTCATTTTTTTCCACTCTGATAAATTAATAAGCATCAGCAAACATTATAACACTGTCAAACAGATCAGAACTGCCATAGTAACCAACCTCCCTAGAGCTCGCTGTACACCCTCCACAAAGAACAACAAGGGATATCACAAGTTCCATTGTTCAAAATAACAGTAAGTTTTCAAAAATAATGAAATTAGCTTAGTTGTGTGATTAAAAAAAAACAAAATGGGGGGTTGTGTTTTTTCTTAAAAGCTTCACGCCAGCAACTTCCATTTGTAAAAAAACCCAAAACAAAACAAACAAACAAACAAACAAAAAAACCAAAACAAAATAAAACAAAAAAACCCCAAAAATTTCAGAAGATAAACATTTCTCTTAAAAATTTGGAATATAAAAAGAATCTAGAAGTTGTGAACTTCTCAGAAGCTGACAATAAATCAACTGGTGCAGGCTGCTGGCAGCTCTGGAGCCTTCTCCCTGGGGAATATTCTTGCAGATTCCTGAGGTCTTGTTGGTTTGACAGGGACAAAACAACTCCCACAACAGGCTGTAACCATCCAGCAGGGATGAGGCAGTGAAAGTCTGCTGGCTTGTCAAATAAACTAAGTCCCTGTGTTCAGAAGTCTCTTTAACTCCGCCGAGGCGGGAATATGTCTCCTATGTGTAGACAGCACGTAGGTGCCTTTTACTTACTGGCTAGATGAAAGAGATTCATACATGAATTGTGATCACAGAGTACTGAAAAGGCTGAAATCATACAAAGGGCAGACTAGTTTGATGTTCTAGGATGTTAGCAGGGTAAAGAACAATACTAAATAATAAATTAATGTCTGCATTTGAAATGCAGGAGCATCTCTGAGTTCATTAGCAATATAGCCTTAGGGGTGACCGAGCTCTGTATGGCAAGCAGAGCTACCTTTGGAGTGGCTGTGGGGGCAGTGAAGTCCCCATGCAGCCAGAGCAGTCCCAGGTGAGCCGGGCAGTGTTTGTGCAGCTGGAATCCCCCATGCTCAGCTGCTACTGAGGCTGTGCCAGAGGGTTTGCAGCGGGCTAAGCGAGTTTGGTTTTAGCAGCAGCCTAGGGCAGTGCAGAAGCATGTCTGCTGAACGTGGTTTGTGGGCTCTTGTCCCCCAAAATCAGGTGGATAAATGGATTAGATTGATAGATTTCACAAGCTCCATAGATGGATTTCACAGCTAGCTCAAGGCTGCAGCTGGAGTTGTGCGGCATAAGGGGTCTGGCAGCAGCGTTGCCTTCACGAGTGTCCTGTCCCCCTGCCTGCTGCCTGGGTGCTCTGTTCTCAGCCGGGTTGGTAGTAATCCTTTGCCAATCCACAAATCCCGAATGCCTTATGGCAGCACAGAGTGGGAGCAGTCAGTACAGGGGTGTGGGACAGCCGGCAGTGATGGGAAGCTAAACTGGAATGGCCATGTGGGTGCCACCCAGAGCCAGCTGCTTGCAGATGGGCAGATGTCCTTGCCTGTTGTTCAGCAGCAAAATGATAAACTGTGATGGCAGTCCTTTCCTAAGCATTTAAATAATTAGCTTTCACAGTTAACACCCTATTAAGCCAAAGGAGGAAGTTCACACCTCTCCTGGTGTTATTGTTCCAGTCTGGCTGGCTGCAGCAGCGGAATGACGCTGGTGCCTTGGTTTGTGTTGAGAAGGTTATCTTTGCAGCCAGAAGGGGTAGAAAGAAGTAATTTCATTTATAGAAAAGGAAGAAAGCACAATAAAGCAAAGCCTTTGGGAAGATTACAACGCTGTGGGTTCCAGGAGTTGCTTTATGTGTGGATTTTTTTTAACTGTCCTTCCCACTTGCAGTTGGGCAAATGATTCTGCTATATTGAACAAGACAAAGCATTAAAATGAAATAATGTGCTTGTAATATTATGTGACTTTAAAAAATTTTACTCATCAAATGTAATTAATGTAATTAATTACCTTCAAGTTTGTGGCATAAAGCAGAGTGTGTAATGGAGGCACTGCTCTGTGGGTACCCTTGGCAGATTCCTCCTTGGGCAGGGGAAGGTCTGTAGTGCTGCTGGTGTCTGTTCTTACCCCAGTGGGTGCCAGCCTGTGCAGCTAAGGTGACCTCTTTAGCCTGTGTGTTGTGTTCCTTGCTGCTGGAAAGACAAATCCCTTCCAATGCTTTGAATCTACACTAAACTTGGTAGCACGGCTGTGAAAGCAGGGGGAGCTGGGTTGGTCAGTTCCAGTGTGAGCAATGGTTATGGTCCCTTTCCTTTCACACCCCGGTTTGATGGCTGATTCTGCTGTAGTAGCAGGAACAAAATGATTTCTTTTGGTTTCTTATTTCTTGATTATTTTTCCCTGCTGATTTAATGATCTGAAATGGAATTACTAAAGGACAAACCTCTCCCTCACAAGAGTTTTCTGACCTAACATAAGTTTACAGAAGAATCTACTAGCAAAATCTCAGCTCTGCTCTGTGGGGCCACAAGGAACTCAGATCAGATGATGGCCTTTGTGTGGCCTTGAGTGACCATAAAACATCAAAATCCTGAATTCCCCAGACTAATTTGCAAATGGATATATTTGAACTGCACATTAGCAATCTAATGCTCATTTGACTATTTTTTTTCCACTCACGGTGACCTTTCCTCCAAAGGAAAAATGCTGCAGGTAGAAAAGGGAACTGATCACTCTACATTTGTTTGTATTTTTTTCCCTGTCTCAGGTCTCAAGCCAGAACCCAAACACAACATTAAATGCATACATATAGAGCAGGGTAAACTACCTTTGCCTTTCCCTTTTATTGCTGCTTTGTAAAACATGCTGGGATATTTGTATCAGGGAGCAAAGCTGGATTTATGGTGGTGGAGAAAGAAATATTTGGCTCAGCTCCAAAGTTCACAACTTTTTTTTGTATGTACAATTCCAGAATCAGCTTTTGCCTGGGAAATACTTTCCCATCCCACCCTAAGCTTCCGCTTGCTTTTCTTATGGTTGAATTTGCAATGTCAATTTTTTTTTTATCAAAAAGTAAATGGCTAGCTAACAGTAAGTAGGAAATTATCCTTGAATTCTTGTATTTTGTGACAGAACTTATGTAGCTTGCACAGTAACCCATGAGAGCAGTGCCTGGGCCAATTAAGGAATGTCTATGAGTTGTTATAGGGTTAGGAGGCACACTGTGTCCAAAAATACTGCAATCAACTTCTTACATGTATGTGATGGCTCCCAGTACCATAAATTTCTAAAGATACAAGAATATTTTAAGAAATATGTGGGTTTTCTCTGTTTTATAGACAAAACACATAATAACGTTTTCCTACAGAAACCAAGAAAATATAATTAGGGGTTGTTGCTTGTCTATATGGCCACTTCAGCCTTCAAGGGACTGTGTTCTTGTGATGGGGAAAAGGTATGAGATGGTGTGATTCCTTGAGTGTTGTTCCCTGGGTGAAGTTAAATGGTTTACTTGTGGCTGGTCCTTATGGATTTGGATAAGAGGCAAGGAGGACAAAAAAATCAAGTTTGTGATGGAAATTTCGTGAAAAAGAGGTCAAATGCTCCTTCTCTCCCAAGAGAGCTGCAAGAACGTCAGTGTGAGGTCTGTTGTTTTTCTTTTTCCTTTAAGAAAATATTTACTGCTTCTTTTCTACATTCCTTACACAGTCTAAACAACATTGAAGCCAAGGAGAGCTGGGTCTGGATGATAAACTTATTCAGGCTTTTTGGAGTTGAGTTGTGAAATTGCTGATATAAAAACTTTTTCTTCATTTTAATTTTTTTAAGCCATTCACTTAGAGTGCACTTAAACTGAGGCAATTTTCTCATCATCTTTAAAACTGCTCATGTTAAAATCATTCAACACTCAAGGATAGCTATATTCATTGGGGGCTGTGGACATGCACACTCTTTCTCTTCCCCTGTGTGCCAGGTAAGAGATCTTGCTGCCCTCAGTTCTGGGTGTTTGCTGCTTGTCACTGTCTCCCTGGCCAGACACCATCCTCTCACCTGCCCACCATGCCAGGTCAGCCAGAGGTGCTGCTCCCTGAATGTCTGCCTGTTCATTTTGGTTGAAGATGCTCTGGGGTGTTTGCCCTGGCACTGGGAAGGGAAGGGGACACTTGTAATTGAGGCCTGTGACAAGAAGCCTGCAGTTGGCAGGCACTAACCTTTTCCCCTGGCACAGCTGTTTGTGCAGCTCCCATCTGCTCAGGACTGTGGAAAAGCTGGCCGGATCAATGTAAATCACTTAAACCTCGACTCATGGCCCTGTTACCAGCAAGGTGCCACTCCTCTAAATGCCATGATTAATAGCCAGAGTCTGGGGGGATATTTTGCCCATGAGTCCCTACAGCAAACTGATTACAGAAGAAATCAGAAAATTGAAAGGAGAATTGAGGGAATGTTCTGCTAACGCAGACTTAACAATTTGAGAAATTGCTCAAATAACCGATTTTTAGCATCTGTTAATGCCTTGTGGCATTGCAGCATTCCTCTCTCAGGCAGGTTGTTCTATAGGGGTCAACAAATCAATGTCCTGAGTGCTCCATGTCTCCCTCAGTGGCAGGGGGTAGAACAGGGTCATGCACATGTGGGACTGTGCAAGAGGATGGGGTAGCTCTTGGGGAGGAAGGCTGGGAGATGGGTTACACAGGAAGGAACTGCACAGACCCCCCAGCCTGGCTGGATAAAGCAGGTTGCCTTTAGAAACCCTGCACCAGAAAAGCAGGGGTCACACACGGCTGCTCAGGCCATCCCTCTCATTACTGGGTCATTATGTTGTTCCTTTTCCAGACTGGGGCAGAGATATGCCACAAAATCCCAAGAGAGTTTTGGTTTTGCCTAGCTTTAAATATGCTGGAATCTAGTGCCCATTATACATGCTGTCTGTTGCAGCTACAGTCTGACCCCGTGTTCTCAGTATTCACCTTGCATTTTCAGAGGTTTGCTGGTAAAGTGATGCCTGCAAACCCAATGGTGAAGATTTATGTCAGAAATTTGATAATGGATTTAAAAAGATCCTGTAATGGAATAAACTGTATTGACAGAATGACTTATTTCCCCTTTTATAGTTACAGTTACATTTTTATTACCTTTTTTTTTTTGATAGAATAACTGTGGGGGAAGAAACAAAATTATATCCTATATGGCATAGCAATATCAGCAGCAATCCTGCCATAAGAAAAAATAAATCTGTACAATTTTTTTTAGAGGTCAAGAACAGTCCAAAGTTACTTTTCGTTTCAGTTGCTAGATGCTGCCTAAATGCTAGGCTGCTTTTTGTCTGCAGCAGACCCAGAGCACCCATGCAGACACACTCAGCTGGACCTCATGGCTCACATTAGGTGTATGAGCATGGCCATGGTAACCTGGTTATGTCTGGAGATTCAGGCTGAAGATTGCATAGGTGAGGATGCCTGGGGAAGGTGATTCTCCTGCCTGCCAGCCCTTCTGCTCCTTCTGCTCATCAATCAAGTCCTGGGCTGCCTCAGCTTGCAGACATAGTTTTAAGGCAGCACAGGACAGGTGATCCGTGTCTGAACACACTGTGCTCTGGGCTGTGGCTGCTCAGATGCAGCCTGATGAGCAGCTCAGGAACACAGGGGCAAGGGAGAGAGGAGGTGGGCAGGAGGAAGTGCATCAGCTCAGCCCTCCCACCCATCCACCGAAGCCATGAGCCATGAGGTGTTTTTCAGGAAATAGATGCGACAGCTCTGCTGCTTCAAGGACACTTCTGGTGTCACAAATGCTGTGCTTAAACCTGGAAATCACTCAATATGTACTCAAGATCAAAGATACTTGAGTGTGGTTCTTCTAAGGCGATGTGTACAGTATAAGGTAAAGTCACTTTGCATGTGTTTTGTTGGGTCTGACTCTCCCAACTTGTCACATTTCAGAACATCTGAGGGATCAATGTCCCACCAAAATGCAGCAGGTGGCTGTGCTGACTGAAAGGGTACCTTGGGGTATAGAGAGTAAAACTGCCTATAGATGAAGCTGTTTGCAATACAGAAATCTGTGGTGTTCTTTCACAAGAGGTTCCTTGTTTATTTAGCTGGATACTCCTAGCTCTGGTTTTGACCATTCAGGGGATTATAAGTTTGATACAAAACTTTAAAGTCTAGCAAAACTTGCTTGTTTTAAGTGATTTAAGTCATGTTAATTGCATGGGGTTGCTCATTTCTTCTATTGTGCCAGCAGCAAAGAACTTTTGATAAAACATGTCCTGCTACCATTTATTTCTGGAGGTGATTTTCATGGCTAGTGGTGATGTCTGTTAAAATTGACATCACTTTGCTTACAAAGAATTTTCCAAGTCTGAGGTGAGGGATAAATCTGCTTATTTTGTTTAGTCTGACCTGACCTTCTGCAATATAATGGAAGAAGAGGGAGACCTTATTTTTTTATTGCTTAGGAGTCATGATGTCTTGTTACAATGTATGGAAAAGTGAAGTTCCTTTAAATGTCATTGTTTTGTCAGGACTAACAGTAGCATGACTATAACTATTTAGTACTGGATTTTACTGCATGGGGAAAAATTAAGTATGCTGTGTTTAGCATTTTTCCAAACCCAATAAGGTGTACCTTATAGGATCTGTCCAAAACCATTCCAGGAGTTTACTAGAATGCTAAAGTTTAAATATTCCTTGAATGGTCATCCTATTTGATCTAAACTGGGCCATGCCACTTTGCTGCTTTTTGTCATTTAAACCTGCCTGTTTCCAATATATTGCTCTTTCTTATTTTTAGCAATTCATCAAAATGAAGAAAGCAGCAGTCAAGAAATAAGAGGACTAGAAGATCTCAAGGATACCTCTGATGCACAGGTACATATGTAAGATTGATGGAGTCTTGGGAATGTTTCCAGATCTACAAGTTGAAGAACTGCTTTCAATAGCTCTGGGAAATGGATTTTCCTCGATGTTCTGTGCAGGGAGCATGTAGGAGGGAGCAAGTCTGCTAGATCTTATCTTATGTGACTATTTAGAATAAGATTGATGATTATTCTGGGAATTAATACCATGATGTTGCAATTGGACAGCATTCTTCAGCTATCTTTCTGCTCTTTATAGATAATACACATAGCATATACCAGATGTGAAAGTAAAATGAGATGTGGTTTAGGAGGCAAGGGCATATGACATTTTGATTGAATTTTAATCACTGTAAGTAGACATGCAATGAAATAGGGATACTTATTAGTCACTCAAGTGCAAGCAGCAACCTTCTTTTTTTCCCTAACTGCCCTCATTTGCAACCAAAGCACACTTCTGGATATTGCTCGGAAGAAACTAAACTGCCTTTTAGAGTATTTTATTGTGGGATTGCTTACCCTTTTTAATTCTGTGAATCTTTTTAGAATAATCTGCAATTCATTCAATCATTCCATTCATGCGTTCAAGCTGTGCAAGTGCAACTGTATTGTACTGGTACTGATTATTGCTTTTAATTTAAAATTGATTTTTCCCAGTCTTAACTGTTTTTTTCTCCTTCTGTTTCTCTTCCAAATGTTGTGTTCCCCACCAGTTGCCACCTTTTCTCCTTCCCCTGTATGCAGCTTGCAGTTCCTGCCTCTGATTTATCTCCCTAACATCTTGCCAAACTAACAAGTTGTGTGCAAGAAAGACAGGATTTATGCTGATGTCTGTGAGCAAGCCTAGCTGAAAGGGTACAAGCCATGGAGTCAAGAGTGCATTACAGAGATATAGGAAGGACCCAGAGGGAAACACTGACCTCACTGCACAAAAATTTGGATTTCTGTTTCTTCATTGGATTTTTTTTTTGGGGAGGGGAAGGATTTAATGTATTCTTAGTTCTACTTAGTTGCTGTAGTTATAGTTTTTTGAAAATGTTTGTTCCCATTTATGACATAGACAATGCATATGCAAAGCTCCTGTGTAGCCAGCTAATAAGATTACCCTGGAATAATTATAAAAGCCCATAAAAATGTATTATTGGGGTATTGATTCACCCAGATTTTAATTGACTGGAAACCAGCTTCTAAAATTTGAAAGAATATGAAGCACATTTAAAATTGTACAATTATTAAATGAGCAGTTAACAAAAGCATTCATGGGCTCTGCTAGGAGGAGAGCCAGGAGTGTTATCAAAGCAGTGTTTGCTCCAGTTCGTTAGTACCATAAAAATGACATCCAGTGAAGGCCAAATTTGTTTGAGTTTCTTTTAAAGGAGTGAATGACATTTTTCATTTTAGTGGAACTGCGCACATGACTGGAGCAAAGCAAGACATCTTGTCTTTGGAGGCAGTGGCACATGGTTTTAAATTTTCAGGTTGATTAAAGGTAAAGCCAGTAATAATTATATTTTTTCACCAGCTACAGAAAGAGAGAGAGGTATGGTGAAAGAAAACCAAACCACCACAAACCTTCTATTAATAGAATTGAAGGATGTGGTGCCTGCTCTAAACACTGCTCTGTGGGAGAGAGGCCTGATTTACTCTTGAGTTAGTTGACAAAACTGGTAGAAGTGTGAAAAAAAACTAGCAAGGGGATTTTCAAAAGCAAACATGCTGTAAACTATATAAATTATGTAAATAAAAGATCCCATCTTGTCTTCCTAGGGATGTGTTAATTCACCTTTGTGTCGTTGCTAGATGTTCATTTATGACCTATGCAAAAGGAGTATTTTCCAATGGATATGCTGAAACAGAAAGTATCAGCATCTTCCTCTTTCCACCCTCAGTAGAGACAAATTTGCTTTCATTTCTGTGAAACTTCTTAAAATTTCATTTCAAATGTTACATAAACACAATTATAGTAATTCTGAGCCATGAATGGGAGTAAAGCTTTACTATAAGTTACATTCTTTTATCATTCATTAAGGTAAAGCCAGTTAAACGATGAACATTTTTGATTTTCACCTTCACATATGTTAGTAATTGTATCTGTTTTGGTCTACACAAATTAGAGGTCTAAGCACCAACAAGGGTTTTGGAGAATGTGTGCCTGCACAAAATGAAAATCAAAATTGTGCTTTGCGAGTAGGGTGACTTGCCTTTACCCTTTTGTCTAACAGCTTCCAAAGTATTGCTTGAAAATTAAATTCGTATTGAGAAGTGAAAATGACCAGTAATTGGAGACTGTAAACATTTTCCTAACCAGGTTTTAGAAGATCTCATCAATTAATTATTTAATTGACCTGGATGTTTTCTTACAGGTATTTGTACTGAAAAGTCAGTATAAGTGAGGAAATCAGAACTAAAAGTAAAGGATTAATATTTTTTTCTTAATTATGAAAAAACAGGTTTAGCCTTTTGTGTTTCAAGTGCATTCTTTACTCCCAGAGCTAAACATATGCAATTAATTTAATAATACCTTAACCCTCCCAGAAATTTTTTATCCTCTGGAGACTCAGTTAAGTAAGAATTATTTTTCATGTTGTCTGCAACTCTTTAAATGAAAGAGCTGTGACAGGAGGAGGGGACATTTTAAACTGTATATTTCTACTAGGTGGTTGTTGTAGGTCATGGACTCCCTTCTCTGAACACATGTCCTAGTTCCAGCCAGGACAAGGTTAGTCTTTGCAATAGCCAGGACTCAGAGGTTACTCTATACCACCTCCTATCATTGGTGGGGGCAGGGGAAAGGATTCTCTTCCAGGCTGGGATATTGTGGAGGAGGGATTGGTTGGGTACTGTCTGTTGTTGAGGGGTTTCCATGTGAATCATTCCTTATTTGTACTCTATATATCATTATTATTGTTGCTGTTACTGTTTGTTTTCTTATCTCATTGCTCTTTTCAGTAAATTGTTCTTGTCTCAACCTGTGATCTTTGCCTTTTGTGCCTCCAATTCTCTTCAGCTACCCAAAGGAGAAGGGTGAGGGAGCAAAGGTGCCTCATTTAGTCACAGTGGGAGCACTAAACAGGGGAGTGCCATTCCTGAACCAGAGCAGCATAACAGGAAGGTACAAAAAGTGCCTCCACAGCACTAAGAGCCCAGATCCAGAGAGAGTCAAAATCTTTATCATCCTGAAGTCCTAGCAGGTGATACCACTTTGGAGTTGTCGTTAGCCTACATTACACTGATGTAATACTCTGCTAGAAGCATCCTGCGGCCATGAAATAAGCAGGCTTGATTTAGTTGATGTCCCCAAGCACTCAAAATGTTGGAAGTGCAGACATCAGGCCTCTCAAGTCTTAGGATCCCCGTGCAAATTACTGGAGAAAAAGGAGAATATTAGGAAACAATTGATCTGACCATTTTTAAATGTCTATTGTAGAGTGAAAAAATAATCTCTTCCTAAATGTGCCTTTTCTCTATTGATTAAACAAGTCTGGACAACTAGTTCACTATATTCTTCTACATTTGATAAAATCAGTCTTGCTGCTGATCTGCAGGGGATAAGAGTGTGTTTATAAACCAATGTCTTCGATTTAGAAGATAACGGACACTGAACTCATGGACTATGTAAGGAATTTGAGATTGGGCAATGTAATTCCTTAAATTCTCAGTGGATTTCTGACCTTCAAACCAGGGAGTAGGCTCTTTATGTAGGGAAGCTGGTTCCTCAGGAAGCTGGGCTCAGGAGGAGCACAGGACATTCAAGGGACAGGCTGTATCTGAAATCCTTTATTCATCAGAGCAGAAGTGTCTGATGCAGACTTGGGAGGAGATGTCTTCATCCCGACTGAAAGAATGTAGGCATGTACAAATTTCTTTAGATGAGTTGGGTAAGGTTGACTCTGGATTTGCTCGTGGAGCCCATTTTTTCCATAAGCCTTCAAGAACTTATTCATAAAGTGGATTTGTTTTCTTCAGCTTAAGAAATCTTAAACCCCACTTGTTTGTTGGAGAAACTGGCAGGCTGTAGGATGCTTTGGGTGGGCACTCTCACACCTTCATCTGTCATGGACAGGAATTGCTCAAGGCCAAGGGATTGGACCCTGCAGGGTTAGCAAGTCAGGGCATCCCTAGTTTTTGGGCCTGACTTACAAGATGTGTCGTGATTTCTGGAGTAGGTAGTGATTTATTTAAACTCAAGATGAACAGTAGAAAGAAAACTGTGAAGGAAGTTCAGCAGAAAAATGTTTATTTGCAGATTGCCTTTGAAGTCATAGAGCCATATCATAGGTATGCCACATGATGGGCCCTTCCAAGGCATCTGCTGCTCCCATCAGGAAACATCTGGGCTAATAAAAGCTGTGGGGTATCATAGCCCCAGGTCTCAGTTATGCAGAGGCTATATCCATAACCAAATCATAGACAGTGATATCAGCCACTGACTTTGCAAGGAGCAGTTTAGCCCGTTTCAGCTAACTTTGCAATGAGTCTCTACTGTGCCTGTGTGCAAGCATGAATCCATCTTTTTATATGTATCTATCTGGCATTTTTAGAAAACAACCACTTTGACAAAACACTATCAGCATAGCTTGAATAACAGTATTAGCAAAAAACCCAGTTCTAACATAGCTTTTAAAGCAAATATAATTCCCTTCCCTAAACAAAATCTAGAGATACAGATTTGATATTTACCAAATAAATAACTGTGGCACAACTGTCTTTTAACTCCCAAGTCTTGCATATGTGAAAAATGTTTGGAGTGGGAGCAGAGGGAGTTGTAGACTGTTATTTTTAGGAGTGCCTTGTGTTGCACTTCATTCTTTTTCCAGGGCTGTTCCTGGCTAACTTTCCCATGAGTTTTTAACCTCTTGCTCTGTTCTCTTATGTAACAGGAAACAGGCTGACAGGAACAAATAAAACACAGCATATCTGATAGTTGCACTCAGAGGAGAGGTTGATTTAGTTAGCCCTGCCTTCTTTCCTCCAGAGCAGATGCATTTGGAGATTCAGATGTGCTTCTGTTCCTCTCCAGTTGTTCCCCGGGAAGCAGTGACTTGTTTGTGCTCAGCAAGTGGCACCGAAGCACCACAAATATGAGAAAACAAATGCATTTCTTTTAAGGTTGAAATTTATGGTGGTGTCATGTCCTGGGACTGTGGATTTAAGTATCTGTTTGCTCTTTCTCCCACCCTTAAGGCAGGAGTTTTATGCAAGCTTCAGGGAAGAGATGACATCGGACGGATTGAGCTGGTCCAAAAGCTGGCGAGAGAGAACTGCCAGTTTTTGCAGGCGGATAGAAAAGCACTGGAGAAGGCAGAACAAGTAAGACATTTCTTATTTGGGTTTTTTGTTTCTTTCGGGTAGGGGAGGGAGATGTAGGTCACAAAACTGAAATAGCAAAGCTGATGGTCAGAATCCAGGGCACACATTAGTCATGGAGCTGTAGCTGCTCTCCTCTGGCATTTACATTTCTCTAAAGTGCGTTCAGGTCAATAATTGTCAACACACTTAAATTATTATGTTGTCATTAACTGTCAGATGCTGTTGTTAATATCTTATATTAGGATATAGCAGATGATTTCAAGATGCTTTTTACCAAATTGTTGGGTTTTACGGTGTATTTAAATAATGTATAAGGCATATGAATGCTTCAACTACTCTAAATTATCTTAAAATTACTGCGGGCATATTTGGATGCAAGTATTGGCTGAAACTTTTCAGCACAAATTAAAAAGAATGATCTGGATAGGGAGTTCAGCGATGTGTGTTTTTTTCTTTTAAATTGTGTTTTCAATCAAAAGTTACACTGAAGAAAGCAGCATTCTGTTTAATGCTTCTGAAAGCACTTATTCAGATGTTAATAACTGGACTGAAAATTCACAGAAACTTGACTGCTTTGCTTATAGCACAGTGTCTCCTAATTTTGTTCTCCTAGTAAAGACTTCTATTATGATTGCATATTCATCTAAAGGTGCAGAGGATAATAACTACAAGAAACAACAAAAAACCCACCTTGTCTTCATGTCTCTTGCCATCATGTATATGCAATTTATTCCATTTTCTGCTCACTGGACAGTAGAAAAAAGACTTGTGCTTTAGAAAAGAAATACTTTTCAGCTCATCTGCAAGTTCATTCCTACTGAAATAAGGAAAAGAGAAGGATGAAGTGTTTGTTCAGAGCTTCATGCTGTTCTGTTTGGCTGCATCGAGGGTCTGGTCTGGTGTAGTTAGATGTGTAATTGTATCAGTAAATGTGCAGAAGGGAGGAGGGCAATTAGCAAAGGCTAATTACCCAAGATTAAATGGTTTCTCAGCTGACCCTCTAGCAATGGATGTCTAGGAGAATTTCTATATATCTTCAAACTGTATCCACAAAGCACAATTAAAAGTTGAGGTGCTCAAGCAAAGAAGATTTTAAACAGGATAGATTTCTACCGTGTTTCAGGATTTGGAAACAAGATTACAGATATGTGAGCATAGATGAGAGGGGGATGTTGGGACTGTTACTCAAAAAATTTAGTGGATATTTTTGCTGCTACTCTGGTCATTGCAAAGGGCGCTGTGGAGTCAGCTGCAGCTCTGTAGCTGCAGATTACAGTACAGTTCCAAAAATGGAAAGGAAAGCTGCACTCAGCTTCTCTTCTCCTTTTGAAAAGTATGGTACTTAATAGTTGCTGCTATTTAGGAGATGAGTGACTTCAGTTTAGCAGGAGCTCAAGCAATTTGCTCATACCCGTCCTGAGCAGCATAACATAGCGATTACTCTCAGACAAGGATATGCCTTTAGATCTTTAGGACATGATTTTGGAGGTGACAGCAAGGAGAAAGGAAGGTCGCCTGAAACACTGCAGAAGCCCAGGTCATTACTCATGTGCCCTTTTTTTTTTGGGTGGGGAATGTCCTACAGCTAGTGCTGGCAACAATAAATCATGGTGTGCTTCTTCCCTCTGTTGTGCACTCTGCTGGTTGTTGTAGGGTGGGTCCAGGCAGCCCATGCCCAGATATAAGAGAGACCTAAAGTCCTTCTTGTGGGTGTGTCTGGTAAGCCCCAGAAGTCAGCTAGACTACTGACTTCATCAGGAACAGTCACCAAGAGGACACCCTGAACATGGGCAAGGTTTGTCGTAGCTTCTCAGTTTAGCTGACTCAGGTAACTTTCACTGGGAAAAAAGCACACATTGCCATGGCAGGGCAGTGGGCTGCATATGTTCAGGAAGCCGTGAGCTTCCATCCCTTCCTCTCCCTCCCTTCCTCCCGTGTGCTCTGAGAGCTGATCCGGTGCACGTGCAGGTGGCAGGATTTGACTGGCTGGGCAGGGCTCACTGCTCCAGGCAGATATCCCCCCTCTTCTCCAAGGAGAAAAGCAGCAGGCTGAATTGTAGTGAGTAAAGTGTAGTGAATACTGCTTGGATCCAGGATTTCAGCCCTTCCCATCTCATCCTGCTGCTACAAAAGTGATGGCAGATTCATTGGCATTGGCTTGCTCTCCAGTCCCTTGGGCTCACTGCAAATGTTAGAGGAACAGCATGTTCAGGGCGTGGTATCCTTATGATGTGTAACATGCCCATTTTTTTAATATTTAAAAGCATAGCTTATTTTGCACTGCTTTCTTTGTAACACAGGATGATGGGCACTCAGTGCAGGATAAAATGGAGATGCTCTGTGCATTTTACACAGGACCCTCATTTCTCAGCAAGTATTCCTGCAATAAAGCTTTCACCATCTTTCCCTCCTGGGGAGCCCAAACTGGGCTTTCTTGGATGATCTGCCTTCTTCAAAAGAATGGCATGCAGTCTGTAAATGAGAGGCCTGAACACCCTGCCAGGCTGTTCTCCCTGCCCTTGGAGAGCCTGCTATGCAGGCTGGCCTCCTGGCAGTCCAGCTCAAAGCAGAAATGCTGCTGGCTTGCAGGGCTATGTGTTTATCAGCTTGGGCCAGTGTCACTGTTAAAAGCTAGGGGCTTCATAACCTGCCTGGAAGTTAAGCTGCTCTTTCCAAAATGGCCAATGGAAAATTTTGCCTGAAGGAGAGTTCTCTAGTTTGTTCTCCTTTAGGAATATGAAAAAAAACCCAAAATCCCAACTTGAAGATGGAGTTAGAATTGTGCATATGCATAATTCCTCTCTACATGTATTGTGTCCCAAGCACATGATGGAAACGAAGTTATGGCTCCTCCGGTGCTATACCCACGGTGTTTCTAAAGCAGGTCTCTTCAGATTAGTACAGCCTCACATGCACATTTTGCATTAGCAGCAAATATAAATGTGATATAATGGAGCTCTGATGATTCCTGTGCTTTCCTGTAAAGAAGAAAGGGTTCTCAGCCTAATTGAAGAATTTGGTACTTATGTGGTAGCCCGATAGCTCTTTCCTGTACAGTGACTGGGGTGTGGAGCGTGATGGGGAGTGAGACTGGTTGGCTAGGAGATATCCCTAAGCTCTCCTGTCACCCAAATAAATAGTCACCTTCTTCATCTGAGTTTGAGTACAGAAGTTAATGACTCACTTAAAGAAGATAGATGACACTTGGATGCACTAGAGGTTTTTGGCAGATAAAGTACCTAAATGTGTTCTTTGAGGTGTGGTGTTGGGAGTTTGTGGTCCAGAAGGAACAGGTGAAGCATGGACTAGTTTGGGGTGCTAGTTCAGGAGATGAAATATAATTATTTTTTCTCAGAAAAAGCAGATGGTTGGGAACAAGGAATGTAAGTGACAGCTGGCTGGCTCACTGGAAGAAAGCTTGGTTTGGAACTAGTGGGTGGGAGAAGGGATTCCTTTAGTCTGGCTGAGTTCTGGAGAGTGTAAAATTGGCGTGTATATATATCTATATCTGTAAGATGATTTGCACAAAATCAGAAAGTCCACACTGGTTTTTTTTTTTTTTTAGCTTTCTGCTATGCTATCATTTCGCATTTATGGTCTGAATGAAAAAAGAGCTTTGAATAACTCATAATTTAAAAAGTTCTGTTTTCAGTTTCTGTTATATGTGAGCTGCTGAATTGATTTTGACATTGGAAGCTGACAGTGACTGGGCTAGATTGGTATATTGGAAGTGGTGTTCCATGGTAGCGCACAGTGCCAACTTCTTCTCTGGTAAATACAGTGTTTGAAAAGTGCTCTAACCATAACAGTGCTCACAGACTTGTAGGGAAAAACAAAAACTAACAGTGATTTTTTTTTCCCCACTCCCTCTTCCTAATGTGTTAGAATAAGGTGCTTAATGAAGGCACTGATCATACCGTATGTGTTAGGCTCCCTATAACTTCAGCTTTGTTAATGAGTAGAAAGTAAATAGAACTAAAAAAGCTTCTAAATAGGCAGATAAGCTTCTTCTCTGTGCTTTTGCATTCCTACAATGTATTGATAAATAAATAAAATTAAATTATTGTCTAAAACACACAGAAATTATTTTAATATCAAATGTGGGGTAGCATAAAAAAGCT
Organism: Ammospiza caudacuta; assembly: GCF_027887145.1. Classification (NCBI taxonomy): domain Eukaryota; kingdom Metazoa; phylum Chordata; class Aves; order Passeriformes; family Passerellidae; genus Ammospiza; species Ammospiza caudacuta. Next base: position 32,433,517 of record NC_080593.1, on the reverse strand, counting down.
ATGCAAGCTTGCAGTTCTAATTTTATCATTACATGCAAATCATACCTATAAGACTAGGGAAATGTGAAACTGGATATTTGTATTTTTATGTAATTTAAATATTTAATTTCCTTAAAAAATTGCTTTGACAGAAAATAGATGAAAATTCTGTAGTGAAATATTCAGCTATAGAGCAAGCCTGCTTTTTGGAGAGGTTTGCTTATTATTACCATTAATTATAATATAGAAAGCAAGCTGTGTGTGTAAAGCCATTTGAAGTCATTTATCATGGCTTTTTTTCCCCTCCAGCATATATTTGGGATGCATTCAAGACATATTTGCACTAAACCATAGTTTTTGAAATTCCTTTTAGTCAACTATAACTCGGATAATGCCTTTGTAATAGATGTGAAAATGTGTTGTACAGTATTTCCAGTTATTATTTCAATGAAGTGTTGCACTCATTAAGAAAATCATGTCTGTTTATAGTGTCATTTTTTAAGTAAAATTGTAAAAGGCCTTTTCACCTCAGCAAATGGAGAGAATATTCTTTAGATTGTAGTATCAATTTCATAGTCAGATCAACTGAATAAGATGTTCACAAACCGACTGTAATGTTCCAAGGAGGTTCTTACGGTACTTTGCTGTGTCAGGAGGAAGGGGAACATTTCCTAAATCCACCCTATAATCCCTTTACAGATTAATCTATATATTAGTTAGAATTACCTGCTGTTTAAAAGAATATAAGTACTACAGCTTGGGGGTATTGATTCTGTGACTTAATTCAAGATGAAAGGGATATATTATTTGAGGCAGGTATGTTTTCAGAAGGACAGCAGATACTGAGGAGCAGTTCTGTTAATTTGCTGGGTACTAACTTTTGTAATCAGTGGTCTCATTTGGAAGACAGATTATTTGCTCATTGAAGCAGGTTAGTGGTTGAGCTGAAGCTGTTAAAAGGCTCACAACAGAAGATTAATGATTTAGAGCCTTGGGTTGTATAGATTACTCATGACTGAGGAATTTCATAAGGAAATTCCAGCCGTGACACACCAGGGGTATTTTTAGGGTGCCCAGCTGGACACCTGCAAGGAGACAAAAAGAATGCCAGGGCTTGTCCAGAGCTGCACTTTTGGTTATCTTGACAAAGCTGTGGCATTGGGCTGCTGTACTGCTGGACTGACAGTCAGTAATCGGGGATGGAAAAATATTCTTTAAAACATTGACATCAAGTCATGTCTGAATACAGCCAGTGACCGAAATCTGTGCATTACTTTCTAAAAACATCATTTTGTTATGTCTGCTCTGTTTGGGACAAATCTATGGGGTAGCTTGTAGGTTTACTGTTTTTGACTCTTGGCAGCTGCTCTGCATCTTTTTGCAGATCTGTGGGTCAAGTGGTCATAACAACTACAACGCAGCTTTGCAAAAACTTTCATGACTTGAATAGCTATGAGGTGGTATAGATATCTAAAGTCATGTAAACAGAATGGACTTGGCATGTCAGCACAGGAGTTTGCTGTTTCTCTTTATATCTCTTGGACCTGCCAGCACTAGCAGAGAGAGCTGTACCAGGGTAAGATGATAGTTTGCAATTTTGATTTCGTCTTCAATTACAAGCCAAGAAAAATGAATCTATCAATAAGATTGTCAGTATATACTTCCTTGTTGAGCAAGAATAAGTAATTAAGAGTTAGGTACATGTTTGCTGTGGAGGTAACTTGAAGTTCAAGTCTCTGGTCTGAATCAGGGGAAACAGGGAGTGGAATCTAGTTCTATCATGTTCTGGAGAGAATGTCCTATTCCAGATGCTCAATTTTTCATCTGCTGGAATGAATGCATAGCTCCAGGTGATCACCTGTTTTTCATAAGCCAACCTCTTTATCTTCTGAGAAGAAAAGGTTTCTACAGGTCCTATGCTTTTTTTTATTCTTTTTTTTTCCTTTTTTTTCCCTTTTTTTCCCTATTTTTTTTTTCTTTCTTTCTTTCTTTTTTTTTTTTTTTTTCCATTATGGAATGGGCACCTCTTTGAAAAGGCATCTTTTTGAAATGGAGAAAGTTTGCCAGAGATAAGGATCCTCCTGTTCAGATGTAGGACTGGGATCATCTACATGCTTGTTTCAGTCTTTTGCAGCACTTTAAAAAAAAATGATAGAATTATTTTTATTTACTACATACTTTTAAGAGGACTTCCCATTCCTTTTTAGTGTCTATTTAATCCCTAGAGTCTATTTAATCTCCTCCAAAGTTCTGGAGGAGAACATCCTCATGCCAGGAGCGCAAAAGAGTGGTGCCATTATGTGATCCTTCCCCTTATAAAAATAAAGCACTTGAGTCATGCTTGTGCTCCCATGATATATTGTGAGCATAGTATGGGAACACATTGAGTAGAAACCTCACTATTTTCCTTTAAGTCAAGTCACATATTCCCACAATACTTTCTTTCCTCCAGATGCTCATCCTAGTGTTTAAAAGAAAAGAAAGCCTAATTTTCTCTTCTTTGATTTATTCTGTAACATTATACTACTTTGTATAGGAGGAAATTCCACATACACATTTTGCACGCTGGGCTTTCTTTAGAGTGGAATGGTGACTCATTCTTGTGTGGGACAATGACTTAGGTCCTGAGCTGAAAGGGGTAAAAGGGCCACATGGTACTTAGCAGACTAAAACCTGGGAGACAGAACTTTAAATTTTTATTTTTGACTCTGTTGGTTATTTAATAACCTTCTTCAAATCTCATCACTTTTCTGCACCTTTGTTTACCCAGGTATAAAATGAAGTGTTAAACATGTGGGACCTTGAAGGACACCATAAAACTTGCAGTGGTTAATGAATGTTGAGGAATTGCTTTGGGATCCTTGAGACTTGGTTCAGAAATCCCAAGGAAGCTGGAAGTGGGTTGAAATGTTGATGGCCAGAGGGAACTTTTTTAAAACTCCTGAGCATAGCTGAGGTGAGGCCAAACATTTGCAGTCCCTACACAGCCTCGGGGTCCTCGGGCATCGCTTCAGGGGCTGTGCTGCCCCAGAGGCTTGTCCCCAGCCCTGGGCTGGCCCAGGTAGTGCTGCTTTTTGAAGTGACACAGGGAATGATGAAGCAGAAAAATACAATTAATATACCTTCCTTATGGGGTTGTTTTCCAGCCAGATTGGTTCCCCTCACGTTATGGGGACACGGATAGGAGGTGAGAATAAGATGGTGTCAGGGATGACCTGTGCTGGTGAGAGCCACTCTGCTGCTCCTGGTGAAACACAGCCATCCTCCTTAATTCCCCAAAGCCTTGTGACTTACCCAATCCAGAAACCGGACTGGGTCAAATGAAATGTCCTTGCATTTTTTTGCTTGGCAGTATTTCAATCTAGATCCCGTGCTTCACCAAGTGGCTTCATGAAGGCACACACGCACACAGAAGGGGGTGAGTGATGAATGGGGGTCAACATCCAGGAGCAGGGAGAGGACACACTTGTTTCTCATGGGCAGCAGGACTGCACAGTTCTGGTGGTATCAAGACTGAAAGCATGGCTCCTTGGTCCTGCCTTTTCTCCATTAATCACATGAAGAAGTAGAGAAAGTCTGTGAGACCTCCAATCTGCAGGTTGTCACTGTCCCCTGCTTCTGTGTTTCTCTCTGGATTTTGAATCACTAACCTGCTTCTAGACTGTCCAAAGGCTTACACAGAATTAATCTTATCATATTCTTCCTCTGGAGAAGTAGAAATTACCAGTTTATTAGTTCAAAGCATCTGCTCTTTTTTTTTCTGACATTAAATTGTCCCTCTCTTCATGTGATAAATACATTTGATGACATTCTGAATGTTCTTTTCTCCATTTTCCTGATTTATGACATCAAAAATTCCCAGTTATGCTGATGATACATCCTGCCATCTACTTCTGTACAGTTACTACTACCCTTTTTCTGGGAACTCTGAATAACAAAGATGTCTGGTTGTCTCTGTTAAGTTAGGGAATTTGTTACCTAAATTCAAGAAGATAAAAAAGAAAAGTTGATAATGCTTTGAATATGTACCATGCAAATTTATGTCAGATATTTTAAGCAGTTTCCGAATTTCAGGAATAGTAGTTTTGTCTTTCACATTTCAGTGGTGCAGAACTTTTAAGTAATTTATGGTTTTACCAGACTTTTCTGTTGGAATTTAAACCAATCAAGGCCATCTCGTTTTGGCTCATAGTCTAGACCTGGCTGAAAAGAGCTACCCAAGATAACTGGAAAACTTTTTGATAAGCTAGAAACCAATGGCTGTCTACCACAGCTTCCTCTTTGGAATCTCTGTATGAGATTCAGTAGTCTGCCCAGAGATCAGAGTCATGTAAAAAGGATTCAGTGCTTTAGGTATCCATTTTTTTCTCTTTCTTTTTCCTCCTATCCTCCTGAATAAGTTCAGGAAGAACATTCCATTTCATTGTAGTGAAGATTTGGGCCAGTAAGATACCTGTCCAGTGTCATTAAACAAGTGAACACATTTCTGCATGTCAAACTTTGCTTTGCTTCAAATAGAAACAACATTGGAGCAAATTCTGTACTGAGATCTGGAGTCTGTGCTAAGGTCAGTGTGATTCCAGTGGCAGGATGCTCTGGAGTCAATGAGACCTGTGTCAGGGCTTCACTGGAATAAATGCTGACAGCATTTGTAGGCATCTGTTCCTGCAGGCGTGCTCTGGAGACCACCTGGACAATGGCAGTGTGGAAACAGCCTTTTCCCTCTGTTCAGCTGCCTCTCCTGTGCCACAGTCAGGCTATCTGCTCTGACTTTTTGGAAAAAAAATGGCAGCTATAAAATGGCTGTCTCTGCCTTCTTTGTTGAAACCACATACACAGCAGGAATGTAAGGACACTTTGACCTTGTATTTTTTGCAGGCTCCTCTTTTCTTCCCCCCAATATTTATTTATTTTAATCATGAAACCTTCCTAAAATCTCCCCTCAAACCTGTCCTTTTGCTCTGGCCATTCCATCACTCACTGTGCCTCCATTTTAAAGTTTAATTCAGCCCCTGCTGATGTTAATAGATATTTTTTTGTGAGAGCAGTATATAGCCTGTAGAGTCTAAAGCTTTTGTCACACCGTAGCCATGGAAGGTGGTGGCATTTTGCAAGATGTGCTTGACACACGGCCACCTGTAGAGAACACTGATTTGGTAGCAGTTAATACACTACTTGCATCCATTTTTCTTGGTTCTGTGTGGCAGCTCAAAGAGCAAAGGAATGAAAACCCGGGTGATTAGTAGTATTTTTGCTGACTATCTTCCTCTAAATCAAAGCAGATATTCCCCTCTCCTTCCTCGATTAGTGTTCCTACCGCTGTGTGCAGCACCTCCTCTATTCTAATTCACAGCTCATGAAAACGAGGTCTCAAGTGCATATGCACGGATTTCATTTTAACTACCCAGTGAAAAGTTTTAATTAGGTGTTTCATGTGGAAACATGAAACAGGGTTTGAAATTAGCAGTGACCTTGCAGCCTTCCTCGAATACATTTTCGGATCCCGTGTGGCAGGCAGTTCCCAGCTCTTTTTGTCACTGCCTGCAACGCGAGCATCCGAGCAGCGAAGGCTCTGACGTGTGGGAGCAGCAGCACTTGCTGGTTGCAGGAAAAAGTACTTTAGCCTCTTTTGATGACTGGGAAAATAATAGGATGACCTAACTCAGGAAGAGCTTGAATAGTGGCTGGTAATTCCTTTAACAGCTTGCTGAAGATCAAATCTGAGATGGATTTCCAGGCTCGGAACAAGGGTAAGCCCTGAACAGGGGGTGACGCTGAGCTACACAGCCCTGTTTGATCAAGGGAAGGGCCTGCAGCTCACATGCCTTTGTTGGCTGCTGTGCATCAGCTCTGTCCCCTGCCAGCCTGGCTGACTCTGCTGGACTGAGAGCACCATCCCTCATTTCATCTCATTTTCCCTGGAAGGTGAGGGGAGTACACCTGTGTGTTGTATCAGGAGCAGCATTCCTGCTTAGTCTGGTGCTGGGAGGAACAAAGACAAGCTTTGCTCTTTTTGGCAGAATAGAAGACGAGCACAGAATGAAAATGTGCATCACCTTTTTGGCTTGGTTGCAATATCACAGTGTTTCTCCTGTTTTGGGAGATGATAATATTTGTTCAATGAATACAGCATCAGTTGAAGCTCTTTTACAAAATACTTTCATATTGCAAATGGGGGATTCATCACCACCACAGGAATGTTTAAAACACATCTGTGGGTACAAATAGAACTGTTAAATCGATTTACTCTTCGTAATATATGCTGTTTGGCCATATTTAGCAAATTAATAGAGACTGGATGTGGTCAGGGTCAGAGAAGACACTAATCAGAGCTGACTGAAGTGGCCACAATTTCAGTTCTTATGCATAAAGCCTGGTTGTTCAGTCTTCAGCTAAAAACCACATACATTCAGGCCTGGGCTTCCTTGTGTGAATGGCAAATAGCTGGGAATGTACTGACACTCTGGCTTTGTCTCCTCAGGTGAGAAACCTGAATCTTTTCAGTGTAATCCACACAGTAATTCAGTCTGTGTAAATAATCTCTCAGTCTCTACACAGTACCTGTATTGAGCTAATCATTGGACCATATTGATTTCTTTTGGGATTCTTGGATTTTGATGAACTTATGAAAAACAAGCATGAAGCATGGAGTCTTTCTCAGGATTTCACCAAGGATGTGGCAGAATTCTTCTCCACCATGAAATTTGCAGTGTTTATGGTCCCCCAATTCTCCTCCTGTAGAGACACCTGCCTATGTGTGCATGTGCTGTATGTATTTATTCATTAAGCAAATTACATACCTTGCTAAAAGCAAAGACAATCTCTAACAAAGACTATTTATGGAACCCCTTTTCACACTGTAGAATGAACCAGTCATTTAAACACACAGTTTCAGTTGTTAACATAAAGAAGATGCTTTCTCCTGGTGACCCATCTGTTCTGACAGTCCTTTCCTTCTCTTCCTTTTTTCAGATTACATCGGGTTTTTGTCTAGCAGATTCTGAAAAGTTTCAACCTCTTTTTCAGTTCTTTAGATTAAAACCTAGGCTTGGTCATCAGTAGGGGTGTTTGAGTAGTTAGGGCACACTAGGTGGCTGAGTGATACTATAGATAGGTTGAAGCAGATCCCCTGAACCACCTGAGACTTGCTTGTGGTGGCAGATTTTTAATGTGGGACATCAAATCAGGTACTTTCTTAAAAATGGTCCCTATAAATTCTTTTCTTTTCAGTGCATGAGCTATAGTTTCAATTTCTAAGGATGTGCCTAAAAATGTGCCTCTCTTACTTCGTTTTAGACTCTTCCTTGTAGGAATGTATGCAGGAACTGGGGGAGCATGTTCCAATTTTCCAGCAGAGCTGTGGGTACGTGTGCTGGTTTGTGTGGGATCTGCAGAGCTGCTCTGCTCTTGCACTGGGTGCCCGTATGCTCCCTGTAACTCGTCTGTTCTCACTCTCCCACCCCCAGCTGTCACACAGACACACACATATGTGTATGTGCAGCTATGACTGTCTCTTCCCTGGAGCAAAACTTAGTTTTGTACTCAGTAGGCAAAATGGCTACAGTTTTACCACACCACTGTCCTTTGCAGCTGCTGTAGCAATGCTCTCCAGTTCTGTCTAATATTTTTATTGGTTAATCAATTGACACATACTGTTTTCATTGCAGTGACATGTAAATAGTAAATATTTGCATTAGGCAAAAGCTATACAGTAAATCATGCAATAACTGTTGTTTTAAAATGCTATTAGTTTTTAATCTGTGTGATGTTCAATATGTATTAAGCATGCCCTAAGAATAAAAGAAGTAAAACAAATAGCAATTTACTCATTTAAGTATGGTAGAAATTCATGTCTTACCTGCTGTAAGAAGAAACAAAAATTCAGTATTCCAGCAGAAGTATCAAAAAACTGTAAAAATTGCTTGACCATTTTCTTGTCAAAATTAGCTCTAAAATCATAGGCATTTGCAATCTTCCTTGTAATTCATTAATGCTGCAGTTTCCGGTGTTCCAGTGCTCTCGTGTGTGGAAAGGATCTGCGTCAAATAGTTGGATGCCTAGCCTGCTTGAAAAAAATCCTATTGATTAAGGTCTAATAATACATCCCATCCAGAGATTCTTCATTTGGGCAATTTTGTGAATGCAGCAGAACATGCAATACCAATATGTCCTTCACCACCTTTGCTTTTGTAAGAAATAATTTGTTCCAATTTTTTACTTTTTTTTTTTCCATGCACAGTTTAAGTGCTTGTTACAGCAAAACTTCTTCACTTTCCTACCTTAGACAATATATTTAATGAACTTTATCTGCATTGCCCTGTTAAGGGCAAGGAGCTAGGAACTACCTCTAAATAGACTAGAGCTTTTATGGAAATGAAAGCACCAAAGAGTTGCTTCATCATGGGAAATCACTGCCAAATGTCGTGTGAGCTCTTGCTCTCCTGGCAGACACAATGTAGAGAAACATTTTCATTTTTAGCATCTTGACATTCAACTTTTTGACTTCTTATGCTTTACCACTTTTTAGCATATGAATATTTTCCATTAAAATGTGTTGTTATGAATTTTCTTATATTGAAATAACAGTTGATATAATTTGGAGATATAGATAATTAGAAACTTAGATCATTCTGTACTGAAGCACTCTAATAAGATAAATGAAAACCTGCATTTCATTTTTAGCACAGTATAATATTTAATAAGCTAAAGCTTAAAATCTGATGAATTGGCAATGATTTTGTGATTTGATATTCAGAAAGAATGTGTCCTGAATACCAAATGAGTGAAAGTTGCTGTGGAATATCATTGCTACATTTTTTACTTTGACCTTGAGAACTGAGTTGGTTTAGTGTTTTTACACTGCTAACCTTGAAACACAGTAATTGGAAAAACAGTGCTGAAGGTTAGCAGTGCTTTTACTTGAGTTATCATAGGGGAATGGTTTGAAGTTTATGGGGGTGGAGAGAAATTTTCTTCAAGACCTTCAAATAGCCTTAAAGTTTTGGTGATGACAGCACTTTAACTTATCGTTATCCTAAAAGTGTCCTTCTGAGCTAGTGAAGCCTTACATACCTAAAAGAAAAAGTAACTGCAGAAAGGGGTTTAAGTATGCCCAGGAAGCTGCTGACAAATCTTTTCTGAAGCTGCAGAAATATAGCCTCCTGCACTGGGGATGTGAGACCTCACAAAATATCCTTGGTGCAGCCTTGTTTTGTAGGTCAGGTGAATAGCTATGGGTAGAGATCATACTTGCCATGTCAAGTAAATGCTCATGAGCCCAAGTCTCATCCCCCTCTTTGCTGGTTGTTAGCAGGCAGCCAATGCACCAGTACAGATGAAGGGTAGGTGAAGAAAGATGTTTTGCATAGGGAGGGTTTTGTCTGGAATAAACAGAGGCATAAGACAGAAACAACAGGCTTGTGTTTTCATTTTTTTCTTTACTGAATGAATAGTTACACTGTAAACTGCACATTCATTACTTGCACTGGAAAAAAATTCTGACATATTTCAGGAGCATTAGATAGTGATCACTTGCATTTTAAGGGAGCAGAAGAAAGTGTAAGCAACTTCTGCTTAGGGTCATCTGAAAATATAATTAATTTTATTAAAAATTTAACAGAAACCTAGTGTTTTAGTTGGGATTTTAGACTTTGTCTTTCCCCTACCCTGCCCTGCCCCTCACTGTGGTCTCCATGTTTCTGATTTCCTCCAATGCATGTGTTAAAATTCAAGGCATCTATAAGGCACATGTCCTCCTGACCTAGTGCTGTAGTTATGATGATGCATAAAATAAATCATTGCAATTATGGAGGCAGTCTCAAGCACTTAGTAACTCATGCAATTGCTCCTTGAAACATGACTGCACTGAAGAAAGGATCATTAGTTATTTCCCTGGAGTACTTGGATATTGTAACCCTCTCCACAGGGTTCCATTAGGGAGTTAAGACCCGGTCATCTGTCCATACATCTCATTTTATGTTTCTGTTACTCAAATGCTCTGTGATAGATGGTGAATTCCAGACTCTGTGTCTTCTTCACCCTCAGCATCTCCTTATCTATCAAAGTTCAGGTCAAATAGTAAATGACCAACCACGTGGGAAGGAAGAACCCAACAATGACAAAGTAAACAGGTTTAAGAAGTAGTTTCTGGAAGGACTTAGGAGAGAAGGTGGATTTATGAGATTTATGACATAAAAATAATTTCCTGAGCAGGCATAAAGAAGTTGGTGAAATGAGATCTCACGTTATACATGAAAAGGATGTAGCTGTAGAAAGCTATATAAACTGTTTGAAGCTATGATGGTCAGGAAGGAATCAAAGCTGGAAATGGGGGAAGGGAAGACAGGATCAGAGATATGTGAGAGTTTCAGTATTCCTTGTGTGGCATAAAAGGTGTTGGCAGTGTCTAAGTAGTCTGTAGTATGCAGTCTGAGAGTAATGGGATGTGATGAGAGAAGAAGAATGGGAGAAGATCAGAAGATCCCATTGTCAGCAGAAAATTGCAGCCTGTGGTGAAGCCTTTGTTGGCTGAAGAAATCACTGTATGATATCAGAAGCTGATAAATGGCATCATGGAGTGTCCTTCTCTCCCTAATGGTAACACCAGCTTGCTCAGGAGGAGATACTTCAAAGAAGGAGAAGGGAGTGACCCAAGGGAGATTGTTTGGGAACCTGGTGTCAATGCTGCTCCTCATGGTGAATTTAGCTGAAGAGAGAAGGAGCCTTATGTAGGCATGATAGTGGCTGAAGAAGAGCTAGAGAAGGGCAGCAGGGAAGTACAGTGAAAGCCCAGTGGCTGATGGATGGACTGAGACTTTATGGATGGTCTGTCAGTAGAGCAGCATGGTTTGAGGGGTTGTTCTGAAGAGAGCTGTCCCTTACCACGTGGAGAAAGGAAGGCTATGTCAGACAGAGCTGGTATGTTAGCTGCTGATAATATCAGAGCCCAGCAAAACATGCAGCAGCCTGGCTAAGGGTAGATCAGATGTCCTTGTTTTGGAGGCAGCAACATCCCTCAGAAGGGTGGAGCAGATGGCTGGAGGCAGCAACAGCTCCAGCTCCAGCTTGATGTGCTCCTGCACGTCTGGCAGCCTCCATGCTGGCAGCAAGGCTTTTCCTTCCAGGGCTGCTGTGAATGGTCTTCTGGTGCAGGGGCTACAACACCATTTGACATACCCTGTCATTGTAAGGTTTCGTGGTCTTGACTGAGGTAAATCCCAGCAAAACATTCAATATTTGATCCTCTTTTTCCAGTATTTCTTCCTATTCTAATGACAGAGCTGGTTAAATCCCCCCACACAAAAATAACATTGGATTACTTCTGCCAACTTTTTGCAGAAGAGACAGTGAAATCTGGACTGTGCCACAGTTCTGCATGTGTTCCTCCTCAGAGGAACCATTCCCTGCGGAGGAGGTCACACAAGGAGGCAGATGAGTGTTTACTCGAGATGCCTTGCATCTCATTGCAGATACAATGTGATTTACTAGTTGCCATGGTAACAGTGCTTTTTTCATTCCATAACTTGAATAAATGTTGAGGTTGCCCTTGGTATAACTAACTTAGCTCCCTTCTAAATCTGGGCACGATTGTATTATCTAAGGAAAGCAGAGAGGAGACTCCCTACTGAAATAAATTTAGAGCATGTAGGCATGCAACAAGCAGGTACATGATTCCATCAGGCACAAAATAAGGAATAAATTAATATATGATTATCTAAAATTATAAAATATAAAGAAATATAAAACGTTGCTTCATAATGTGGTGTCATACATTTTTCTGTAATTTGTATTGTTTGTGACACTTTGGTTTTCTTCGATACATGAAAACTTATTTAATAATTTTATGGCTATTTCTTTATATAGGTATGCAAAAAATCACTTTTCTTCTTTTTCTTTGTTGTAATCCTGCAATAAAATTCCTTTATTTCTTGGGTGCTATAACCTCCAGTTCTGAATTAATTATTGCTGTCAAGAGTTGATTGTTAACCTGCTCTTTCCCACCTCCCTTATTCTTTCATGTTTTCCTTTTGTTAATTGTGGACAACAGATATTATACCAAAACAAATGGGTCCTTTAATTTGCTCCCATACATGTAACATTAGAAAAAAGCATTCTAGATAGAAGCAGCCTGATTTTTCTCATTTCTATAGTTACTATTGGCATCAGTGAATATTTTATCCTGCATAATAAATGCAGAATCACATCTCCTGCTATTAGGTGGAAGGAGTGAGTTTTATTTTTCATTCTAACTCCTTTTCCTTTTTTTTTTTTTTTGGCAGCTTTATTGCATGCTCTTCAGATTTCTGTCTACTTAGGATGTTATCAAGTCTGTGAGCGACTAGTGGCTTATCTATGTTTGAATGATTTAGATTCATGAATTAATTAACAAGAAAAGAACCATTAGAAAGCATTAGTGAAAAGGCTGGTGATTTCAGGCTATTTTGGAGAGAATTAGAACTGTCATCCAAACCCAAGGAAATTGTAGCCATTGTGATTCATGCTTTCCTCAAAAGAAATCACTGTATTATGTCTAACTTAGTTGAAAACAACCACCAAACCACAGGATATAAATTCTATTTTATGATGACTGTTATTGGTCTAGCAGTTAAATAAATTTTGATTTTAAACATTAGCTTTGGATTGGGTTTTTTTTCCCCTACTCCTTTACTCAGTGCTTTTTCACACTTGCATTTAAATGTCAGTGCATTTGAGAGAGTTTGATTCGGGAGTTGAGAATGAGTTTCAGCTTTATATAGTATTGTCAGTTTTAGAGAACCTTTTTCTTAAGCCTTTTATGAGGTCAGATCCAGCTCCTGACCTTTGCTGAGTACTCTTTTAGAAAAATTATCTGCATCCTTCCTTGAGAACAACACTTCAACAAGGAGATATATGCCTTACAGTGATAAATGTAATAAGCAGCAATAGGCAAGTTTTAACCTTCCTAGTTTGCAATTGTGGCTTATAATGGGAATAGTATACAAATTTTATTTTATTTTATTTTTATTGGAATGATGGCATTGGCAGCCTTGAGAAGTATCATAGATATAAGTCAAGAGACAAAGTTTCCTCTCAGAGACAGTAAGGGGGTAAGCGAATTTTTAAAAATAATATTTTGCTACATACCTAGTATGAATTAGAGTGAAAGACAAAGAAAGGCATCATCAGTCTTGTCTGCTTGACTTAGAAGTTGTATGTGTTCAGAACTGGTAATTAAAACAATATAAGGCCGACAGTGTCATATATTTGCTGCCATCTCTCTTCCATTCCTTCAGAAGACCTTATTTATCACTGCTTCCATTATAAGGGTTGTAAGGCCTTTGTACACATGTCCTTACCAAGGTGAATATTATTCTACATTAATAAATTAAATCTACTAACATTAGTCAGCTGTGTTCTGTGGTTCTCATTCTTGAGTGAAAGCTGAATGGGGGCTGCCAGGGAAGTCAAATTCCAGCCCTGTTAGTGTTAATGAAATTGTTATGTATTTCCTCTCATATGCCAGTAATTTCTAGAACTTCACCCATCTGATGTTAGGATTATTCTGTCAAGTATAATTTCTGTACATCTACACATTTATATACATATATCCACATTTTTCTTTCCTTAAACCATATGGTAATAATAGTATGTGTCATCAGTCCTAAGGTATCCAGGTTAAATCTGCAGTCCTCCTTGAAGCCTTGGCACTCCTCCTCCCTTCCTGGCTGAAACATAAGTCCTGCAGTTTTTATATCATTTCCTTCATGCTCTTCACTGCAGCTAAGGCTTGAACCACTGCCACTAACATCACTGAAGATACTGTTCCAGTGTCTTCCAGAGAGCTGGGGGATTGAACTGTTTCATCTACATACTTCTATTCTATTCTATTCTATTCTATTCTATTCTATTCTATTCTATTCTATTCTATTCTATTCTATTCTCAAAAGGAGGTACTTGCATCTGGTCCTTGAGTTTTTGTCCTGAAGGAAACTTTACATTTTGGGGAAGTAAACAGTTATGATGCGAGTGAAAATAAGAGAGCTGCAAAACTCTCTTGAGGCAGAAATACAAATTGAATTTTCCTGACACTTGCCTTGGGACCTGGACCTCCAGGCCTGTTGAGCTCCTGTGTGGCAGGGGATGCAGAAGCCCTGCCAGCCTGGGGTGGGCAGTATGTGCAGGCAGTGGGGGAAGCCTGGCTGGCTACTTTCTCTTCAAACTGACATGCTCTGGCACAGTTTCAGTTGTACTGAATTCATATTTTTTCAGTGAAAAGAAAAAGTTTCATTGGGAAATTTGCAACCAGCTGCATACCCCACCACATTAATTGCAAGGCCACTGGAGGGTATTGTTGGCATCTGCCCTTTTTGTTCTAGTCATGTTAATTTGCCCTGGTGTGGTGCAGGTTCTTCTACAGATACAGAAGCTCTAAGCCTCCAGTTCTTCTGTATACTGACATTTTTTCAAGTACATGCTGTCCTGCCAGCTGTGAGAGAATGAGATAATATTAATACCATCATCCCATCTTCTGTCTTGCTACATTCCCTTCCCCTTTCTTTTTTCCCCTCTGTTTTTGTACAGTTGCAGAGAAAAGGTCTTCTCAGTTGTCCTTGCCAAGGTGGTAGCTCTCTGTCAGGCTGTCAGATTTACCCACTAATAGCTATGAAGAGTCTGCTCCAAGGAAAGGAAAACTGAAATGCATAGCCTTCAGTTGCTGTGAGAAGACATTTCTCATTAACCAACAAAGAGTTGTGGAGTGTTGAGGTTATGATAGCATTACTTCGGTAGTTGTGACACCAGTAATGATTTTCTTCATATTATGTTAGAAAGTGTGCCCTTTTTCCTGTGTTAGAGGTTCCTTCCTTTCATTAAAGCCCAATACTTAAAGTGTTCTCACCTTAAATATATTTAGAGGAAATTGGGGTCTAGTCAGGAGTACAAACCATTTGGTCTCTGTTTAGGACACTTCTTGCATATCCAAACAGTGTATCTGCAACTGTACTGCAGCTAAGCACCACTGAAGTGTGCCCCAGAGAAATGTACACCAGGATTCCTGTTTTCAGTCATGGATTTTATGCTTCTGTTATTTTCCAAAGAATATTAAGGGTTTTTTTCTTTTTAACTGTGTACCCTCTTGCAGTTGAACTTCATCTTAAAGCTCTTTTCCAACAAAAACATTTCTATGATTCTATGAAAAGCTTAATGAGGTTCCTCTTTTTTCACTTCTTTTGCTTTTCTTTAACTACACAAACTTATTTCATATTTTCAAGTGGCCTGCACAAGGAACCCCCTCACCCTCCTTGTAGTTGGACCACTGCTTGAGAACACCATACAAGCGAGTTTTTGGGGTTTTTTTTCCCCTAGGACCTGGCTGCAGCCCTTCAGCTCACATAAGGACTCGTATTTAGCACTGCCCTATTCCCCTGAGCGGTTGCTTTCTTCTTAGTAATAGAGAAAGCAGAAATAATCCTACTCTCAGCAGTTTTGGGATTACAGGCAAAAATTGTGTTCCTTGATGTATGACTGTGTAGGGATATTAATCTTTTCCCTGATGCCTGTTGTCTGTCATCTCTTGTCTTACCAGCACTGTCCTTTTGACCCCTCTACAAGGATAACTTGTTATTAACGTTGCCTTTGCTGCCGATGCTCAGTATGCAGATGACAGCACAACAGTTTTTCTAAAAGGGCTTGTTCTGTGCATTATCACACACAGTATTCACAACTGGCTTCAGCAACAAAGGATTTTTATTATTTTTTTTCCCCTGTGTTGTGGCTTGTGCCCATTTTATCACCATTTGTGTAGCTGATAAATTCAGAGGAGGTTGTGCTAAGTCGAATGTTGTTGTTGTGCATCTGTCAGGCTCATAGCTCAGTGTCAGACCACTAGGAAGTTTTGGTACAATGCCTGGGTGTTTTTTACTGAAGGAAGGTTGTGATTGAAAATTCAGAGTGTTTTACAGATTGGTCAGAAGTCACTGAGAGCCAAAACAAAATCCCTGTGTGAGGCATTTTGATGTCATTAGTCAATTTCTACCAGTATACTGTGATTAGCCCACATTTATTAAAGGATTTAACAACTGCAGGGGAAAACAAAAATATTAGAGTACAGAGAACTGAGGAAAAGATCATAGCATCACAAAAATAATAAAATGCAATATGTATATCCTATAAGCTGTATTTTGTAGTGAAATGAAATAGCACAGCCTTAGGTAACTTTTTTTTTATGCTTAAGAATTGCCATATGACAAACTTCTGTTGATGGTCCTGCAGCCCTTTAAGGTAATTTTTCCCTTGATATTTGGAAAAAGCAGGGATCTTGCAACTTCAAAACAAGCAGTCCCATTGAAAACGTTTCACGTTTTGGTATTTTAAGTTGAGGTAGAGTAGTAACTATTTTTTTATTTTCATCTTTCTGAAATAAAGAGAGGGTAACCACTGCAGAAAAAATACTGGTCTCCTCCTTACATAGGGGTTGAGCTGTACTGGTGACTTTGAAAGCTTTTCTCCCGTGGTAGTTGAAAGTGAATCAAACATCTCAATGCAGATTTTGATCTCTCTTGAAACTCTGTGAAATGCAGTAACATATTCTGAGATGGATTATCCACAGAGATCAGAGATATTGTCATCTGCCCTCACATTAATTGTGATCTGTCCACTTCCATTTTTTTCTCAAATGAAGGGGAATAGCCTGTGAAGAATAGAGTAATTTTTGTACATGTTTGTACTTTCGTGACTTTAGACCTAATTTTTCAGTTGCCACAATAACAGGTCCCAGGGAGAAACACAGGGAAGTGTAAGAAGGTGATCATCCTTAGTCTTGATAGAAGTTGTATGACAGTGTATCTTAGATCTGTAAATAGACTATGTTTTGTTGTCTTTCTTTTTTTTCCCCTTTCCCATTCTTTTATGCTTGCAATATAAATGTGCCTATATTGTATAGCCAGGACTCACCTCATTGTCTATTATTAGCACTAGCAAATGTCTCACGCTGTAAGACTTCATTTTCCATTGCTTCTAGGAGTTTTTGCATATTTTCTGTTTATTCTGAAAGGTGTCTGCCTCAGCCTATGTAATTCTATACGAAAAATGCAGTCAACATTGTTCAGAAGCAGCTAAGAGTGAAGTTAGGGGTAAATCCTGTTTTGCTATATTAAAAAAAATTTGGCAGCAGTTCTCTGAAAAGCTCTTATGCCCTTATTATTCTGAGGTGGGATCTGAAATTCCTTTGTGGTTTTTTTGCCATCTTCATAAATATTTGCCCAAATATGACCTGAGTTAGAGGCCAAAAAATGCAGTTTGTACAAGCTCTGTGAAGAGTTTCTAGAGCTCTGGAGGTTAATATTTGAAGGCTCTGAAAGCTCCAAGCATGCTTCAGCCTGAACTGTGAAGGGTTTTCTGTACAGCTGCAGCTCCTGGCTGTTACAACCAGAATGTGCCTGTAGGATGTAATGAGCCAGGATGGAGATTTAGCTCTGTCACTTTTGGTGTGTCCAACCTCAGGGGGCAGGTTTGGGGACCTCAGTGCCACTCTGCAAAGGCCTTTTGTCTTAGCTTGGACCCAGTCTCCAAGTCTCAACATATGCTGAACAAGGAAGAGTTGTAGGGATGGAGCAGGACAGAGTGAAAAAACCCAGTATTTTATTCAAAGGAACTACATTAGATAATGCAAAGATTACCTGTCAATGTTTCTCAGTTTTTTGATTTGACTTTTCTGTATTTTTCATGTTCTTGTAATTCTTCTTTTGCATGGATAGTATATACCAGAGATATTATAACACCCAAGCAAAAAGACATCTTCCCAGCAAAACAATCAGTCTTTGGAAATGAGGATCTTGTTACTTTGTGGCTTTTGTCAGGCTCTGTCACCAGTTTGAGAACTTTCCCTGCATGGGCAGTCAAAGCTTCTCTGCACTTGTTCTTCTGACCCCACTTCCTGGCTCTGCTTTTGTGTTTCACACTGCTTGGATATGTTCCTGTGTGCACAGGGAAGTTCCTTAATTTCATTGAGGGCAGCAGTCTCCTCTTCAGAACACAAACAGCCCTGGGAATCCTCTGTGTTCGCCTTTTCCCGTACCTCTCAAGGGCATGACCTGGCACCAGCATCAAAAGACATAGAGGCAGATGTGATTGGCATTATCTGATTGTGTTGAGTCAGTTTTACCAAATTATGCTAGGAAAACAAAATGTTCCTGCCCTCCATAACTTCTAGAAGAGGCAATTTCTTTGTCATTTAATGTGATTCTTGTGCAGATAATCTGTGTAAAGTTTGCTGTGTTGCAAGGAAGATTCTCCTTGCCTTTGCTTAGTTGTTTGGTAGCAGGAAAATCTGCCTGTGCAGTGGATTTTCCATGCTCCATTAAGTTTATAGATGCCTTATAGGTTATCTCTTAGTTCCTTCATGACTTTTTTACCCACTGAAACCGGCAGTGTGTGGATCTGTCTGGCTCTGGTATTGGCTGGGGTAGCTCTGGGTCTGACTCCTTTTTAACAAAAGCAGGTGAAGAGATGTTGGGCAAAAGTTTTGTCATTGGGAAATGCATAGTTTGCATTGCTGGTTAGGGATGTGCCAGCATAACAGGCACTTCAGTAATGGGTAACATAGATACAGAAATTAATCTTTGCACAGTTGTCCTGTCCTGGAGAAATTATGTGAACATGGATTTTCTTTTCAGTGAAGCAGGCTTCTGAATATACTGTTGCAGAGCATAATGGTTTTTTTTTTTTTCTCTTAGAAAGCTGGTGGAAAGCAGAGCAGTTTTTAAATGCTATTTCTAGCAGTGGAGGTTTCTCACAGGAAGAGAGGAGTCAGTGCATTCTGGGTGTTGGATTCTTTTTTAATTAATTAAAAGGCCAAACTCAGGAATGCAAAGAACACAGAAATATCCCTGATACCAAAGTTACCAGTTGCTTTGGCCAGAGATTGAGTTTTTCCCTGCCAATTGCAAACAATCCAGAAACCTAATGGCTTCCATAAGGAAGCCAGCCCACTGTGGCTGTTTTCAACAATGTCATCCATAGGTTCCTTCTGCTCCCTTCTTCCTCTGTGCTAATTCAGGGGGTCATATTCCTGCTCATGCAAAGTGAAACTCACAAGTTGAGGCCCGCTAAGCAATGACTTCCAGCTGTTTCATTCCTGTAAGCATATAAATATTTATACCACCCCAGGGTTCCTTTCATGCTGAAAATAAAGGTAGCACTTGTCTGCTGTTAAAATATATTACCCAGGAGATAAATGGCTTACCTCAGTATTAGGAAGATGGATGAGAGGAGTGGAAAATTGGCTATAATATTGGTTGGAAGATCCACTGAGTCCAGAGAACCTTGCTGTTTACTTGAAACTCCTGCTGGGAACTGACATCGAGGTTGATTGTGCTGTGTTTAGCTATCAGGAGATGATTAATTAAAAGCTGTAATAAATGTGAAATATAGTGGCTGACAGATGCAGAGCCAGCTAAATTTCCTTGTGATGGGTAATGTGCACCATGGATTGATTATAACATGCTAACAGGATGTGAATGGTGCTTTTGAAGGTACAGATGAGACAGGGAGAGTGCACATAAGGCCACATGTAAAGTGAGATGGGAGTGTACCTCTGTGGCATTTGGGTGCTCTACCCCTTTCTGTCCCACCTCAAATCCAAATGCATTCTGATCGAGGCTGCTGGGAGTAATTTCCTACCCACTGCCCTGGAGCAAAGTAAATATCAGATAGGCAGTGTGGGGGGCTCAAATCCAGCTGCCAGTGCAGCATCACCCAAGTGAACTTGGATGCTGTGGTGGCCTCTCTGCCCTGATCCATAAAACGAGAGCTGGTGATGCTGTGCCTCTGTTGCCCTGCATGGCCGGCACAGGCTGCAAGGGCTGTGTGAAGGTCTGGCAAACTGCTGGAAGGCTTCCTTGTTAATTGGAGGCGTGATGAGAACGTCTCTTGAGTCAGTCTGCTGGCTCTCAGGGACTCGGCCAGGGCGCTGCCTTGCCCTTCAGTACACGCTGCTGTCACTTGGGGGCCCCTTGCATCCTCCTCATCTGTCACTGGCTGTAGACGGAGCATGCTGAGAGCAGCTCGGTTTTCTTCCAGCAAGAATTATTTCACGGACCATTCCAGGTTCTGGTAAATGAAGCGTGCCTTGATGTCATTTCAGAGTAATATCTGTATTGAAATTGGAACTTGTGAAAATACGTAGGACTTGCCTATGTGCTTTGCTTTGTTCAGGTTAATTGTTGTGGCTTGTTGTATGATTAAAGGGCCTGACTGTACACAAATATATGTCATGCATAAGTGGAGGTTTAATGAAATAGTAATTCTTCCCTAAAGTGAGATTGTGTTTGATATAAGATAGCAAAATAAAGAAATTCTCTATTCTTCTCTTTTTTTTGGGGAAATATTTATTATAGGTAATGAAAATTCAACTTGAACCCAATTGGCCTTAGTTTTGCCCAGTTTTTGATAAAATAGACTGATTTTTCTCTTCCTAGAAATTGCTGAAATTGGCAAGAACAAGAGGAAGAGCCTTATGAAAATCTTACCATTGGGGCACTTTATGCTGTAAATTTGGAAACACCTACACCACAGGTTTTTGAAAATATCTCTGCCTAGTCAGATGTGGTGTCTTCCACACCAACCATTGTTAATGTCCTTTCATTATGAAAGAGCTTTCACCCTCCCAGTGCTCCCTGTTGACTTGCTGCCAGCTGCTCATGTATGTAATGTATATGGGTGTGCTTAAAATCCATTCCCATCTATGAGGAAATAGATGGCTTGTACAAATACAGCACCATACATCACATACATTCTCCATATGTGCTGCAGTTTGGAATGTCAGTGAGCACAGGGAAATGAGGATCCAGGCTATTTTAGAGGATGGAAATGCCAGAGAAGGGACAGAGAAATGGAGCGATTTGTTTGTTTGGATAAATCTCCCTTTTGCTGAATTGCTTTAATGCTGTGCCTGATCTTCCTCTCCTTCTCTTTTGCTGCTTCTTTCATTGCAGTTTTTCAAATATGTAGGCAACAAAAAACCACGGCCAGTGAAATGGAAGATTACAATTATGCATCAGTATTCCTGTAACGTGGCTGCTCAATAATGTCTCCTGGGAGTGTTACAATGAATATCTGACATTAATTGGCTCAGTACCTGTATGTCAGACCTTGCAGAAATTTAATAGATCAATTCTACATGTTCTTTACTGATAAAGAAAACTTCTTCAGGGCAGGGGCTGCATCTTTGGGCACGCCTGTACCACAATGACAACAAGAAATATCAGTCCAATTCACTGGGTCTCAGAATAAAAAATTAAATAATAGAAAGAGGAATCATAAAGTGGTTTCTCTCCCTTGTTTTGCCAGGGTAGCTCTGTTCCTTAACATTTTTTAACCCATTTGAAGTCTGTTAACTGCTGGATACTGTACACTTCATGCACAAATGCTGTTTTCTCTTCTTTGATTACCAACATGTATAGCCTTCATACGTGTGTTTGACACACTGAACAATATAACTAAACCAGGTCAGAATTAGCGGAACAGCACCTACTGGGATGTACTTGCATTGAAACAGCTGCCTCTTTTGTGTCGCTCACTCTGCGGTGACTGAGCGTGCCAGGAGGATGTGGCAGGGGGCTGCGCGCCGCTCTCCGGCAGCCGCCGCGTTTCAAAGCGCCCTGCTCAGTCAGCAGCCAGCGCTCAGCTCCCGCTCTGCTCCGTCAGCTGCCTTGGGCTGCGCCGGGCATGAGGGCTGCGTGCGCGCTAATGGATCATGGCTCACCTCCTGTCCGTTTCAGGGGGAAAGCCGCTGTACAAACCGCAGCTTAGCCAAAATTCACGCACACGGCCGTCACTGGGCTGAACTTCTGTGGGGGTGTTTGTTTCCCAAGTTAAAAAGTTGTTGAAAAGAAGGGAGAGCCGTACGCCGAGTATTTTAGGAGCTGCTCAGAGGTACGCATGACATGCCTGCCCCACTGTTTGTATTGCCTTTACTGAAGTACAGCAGAGAAGGTTTACAGAAGGTGTATTCTGCCTCTCTATTAGTGGCACGCTCGGGAGCACCTGCCGCTTTCAGACTATTGTTACCTGTCCCCTGCTTTGTTCGACTGTCTGGGAATTAAACAAACCATCACTTTGGGGACACGGAAACCCGCATATTCAAAGCGCACTCCCACCGGCTTCTGCGAATTAAAATCCATCACACGGAGCCCAGTGCCTCTCACAAAGGGACCCCGGGGTGCAAAGAGCCCCCTCCCCAGTCTAAGCCCCCGGGCGGCGGGATGGCAGCCCTAGCCCCGACCCCGGCGGGCACTGACCGCGCTCTCTCTGTCCCTCTCTCTCTCCCTGCCTCTGAAGGTGGACGATGGAGGCGGCGGCGAGCGGGCGCGGGAGGCGGCCGGCGCGGCGCTAGTGCTGCGGAAGGTGTGGTCACGCAGCCCGGCCCCCGAGCGGCGCGGGAGGTAAGGCTTCCGCGGCTCCGGGCGTGCGGGGCTGGGCCGGCCGGGCCGGGCTCGGCGGCGGCGGGCGGGGCGGCGGCCCGCGGCCCCGGCAGGGCGATGGCCCCCGCGGGGGGAGCTTAGGGCCCGGCGGCGGCGCGCAGGGAGCGGGGCGCCATGGGCAGCGGCAAGGTGCGGGTGCCCGAGGCGCTGGCGGGCCGCGGCGGGGAGCGGCCGCTGCCCACCTTCGACGTGCCTTACTTCAAGTACATCGACGAGGAGGACGAGGAGGATGAGTGGAGCAGCCGCTCGCAGTCCTCCACCGAGGATGACTCCGGGGACTCTCTGCTTTCCGACAGATACGTGGTGGTGTCGGGGACGCCGGAGAAGATTTTGGAGCATCTCCTCAGCGACCTGCACCTGGAAGCCGCACAGGACAAAGAGACGGGTAAGGAGGGAGCCTGGCGGAGGGGCGGCGGCGGCCGGGGATGGGGGAGAGGTGCCGGGGCCGGCAGAGCGGCGCGGGGATCGCTCCCGGGCACCCCTGGCCGAAAGCCGCTGGCAGCCGGGCGTGCAGCCGGGCGATGCGGGAGGAATCCCCGGGCGGTGGCGGAGCGGCGCCGGCCCCGGGGCAGGAGCGCCGGCGGCAGCGGAGCCGCTCGGCAGCAACTTGGACCGGTTTACCTTCGGCTGCGGCTGCCGCCGGGGCAGCGCAGGCTGCGGCGGGCTTTGTACAGCACCGTGTCCCTGCCGGCAGGGCTGCCATCCCTCGTAGCCCGCAGCTGCTCCTGTATCCATCCGGATGCTTGCAGTGCACCTCACCTCCCTGCCAGCTATCTGTTTTGCCACCACCCCGGTACTTTGGCACGTCTGTTTCATTATAACGGCTTATAAATTTCCTCATAGCCCGGGGCACACCGTATCGCCCAGTGCTTTGCTTGTTTGTCTTCAACCAGAGATATTTCATTCCAGCCTAGAGCAATTTTATCTGAGTCGGGCTACTTGACATGCATGCAGTTTAATTTCCAGCTGGATCTCTTGGATATATGCACAGCTTGCTGTCACCAAGAGCTCATGGAGTAGTTTATCAGAAGTGACTGTAACCTGCCATTCATAGATGCTTTTAATGGAAGCAGCCAGGGCGGTGAGACTTTTGGAGGTCCTGAATACTGAAGAAGAGGGTAGGAGGCTGCCAATGGCACTATGTATTTAGTCATCCCCAAAAGGGTTAAAATGCATACTCCTGATGCCTGTATATATCTTTCTCTACAAATGAGATTACTGAGAATAAACACACGTTAATCCTTTTAAATGTCTGAAAATATAAATAACATCCGTGATTCCCAAAGGAATGTTTCAGAACATTAATGTGGGACAATAGGCATATTCCTAGTGCTGATGTGTCAGTGCCCCAAAGAAACACATAGTGTCTGCCAGTGATATTATTACAATGTTTCGAGTGCTGCTTTTGTCTGCCTAGACATTAATATTTAGTGCAGAGAGAGGCTGTGATTGTTTTCCTTCCACAGATGCACAGGCTAGTTATGGGTATAATTTACTTGAACCAGCTCATTGGCAGTGTAGTGAGGATCCTTCCTTGGCCTTTTAAGGTCAAATATTGGAATAGAATAAGTTTTCTCATTAATGTTTATCACACAAACAGCTGCCAGTCTTTATAGTCTGCTTCACCTTATTTTATAAGCTCAAAATCTTGCTGGAAAACAATTATATTTTCAGTAGTGATATGCATTATATTTTGGTGTTTGTAAAAGCAAAACACTCCTTATGTAAAGCATTAGATGCTGTATACATCCTCCCATGTACTACCTTTTTTTTATCTCTTTACTCTCCCTCACATCCCTGAGAGGCTGTTCCTAAGCCTGGTCTTTTTGTTGTACAGAGAGGCTGGTAAACTGTCCTCAAAGCAAATGTTAAACCATTACTTGCTTGGTTGTTAGCAGATGGTAAAGTATTTAAAGGTTGATTAGCTTCCCCTCACCTCTGCCTTATCCTAGCTCCTTTGGAAAGAAACAATTAAGCTCTGCCCTGTAGCTGGGGTTAACTGGATCCCAGGGGCAGAACAAAGTAGCTGTGCCTTTGGTTTTTTGCCATCACAAAGATGTGTGCTAAACTTGCCCAGCAGCCCTACACTCTCTCGAGGATAGTTCCTCAGATACCATTTTCTTCTGACTTTATCAATGTGATAATACAGAACTTCATCAAAATGTAAGACTTTAGGAGTTTTGTTTCCCAGTGGTTTATGAGGGGGATGCCCCGTAATGGTTTCAGCAGCTTTTTTTGCAGACTCAGTTGCCTTTGGCATGAGGAAGTATGGGGTGTTGTTTGTGCATATGTACAGCTTTGTGTGTGTACCTGAAGGCATCCTTCTGCCCTTTGGGTACTTGGATTTGCTGGGTTTTGTATTTTTTTCTAGTGCCAATCTGGCCCATCTCAGAGCCCTGCAGGCTTGTGTTTTAGCAGGCATAGCTTCACAGAACATAAAAGGACAATGTTGTACCCAGCTGCTACTCCTGCTGTCTGTCTGCCAGCTCCAGGATGACTTCTGTGGCCTTTTGCTTTCCCTGCAGCCCCCAATGCAGTTTCCTTATTTGTGTCTGTAAAGAACAAGAGAAAGGGCTGTTCTTACATCCGAAGGTGCACAGGGGGCTGTTGTTCTGTTCGACCTCTTGCACTGCTTCCCAAGGAGGGATGCTCTGCATGTTTTCATTCCCACCCTTCGGATACCAAATCATAACTGCAGCCCTCTGTGGTTGTTAACAGAAAGATCCACTGTCCTGGGGCTGGTGTGGTCATGGAACACTGCCTTTTCCAAACACTGCCTTTTCCAAAGACTGACATGGCTGAACGGTGTGCCATGGATTGCTCCCAGCCAGCCTCCATTTCCTAGCACAAGTCGGCAGACACTGCTTGCACCTGAGAGCCTAAAGCAAGTTTTGGGGCTCGTCTGGAAAAAATATTACTGGTGTCCAGCCCACTCTCCAGGGCTTCCTTCAGCTGCTGCTCAACCTGCAGCAAGACACCTTAAGCACTCAGCTTAATAAACAGGTGGGGACCCAACCTGAAGAGTTATCCCAGTGTCTGTGCCATAACAGAGCACTGTTATAGCAGCTGAGGACACGTGAAGAGGACACTGCGGTCTGCAAAGCTAGACTAGTCTATTGCTCTGGTGACTTCCATAGGCAGGATGTCTGGAAAGCCTGGGCTTTGCAAGACTCTTTAGGCTTAGCTTACTTAGTAATTGTTTCATGACTGAGGGATTTTTGAGGTGACTGTGTCCAGGAGTGTATGCAAGTTCTTGGAATATCTTTAATTTGTGCTTGCCAGCCTTCCTTCTCAAAGAGAGGAAGTTTTCATCTTGCTGAGGTACTAAAACCTGTAAAGTACCAACCCCCAAGATGACTGTTCTTTCCTGCCATGGGATGGATGGAAATTTTAAATTTCTGTAAAAAACAAATTTTCTGAGTCATCTCTAAGGTGGTTGGAATCACTGGAGAATGTCTGCTGAGTGTGCATTTTAGAGTGCAATTTGAGGTTTTAAGAACTGCATAGAGAGATACACTCCAAATATGTCAGTATCTAGGTAGAAGATGCAAAACTCCTGGGCTAATCCTCATCAAGGGTGGGGATTAGAACAAGTAATCTTCAAGAGGCCAAATCTTACCATCTCAGAATCCCTAATCCCTCCCCATTGACTACACCATTTATTTAGAATCATTGTTCTTTTATGTAAAATCTTTATTTCTTGGATGTTAGCAGTATTTCCTTCTCTAGATATTATCCTGATGTCATTTGTGGAGTTTCCTGTAGCTGGTCTCTCTTCAAACATACTGTCTTGCTTTGTGGTGGTTATGTTCAACATCTGGCAGCCTCTGGAATGATGTAATGATCATCACATCCAGTGCTGCTGCTCCAGGCCTGCCTGGATCTCTCAGACCATTTCCTTCAGTCCATTGGGTCACATCTCTCGGGCAGCTTAAGCATAACATTGCTGAAGTAGAACATAATCTCGCCCACTGCATCTGCTGACACCACCATGTCTTTTACCTCCCTACTACAGGATTCGTTTCAGGGAATGAACAGAGAAGAAATTAGTTTGTGGAGGTCTTTGAGAGCAAGAGGCAGAGGAAAAGTGTGATCTGGAGAAAGGAAATAAACGTGGGATGGTATGACTGGCACAACATGGTGGTGTTGGTATTAACTGATGTGTCTTTGTAGTGGACTGGCTGAGGGGGATTGTGACAAGGGGGAGGCTTGACAGTTTTGTTAGGCTCTTGCAGATGTTGGGATGGCAAATTATGCAGGGCCTGGAGAAAGATTAAAAGGACAGAAAAAGAGGACAAATCCTCATGATATAGCTAAAGGAGAGGCAGAAAAGTGTAAGTATGGTCTGGATTTCTTTGGAGTAGGAAAAGAAAGGAGTAATGACCTTTGTATCTTGCTATATCACCTTATCTGGGACTGTGCAGGATCCTTGGATTAGTGGGAACTCTCCCCTGTCATACAGAAGCAATTTTACCTTTAGGATTTTAACATACCACCTTGGAGGGGCCTTCAGATTATGTCTATTTGTCCTAGAAGTCCTGTGTAGTAAGAGTTACTTTTGTTTAACACATTCTGTTTCTGCACTGCGCCAATGGCACTGCTGTGCTGTTGGGCAGTGGCACCCTCTGTGGTGTATGTGACCTTGGAGGAGAATCTGTCTTGCATGAACTGACTGTAGTCAGCTGCTAAATGAAGTTGTGAAAAAGGGACACAGCTCTGCCTTTTCTACATTGTCTTTTGCTTAGTATTCCAAGAAAAAAAGGTCTGGTTGCTTTTTGATAATTTTTTCTTAGTTATGAAGGATTTATTAGGGTTTTTTTGCTCAGTGTGCTTTTCACTGATGATTAAAAGGTGTTGAAAAATGTACTCCTGTGACTGCCACTCAGTCAGTGCAAGTGTATCTGATGCATGTGGACTGATGTCAACAAGAATAAACAGTTGCCTGACACTTTGTGATCTTACCTTCCAGGTTTTAGGATGGAGAGAGTAAATGCCTGCTAACCCTTCCTCTTAACAGTCCTTCATAATGAAATGTTGTCACTCATAATTTTAAGGGATTCTGTAAACTCTTCCCTGAAGTTTTAGGAAGATTTGGTAAAATAAGTGGGCTCAATGCATATTACTGCCATGCTCATAGGAGGGGAATAAGATTTTAGCTGAGCAAATCAATGTAAGAATAACAGAAAAGATAAAAAATACTAATATATGTCAGTGTTCAATATGAGAGAACCTGGGGAGGCTCTTGCCGAGGACCATTGCTTTATGCTGTGTGAGTCTAAGCTATCTCTAAATTAGACTGTCAGTAGAAGTAGGTTTAGAATAAATCAATAAAATGAATAGTAACAAATCACCAGGATCAGATGTTACTCCCTGCAGACTTCTAAAGGATCTCTGATATGAAATTGCTGAACTCCTAACAGTGGTGTGTAATCTATCATATAAAGCAGCTTGAGTGGCAGAGGAAGGTGGAAAATGTGATACCAATTAAAAGAAATGGTTCTATTTGGGGAACATCTAAGTAATAAGGTTGTCATTTTATCAATACATTATTCTAGCATAAACTGGTGCTGGAGTTGAAGGAAGCAGTTCAGCCTTTTCCAGCCAGTCTTGCCACTGGTTCCTCTGTGCTTCTGCAGTGTGCAATGTGATTCTGTAGCAGACCCAAAGCTGGTCCTAATTGATCCTAACGTAGGAAATACTAAATTATTAATAAGTTTTAAGATCCACTTGATCTGTCAGTGACACAAAATTTGCTCCCCTGACACAGGGAGAGGGTGGCAGGGAGTGAGAGGTGTGCAGATGAGGACAGCAGGAGAGAAGGACTGGTGTCTTTAGCAGCTGGACTTGATTGCAGGAGTGTGATTAGATGCAAAATTTCAGCATGAAGTTATGAATTTGTGTTGGGAAATGGGGTGTCAGTACAGTAGATGCAGAAGAAAGAAATGCATACAGAAAGTTACTGAGAAGCAGGAAATGTGGCGATTATTTTTTGCAGACCTCTCAGATCTTGTGTATCCTGTAGGGCTGTTAAATGTTTGAAAGAGCATCAGGATATATATGAACTGGTGTGCCTGTATCGTGTTCATATTTTCAAAATGTTTTTGATAAAGTCCCTTGCCAAAAATCCTGAAAGAAATTTAAAGATCATTTTGATCAGGAAGGAGATGCTTTTCAGGACTGATAATTACTTGAGAGAGAAGATGAAAGGTAGGAGTAAATTGTCTGTGTTTAAAATGGAGTGAATTCTCCATTGAAGACTGGGTGTGCTGAGTGTGGGATAAAATCTGAGGTAACAGTATGTGCTCCTATTATTAAATGGTTGATAAATAAAGCCATCGTTTTACCTTTGGTGGCCATGCAAGATGTTCTTGTACACCCTTTTATCCTCTCATCTGGCTGCCTGTTTGAGTTCTTGTGCTATATCAGGAAGCTAATCCAACTCAAAATTAGTCTCATGAAAGTAGTAAGAATGGGGCAGTGTAGAACTGGGAAAATAAGTCGGGAGCAGGCCCCTTGAACCAGCCCTATGGCTGCTGAAAGATGAAAGGAATAAAATCTGTGACTGCAGGATAAAATTGCAGATGGAATCCAAGTTTGAAAAATGCAAAGTAATGTGTTTTTCTACCATGAAGAAGAGGAAATTCTCATTATACATATTCAGCAGGGTGCTGACTTGACTATTATCATGTAGAAAATAGGTCTGTGGAGGTAGTGTGGATAGTTCTTGGCAATTTTTGATCAGCTCTGGTCAAAAAGGCAAGTAGTATTTAGGCTAATTAGGAAAAAAAGCCAAGCAAGAGCTGTAGTTATACCACTGTGTAACTGTGAAATATGGAATGTATAATATGATTCCTTCTCCCCCAGCTCAAGTTGAAAATGAAGTAAAGGGCAGCAAGGGTGATTAGAATTACAGATTACATACATCTAAGAAAAAATAGTCTAGGTCACGACATTGTAGGAAGGCAACTTTTGGTAAAAGAGATTTATGGTGATCTACAAGACTGGCTGTTGTGTGGGGAAGGTGAGATGTAAAGATCGTTCATTGTTTCTCATAATGAGGCAAGTGTTTTGTAACACAGTGAATTTGGTTTATAACTAATAAAGAGAAGTGTTTTTCTGGTATAATGCACAGCTAAACGGTGGAATTTGTTGTTGTGAGTATTCTGTGGAAGCCAAAATTTGGGAAGGTTTAAACACAAACTAGGCAAAACCCTGGCAAAAACTCTATCACTGCAGTGATACCAATACGACTTCCCATTTGGAAAGTCTACACTGCCTGTTGCTGGAAGATGGGAGGTTGTGTCTGAGGAAAATAACTCTGTATTAATCTTTTTTTGAGTTCTTTTTTGTTCTGTTGGGCATTCTCTGTCAAAGACCTGGTTCTTTTTATGGGGATCCTTGCTCTGACCCAGAGTACTGCTTGCAGCATGTTGCAGTTTGGAAAGAATTAATCAGAATCTAAGATTATAGTAAGATAGGTGGGACAACTGAGTGAGTTGTTGTTTCAGATGGCAGCACAGTGGCAGCAGCATTTTCTGCTAAATGGCATGGTGGAACCTGAAGCTGGGACAAGAGAAGCTGGAGCTCCGGGTAGCATGAAATTGGGACCAAGGCTGCCAGCAGTGACACTGGCTTCTCAAAGGGAAGGTCTGACATTCTCTAACTGTACTTTGCCATGCTAGCCCACCTTGCTTCTACACTTGGCTTGACCTTGTGCCAAGTAGATTTAGGTAACTTAATAGGAAATATTTTTTTCCCCCTTTGATAGGATTATTTTCTGTCACAGTAGTGAGCTGAATCAGCTTGCAGAGGGAGCACCATGTCTGGGATTCACCACAGACAGACTGTGTCACATGCTGCAGTGCCGGAGATAATCGGAAATGCCAATGAGGGGAATATGTCTAAGATGCTCTCTAGTGTCAGGAGCTCAGACAGTTTTTTCTGAGAAAAAACAGAGCCTGAAAAGGGTTTATTTGCACTTGGGCACTAAAACTTGTTTGGGCAAACTTTGGAAAGGCCAAGTCTGGGAACGCTGCTCCTGAATTGTCCCACCGTTGTATCCAATGATTGGGAAACTAGAATCAGCATGGGGAATGATAAACACTCTTATGCATGATCAGGACTCTCTTTGTAGATACAAATGGTATTTTTTCAGTTCATCATTGCAAATACATTTATGCTGTGAGTACATTTAGCAAGTTGGACCCTTTGAGGGAGAGAAAGTAACTGAGGTAGCCATCAAAAATCCACATTTTTCATGTGTGTAGGAATTTCGGTCTGCCCAGGAGCACCAAAGCACTTTGTGCACTGCAGGCACCTAAATACATTATTTTTGTACTCAATGCAAGAATACCTGGTAGAGCCCCAAGTGTTTAATGTTCTGTGTTTGAGTCAAATTTGCAGAAGAAAAACCTACCATTCTATATGACAGCCAATTGGACCATAGTATTGTCAGTTTCTCAGTTTTTTCCCTGTAATTCAGTGATTCATTATTGCCAGTTGTTGCCTTTTGCTATGTGAGAAAGTGATAAGGAGCTGTCATGAAAGCCTAGTGTGAAACCATTTATTATGAAGATGTGCATTGTAGACAATATCAGGGTTTTTGATGAACTTAGTTGTTTAAGCAGAAAGGAATTGGGAAGTGTAGGTCTATCAGGAGAATATTTTTTAGGGGTAAAAGTAATTTTCTTTTGACCGTGGGAAAGGCTTCTAAGTCAGAAAAGGCAGAAAATGTTCATTTGTTGTACTGCAAAATAAGCTTGGGGGATAGAAGCATTTTGATGAGGTACCTGGAAGATAAGATGTTATGACACTGGGAATTTGGTAAGGTTGTTGGAAATGTAACCCTGAAGACATTTAATCAGTTATTTGTAACATCCCTTTTGCTCTCATAACATTGGAAGTCTAAGTACTGTAACTATCAAATCAATGGAGAAAGTATTCCAGACACATGAAATTATATATTGTCATATATATATGTATGAATAACCAGATGCATTAAGTAGCTGAGATCATAAAGATACATGTTTGTATATTTCAAAAGCATTTCTGTAGAATTTTTTCTAGAATGATGCTTTTGATAATTCCTAATTGTCTGGTGGTGCTAAGCCAAGAAGTGCATGGAAGGCATAAAAAATTATTGGAGAATTTTATAAAAATTCTTGTATTTTAGTGGTAAAAAGAATAGCAGATGTTGCTTCTTAGGTTCTGTCTTAGTCTGAATCCTTTTCTAATCACTTGAGTGTGGCTGGTCAGTGTCAAATGTAGCAGAAATAACTTGTGTTCCCAGGTCAGAAAGTTTGGACTGAGGGCCACGAAGTTGAAGGGGCAAACTGAGTCTCTGCACAGGGTTCATGCCAAAGAAATGTCTCTCATCAAGAGACCTTTCATCTTAGATATATGCCAAGCACTTAGGTTGATTCCCTGTCTGGCTCAAATGCTCCACAGGAGGTTAGGTCAGTTCCACAGCTGCAGGTCTGGAGATGAAGCAGACCAGGTACTTTCTGTAGCAAATAATATCATACTGCCTCTAGTGAGCCATATGAACACCAAAACAAGTCAACAGCCGCTGAGCGAAAAATCATAGCCAAATTCTGAAATGAACCTAAACTGTGGTAGCTCTTGCTCACCTCTGTCTACTGGAGATCCATTCCTCTGCAGAAGTTTCATCAAACCACCAAGAATGTGAAGGGAGAGGATAACCTCTGCTGCAGAGGTGACACAGCTTTCTAGGTCTTCTCAGCCCCCAGATACAGCCCTGCTTCATAGTTTCCCAGAACATGGCTCACTGAAGCTGACTATAAAACATATACAACTATCTAAAAAGTGCTGTTTCTAGTAGATGAAAAGTGGGACCTGATTCTTAAGAGAGTAGCGTAAGAGGAATAGCAACAGATGGTGTGTGGGCTGGCAGGTCAGTTAGCTGTGAGAGCAGGAACTGGAGCTGTAAAACTGAAATATCAATGTTGCTGTTTCTTGTAAAGTTTCTACACATCCTGTTCCTTCAGCGGGAGCCACAGAGCACCTTGTCCTTCTGGAACCCCAAACATGGGGCCATTCACCACAGGTCCCCCATTTATTGTTCTCACTGCTTAGTGTAGTACTCCTTTTGTTCCTTCTTAAGGCTTTTTACTATCAAACCCTGATCTGCAAGCTGTTGAAATACTGGGCACTGTCATCCAGGTACTCCTCTTTGGTCACACCAAGATCCCCCAGCTGCTGACCTACACTAATGACTCCCGTGTTGCTATTAGCACCTACTGTGATGGTTGTGGAGCTGGAACCTTGTTCTCAGGATACAGCAAAGCATCCTTTCCTGAAAACAAGATCTG
This sequence comes from Ammospiza caudacuta, assembly GCF_027887145.1. Classification (NCBI taxonomy): domain Eukaryota; kingdom Metazoa; phylum Chordata; class Aves; order Passeriformes; family Passerellidae; genus Ammospiza; species Ammospiza caudacuta. The sequence goes on along the minus strand of NC_080593.1, from coordinate 32,400,750 downwards.
TAACAACATAAAGCTCAGAGATGGTGCTCTGAAATTCAGATTTTTAAATTTATTTTTCTTTTATTGAAAAAGGCTTTTATGGAATGGGGGAATTTTTATGTAAGAATGCTGAAAAGATAAAACTGTATATTGATGTGCTTGCTGTATCTCTGAGTCCAAGAATACAGTTCCCATGCTGTCTTTGGAGTTTGAATTCCAGTGCTTTGGAGTTTGAGTTTCCAGTGCTCCAAGTTGCTATAATACAATGATTTTCTTGTGAGATGAATGTTTTCTGAGGAATATAAAGAGCTCCTTCATTCCCCGCCCACAGGGTGGAAGGATGGATTCACTGCAGACCTGTGCTTTGAGGTTGTGTATTAAGAATCTGAAAGAAATCTGTTCTTCAAAGCGGCTTTTTTCCCTCTTGTGAACTAAATTTACTCTCATGCTGTTAATTCCTCCTTCACCCGCAATCCTTCTTAACATGCCCTGAGTTCAAACAGTTTCACAGTACTATGGAAGTAGAAGCCTTGGTCTTTTTGTGAGCAAGAGTGGGACTGGTTTTGCCTATAGCCAAACTGCAATGATTGTTACTTTACTAGGCTCCCTGTCACGCTCCCTGTTACTGCTGTTAGGTGATGCTTGGTTGTGCAGTGTACTGATGCAGTCCTTTTCTTTCCCACTTTACTGCTTTCTGTAAATCCCTGGGCTCAGAGGTCACCCAGGGAGATTAAGAACAAAAAGGCACAACCCAAGACCTATTTGTGAACCATTAATTGGTATAGATTTCTGCCTATTTCCCAATGGGCTTTTTGTGGGCTCTTAAGAACTCCCTTAATAGCTGGGAACCCTGGGCTGCATTACTGCATGGAGTGCCTCTGCTTGCTGTGTAGCTGAATAAACACAATTGCTTGAGAGAGTGTGGGGCCTTGGCAAGCTGGTGCCAGCACACTCTGTATTAGCAGGTGCAGCAGAGCCAGGCTCTGCCCTGCCCTGACAGGGGCTGCTGCCCTCTCTAGAATGTTCAAGGGGAAGGCAGGAAAAAGAGCAGATGAGACAGCAGCTGCTGAAGCCCAAATTTGCTGTGTGCTGGGAGAGGTTGGCAGGGTGTTCTGTGGTGGTTTGTGATGTTTTGCTAGGGTTTGATTTTAGTGGGCAAGGGAGAATATTGGCTGTTGGATGTAGAAATAGATGGTTGTAGTAGGAATACTTTTGTGAGAGAGGAGGGGCATGTCTAAAAAGGAGATAATGGAGCAGAATGCATTGAGCATAAATTCAGAAGATCTGTGCTTTAACTGCAGTTGGTAAGCTCATAATGCAGGCTTTAAATTGCTGTTGCTATTTTTAGAGGGAAAGGTTTGATCCAGTTTGGTATTACTTGGGGTGTATAACATCTTTCATGAGAGTCTATGTAGGCACTGGAGACAGTTCTGCTTGTTTTTTTAGACTGAATTTTGATGCTTTCAAAGATTGAAATAGGAGTAGAATTACAGCACTTTGACAGCCAAAGGTTTTTCATGAGATGTCAGTTACCCTCATGGAGTATAGCTGGCACTGACAGAAAGAGCTTTTCAGAATAGCATCAGTTACTGCAATAAAATACATTACTTGTCCCATCTTCTAGACAAGGTGAAAAATATTGATGTGAGCTGTAGCTGTGGCAGCAGCTTACACCACTATCTCCCAAGCCAGGCTGAGATCATGAGATGACCTTGTCTTAGTTCAGAAAAGCTTGTGAAATCCTTCTAAAACCAAGATCATACTCCCTCTCTGATGTGAAAATGTGATGGCTACAAGGACACTGAGTGCAAAACATTTTGGGGTGAGAGTTTGGGGAAAATAGATGAATGTAAAAAAAGTGGCTGCATTGATGAGTCTAATTTTGATGGAAGCTAATCATAAAATACTTTGGTTTTCTTGTGATGGCAGTTGGCATGAATTGTGATTTTATTCCTTTGCTTGAACTTGAGTTTTGATGGAGATACAAATTGCCAGAATGAGAGATGTAATCATGGAGAAATCATGCTGTCTGACTTGGGACGGCTGGAAGCTTTTATACCTCACATTTTATTGCTTTTCAGTTTCGTTCCTTTTCTTTCCTTTTTCTACACTCTACATCCTCCTCCTGCCATTATCCCTCCTCCTCTCACTGCCCACAATGCTCTGCCAATTCCACAAGCAGCCTTTCTTTAACCCTCTTCACATCCATTTCTTGGAATTTAGGGCTAGTTGACCCCTCTCTAGGAACCACTGCAGTTAAAACCAGAAGGCCAGTCTCGGTTTTGTTCTTTCCCAGCCGTGAATTCAGAGCCCAGCATCAGTGCAATAAAGAAACCCTTGTTGGATTTCATTCCCTGCCCCATAGGAGCCTTATCCATGAGATTTTGTTTGTTGATACTGTTGGTAACATCATGGGGGATGCACAGCCTCAAGCTGGAAGCAAACAAACGACAGTGAAAAACAACCACAAACAAATAGCATTTGTCAGATCCCTGTTGTCAAAGGGTTTTCATTCAAAGTCTTAAAGCAGCAGTGGCCATGTACCATTGCCCCAAAGTGTGAAAACCACCATAATTAGGCAAATGCAAACATTTTGCTTATAAGCTACATCTCCTCTTATTGTCTGTAGATGTTAACTGTCTCTGTGTCTGTAGAGTTTAACCCTGTAACAGGCAGGTGGAAAATTTCCATCCTGGTACCTGCCATCAAGCAGTGGCAGGGAGGCTACAGCAGGATGATTTAGCAATTCAGCACACACATGCATCCCACCTTCTGGCAGCCACAATGCCTCCTCACCTCCACTTCAGCTAGGCAGGCACTGAACAAAGAGGCTGCATGGGGGCAGCCAGGTGGTTCTCAGGATGGACAGACAGGTGCAGACCTGTGGCCTGCTGTGAGGAGGCAGCCCTGGACATGCTGCAGGCTCCTTGCTGTCCTCTCCCCTGGATGTCCCTGGAGCAGGGCAGGGAAGCAAAGGGACACTGTCTATTCCCTCCTGGCTCTCCTTGTGCACTGTAGGGCTCCTAGGCCACAGCAGCTTGTGAATGCCTTGGAGGCTCCATCAGTGCTGGGACTGCTGATGGCACAGAGCCCTTCCCCAGGGCAGTGTGGCACCCTGGAGAGCCACTGCCATCGTGGGACCTCTGAGGTTTGCTGCGGGCAAAGCACACAAGGACATTTTGGGATGTGATCAGCTGGGAAAGCTGGGTGTGTTGGACAAGTGAAGTCTAAAGCTGTAAGGCAGGGGGAGGTCTCTGCCAGCTGAAACTGGGCTTCTCCCATTGCCAAGAAGACATTTTCCTGAGGTGTGTGTTATATCAGTGGCTTGAGGGAAATTTTGTTACAGTCTCCAGCGTGATGGCCCATCTCTCCAGGCAAATATATCATGGCCTGCTTGTGCAGCTTATGTAAATACTTTGAACAGGTTTTTTTCTTTGATGTGTGAGTACAGATCATGTTATTATTAATGAGGCTCTAACCTCCCTTCTGTGGTGAGGGTTTTGACATGCAAATGGGCCACAGGACATTTGATGTTACATCATAGTTTAATGGATAGGAAATTTGTTCAGGGAGTTAAGGATAGTAAGATGTAATTTGGGAAGCTACAGCCATGTTCTTGATTACAAAGAACAATAAATATTTGATAACAGTTTTCTAAAAGCATTTGGAAAACAAGAAAATACCATCAGCTTTACAAGACACTGCTGTACTGGGTTTTCTTGACAAATGGAGATGATTCAGATGTTCCTGGATCTTATGGTTATGTGTGTCTGGGATGGAGAAGTTTACAGCAAAGGGTAGGAGCAGGTGCCCAAAGTGCTGCTATTTGTAGTGTTTGGAAGAAAGCTCCTCTTCTGCTCCTCTGTGACTTAGGAGAGTCCTGGGTATGCATCAGCAGAGAGACCAGGAAAGTCTGTCATTGGCCATACACAAACTCCACTGAGGTGAATGTCAGAGTTTTGTGTCCCCTTACTGCAGGGAATGTCAGCTCTGTACAATCAAGCTCCTAATGGAACAAAAAAAATTCAAATGGGAAGCGAATGCACCACTTCCTCTGCTAATCTGTGCATCCAGAGGTTCACAGCATTTGGCTTGACTATTCATGATCTATTTACCTTTTAAAATTCAGACATAGGCATGTGTGTGCTGATTTATTCCTCCTTGTAATTGGATACAGTCATTAAACGAGCTTGCATATTATAGTTCATTGTCCTTCTGGGATGTGGGCTACTGTTTCTTCAGAACAGCAGCTCCTAATGGAATTAATTCCAGCTCCTGTCTGTTTACTGTAATCGGTGATGTGTTTCTAAAAACTGATATGGAAAATCACTTTTAAATATATGTTCTTATATATGAAGTATTCGTCTAGCTGAAGGGTGGTATGTAATCCTCAGAGTCTTCCTTTAAGATGCTTTGCTACCTTCTCTGACAGGCTCTTTAGGAACAATAAATAAATGCTCACTATTTTGTAACCTGAAAGAGTCTGTAGGAAGTGTTACACCTAGCAGAAGTGTTTACCAGGCTGCAGCCATGGCAAAGCGATTGCAGTCTCAGGCTGTCATCATATAACTGATGATTTCCCATGGGCTAAGCAGTGGTGATGTAGAAAGCATACTGCTTCTTGGTAAGAAAAACTAATTTTTTATAATTGCCTTGAATGACTAATTGAATAAGCAAATCAGTTTAATAAAAAAAACGCAAGAAATTATGCTATTAGCTTATTTAATTTGAAGAGGGTCTGAAAAACTGATAGGCAAAGGCATTTTGCAGTGGGATCACCATCTGACTCACATTTGATGGTGTTGGCCAGCAGCATTGGTGGTGTCTGCATGGGACAGTGGGTTTGTGTACTCAGCCTTGGCCAGTACCTGCCCCCTCTCCTGAGCCCATATCTGCCTCCTTTTCTCTACACACTGGCACAATAAAGCACGTTTTATGAAGCCTGTGCTGGCACTTACAGCCTAAGAGAGCCATAGAAATGAAAGATGGCAGCAAGCATTAGTCACAGCCAGGTGCTGTAGTGGTGAAACATGGTCACAGAGCAGATGATCCAAGAGGCACCGTTTAATACAGTGGCTTATCTGTTATTGCAGTTTGTGATTTTCACCTTTGTCCTTAACATTGCATCAGATTTGTGTATGCTTGTGCAGAAAGATGGGGTTTACCTGGCAGCCAAGGAGATTCTCTGTGCACTGTGAAGTCCAGGAGATAGCTGGGTGTCTTGATGAAGGGCCAAAAATGGAACATTTTCAGTAAAATACAGAATGCATCTCCTGCATTAGATGCTTTCCAGTGTGTGCATGAAAAACACAGTATGTCATAAGACTTGGAAAAGAAAGGGACAAAGGAAGAAAGCTAGACTATACCAGTCCAAAGTTATGCCTATCTGAGAACTGTGTTTTGCATCTGTTTCTTTTTTTTGTGTGTGTGACTGAATCAATAAATAGCACTAAAAATCTGAAATAATGGCAAAAGCAAGTAGAAACCTTTAGAAAATTACCCCACTGTGCTTTCATCTATAATTGCTTTGTATTTTCCCTTTATTTAACTGAAATAAGCAAGGACATCAAATAAAATACCCTGAGTAATTATGGTACAATTGAACCAAGGATCTAATGCTGAACTCCTCAATGAATGTAAATACTTTAGAAATTCTCAAAATAAGGGTCTTGTATCTTAAAAATGTAGCACTGAGATGCTCTGTGTTGCAAGCAGCCAGATTGCACACAAACACAGTTCAGCTGCCACAGGAAAATACACCCATGCAAGTGTTTTAATACTTACAAGCAGCTGAACTCTGGATAATATCTGTTCCTCGTGTCTTACCCTTGTATGATCTTTAAGCAGTGCAAGCAGCTCTGAAATCACCTTTGTGGTTGCTTTCATTCAGCTGTCAGCACGGGTTTGTACTGACAAACACAATTGTTTGAAGTTTTCAGATGTTCTTAATACATATGCAGACTATGTGCAAGGCACTTTTTTATTGCTGTCTTCCATTAAGTTGTAATAATAATGAGCATAAAAGCTGTCTTTAATTACATGTTAACCTGTCACTGGAATGATTTGGGTGTCTCAGTGTAGCAAGCACAATTTCAGGGCATAATTTAAGGACCTATATCTTATAAATAAGTCTACACTTAGTTTAGCAATGTATTTTAACACCACCATCGTGAAACCCATCAGATTTTCTTGGCACCCATTCACCACCTGGGGAAGCAAAGTGCAGCTGCCTTATGAGTGTTCTGGTGCCCATTGTTCTGGTTTTCTACTGTGAAGCTGTGCTTCACTGCCCTGGGGAATGGAGAGGAAGACAGGTGTGGAAATGCAAGATGCAAGGATGGTCCTGTTTGGTTTTTTGGGTTCTCTTGGATGTCACGTCCCTTGTGCCACCCCTGTCCACTGTGCATCATAGGTGTGTTGTTAAATATTGAATAAGCTATTTCTCAGCTATCTGAGAATTGTTTACCCATCAGCCTGAAGCATTGTACACCCTGGGCAAAATGCTGGAGGTGGCATCCTTCACCACAGCAGTGACGCTGCAGTATGCCAGTGTCTGTCTGGGTCTCCTGGGGGGTTTGCAAGATGTTTTCCTCCCTTCTCTCTGCCCTCTCCCCAGCAGAGCCTGTAACACGTCTCTGTCAGGCACCTTTGCTGGGCCTTTTGCCTCCATATGTCAGAAGATGTTAAGTGAGTCTCTGCTTTTGAGGATACGTGACAGTGGGCCACAGCTGTGTATGCAAGACCCCAGCATAGTGTGCATGACCTGATACACCAAAAATATCCCACCACTTGACCTTTCCTGTGCTGGAAGAAATGTGTGGTCTGCTCATTAGTCTACTGCATGCTCTACTCATCTTGTATAGTGATTTGGACTAAATTAAACAGATGAAAATGCCATAGTTCCCTTTGTAGGCAATTCTGTCAAATCTGCAGGAGCCAGGAGCGATTTGCCAGTGGAGGCTTTGTGGTGCTAGGCTTCCCTGAAGAGATGCTGTGATGTTTGCTGCACATGCTCCAGTGCCACATGTTGGGGAGTTTGCACTGCTTAGCATATTTATGATAATTTGGCTCCCAGGGGCGAACAAGATACTCCTTATACCTCCTTCCTTGGGCTGAAGCACAAAGAAATTTCCCCTTGCTGCTTTGTAGGGGGGGAAATAACAGATCAAAGCTTCTTGCTAAACACTTTTAAAAATACACAGTGTGGATCTGTACATTTCTGTTCCCCCAAGGGACCCAGGGAAGGCAGCTAGCAGCAGGTGATGGGAAAATGCTGCATGCTGAAGTCTAGGCATTGTACCTGACCTGCAGAGCTTTAGTGGGGCACTGCTGTGAGTAATGTGACCTGTCCTTTATCCATGCCATGACCAGCATGGAATGTATTCTGGCCACTATACTGGAGTTGTCATAATCTGCTGGACTGGATGTTGGTCAAGTGGATTTGGAAGTAAAGCCTTTTGGGGCTAATAGTCACAACTTGAAAATAATGCCAATTAAGTGTTTTTTAATATATGTATCCAAATATATATGTAATTTTGGGTTGTAAACAGAGAATTTGGGCTCATGTTCTCAGAAATGTCACTGAGAAGCAGGCTGTTTTAAAGCATCTCAATGATCTAGAAATTAGGAACTTGGAAGCATTTTTTTAAGATGTGAAGATTTTAATGCTTATATACAATAATAGATTTGAAGATTACCATTTCTTAGGAGTAGATTTTCCAATTCAGCAATGACAAAGACATGCTGAACTTGAAACTTTGTTATTCTTCAATATCATATAAGTGCTGGACAGCAAAGATAAAAAGAATAAAGATTAGGTGCATCTTCCTTTGTATTTTCTTTCTGAAAGCTGAATGTCTGATTTTCAAGTTCCCTTTAGACTGGAATGTGTGCTGGACTCATGGACCAGACAAAAGGCTCAAGCAGCCTTTAGGTACCTTAGAGCATCCAGTTGGTAGGGCCAGGCTTCCAGGGGCAGATGGGAGAGAGGGTGCACTGTGCACCCAGGCAACAAAAAGTCCTGTCCTGCTGGCACCACTGAGGCAGTGACAGCTCTCAGTGGCACCTGGAACTTGTGTCATTGAGGGGTCTGAGCTGGAGACATTGCAACTCCTTGGCTGCCTGAGGAGGATGGTGATGGCACTGGTGCAAAGAAGTTCCTGTGCAAGACAGAAGCAGAAAAGTAGAACCCTGCCTTGTACTTGCTCATACAATTTTCAGTGAGCCACACCAGTGCCTGGGGTGCCTGGCAATGTGCAAGCTGGAGGTGCACACCCAGGAGGGCTCATCACAGCAGGCTGTGCTCAGCAGCTGGTCTGCAGGCAGAAATATGAAAGGGAACTATTAAATCTTTCATCCTCTGTCCTGCTGCTCCAGGCAATCCTGGCCTGGGTGGCTTATTATAATCAATCGATGGAAAGAGAGGATGAGTTTTTCTCCTCAAGTACTTTGGGAGATGCCTGATGTGAACAAGGAGTGTCTGCCTTCTGCTTGTGTGAGGATTTCACATTTCACATGTGCATTAGAATACCTCCCTTTACTGTCAAGTTTCACTGCATGGAAAGCTTCAGTGTTTTAGTTGCAGCAGTCAAAGGCACTTTTTTAACAAAAAGTATCAGTAGCTTAGAGTGGCTGCTATAGGCAACATTTCTAATGCTTCAAAATCTGTAAGGCATAGAGGATTTGTCCAATAATTTCAAGTAACCCTGACCATTATAGCTGCACATGAATCACCAGGGCTCCCTCCCACCTGGGGAAAAAAGAGAGCTTCAGATTTCTATGTGGAAAAATTAGTGTCTCATTAAAGCTGGACAAGTTTGACATTTGCTCTCTGCCTGTGGTTTCAGGGCTTTTTGTCTCTCCAACAAAATAAGAAGCTCCTCTAATACATGTGATAGCAGCAACTGGAATGCAACTTTAGGAGCATCTTTGACCTTACCAGACACAATGTGTTTGATTCATTCTGCAGATGTTAAAATACTGCCAGAAATTTCTGGGAGACGACCTTAGAAATGATTCCTAGTTCTGACTTTTGTCCTCTAATAAAAAAATGTGGTTGTACAAGTTAAATATCTTGCCCTTATGTATTTTAGTTTTCTAACCTAATGTCAGAAATAAATGTCTTGCTCTTTATTCCTTTGTGCATTGATTTCCCAGTGCCTTGGTGGTTAGGTGACATAACTACTATAATTGTTTTAATACATTAGCAGCAAATTATATATCAATGTTCTTTTTTTTCCTTGACCTTTCTTTCTCAACATCATTTTCTTTTTTTTTTGCCTCATGCTGTGTCCATGGTGGCATAGCACTATTAGAGGATTCGATTTTGAATTAAGGGCTAATCCTGCAAGGTCCTGAGCACTGTTGCCATCTGCTGAATGCAAGGGAGGTCTGGGACCTCTCAGACTGAGCAGTATCTTGCTAGATCAGATAGCAATTTGCATTTACTGTTTTTGCTCAGAGACATCCCGACATTTTTAGTAAATTGCTGTGGAATTACAGATTACTGAGGAACTTCTACCTTTGAAAAGAGTTGCTGCCACCAAATCGTTTTTCCGTTTCTGCAGAACAAGCAATTTTGTGATTACAGCTCGGCTCTCAAATGCAGGACCTGTGTTTGCATTGCTGAAAGGTTTCAGAGCATTGCATAGTATTATATGAATTAAACCGCACAGAAAATCTACGTGTAGCCTTGCCTTCCTTGAGGTGTGTTATATTTTTTCTCGTTTTGCAGAAGGGAGGAAGAGGTGTGACGGGAGTTTATCAAGGTGTTGAGCTTTCAGCACTGAGAGGCTGAAAAACTTGGAAATGCTTTGCTGTAGCCCTCATTTTGTTTAATTTGAACTAAGTGACTGATTATTTAAGATAGAAAAAACTGTTTATTCCCTATAGAATAGTAAGTAATCAGCATCCATTTTACTCAGGCACAGGGCTCATCTGTCTGTTTGCCCAGCTGTAACCTCATCTCATAGGGCTGCTTTTCTTGGTGGCTGTGAGAGATGCATGTTGTAACTGTTTCTGATCAGTATGGTGTTGCTAACTCCATCAGTGAATATTTTCTTTCTAAAAAAATATTTCCAATATGAGCTATGAGGTCAAAAGGTGCATTAGTGTTATTGATCACAGCTTTTCAGTCATAGCAGGATAAAAATTCCAAAGGATTCAGCTGGTCTAGCAGTTGTCTCTTTATTCCCAAATATATTCTGGGGAATGAGCCTCACAAAATGTTAGAGAAAAGTGTCTGGTCCTGCGAGGTAGAGATGATGCACTGAATGTAAATGAGAGCAGAGTTGTTGATGATTATTTCATTTGTAATTCTGGCTAATACTGGTAAGTGTATTAACATAAGGGGATGTCAGAAGCTGACCATATGGTCATCTTATCATCTTTGCCATAGTCACAAATCAGATATGGCATGGCTAAAGGGTTTTAGAATTTGTTCTGTGGTGTCTAAAATACTTTTTTTTCCTCATCTTCTTTGTATTTCTCAAAAATATCTCCCTCCTCAAACACCAAAGAGGTTTCATTATCACACAAAAGTCCCTCAGATTTTGCATTGATGTTTGAAAAATGTGTGCGTAGCCCTACTTCTATTTCATGCTGCTGGAGTTCCTACATGCTGACAACCAATATATTATACTAAAGTTCTTACATGATGAGGATGAGGAAGATATTATAACTTCTTTTTTTTTGTTACATTTCTGAAAGATAAGTTGAGCAGGAAGGAAGACACTTAGCAATTTCCTCTGCTTGGAAAGCAGAAGGTTCAGGGTGTTATATTTTTAATTCAGTGCATGGTTTTCATTCTCTGAGTTTAATTCTCTCATACGCATAGTGACAACCACAGCTGCTCTGTAGCATGACTAAGGCTTGCCACTACAGTGGCAGGAGTAGTTTTCACCTATGAGTTACTGAGTTACAGCGGCTTGTTCATTCAGGTTTTTTTTTTTCCTTTTTTTTTTGTTGTTGGTGTTTGGTTTCTCCTTCAATCTCCATACAGGTTTCGCCTCCACCAGCAAATCCTTGGAGAAAGCTGAATGACTGCTTTGCATAAAGTGGAAAAGGACTTGCATTCCAGTGATTTATCTATATTTTCTTATAATCCGATTTAGTGTGGAATACAAGCCTGAAAAGCCCTTAAATCTTTCTGTAATTCTTGCACAACCATTCACAATAGATTTGTACAGTGCAGTCTAAGAGATTTGGGTTCAGAATAGTGATAAGTTTAAAAAAAAAATCAACCCCCCCCCAAAAAAACCCCAGATTACTTGTTTTTCTTTGCAGTTTAACAGATTTCACTGTCAGTACCCTCTCCCCAACTAACAGTACATGACATATACAATCTACAGAGAAAGCAATATAGAGTCTATATGCACAGAGTCTATATGCTTATACTCCTCTGTGTAGAGGAATTTGCCTCTTGTAAACCATGCAATTATAAAGAAGAAAAACCTCAATGCATTGGATGTTTTAAATCCTGTTATTGCCTTGTTTTTCATAGCTCTATTTTTTTCATAGTATTTAAATAAGCATATAATGGAAAGGATAGAACATGGAAAAGGAATGTTACAGAGAGTGGAAAGAACAGAGTCTGAAAAGTTGTTCTGTAAAGTCTAATATGAAAAAGAGAATGGTTCTTGTCATCTCAGCAGTCTGTATGTCACTGAAAGTGGGGGGACTTGTTTGGCATATTTTTCTGGTTTTGTTTGTTTTTTCTTTTTTTTTATGGTAGCCATTGAGAAGTAAGAAACCAAAATCTATTCAGGATGTAGTAGTGTGATCCGAAAACCAGGACAAACTGGAATTTGTCTTCAAGTTATCTCTTCTTGTGGGTATAAAGGGATTAATGACTCAGGCATTAGGAATAATTGTATCTGGCTTAGCTGGACAGTTTGTCTAACATTAGCAGTAGGGCAATAGGTGTATTCTAAATGCAGTCTGAGCTATTGGACATGTCTGTAATGTAGATGTATATGCACTGTTGGTTTAGCTGTGGTGTTCCAAAGATGCTGGTTAATGCATGTGCAGGCTAGTAAATAATATGTGAACATATAGATTGCTAGGTGTGTAGTTAGAGATGTGTAGCTATCTGTAACCCCTGAATGTTTTCATACTTTTCCTTCTTTGCTCATTCTATGAGACAGCTTTTTTAATATTTGCTTTTTAGAGTTGTCCCCAAATATATCTAGTTTAATCAAATGAATTTAACTTTTACTCAGTGTAAAAAGGCATTTCCTTTAGATTAAGTCTCTTTGAATATTTATGTTGCAAGTATTTAAAATGAGGCTGCTCCACTGATGCCTCACACCAACTGCAGTAGTTTAAGAAAATGTTCCAGTTTGAGAAGAGGGTACAGATGCTGGATGTGGCAACAGCAAGATGTGTACTGCCTGATTTGTTAAATATGTGTCACAGATGATTTTTCTTTACAGATGTGTATTAATTTCTGTCCTAAGCCTTAGTAACTGATAGCCTGCATAAAGAACAGTGTGGAGAAAGGAGAAAAGGAACGATTGGAAAATCATATTTGGTGTGCAAACCCATTCTTTCCTCCTGTCATTGGTAATTGTACCATCACCTTGAGCTGGTATTTGTAGAGCTGTCTTCTCAGAGAGAAAGGGTTTCTCCTGTTAGAGAGGTAGGTGGGCACACAGAAAGCAGCAGAGAATCCTGACTGGTTTTTCAGTAGGTGGGAATACGTGATGTGTTCATCTAAATATTTTATTGTTTCCTGTCTCTGGGACCCTAGGTCCCCTTTCCCCTGCATGACAGCCATTGTTGCTGTTGGCTGTCATCACCCTGTACAAAAAATACAGTCTCATGTAGATGTGTTGCTGGCTCCTTCAGGAACCAGAGAAAGCAGATGTTCCCTGGGTGTTTCACACAGGTGAGAGTGTCTCTATACTGCTTTTTCTAACCTCAGCCACCCTGAATGTGTCTTGCAGAGGGACTTGTCCATCACAGAGGAATGGGAGGAGCAGTGCTAACTGTTCCTGGTAGAACTGTGTCCACGCTTTATTTCACTTGGGAGGAGGAGGGAGCTCATAGCCTGGGAGAAACTGTCTCAGCAGAAGCTGGTGCAAATTGATTATTTAATAACAAACAAGCACAGTGCCTGCTTTTTTATTATTTTTATGCCTATGGAACTCACACAGAAGTGGTGTGGTGAGATTACTGCCTAAAGCTGCCCCCAAAGAGCTGCAAGAACAGGAGGCCTTGGGACTCATGCTGTTTCTGTTGCATGTCTTAATGAAGCTTTAAAATGCTTGAAATTGTCTTTGAAATGAAATATTCCATAGCTGCAATTTAACTCCAGATTTTTTAATAGTTGCTTAGCCAAATAAAAGAAAATTGTGGGGAACAAAGGTTGATGACTAGAAGAAAAAGTTTAAATAAAAAATTCATGGAGAGAAAAAAATATAGCATCATAGGCTTTTGCACTAAGATTTCCCTTCCAAAGTCTTTTCTCTTCCAACTATTACTGTGAATTTTACTCTCCCTGTTTGCTACAAACATTAGAAAAGCTTTTTCTGTAGGAATGATAAGAAAAATTGTCACAAATTTAGGCAGAACCTGGAACACTGAGTAAAATTTTAAAAGGGGTATGCATTTCACTGCCATTCTGAGTGCGGGTATGGTGAACTCTAAATTATTAATGAATTGAGGAATTGCCTTTTGTAACTCTTAAATCAAATGTGACTAAACAGAAAAATCTCAGAAAGACTTTTGTTCACAATTGTCAGCCCGACTTGTACAGTCACAGCTCTTCCTCATTCGAATTTACTGCTCTAGTGGCCTTTAGTAACAGAATGAATAATATGCTGTGAATAAATCCTCTCATGGTTACCCTTTCTCTCCATTTGTAGATTAAGACCAACAAATCATTATTTGTGGACACATATTAGTGTCCAAAAGTGTCTGACAAATGCGCAGTTGTTTGTTTTGAGCAAATTATTTTTGAAGTGTCAGTACACCCTCAGGTTTTGTGTTCCTGCTATGACATGAAAAAATATTCTGGAATGAGTTTAAATTACAGGGCATTTAGAAAGAATATAGAGAAGATAGTTACAGTGAACAGTAGACTTCAGGGAAAGACCTACATGCTAGTTCAGGTATTTTAAAATATGAATATTATTGTTAAGTCTTTAGGTGATGTCTGGTAATAGATATTTAATCTTGCAAAAGCACTTTCATTGCTTACTTGTTAAAGTAATTTAACGGATGAGTGGTGCTATTAATGGACCACATGTATAATCCAGACTTTTTTTGTTCGAAACATTCCTCTAGGGTTTAAATTTCTAAACATATTTAGAGGCAATTTGAAGAAATTTAGCCTATACACAAGCTGTAGAAAACATAATTTATTAACTGTTCTTCTGCTTTTAGAGGATAAAAGAAATCACTATGTATACATATGTGCAACTTTAAATGGGCTGAGTGATATACCTTCTTTTGATGGGGTTGTTAGAAACCAGACTGTGAATGGAAGGACGTGGAGATGAACAGAGGGTTTAAAACTAATTGTAAGTTATCTGAGCAAACATACAGTTCCAGATTTTCCATCACTTTTTGGTTTGTTGTGTTGTTTTGGGGTTTTTTTTGAGAGAATTGCATTAATAATGTCTATAACATAGTTCTTGCAAGAAAAGACGACAAAACAGCAAGAAACTTACATTATAGTAAAAACAGTCTTTCTTTCCACCCCAACACTTTGGGATGCTGGAAGAATTGACATCTGGAAAGCAGATTATCAGGTTATAACAATAAACATAAAAGTCTTTGCTAAACACCAGTTATTATGATAAAGTCACACTCTTTCGAACAATTGGAGAAGTTCTTTGATAATATTGAGGCTTTGCTTCAACAAGGAGTTAATTTATTTTCCAAACATGTGGCTGTGTTTTGCTGAAACTCGGATATCACCTACACAGGGTTGGAAATTAGGGAAATAATCTGGTGTAAACATCTCTTTGACTTTGTGAGGATCACTGCACAGTCACATAGTTCAAGAAAGAACTTAAATGTGTTTGTTGACTCCAAGTTCAGCTGTTTCCAAATAAATGTTTGTGAAACCCCCAACTTTAATAGCCTCATTGTACCATCCAAAAGATGTGCAAGAGAATGAATAGATGACCTTTCAGATAGAGAACAAGCTGCTCACCATGTCTTTTCATTTACTGGGACAAAATACTCTTTTTCTGCAGAGATAATACTTTCCACCATTTTTAACAATGTTGGGTAGAATAACGAGTTTAATTGTTTTGCTTCTGAGTGCAAGGGGTTTAACCTGTGCCTCCTTAGATCAGGACTCTTTCTAAACCAGTACTGTTAAGTGCATTAAGTGAGATAGACTTATTTTAATTCTTTTTAAAAGAGACTGGAGGTATTTTGGGTCCTAGACTTGCAGGGTAGGATGTCATTAGCTATCCATCCATGTTTATCCACGTGACTTTGAATGATACATGGATGAATTCTTATTGCCATTGTGCACCGCAGCTATGGGATCAATAATTTACTGATAAGGTCCAAAGCAGCTGTAAAGGAAATTGGTCTAAATAATTTTGAAGTTGCAGTCTTGCTGTGGAAAGCTGCTGGGAAGCTCTCAGTTGCACACTTGTACAAAAGCACTAGCTTGGACTGGAACAGATCACAAATGGGGAGAAAATCAGGATATGGAAATCAAGGCTCAGCCTTGTCTTTCTCATATGAGGGGTGGTTGGTCCTTAGTGTTTGCAGTTGTAAATCCACCACTTAAATCACAACTTAGTATAATGCTGACTAATACCAGCTGGTTATACTGGTAAAATATTTTTGCTCTACAGTATAACTGAAATCACTTTTTATTCAGCCTGTCCATGTTACTGTTCTTATCTGAAAAAACTACAGCTGTTCTCTTGTTAAAGGAAACACAATGTGTTTGCTGAAATTTAAAAAAATACAGTCAAAAGGAATCCCTCAAAAGTTGAGGGAAATCTTACAATTTGGAAAAAAACCCAACAAAAAACACAAACAAAAACAAAAACAAAAAGCAAACAAACAAACAAAAAACCACCAAAAAAACACCAGAGGAAGAAACAGAAACTTTTTTTTTGTGGTTACCAAGACCAATTACATTGTCTATTTGCAGTAAAGATTTCGTTGTGTGAACCAAATAGTCTAGATCATGCATCGTGCATGAGTAGTTTACTAAAATTAGAATCAAATTTGTTTACAAATTTTGTAATAATTTCATTTGGAAGGGAGCTGTGAAACTGTTGGATCCAACCTGTGCTGGAAGCAGATTCGGTTAAACCAGGATGCTCAGAGCTTTGCTCAGGCAAGCCCTGAATGTAGTGGTGTTGGACACTGCAGGTAACCTGTCATGTCTGGCCTCTCCACAGGAGGGAAAAATAAGTATCTTAATCTAGACAAGTTTTCTTTTGTTGCCATCTCTGATGGTTGTCCCATATAATTTTGTAGCAAATCTCCAGGAAAAGTCTGGCTCGGTCTTATCTCCATTCTGCCGCTGGGGTTTTGAAGACACTATGAGATTACCTTGAGCCCTGTCACCCAAGATCAAACCTAGTGCTTTCACCTCAGTGATGTGTGCTGTAAAGGTTTGGAAAAATCCTAAAAATAGTGTGACATGGGAATAAGGAATGAAAAAGTTACACTGAAATCCTAAACTGTCTGGTTCTCCGGACAACCTGAGGTGCTAACAGCTTCAGTGTGTAGCGTTGGTCTGTTAGCAAGTACCTTCAGCCTGGTCTTGTAACACTGATAGAAACCAGGAGGAGAAAAAACCTTCATTGATACAATTGAACAAACCTTAGAGAAAACTTCTCAGCACTTACAGTGATGCCCACAAGACAAACCAAACATCCATCTAAACATTTGAGTATATTTATTTTGTGGTTCTCAACTACTGTGCATAGATGTTAATCACAGTTCATGGCAATCCTAGTTTTTTTCTCTTATTACCAAAAGCTATTCTTCTGAATTTACAGAACAAGCTAATGTGTGGAAGGCTGCTTTGTGTGCAGCTGAGGTAACCAGGATGGCAGTGTTTGTTATAAGGACTCTTTCTTACCGGTTCCTGAACTATGATGAATTATTTTGTGCATAATTGTTTCTGTTGGTGCTTTGGGAGCTGAGGATGTATTTGTTAAGTAAAGGAACTGATCTCTGTAGTGGCAACACATTGTTAACTTTTTGAAACTTAAATCTTTATGTATTCTGTATTCTTTTGGAGTGTTTTTTAAGGGCGGGGGTCCTGTTCCTGCCATGCACAGTAACAGGAGTAGATGCTTTCTTCCTGCTCTTGCTAATGTATTGTACCTTGGGCTTTTTTTGTCTTCCTCTGCAGAAACTCTCCTGGATGATTTCCTTCTCACATACACGGTTTTCATGACGACTGATGACTTGTGCCAGGCCCTTCTGAGGCAATATCCTTTTACTGAAGGTTGTATTCAAGGGGGTCACACATTTACTCATAGTTGTATCTAATGTTGAGCCTTATATCAAAGCTACATGCTTGGTTTTGAGACAAATGCCTAACTCAGAGCAACAATGCAATTTTATGTCAGCTTTTTTTGAAGATAAATAAACTTTTATAATGGTGACACGGTAGAATTTAAATAGGGGTTAAAACCTCCCCAGGTTATGTTAATTCATAGAATACCTACATGTGCATAATACATTACAGAATATGCAAAGAGAAAAAGTAAAGAATTTTACAGTCTCTGCTCCTTTTATCGTCTAATACAGGATATAAATCTTAGCTCATTTTGAGACAGAAGAATTGTTTTCCTGTATTTCTAATGACTTGCATAAGCTACTAAGCTATTGATCAATGTTTGAATAAACTTGTGACTATAAAATGAACCTTTTGTTCATTTGTTTGTTTATTGTTTTTTTAAAATCTTTTCCCCATCTTTAAATTTTGGGCTGAAACCATCAGATTTTTCCCTTACAAGACAAAGAACCGTGAAGAGACAGGAACAGTGTATACTGTGGTTATCATTGGACATTTGATGCTTCTACCTTATGAATAGAGAGAAATGGTAGAAATAATATTTTGCTTTTTTTTAAATTTTGATAGAGTCACTTCTGCAGGTAGTATAATTTGTACAGACAAAAAGAAACTGACTTCCTTTGCCTGATTTTTGTGTTCTTGTTATGCTTCGCCCTTCTTCCCACAGACATTCACATTGGCATCAGTGTACAGGGCAAAAGTTCATTCTCAGTTCTGCAGAAAATATATGACTGAACATTGTATAATTCCTTTTGAATTGATTTTACTTTTATAGACTCACCTCTCTAATCTGTAAGGGGAAAAAAATCCTCTTGGCTCAGAGGATGAATTGAAATTCCTGTTACTGAGAATTCATTCCCAAAAGTTATGAAACTCCTAAAGCTCCAGACAGGATAAAATATTTAAAACTGAGCAATGCAATCAAAAAAACCCTTTCTTTAGCAAATGAGATAATTGCAAACTCTTTGCCAGCAGTTAATTTTAAAGTTTCTTTGAGTTCTTATTATATGTTCCTTAACCTACTGCACCTATTGTGCTAAGAACCACCAAGGGAAAGAAGATGACTCTGATGTGTCCTGTAGGAAAAGAAAAGTCTTGCATTTGGTGTCTCAATGGACTTCTCTCTACAAAGACTGGTTACATGAAGATGAGCATTTAAAACAATTTTTAAAGGTATTGAAACCATTTCTGTGATGCATTTCATTACTGCTTAATTACATACTGTGTCTAAAAAGCCCCAACAGGAAAATCTATAAAACATATTTTTTCATACTTAGATCTTTTCCATTAAATCTGTAATATAAAATGATTTACATATGTCTTCTTTAAATGCCTTAAATATAGCCAGTTTGAACAGAAATCCTGTATAGTCAATACAGTCAACATTAAAAGCATTACTTTAACTTATGAAACTTCTGGAACTCCTGTGGTCACTAGAAAATGTGAAAAGTTGGGAAGGTAAGAAATAAAACTACAAAGATGTGGACATTCCTTGGACACACCAGTCATGTCTGTCAGAATAGGGTCTGCAGTCAGTATCCAGAGGATCATGGACACTGGGAGTTTTGAGGTGATGTAAGAGATGCTGCTTGGACTGAGGAGTGAAATCCTATTCCATGGTGTTTGCTGGGTAGACATGGAGAGCAGCATAGCTTTATGTATTTTTGAGAAATAAAATTTTGTTCCTTACTTGTTAGCTAAGTTCTTCTCATATCTCTGTATGAGTTCCAACAGGTCTTACTAATTAATTAATTAAGCCCTTGTTAAGTTGAAAATAGCACTGTTGTTGAGAACCTGAAATCAATCTGGTTACTTTTTTTTTTTTTTCAGTATGTATTTTTTTCCCTGCTGGTTGAAAGGTGAGGGTATTTTAGGAGACTTTTCAGTATCTTACACTTTTACTGATGAGGTTCTTTGTCTGTGACTGGAGATCTTCTTAAAGGTCTTTTGTCTCTTCAGTCACTTGCTCAAGACTAGGGCAATGTGGATAAAATGTTGAGATTTCTTTTTTTTTTTTGTTTTTTGTTTTGTTTTTTAAGTAGGACACACTGCATATGGAAGGAGAGACCTTAGGATTTTTGCTTTTTGGTACTAGGTGTGTATTGCTGTACTGGAAAGGGGACATCATTTCAGGCATCAGTTATGTCACACTGAGTTGCACCTGGATGCAGGGCTTTCTGGCCATGGAGGTGTGTGACTGTGCACTGTCTCACAATTCCTCTTCTGGAAGCTTGTGTGTAGTATAAACAGCAATAATGTTAATGATGGTTGTAGTTACATGTGCAAAACCAACATACAGGGTCACAGGCTAAAATCATTCATGCAGAGATCTTTGAATGTGGAGGCCAAAGCAAACCTGGTGACTCAGCTCATGCATGTGGTCCTTGTTTCTTAGAAGGGAAAGGGAAGGATCTACGTGCAGATGCAGAAAAACTGTAGAGAAAATATTTCCTAGAATTTCAGTCATGACAATGTCTTCCCCCAAAATTAAAATTAAGGTTTATTTATGTGTTAGTTTACAGCTAGGAAGAGTTGTTGGAATTAGTGGGAGACATCAACTCAGTTTAAAATGCATGCAAATGTGAGGAAAGGTAAAGTAGAATATCTGCCATTTTAAAAGTCTTAATCTGATGAACCTATTTGTTATTATTTTGAATAAGTGATGATGGTGTAGTGTGCTGTCATGCTTCAGAATGTGTTATGCTGACCTAACCAGGTTTTATGTAATAGCCACAAGTGGTGTTTTAAATTTTCCTGTTTATAGACAAAATAGTACAAGAATTTTGCCCTCTTGCTTGGTACACAGTACTAAGTAAGAGTGTTTTTGCAAAGAATATTGAATATTGACCAGTCTGTAAATTTAAACAGGAACATTCTCTCCTTACATGTTTTGCATAAACATAATGGTAAAACTTGTTTTAGTAGGTTAGTGCCTGAATTGACTTAGACCATTGATGTGATGCCTTAGATTAATGTTTGAGTTGTCAGGTGTGTTAAGGCACTGCTTTGTTTTGTAGACAATATACAGAAATGTGTTAGATGATGTGTATGAGTATCCCATTCTTGAGAAGGACCTGAAAGAATTCCAGAAGATACTTGGGATGCATCGCCGTCAGTAAGTATTGATTGTGTCAGTGATCAAGTCTTCTTTTATTCTGAGTGTAATTTATTTTTGTTGCTATCTTTCTGTAATTCAGTGAAGTGGTGAGAGGCATATTCAGTTTTACAAATCATCTCTTCTTAAAACTAAGGCTAGATTATTCAATTTTTTCTGATGTTTGTTAGGCAGTGTTTGTGACTCAACACTCACTCCCATCAATTTCACTTGGGATTACTTATAGACAGAGCAGAGTTTGTGAAGAAGCTGGCAAAAATTCCCTCAGAAATTGCAGTCAGTGACTTCAGATGGTGCCTTCATTTTCTCTGCAGTACTGAGAAGCAAATCACTTGGAATAGTCATCTC
This sequence comes from Ammospiza caudacuta, assembly GCF_027887145.1. Classification (NCBI taxonomy): domain Eukaryota; kingdom Metazoa; phylum Chordata; class Aves; order Passeriformes; family Passerellidae; genus Ammospiza; species Ammospiza caudacuta. The sequence goes on along the minus strand of NC_080593.1, from coordinate 32,379,796 downwards.
TGACTTATTATTTTACTATTAAATATGACATCTATAAGAATATTTAAGTGGCATGTTTTTCCAACAAATGGAGGTTGTTTCCGTGGTTTGGCTATTGGAGAAGTGGGAGGAGCTGTGCACTTGAGGATGACTCTGGCTGCTGTGACTACTCCAGCAGCTCATGAGCTTGCAACGTTGCTTTTCACTACATCAATTATGCAAGTCAAAGGAAAGTTCTCTGGCTGAGCCCACTGCCTTTAGTTTTTCCTGAAGAACTTCTGAGGCCTTTCTGCAGTGATCATTTACTGTTAAAAACTTGCTGATGTTGTAAAGTTTGTTATAGCTAAAACTTCCTTTTCCTAAGCTTTGGCTGGAAAGAATAATTGTGATTTTCCTTTTTGTTTCAGCACTGTAGATGAGTATTCACCTCATCGAAAGGTAATGCCAACTTGATTGTTGTTGATGGCTAGTTAACTTACCATCTCACTTTTTTCCCCCTCTGCCCACTTCTCTCTCTTTTCTTGGCTTCTTAACTGAATGTGGCTGGTGACCAAAAACATGACAGGACACATCAGTGAGGTTAGACCTGCAAAGCTGCTTAAGGAACATTTTTTTTTTCCTTTGAGTGCATCCTGGATATCAGCAGTGTGAGCTAAGCTGCAGTGGTTGTGACAGTATTAGCATGTTAACAAGATGCTTTGAGATGTCAAAATTCAGGAGAGGCCTGGGAGGGTGTCCCCACAGAGCTAGAGGGATGTAAGCTGGGCAAACCAGGCTGAACACAGACATTGACGTGGATGTCACGTAAACAGAGCAAAGGGTGCATTTGTTGTGACAGGGACAGACAAAAAGAGAGGAACATGAATCTGTCTGTCTGACTGGAGGGAGAAGTTGCAGCCAGAGAAAAGTTGGTGTACAAACTGCTCGGAGGTGAATTGCTGTGTTTGTCAGTTTTACTGGGCTGAAGGTGAAGTGTGTAATAAGCTTAAAATGTTCCTGCAAAAATGTGGAAGGCAGAACATGAGATTGTAGTGAAATTGCTAAATAGGCTGATTGCTACATGGGAAATGTATATAAGAAGTGTGTAAGAAATGGGCTCTGAACGTTAATACAGAAAACCTTGAATTGTGCAGGCTGCTTAGCCTTGGCATGTCCTGCTTCCTCCAAAATCCCCACCTTGGCCATTATTTACTAAGGCAACTCCCAGTTTACTGCTCCAAGAAAGGCTGAGTGTACTTCCTATGCAGAAACCTTTTGGCCAGACATATGGGTTAAATGCTGGATTCCATGAATTACTGCTTTGTAAACAGCAGGGATGCAAAAAATCACTGATTTTTTTTCCCCTTTGTTTCTTTTCCACTCCTTCACAGAATAAGACTTTTTTCCCCCAGTTCAGTGTAAAGGAGAACTGGCTGCAGCACAGAGGAACTGTGAATGAAACAGAAGAAAGTGAGTATAAATGAAAGAATGGAGGGAAAGCTCAAAAGCTGTACAATTGTTTCAAAAGGACTTCAATGCAAATATTCTTTAGCTGACATATAGCTTTTGAACAAGACCTTAGGGACACAAAAGAAGAAATATTTGACAAGTTTTCCTTCTTCCTCCTGGTTGGTAGGGCTCAGCAGTGCCATGATATTTCAAGGGGGTTTTTTCCCTGTCCGGTTCCTCCAGCACCCCTGTCACAGTCCTGTGTATGTCCCAGGTGTGCTGGCAGCCCATCCACCAGCCATTAGTTCTGCTCCAGTTCATGCTCTTGGTCTCTTGACCTATATCTTGGCTGTGAAATGTGAATGAACAAGCCTGTCACATGAAATGGGCCAGGATCTGCCAGCTCTGTGAACATGCCTTAGCTCCTTCTCTGCTCAAAAACATCTCTGTGTGGAGTGTGAGGTGCCACTTCACTTTAATGCCAGCCATTTCCAAAGGCAATTCCCTCCCTCACCATTGGTACTGTAAGGCAGTGAGGCTGCCACCCTCCTGCAATGCCTGAGCCAGGAAGGAGGCAGAGAGGAGAACACTGTGTACACAAGCAGGGAACGGCAGAAGGACCTCCTACCTGGCTCTTTGACAGTAGATCTTCATTTCTCACTGGGAACAAAACTCCAGAAGTTCACTTGAAGTCAGTGTATTTTTAGTGCTCATTTGTGACAGAATAAAAACTGAGCTTGTTCTATGCCAAGTCAAAAGACTTGCACAATGTGTGCTGCTGATACATAATCCTCTTTTTGTGCTTCAAATGTAGGGGGTTTTGAGGTTTATGATACCAAGCCTTCTTCTAAAAATGTTATTTGTGGATGTGAACCCCCATACTCATTATGTTTTTGAAGCTGGACCCAGCTTGTGGGTGACTGGAAAGGAAAGGGTCCTGGTGCAAGGGAGGGGACAGACTGTGTGACTGTGGTAGGACAGCCGCCAGGACAGGACCCAGCAAGGCCAGTCCTGACTGAGTTAAATTGCTTTTGTCTCACTGCTTGAGAGCAGAACCCACGGATTATGATGGGATTGAAGGAATGAAATAGCCAGAGTGAAGTTGGGGAAGGGAGAGACAGATGCAGAGGATGGACATCTAACATGTGTGGTGGATTGCTGTCTGGCTGATGGTGCTTGTGGAGGATGGGTCTGTCCAGCTGCACTGTGCCGCTTGACCAGAGGTGTTTTATCCTCGGTTGCAATCATTACCAGGGCAGCTTGCAGCCCATGGCTACTTCCTCCCTCTGGCATTCCCTCCTTCTGACAGAGGAGCAGCACAGGCTCCTGGAAGAGATGATGTGGTCCATCCCAAGAGATACCATAGATAGAATGTTGGAAGGGTGTGAGGGGGAGAATCACTATGGTGGTTGTGCATGAGCATCTGACCTGTGGGTTGATTTAGTTCAGTGTTAAAAGAAGGATGAATCAATAGCCCATTTATAACATGACATCATGTCATTGTCCCTTTGCAAATGACCAAGAGGACATTTCAAACAAAGTCAGTGTAAGCAAGGTGTGTCAGTTTGCATATGGAGTCCAAATATTCCTATCGGATTTTTTAAAATTTATTTTTCTACCTTGTAATTTCAAGTGCAGTTGGATGTCTCCATCTTCATGATGTGTATCTATTTTGATAAAATATTCTGCCATAGAATGAGCATCTCATTTACTCTCTGTCAACAGAGAAAGGTTAAAAAGGAATTATAAAATCAAATGGCTTTTTTTCCCCAATACTCAATGCTAAGTTCCTCCTTCATTCTCATACTCATTTTTTCTTTACTACAACAGGAAAAAACCCTTTTCTCAAGGATAGAGTTCTTAACTGCTTCTGGCATAGTCTTCACTAATGAAAGTGCCCTGAAGCCATGAAGATCTGTAGGACAAGCAAAGAGCTATTGCTACATACATCTGTCAATAAAGATAATAAAAAAAAATATAACAGTTCCTGAGAAGAAAAGTTGTCCTGTGTTGGCATGGTAGCAGCCTGTCTAGAATAAGAAGTGCTAGAGGAGAAGGAAATTGAAAGTTTAATTGAGCACTGAAGTGAGTGTGAAACTAAGAGCTGTGACGATTCTGATTAGCATATGTAATTTTCAAAATATTTATGCAAGTCTGCAGCTCAGTTTCTTCCACTTAAGTGTGGCAGCCATATTTCAAAGAACTAGCTAGGGCAAACTCTGCAAAAGATGTAAACCTAAAATTCTGGCAGGCAGAAAGAGTGTACATCCCTTTTTGTAGCAGAAAAAAGTAATCGCTGAGCTGACCACAGCATTCCCAGAGCTGAACCAACTCATGGTCCTCCGTGGAAGTAGTGAGCCCAGTGAGTTTCTCCAAACCAGTCCCATTTATATGTGCTGCTTGTGATTCAGGAAATGAGTTGTCAGAACTGATTGTATGGCAGTTTGGGCAGTCTCTGCTGGTGCTGCAATACTCTGGCAAGTTGTTTAGATGTCTAGACAGATAAACTATCAGGAGTGGTTGAAAACCTGGGAGCAATGTTCTTGCAAAGCTTCCTGTTACAGGTAGAAATGGAGGTCCAAAATAATTTCTGCAGCAGACATGAAGTATACTGATTTATCTGAACCTAAAATGAAGGGAGAAAAAATGGCAACCGCTGAGTTTTACAGAAGATAGGCAGTGAAGGAAGTTGTCTGTGACAAATCCTCAGGGTAGGAGATCTTAAATAGATATTGCTGTGGGAGTCTATGTTTCCATTTGCCTGCCTCTCTCATTTTTCAGGGAGAGGAAGTGGGGAGGGGAAAAATGGTGATGTTTCTGCTTAGTTTCATGTCCTTTGTGTCAGGGTGCAGTGACTGCCCTTCCAGCAGCAGCCAGCCAGCTGAGGCATTGCTGTGGTGCAGTCTGCAAGTTTGTTCTTTGCTCTGTTCAGGTATCTCTGCCTACAGCTGAGCATGTCTTTGTTCCTTTGTGCAGTTTTCTGCCGTGTGTATATAACAGAGCACTCCTATGTCAGTGTGAAAGCTCAAGTGTCAACTTCAGCTCAGGAGATTCTGAAGATCGTGGCAGAAAAGATCCAGTACCCGGAGGAGGAGTTGGCGCTGGTGACAGTCTCGTTCTCTGGTGGTGAGTAACTTCCCTTCATCTGACTACTCACCTTTTATGGCATCAGGTAAGGGAGGGCTGGCATTTTCTGATGCAAGGATACAACTGTTCCTCTGTGGGCCCACAGCTGGGTGACCAGGGGAACAATGAGGAGCTGCTTCCCAGAGACTTGTTTCCATGGCAACAGCTCTTTCTTGGGTACTGTGGGATGTAGCATCTCCTGGCTGGGAAGGGAGTGTAAAGAACTATCAGTCTTCAGCAGAATTGCAAGGTTATATTTCTTTTTCACATATGAATCTCCTATTTTGGAATTTAAATTAATTTTGAAGGCAATGAGGCATGGTTTGCCTTGAAAATGGAGACGGGAATAGCAAATACTATATGCATGGCTGTTTCCTCATTTATGGCATAGGTAACAAATATTCTTGAGCTGAAAGGAGGAAGACATGTATTTGCACAATTAAGACACTGGAAGCAATCTCAGCAATATTTTGTAAGCAGCAACTGACATCTTTTGCCTATTGTTTTAGTGTTAGTCATTAAATAGAAGGTCTTATTGTCTTTTTTAAGAAAGACTATAGTGATTGTGGAGTGTTACTAGAGACCAGCCAAAGTCCCAAGATCTTCTTTGATCTTTGGCAGGTCTCAAGCTCCTTGGTCAGATTGTTTTGATCATTGTAGTGTTTTTTGGAAGCAATTTAACTAAGTGCGTAGAACCGTGAAGCTGGATCTACAAAAGGACTAAGAGTGTAGAATATCTTGGCAGTATTCTCAGATAACATTAGTTGGTGTTAACCCCCTAAGAGAAAGTATGGGTCTTTTAAGTTACAGCACTCATTGCTACTACTTTGTCAGTCTACTTAAATGAAATACACGCAAGTGCTGGCTTGTTCTGTTTGTATTTTTGATTCAGAACTGGAAGGTCACTTCCCCCCCCCCCCCCCCCCCCCCATGCGAAGCTCAATTAAATAAACCTATTTTTGAGTGCACTGATGTGTGTGTCAGGGAGATGGTGCCCTGCTCTCATTGCTGAGACCCTGGGCACAGAGCAGCCATTGGGAGCATCACACATGAGTGTCATGGCCATCCAGGCTATATCACTTTCAAGTGGATGAAAGACTTAAGGGGCAGCAGTATGAGCATTGAAGAACCTGTTTTTATTGTAGTCCAATAATGGATAAGCAAGCTCTTCATTCAAAATTACCTTGAAAAAACATAATTATAGTTCAGCTAATGTATCTGTGCATCAGTGGATAAGTGAGCATGGATAAAAGGGAAAACTGTCTGAAATTATACTTGGCTCTCAGATTTCTCCTGGTTCTACTCCTCATGGGCAATGCAGAGTCCAGGGTAGCTGTCAGTGTTCTTGGTGTAGTTTTGGGTCTACCATGTATCTGCTCTCCAGAGGATTACTTGGAGCCCTCAGGAAGTGACAGTTTTTGCAAGGCAGTTTTTAAGCTGTATTTGAAGTTTTGCTTAATTTTCCCCCCCACCTTTCTCTAGTTCATTTAAGATTCCACAGAGCTGAACCAGCTCAACTCTGGACTGGAGAAAAAAAAAGTCCCTTCTGTTTGCTACCAGTGTCCTGCTCTTTTACTCAGCTATTTCCCAAATTATTTGCTCTAAGTCTAGAAGAATTACTATAAATACTGTGTTACAAAGGACTATGCAGCTCTGCTCCATGGGGTGAATTTCATGGTGATGGGATCCTTTAAACTTCTTTTCCTGCTCACTGGCTGTGGCTACTGATTTAATCTCCACCCCTGGTTTTGTCTCCAGTGACACAGAACAGCTCAGTCTCTGGAGGCTGAGACACTCTGCTCTTACAAAATTCACTACATTTATGCTAGATACACTGGGCTGAAATTAAATGCTCTTTAAGGCATTGGAGGCTAGACCAGATGATTTCAGGGTTTCTTTCTGTTCTATGTGAAATGCAGTTTGAAAGCAGAAGCAGGAAGCTTCTGTGCTCTAGTCCATCAGAGCTATCTTGCCTTTATCATGCCTGAGCAGGGTGGAGATGATTGGTCCCTACAGAGACTGAATTTGATGCTTAGTTGCCTTCTAAGAGGTTGATGTGGCTTCACAAATACAATTGTACCTTTATTTCTCATATACAGCTTTTACTCCTGTTCTGAACCCTCTGTTTTTTTGCTGTTTTTACAGAAAAACACGCGCTACAACCAAATGATTTGGCCATCTCAAAATCTTTGGAATCATCCAGTCGTATGTTTGTGTACCGAAAAGATCTGACTGATTCTTTGGTAAGGATTGGTATTGTATATTTCCCATTTTTTGTTTGTCTGACTCTAAATCAAAACCTTAGTATTTCTCTCAGAGGGCTTTTGCAATGCAGAATTTATTTTTTGCTTCCCTAGTAAAGCTTACTGAGCTGCTCTATTTCTTGAAAAAAAAAAATCTTTCATTAACAGCAGTTATTTGACTGAACAGTAATGGAATTTGTTCATCAATTTTAAATAAACCAAAGCTTCTGTGCAGCTTAAATCTTGCAATCTACATCAGCCTGGGGAAGCTGACCTGTGTTTGTACCAGAATGGATGGGATGAGGATTATTCAGGACTCTTGTGACTCTTTCCTCCCCACCCTGCCTTGTGCCTCTGTGGTGAAAAAGTGGTGAACAAATTCCCTGGAATTACTACATGTGGAAATAGATGTTTTGTAAGTTCCACAAGACCCATCAGTGTCACCCCTGTGTTGTGGCAGCTGGTGTGTAGCACTGGGGGTGTGTCCTCCTTTCTTTCTGTCAGTCTGTCTCTCCATCCTCTTGCTGTCGCTGGGAAGGTCAGCAGATGGAGTGGCAGCAGATCTCTCTCATCCTTCCTTCCCTCTGTCTTCAGGATTGCAACCTCCCTCCCTCCATGCTTTCCCAAAACCTCAGTGAGGCAGGCACAGTCAGGCACTTTGGTGTTCCAGTAGTTTTCTGCTAATTATGCAGATGTTTCCAGAAGGAGTAGGGGCTGTATCACAGCTGACTTGTGCATGTTGTCAGTACCTCTAGGATCTGTGCATTCATCCTCGGGATGAGAAATGCCTATTTACATTTTGTGGGATCAATGTGCCCTGAAGAGCTGACATGCCACTATCATTGTAATCTGTCATTCCCATTATTTCTGGCTTTTGAGTCATCTCTAAAAATGTGAATATTAAGGGAAGGTTTCCAGTGTAGACAGGCGATAGCCAATCTAGTTTCATTAGTTACATAATAAGGATTGCAAAACTTGCTGTTGCTGTCTGAAATATAGCACCAAAGTAATGGCTTAACTGGTAAGAATAATCTTCCATTTTGGCAGATGGTTCATGTGCCAAGTTTCAGACTGATGAGGTTAAAAAAGCCAAGAGAAATGCAAAACTTGAAAATCCCAGCTAGTAATTGAAATGTCAAATTACCCTGAATGCCAGCAATACCACAGCACTCCACAGTAATATACTAAGTAACTTTTATGAATCAGAACTCACAGCATTTTACTCTTTGTTAATTACATTTGGGGTAGATTAATCATAAAATATATGGACTTTTGTTATTTGTAAAAGTGGACTAGAGGGGAAGTTATGTGCATTTATTCTTAATCCAATGTGGTTTTAGAATTATTCTTTTATATCAGAAAATTTACTGGTGTCTTAATTTAGATTTTATTTTCATTATGCTCTCTGCTTGGCCAGTGTTTTATATTCAAGGTTGAGAGAGAGAAGAAGAGAGGGAGAAAGCCTGACTCTCCAAAGCAAATCATTGATGCTATTGACCATTTCCCATTTCAAGCTATTTATTAAAGAGGTTATAGCTCCTTCATTTTGATTAGTGGGGAAAAAAGCCCTCAGAGTGCACTTAGAGAAGATTACCTGCTCAGCTCTGTTTGGTACCTTAGTCCAGTAACTGTTTCATTGCAGAACCTTTGGCATTTCTTGAGGAATTTGTTTTGCTCTTGTCTGTTCATTTAGAGCCCATTTTCTGAAAATGAGGAATTGCAGCAAAGATCTGTGAGGATTTTGGGAATTAACACCTGGGATCTTGCCTTAGAACTAACAAACTTTGATTGGAGCCTCTTCAATGCAATTCATGAGGTAAGAAGCACCACATCCACTTCCAGGTATGTTACTGTCATGCAGCACTGCATCGCTGTGGTGGATTTTGGAGCATTGGTACTCCTGGCTGCTTGCTTCACTGTCATGACAACATGATTTGGCAGCTCTCAGTCGTGGTCACAGGTCCAAGAGCTACTTTTCAGTCCTTGAGACTGAAAAGAATGGTCAGAGGTTTGTAACTTTTCTGTGTTTGGGCATCTCAGATGTTCCCTGTATACCTGATGTGTTCTATTGAGATTTGCCTCAGAAGAGTAGAAGACCATGATTATGTTCTAAAAACTTTCTCTGTGAATGTGTTACATATGCAAAATGTCCTATGCACTTGATAATGTTTCAGTAAATATGGGACTCCACAAATAGGTGTTTTTCATATCACTTTAGCGGCAAAAGAATTCACAGCTTCAGCAATTCTGATGGACACATCACTGTCCCTGTTCTTGTTAGGCTGCAGTAAGATGAAGAATACTGGGCAAGCTTTATTAAATGAGATAATGGTGCACTTCAGGGCCCATTGGGTTGTTTCAATGACTTTGATGGGTTCTGGTTTGGGTTGCTGAGTAAAACACACAGTTAACAGTAGAAAAGCTCTCTTGAAAATATCATTTACTGACAAGCATGTTGGCTTTCTGAGAAAATGAATGTGAAATTGCCTTGCTGTTCACCAGATGCTTTCCTTTTCTTTCATTTTGGGTTTTTTATTCAGTTTAGGCACTTTAAATTTGAAACTGGCCACGTCTGGGTTTTGTTTTTGTTTTTTTTTTACAGAAATCAAACCCACACCTTTATTGATTAAAAATTGGCTAATACAGAAACAAGTTTGAATAGAAATTTTTCAAATTCTGCAGTGGTTTGATATGGTTGATTTTTCATACTGGAACAGAAGTGATGAAATACAGAAATAGGTTGTTTATGTCTTGTACCTGGCTATAGCCAGAAATGGAACCTTGGGAATTCTAACAAGAAGAGCATATATTGCAGGATTTCCAGTCCACCTGCCTTCTGTAATAAGTCTCTAGATTTTGCTAAGCCAAACCTGAACCATTTGTGGTTTGCTCATGGATAATGAAAAAATAACCATTTGTGACCAAACCTTGTTTCAAAAACATAGTTTTAAATAATTTCATTTATATTTAAATTGTTTCTATATCCCTACTGATGTTGTCAATGTCTTCCAGCAAGAGCTGATATACTTCACGTTCAGCAGACAGGGCAGTGCTGAAAACACTGAGAATCTCAGTCTTCTGCTTCAAAGATGCAACGAGGTCCAGCTTTGGGTCGCCACCGAGATACTCCTCTGTAGCCAGCTCTGCAAACGTGTGCAGCTTGTGAAAAAGTTCATCAAGATTGCTGCCCAGTAAGTTGCTGGTGTTACAACAGAAATCCTTGAGTTCACATGGTTTGTTTGGCAAGAAGTAGGTAGAGAGGCAAGGAAGGAAAACTAATTCATCATCCTGTGTTTTGATAGTGTAGTTAGCATTCCTAAATAAAACAGTCCATAGATAACAACAGCAGAGCCTGCTCGAAACTAGGCATGGTGGAGTGTGTGCTGCTCAAATCTCCCTTGGGCAGCTTAGCTGCTGTGTCTGCAGTGCCAGCTGCAACATCCCTGCTGGTGCAGAGATAGCTCCTTCTGAGCTGAGATAACCTGAGGACTGTACAACAGAACTATTTTGGCAGAAAAACAGTCACTCACGACTAGATAGAGAAACCAAAACATTCTGTTATAAACTTGAAAGTCCTACCTCTAGAGAGGAATCTAACTGCAATAAGCTGTTGCCCCCTGTAATTCTCTCTGGAGTACTCTTTTATTTATTGGAGTGGTAGGCTTTTTCATATGTTAGATTTGACAGTCTGCTCTTTCACTGTTACTGGGTAGTACTGGCATTTATTCTATGTCTTGCAGTAGCATACAAATATATACTATACACAGAGCCTTCTTTTCTCTGTAATCACTCTTTGTCTTAGTAACCAAGGAAAAGAAATGGAGAAATTTAAATATATGCAATCATCCTTCTCACCTCTCTCTCCACTTGTTGGTCTTCTGCAATATTTGAATATGCATGGTTGTGGAAAATGTATAAATTGTTCCCTTCATCAACTGGGCTGATTTAATTTGCAAGGCACTTACAGAGGACTGTTCTCTGCTGAAGCAGTGCCTTTAGAGAAATTAATTCTTCTAATCTAATCTAGCGTAACTCATAAATGTGATCCGATTTAGTTTGCAAGTTGTGTGGTATCCAGTAATATGTTCATTTCTCGCCCTATCAATGATCAAAAAATGGTTGGTTCCATGTGGCTTGCTTGCACCATTGTAGCATTAATTTGCATCCCAGGAAAAGTTTTGTGTCAGTCCTACATGAATAAGAATATATTTGTTACCAGACTAAAGTGTTGCTCTATTTTTATGGATCCTATTCTGTTAAGTGAAAAGCCAAAGTTATGGAGACCAAATACAATTGTCAGTAAACAGTAGACAGGCTCTCCCCGTGTATTGCAGAAGCACCCACCACTGGAGAATGTAGGTGATAAAATAAGAGAATGTGTAGTTTTCACAGGATTTTTTTGTCATAAAAACTGCTTTCTAAATGAACACCCCACTGTATCTCATCAGTTCTGGAAGAGTTGATGAGAGAGGAACAATTAGGGTGGAAGGATGGTGTGCTAAACACATCATGAGACAAGCCAAGCAGCCCTCCTGCTGGAGGTTCTGTTTATGACTAAGGCAGAGAGGGAGGGAACTATGGACAGCTCTGGCCGCTCCCTCTTCTCTGCTCACTGGTCCAGCCAGGAATCTTTGTCTGGTCAGGAGACCACCAGGGCTAAGATTTCATGTTCATCATCTGTGTGCTTTGCTGTTGAGGAACGCATTTTACGCAAGTGTGTCAATACATAAAAGGGAGACAGAGTGTTTGGAAAACAGATCCATTTGCTTCTTTTGATGAGTAGTCTAAAAGAGAAGACAAGTGGTTCAATAAACAAAATTAATTAGCATGTTTTTAGAAAAAAAAATATCCTGGGGAGTTAAAGAAACAAGTCAATGTAAGGTTAGAACAAAAAGATTACAAGAGCAGCCTTGTTGCTCCCCAAGCAAGCAGCGGCTGGCTGTGAGAGACATCCCTTCTCTGCACAGCTGGCTGTCAGGAGTTGGTGCACCCAGCAGACAGTTCATACAGGCTGCATTGGACACCTTCCTTGGTTTGAAATGAGTTGCCTTTGGGAGCTGCCTGGCTTTCATGATAAAGAGAATCTAAGCAACAAAGTTAGGATTAACTCGAAGACAGCTGAAGTGAAGTGAGAAATACACTGTCTCAAGATAGTACACAGTGATAAGGGCAGGCTTTATAAAACTTTTAACAACTTCTGGCCATTTTCCAGGCTAAGGCCTTGGCATGTACGGATGATAAATCCCAGTGAAGCCAGTGGAACTTTAAATTGTCTTAAAAGAGTATTTGCACTCTCACACACAAATGCACCCATATATTTGTATGGTCTCCAAAAATCTGCAAGACACAGGGCAATATTTTTGTTTTAAAAGGACTCAGTATTTCAGGATTTCAAGTTTCCTAATGAACTAGAAATAAGCATGGTCTGATTGTATACAGTAAAATGTCAAAAAATAGAGGAATTGAGCAAACTGGGACCTGTACTGGAACCAGTACTAGCTACAACTGCTTTATAGGCATATGTAAATTGAACACTAACCAGATTTTCAGACAATAAAAATGATGAGGGATTGCAAATGCACTGGAGGATAGATAGGAAAAAAAAAGAATTATCTAAGGAGTCTAGTGGCATGTGCAAACAACAGTAGGATAAGATTTAATTTAGATAGATGCCAAATAATTCAGCTACAGAATGCTAATACTGAGCTGAAGAAATAAATGCATGATTGTAAAGAACAGCACTGTGACAGAGGTCCTTGGGTGATAAAAGATGACAAATTAAAAGAAAGGACAAAATGTGATGCTGTTCCAAATAAATAATTTGCTGTTTGTTTTATGCTTGCATAAGAACGTAGAACAGTAATTATATTTCTTCTTCCCTCCCCACTGTCTCACTACATGAGAAAGTAGTGAAGGAAATAAGAGTTAAATATGAGTTAAAATAAATTACAAAGAATTCAACGAACGATGATTTCAATATGGAAAAGCAAATTGCAGGCCACAACTACAAAGAGAAATTGGAGGAACCTATGTTGTACAATTTACAGAAAAGATGAAAAAGAAGATGAAAATATTTATTATACAACAGAATAGAGGTCAAGGAGTTATTCTGTATGGTAAAGGACAGCTGGGAGTAACTTGAACATTGAAAAGGGAAAATTACTTTTGACAGCAAAGGGAAAAAAAATTAACCTGCCAACAACAGGGTTGATGAGACAGTAGAACATTTTCTAAAAAACTTCTCAGAGACCCCATCACCTAGACTGCAGGTGGTTATGAGAGGACATTTAATGAGTTCATTATGTGGAAGATGATTGTATGTTAGTGCTGAGGGTTGAAATGAGACTCAGTAACCTAGGATACGTGTGCATTCCATTTCTTGCTGATTCTGAGTACAAAAAAATCATATTTTCATTCCTCAGCTGTAAAGCCCAAAGAAATCTGAATTCATTCTTTGCAATTGTTATGGGTCTCAACACTGCATCTGTCAGCCGGCTGTCTCAGACCTGGGAGGTAAGACACATCTTTATATCTTTCAGACACTGTCAAAACCATTTTGCACAAATGCTGTATACTGGTGAATTACCTTTTCTTTCTGATTAATATTTTTTCATGCTGAAATCAAACATGGAGGAAATGTTGGTGGAGAAAATTCTTTGTGACCTGAAACCTTAGATACGCTGGTATTAAAAAAACAAACACTTAAATGTGTCTTTCCAGAGTTTTAAATAAGAACAAAGCATGGAGATCTTATCCCCTTAAAACAAAATAAATTATTCTGGGATTTTAAGTAGATGTCAGAACAGAAAGTCTTACAAAGGTGGCTCCAAACAAGCCATACCTTATTCTGGAATAATTTAATTAAAAAGCCAAAACAACAAAGTAGAAATAAACCTTCTTTAGTTGTCTTTCATCAGGTTTTTTTTGCAGCTGCTCATATTGAACAACAAAGTGAGGAAATGAGCCATGAATAAGGAGCATATTGGGGAACAGAGATTATTTGCTTGAAAAGCTACTGGTTGCTACAGAGTATGAGTGTGTTTAAAGGAGGGTCCACCTGGGATCTGTATTTCTGTTGTGATTTTTTCGATTCCATCCAAATGGCATCCATGTTGAGTTACAGTATCTGCAAGTTTACTGTGTCTGCTGATGACCCAAATACTGGGGAAGGAGAAATTGAGCCGGGTGGGTTGAAGCCTTATCCCTCCTTCATGCCCTTAACACCACAGGTGGGCAGGACTCCAAAAATACCAATCTGTAATACAGAGAAGGACTGTGATCTCCTGCCTTGGAGATACGTTTGAGCACCAACAGCTGGGACCAGAGGGCCACTAGAGACTTACAAACCTGTCTGACACTGTCCAGAGCAAAGTCTGCCCCCCCAGCTAGAACCACACATATGGAAACATCACTTGTTTGTCTGAGGCTTTGACACACACAGAAACAAGGACAGTGACTGTTCACAGGGACTCAGATATGCAAGGAAGAGCTGACTTAAATAAGAGATAAAATAAAAGTTTTAGAAAAACTACATACATGAGGACAATGATACAGGACCCTTGCCTCTGATATCTCTGAAACACCTCTCTGGGGAGCACTTGCCTTGGCCTCCTGCTAAGTTGCCTTCATTCCATTTCTCTGGGCTCTGGTAGGAGAGTGGAAGAGACCAAGTATGGTCTGAAAGGCAGTGATACAGATCTCTCCTGTACAGAGCCATGCAGAACTCTGCTCTGTGCTGAGGCCTCTGGAGATCATGCACTGCCCCTGGACTTCTCTCAGGAAGAGCAGAATGTGTTGCTTGTCAGAACAAAGAGCGCCTCTGCATATGTACCACTGTAAATATGTCACGTTTCTGTGTGTAAAATATTTATCAAGTCACATCCTTTCTTTTTTTTTATTTGTAAATCTTCATTGCACTGGAAGTTTCAAAAGCAGAAGGTTATTTGCATTAGTAATGTGACTTCTAGAAAGTAGAGCAATGTTTTTAAATTAATTATAATTACTTACACATGTAAATGAAACAACCTAAATTTAAGCAGCCATTTAGACTAAATCATATTGGCTCTGCACTTGATTTCTTGAACAAGTAGTATGCTCCCAAGTATATTCTACTTTTTTTCCTACAGTATCCACTGTTTTAATGAGCCTCGCTTTCCTCGATTTAAGATAGAAAAAAAAATGCAATTGCAGTTCCATGTTCAATCATTTTAGCACTTTAATTGTACACATCCATTTAATCTAATTGTTCTAAATCTCTTTTCTCTTGGTAATGTCACTGTGGCTGTCAGGATCTAAGGACAAAGACAAGGCAGGATTTGTACTAAGAGGGGATCTGTTTTACTAGACTAACTATTATGGCTGGAAAAAATAGACAGGCTTTAAGGTCCACACACCAGCCTTCAAGTTTGAAATGCCAGCATGAAAATTTAAATTGCAAACAATTGCTTTGAGTGTAGTGATGTGAATCCATTAAAGCATTTTAGAGACAAAGAAAGTGGATGTTTGTGGAGTAGAGCAGGTATTGACATGAGGGGCAAGACAGTAGTTTGCGCCTGGGCTCCCTTAGAAAGTCTTTTATGCACCTCTCTGTGGGATTAGGAGCAGATACCAGAGACAGAGTAATCGTTGCATTAAGGAAATGTCTCACTTTGGCACCAGTATGTGCCAGTGTTAACCCTGATCAGCACTGGCATGATGTACAAAGCAGCACTGAGTGTGAGACCTGTCAATTTCTAGAACCCATGTTCTGGGGCAAGATTGATTACAAGAAATTATTTAACATGAATGTGATCAGTTTCTGAATTCTCAGTTACTGCATCTAGCTTGATATGGATGTTTAGTCATGGAAGCTGGAGAAGAAAGTAAAACTAGCTGCTAACAAGCAGTTTCCATGCTAGAAGGATGCAGGTCCCCAAGATGAGGCTGCAGGGCCCAGTTCCTTGCTGGCCTTGCACTGAACATGGTCTGTAATGAGGGCCCTGGGAGCTGAGGAGCTGGGGTTAAGTGCCTGTTGGTGCTTTCAGCAGCAGGCATTTCACCCAGAGCAGTCTCATGGAAAAGAAAATGCCTCAGCATTTTTCTGCCTAAATCAAATTCTCTTTTTTTTTTTTCTTTCCCTCTCTGTTTTCCAACACTTCAGAAAATTCCTGGGAAGTTCAAGAAACTTTTCACTGAACTTGAAAGCTTGACGGTAAGTATGATGTTGGCAGCAGAAGAACATTGCTAGATTTACCTGCCTTCCTTCTTCCTAATTTGTTTTGAGTCTGCCTGTTATTGTCTGGAGTTGGACTTGTCATGTCAGATCTGTGATTTGCTGAAGGCCACGTGGCTCTCCATAGCTCCAGGGTGGTCTGCAAACATGAAAAGGAGAGAGGCTCTGTGCCTGACAGAGGGAGGAAGGGCAGAGAGAGGCAAATGCAGTTTCACCAGCATCAATTTGGGAGCTGTTCCTTTTCCCTGGTACCTAATCAACCTTTATCTGAAGCAATATGCTGCAGATCAGGAGAAAAAGAGACCAGCTCAAGTTTTAAAAAAACAAATGTCGAAATCTGAGGCTGAAGGGTCTTTGTCAGCATTATCAAAGCAGAATAAGCAAATGTTTCCTCTGGCTGTCACGGAAGTGGGTGCATGGTAAGATCACTGCCTGGCACGGGGAACAGGAGATGCAGCCTTTACCAGCTGTCATGCTTCTGTACTTGGAGTTCATTATAAATGAATGTGTTTTAAAGATTCTGTGTGAGCTGGTGTTTACATTGGAAATTGAGATGACTTTTTGAACTGCCTACACAATGCCACAGAAACATGCTACCTTATTTTCTTTGAAAGTCTCCAGCATGCTCCATGGATCTTAAAGCAGTTTTTGTTGGTATTTTTTGTTGCTGTTTGGTGATGTTTGTTTTGGTTTTTTAAAGAAGTTAATCAGCAATACATTCGGGGATACATTTTCTGCTATATAGTAAGGGATTTTGCTAATAGAAATTTGTGGGGAAATTAAAGAGCAGTCCAAGTGAATCTATTCTGCAGTTTCCTCTCAATTTAGCACTGCTTCATCTAGAGGAACATAATTGCTTTTGTTCCTTTCACTGTTTACGTTCCTGTTCAGTTTAGCATGTCAGCTGGCTTAGAAAACCTTTAGCTACCTTGCATCCCAAAGAAACCTTTTATATCTAAATCATGTTCAGATCATAAGCCTGTAATGGATTTAGAATTGCTCTTTTTATAGCCTATTGATTTTTCTGTCTATTACTCAAATGGTTTTGTAGGATCCTTCTCTGAATCACAAAGCTTACAGAGATGCATTCAAGAAAATGAAATCTCCGAAAATCCCCTTCATGCCCTTACTTCTGAAAGGTAATGTAAAAGCTTGGCTGCTCTTCACTGTTGTTAATTAAAACAAGTGATTTTAACCACCTTCTGTAAGGTGATTTTTTTCTTTGGATGCTCTTAAGATGAGTATGTGACAGATATAGTTGTATTGACAAGGCAGCACTTGGTCTGGATAATAAAAAACTCCCTTTCAAGACAGTGGGAAGATCCCAATTTTCACATGGGTCTTAAAACTTCATGGTGTCCTGTCAAGTGTGGATAGAGCTGCGTGCTTTTGCTTTGGCCACATCCCCTTCCCTTGGGAAGTGTGACCCTGCAGGCCCCTGAGCCAGTGGCCATGGTCATTCTGCTGCTCTGAGGTGCCTGCTGGGAGATGCCTCCCTCCTGGAGGAGGGGATTTCCAAGTCTCTTATAGGTCTGAAAGAGATAAATAAAATCTTACTATCTAAAATAATTTTTTTTTTAAGTCTTAAAATAAAGTACAACTACTTGCTAATGCAATGAGCTGGACAACTAATTAAGTGGCATGTATTTAAAATATTCCATTGTCTTGGAGTCATTAATTATTAATTGCCTAGTCTTTGAACATGGCAAATTCACTTGTTTATTCCTGTGTTCTGAAAGTGTTCTCTTTAGGCTGTTTATTCCAACCTGCTGCTGTGAAATGTTTGAAGGCAGTTCTCCAGATCAGTTGGTGACAGTTTGGGGGCCACCAGACACTTCCCCTCTGTGCACACATCAAAGGATCTTGCAATAATTCAGATGGATACAATTATCAAGGCTTCAAAATCAAAATTTTCAAAGTGTTCTGGAGTACTTCTTGCCTGCAAACAAAAGCAGCAGACACAAGTCACTTGTAGCAATGATGTTTGCGCAGCATTACAATTTGGTGTGTAAGAACGTGCACCTAGACAGCATTTGTATCTTTAACTTGAATTGGAGATAGCAAGCAGACTTTGAAATTAATGCAGTAATGTCCTTCAGTACAGTGGTCCATAAGGAGATGCTGCCAAGGTTGTTAATTCCCAGAATATTGCACAATGCAATGGAATTTATTCCATATCAAGCGTATTTGTATTAAGGTCATTTCCAAGACCAGTAGAATAGGAATGGGTAACATAGAAATCATTAATAACGTGGCAAATTGGTGTATTTCATCACAATAGGAACAAAAGTAGTTTCAATTAAAAAAAAAAGAAAAATCTTAAATTATGAAAAATAACTTCAGAGTGTCCTTTTAAAAGTTAATTAAATTTAAATGCAGAGCTCTCACAGCACACAGACACAGCTTTTGAGAATCAGGCAGATTTTTCAAATGTGTAATAAAATACTGTGATATACCCTTATAACCTAGTTCAGATGCAATTTTCTGCTCCACTGAATTTATCTAGACTCTTAGTTGTTGGCTGCAAAGCAAATTTCTGTTCCTTCTGCCCTCAGAGATACACACATTGCTGTCAATGACTTAAAAAGCTGTGTGAAAATTTCTGCTTCCAGTATAGGTTTTTCATTAGAAGTGATGGACAGTTTTTAACTGCACTGGTACAGACACAAGCACTGCCAGTGTCCTGAAGTCGTGTCCTTTCCGTGTCCCTTTCCCTGGGTGCCCCAAGCAGCCCAGCAGAGGAGGTGCAGAGGGTCCCTCCTTTCCCTCTGCTTTTTGGGATGCAGCCCGGGGCTAGGGGAGGTGCTGCTGGAGGTTTTGGCAGCATGTGCTGTGCTTTCTGCATGTCCGGGCTGGCATCCTGTCTGTCCCAACTCAACCCTAGGGGCACAGGGGCTCTCCATCGCCCCCCAGGAGAGTCCCAGCCCCGGGTTTCCAGCAGCATTTGAAGCCGTTTAGCATTTCAATTCCAAGCAATTACAAAATGCCCCTCAGGCACAGAGTGAGCCTTTGAAATCCAAGGAAATAAATCAGATTGGCTGCTTTGAGAGAGGGTGAAGGTAGAGGTGGATGGGGGGCCGTGTGTGACAAAGCTTCTCTGCAGGTTTCCTCTCCTGAAGTCCCCCATAACCGTGGGGTCCGTGTGGGTATCACAGGGAGTCCTAGAGGTGAGGACATGCTGAGGGCACAGTTTGGCCGCTGGGCTGGAGGCTGACACCTCTGCTGGGAGGGACTCTTGTCCCATTCACTGTGTGCTGTTCTCCCGCTGGCATCCACGGCTGGGACTGTTCAGGAGTAATGCTATTGGAGTGCCATCTCGTTCCTCCAGCGTTTTCTGCTCATGGATCTCCTGGGTACCCTCCCATGCAGGAGAGCTGGTCAGGGCTATGGTGCTCCTGCCTGTGCTGTCAGTAACCTGGAGGGTGCACTATTGAAGTCAGAGCCTCCACTTCCTTAGGGAATCTATTCATATTCTTGGTACTTTATGTCCAAGATAGGTCTCACTTCTGACCTAATACGCATTAGAAAAACAGAAAAAATGGCCTTGAGCTACTGTTTTAATTGTATCCTAACTTGGCAACGTTTATTTTGCTTGATATTCCCTCCCCCCAGTTCATTACACTGTGTTCAGTTCTCTTCCTGGGGCCAAATACAGACCTTTTCCTCTGACCTTTTTGTTGCCTTTGCAAATTCCCTCCAACAACACTACATAAAAGCGTTTTTCCCCAGGCATGATGCTTATTTCAAGGCTTTGTACTTTGGTGTCTTGTGATTAACCTCTCTGGCTGTCCGCTGCTGGGGACTTGTCTTTGGGGAGGACTTTACAGTCATTTGTCCCACAGAGGGAGATGAAGGGGTGTCAGAGCCATCTCTAGAACCTGGTGGTTCTGCCCCCGTGGGGCTCTGGGCTCAGGGACAGACCTGTCCCAGCCTGGGCCATGCAAGGCCATCCCTCTGGGTGCCCTCCCCTGCTCCCAGCCATCTTCTGTATATTATACATCCCAGAAGTAGCACAGATCAGGTTTAATAAGAAATCCTTGCCCCCACTTCAAAATACTCTTCTTCTTAACAATGTGTAAATATCGTTGTTATCTAATAATCTCTGCATGTCATCATTAGGCTTTTTTTTCACTGTTACAAGATATTGTCTCAATCCTTAATGGGATACTTACCTTTTTTTTTTCTTTCTTTTTGTTGCTGTTTAGTAATTTTATTTATTTGCATTAAAAAAGAGGTTGTGAATAGTAATTGTTTTTCCTTTTTTTCCCCCAGATGTAACATTCATCCATGAAGGAAATAAAACGTTTCTGGATAACCTTGTTAATTTTGAAAAGCTGGTAAGCTAATTTTATCCTTCCTGTTTTTCAAAACATTTATGTTCTCTTCTTCCCTTTGCTTTCCTTATCTTGTAAGGTTTTCTTCTGGCCGAACCACGAGGAAATAATCAGGGGTAGAAAAGAGCAAGCAGGATGAAACAGACAAGTCTCTTTCCCCTGCTCTTTTCCTCTGCTTCTCTCTCTTCTCCTTCTTTTCTCCTCTACTTCTGTGTAAAATGGCTGAACCAATAATGGCCATCATCACTGCTACACAGTCCACTCTTCATTTATACCCAGTGAGATCAATTCCTTTGCATCACCTCGTGGGCTGCTTCATATTAGTTAAATTCTCCTGCTTCAGCTTTCTCTGAATTATGTTTCCTTTTTGTTTTTCCCCTCAGTTTTCTCTAGTTTATCATCTGCAAGTGGTATTGTAATTTTAGGGATCTTAAATGAAAGTTAAACTTTTTGATCTATGTTAAATGAGGAAGAAAATAATGTTTGAAGTACAAATTAAACTAACTGTAAATATCAGTAGTGTATTTTTTATGCATAAGGGCACTTGATGATGTCTTTTTGGCCACATTCACTCTACGCATCATATGGCATCTACTCTGGCATGGAATTACTGAGAGAGGTTTGAGTTGCCTAATTTGTGTTGGTTTTTGGTGGTTTGTTTGGTTTTTGTTGTTGCTTTGTGGTTGGTTGGTTTTGTTCAGTTTGGGGGTTTTCTCTGTTAACATTTTCATGAACTTGGTCTGTTCAACCTAGAGAAGAGCTCATTACAGTCTAGAGCTTCCTCCTGAGGGGAAGAGGAGGGGCAGGCACTGATCCCTTCTCTGTGGTGACCAGGACAGAACTTGAGGGAATGTCCTGAAGTTGTGTCAGGGGAGGTTTAGGCTGGATTTCAGGAAAAGGTTCTTCACCCAGAGAGTGTTTGGGCACTGGAACAGGCTCCCACATGGAAGCGGTCATGGCACAAGCCTGACAGAGTTCAAGAAATGTTTGGACAATGCTCTCAGGCACATGATGGGATTCATGGGCATGGTGCTGTGCAGGGCCAGGAACTGGACTCAATGATCCTTGTGGATTCCTTCCAGCTCAGCTTAGTCTGTGATTCTATGGCACTAAAAGCCTAAGTCTATATATCTGAACAGTGGTGGAGTAGAGAAGCTTGGAATTTTTTTTTCTTGGCCTATAGTATCTGACCAAGAAACCAAAATGTTCTTTGCAATTGTCCAGGTGTGCCATGGAACTCTTATTGCAGATGGCTCTGGTTGGTGAATTGTGCCCAACTATTTTCTCCATGTGTTTACACTTGGTTGGGAATGAACACACAACCATGGAGTTATTAATGAACCAGATGTTGAACATATTTTCACATTCTATCATAATATAGGTTGTCTTTCAACTTGTAAGCAGATGTAGGCTCTGACTTTTGAACCTGAGCTCCTTTTTTTCATGTTTCTATTTGATTTCTATACCTTTTCTTGTTGCAGAGTTTACAAGAATACTAATTTGCATTTAATGAAAGGTTTTCTTGTTCCAAGTCCATTAACTGTTTGACCTTTAGGTGTTTTCATAAAACTCATTAACATGTTCTTCTTCATTGCCTCTTGGAAGTACATCCAATTAACATGTAAATTAAACTAGCCCTTGATGCACCATAATTGTTATTAAAATCATTCCACTGGCCCATATATTTATTTAGTGAATATGTAGAATCTAATTCTTTTCCAGTCTTAGCAGGCTGTGTTTGTTGTTTGTTTGTTGTGTAATTGTGTATGTTTAGTACATGCTGGGCTTCCTGGGGTAAGAATCCCTTTCCTTTCTGTCTCCATTGTGTTTCCAGAGGCAGTGGGAGCTGTGCAAATTGACTTCAGTGAGCCAGGATCTCACCTTTTCCATTCAAATGGATAATGGGCATTTTAAATGGCAAGGGGGGAGAGGCTGAGGTGATGGCTGTGGGGTGAGAGTTTTTCTGATTGACACTTCCTCCAAATTATCATTCAGATCATGCTCTCAGAAACATGCTGTCTCATGCAGCCCTGTGCATATGAATGCAGGCAATAGTGCAAGCTTAGGAAGTGGGGGCTTAGGAGAGATTTAAATTTCAGTGTAGTGGAAACTCGGGCTGCACACTGGTATTGCCCTGGCTCAGCTGGATTTAGTCAGTGGCCATGAACTCACAGGATGCAGTACGCGTGATCACCTATTCATCAGTCGTGTTTCTTTTCTAATTGTAAGGGCTTTGTCCTGAAGAACAATGTCCTCCTCGGTGTTCTGTACTGAAGTGCTGAGCACTTTCTGGCCTTAGCTGAGAAAAATTAGGATTGACATTGACTCCTGCTCGATTTGGATCAAGCCACTGAACCTCACCTGCAAATTTGCTGTTGCAGAAAAAGAAGAAAGGAATTATTCTACCATAGCAGATTACTGCTTTGGGGAAGGAACTTACTGTCATAAATGACTAGAATTTCCACTTATGAATTTCAAAGCAAAGATGGTTTCTTGTGTCTCCGTTTGGATTACTATTTTGAAATATTTCATTTCTACATTAAACATCCCACCTGAAGGAGGACTTGTCAGTCTGAACCATTATTTTTTCCAACTGTATTAGTTTCTTTTATTAAAGATCCTTCTCCCTACAATCCCTGCTTCTTTTATATTCTTAGATCTCAGCAATCCTACCATGACTGGATTTTATTTGACATGAAATTATAGCAGTGGATACAAAGTTAACTCAAAATGTAAAGAAGGAAATTTGCCAAGAGAAGGAAAAGAAGTGATCTGTTGTTTCAGGAATGTTACCTAGCTTTAGCAAAGGTGAAGGGGTTGCAGTGGTTTATTTAGTTGCATTTTGTGTCAAATCTAGTCTATTATAATGTTAGATCAATATTTAGTATTATACTTACTTCTTCAACTAAATCTGAAGGAATAAATGAAAATATAGCCTTACATGGTCACATCTCAAGGAATTTCCGTGGTATTTTCTTAGCTGTTTCACTAAAATGTGGCTTCTTCAGGTTTTTCTCTCCAGCCTTCAGCTGTCTTAGCAATGACATGTCTTAGCCACACTCCAGCAAACTCTATTACAGGTCAATGGCCATTACCCTTTTCGATAACACCTGCTTACCCAGAGCTTTCAGCTGTAAGGACTGTGTATGTGCAGCTGTGGGTTAACCCACACCCCCAAATATCTGTGCAACCCCAAGCCCGAGGCTCTGCTGTCCTCAGTGGAAAAAGTGCTAATGATCCCGGGCAGCTGAAAAGCCACAGAAATGTGTGTTACTTATCACACTAACAAGTATTCAAGCACCTGTTTAAGCAGACAGGAGATAGTATTTGCTTTGCAGATACATTTGCTGTAATGCTTCTGCATTACTTTTGGGTCCCAGAGAACTGAAACCAGAGAGAAATTCATAATTAGAATACTAAGGGCAGAGGATCTGCAATTCTGCTTTAAATGTTGCACTAAGAGGTTCTTCCCTCACCAGAGCATCACCTACAGAAGCCAGTCCTGGGATGAACCCTCACAGTGACTGACTTCAAAGGAGAGACAGTAAAGAGTTACAGTGTATGTGATGGGTGGGTTTTTCTGACTTGTAAAATCCAAACATCACAGCAGCAGCACTGGTGGAAGTTTCAGTACTGCCAGTACTCACATTATTGATCGTGAAATCTAGATCGTCTCATTAGAACTTCATTATAATCAGTGCAAGGACATCAGCACAAGAGATTGTGTAATTTCATGGCAAATGAAGCACAGCGGGTAACAAGAAAAATTATTTTGATTTACTGATGAAAGAAATATGAAGTTTCCATTAAATGTGCTCTCATGATAAGCTTTTCTGTGGAGGAGCCTTGTAAGCCACTCCCAGGATGTTGAGAGATGAGCTTTTCTGCATCAGTCTGGTCTTAAACGTACTCTGCTCAAGACAATTAATGCTTTCCACCTCTAATAATTTTTGAGGGACATGTAAAATGAGCATCAGCTGTTTGCATGAGCTTTCAGATCATTCCTGCTAACTGCAATTTGCTTCTTTTATTTACTAGATTTGGTGAGGAATTGCCTCAGAAACAGTAAAATTTTTAAAAAGTAATGGCTTAAGAACTTTGTGGGTAGTATCTTGTAAAAATAAGATCCCTCTACCAATTTGTAGTGAATAATCCCAATTTTTGTATAAATTGATGACCAGAGCCTGAATGAGAAACCAAATTTAAACCTTTTGTTTCCTCTGCTTAATGTAAGTGAACATCCAATATCCCTGTAAGCACTATCTTTTGTTAAAACAGCATACCTACAGGACAGTTTTACTTGGTACATACCTGTGGAGCTGTCAGGGTGTTTGCTCTGCAGCATTTGGGCTGTGGGCTCTTTTATTTTGTGCTGGTTAGGCTGAGAGAACAGCCTGGCTGAAAGTGATGCCTGAGTGTGGTGGCATTACACAAGTGAACACTAAGGGGTGCAGTCTGTGCCGCAGAGAGGCTTACAGTCCAGTTATACAGATGTGGAGGCAGGAGGAGAGGCTGCAGACTTCACAATACCTTAGATAATGCACTAAAGCTGTGTTTGAACACCAAAGCACTCACCCAGTCCACAGGCCTTCCTTGCTGTAGGTTTTCAGTTTAATAAAAGTTGCTGTAACAAAAATGAGCAATTGTTTGGTTATTTTTCATTACCACTTTCCATAGGTTCCTAGGGAGTTGTTCTCATTTAATGTGTGATATCAATAAGACATTCTGATTAACCCTGTTTCATCAAATGGTATCACTAAGATACAAAGAGCAAAGATTCTCCTGCTGTCTTCATTTTCTACCTTACCACAGTTGCTTTTTTCTGTTCAGTGTAGGGCAAGGAGATTTTTCAGGCTTTTCTGATGACAGAATCTCTCCTAGGTCTTTGCACTGATGTTTATTGTTTTGTCTTTGCAGCACATGATTGCAGATACTGTTCGGTCATTGAGACATTGCAGAAATAACCAATTTGGTGAGTAGACAAAATTTCCTATTTCTTTTACCTTTGTACATCCTTGAGGGTTTGTTGAGTTTTTGGTTTGGTGTTTTTTCCCCGTTTTCTTTCCAGTTGCTCAGGTTTACTACAGAATGTGGTCAAAACCTATTTAACCAATGGTCAAGAGAAGGCATCATTTTTGGAAGATCAACACAGCAAAACCCACAGTTTTAGCTTTAGTTTACAAAATGTTTCTAGGAATGGCTTCCAAATTTTAGTAAATTACTTTCCTGCAAACATTGCCATCTCTTCCAAAGCCTGTGTAAGATCTGTGCCAGCTGCACTCAGCAATGAAGGCCCCTGGTGTATGCTGCTGTTTCTGCCTTTCCCAGCTATCAAGGAGTTAGCTCAGTCTCCTGCCAGTCCGAGTGTTTTGGTAAGGAATTCGCAGCTGCCTTGGCTTCCAGCAGCTAAAGGATGGTACTCATCCCCACAGCTTCTCACTCAGCTCTTCACCAAGAGCAATTGTGTGTTTGTCTGGGCTTCTCAAGGACGTTTCACAAAACTCTACAAGTCTGGAAGGTATGAGGATCCAGTGGGTTTTGTGAAAGTGGCTGAGTAGGAAGAAATGAGGGGCTTGTTTCCTCTTCTAGGGGAAGCTGCAAATATAGCTGTGCCTGCTTTAGACACTGGAGGATCAATGCTGGAGGCAAGGACTGTGAGTGCCTCAGCTGCACAGAGGACTTTTTTGTTGCTTTTTTAAAAATATTTTTTTTGTTGTTTTTTCTGCCTTATTAGCCACTAGAGAATCCAACCCTGAGGGACCATGCCAGAAAACTTCAGCTCTCTTTGTTCTGCTGCTTAGAGGAGAAACCTTGCTTTTCTCCTTCTCAGTGTTCTTATTCTCTGCAGAGATGTTAAATACAGGAAGGGGACAGAAGAACTACTTTAGGAAGCAGTTAGTTTTTAAGCCAAACCCACTAAATATGTCATTTATTGAGGCCACTAAAACCTCTTTTTCAAAGAGAAGTTCAGAACTGTGCTGCAGCCTTGGGGAAAATAGAGTTGAATAATAACTTTTTTCCACTGACTTTTCAGCAGCTGTCAGCATTGACTCCAACAAAAAGAACAATAATCATAATTTTAATTATAAATACAGATACCTTGGAGAATAATAGGTACTTTTTAGAGTTCTGTTAAACATTTGCTCTATAGAATTACTACATGTCTATACAGTATTACCTTTATACAATGACTGCTCAGTATTATGGTTCTTCAGTAATTTTTCTAAAAAGAGATATATAAAATATATAGATATAAATGTATGTAAATGTATGTAAGAGACAAAGCAGGGGAGAAGGAGCAAGATGTGCCTTCTTTTAATTCAGATATAGAAGGAAATATTGATTAATCCAAACCATGCCTCTGTAAATTAAAAGGTCTCCTATTTGGCATTATGAAAAGTAACATTGTTTCCTTCCAGTGATGTGAGGGCTTTTTGCATTTTCCCTGCCCATCTTTCATCTTGTTTTTGCCTTTTTTATTTTTCCAAGTGATTTTGTAAGTCTTGCAGCATAAATCCAAGGTTAATACCCGAGATTTATCATATGATCTGGTAGTTTGAAGTAGGCAATTGTTATTTTATTTTAGCACAGACTTGATTTATTGTGAAGCTGGCATTTAAAAAGCAGCTTATACAGACATCCCTGTAGGCACTTTTTTTTCCCCTAAAATTCGTTTAGGCATGAAATGAATTCACTGAGTATTTACTGAGACTTTATGGACAGTTTCCTTTTCTAGTGGGCTTATTTTGCTCTCAGGAATGTGAATCTTTCTACTGCATCAATTCCCAGATTGGCCTAAGAGCAGCAGGCATCTCACTCTAGGAAGAAATTCAAACAAAACTAAGCAAGGAATATTATTATTGTTTATGAACTGTATCATGTATATTAAGCTTGCAGGCCAAAGTGTTTCTGGATTAGAAACTGGTTAGATTCCAAGTAAAACAGAAATGCCTGTTTAAAGCAATTAACATTTATATCCTAAATCCTGAAAACAAATAATAGCATTTCCAAAGTGAGGAAGAACAGCTTGAAAAAACAACATAATTCAAGCTTTTGTTATTCGAGGTGTTAATGAGAAATACAAATGTTTTTCACTATGAGCAGCACAGCTGCTGGGATCCTGTTCCCTCAGAACAGAAGGGTCAGCTCTGTAGCCTGACAGAAATTTATCACATTATCCTGTTCTCTCCAACACTACTCAAGTGAGATGGCTGCTCTGCAAGAGCTCTTCAGGGCAGCTGCCCAGGAGCCCCATCAGCAGCCACAGGCAGAGCTGGCTGCATTCACATCCCGTGTTACACACACAGCACCACAGAGAGGACTTCGGAAACAAGGGGTTGGTGATTCCTGGAAACTTGCTCATACAGCTGGAGAGTGTGGAGAAAAGGATGATAATGAAACAAAGGAGAGGGAAGAAGTGTATGAGTTAAGCTGATTGGTTCAGGGAATTTTGAAGTTGGTGGTTTTTTTTCATTTTATGGTAATATTGAGGACATGGACATGAATGGAGCTTTCCCGCTTTGCTCATCTGCCAGAAGTCAGCAATGTTGCTTTCTCTGCCTGTCTTGAAGGATCTTGGGCTTGGCTTTATTTTATCTGTCTCTGCTGGTACCAGCCATGCTGGATGGTTTCACAGGCAGGGAGGTCCCACAAGCCCATTTTGAGGATAAAGCTTGTACCAGAGAACAACTGCTATTCAGGCCACCCTTCAGACTGTCTGTTACACAGCTAATTCCTCTTGCTGCATGAATTCCCATGAAATGGCAGCATGACTTTTGTCTCTGTTACAAGATCAGAAATCAAAAGCCTAACAGATCAAAACACAGGGGCCTGTCAGAGCAGCTTTGAAGAGGTTTCATATCCATCTGCTGTGCTGTCACCTTTCACTGGCTCTGAACAAAATCATCCAGGGCCTGCTATCTTGTGGACTGGGTTAAA
The DNA here is from genome assembly GCF_027887145.1 of Ammospiza caudacuta. Lineage (NCBI taxonomy): Eukaryota > Metazoa > Chordata > Aves > Passeriformes > Passerellidae > Ammospiza > Ammospiza caudacuta. The sequence goes on along the minus strand of NC_080593.1, from coordinate 32,351,537 downwards.
AATTTTAAAGAGTTGCAGGCTGGGATACCCACCCCTGCTCAAGGTCCCATTGTGCTGCCAGAGCAGCACAAAGGAAACCTTGAAGCACCCTTACAGGGGATGGACTGCCTGTACTGCCAGTAGAATTAAATCTTCCTCTTGGGAAGAGTCAGCTTCTTGTTATCCTCATGTCCCCCTCCTTTATGCATGCTGGCTGCCCAGAATTGCCTTTTTTTTTTTTTTTTTTTTCCTTCTCTCCTGTTCTCTATCTAGCTGTTACCTCATTCATTGCACTTGAGCAGCAAGTCCTTTGGGTTACTGGCTGTCTTTCCTTTGGCTGTCTAGCACCCGGCAAGTGGCACAGCAGTGACTTTGTGACAGAGGACAAAGGAGCAGCAGGCAAGGCGCAGCTTTCTGATCCATCCCCTTTCTCCTGTCTTGCAGGCAATGAAGTTCCTTCGAAAGAGCATCACGAGCTGAAGCCATACGTCCACCACCTGCATGTCATCGACAACCAGCAAGCTCTGTTTGAGCTGTCTCACAGGATAGAGCCGCGAGCGTGAGCGTGCACAGCTTCATGTAACCTTGTAACTGCAGCACTTTGAATTAAGTGAATGTTTATGCCAAGCATGTTGCTTCCCTATAGGAGAACGGTTTACTGAGTTTTATCAGTAGCTCACACAACATGCGCAGGAAAATCAGGCAAGAGCCAGCAAAGGAGCTGCTCGCAGGATTGCAGGGCAAGCTTGGTGCCATTCCCGCTGCTCCCTGGGACCTGAGGCAGCAGAGCAGTGTCCTTTGAGCTCAGCAGCTTGATTTCTGTGAAAATATTGTTTGGTCCTGTGTAGCTTTCAATGCAGATTCTGCCAGTATTAGAAGGAAAGGAATCATCGTGTCACAGCAGCAAAACATTTCAGCGAGCAACATGCCGCAAGGGGGTTGATTCCCAGTTCACCACAGTATGTACCTCACTAATTCAAGGCTGCCAAAGTATTGTTGCCAAAAATAATGTGCAATCTGTGCAGCTCCCATGAGTCCACTGGAGCATAGTATTTGAGATGTGTGAGCAACCTGGAGCAGGAATCTAACAAGGCAGTGCAACCAGATGAAACTCAAGAATGTGTTGTGATGTGGAGGTCAGCAGTAAACAGTGCACTCTGTTATGGCTCCTGTAAAAATATGCTTTCTAAAACACACTGTAGGAGCCAATCCACTTCTGTTGCAATTTATGGACACAATTGTTTGTATACTGAAAACATATTATTTTCTTCCTTTTCAGTTATCTCAGATTTAGCACTGGCTCCTGCAGTTAATGTGTTATAAATTATTATAGCAGGAACTTTGTTTTCTGCTTGGATTACAGCTTTTTTTGTATCTATTCACAGGCAAATGCCTAGATCCATCTACATTTCTAAATCCCCCCATTGGAAATACCATTTCAGGAAGTAAAATTTCACCTAACTTGCACATGCTTTTAGTTTGTAAAGATCAGAAAGGTGCCCCTTACAGGGTACCAGTGTAATTACCTGCAGACACACCAGGCTCTCAGCATCAGAGTGCCTTAACTGCTTTTGTCCCTTTCACAGCCCTCCCCATGACAATTCTCATGTAGGTAAAAGTACTGCATCTGGGCCTTTGCTGAGGCAGCATTTCTAAAGTAATGTCTACAGCTGACCTACATCTCAAGCACCACCATCACCTGGTTTCCAGTGCTAAGGAGCAGCCCTGAGATGATCCAGTGAATCCCACAGGAACGTGCAGAGGGTGCTCCTTGGCATGTCTTTGTGCACTGACTCACAGTGCCAGTGAAGGTCTCTTTACAGAGCAGGGAGGACACATTGCATTGCTTGCCCATCTCTGTTGTATGTCTTCCACATGAGGAAGACTTCCAAGAAAATGCTCCTTTACTAAAATGTGGGAATACTGAAGTAGCATGCTCTTCCTAATTGTGTTATCTCTGGTTTAAAGTGATTTAAAAAAAAAAGCAGCTTTAACAAGTAGTCTGTGGGGGAATCTGTAGAATGCATTCAGTTTTCCCATCTGTGAAATATTGTATAGATCTATTGTAAAGGAAACAGATGTTTCAGAAATGTATTTGCTTGTACTTTGTTATTATCAAATACTATATGATTTTTTTTTAAGAAAAAAGAAATTTCTTTTTACCCAGTAAAAAGAAAAAAAAATAAACTCTTGCTGGCCATGGAGTAAAAATTTCCTATGTTCTTCTGTAGATGTGACTGCACATATTGTAAATAACTTTTTTGTGCAAACAGACCAAAACTGTTCAAATGAAGATACTAGCTGTGGTGGGCTCCTTTTTGCAGTGTAAGAACAAAAACCAGATACAATTTGCTGCTTGTGTTTCTGCAGTTCTTCCTAGGGCTACAGCACTTAGAATTCCCAACATAGCTGCATTACCTGGATGCTTTCCTGGGTTTTGAGCTCCCTCTTGTGAATTTTTTTTTACTGTGGCATTATTTTTAGGAACCTGTATGTAGACCAACCTGCATGCTTCAGCTTGTGAGGTGTAACACTAGTCCACAAAGTTGTTCTGGAAATCTGTGGGAGAGGGAGCATTCAGAGGTATTCAGGGTGAGAAGGTGGGGCTGTTTCTCAGTTCACTGCATTTGGCTCTGTGATACTTTTGGTGGCTACTGTGGGTGAAGCAGCAGCTGAGTTGGAGAAGAATAAAAGACAAGAAAAAAAAAAAGAAAAGATGACTCTGTGCTGAGGGTTTGATTGGAAAGCCTGATAGACTTACCTGGAACTCTCCTCACTCTGCCAACTCAAAATGAAGTAAAGGGATGGGTTAACTCATCCCAATAGGCTTTGAGCCAGCTGAGGTGTTGGCTTTCTGCACATCTGTAATTTCACACTAATCAGGTGTTGTCTATCACTTGCAGCTGGCATAAAATCAGTCTGAAGGCACACAGCCAGCATTTACCTTGTTATCTCTGCAGTGACTAATTAGACAACTTGTCACAGCTTTGCAAACTAGTTTTTGTAATGCCCTGTATAACTCAGATTCAAGTTTCAGGTGTGAGGATCCAACATGGCTGCATCAATTAAGTGTTGAGAATTGGGCCTTAGGACTGTTACTATAAAGGAAAAGTAAATAGCCCAAACCTGTGGCTAATATGTCTAATTAAAAAAAGGCCCTTCTATGTCTTCATTCCACTGGTGAAGTATTGCAGAGCTTTGCTGCAGACTGGCAAGCAGTTTGAAGATTAGCAGTGGAAGTTAGGAGGAGAACTAGAAGTAAACCCTGTATTAGGGAAGGGCAGCACTATACAGCCTCTCCCAGGGTCCAGCACTGGTGATATTGTGTGATTTTTTAACATCCTTCAATAGTGCAATTAGGTTATGTGGTATAAAATCTATAAATCTTGTAAATTCCATTTATCACAATCACATCTGGGGTTAAATACTCTGCACACTTTTTTTTTCTTTCGTACCTAAGAGGAGTAATTAGATAGAACAAAGGAAAGAGCTGTGTCACTTTGTACCTCTTTGCAGTGGGATTTTGTTGCAACAAATTTAGATGTTTCTCTAACACAGCTTTTTGGTTCCAACATCATCTTGAATAGCAATAAATTTCATTTGCATAGCAGTGGCAAAAGAAAGGGTGTTATCAGAAATAAGACCTGTTCTGCTGTAAAAATTTCAAAGGAAGATGTAAATACTAAACATTTAAGCAGAGTAATATTTATTTGCATAGCCTATTTATTGTCATCTTATACACTGTTAAAGACTGGGATGAAGTCAATGAGCTGAGTAAGAACACCTGCCTGTTCCCTCTTGAGTGCCATAACGGTGTCAGCTTGCATTAAAAGTAATAAAACAGAAACCCCCAAATCAAGGTATTTACCTAACTTCTCAGGGACTACAGCTAGTAGTTATCCACCATCATGAGACCTGGTATGTATGAAATAATCTGATTTACCAGAATCAATGTTGCCAATGTTTTCCTTTGCATATTTCATGCTTGTTTGCCTCTGTACATATTATTGTGTCGTGTATTTATGAGCGCTAGTAAGCAATAATTTATATGTTAAAATGGCCAAGCAATACAAGGTTAAAACTTGTAGAAGCAACTGTTATGTTTATCTTGCATTTTCCAGTGTTTTTTAATATTGCTTTTCAAAATATAAAAACTACCTTAATGAAGTCTGAGCTCTGTGCCTTTATGCCTACCACACATGCTTATTGTTCCAATGTGGAATATTTTACTTCCAGTCCTCCAGTTCCACAGACCCTCACTGCATTTGTGAGATGGATGCAGGCTCACACAGAGGCTCAGGAGCCTGACCTCTTTCAGAGCTGCTCATCTGTCTCTGGTCAGTGGGACTTGCTGGTACCAATGTTTCAAAAGCAGGAATGATGTTAATGGGGCCTCAGCTGTGCCCTGTCATCACAGCTCAGCCAAAGAGGGGCCTCGAGCCACCATGAGAAGTCCCTGTGGGAGAGGGGAGGAGTAAATCCATCTTCATATCCTCTGGAGTCTGCTTATTGGCACTTGATCCTCTTACTGAGGACAGCGAATGCTTTCCCCTGTCATCAGTCATCCCTGATGCTGCTGTTCCCTCTCCTTCCTCTGGGCTGCTCTGCAGCAGGAAGGCAGAGCTCAGCAAGGGCTGCAAGGGCATTGTAAAGCAACTGAGGCTTGCCCTGTCCTTCTTTCCTTTCCACTTGCAAACCCCAGGAACCAGCAAGCCAAACCTGGGTATTTCAGACAGAAATAATACTTGGTACTTACAACATGATGGCTGTTCAGAGTGCTTTACAAATAGGCAGTACTTAATTAATTAATACTTACTACTTAAGACTCTGAGTGTCTGCATCTTAAGCAGTCTTAAGCCTGACCTTGAAAGAGTTTGTGCCACTGTTAATATACAGATATGTTGAATTCTAACCTTAATATTTAAAATAAGCCTGAATTTTTGATACTAATCCATAATGATTAAAGGTTTAAAGATACATTACAGACAGACATACTTTTCCAGATCCAATTGCACAATCTGAAGAATTTATGGTCTCAGTGGTTTATCACTGTCCCTCCATTGGTATCACTGCTCTCTGTGGTGTAGCCCAGAAGACTGGGAGAGAACCTGCAGACCTGTTGCAGTAATTAGGCCACACGTGGCTGCATGCCAGCAGCTAACTTTGCAGGAAGGGCTCTCCTTCCCTCCACTGCCCTTGCTGGGAGACTTTCACAAGAAGAGTGATATCTTTTAGATGATTTGCAAATGGCAGGGTGTAGAGCTGAGGGCAGCTGCCTCACAGCTCCAGTTGTGCTAGAAGAGCCATGAGAAGAGGCTGCTGGGCTGCAGATATGTCTCTTGAGACCATCTTGCTAAATTGTTCAAATAAGGGCTCTTCTATCTCTCTCCAACAAAAAGAGCTTGACTGGTGAAGGCTTGCAATTTAAGCTGCTCAAGGGACTCTGTGAATTTTAACTGAAGTAATCAGAGGGGTCTGTGAAGAGCCATTCCTAAAGGAGCTGTGTGAGCCCAGAGGCAGCAGGTGGGGGCAGTTTGCTGGGGGCCAGCACAGCCCTTCGTGCAGAGCAGCACTGACCTGCATGGGGACTGTTGCTCTACCCCAGGTAGGGATGATTTCCTCTTCTCAGGAAGAAAAACAATGCTCCCAAAACCAAACCCCCCAAATATTTGCAGCGTTTCACATCCCAGCAGATTTTCATGCCACCCAGAGCCTCTGCCCTGGAGTCCTGCTGTCTGCTGCTATGGGATGGCAACTGAGATGTAACAGCAAAACCCAGTGAAGGTAAGTCTTCCACCCCTACAATGGCCACCATTTCACACTGGAGACTTGTGGGAGGGCACCTTACACTCATGGGTACAGTAATACCGTGAAGTACTTGCAGTTGTATCAGAGTTCAAAGAATTGAGCAGTGTCATTAAAGTCTGGAGGACTGAGGAGGCCTGCAAGGATGGGCCAAACAAACAGTTGTTGAAAGGGATGTGTTCGCCTGCATTCCCTCTTGTCTGGAGGGAGGCCTGTTGTTGGCCCTGAGATTGACTCAGTTGGTTAGAGCATGGTGCTAACAATTCTCAGGCTGCGGGTTTGAGCCCAGTAGGGGCCAATCATCTAAGAGTTAAATTTTGATCATCCTTCTGGGTCCCTTCTAACTCAGAATATTCTGTGATTTCATAAGACCCCTGTTAACACCCTTGAGCAGCATCTGCCACAGAACCTTTAAAAGTATGACAGTGCTACAGTCTGCATAATTTTAATTTTGATAAGCAGTTGTAGGTAAGCAGTGTGGTAAGCAGTTGCAGCTGGTGGTCTCCCCAGGAGGTTTGTACTACCACTTACTTGCAGAGATGCAAATCCATGCATTCAGGAAACTGTCTGGACTTCAGCATGGCTTTTTCATCTGTTTCTCATGCCAGGGAGAGAAAGTGGCATTGGCAGGAAAATCCACAAACGCCAGAGATTTATGTCCAAAAAGGAGACAGAGGAGTCCTGCAACTTTATTCAAATAAAGGGAGAGAGTCCAGTGAGGCACACGCCCATGAGGTTTTCTCTCTCGGGGTTTTGGAGGGTACAGTCTCCTTTTATCCCGAACTCCCCACTGCACGTTGCCCTGCTCCTTTCCCCACTGGCTGAGGTACCAGGAAGGTACAGCCTTCTTGAACCTCCTACCATGTATCCTCCCTTGAATCTATTATTTTACCCCTAAGCTCAGAAACTCAGCCTTGTGCAGACCCTTGATTGTTTCAGGAACCAAGCTGTCTGGGCTCTGCAACAAACCTGCTGCCCAAAGTTAGTAGCGACTTAGTTACTTAGTTAGTAAGACCCTTTTCAAAGACATTAACATCCACACCTTCACCCCTCAAATTGTTTGTAAAGACATTACCTTTCCTATCAGCATGATCTGGAAAGCTCTGAACAGTGCTGCTGACCTTTTCCAGGTTCGATTTCTCCAGGGGAAATCTCAGGATAGAGGCAATCCTCCCCATTAAGAGAAACACAACCATTCTAGAGAAACCAGGCAGCCAAAACCAAGGGAAAAACTCATTTTAGGGTTAGGAAAGAGAAGAGCCATTTGGGAGGTCACCCAAATGCAGCAGATGAGAAGGAAGCTCTTCGTTTTTTATTCTCTGCATGAGTCTGATTGATTGCTCTGGGATTTTTGGCTGGTGAAGTTGTTACTTTGCAGGGAGAGGTGGATAGTGCTGGGTTTGCTTGTAAGCAGAGCTGATTCCTAATAAAAGGTGTTTTGTGGGCTGCCTTTAGTGCTTTTTACTGTCCTAGTACCAGTAGCTCCTATGGCTAAGGTTTCACCTTTCATCTCCGTGGTAAGGAGTCAGAGTAGACCTGGGGGTGCTAAGGAATAGTGAATCAACATAGTTGAGAATAAAATTTGATTGGAAAACCAAACTGAAAATGTGATTCATTTGTATAAGTTTATAGAAATGCATGAGCAAGACATGAAGATGCCTTTAAGCAGAATCAGCTAAACCACACTTAAGGACAGAAACTGGGCTGGGCAGCCTGCCTTGAGTAGATAGGTCTTAAAAATGGTTTTTGCAAGGAGATGGGCTATAAATTTCTTGGCCTTTCAAATATGTTTTCTTGCAGAAAGTTGTCAGGGCTTCTAAAACTTGCAGCATTTTGTTCTGCTCTCCTGCTGTTGCTAACACCAGTTGAAGTCCTTTTCTGTCTGCAGCAGCGAAACACTAGAAATGTGCTAGTGCTTGAGATAAGGTTATAAAGAAAAAAAAAGGAAAGGGAAAGTCTTGCCACTGTCCCAGCTGAGTGTGGGGCTGCCTTTGTAGGAAATGAGTGAGATGAGAGTGCTACTTAGCAGGGAAAAATGGCACTGGCAGAACTTGTCTGTTTAACCTAAGTGGTGAAGTGTCCCTTGAGAGAAGTACTGCCAGCCCTGACAGATGGCTTGAAAGCAAAGAGCTGGGGATTGCTGGAAGGGAATTTACTAGCAAATATAAACAGGGGTGTTCAGACCTAGAAATGAAAAAGGAATGTGAGCATCAAGCCCCAGATCAAGCACCTCCTTGGTAAGTTATGGAAGCTCCTGAAAAATATTTGTGAGAGCTCTCTGGAATGCTAGTCAGAGGTTTTGCTGCTTCATGAGCAATGAAGTTGTTACTGAGGTCACTGAGCTTGCCCCCATCAAGTGTGGCTGTTGGTGGGGGTGACTGTGGAACACTCCAGTGTCTGCTGAGAAAGCCAGCTCAGCAGCTCCAGGTGACAATTCTTAGGCCATAAAGCCTTCAAAAGTTTGAAGTCTTCAAGTTATGTGAAGCAGCTTGGAAAAACTTTAATCAAAACAGCTGCTGTCATAAGTCTGTGTCCTTGTCTTTCAGAAAGACTGTGTGAAATCAAGTTGAACTTCTATTGATTTCCACTGGGTTTTAAAAACCCAGGATACCCCAATGTCCGCTGTCAGACTGAGTCTCTGGCTACACTACAAAACAGAATATGGTCTCTCAATGCAATCAGAAATACTTTAAAGCAGCAAATAACCCTGAGCTGCTTTATCTGCTACTGATGCTGGGCTTCATACAAGGCCAATCCCTCTTATCACAGTGCAGTGCCAGAAGAGGACCAGGCAGAGCTGCTGGGTGTTGGGTGCCCTATCACACTCACAGGGATGAAAATTGTTGTGGCTGACCCCAGCTGCCAGCACTGAATTTGGCTCAAGGCTACAGCTACATGCTCCAGCTTCAGGGCACATTGTTGGTTGGAGGTCACTTTTTAACCCAAATAAGTGATGATGTGATAGTAGGAGCTAGAAGAGGGGCATAAGACAGGGTGAACAAGTCCAGCACGGCAGAGGTAGAACAGGGGCGTACTGTTAAGGGAAAATAACATGCAAATCTGAAGAAAACTCGCACATGTCTGAAATTCATTTGCTGCTTGTTTGCTGCTTAGTTGATGAAGTTTACCTAATTTTAAGTGATGTAATTCACTTTCCTTTTAAATTGGAGTTTCTGCTGAAGAGTGTAAAGTAGTTTAGTCAATCAAATTTAATTCTGTGCATTTTGCAAACTTGATTGATTGCTCAGAGCAATTTATATGACTCCAGGGAACCTGGTCCAGCTTTGTACACATGCAAACGAGGAAAAACTTCAGCTAAATGTTAAGGTTTTCAGAGGACATAGAGAAATAGTAGTACAATGAAGGTTGGTACAATTTCCCAGAAATAAGCAGACAAGAAACTACTGGAGCCACATGTTACTGTAAGGCAGACAAGGTTCTTATTGGGGGCATCTCTGAAAGGAGTACACCAGCATCCTGACCAAGCAAAGAATTTGGTTGACTTGTGGTTGGCTGGTGTCAGCCAGAACAAACTTTTCCTGCAGTTAACCTGCTTTGAACAGTATCTTCCTTTTCAAAAACTCAGAATACCATTGACATCTAGTGGTGAAATCCTGTGCCCAGAGAGTCAGTTTATTGCATCAAAACTGCTGGCATGACCTTGAGGGACTGCAGGACAATGCAAAGTGAGAGGCTCCTCTGTCATCTCCGTGGTCCACTGACCCCATTTTATTAGATTTGTTGACTCAGATTCCCATTTAAGTGGACTGATGGGATTATCTGTTCAGCTTTTTTTGTTCATGTTCTGTCCTGGGTTTAACTTTCAGGCTTTATGATGAGAGTGCACATTCACTTAGGAGAGATGCTAATGGCAGTAAGGACTGCTGCCTTCTCATCTGTCAGTAGTCCCTGGAGTCAGCATCTCATCCAAAGCTGTTGGCTGTAGTGAGAATGTGAGAAGTAGCTACTCACTTTTCATAGTTTAGGAGTGTTTACTAAACCTTATCAAAAATACAACAGAAGACTGAATAAAAAAAACAGGTTACGGGTGCAGGGAGCAAAAGATTTTCCCTGCCATGTGCTCAGCCCCCTCACAACGGAGGTTTTCCCTTTTTAACCCTTTAACCCCTTACAAAGCTCTGTCCATCAACCCCTTCTTCACTGTCCAGTGGTGGAGATCTCTTCCTCAAATCCTGATTGGAGGTCAGATGTCACCATAGTGACAAGCTGACTCTCCCAGATATCCCAACCCCAGCTGTCCCTAGATAACCACGTGAGGGGGTAAAACATAACTATAAATCTATAAAACTTAACCTATATACATGATATTTGTCTGTTAATTGTGAGAGTCAATCATCACATTACTCATCTACCACAAGAGCATTTGGTCTGGGGCAGCTTCTCCAAACATGCTGCAAAGTTGTCTGAGTGTGTTTGACAAAAGCAAGCAAATCCTGCTGGGTTAATGGCGTGAGGCTGAATCCACTGTTTAGCCAAAGGATGGATTTTGCAAGCTCAAGGAGGGTTTTTTTTTTTCTGAAGGTGCTGTCGTACAAGTGCTCCTGGCAGGCTGGGGCTAGAGAGTGGCTCTGTTCTCTGTCTCAGTGCTACCCCCAAGAAGCACAGCTGCAGCTGCCATTTGGTGCCACAGGGAAGCTGCAAACAGATAACACAGGAGCATTTTGTTGTCATACACAAGGCAAGCCTCCTCTGCATAGTAAACCTCATATTTCAGCTACACACACAGCATGGGTATTTGTGCTTTACCCTACCATTGATGCAGGTCACTGGGGGTTTCCCCAGACTTGCTGTGATACTGCAGCTGTGGTCACAGTGACAGCCTGGGGTCCATCACAGGACTGCTGACACTTGCTCTTTTGTGGACTGGGGAAGAAGAGTGCTCCTGGACAGCAGCAAGCAGTACTGTCAATAGGACTTATTCATTTAGGGCCTCTCAGAGGGCTTTGAAGGCAAACAGAAAATGCTCAGCAGTTTAAGGCACCAGGAGACAGAGAGGAGCTGCTGTTTTAAGGAGAAGAAACTTCAGAGAGGCAGAGAGCCGTGGCCAAGGTCAAATGGCACTAGAGCACCACCCAGATTGAGCCTCACCCATCCTTGGGCACTTCCAAACCATTGGTGCTTCCCCTGCAGCTGCTCCCTAAACCAGAGCCAGTGAAGGTGAAAGAGGCAAGGGCCTGATGGAGACAACTGGAAGATGAAGGGTGGCAGGGCACAGCCTCCTCCTGGGTGGCTGCCCCAGCCTCTCTGTCTCCAGAGAAATGCTCAGTTTTCTGCTTGGTGTTGTTTACGCTCTCTATTCTGTGGACTTTGAGGCATTTACTACTTTGTTTTGAGGAAATCAGTGTGACTTGGAAAACCCCCCTCTTCTTTAGCAGGGAGCCCATCCCAGATGGTGAACTTTCTACAGCTGCTTCTCCTCTGCCTTGTCTGCCCGCTGTGCTGGCTGACTGGCTAGATGACCCTGCTCTCGGGAAATGAGGTGGTTTTATGGGTAGGCAAGGCGACTTGCATGGAGGTAGAGGATGCACTCCACAGCTGCAAGCATGGAGGAGGCATTTTGGAAGCTGAGGAAAGGTGCTGCACCTTTCTTAGACTCCTTGGAGCCACCTGCTTCAGCAGACACAGACCCTCCTCTTCCTGGGGCTGTTCCCATTGTGGGGCCTCCTCACTGGCCACAGGTAGGCACATTTCCAGTCTGATCCTTTGCATCTTCCTCAATGGCTTGCCACTGACAGTGGTTTATTCCCTGGGTTTTCTTATTTTGCCAAAATACCAACCAGCTCTTAATAATTTGGGCTCTAGTAGCATTTCGTTTATTTGGTTTAGTTTCTTCTATTAATCACTTAATTGAAAGAAGGGGGGCTACTTTTTTTTCTTAGTTTGTAGAATCTCAGGCTGAATGCCAACAAATCAGTACTATGGCCAAAAAACCAGGTAACTTGACCTAGAAAATTGTGTCCTGTCTTGTGCACAGGGCAGCACCATCAGTTGATTGACAGATTAGGGAACTATGCCACTAAATTTTTCTTTTGAGCTGTGTTCTCCTTTCATACCAGCAGTCACTTCTGGAGTCATAGAAAGTACTTGTGAGAGAAGGAACTTACAAGTGATACAATTGAGGGGAAAAAACTGGTTTTAACCTAGTTTCCAAAGAAAAATGACAATTTTGTCCTTTTTTTTTGCCCTTTCTTATCCCTTATAGATTTCTAGGTACTTGAGACATATTTGACCAAACCTGAAGAGTTAGAAAAGGTTCAGAAATAAATATACGTCTGTGAGGGAACTCCAAAGGCAGCTGGAAGAGATGAGGGGAAGTTAAACAGGAGGTTGCAGCACAGCTCCTCATCCCTGTGGTGCTCTGTGGCCAGCAGGAAGCCAACTCTTCCCTGATTCCTGTCAGTTCTTGCCCAGTGGGAATTTTGCTGGTCATAGGAATCAATGTGTGGGCACATTTGAGCAAGGCACCATTGGTGAACCTTGCTTTTCAGCCCTGGAGGTTTAGTGTCTAGCAAGGCACTGATCCAGGGCCATAATCTAGTTCCTGCTTTTACCACTCTGGGCAAGTCTTCTGATGTTCTTTTGGTTCCCATCATTGTCCTTTCCTCCAGCTTTTTTCCTCATTCTTGCCCTTTTGTACCCCCTGCAAAGAGGGTGAAGTGTCTCAGGCAGGAGAGCGACCATTTGTGAGCTCTGTACATGACAATAATATCCAAATATTCCTGCTACCCCATTCCCAACTATCACTACCAGTAAAACAGCAATATTTTAAAAATATATTTAATGGGAAGCAGGAGTAATTTTTGCTTCCTTTCCTCTGTTTTTTAAATCCTCAGCCACAATAAGGAGAAGAGAGCAGTTCAGGGCAACATAAACTGAATATCTGTCTTATTTCTATCTTAAATATTTTATGGTTGAAAGACTATGTTTGACTATCTTACAGCATCTTTTCTGAAGCTCACTTAAGGAGTGTAAGCAAAGTGCTTTAGGAAAAAGGAGCTGTGGTGATCCTAAATGTTGTTTGGCCAAGCAAGACAATTTGAATATGTCATAATGGCACCAACCTGAGGCAGAAAGCTGATAATAGTACAAGTGTACTTTATAACAAAGACATATTGGTTTGTCTTTTAATCTACAAAGAGGTGTTTCTATGGAGCAAAGATCAAGTTTCCTCTCTTGATTTCAAATATATAACATGCAAGTGATCTTAAGTAATATAAACTGAAGCTTCTGTAGTGGTTGTTTTAGGGTTTTTAATTTGTTTGTTGTTGTTTATTATTTTATTCTGTTTGGTTGGGTGTTTTTATTTTGGGGTGGTTAGGGGATTTTTTTTTTAATAAAAAGGAACAAAAAGGCAGGGAAATCCCATCTCGGCTCAGTGCTGGTGAGTGAAAGAGGAGTTTCACAATGCCATCTAGGGGCTCCTTTGCTTGTGAGAGGACTACCTATGTTTAAATCACACTAGCTGGGAGCTGGCAATGCATTTTAACTGCTCTGACCTGGGCAAGAGCAGTTCCAGACATTGATGATGTCTGTTCCAAACGTTGATGATATCTGTTCCAAACATTGATGATATCTGTTCAGCCCCTCTCACATGGGAGAGAGCCTTACAGTATTATAAAGATACTCTGTCATAAGTTTTTGGTACTTACGCCAAATCTGTGGGAGATGTCAGGTAAATCCTGCATTTGAAAACCACATGGATCAGTATTCACTATTTCAAAAATCTGGCTGCAGACAAGGAAAGACTAATTTTAGTTCTGGCAGGGAACTGAATGAGACTTTTCTTCACTCAGTAGCAGAGTCTTGAGTGACCCATTTCTCTTCAGCAAAGATGGTTTTGACCTTGCTCTGCTCTTGCTTCTGTGGCATGGCTTCACATTTGTTTTGCTGAAAGCCTGTTTGGAGTGAAAAATCCTTTGTGGTTGAGGTAACTGTCTATGGCAGGATTTGATTTGGGAAAATGGCATCATCATAGCAGCTCAATTGAAGCAAAAGTGCTGGAGCAAAAGTACCAGACACAGCCACAGCAGTGCTCGCAGCAGGGATGATGCAGGTTATGGTGGTTAAGCTGCAAGAGTGTAACATCACAGTAAGGCACGGGCATTTGGCATCCAGGGTCATTCCGCAGCACCCACAGCAGAAGCTATTTTAGGCTTTCTTTATTTTTATCCATCAGTGACTTCCTCTGCTTTAATTCTGTGGGTAAGATGTCAGGCAGCCTTCAGAAAGGCACAATCCTTGGGGCATTTGTGATAACCTGTGTGACACTGCTGAATAGGTGCAACCAGCAGGTTCCTCATGGCTGGGACCATGTTTGGTCCTGGGAGTTTCTGTATTCCCAGTGTTGTGTCAAACATTACCAAGCACAGGAATGTTGGACATGGCAAAAGAGTGCAGGTAACATTCTATAACCACTGTCACACCCTCTCAAACCTGCTTTTTATTGACACTTGGTTAAAACAGAGATTTTCCTTTATTATCAGTGATTTAAGGTTACATTCTGTGAGATTACACATACACATACTTGATTAATCCTCCTTGAAAGGAAATGAAGTGGAGGACTAGCCTGTGATATTTGCCTATATGTATAGTTAAATTCTCTTTCAGGAAATATTTAACCTTTAGCTTAATATGGGATAGACTGTAGCTGAAAGAAAATGAGAAAGAATTAATGTTCTGCAGTGACTTGCAGCGTCCTGGACACTAGAGAGAAATTTGTTAAATGGAACAGCACAACAATGACACCTTCTGTAAAACTCTAGAAATGTCATGTCTTACTGCTTGTGCTTCTTCCCTCGGAAATTCCTAACCTATACCTGGCAGAGGGCTGAAATAGGCATCTCTAGAGAGGAGTCCTTTCCCTAGCCAGCTGTGCACATGCATCCCAGGCTGTCATGTCTCAAGCCATGAAAACCATTTTGGCAATCCTGTTCCTTGTTTGTTTAGGGTTTTTTTCCTGTCCAAAAGCATGCTTGCCCAAATGAGTGAGAAATTGAATTCCTTACCTGAATAAGTCGTCAAGATCATGGCAGCATGAATGAGGGGCTCGGCCCAAGGTTATTAGTACCTCTAAGCCACATATTAAAAATATTCCACTGCATTGTATTTCCTAAATGAATTTGTTAAAAGGAGAGAGCACAAGAGGGAGCCAGACTCTGCATCCTGCTAAAGGCTCTTGGCTGTGTGGTGGGAAGCAGTAAGGGGAACCTGGGAATTGGTCCTGTGCTCCAAGCTCTGTCCATATTTGTTCAGTGGCTCTCCTACTAGGTCCTGTGGACACCAGGTCAGACTTCCAGGACTCCCCAGCCCCAGGAGATGCCCAAGGACTTGGACCACAAAGTCAAATCTCATATCTTTTATTACAGTGGCCTGTGTGGGTCGCAGTTGGTGAGAGAGAGACGGTGAATCTTGTATCTTGATCAGAAGGCTTATTTATTAATATATGATATATAATACATTATTACTATACTAATAGAATATAGAGAGAGGTTTGCAGAGCTGCTAGCTAAGCTAAGAATAGATAGAAAAGAATCCACAACAAAGTTGTGTCCAGGGACTCAGTCCCCTGGCTTGCACTGATGATTGGCCCTTAATTATAAACATAGAAAATGAGCCAATCAAGGTGAATCCTATTGCATTCCACAGCAGCTGATAATAATTGTTTACCTTCTCTTCGGGGCCTCTGGCTCCCGAAGACACAGAAATATGAAAGAAAAGGATTTCTGTGGAGAAATGTCTGCGACAATCTTTCCCTCTGACATCAAAGGAAGTGGAAGAGCATCCCATTCAGGCCAGGGAGGATGTGAAGAGGTGTAAGATATGGTTTTCCTCTCCTTTCCAGTGAGGAGGAAACACAGCACAAACCTCCTGTTTCATCTCTCCAGCCACAGCATTCTCATGCTGCAGGTGCTGGTGAGGAGCCCTGGCACTGCTGGAGCAGGTTTATTCACTCTCTGACAGGGGCACAGCTGCTCTGGGGGCTGTGAGGGGCAGTGGCACTTGCTCTCCAGCAGGGAGCTTGAATGTGGGACACGGGGGTCAGGAACCCGACCCTCAGCCTCCTGTCAGCACGTGTGGTCAGTACCCACACTGCTGGGGAGATCCCTCCCCAGTGTCTGCAGCTGACAGCCAGCACTGACTTTGGAAACAAGCTCTAACTTCAAAGCATCTGGCACTTTTACTGGCTCTGATTTTAGCTGGAAATCACTCTTTTAGGGTATGACAGAGTTGGGAGCTGAATTTCTGCCCCCTGAACCCCAGATCAGGGTCTTCACTAGAGATCAGCCCTCCAGTTGCCACATATATCCTAAATTCTCTGTGCTTCTACTTCCTCTAGAGGCATCATGCAAAATCTTTATCCACCATTTTGCTGGGTTACTGAAAATGGCATGGAGCTCTGTTTAATCTCTGTTTAAGCTTGGAAAATCATCCAGATTCCTTCCCATTTGGTGCAGTAATTATCAGATATCATGTTGTTAACCCAAGGTTTCAATGTTGGAACAGATACCCGCAGGATGTTACAGACTGAACACACACCAGGATACAGCACAGGGTGCAATGGGAATATAGCCTGTACAACTCAGTGAACACAACCTGTACCATGCAGCTCTTCCAGCACACAGGCATCAGAGTGTCAGGGACAGCTCTGCTGTAACACCATTTCTTCTATGTGAAACTTGTCAAAAGATTTAGATTAGAACCCTTAATACTTCTTGCAAGTCAGTAAGTGCTTCCTTATTTTTAAGAGAGCAAAACTAAGAACCTGGGCTCTGCTCCATATAATATATCCTCAGGAATTATTTTTTTCCCTGTGTAATTTTACTGACTACAGCAGTGCTAGTTCAGATAATTTTTTTCAGATAATACTCCTGCAAATGACAGACTGCACAATTAAAATGTAGATTACTTCACAATTTTATTCATATGTATTGGAATTCTGAAGGCTTTGCACCATTGTGCCCCAGGTAAACAGGCGTCCCCTTGCACATTAGCTGGGTTTTACCTCTGTTTCAGTGATCTGCACCCCCTTGAGTGTATCTGGTATGATAATAATTCAGCTGAAAGAAAATTGAGAAGAAAGCATTGTTTGAATGGTATTTTTCATGTTAATGTATTAGATGCAGTGTCAGGAGTATCAGGAGCAAGTTACTTCTGTGGCTACTGCCTGAAATTTTATATGGTGTTAGCTTTGAGCACCAACCTGTATAAATTTGTGTAGGTGGGTTAGGTGTTTGTTGATCAAGTCTCTGTTGGCATCAGTGACACATTTGTGTTTCAGTGCCTTTTGGATTTCGTGCTTTCACTGCTGAAATTTAGTTTTTGAAGCTCAAGACTCTTCCCAGCAGCCCACACCTTGTTGGTCCATCCACTCCTCCAAGGTTACTTGCCACCCTTGAGCCAGAAATGACACAAATTCACTTGAAGGCTGGTTTGCAGGAGAAGAGTGTTTAATATGAAAAATCCTCTCTTTTACAGACAGATTTGACATATTCTACTTGATTGGCTAACTAACAAAAACATCTTTCTCACAAACAGTCCTTGAGAAGAATAGAAAAACAGAGTAGGGAAACACCACCTGCAGGGTGTTTGTACTAACAAGTACCACAGTTTTTTTACAACTCCCTAAAAAGTCTCACAAGTCCACTGTGAGAAAAGGAAGCCCGTTTTCTTGCTTTCTGACCTGGCTGTTGCATGCACAGTTACTGGTCTCCCACAGGGGGTTGTGGATGCCCAGCCAGCCCTAAGGACAGGCAGGGTCCTGGGCAGCAGGTCCCACGTCTGTTTGGCACCTTCTGTTCATTTTGTTTTGGTGCAGTGGTGGCCTTGGTTGAGAAGCATTGACAATGTTTGCATGCCAGCTTGCTGGCAAGGATAACATCCCATTTGGGGTTAGCAATACTTATAACATTCTGAATTTTGCTGGGATGTGTTGTATTTACATCTGTATTTACATCTAGGCATGAATATGTCCCTCTCCTGGTCTGGCACACACACAGGCACTCGCACATCTCTCACAGAGGGAGGGGGAGCTGTTCAGAGCAGCCCAGCTGGGAGGGTGCTGGGGCCTTTGTTGGTGCTCCACAGGGTGCCTCATCCCTCAGCAGGGGTGGGCATCCACTCAGCCACACAACCACAGAGCACTGTGTCACCCAAAAAAGAGCATTAATTAAAGGGTGTCAGGAGAGGAGAAAAGGAAAGGGTATTTTTGTGGGGAGGAGGAAAGCAATGACAACATATTTTCTTTAAAGAGCAGAAAATAAGGAGAAATATTGCTGTCATCTCTAAATTTTGCAGAGAATTTCCCTTCTGGTGTTGCATATCAAACCTTCTGCCCATTTCCATGCAATTTGGCAGGACGATGTTTGCAGACAGCACTGGAATTTGAACTGCTTCTTTTGGTTTATTTTCTGTACTTGATACAGCACAAACCCTGCTATGTGCTTTCAGATCCAACCTGCTGCTCTCTAAAAATGTCACACACCAGCAGTAGGGAAATTCTGCAGTATTTAGGTAAAATTATGTCTGTTTTCAGTAGAAGTGATGAATGCCAAATATAATGCCAAACCTGTATAGATGTGCTATATATATATATATATGTGTATATACATCTTTAGGAGAAAAAAAATAATCAAACTAAACAAGTGCTTTCTTTTTGTGAAAGGCCAGGAACTGCACAGCACAGCAAGTTTGCTAAAGACTACTGTCAATTCTATAAATTAGATTATCTACTAGTAAATCAGAAAGTCAAAACTACTGGGATTAATGACACCTCTGAACAGTGGCAAATACAAGTGCTTGCTGCACAAAATTACTTAATTGGGGCTGTGCTTATCTCATCCAAGCAATGGGAGAAAAATAGATGGATGCCCTTCTGGATGCCCTTCCCCTGCCTTTGGGGAAGGAGGGCAGCAGTGAAAGTTTGTTTTCCTCTTACAGGTAATTCTTTTCCTTCCCCATCCTTGTGGTGATGCCTCTCACACCTCCCTGAAGTAGCAGGTTTTTGCAAAGTGATTTCAAGATGTTCTGTGGGAGTGCAGCAGGATCACAACCAGTTCTGCATTTTTTAAAAAACTTTTCAGATTAGTTTCTTGTTCCTGCTTCCAAGACTTTCATTTTAACAAAATGCCTGCAGTGCTGACTGCTGGGGTTACAGCTGGGCAGCAGAGCTACCTTTTGCCTGCAGTTTCTGCACGAGGACACAGTTTTCTTAATAAACATGGCTGCAAATGCCAGTGATGCCAATAAGGCTAAAGTTATTTTACATTAGCAAAATTCAATTTTTTAAGTAAATTTCACTTCTTTCCATTTCTCCTCAGACCACCATTATAGAACCACTGAGTTGCTGAATACTAATTTCTTTGTTAAACGCTGTTCTGTGAACAGTGAAATTAATGAAAGCTGGTTTTCAGTTAATTAAATTGGCAATTTCCATGTTAATTTCTCTATCTTCAATCCTTTCATGTCCACTACAACAGAGACTGTATCTTTCCCCCACATCCCATTTTACTCTCAACCTCCCTCTCCTCCTTCCTTGGCCCTGATTCTCCCCATGCCAGCTTTCCCCAGGGCTCAGCACCCTCAGATCATCAGGTTATGCCCTTCATGGCTCATCCCTAGGTGGGCACAGGTTGTCTGGTTTGACTCTGGCTAGGAAAAGCCCAATGGAAAATGGGCAGATTTCACTCAACAGATTTTCAGGGAAAGAGGGAAGATGATAACCTGGGACAGTTCCTTCTCTCCAGCTGCAACTTTTCAGAAAATGTATGATAAATCTATTTCATAAATATATATATGTATAGATTTCAAATTTAATTGCAGTTGGCTGTAGAACTCCAGAGATAAAATTGGGGAATTGAGCAGTAGCTGAAAGTTTCAATTGCATCAGTCTTCCTTTTTCAGAAAACTAGGCTAAAATGGCTTGGGAAACCTGAGCCCCGCAGATACCTGGGCACAAGAAGAGAATTTTGAGATCTGCTGGTGTCATAATGACTCAATAAAATAGATGAGTAAGCTGGGAGGGGTTGCCAATATAAGACATTGGTAACAAGGAAAACTTAAGGGAAACAGGTTTCCTGAAAAAAGCCTGATGGGAGTGTAAAGTAGCATCATAAGGAATGGGAGAGGAACTCAGTCTACATTCATCTGTCCAGAAATGCACATCTTTTTTACATGCATTTGGAGTTGTGTTTAAGATTGAAATGACCCCACACACACTTTAAATTTTAGTACTTTCCCAATAGTAGTACAAACCAGGGGGCAGTTTCTAAGCAAGATAATAAATACACATGTATTTGCAAATTAATTTTTATACATTTCTTAGATCTTTTGGAGCTTTTTAAATTTCATGTAGTCCTGTGCAAGGAAACTGAATTGATAAAACTCCACATAACCTTCAGGGAAGTCGGGGTAGTAAGTCTGAAGAAGGGAAGGCTCTGGGGAGACTTTATAGAAGCTTTTCATTACCCATAGGTAATGAAAAGTGGAGAGGGATTTTTTACAAGGGCATGGAGTGATCATACAAGGGGTAATGGCTTCAAACTGAAACAGGGAAGGTTTGGATAAGGTATTAGGAAGAAGTTCTTCACTGTGAGGGTGGAGAACTGACACAGATTGCTCAGAGAAGTTGTGTGTGGCCCATCCCTGGCAGTGTTCAAAGCCAGGCTGGATGGAGCTTTGAGCAGCCTGGGGGTTTGGAACTAGGCAATCGTTATAAGGTCGCTTCCAGCCCAAACAATTCTAGAATTCTATGATTCTGTATGTGTATTTGGGGAGCTGTATTTTTCTCCTCAAATGGCAGCCCTGATGAAAGCATTTCGCTGGGGTATGGCATTGAACATTTTGTTGGAGTTTGAAAATTCGACAGTGAGACACCTGGCACAGCAAGAGAGTGGAAAGATTATGTGAGCTGCACATCAAACAGGGACAGGGTCTTCCTGGCATTTATGTCTGTGCTAAAATATTTCTGCTTTCCTCTTTTGTTTTCTCCCCTGTGAAGTACTTGAGCTCAGGGGACCTTCCTTGGTTGGGAATTTGGGTCATGATGGCTGGCTGAGGTGCGTTCAAACAAAAATCTGGGCTTTTTGAGCTCTGGGAATAAAAATGTGCAGCATTTCTGTATCTTTTTGGTGATAGAGCCCCAAGGTATGAGCAGAGCAGAATTCACGGTGGGACAAGTAAATAAATGAAGATGGGGCTGTGTTGGATATTGACAGACACATGAAGTGCCACTTTCCTTGAAACCAGTTTCCTTTGCAGGAACCCAGGCTGTTTCCTATGCAGCCTCTGATCAAATTGGGCAACCAGGTAAAAATAAATTATGTTTTCATCTTTGTTTCCACTGACAATTTGAGGGCATTTTTGTAAAATCCTTCTTAGCTGTGCTTACAAGTCCCATCTCTAAAGATTTTGGGGAAGACACCTTTTCATCCAGCAATTTTTTGGCTGTCTGGAGGAAGCACATGCCCTGTTCAACAATCCCTGTGAACACACTCTGAGGAGGATGTCCTCTGTGTTAATGGGCTAATTTTCATCCTTGAACCTTCAGACACATATAGACAGCACACACTGAGAGGAGAATCAAATAACCTGTTACTTCTTCTCTTATCTGTTTACCGGATTAGTGCTGTAATAACTCTTTGACAAACTGTACCATAGCAGCTCTGCATTCAAAGACTCCTAAAAACCTCTGTGGGGACTGAAAGGTTTCATAAGAGTTAGAAACAAGCAATATGACATTCCCAGTCCCAGGTGTACTCTGATTTGTTCCTTTTACAATCTTCTTGCTCATGACCTCAGTTTTGTACAGCACACTCCAGGGATGCTTGTACAAAACCAGCCATAAGTGAAGACAGCTGTATGTTTCATTAAAGTAGATGAAAGGGCTGAAGGTGTAATGCCAAATGGACAGGAGCAGTGGGACTGAAAAGCTAAAAGTTTTTCTACTAAAGCAGCAATTTATCACTTGCTTACACAACTTGATGTAAGTAGGGCTTTTGTCAAAAATATTGCTTTAAATCCTAAAACCCCCAAATGTTTCATATGATATGTGTTTGGAAGTAATAAAAACATGCAAAAGAGTGTAGCAGACCTCTTTATGCACTTAATTATGTAGCTAATGCAAGTTTCCTTAATTTTCAAATCTCATCTGCATAGATACAGAGATCACAGAACAATTTTGAGGCTTGTTCTTTAACCAAGGGAAATAATAACTACAAAGGGAATAATTAAACCACAAAAAGTATTTACAAATAAGATAGCATCTGACAGAAAGCCATGGGGGGCATCTTCCATTGTAATTCTTCTTTTTAATGGTGGTATTTAAAAGAAAATAGAGAAAGAAACAAAAGTCAACTAGGAAATATCTGAGTATTAATTTTTAGTTTGAAATGCTGGTTTTAAAGGTTTTAAAAGTTATTTTTACTTCGTGTTGTCCTATTTTATCACTTTCTGTTCTATAAAAGATTCAAAAGGTTCTTCAGAGATGTGTAAAAGGTACATCCTTGTGTCCTACAACTTGCAATCTGTACTAGACAGCAATAAAGAAGTAGATAAACATATATGCAGATAAGCACTAAATTATATTGAATGGTATGTGGCCATCCATGAAATCCCATATTTGTTGCAATTGGGATATTCATGCCTTACTTTTCTCTGAAGAAAAAGGATCTGAATGAGACATCCTGTGTCAAAAGCTTCTGGGCCTGATAAAGAAAAAATGTGTTAGAAACAGGCAAGGGGTATTATTCCTCCCTCTTGCAATGACTTCAACAATGAACAGCAGCTCTGGGAAAACAAACAAACAAAAACCATAAGCAACCATTAGAGAAATGTTTGACTCCTGAAAGGCATCTTTATAAACTGTAGCACTAGCTAGATACCATGTGGAAACTGTACAACTAGAGTGACATCAATACATAGAATCAAGGCAGAACCCCCGTCTTTAGCTCACATGGGGTCTTCTGAGGTCATAGAGGGTGGTTGCCTGAACAGCCCTTTAAAGCAGAGTAAGTTTTTGCAGATATTTGTCAAATTGATTTAAGATTCATTAGTGGTCCAAATCTCATTACAGCATTGCAATTTTTAGTTTTTCCAATGGCAAAATCCATACCCTAAATAGGCTGAGCTTGCATTTCCAGCTTTTAGATCTTATTATTTCTTTGCTACTTTGTTGCTACAGGATATTGAACATATTCATGAGAGAGAAATCCATGTCTGATTGTTAAATGCATAAAAACATGAGGCACTAAAAAAATCCCTGAACTGAAAATGGCTTTGGGGCAGGACACTATAGAGAGAAGTATAAATTTGCTCTGTCCTCATAACCTCTTTTCCAGATGTCCATGTCTGGTACTTTTGGAGAGGTGATATTTGTCTGAACTGATGTTTGTTTTGATCTGTTCTGGCTGTTCTTACAGCTCTCCTATAGAGATTTACACAGCTTATTAAGTAACGCCTTAGGTTTTTATCTGCTCTGTGAATATCTAGATTGTGCTCTATGGCAGGTTTGACTGCAGGGCACTTGTTTGATCATTTAATCAACATGGATCTTAAATTGTAAAAGAGTTGTAGGTGTCAGTAAGAATAGAAAATCTAACTTCTCTACAGTTCTGTGACAATTTTTTCTTGGAATTTAGACAGGTCACATTAGTCTTTTGCCAATGGTAGTATGCTGTGAAGATATCTACATTTCCACTGTCCACCAGGACTCCAAGGTTTTACTGTAAGTTAGTGTTTTGCTGGGCCATATCCCTATTCATAAAGACATGCTGCAGGTTTAATTTCCAGATTTATAAATACAAATGTGTATATTCCTTGCTTGTCCCTGTTCCACAAACCACCCAAGTGCTCTGTCTCCATGAGCTCAACTTTGCACTCTAGTTTGTCTCAGAAGGATGCTGTGGAAGGTGGTCATCCACTGTGAAGTGCAAAAACTGCCACCTGCTCCCCCCCGTGTGTTTTCACTGTTGGAGGATGGATCTGTGAGCACTCCTCCTCCTCAGCGTCTGAACTGCCAGTGACTCAGAAACCCACAAAGCTGCTTTGACAAAGAAGGTCAAAAGGGGGTACCCTCTGACTGTTCGATCCTCATTAAGAATTTGCTTTGCATTCTAATTATGCAAATATTTCCACAATGTTTCAGAAATACCTGTGGAGTGACATATATGCTGGAAGATGAATGAGTCCTGTTCTTTCTTATCTAGGCTCCTGTCAATGGTACATGAACAACTAAAGAAATTCATCTTGTGTCTTCTCATTAGCTATGATTGTTACCCCTCCAAGACTTGATTTGGGTTAAGTAAATGTATCTATATTCTACCTTTTACCATGCTCTTGTGTTTTCATGGTTTATTTGCCTTTAAAAAAATAGATTGGTTTGAGTTATTTTTATTCTTGGGGTTTCTTCAGCTCTGAAAAGTAGTTTTGAGTAAAGGATGGGAGGACCATACTTAGGACAGACAGGTCTTCATGTTCATGCTGAAGAAGTTAATATATAAAGCTCAAAATTATTTTTTTGTTACCTTCTTGGTGAGATATGGACGGTATTGTAACTCTGAACTAGCATATAACCACACCAAAGAAACCCAGCTCATCTCAACACTTAGGAAATGGTTTTAGCTACTTAGGGCCTTAATTTATTATTAGAAAAATTTTAGTGATAGCAGATGGCATTATTTGTGTACATTCGGCCTTACTGGGGTTAATTTTTATATCTTTTTTTTTAATGTAAGTGTTAAATACATTCAATATTAAATATTTTAATGGTGGCGTTGCTGAAAAAAGTATCTCATTAAAATCAATGAAAAGCATTTTGGGCACAGAGAAAAAAAATATGTAAGTTCTACTTTTGCATATGTATGTCTTCCCACTATAGCTATCAGAGATAATTTTGCTTAGATCCGCATCAAATATGCATCTTTGGGGAACTTTTAGTTAAAGAGCTGTGTATTCTGTCTTGACAAGCACTGGGTATATTATGTATGTTTTGGGTTTGGTAATCCAGTAGTCATTCCTGTGATCCATACAAACAAAGTACCCAAACCAATAAGGTAACTAAACCTTCAATTACTGTAATGTATGTACAGAGCATTTCTCCTCCTCCCTACTTCCCTTCGCCCAAACCATCCCTCGTTCCCCTGGGCATCATCTGGTTGCTAAAGCATTGAATCCATCACAGTGCACTTAAACGGCTGCGGGAAATTTGTTTTACAAGGCTGGTTTTAACTGAACTACCTGCTGTGCACCACATTGCTACTGTTTGTGAAATGAATGATGGGAAAAGCAAGTCTGTGATTTCATTTGTTCAGACCGATTAGTCACACGTTGCATATGGTATCATTTGCTTGTCACTTAATGACTGACCAGCCTGCCTGAATCATTAGTGCGGCAGCGCAATGAAAGGAAGACATAAACATAATGATGAGCTCAAGGAAGTGGAGTGCTGTTTTACCTAAAAGAAATGGTGCGCAGAAATCCAGCACAGCTGCAGGTGCTCCGACGACAATGTGGGAAGCAGTTAGCTTCCAATTTAGCAGAAAATTAAGAGCGAAAAAACTGTTATTTGTGAGAGAAGATACTCATGGCAAGCAATCATCCATGCTCTATACCCACAAGATGAGCATTCAGCTGTCTTTGTCGTGACTTAAAACAATTGGTATCTTGGGCAGCATTCAACACCAGATTGGTGCTTATTATCTGCAGTTTATTCTTTCTTGGGATATTTTGTAAAACCCCCCTTTATTTTATGGTTAATTTGCTTGCTTGAATGTAAAGCCATTTAAGCTGAAAAATCTGGGTTGGGGTTCATCATTGTGCCAGTGCTCTGAGCTGTGTGATGCAACATAATTGGCAATTTTAAAATTCATAATCCATTTTGTTTCATGCATACACACACGCACACACGCACACACACACATCCCCTGCCATCCCCTCTCTGCAAACCAGTAAAAAGCCATGATTAGAGCATGTGGATTCCTTCAGCGAAATATCAGGAATCAACAAGAGGCAAGTTTTTATAAAGTTAAATAATGGATTTCTACAAGTCAGGAGAATATGATCCCCAAAGGAGAAGTACGGAAGTATTAATGGATGTGAAATATCCTCATTCTTAGCTAGGGAAGGCTTCTGCCAGGATTAGCAGAACTTCACATTGCACAAAAACACTAGAAAATCTGAAATTTTAATGTACACCATTTTTAGTGATTTTGGTAGCAGGCTACTGAGAGAGAACATTGAAGGGTGGGAGGGACTGTAACTTGGAATTCAAAAGGAAAATGCAATAATTTCTTAAATGCATGGCTGTTTATACCAATGCACATTGCTATTTGTTCAGAAGAACTTAAATTTTATTTTTTCTAATTGATGATGAAAGGCAAACCGGGAAAATTTAGGCCCTGACTCCTTCTATAAAAGCATTTTGTTTTTTCTCTCCTGTTTTATGTCTTGTCTTTGTTCCTGGAAAAGCTTTCACTTCTCTGGAGTTTCTTACAGGCCTTGGAAGCCAAGGGATTTTCTATGTCTCACCCACTTACCATAATGTATGGTGCTGGAGGGTTGATTATTTTTTTAAGGTTTATTGCTTCAAGAGTAACTTGAGTTACATCAAATTCTGTCTTGCCTGAGATTGTGATTTTAGTACTTCCTTGTGCTCCATTTTTGTTTTCACCAGCTGGCCACAGCCAACACTCAGCTCCACTCTATTTCCCTCTGGCTAATGGCCAACTACCTTGCCTGCCAACTCTGCTTGCGATCCTCTGGTTCCTCTCCACCCATTTCCAACACTCTTGTCGGTTTGCATCCTCTACTTCATTAAGCATATCCTCTGTTTTTTCAGAAATGAAGGATTCTTTATGATGCTGGGATAGAAGTGTTCTGAGTTCACAAACCCCAGAGTACCAGAGCTGCAGGATTTGCCATGTTACACCTACATGGCAGGAGATGAGGCTGAACTGTTCTAGCAGGACTCTATTCACCCTAAAGTGAAAACCTTTATATCTGAGGAAGTTAATTTCATCAGCAATTGATAATGGCATTATCAACTTTGAGTGAAAAATTTTTGCTGGGTATTGTATTGCCCTTGTTTGAAGACTTAAAGTATTTCTCTGTTTTATTTGGTTCAAATTCACTACATGCTCTGAATTGCTCTGTTTTCTGGCAATCCACCAGTGTGTTCTCCAATGGGAAGGTGCTGCAGCCTTAAGCCAAGTGACTTCATGTGAAACATGGCTACAGTCACTAGTTCATAGAAACACAGAATCATGGCATTAGCTGAGTTGGAAAGGACCCACAAGGATCATTAAGACCAGCTCCTGGCCCTGCACAGCACCATCCCCAGGAGTCACACTGTGTGCTTGAGAGCGTTGTCCAAACACTTCTCGAACTCTGTCAGGTTGGTGCTGTGACCACTTCCCTGGGAAGTGCGTTCTATTGCCCAACCTCCTTCTGGGTGAAAAACCTTTTCCTGATATCCAACCTAAACCTCCCCTGACACAGCTTTGGGCCATTCCTTGTTGCTGGTCACCACAGAGAAGAGATCAGCATCTGCCCCCCTCTCCCCTCACAAGGAAGTTGTAACTGCAGTGAGGTCTCCCCTCAGTCTCCTCTTCTCCAGGCTGATCAGCCCAAGTGCCCTCAGCTGCTCCTCACACAGCTTCCCCTCAAGGCCTTTCACCATCCTCACTGCCCTCCTTGGGTACTCTCTAAGAATTTTCTTACATTGTGGGCCCAAAACTGCCCCCAGCACTCGAGGTGAGGCTGCCCCAGCTCAGAGCAGAATGGACAATCCCCTCCCTTGCCCAGCTGGGGATTCTGTGTCTCATGCACCCCAGGACAGCATTGGCCCTCTGGCTGCCAGGGCACTGCTGAGTCAGATTCAGCTTGCCATTGCCCAGGACCCCCAGGTCCCTTTCCACGGCACTGCTCTCCAGCTTGTCATTCCCCAGTCTATACACACATGCAGGGTTGCCCCATCCCAGGTGCAAAATCCAGCATTTCCCTTGTTGAACTTCATGTGGTTGGGGATTGCCCAGGCCTCTCATTTGTTGAGGTCTCTCTGCCCATGTGCTTATGATTGGTTTGATCTCCAAATGGCAGTGGAGCAGCATCTCACCAGAACAGCGATGATTGAGACAAGAAAAGTTCAGCTATTCAAATTTAATGAAGAATTTACAATAGTGTTGAAAATCTGTCTTTGAGACAAGCATTCATAAGTACTGCAAGGTGAACTCTGTGAAGTCTGGGTAACTGAACAGTTGTTTAACCCAAATGTTAAAATTGTGGAAGTTATAAAATATTTAATAGATGTTGGCTCATACTGAGTTTGTGAGTTCCATGCATTCAGATGGTGAAGTGCAGTCTCTGCATCCTAATTGATGGCAACAGCCTCACATTGACAGCTGCCTATGGATAATGACTCATATTTAAGAAATGTGTTCATAGTTGATTTATTTACTCATTGAAATGAGACTATCTTTTGCTTTATTTTTTTTTTTTAAACAGTTTATTTAAAAAAGTAAAGCAAAAGAAACATTGGAGAATTTACAGAGCATCATTAAAATCCTCATGACAGAACTGTCTGGCTTGCTCCATCACTTATTCTGGTCACCAAAATTCATGCAAGAATCAAGCAAAGCTACCTCAAACCTCCCCCTAGGGAAAAAAAAAAAAAAAAAAAAAAGGAGGGGGGGTGTAAAGAAGTCATGGAGAAAAAGAAAGTTCAAAGAAAACTATTTTTATATTTTTGTTTCAAAATTTATTTGCACATAAATCTGAATTTAATTCAGAGTAAGTCAGTACACCATCCCCATCTTCCAAGTCTAATGGTACTAAATGCTCAACAAATTTCAAAATATTTCTGTTTAACTTCTTTTTAGTTTTCTAACCAAGGAACAACGAATGACATTATTTTCCCCTAACACCAAGTAGAAGCAAAATAGCTTCAGACCAACTTTAAGTATATTACATTTCACTCCATATTCCATCCCCCTCTTGCACATACACAAGTAAAACCACTGTGTACCTTCAGAACCTTGTTTTTCTTTTATTTATTCGATTTCAGAAACAAAAAAGTCATATGGAGATTAACACTATGAGCCAGCATGGGGACCAAACAAAAACTAGAAAAAAGCAATTATGCTGCTGCTGCTGGCATTCCTGTACAATGCTCAAATTGCAAGGCTGTCAGTGCTTCCTGCCATATTTTGATTTTTTATAAGCCACTTTTGCCTTCAGCTAAAAGCATTCGAGTATTTTGCAGCTATTCTATATTCTGTACTCTTGCAATTCAAATATTTTTTAAAAAATGAGGTATTTTAATAAACCTCTTGACCATTGAAAGTACTATACAATATGAAATCATTACAGACATTATTTCTATATCTAGCAAAATTTTATAGCTACATGGATATATCCTACTGTAGGTAACTCAGGGAGTCCACCAGGCACTGGATGAATGTCAGCATCACCGAAGCTATTCCCTCCACAACTCCATCAGATTGCCCAGAGAAATTGTGGAGGCTCCATTCCTGTCAGAGTTCAAGGCCAGACTGGATGGGGCTCTGAGTAACCTGGTCTGGTGGAAGGTGTCCTTGCCCATGTCAGGGGCGTGGAACAAATGATCCTTAAGGTCTCTCCCAACCCAAACCGTTCTATGATTCTGTGATAACATAGGAAAGTCCTCAAGAATTGTGCAGTCTGGTCAGTAAGCAGTTCACTAGAGAACTTGCATGGCACAAGCTGTTTGTGATCAAGGTATTAGGAGGCAACTGAGTGCTCTTGGAGCCCAGATGTCCATCCAGTACCATCCAGAGGACCCAGGTTGTTGACAAGGCCATAGTGGCCATTAATTGTGTCTCTTATGAGCTCAGGAAGCTAAAGAAAGAACAAGAAAAAGCTGGGAGATGACAAAGGGTTGTCTAGCAGAGTGTGGTTGTCTATCCATATGGCTGGAACCAAAACAGGAAGAAATACCAAATTTGTCTCGGACGCTGGAATACTCTTTCAGATACCTGAAGGAAGTTCTCTGAATCTGATAAAACACTTATCATTGATGTTCCTCCTTTGACCACATCAGTGTAGATGTCACAGCCACTCACTCATTTATTTTGTGAATCCAGTCTTTCTTTTCTTTTAGGATCACAGAAGGAATTTTTGTGAAGAGCCGAAAGGAATGTTTACAGTCAGGTGAATTTTCGGTTTAAGTGAGAAGAAAATAAAAAGTTTGATCCAAGCAAAGGTAATCTATTTTAACAGTCCAAATCCTGCATTTTTTCAGCTGAATTAGTTTCCCTTTCTTCTCTCTACAATGTCTCCAGGACTTCCCCTACACATCCACCATGGGGAAAACTAAATTGGCATAGTGGCAGAAAAGTAAGGAAGGCAATCCCCTCTGTGCTACAGAGTGAGAGCATCCACAGCCTCCTCTGCAGCCAGTCTCTCCATTTTCACAGGCACAGTTTCAGGGAAGGAATTGAGAGGAAAAAGTTGCTTTTGCTGTGGCAATGAAAAGTCAAGCAAGGCTCCAGGAAAGAATAGTAGTTCCAAGAGGGGATTTTCCAACAGAGTAAATTGTTTGTGGGAGTCCCAAGGTTTCATTGTAATTGGCCCCAAGGCAGCAGTCTTCCTGGTGGATTGCTGTTGTGAGTCAGCCTAGCAGGAAAGCAAGCCTTGCAAGGAGGTAAGCAGTCATTAAACTCCTTAACTCTCACTCATAATTCAGAACTATTCTGATTTAACAAGACTTGCTTCTGTAGCTGTCTAAATTCTCACCTTTAAGAGTTTATTGAAAAAAAATGTTCCTCCCTCCTCCTCCTCCTCACTAAGATCATTTTAACGTAACAAAATATCAGAGAAAAAAGCCTTTATTCTGCTGTCATATGGCTGGCTTGTGCAGTGTCAATACTGATATTGACTCAGAAAGCACATTATGCAGTGTTGCTAAAATATTTGAAATTACGTGGATTATGTAAATTTTGTTAGTGAAAAACTCAGTGTAAATTTTGGCTTTCTCTGTTTTTAACTTTCATGTCAGATGCCAAAGTGGAAGAAGAAAAGCAAATTAACTAATCTCTTACATGAAATTGATTTACCTTACCTCCTTGTTACATACAGTTATAGCTATAATTACATATCTATCCCTTATAACCATATTGTTTATCTATTGGTGAGTCTGTCTGTCTATCTATCTGTCATGTACTTATATACCTACCACTACACCACCTCACTGGTGGAGCTCTGCAAAAATCAGTGCTGTTTCAGCTTGCTGTCAACAGGCAGCCTGGGTGGCTTACTATGGAAAAACAAATCTGACAGTAATTACAGGAAAGAAACAATGTGCAACAACTCTCTCCTTATGCAGAGACTTTGGTTACAAAAACATATACAGCAGAAATATAAAGAATGAGACATGACTGATGAATTAAATCACTGGAAAGTGAGTTTTCCTCCATTTGACTAGATGGAAACACCTGAAAATTGCACTGGACTGAAAGAAGAATTAGTAAAGATGCTAAAACTTCTGAGGACAGCAAAGGGAGAAAATGCCTGTGAAGTAATAGTGCAAGTGACAATTTGAAATTGATATTGTTACATCAAACACAATATGTCTTGTAACAGATGGCTTGCCAACTATATTTGTGATGTGAATGTAGGGTTAATTACAGTATTCGAAAAAGCATTTGGACACCCATTTTTGGTATTTCAATATGATGGGCATCAGCAAACACCAAGGATGAAAATAATTGACCAAAGCTTGAAGAAATGCGAAAATTGCAACAAAACCAGTAAACTTCAATATCTCATGTGCACTGAGCAATCAAAATTTCCAAATATGTTGGAAATAATCAATTTATTCTGATTGGTGAAGCATAACAATACATAGCCAGTGTATAATTGACCAAAGCTAAAAAAATTGACCAAATAAAATAAAAAATAATTGACCAAAGCTTGAAGAAATGCGAAAATTGCAACAAAACCAGTAAACTTCAATATCTCGTGTGCACTGAGCAATCAAAATTTCCAAATATGTTGGAAATAATCAATTTATTCTGATTGGTGAAGCATAACAATACATAGCTATTTAGCTACTGGTGGGCAGCTTAATTTGTCATCTAGTTTTTGGAGAAGGAGAGTTTGCACTTGACCTCCAAAGACCAGAATAATTCACAACTGACTCATGGCAAAGGCTTGTGACCTAATGGTTTTGTTTACTTTGGTTTGCATTTGAAAGATTCTGAATTTCTTGAGGAAATATGAATTTCTGGGTACTTTTCTATACCCAACTTCATTTAAGAATCACAGAGTTTTTCAGGACAGTGTTATCATTAAAGAAAATTAAATCAAAATATAGTAGATTCTTTAACTCAGCTTTTGCAATTTATTTAATTATTTTTGAAAGCAAATACTCTATTTTATTGCAAATCTAAACATAATTGATTAAAAAAATTTCCGAGCTCCTTTCTACTGAACACCTACAAGATATAGATATCTTCAATTTTAAGTCAAATTCAGTTTGGCAAACAAAATTGTCAAATTCAGTAAATAAAAATGAGGGATCTGTGAACTTGGTTAGGAATTCTTAAATTTGAAGATACAGCAGTTAATGGGGTCAATCTTGCAAATAGAATTCAGGGCCCAAAACCACTTGACTACTTGCTTAAAGACAACAAGGTGCTATAACTACATATTCCAGTATTTGTATAGTAACATATCCATGAGTTCTTTTCACCTATGCAGTATATGAAATTTGATACCAGAAACTTCTGCAATTGAAATGTGTGCTCCACATGCTGCACTGAAAACAAGTCAAGACCAAATGAACAATTGCATTGCTTCTTACAGTGATGTGAAATGTAAAAATATTCTCTCCTGGGGGTATTATTGGTTTCACAGCATCTCTGCATGAGCGCACAAACTGCAAAAGTGAAGCAGTTGCCATCTGTCAGGAACAAAACCAGTTACACCAGTAGCATCTGTAGGTGAACCTGCGCTCCTAAGAGACACGCTGAGCCCTGATGTGGGGTTCAGAAATGTACCAGTGCCTTATGTTCTCCTGCCAGCTGCTGCCCCTGTTGGCCAGGCCAGGCTCTCCTCCCAGCTGGTTGGTGGCTGGCTCCAGCCCATTGCCCAGCTCTCACCCAGCAGTCATGAGGGAGAAAGACCTTTCAACTGAAGTTCACCAAAGTCCCCTGAAGGGACTTCCATCTCAGGAAGGATTTCCAGATCCCACAGTGCAGCAGAGGAAGCCAGGATGCTGCACAGAGCAGACATGGGGAAGTCAGTGCCAATTCACCTACACTATACAGCTGAGCACAGTAATTACAGACATGGTGTGCAGCATGCTTGTTTATTTGCTGCTTTATATCACACACTGTGTAATAGCCTGCAGGAATTCATTCCGCCCCTAATTCAGTCTTAATTAAAATTATGCCTTTATCTGGGTAAACAGCCAAAAAAGTTGAGAAGGGTGGGTGGAATAAATACGTAACAGAGTACATTAAGCCATTGCCTCAACTAGTATCAAACTCCCTTGTGCATCTAAAACTTTTGAATGGCAGTGAGAGAAAATTGAATTTAGTAGGATGTAGTGAGTGCCCTGTAAAATCTATGTATTGGATAAGTGGGTCCTAGTTATTCTAAATGAGCTACAGCTGCGAAGTCCTTAATTGGGCAGCAGCTGTGGCTCGTGAAGATAACTGGGATAAAAAGGGGGTGGGTAGAGAGTCCTGGTGGAGCCCCTGTGAAACAATGAGGAATTGCACTACAGAGAACAGTGACGTGGTAGAAAACCAGCTAGAAGGTATGGACTTTAGGCATATAATAACAACAGTATGGGACTCTAGAAATATGAAATACAACAAGTGGTGACCCCAATGTGATGGAGGTATGCAGCCTGAGAGCTGTGGAAGTTAAGATAGCCAAGAGCTGTGGATGGCTATTGAGCCAGGACTGTGGGAAAGGCAGCCAAGAGCTGCAGAAGAACATAGCTATTGAATCAAGGAGCTCTGGCAGCCAGGAGCTGTGAGAAATATGGCCTTTGAGCAAGAAGCTGTGTGTGTGTTGTATGAGGCCTTTGAGTCTTGGGATAAAACATGTATTGTAAAGGAAATGTATATATTGTACTTGAATATCTCTATTGTATTTGAATATATCTGTTAGTAATAGAAAAAGGGGGAAATGTAGTGAGTGCCCTGTAAAATCTATGTATTGGATAAGTGGGTCCTAGTATTCTAAATGAGCTACAGCTGTGAAGTCCTTAGCTGGGCAGCAGCTGTAGCTTGTGAAGATAACTGGGATAAAAAAGGGGTGGGTCAAGAGCCCTGGTGGAGCCCCTGTGAAACCATGAGGAACTGCACTACAGAGAACAGCGACATGGTAGAAAACCAGCTAGAAGGTATGGACTTTAGGAATATAATAACAACAGTATGGGACTCTAGAAATATAAAATACAATAAGATAACAACAGTAGGAGTTTGCTCTGGCTATAGTGTTGAATCAGTCTGACTCTCAGCTTAATTAAGTAAAGCTTGTGACAACAGGGTGGGCAAAGGTGTGAGTGCATGGACCTCTCGGTGTCTTATGACCAAGTTTCACTCCAAACAATTGGCTATTTCTTACATCTTAAGGATGTTACTACTAATCTTTCAGATCATACAGAAAATGGATTTACAGAAAAAAATCAGGCAGTGAAGAAGAATTCAGACATTAAACATACCTGCTAATCTCTTCCTGGTAGGTGACAATGAATAAATCAAGTGAGGCAGCCCAGATTTGGACTAACAAGATGGAGCAATCTCAAATGTCCTATTCATTCATGGCACTGAAGTCAACCAAGGCTTTATCTTGGATAGAGTTTTGGTTCTTAAATGACAAAATATATCCAAATTATATGATTGCTTAGAAAGTAAAATAGGATATGTATTTTATAGCCCCACCTCTTCCACATTAGGGAAAAAAACACCTAGTACATGATCAAGCAAATATTTTTATATCATTGGTGGTGCAGCATAGGCTACTCTGCATCTGAGCAGTGGTTTTGTTTCCATGCAAGGAAATAGAGGAAGCCAACACTTGTTTAACTTGGTGGGCAATGACAAAAAGACACTGTGGAAAGACACTTGGCTAGATTTTTTTTTTTCTGGAAAAGTAAGTGAATATAAAATCTTTTTTATCCTGAAATCTCTACTTTATTTGGTCTGTAGTTCCAGGTAGAAGAAAGTGTTGTATTATGGAAAGAGCATTGTGCCCTGCACTCTGTTCTGCAATTCTTGGGACAATAGTGTAGTCCCAGTTGTATCTATGGGACAGAGCATCTTTGCTGTGACTGGTGGGCATGTGTACACATGGCTTTGTGACTCCAGCTGGTGCTGGGGACAGGGGCAGCACTGGCCAGCCAGCTAATTCTTACATAAAGCAAGACATCTTTGAAAATCTCTATCTCCAAGTACTTTGCTTTTCCAGTGGTCTTTATCTTATTTCCTTTCTGTCACTGTTTTTTTTTCCCCATTAACAGTGGCACATAACCTGTCATTGTTTTGAGGCCATTAAAGCATTTTCAGCAGTACTAGGTAAATCTACCTATGATCAGTGACTTTAATGACTAGAAAAATGGTTTCTAGGGAAACATCTGTTCAGAGGAGAGAAAAATAACATGCAGCTCATTAGAAAGGTTCACAGCATACCTGCAGAAGGTGAGGTGCATTTCCCTTACCAACTTCCTCCACCTGGGGGTAAGAGGAAGCCTTTCCAAAGGCTGTGCATGGTTTGAGAGTCTAACCCCCACAGAGTCATGCTTCATGATGGATGTTTAAAGAGGTGCCATCATGAACATAATCCTCAATACAAGTCTTTTCAACAATTATGAAATAGAGAGAAAAACAGATAGCACCTGTACCCCATTTACAAAAAATTTTACAGTGGGTTCAATAACTAACTCCAGACTTTTTTATTAGTTCCTATTTGGAAGGGTAAGCATCTTTGCAAAGCAATAGGACAACATTTTTCCCTCCTGCTTCCTTCTCAGGTTACTCACCACCCTTTTCCCCAGTCAAATAGCTTTCACTGTGTATCACTGTGTCACCAAGGGAAGGCAACGGGACTCTGCCAAAACTCTGCTGGCTAAAAGTAAGCAGAGCACTTTCTTCCATCTGCAATCAATTCTTTGTAGCAGTGATGTAGCCTGTATGTGGGGCAAATAAATATACAGCCCCTGTAACATCTCCTCCTGTCCACATGGTACCAACAGCCTTCCTCAGGAGCTCTTACTACCAAGTGGAAACAATAGATAAGGATGGACTTGTGGCTGAGAAAGTGGGGTCTACCAACAAGCAGAGGTCAGTCCCTAGCAATGCCATTATTTTTCTGATTATTTTTCACAAGTTCTAGTTCAAGTGCTCAGCTGAGCAGGACAGGAATTGCAGCAAATCCTGGGCTTCAGCACAAGGCTCTCCCCAGACCTGCCTCATCAGCAATGGAGAGGCAGCCTCCCCAGGCAGAAGCATGATCATAACACCTCCTGGCTTCTGGATTTGAAGATCAAGGAGACCTTCAGCCATGTGAGCAGTGATGCTGCAGGGCAGGCCCAGGCCTAGCAGGCCTGGAAAAGGGCAGAGCTTGAACACACTGAAAGCCAGAAGGGCTGCAGGTTTGCCAGAAGGTGGCAGAAATCAATGACCACAAATTAGTGACCCACAGCATGTACTCCCACCCCATCCCAGAATGCTGAAAGCCCTGGGATTCTTCAGCCAAGTTTAAATGGCTGAGTTAAGGATTGCTAAGCAATCCCCACTCTAGCTTGAGAGAGATTAAATTATGTTCCTCACTTTATCTGAATGTATTTACTGTTTATTTCTATATGTGCATGAGTACTTAATTTGGCATAATTATTGAGATGAATTGCAGCTAACATTACAAGAAAATTGTAACTTGTTATAAAACAAGTGGGCCATATTATAACAGAGCTGCTACCACACAGAAATACTCGGCTACAATAGCTTAATAACACAAATAAATCCACACTCCCCAATATCATACTTCTTTGGGGAGTTGATTAATTATTAGGAAGTAAAATGGCTAACAAAATAGCATATATAAAAATATCTTCTCACATGAATAAGATTGTAAATTTTAACTCTATTTCATGACAGCAAGTGTAAGCAAGAATTACACACAATGCAATGAGCTGAATGAATTAATATGCCTAGGGTTTTTGTTGCTAGAAATAGTTTGCTCTGTATTATAATCAGTAATTGTAACTGATCTCAGCTGCAATTTAGCTTTCTTCTCGCAGTTTATAGGTGGTAGACAAATGTTTGTGCCAAAGAGGCCTTCCAACAATGTTCATCTTCGTAGCCTTTCCTACATTTTTGAGGCCTGACCTTCAGCATGCAGGTCCTTTCAATACATTAGAAAGATAGAGTTGCTGCTTTCACCTCTTGTCCTTTTCTGCCTGCTGCAACCTGGTCCTTGCTGTCCTTAGCCCCTACGGTCCTCCACAGTTTAGCCACCCAGGTGCATCCTTCTCATAAAGTTAAGAAACCAAGAATGTTGAAGACAGAGGCCAAGAATGTGTTAAGCATCTCTGAATTGTTCATGGCCATGTTTGCGATGTGACCCTCCTCATCCTGTACTGCTATATTTACACTGCCTATTGACATCAGTATATTTGAAAAAAATAATTTTATTGTCCTGCACAGTTCTGTCCAGCTTCAATCCCAGTTGAGCTTTGGCCATATGAATTTTCTCCCTACAATGGCAAACAGCATTTCTGTATTTTTTTCATGTCCGCTACCTTGCTTCCAGTGGGCATACATCTTCCTTTCTTACCTTTTTCCAAGAGAAGATTCCTGTTCAGTCAAGCCAGCCTTTTGTCTCACCTGCTTGACTTCTGACATTTGGGAATTGTTTGCTCCTGTGCCCTTAGGAGGTAATGTTTAAAAAGTGACCAGCACTGATGGTCCCCAGCACCCCCAGGGGAACTTACTAATTCCCTGAGCAGCCTGAAGTCAGCTCTCCTCATGTCCAGAGTTGAGGGTTTGCTGGCACTTTTCCTCTTATCAACAGAGATTTTAAACTTCGTCTCTTCCTGACTCTGAATACAAGTTTTGTCATCAAATGTTAAAAAAATATTTCTCAGCTACCAAAAATCATGTACTTGGCTTAAAAGGCATGAATTTAGAAACAAAGTATCTTTTGAGTTCTTGTATTTTCTTTCTGCTTGAAAAATGTGTGTTTAATTACTCACAGCTTCAATCTTTTCTATGCAGAAAGGAGGGCAAAAGTTTACTTTTTTTGTTTAAATAAATATTTTGCAGTGCAGTAACCTTAAGCTATTGTGATACCACATGAAGCAGTTTTCTGTTGTGGAGTAAACTCTGAAATCCCCACAAAGACAACACGCAAAGTAATGGAACATGCAGAAGTAATGTATTATAACTTTGCTGTCACCACTACAACTGTAGGCATACTGCTACTTTTGATTTTTGTTCTTTTGTGGGCTCATTTTCACCATCAGTGAGAGGGTCAAGCGCACCAAAACTCTGCTTTTTTCCAGAACACTTATGAAGTTTCCCACACTTTTACCAGAGAAATGGTTGCATGATATAGAGCAGCTACCCAAATTTGCCACCCCAGGCTTTACTGCTGGGTGCTGCTCTCTGTCTACTCTCTGTTTACCATGGCTGTGCCTCTGAACTCTCTGCAGACAGGGCTGCCATGGACTCATTAGACCTGGACATTTGTCCAAGCTGTGAAGGATGCCAGTGCTCTGCTTTGGCACTCTATTGCATGGGCATCTGGTCCTAGTGCTGCTAAGTGGCTGATTTCAACAAGCCAGTCATGTGTCTCCACATCACTCATTTATTCCAGGAGTGGAGAAGGATAAAAAAAGCATTTTATGACAGAAAAAATACTATTATGGGAAACACAGTCTCCTCATTCAGATGCCCTTGTGTTAATGTATGAGAGCCAGCAATGCTATTAAAAAGATATTTTAAATTAGCTACATTTTATTTCCTGCACCTCCAATGTCAGCTTTTTTGTCTCTATATATGTAGCCAAAGTCACTGGAAATCCCATTTTATGGATGCATTTCCACCTTCATTCTGTTACTGCCTGAAAAATACATCTGAACTCAATGTCACCTTTATGTTGTGGACATAGATACAAGCTTAATGCTGTGTGAATCAATATTCTAACAGGTTTAAGGGAATGGCTGCTTTGGCTGACTGTTACTCCCCCAGCTTGTGACCTTGCTGTCCCAGCTAGCCTGGGGACACAGAGATGCCCAGTAGAGTAGGACTTGTCCCAAAGTGTTTTCAGGTTTAATAGACAAGGCAGGGGGGTAGTAACATGGACCCTGTTTTCAATGTCAGGGCTGATTTCCATCAGGCAAAACTGGAGCTTAAACCACACCTCCTACTTCTAAGACTGGATCCCTGATTTTGTACTATCATACTAATGAGATCTCTGAAATTATCAGTCCGTTGTTGACAGGAAGAAAAACACATAGTGTCATAAAAGATCAACTCCACCAATCCTAGTGGGGATTTGATGCTTCCAAGGCAAGCCAAAAGAGACACGAAACAACAACCCAGCTTAGGCAATACACATTGATAAGGATTTCTTCTATATTTAGCCTTTTGGAATCTGATAATTACTTCATCATGCATTTTACCCTCATGTAATGAGAAAGAAAGGAATCACAGATGACATCAGGATGAATTTGACTTCTTCTGTATTTAATTTTTTAAATTTTGGTTTACTTTTTATTTATTTGTATTCTTTTACTTATACATTTTGGGGCCCACTGGATATTCAGGTACTCACACTGAAACAAAATATTAGTATATTAAGAGTCTTGCATTGTAAAACAAAGCTTCACTGATGCTTGTTTTCAAAACAGGGCTGACCTTTTTGACAACAAGTAAACAGTGATAATTCAGCAAATTGAAAGCAGATGACCCCATGGAAAAACACAGTCCTTCATGAATTAGGATAGTTCCTCTAGAGTACACAGCGCTACACTGGCTACAGCAACAGATCCCGAAATATAGAGAGCCCTCTGCCACATTTTTCCTACATGAGAAAAAAAATTAAGAAAAGGCACTTCAAAAAATAGGTGATCCTCAAGGCAGACAACTCAGTGATGCTGCCAGCTTGGCTGGAGCAGTGAATCGATCCATGTGAAATGTTGCCCTAACACAAAGGACTGCCAGCACCCCTTTGCCAACATCCTAAGTGCCTCTGCATCCTGCTGTTCTGAAGGGCTCTGCCCAAGCCAAATTCAAGGTCATGGAGTTTCATCTTCAAGGCACTTCTTATCTTGGATGTCACTCCAAAGGTCAGGACTCTCTGTGGCAACTCCTGAGAGCCAAATAACAGTTTTTCTATAAGGCTGAAGTTTGCAGTACAGAGAGTGGGATAAATCTTTCTCAGCCTCAGGTGTAAAAGCATGTAAGGACCTCCTAAACCAACACAAAATGTTGAATTGTAAAGTTGTTGAGTGAGGTTTAAAAAAACAAGTAAAGGCATATAACAGTCATTTGTCACACTGAGGTTTCAAACTTCATAGAAATGTCCTTGAGTAAGGGATTAATAGATCTTTGTAAGAACCTGCAAAACACAGACTTTGGGTACTTGCATGGGCTGAAGCATCATGAAATTCACTGCTCCCATGTCTCAGGTAACTCATGCTTAAAGAAATTGATTATACTTTCTGGAGCATTGGTGGACTTAACTTCAGATGGGAATTCAAGTAAAATAAGGTACAATTGTATGGTACAATCTGCTCTGTACCATCAGTCATAAAAAAGAATGTAAGTTAAATCCAGGCAACTGCACTGTGAGAACATCCAAATAAAATATTTTGGTCATATTCTCTGAGATAAAAGGACATAAAATCACCTTCTGCTAAAGCAGCAGCAGCAGCTTTGGTTATAATAAGGGACACAGAACTGTTTTAAGCTCAAAGAAAATTTGTGGTAATGTGATGTGATTTGAGGAGTCTATGTTTGAGGAGTTATGCAATTTGTAGTAATATGATGTGATTTGAGGAGAATATACCATACCTATAAACTAGGTAAGCTTTTACCAGAAAGATCCTGGTAAAAACCAACAACTCATTTTTAATGCAAGAACACTGATGTATACACATAACTATAGCAGGTCAGGTGAGGTAACCATGAATGTCCACAGCTTTTCTGGTGCAAGGAGAGAAGTTTCACATGCCAGTATTCCCATGCAAGCAAACAGTTTTGGTAATACAAGAGTATGTGCAAGCCAGTCATGAACTAATGATTTTGTTGGACAAAACCAAACCCCAAACCTTTAGCTGGCCTTTTGCCTCTGGCTCTCTACACTACTGTTTGCTCCCTGCCATTACCCCGAGCTGCCTTTCCCTTGTATCACAGCCCTGCTATGCATCAAAAAGATGAGCTGATCACCCTTCACTGAGTTTTCATAGCTCCAGGTGTCTGTCAGACATGCTCTGGCTGCAGCTGAGCAGGGTAAAGAGGCCTGAGCTTAAGAAAAAAAGCCCAGGAGTCCTTTGAAGCCCTCTGCTCTCAGAAGCTGTTCAACTGAAACAGGATGTCTGGTCTCAGAGCATGCCAGCAGTACTGATTGCTGTCTGGTTTTCAAAGCTTACTCTAAAACTGTTCTGAGATGCTGAGCCAAAGACAGGAGAAGACTCTGTCCCCAGTAATGAAGAGCTAAATGGCAGAAAAGTGAGAGATATGCTTTCCATGGTGAGGAGAGAAGGATTAAAGAAAAGTTCTACCCTGATTTTAAAAATGCTTCTGACTCCAAATGATTTTTATTCATGCTAACTAATGCATGCCTGACCTACACTTTTTATTCCTTTTAGCTGACAATAGCTTACTCATGGGTGCAGAAATGCTTATGATAACTTTAGGGAAATCCAGCCTAGGTCCAACCAGACCCATCAGCCTATGTCTGAAACTGCTATGCAAATGCCATGGTGCTACTGCTGAAGCCAGTAGTCACCTGCAGCTGTGTGGCATCAAGCCCAAGGTAAGAAGCTCTGGCAGTGCCTGAGCCTGGCAGGGCAGCTCAGTGTAGACTCAGCACCAGCTGGGCTGAAGCCACATGTCTGTCACCAATCTGTCACCGCTCTTCAGTCCTGCTTCTGAGAATGGCCTTTAGCCTGGGGTCAGCAGGTCCTGGGTTGCTGCTCATGCTGTGCCTCCTGAGCTAAAAAGCATGAGCTGTGTAGGAAAGGATGAGGGCATCACCCAAGCTGCCACCCTTTCCCAGAGAGGTAGCAGCATCTATACCCAAGCAAGCTGACATGCTGCTCTCTGGGATGCTTAGACTGATTCCTGATTAGCACCAATCCTCCTACCATTCTTTTTCCTCCTTCTGCTTATTGGTTGCTCAAATAACTGAGTCTTTGCTGAAGCCAGGTTTGAAAAGTTAGTGCCAACCTGGTTTTGCTTTGAGCACCAATGAACAAATGTATAATGTAATTACTTAAGACTGGCTGGGTGCCATTAGTCACACACAGCAGCATGATTCTCTGGCACCCTGCAGAACTGGCACTGGTGACTGGAAAAAATAATAAAGACATTTATATTTTTATTAAGGAAAGATCAGCTGAATAACATCCTGGTGATATAATAAAATGCCTTGACTTTCAGAGAAATTCAGAAAGGTCTAGACTCTAATGAAAAAGAGTTAAAGCACATTTGCATTCAGCAACTGCAATGATACTGAAGCAAGGAAACAGAAGCTGTCTAGACCTTTATGATATGTTTTTTTCTCTCCCTGTCCTTTTTCAATATTTCTTCCTTGCTTGTCCCAGATGCTACCTGCAGCAAGAGTGTAGTATTCCTGGTTTTCCTTTGGTCACTTACAGTGCTGAATTCTTCATCACATTCCAATATCTAATGCAGTATATGACACACAAAGCACAAAGCTAAGGACTGTTCTGAGCCATGGTAATCTAACTGAAAGTATTCAGAGCATTCTGGATCAGGTATTTAAAAAATTCTCATTTGAGGTAAAATCAGTTCAAAAAGCCACTCCAAGGCTTTTATTGGAGTGGAATGAAGTGTAGTCTCAAATGAGCTGCAACTACCCTCAGCAGAGTCAAGAGTCAGATTTATGAAACCCTCATCAGAAAGAATCCCCTGGGTTTTCCAAGGCTGAAGGGTTGGGACTTCAGCTGCTGCTTTCCCCAAGCAGGGGACTGCTTGCATCTGGACTTGTGTTAGCTGTTGGTTACCTCACCTCTCCCTTCCTAGGGAAGAGAGGGATGGTGACACTGGTGGGTTCCACTTTATGCCACTGAAACTTTATCTTTTCCCCAAAGCATGTGGGTTTGTGTGGGTGTGAGCTTCTCTGGCACCTCTGCCCAAGGAGATGCATCCTGCATTTCACTTTCTTCCTAAAGGCCCCAGTCTTGGTACACACCTTAGATTCAGAGATCCTATGGTTTTGGCAGTGTGTGGGCTGGGGCATCACCTCCCTGAATCCATTATTCTTCTTGACAAGGTGGCTGTAAGGCATGTAGTGAGAAAAAAGGTCAGGTTGAGGGAATGAAATGGAGGGAAAGCAGGGAATGGTAACCAACAAGCTTTGTATTTTTGTTATGTTGCACAGCTGTTCTCTTTGTCTTCCTAATGCTGTTGAACTTTTTAAACTGTAAATTCTTTAATAAGCAGAACTTATTTTCATTCTCTGTGTATAAAGGGGATTCATATAATATCTAAATAGCATGTATGATAGAGGAACATGAAGAGTCTTTAAGAGTGTACAGTCTTCCCTGCCTTGACATTATCCACATCTATGTAAAACAGGATGATCTCCATTCCTTGTCTTAAACTGTAGATTTTTCTACACATTTTGTTCCAGCATTCACCTTAGACATCCCTGCATTTGCATGTAAAAACATTTTGCAGATTACAAAATGACAACTTCCAGCTTTTAAAATCTTTCATGGGAAATAAAAGTTCCCTATGCTGTCTATAAGTGCAAAAGCTCTATGCCTTGGACCTCAAAAAATAAAATAATTCTTGATATTTAAAATCTGAAAAGTGAATGAGGAAAATCTAATTCAGGACAGATAGGAAGAAAGGGTTAATTGACATGAAGACCAGCACAATCCTGACCATATTGATTGCCGTAAGGTTTTCATTAGCAAACAATTAGCAACACCCACACTAAATAAAAGGAATTTCTAAACAACAGGTAGTAATAACAAAATACATTCCTTAGCTGAAAGTCCTTAGAAGGTAGAGAAAAACTATCCATAAAGAGAGGATTAGTAAAAAGAGAAACCCCTGATGTAGCAAAGGGAGCCTCAGCAGGCCAGCTGCCTAGATTGAGGTAATAATCCCACCTTTTCTTCAGAGAAATAATGAGAGTAAAAAGAAAGATCAGAACAAATAAAAGAACCCCTTTGCCTGATACAGTGTGCTATGGATAAATGCATGTGCCTTTTAAACAATCATTTCTAACAGGGAAACAAAGAAGAAATCAGCAGTAGGGTTCGGTAATATTTAAAGAGACCCAGGAACTGATAATGCCACTTTTATACCTGTGTAACTCCACTGGCTTCTTGTTTTATATCAATCTAAGTAGGAGGAGAATCTGGACGCACACAGTACAGTACAGAGTGCTACAGGACAAATTGTTGTTCACTGTTGTTCTTCTGACTGCTGGGGGGCAAACAGAATGAGCTAATTGGTCTCTTCAGGGGTTTCTGGTTGTTTTTGTTTTTCTGGGTTTTTGTTTTTTTTTTTTGTTTTTGTTTTTTTTTTTTGTTTTTTTTTTTGTTTTTTTTTTTTTGTTTTTTTTTTTTTTTGTTGTTTGTTTGTTTGTTTTTTTTTGTTTGTTTGTTTTTTTTTCTTTAGGAATGTTTTAGATCCCGGTTATTT
Organism: Ammospiza caudacuta; assembly: GCF_027887145.1. Lineage (NCBI taxonomy): Eukaryota > Metazoa > Chordata > Aves > Passeriformes > Passerellidae > Ammospiza > Ammospiza caudacuta. The sequence goes on along the minus strand of NC_080593.1, from coordinate 32,306,844 downwards.
TCTTGCCTTAGTATTAATCATTGCTCCGTCTGGCTAGTGCAGGAAGAGCAGAGTGAAAGTTTGCCTAGTTTGAGCACCCCGGGAAGGTTTCCCATCCCTTCTGGGCAGCATTGCAGTGGCAACAGGTAACGGGGAGGAGGAAAAGCGGTTCAGGGGCCAGAGTCCAGGTACACGGGACTGTTCTGTCGGTCCCACTGTGATGGTTCAGCCAGGATTCCAGCGTGATGAATTAGGCTCCAGGGGTTCGCTCTCCTCTCAGCTTCACAGGGCCCGTTCCAGCAAAGCGCAGGGAGCTGCACCCGCACGCCACAGAGGGGTCCCGATCCGTGTGCCTTTCACCTGGGCACCTCGGATCCCAGGCTTCCCCATGGAAATTCCAGTGAAGATTCGGGCCGGGTTCTCACCCCTAGGCTGACATTTGCCCTGTGCCCCGGGCGGGCCGTGGCCGGGCCCCCCGCAGGCCGGTCCCGCAGGCCGGGCACTGTGGCGGCGGGGACATGGCGGGGACATGGCGGCGCCCGCGTCGCTCTCCGACCGCCTCCGTCAGGTGGCGCCATTGCCGCGGCCCCGGCCCGGGCGGCCTCCGCTGAGGGCGGGGGAGCCGCCGTCTGCCTTGTCTCGTCCCTGCTCCCGGGACGCTTTGTGCAGGTGTGTGTAAGGACGTAAGCGATGAAGCATAAACCAGCGGCAGCAGCCAAGAAACGGATGAGGGCACCTTTATTTAGGTGTATCGGAGAGGAAGGGTTTATAGGGAAAAGTAGTTTGGATTTGTGCCACGTGGCCTTGACGTGGAAGAGCAGGTTTGCATCTGACATAGGTCGCTTGAAAAAGTGTGAGGAGGATTATCTCCAGCTCTATGATATCTTCCAGATAACCCCCAGTTCTATCTGCTTTCCGTAGTGTCCTCCATCCATCCCGAGGGAGGCAGCAGCAGCTCAGCTGTCCCTGCCTGCTTGTGGCTGTCCCGCTGCTGGAGCTGCCATCCCTCAGCCACTGCCACACAGCCTGGGTGTGATTCTGCCAGGGCCAGGGCACAGCCATCCCCTCGCCTCTGGTGACTCTCAGGAGCTGTAAGGAGCTGTAGCTACTGCTTTGCCTCATCTGTGGGGAAACAACTCCTGGGCCAAAAGTGGGAAATGCAGAGCCACCAACAAAGCCTCTCAAAGCGCTCACCTGCATGCCAGTGCTGCACTGCACATTGTGGCTTCTGCTTGTAATGCTAACTCTGCACAAGCATGTGGTTGGATTTAGGAAAACACCTGCCAGATTCCTTCAGTTTCTACCATACTGAAATTGCTGGAGACTCTGAGTTTTAAATGCTTTCACAGCTCTAGTTTACAGTGAGGGACTGAATTAACAAAACAAAAGGTGCTAGTCAGGAAAAGTCACCTAGATGCACTTAGTCAATCCCGTGACATGCAGAACTGGAAAACTATGCTCTAGGAATGGGCACTTACTAACAATGAAGTCAAAAGAGGTCCCTGACCTACCACAGAGCTTTGGCCATGGCTCAAAAGAACGTACTGCACAGCCATCAACCTCCATAGCCCCCCTAAGGAGGAACAGATATTGCTGTGGTAGTGATGCTGTGTTTCAGGACTTTTTGCACACCCAGTGAACCACAAACTTGGCATGCCAAAAAGAGCCCAGGTCTGGGGCCAGCCTGAGATGCTCACCAAAATCTCCTGCAGGTAAAGCGTCTTTTTACACCCCCATTCAAATGCATTGGAGGAGAGGGCATGAGCAACTCCACCCTCGACAAAAGCTTATGCACAAGGCAAAATCTCCTGGAGATTTCCTCCCACTCTGCTCCCTCCTATGGCTCCTCCTGGAGGAGGGGGCAACGAGGCCCATTATTTATTTAACACCAGATTGCTCAAAAAAAGGTTTGAGCTGACTGTATAAAGAAAAGTAGGTTTCATTACCTATAGTGCTTCACATTTCAGAGGAGCTTGTATTGTTACACAGTTTGAATTGTTTGACAATATAATTATTATTATTAGTCCATAATGTACACTAACAGGTCTGGCGGTGAAAGGCTGTAGATTAATGCACAGTAACTATGTTTCTCTGGGGGGGGTTAAACAAAACTGTAACTAAGGTCAAAGCTATGCCTTTGCCTCCATCTGCTAGAAACCAGGCATAGTTGCTTAAATTTTAATTACAAATTAATAAAACAAAAATATGGTACATTTTGTACTGGAGAGCTAAATGCTAATTTTGCAGCTAATCATGAAATATCTAATATTGGAAGGCTTTAATGTTAAAGGTTACTGTAGTTTGCCTTTGAATATATACCTGATAAGAGCCTTGAACTGGAACTGAACTAATAATCAATAAAGAATGGCTTAGCCCAGTGAACTAATTTTTACACCTTCTCTCTTTCCACAGGTTCAGATAATTTCCTGACAAGGGCTGTTAAACCAATATTTTTTTCTCAGTAAAGACTGACAAGTTTCTGGAGCTCTTCTATAGCACACTAGTTTCTGGGAAGAAGAGATAAGCCCTTTCCTATTTGCCAAATAATGATGGCAAACAAAGCAGCATTCTACAGGAAGCAAAAGGCTTTTTAAAAAAATGTAGTTTATTGGCTTGGCTGAAGGTTGCCTGCTAGACTGAACAAGCAAATACATTTTATTCATATTTCTCTGTAAGTCATGTTTCAGTACAAAGTACAGGCATTAAGGTGCAGGTACAGGACTGGTTTCAGGGTGACTGGTCTGTTTTTTTCACAGTAAAACATTTGTGTGGTTAATAGTGCTGGAGATACAGCATGCTAATGAGTGCCCTGAAGGTATTCTTCCTACCTGGCCTCCAGTCAGGGAATCAGCTTACAAAGTGTTTAACTCTTGAGATGCAAAACAACTGATGGCTGTGACTGCAATGCACCATCCCTTCTTCTGGGTCTCAAAAACGTATAAAACATCACTATTCCTGGAAATAAATTGTACTCTTCAACAAACTAGTGAAACTCGGTGAGAAATGTGCAGGAGGAGGATAGTGGCTAGAATATAGGAACTCAAGAGCCAGTGAGTCAGACAGACTCTTGAAAGATCTCTGTCAAAATACTTGTGAAACTTCACTTTTGGCAACACATGGCTGTTTAGGCCAATTGAGATCTTCCAATTGAGATCTTAACTCCTTCTAGTCTGTTCAACATCCTGCTACAAATAATCTTTTGCTTCATTTGTCAGGTGCACACACACAGCCCAGTTCCTCTGCTCTGGCAGAGCTGGAACTCATGCTACTTCAGACTGTGCCAAACATCTTGGGCTGCCATGATATTCTTTGCCATTTTAGACCACCTTGTGCTCTCCCTGCTCAACACGTTTTGCTGTAAAAAAGTAGCAGGTTTAGTTATAGTAGAACCTTAGCTCTGCAAAGGCCAGAGGGAAAATGTATGCTGTAGTGATGTTGCTCTAGCACCCAGGTTACCTTGAAGAAATCTTCCTTTCTCACAGGCTGTCCCATGAGCACTGACAACCTCAAATCACAGTTTTGCTGATGCCAAGGCATTTTGAGGAGATACAGGGCTTCTGCTATGGCTGTCACCACACAAGTCACCTTGTCTTTGCTGGGATGTGAGAACATTTCTCACGGAGTCCTACCTTCCCAGTCCAGCTGTTACATTTCAGATGGTGGAAGGAGAATTGCTGCCAAGAACCCATGAGAGAAGGGAAAGGGGCACCGGGCTGATGAGTTACTGCAGGAAAGAAGGTGATCAGTGGAGAGGAAGGTAAAAACAGTCAGCCACCACTTCCTTCACATTCTGCCAAGGGAGAGAGTTAGTGTCCTGCCAGGTGTGCAAAGAAAGCAAGCCAATCTGGAATCAGACCAAAACTGCACAAGGAAAGAAGAGTAAGGCAGAGAGTTAGTGCTCACGCAAACCTGTCCCTACGCTTGTATTCTCTATGTGGCTACAGGGAAGTGGTCTTTATTTGTGTCCCTGCCTGTTTCCAAGGGAGGTAGCATTTGAGAATAAATATTTAATGGCAGCCAAGACTTTGAGTTCCACAAAGGCAGTTAAGTATTTATTCCTCAGCCTGGGTCCTTGCTTTCTTGGAGCAGAGTAGGTACAGAGCCTGTCCTGGAGATCAGCCAAGCCAGGCATTACCACCCTTTTTGTGGCATGCTTCCCCATGGAAAAATTTCAGGCTCTCATTGCTGTTTGCTGTGGCATGTGAACAAAGGGTTTGTCTGCTGTCCTGAGGGTTTTAGTGGATTTGGTGACTGATTAGCCACTTTGTAACAGGAGCTTCCCGAAAGAAATCCAAGCACAGCGATCCATCTCTCCAAGTGCTGTCATTTAAACTGGATATATGGCTTTTAACAGTGTTGCCAGTTGCCCTGAGGCCTTATTTTGTGAAGTTCTGTTTAAACATGTAGGAGGTTTTTCACCATCAGGCAAAGCTCTGTAACTAACCTGAAATATGTAATGAACACACCATCCACCAAAGGCACATAACTGTTCTCTTCAGGTTTTTGCTGGTGCTTTAACCTCTCTCAAACTCTGTTTGGACTTCCAGTCCATCACTCTCTATACTAGATTCCACCAGTACAGCTGCCTTATGAATTGCTCAGAAATACAATCAGTTTAAAGTGTGTGCATACAGGGTAGTGATTACTGAGGACAGCTGAGCATTATTAATGTTGCAAAAGGATAGGCAGGATCAAAAGGCTTCTCCTGTTCTGACCAACCAGCCTTTGTTCCTATAGAGGGCAACTTTAGGAGTATAACAGAGGTCATGACCTGTCCTGAACCTGCAAATCTTGCAGATTGCAGCATGTCTTCTGGAGAAGGGGATGCGTTCTTTTTGAAAACTGGGTGACAGCTGCTTAGCAGGAGCCACAAGGAAGGAAGGAGGCTAGAACATGGAAAGGGAGTCCTGGGACTGAGATTTTATCCCTCAGGAGTATGCAGAAGATTCTGTATGTTTGTGGGAAATATGGTCTTTCCCTTACCAATTCTTTTGAGCTCTACTTTTGGTAAGGGTAGGCAGAGGTGTGTGCAATTCACTTAATTACTACCCTGGCCTCCTTGGAAGCATGGACCAAGCTTTATTTATAATGAATTCACTCCTGCAACAACAACAGCAACAGAAAAAAAGGAGATCTATCTTAACAAATGACAGAAAGACCTTAAATATAGTGCACTTTCCTAATTGTATGGTAGCATAAACCTAACTCTCTCTAATAGATATGCCCATAAGTCTTTGGTAATCTATTACCTTTATTAAAGGTTGGGTCTGATCTGGAGAGTCATTGTATCATTGTACTGATACAATGGAGAGGATAGTTCTAGTTATCAATACCAAAAAATAAAAGGAAAGAAGAGGGGCTATTCCTACACTAGACTCTATTTTTACCTTCTTGACTTCCTTGAGCCACAGTGCAACACAACTGACTAGGAAAATGTTTTTACAACAGAGATAATTACAGGGAGTTCAGTTTTGTGCTTTGTAAGACCAGGTGGATAATTCTAACGTGCTCCATTGTTTTGGTCAAAGAATGCACACACTAATTTTTCAGTAAGATTCTGCCTGACAGTAAAGTCAGCAGCATGAACAGCAGCTGTGTCTCAGGTTAAGTACCTAAGGCTCAAGACTGAAAGAAAGTCAGATGCAGCATGATAGACTCATCATATGATTCCCTTTGGGCCATATAGCCTCTCCTTGCCCCAAAAAGGAAATCGTGGTGGTTTGGGAGCACAGATGTAGTCAGGACATCTCTTGAAACTCTGACTCTTCTGAGATTTCACACTTAGTGAGTGTTGCATCCACACATTCCCTGGGAATCTGGAACTGATATGTAACTGATAATACCAGAAACTGATAAGTTGCCCTATAGGCTTTTGCAAGGGATTGAGCTTAATGAACTCATTACTAATAGTACCTTTTAAAACTTAATCCTAAAACACTGTCAGGATCACAAAGAACTTTGATGTGTTTATAAAATAACTTTTTTATTTCACTTTAAATAGATTTGAAGCAATCATTGGAAGCATCAACAGCCCTGTGAACTGGATTTAAACTGCACTTAAATTAATTTGCATAGTAGACAATATTTTCCGAGTTTTCTGTAGTAGAATATAAATTCCCTTGACTTGTACAACTTTTAAATGCAAAGGATAAAATTCTCTAGCATGCTTCTGGGAGGCAGGCAGTCCTTCTCATGAAAGCTGTGAGGTTCTGAAACTATTCTAGGAAGACAATATTGAAAATCCTTTTATGGTAGAGTTCATTCAGCATATTACAAGGAGTATGACACAGTTGACTATAAAACAGGGAACAGAATACCTACTTCCCAAACACTGCATTTCTGATGAAATACAATATTTCTTGATCATTTCTCCCATCCATTGTGCGAAGGGTTATCTGCTCCTTTAGAAGATGAAGGACAGATAAAGCCCAGGAGGAAAAGTTAATTCAAATAAGCTAACTCCACTGGGGCAATGTGCAGCTCCGTATTTGCAGTTTGTGCTCCAGCCAGTGACAAAACATAGACAGATCCAACACAGGCAGTCCTGTCCACTAGCCACTGAGCACTGGCACAAGTCTCATTCTCTCCAGATATAAGGCAAAAAGATGGTGGCAAATACTTTTTCAGTGGTGTGCCTCCAGATAGCTCTTCCTGAGGAAGGGTGTACTTGCTGAGCTGGAGACCTTGGCAACACTCCTTGTTAATGGGAGACCCCATCACACCACAGTCACACACTGCACCCTCAGCCAGACACAGGATGCCTGGCAATGACCTTAGACATTTTGCAGAAGTATGTGGGACTTCTGGAGGAGGAGGTTGTTTTGGCACACACAGCTGGAAAGGGAAAGAAGTAAAAGATGCCTGGACAGATTGCTACAGGTCCTTGGCTATTCAGTTTGGAAGTGAAGCCACATCTGGCTGAAGGTTTTATGATGCCCTCAGCAGGTGGTGGTGATGGCAGATTATCATTTCACAATAATGGATAATTCTGTCCAATCTATAAGACAAAAAGGGGAAAGTGTTAGTGATACTGGCTTCTTCTAGACCAATACCAGCATGCTGTGAGTGCACCTTGAGATGTTAGACTATGTCCAGAAGAACTGGAGAAACAAGGCTGTTGCCACAAGACTGGGCTACGAGGAGACGGTGCTTCAGTATAAGTATCACTTTGTGTTCTGTGTAAATTAATTCATAAGCTTTTTGAGGAGTGGGGTAAGGGCAGAAGTCCTTAATATTAAGGATAGCCATCTTATTCTCAGATGCTAGAACTGAATTTGAGACAAAAATAAAACAATTTTTTTAAGAGACTATCTCTCACACACAGAGGCATTTGTCAAGGCATAGCCCAGCTACCAGAAAATAAAGCACAGGCAAATGGGCAAGAGCAAATGCAAAACCTCAATCATCTGAGACCTGAGACAGTAGAGTGCCATGGCTGTCAGTAGGCTGTCCCCTTTTCTCCTGCTGGCAGGGGAGCTGGGGGTCCTGGGAACCTTTTGTCTCAGTCACCCTTTCTGGGACAGGGCAGTACAGCCTCTACTGTGAGTTTCTTGCTGGTGGTCACAGCAAGGCAGAATAGTGAGGACTAGGCTTGAATCCTATTTAGCTATCCCAATAGATGTTTTATTTTTTCTGCCAGAGAGGAAAAGAGGCAAAAGCAGAAGGAGCTTATTCTCTGCTTCTGTGGTTTTTTCTCCCAGTTCTCCCCACCTTCAGATCCATGCTGCTTTGGCTCAGTTGCTGGCTTCTGTTTGCATTTTATCCAGTCCACTCTAGCACGTTGTCTTGGCTCCTTCTCCTTCTGTTGCAAAGATTTAGTACTATTAGCAAGTCCTGGTAATAAGTTAATTCTACTTTCAGTTTAATAGCTGTGGAAAGAAGTAAGACACATAATTTGGCTGGAAGAACCCAGGTGGCACAACACTGTAGGTCACAGAAAGGCGAATCCTGACACTTTTACCTCATAGTGCACTGTGCTTTGTCTTCACATCCTCTAATGTTGTGGCTCCACACATGAATGATACACCTGTCCATGATGTTATTTAATGTGCAGTGCCATTAATAATAGTACATTACTGCTTGCAAACTTTACATATTTTTCCTGTGTGAACTCTCAGGTGAAAGAAAGGGGTAGATTACAGAATAGAGACACAGCTCCCCTCACCTGAAGTTGAAACTATGTAGACAGCAAATAAATTCTTCCTTTCTCCTTTCAGTACTATTTTTATATAGAAACTATATTTTCAGTACTGGAGTAGAGATGGAGTATTCACAGTCAAGCCCATACGGCAAGTGACACCTTATGTGGTGCTGAAATACACTGTTTGCTGCTAAGAGGTGTGTCTAATACAGGTTGAAGCTGCTGGGTGCACTAGCCAGATTCTGGGCATGCTATGCAAAAGAAGTCATTAAGCCTTTTATGGATTAAATGAGCTAACACAATAGAGGCCACCTGCCAAAGTGTTTGCCACATGAAACACCAGTGCTAAAATTATCTTAGAGGGAAAAGAGAAGGGTTTCCCAGGAATTTGAACACAGGACTCTAGTGGTTTCATGGGCAGGAGGCAGTGAGGACACATGGCCTGAATGCAAGCTAAAAGAAAGTGAACTCTGGATAAAGAAATAGATGGGAAGTATGAAGAAGAACCCTGCAGAATCAAATAGTCTGGTTTTTCTTTTTCCTGTTTTATTGCAGAAAAGGGTGTTTAAGTGCATTCTAAATAAACTGCACTGAACCGAAGAAATACATAGCCCACTATTTTAATTTTCGGCTTCTAAATGACACAAGCTGTATTTTCCTGTGCTTTCAACTCACATTTTGAACCATGCAGGTGATTTCTAAGGGAGATCCAGAAGTCCAGGAGAAAAACCCATTGAGTCAGGATGTAATTGAGTTGAAGAAATTCTTACATAAGGTGATAGCAATACTTGCAAAACTCAATACTGATTAATACTGACTCAATATATTGAGTCAGTACTCAAATACTGACTAATATATTTGAAATTGAAACTGAACTTTGCAAAGGCAATGAAAATAGCAGCAATAAAGCAATAAAGAATGACCTTTCATGTAAAAGAATAGCTTTGATGCAAAGACTTTGCTGTGTATGAGAAATCAGAGCAGATTGCTCTCCCAGCCTCTGATGCCAGAGTGAATTGGCAATTGGACAATTTTTTGAGGAATTTTATGCTAGGCAAACTTTGGTGAACCTGGAATTTCTTAATGATGGTGATCTTCAGCAGGATATATGGAACTGACAAATAAGCATCAGAAAGAAATTAAAAGGATGACAAAGGAGAAAAAATTGGGAAGTGAATAACTAGAGAATGTCGTTTAAATGGGGTTTTGTCATATGTTCCTAGCCTTTTTTTAGACCACAGAAAGCAAGAGGAGAAAGGTCAGATAATCCTAGCTCACAGGATACAAAAAACCCCATTTCCTCTGAAGGAAAAATCCAAAGCTCATTACTCTGAAACAATAAGACTCATTTGTCCCACGTGAATGGCTGGGAATGCAGGGGAGAGCAGGACATTTCCCATGTCCAACTGAAATGTTCCAGCCCTGCTGATGCTGCAGAATTGATCCAAGGAGGAATTAGCTACAACTGACACAGCCCCTTCACTGGCAGTTTGGAAGCAGCCATCCATCAGAGAGGGCTGAAATACAACTAAGAATTAATGAAAACATGTGACAGACATCTCCAATAATCAATGAAGAATTTTAGGATGAATTAGCCAAGGACATGTCTGTTCACCTGGACCTATGATTTTCAGAATTATATCAAGAAAAGTAAGTCAAAGATCTCATCAATTTGGAATCTGAAGTTTTTGCTGCAGTATAGTAATGGAAAGAAAAACACATGGGAGGAAGCCTGAAGCTGATGTTCATCTACCTTGTGAGTATAGCTGACTGTCAAATAAGCGAATGGAAAGGGGGAGTGGACTCTAATCCTGCTTCATCTACTTTGTGAATGGCTGGAAACAAAATATTGTTTTGCAGTATGAAACAACAAAATTAAATTTTCAGCAATGCAAGCTTTATTGGCAAACTTGCCCCTGCCCTTTTGCAGGAATTTTAAGTGAATGCTGGAAGAGCGTGGGGAAGGCTCTCTTAGACAGCATTCAGGTGACTACTGCAAAAGAATAACCTGTGGCTTCCTTTTCAGTTGGTAGTGTAAGATCACCCAAGCCCTCAGCTTCACCCACAAGCCAATTTGTTGCAACAATCACCATGTTAGGAAAGGTTTTGAGATGACTGGGTGGAAATCAAGGTAGCAGGAACATTTGTGCTTTTGTTGTTCTGTCAGATACCACCCACAACCCACTGTTGGAGCACAAAACTTCACCACCAACACAAGTCCTCCATGCCAGCTTTTGAAAATATTCTGCAAATTGACCTCAGGCAGTTTGAAAAAACAGTTGTTTTTGTATATAAGTTAAAGTATGTTTCTGGGTTTTGTTAACAGAATACATAATATTATTGCGTTCAAGTTAAGGCAATTCTCTGGCTCTACCTTTTTGCAGACATCTTTGAGAGGAGTGTTTTGTCCTGAACACCATTCATGGTAGCAATTGTGTGTACATTCATACAGCTGTTAGAAACTAACCCAGAAAGTATCAAAGCACCAGAAATAGTGATGGAACATGCCAATGAGTTAATAGTCAGGGACACAGTTCCTGGACAAGCGTGACCACAAGTAAATCTTAGATTTGTTGTTCTATTCTATACCTTCTACGATGGTGATTTGCCCTGCACAGCAGAACAGATCTTGGCCTTTCTTTTTCACTTACTAGAGGATTTGCAGAGCAGGAAAAGAAGATTACAATTCCTCTCAGCAGAAAGTAATCCTTTTAAGTTAGGTATGTCAGCATTCATTGAGAAGTGTGGGAAAGTGCATGCTACTTAAAATGCTTGACAGGTCCCAGGGAAGCGTGGTGGCAGCAAGATGGGAGTAAAGCCCTCAGTTGTGATTACAATGGCCTCCAAATTAGAGACTGTTAGAAGGAGCAGTCAAAGCAGAGTTCAGGAGCAAGGATTCATTTTGGTGTTCATCCAGCTTGGTTAATTCACAGTGGTAAAGTCCAAAATTATAAACTGGAGTGGTATTTTTAATTTGAAACTTGAAATTTGTTTCACGGGAAACAAATTTTCTGTTCAGATGGCTACTTTAGAGAGGTGGTGGTGGTGTCCTGTAATTTTACAGTGCATCATATTGTTACTAAGCATCACATAAACTCATGGATCTGCTATACCTGACACATACTTTGAGTAGCTCATAATTCCTTCAGGACACATTTGTTCTGTTTGGAAATTTTAGTGTGATTATAATAGTCATACTGAGCCCAGGACAGAACTCATTGTTATGAGTTTCATTGTATAGTTTTGAGTCCAAAGAGTTGTACTGAGACATTATCAGCAATGCTCTCATGAGATGATAAGCAAGGTCAGAAACTATTCTGGATCCAGTCATTGCAAAATAATTCAGGCTTAATATGTAACGCTGAAGTTGAAGAGTACCAGGAATTCAGCTAAATCTCGTCTGAGCAAATGATGAGATCCTACTGACAAGGCAATAAAACAACAACTGTTGTGGGTTAGAAAAAAGAACTTTGAAATAATATGACAAGAGGTAAAGAAAATGGACAGGAATTCAGTGATGGAAAATCCACACTGAGAAGTATTTGAGCTACAGCCACAGAAAAATTAAACTAACAAAATCTTAAAAATCCCCCACACTTCTAATAAGGCAACATAAAGAACAATGACTGACAAGAAGGGCTTGAAATGCTGAGAAGGAGAATGATTATGAAAGTACAAAATGAAATGGAAAGTTAGGAGGAAAAAAAGAGAAACAAAGCCAAAGCAACAAATTGCTTTGATATCAGATATCAGATATCAGACAGTTCATAATGTATTTGTAACAGCATAATAGCTGCACATCTCTATTGTAAGAGAATTCAATTTTATTCATTCTAATTTAGCACAGGACAGTCAACACAGCCATTTCAAATCTGTTGTTCCCATTCCAAGATAGCATCTTGACAGCTTTTAACAAACGGAAATGCTTCAAAATGTAGACTGTTGGGGACAAGGGAAAGAACCAAGCCCAGGATCACATAATATACAAGCTTTTCAGGAATGTATTCCACAAGAGATCTTTATTCTTTTGTATTTTAAGAAGTCTGCATTTCAATTCTGCTGATATTATACATAATTCCCACATTTTGTCTTCTACTGAATTCCCTCCTCCCCACCTCATGCTCAAAGCTTCTTATTTCTGCACCCTGAGTGACAACTGCAGGTGCCTCAATAGTGGATATTGCAATGCAAACCAGTGTTTAAATGGCCTGCTTTGGCTAAATGCTTCTTTGTTTGCATGTAACGACTTCCCTCACATTCTCTCTTAAAAAATACCTTCCATATGGTTGGAATATAATGGCTTGTAAGTACTTAAATGGGTAGTCTGCCATGTGTTACACTGAGGATCAGATGCAATGGTAGGTGGAGAGGCTCTTCCCCTCAGAGAGAGGGGAAGAACTCATCTCATCTGTCCTTCACTTTCAAAAAAAAAAGTAACTTTCCTCTAACTTTTATTTTATGACAATATTTACAGTGGAGAGTTTAAAATACCTAGTCAGACCTGGGAACTCTGATATCAGAGTTGGCAGACTGCACTGGGCATTTTGAAGCGCTCCCCTAAATGAAAAAATACATATCGCTTTTACATCTCTGTCATCCAGAAGGTACTGAAATAGTCAAAACAATCTGAATTTATTTTTAGCATGACAATTCACAATTGTGTTTGAAGGTAAGCTACAGAGTAACACACTTGGTTCTTCTGATTTGCTTTTATCAATTCAAACACCATAAAAGTAGTTATTACGGGTTTATTTCAGCCAGATTACATGTGCAAGTCAATTTCTTGCTGTTCTATTTCAGCTATCCAGACTAGAGGGCTTGTGGAAGACACCAGACAGAAACCTGGGTGTGAAACATACCCTGAGACCTTATACAGAGATCCCCAGTTCAGACATAGTCATCAATTACTCTTCTGTTTTCTCAAATCCCATAAGGAGGATGGCAAAGGCACACTTTTATTTTACAGTACTGCAAACACTGAGGTACTTCACTGCTGATTCCAAGAGAGATCTTTCCCTCTGAGCCACCTACAAGTTCATCCTTTTGAGATGGATGATGAACAGTTGGCACAGTGCCAGTGGGACAGATTTCCACCCCACCCATCAGAAAACTTTGGGAGCACCTCTCTGCTCAAAGGGTAGCTTTTCTCACTGAATTACTGGGTAATCACAACACAAAGTACCTAATCTAGTAACAATCCCCTTGATTAAAAAGGGACACATAAAACGTTGCTAATTTCTTAATAAAAATTAAACCTCTTAATTGAGGAATACAGGTTATTCAGAGGAAACTAGAAAAAAATATTTTGCCTGGTTTTGTGTTCATCTTTCTACTAGCTGCACAGTGGAAAATATGATTAAATGGGACCTTGTGTGGAGGAAAAATGCTTTAAAATTTGATATATTCCCTTTTTTTCCAATTACATTTTTCTGGTTAGATTTATTTTCCTGCATTCGTGATATTTTGAAATTTGAACTGTTGACTTGCTGTTTCAAGGAACAGTTCTGCTTCCCATCCCTTTCACAGTGAAGCTAAAGGCTCTTGACTTGGGAAGCTGGGGAATGCATTAAAGTCTGCCTGTGCTTGGCACTGGTGAAGTCACACCTCTAGTCCTGTTTTCAGTTTTGGGCTCCTCACTACAAGAAAGACATTGAGGTGCTGGAGAGTGTCCAGAGAAGGGCAGTTGAGCTGGTGAAGGGTCTAGTGAAGGTCCTGGAGCACAAGTCTGATGAGGAGAGCCTGAGGGAGCTGGTGTTGTTTATCCTGGAGAAAAGATGGTACAAGGGTGATGGTACATACTTTATTATTCTCTACAACTGCCTGAAAGGATATAGGGGTCGGTCTCTTCTCCCAAGGAACAAACGATAGGAAAGAGGAAATGGCCTGAGATTCTGCCAGGGAAGGTTTCTTCACTTAAAGGGTGGTCAGGCATTGGAACAGGCTATCCAGAGAAGTGGTGGAATCACATCCCTCAAAGTGCTCAGAAATCATATGGATGTGGCACTTGGGAACTTGGCTTAGTGGTGAACTTGCAGTGCTGAACTAATGATTGGACTTTACTATTTTCATTCGAAAGTGGCATCATTCCCCCTCCGCCCCTCCCATTTTTTTTCCCCGAGGTTTCAAGAGGCTTACACTTCCCGCCTGTATTGCGTAAATAAACATTTTAAGTTACTTGGAGGATAAAAGCCTATTTCCTTCCAAAGCCTACCGCTTTCAGACGAACAGCTGCCGCCCAGCGAAAAGCGTGCAGGAAAGATTGGACGATGCTGGGTGCCCAGGGGATCCGCAGCAGCATCCCAACAGCGCTGGTCCTTCCCGGGGCAGGCCACGCGGGGTGCCCCGTCCCTCTGCCCGCTTTCCCGCCGCTGCCGGGCGGCTCCACCCCGCCACCGCCCCGCGCCCCTCCTCCCTGCCCCTTCCTCCTCCTCCTCATCCCGCGGCAGCGCGGGCGGCCATGGCGCGGCGCGGCCGGCGGCGGCGGCGGGGGGCAGCGGCGGCGGGGACCCGCGGCAAGGTGAGGCGGCCCGCGGGCTGGCGGAGCGGGGCCGGGCGCCGAGGGCAGGGAGCCGGCCCGCAGCTCTCCGCCTGCCTGGGGCAGCGGCGGCCTTTGTCCGCCGCCCGCGGCATGAGGGGTCGGAGGAGCTGCCCGCCAGCGCCGGCCAGTGCCCGCCAGCGGCGGGGCGGCTCCCCCGGCCGCCCGCACCGCCCCCGGCGCAGCGCGCTGGCCGGGACACCGGGCGGCCCGCGGTCCCGCCGGGAGCCATCCACGTGGCGCGGCCGCTCCGCGGCTGTAAAAGGCCGGGAATGGGGTGCAAGCTGCCCTGAGGGCGGCCTTGGGACACTCAGCAGCGGCGTGGGCCAACTGCAGCTGTGCTGGGACTTGTGTAGGCTCTAGTAAAGGCTGGAGTGGATCACTGACAATTAATTAGTTGTGAGCCTGGGGATACCACATTAGAAATAGCCAATACCTTTATTTCTTTTTAGTTCTGGCCTTTTTTGTTTCCTTTTTTTTTTCTTTTGGAAGGCCGCGATGCCAAGGCTGCCACATATTTGAGTCCCCTGAGAGTCATGCTTCCGTCCCCTGTGGTCTGGTCCGGTCCAAGCCTGGGGGCGCATGCTTGGGTGCATCAGGCTGATTGTGTGGTTCGAATCTTGGGAGGTAGTATCGCTATAGAATCATAGAATACTTTAGATTAGAAAGGACCTCATCTAGTCAACCTCCTCGAAGGAGAGTTGCCATCTTAAACTAGTTCAGATTGCGCAGAGCCATCCAACCTGACCTTGAATGTTTTCAGGGGTGGAACATCTACCAGCTCTTTAAACAAGTTGTTGCAGTGTTTTACCATTCTCCTTATATGTAGTCTAAATTGACTCTCTTCATGCTGAGCTTCCCAGCTGGTGGGAAGGAGCAAGAAGTTCAGCATCTCATTCAACTCTTGCTGATGGAAAGTTGGAGCTTTACAGGGGTTTCTGTGGAACTGAAGTGTAATACAGCCACTGGAATATTTATTAGAGCTCTGTCCTCGCAAAGACCTTCCACCTCTGTATGACCTCAGGCTCTCCGTTTGGCAGTATGAAGATAAGGGTGCTATAAAACAGTTTGGGATAACCCTGTTTGACAACAGACACACATGGCACTCAATTCGCATCTCTGGTACTGTAACACAAGACTCTTACTGTCTACTAGTTCCCTTTCTGGTACACAGCTAAATGCTGCACATCATGTTTCATTCAAGGCTCAGCAAAGGGCAGAAGTCTGTTCTTGGTGTTTTCCTGTTTCTCATGGGAGTTTATTTTTGTCTGAGCAAAACCTTCTGCTTGCTCTGCCTTGTTTTTGTATATTTTGTGATACATTGGTGAGCAGTTAGTTCAGTCTTGGCAGGGCCAGAAGGATGTGGTGGTGAAGGTTTCTTTGCCTCTGAAGTCATAGACCGTCACTGCTGACGGGCAGATTGGCTTGTGAGTACATGCTCCAATTTGAAAACAATTGCTGAAGATGTCAGCAGTACAAAACTGTTTTGAGTCACAAGACCTGTAGTTCCATTTCCTGTCCCAGGGTCTGATTTACCAGGTCCCGGCACAGCAGTGACTGTGACTGTTTGCACCCACAAGGCCTGAACTCAAATCCTAGACTTGAGCAGACCAGGCACAAAGTGAGGGTGCATTGCAGTATTGTACAAAAGATTTCCTTGAAATACCAGGGCTTGGACAGTAGTTAGGCATCACCATGGGATGCTCTTGAATAATTCATAATAAATTCAGAAATAGTTGTTACAACTGTTAGGATTGGTGTGTGATTAGATGGTACAAAGGAAGGAATAGTAGCAGTTTATAGTGTGTATTGTGTTCATATGCTGGCATGCTGATACTTACAGCACTACCAGCATTTTTGAAGAGTCGGAAATAGTTTCCAGGAAGGTACTGCCCATGGAAGGTGACATTTTAAATGATTTGCCATGTGATTATGGTACTTGGGCATTCCTTATTTTAGGATAAAGTAGCCTTATGGACATTCGCTTATTATCAGTCTAGAAAAGGCAATACAGAGACCGTATTTGGCTGGCTGTTCTGAAAACAGCAGAATTTACCAAAATTTCCTGGAGCAGTAGGTTTACTGGTGTGAAAATTGACAGAACCTTTTGAGGGGGTACCCTCAAAGTCCCAGGAGTTGTTGCTGTGACAGATTAAAGGCTCAGGCATAATCCATCTTCACATTAGAATCAAATTATTCCTGCAAAGATCATAAAAGTGGGTGATGACTGCTCGTTTTATCAGTTGTTCCTTCTTTCAGAACACTCACTTGCCTTTCCATCTCCTGCTGCTTATGCCAGGAATACTCTTCACTGTCCAGGGGATTTCAGCTTCTTGTGCTTTAATGATGTTGAGAAATCCTGGAGGTTATCTGCGATCTTCCTTGCCTTCCTAGGTTTTGTTGATGCCCACGAGTCTTGGGCTGATTGTGTGGGTGACAGTCTTTTTGACCATGCATCCAGTCTGTGTAATTCTTTTGCACTGCAGTTTGGGGCTTTATATCTCTGTGCTTTCCATGTCTTTCACACATTTGTATGGTGCTTAAAATTAAGCTTTTAAAGTGCTGTTCGTCTTTGTGACTCCAATGGAAAAACCAGGATCTTGACTTCTGCATAGTTCTGGTTTATGGGTCTGGCACCTACTGACACTCTGTCTGGGCCCCTCTATTCTTTAGCTCTGCCCACAATTGTCAGCCTTGGAGTGCTTCCCTGTTCGGTTGCTCCTTTGAGGTTGTTCCTTTGAGGTACGAGCCAAATGCAGTGCCCTTGGGTGATGTGTGCCTTAGGCTGGCTTCTGAACCTGGAGCAAGTCAAGAGCCTTTCCAGCATGTGCTGAAGGTGTGACTTTGCACAGGTTTGGTTTGTGAGTATCTGCGTGGAATTAAACTTTGATTATTTCAGTCTGACTGAGTTTGAATGTGACTGAACTTGTGTGTCCTCTGCTTTCAGTAGGAATGCCCATACATTGTGCTAAATTGAATTAAGAGAACACAGCCCAATTGATTTTTTCCCCATGGTAGGAGCAAAAATGGAGAACTACATCTAGCCCTGCTTTCTCATCTGTAGGTTCTGCTGATGCATCACCATTGGAGAAGAATGTGCTAGTGTGACAATTGGCAGGGAAAGTGATCTGTGCAAATAAGTCTTTAAAAAATTAGACATGGCAGTCAGTGCTGTAGAAAGAACATGCTTCCCACCAAATACACTGGTTTGCTTGCAGGCAAGTGTTCTCTCCTCACAGCCTACCAGGCAATTTGCATATTTTCTGGCTTTGGTGTCAGGAAAGTTGCTTTTTCAATTGGAACATGAAAATTCTTCCTGTTGATGTGGATGGCAAAACAGCTCACCTCAGACTTTTCTTTTTTTCCTTGTCTAACAAGGTGGAATTTATGGGTAGAGTGCTTGGAAAAATATTCTTGTGACTGCTGGGGACCTTGGGTTCTTTACTTTTCAGTAGCTCATGTGACTGAAACAGTTTTGACAACCCTACCAGCCTCTGTCACCCTCTGCCCTTGGTGACAGACCTGCCAGCCTCCACGGGCACATACCAGCTGCTGGCCCCTGGTTCTGTGGGACTGGGATCTCCATGCAGCCCAACCCATCCCAGTATGCTCCTGGGTGTCCTGGTGGTATATTGTCTAATTTAGAGAAGGAAAACCTGAGAGATGTGAATGTCTTGAGTTTTGGACTACTGCAGAAATGTAGGATTTGTTATTCTGGCAGTTGTTGGATTGTGTGCCATCTGTAGCAGTGAAAGTTTGCTGATACTTTTGAATAGTACTTTGTAGGGGTTTTAAACAACTAAGTGTGTTTTATGTGCAAAAATAAATGAGTTCTATAGATATAAAACTTCCTACCAGAAATAAGACTGACTTTTTCAGCAGCTTTGAATTATTTCCAGCTTTCACTAGACTTTTGGTATTTAGCCTTTGTAACAGGTATATTTAAAAGACAGTATTTCTCACACCTGCAGCATTTCAACAGTCCATTGTGGTCTGTTCATGTTGAAATATTTTCCCCGAGCAAGCTTGCAACGTTCATCACATCTCTGCCTTCATGACTTTTTTAGAGATTTAGTGGTGTAAAGATCCTCTCCTGGAGTGCCTGTGTTTTACTGATGTTTTAAATAGATTATTTTGACATTTCAGTTTAGACAAATATGTATTTTATTTCTTGGTGTGTAATAATTTGTTGACAAGAGTGGAAATCCTAGGCTCTGATGCTGATTGTAAATCAGTTTCAGAATGTATTTTAATTGAAAGTTGAAGATGGGAATGTCTGTGGCTTCCAGGACTACACAATAAATGACAGTGGATGAACCCATCATGACAGAGATGTTTGCTGCAAGCTTGTCTTTTATGTCAGTGGACTTTTCTTGGAAATAAATTTGGCTTACAATTTCAGGTGCAGAAATAGATTCTAATAATTCTGCTAATCAAGATTGACCATGAGGCTTCCCTTTCTAAACTTCTGGAGTATGTCCACCTTGTCAGTTGTCTGTTATTAATGTAAGCCCTTCTGGTAAAACAGGGACTCATCAGTGACCAAATTGCGATTTTTCCTACCCAGGCTATGGAGAGCAAGTTACAAACTAAAAATCCTTGGAGCTCTACAGTGAGTTACTTAAATCAGTACCAGTACCACAGAATTTGGGAATGCAAAAAAATTAAGTTCCTACTGGGAAAGAATTTTTTTGTTGTTGTTCAAAATCAATAATTACAGCCTCATAAATGACTCCTCTGGTGCAGATGAAGAAGCTATACATGAACAAGAAGAAATCAGGCATACAGTAATTACAGCAGTGGCTAACTCAGCTGTAGATTAGCACAAGAACTAATGCAGTGGCTCCTGGAAGCAATTTATAGCAGGGAGACTCTCAGCTCCTCGTATGTTTTTCCATTTAAATGCACAATCCTTCATTCTTAGCACTGCTCTGTACTGAGTAAATTCCACAACAACAGAAGTGGATTCTGAATGTTCACTGTAGGAGGTAGGAGTGAGAGAATATCCAAAGGGGTTTTGATATGGACAGAATGACTTTAGAAACTGTACTTTGGATCATGCCATTATAGGCCTGAGAGGGTCAGTTTTTCAGAGGTGAATTCTACTCTTGCTTCAGCAGCAGTAAGTTGGTTTTGCATCAGCCTACATAGGCTTTATAAGGTTAGAACTAGAATAAAATTGTTCACCCTTTACTCTAGCTTATTTCAGAGAGTGATGCTTTGGTGAAGGTACTGCTTGCTATTTTAATGGAACCTTTGCAGCTATATTACTTTTGGAGAATGAACCTTCTTTGGGTCACTTGCCTTGCCACAAGTAAACTTTGAAAAAAAAACATCTTTATATGCCCTGTTTGAGCAACCTTAGTTTTCTGTGACAGCAAAAAAGGGCAGTCTGCTCTTGGTTCTGAACCTCATCTGAGATGTACTGGTGGATATCCAGGGCTGGAAAACAGCTCTTTGAGATGAGGAATTGGCCTCTGACCAGGCAGTCATTGATCTCATGTTCCTGAGAGTTAATGAGAGTGTGGCTTTAGCAAAGAGGAGAGAGGCTTGTTTCAGGTTGGAGTGGTGTGTGTGAGGTGTGTAGGTGAGGGGATGTAGAGGACAAGTGTTTTGATGCTGGTGAGGAATGCAGACGCTTTTCTCCCAGAGCATTTGTGTGACTGGCAGAATAGTTTTACAGGTGATACTTGGATGTGTGAAAATGTGTTCTGAAACTTGGCAAAATGCCTTCTTCCTTGATTTTAAGGCTTGACTTATTCATCCCATCCTTACACAAACCAGATCCTGAAGCAGCCCACATGGGAACTCTCTGGAGGCTTTCTTACTGTCCTGGCACATGCAGAGCCTTGTCCAACGTGTTTGCTGTGAAGTGTATGGCCCAGTGGAATGGTTGGAAGTGGTGTTATGAGTCTCCTAGGCTGAGAGTGAACTTCTTAAACGCTGAAGCTGTGACCTTGTTCACCTGAGGAAGGCTATGTGCCCTTGGCTGTGCTTCCCCCTCTCCTGGTGGGCTTCTAGCAAAGGAGAAATGTTCTTGGTTAGCACATTTTCACTCTCTTAAACAGTATCACAGGAGAAGCTTTGTGACAGTACTGACCAAGGAGAAGGAAATGCATTGGTTTTGTTTTTGGAGTTAGCCAAGTGTCTACTAAAATCCATAATGGTACTGTGAGATCTAAAGGTCAGGTTTCTTTGTACTTTAGCATTGTGTTATGTTTGAGGTTGTGTTCCTCACCTCTGAGACATCATTTCTCTGCAAGAGCTGGAGGGCTGGTGGGTTTCCCCATGGGTAAGGGTGCCCTAGCAAAGATGAGACACCCATGTATTTTTAGGTCTCTGAAGTACTTTCCTGTGGAGCTGAACACCCTGTGTATTGCATCCCCTCCCAATCCCAGATCCTGAGTCTGTATTCAGGGATTAAAACAGTCTATACAGAATTTTCCTGGAGTTTAGCTAAATGAGGTGCAATTTACACATAGCATATTTTGTGCTACAGACTCGTGTTTGCATAGGAATATAAACATAAGTTGTATGGTTGCAAATTTGAGTTTTCCTGTTAAGTTGGTGTGTGTGACTCATGTTTTCTGTCTTGTCTTGAATCAGAAACAGGTACCCAAGGATGTGGCCAGCATTTTTAATACCCCCAGTGACAGTGAAGATTTTCCAGGATTCCAAGATGATGCTTCTGAAAAGAGCTTCTTGTCAGAGAACAACTGTGCTAGCTTTGATTCCCAGGAGTCTGGAAAAGAGGTAGGAACAGGTTGCCATAGTCCATTTATGCTCTTGGGATGCAGTAATACTCTGAGCCTGTGTCAAAACTGTGTGAATTATAACTCTCACCTTAACCTGTAATTTACAGTGCCCATATTAAACTTAAAAGTAAACTAACTTAGTATTTAGGGTTTAGTGGTTGCTTTTCAAAACTCCTTCATAATATAAAAATGTGTTTCATTGGAAGATGAGTTTAAGTGAAATAGGTAAGTGTAGCAAACAGGAAAAAGAGAATTACCATCCTGGAAAGATGTTGCTGGTTATTAGATGGGCATTTGTGAGTATGTAGACTTCAAAGTATTTCTTCCAGAAATATCTCTGCGCTGACTCTGCATTAAAATTGTGTTTTAATAGTGGTAATCCAGAGAAAGCATCAGCTCTTGCTGTAGTAGTGCAGTCTGCTGGTTCTTTGCTCTCTTGATGAAGTGGCTTGGATTATCAGAATGATTTGATATTTTTTCTTCTCTGGTAGCTGGAGATACCAGCTGAATTCTCAAGAAAAGAATAGAACTGATGTGCTGTCTTGGGTGGCAAAAAATTTAGTTTTTAATCTTTTGGAAACATATAATTACATGCTTGATAGCCATGGGCTAATGTGTGATAAGATACCTTTGTCATTTGTGCTCTTGCAGAGGTCCCTCTGTTTCATTAATGAGATAATTGAATTATTTTTCTTTTATTTTCCTAATTCATCAGGTCAGTGCCCGGTTAAGGGGCGCTGATGACAAGGAAGATGATTAGTGTTAGCCAAAGAAAGAGACAGAATAAGGCTTGTTACAAATATGTACTGTTTCTCAGCCTTTATAGAAAAGTGACCCCAGGAGAGTGCAGAAACCTTTTGGGAGTAGAGCTGCAGTCTGTGCTATGGAGAAAGATAGTGTCCAAGATGTAATTAAATTACTGGGCTATAAGTTGGTTTGTAATGTTGTTGCTAGACAGCAGTACTGGCAGCTTCAGCAAACCAGGAGGTAGCTTGATCTTGCATTTGTGGTTTTGTGCGGAGTATCAAGAAAGGTCAGTGGGGAGCGGTATTGGTGGTGGAGGGAAAACCTTGTGTGGGAGCTTCTGCTTTGCCTGCTTGGGGGCTGCAGACACCTGACTGTACTTTTCCCTCCCTTGATTTCCCAACTTGTGAAATAGAGTTTATGATAATGATCTGTTCTGCAAAACATTTTAAAATCCTCTGATGAAAAATGCTATGGAAGAGATAGATAGTTAGTTTAACATGCATTGCTGAGAATCCCTGTGAGACTTGTTCCAGATTTACAGCTTGCACTGCAACCTTCCTTATCATTCCTGTGTTTCCCTTGGGATAAGAATTATTTTAAATCTTGATCAGTATTGAATTTAATTTCTTTACCACTAAATGGTACAATAAAAATACCCTGAGTTCCATCCAACTGCAGCATAATCTGCAGTCCTTGCACATCAGGGCCCTGCATCAGGATGAGCATCATCCTGTGTTCATGATGCCAAACACCACAATTGCTGCAAAAGGTACCTTGTGCAAGAAACAAAAGGGTTTTGATGCAAAGGACAAAGTGATGGGAAGTTCAGAAAAATTCAGTTCTTGAGAAAGGAGGCAAGGTAGCTGCCCTGCTGGGGTGGTAAATGGGCTATTGGTGCATCAGGTGTTCCCTTGGATGCTGAAGTGCAAATGAGTTAGCAAGTAGTGACCTCTGTGTGCCTGCTTTTCCCCAGGGCTTTCTGCAGTCCTGCTCTGATCATCTCTGCACTTCTGCCAGTTCCCACAATTTCTCCCACAATAGGTATCCCTGGTGTGTATTTTACCTGATGTAGACTGTTCTTCATAGATGAACAACATAGCTGTAGGTGTGTTATTTTTAGTTACTTTAGCTAACAAATAGCATATTTCCCCCATCAACCTTCATTGTGGAATTTCATAAAAACACAGAATACATAAAATCTTCAGTTTCCTCCAAGAAATGCAATTTAACTTTAAAGTAACTTCCCTATTGTGTTTGTTCCTTTCTCAAGCAGCTGCACTGCAGCTATCAACAAAAGAATAAAGTAATTTTCCTCAGAGAAAACTCATTACAATTACCCATAATAATTTGTAGATGTTTAAGTGTAAAGAAACAGCATATGCAGTGGCTCCCCCCTCCCGTTCCCCTCTAAGTTTTTCCACTCATCTATTGTATCTTTTTTTCACCAGATATTATCTTAAAATAAAGAAATGTGTAATTAAAGTCAGGGAGGGGAGGGAATTGAAAGGAAGAATAAAGATATTTAGCAAATGCATTGTATTAAAGGTAATTTTTGCTTCTTGTGTGGGAGGAAGAAGTAACAGAGGAAAATTGGGGAAATAAACTTATATGTTGCTGACTTTCAAGAGGCAGGTGTGATGTGAACATGGATTATATTCCTACCAGGAACAAGTCTCTCAAGAGATTTGCAGGAACAGGTTGATTAAATGGTTTTCTACTAGTTCTTGTTGGAAGTATGGAAATACACTTCTATTTAGTAAATGCCTTGTGTTTAATTGGCATGTAACGTACATACCATGAAGAGTGTTTTAATGAGGTCTTTTTACTTCCTGGTCTATAGGCTGAAACTGAGGAGCTGTCTACCCTAGAACACATGGGAATGATAAAAAAACCAGTGAGTTGAGAAGGTGAAAGGTGGAGGGATACTGGTCAGGCTGTTCAAAGCTGTGTTGGTACCAGTCAGTTCAGTGATGGTGTAACAGCACAAGGAGCAGACCCCATCTCTCATTTGTATTTTCTTCTTTTCAAGGCCTGTTGAAGAAAATACATAAACCAGAAGAAAATACATAAAACAACATGATAATTTACATACAAGAAAACTGATAGTTTATTTTTATTGGATAGTAATGAAGAAGGGAAGAAGTGAAAGAGAAAGTTTCCCCCACAAGAAGTAGCTCAGTTAAAGCCCTGTCCTCAAAATGAAGAAGAAAAATCTTGCAGTTAAAACAACTCAATATTGAATCTGAATGTTGTCTTCTTGTTGTTTGTTTCTTAGACAGGCTTTGCCTGCGAAGTGCTTTCACAGGATGCTATTTAGTTGGCACTGCTTTGACCCACCAAACCTGTTCATTGTGGCAGTGTGTATACTCTATGTCTGACTGCCTTTCCCAGCTCCTGAGTGATGTTTTTGCAGGGGCTCCAGTTTCAGTCCAGATACCTCACCGAAGAGCTGCGGAGGATTTTCACTGAGGACACTGACTCTGAAACAGAAGTGTTTGAGGGCTTTGCTTCAAACGAGGTGCATGTGAGCAAGAAAGAAGTTCTGGTAAAGGCAGTCACACCTACACGTGAATGTGCTTCTTTTTTTTCCTGTCTCTTCTGTGTAAACTTCATGTTTTTGTAGGAATTTTTCTGATACACTATGATGCTCTTTTTTCACACTGAATTAAAAAGTCTTGTCCTAAAAGAGGGAAAGAATGCTTTATTTAATGTAGCATCACATATTAGAAATGGGAACTACTTCCACTGCTTGTAGATTGTACTGGGCAAGATTGTTCCTCTGGAGACAGCCATGTCTGTATCCCAGACAACACTAATGTGTAGATGTTTTGTTAATCTCTGCACAGGCAGAAGTTGCATACTGTGAACTTGTAAAAAGATGTTAATTTAGGTGAATTTATGGTGATTCCTTTGGATGGAAAGAATGCTGCCTAGAACTAGGGATTTAAAAATTAATTCTCTTATGTCAGAGCCAATATTGTAACGTGGGATTTTTCTTACCTGTAGACGGTGGAGTCAGACTTGAGTGATGAAGAACGCGATAATTTGTTGGGTAATGAGAAAGAAGAGGAGGAAGAGATGAAGAAGAAGGTTTCTCCCAAGAGAAGAAGCTTTGGCCTTCGTGTTGCTTTACAGTTTCCCACCAGGAAGTCATCTGAGAAAAAAGTGCCTGAACAGGCTTTGTCTGATTTACCTCTAAAGGACAGTGAATCCCTCACGCCTCTTTCAAAAGAAATAAACCTCAAGCGGTCGGACAAAGTAGAGGGCTCTGCTTCAGAGTCTGAAGAAGACATTAAAGAAACACAGGAGGAAAGTTCCAGTGCACTGCTTAAGAGAGCCATAAATATTAAAGAAAATAAAGCCATGGTAAGACTTAAGAGCAATGTTTTTTTTCTCTGACATTTGCATCCAATTACTTAGCTTTAGCAAACTTGAATTTTAGGGTCCCTGCTGGTGCTGTGCTGGAACTTTAGGAAAATCTTATGGTGACATTTTCTACCTGGGAAAACCCTGAAGGACCCTCAGCACTCAGACAATTACCCCTAAAATAATCTCAAGTAGGGACTGGCCTGGTCAAGTTTAAAACCAGAGTAGAACTAAGAATTTTTAATGTGAATATGAACAAAGTTATAAATGACCAAGTTTTGCAGCCTTCAGAACATATCAGAAAACCAGCTGGTTCTTTCAGGTGGTTTATGGTGTTGTTTGCCCAATAGTGTTTCTACTTTTTGTTTGTGTGTGACAGATCTGCTGCAGTTACTGATTGGAAAGCCAGCTAAAAGCTGCTGAGGATGATAAATGTAATTTCTCGGCTGTGTGGGATGTGATTTTTACAGTATTGCCTTACTATATAACTGCTGAACGTGTGTGTTTGTGTGTGTAGGTGTGGAAAAGAGCAACTGATCATTTACTAATGCTTTTTCCTTTATTATCCAACATGCCACCAGCTCTCTTTAATTATCATGCTGCTATGTAATCCAAACTGATGTTAAATCTTTAGTAGCTCCTTCAGTTTTACTATGTTTCAGGGAAAGTTGCAGCTTCCAAAGAGTCTTGGGGCTTAAGCAATACCTCTTGGTGTGGTACTGCAGCTCCTGTGTAAAAACTTGCTTCAGCTTTGTACCTGCACTTCTAATCTGTCGTGTGTTCCCACTACTGTTGTGTTGGTCTTGCTGCTCCTTGGTCCTTCTCACCTTCCACTCTTCCTTGCAGTTCAACCACTGTGAAATTCACTGGCATCCTAGGAGCAGTACTGTAATGGCATTAAATAGCTCTTAATAAATGCCACACTGAAGTATTTACTGAGAAATACTGTATTCAGCTTTTAATATCTTGATGGCTGTGGCAATCTCAGAGAGCTGGCAGCTTGGCTCATCCCCACTACCAGTGGCTTTTCAGAAGTTAGCCTCATTCTGGAATTCCAGAACAGGTCAGTGCCTTTTTTGTACCTATCAGCCACTGCTTATGTGGAAATGTACTTCCAAGACATCTTGTGCACGGTGCAAGAAATCATCATCCTGCTGAAGTACTTCTGATGCTGTACATGATCAGAACATGCATGCATTGGGGGAACTGCAAGTGGGGCTTAGTTGCTCTCTAACTTTGTAATGAGTGTGTACCCAGTGTCTGCGCTGCTTAAGTGCAGAGCTGTCTGGCAAAGAGCACAGATGTGTCTGCAGTCAGTAAAAGCTCACTGGAAACCTCTTACTGTCTTCTGGCACCCTGTCTTTTTTTTCTCCCTCCTATCATATGAACTTCATTTCTTGTTATCAATCATTACCATGTTGTAATGTACTCCTTTGGTGCTGCTTTGATAAGACACTATGTAAATCTGACCAGTTTAATTCCCAGTAAGAATTAGTAGGAGCTATGAAGTTAGTATTGTTGGCAGAGTTTTTGCTCATGGCAGAGTAAATAAACGCCTTTTATGAGCCTCACTTTATTTAAGTGCTTTCATAAAGGTTCCTTGCACATGTTGAGCTGTAATTTGAAGTGCATGTGAGGAATGGATGGTAGGTGGTGTTGCTTGTTTTGTAAGTTGCAGTGAGTTTTCAATGTGACATCACTTGATTCCAGCTTGCCCAGCTGCTGGCAGAACTGAATTCCATACCGGACCTGTTCCCAGTGAAAACGCCCTCCTCGACTCCTGCAGTAAGTTCCCAGTACTGGTTGGTGGTGACAGTAATTTTTGTTAGACTTAGATGTTGGACTTAATGTGTTGCATTGGAAACTTTCAGCAAGTTTGTTCTGGTTTTCTTTGGGTTTGGTCACTTCATTTGTATAAATTTGCTATGGTTTGTAAAGTGCCAGAGATTACGTGAGGAAACAGAATTTTTTAAGATAATTTATGAAGAAAGACAAAGACCAAGATAAGATGCTACTTCATCCTTTTGGCTCCGGAAATACTATTTGAGATTTTGGACAAATGTCTGAATATGTGGGAATAAAGAAGAGTAGTTGCTTTGCTTTGGATTTAGATTCTGTTTATTTCTCTCTTGTAGACCTTTCTTCTAAAATCCACCCTTCCCAGTAAAACTATGGTCATGAAGTTGAGCCATTCAACACAAACAGGAATTATACAGTAGTTATTTCAATTGACTTTTCTGAGCTTTAAGCAGCTGAGAAACTTTGCTTAGCAGCTTTCTCTGTAGAGTAGCATTTTTCCATGTATATTATAAATTGAAAAGATTTGAAGAAACCTTGAAGGACTGTATGACAAAGGACCATGTCTTTGGTGGATGTCCATGTAGGACTTCGGTTGCATGAATTCAATCATGCAGTAACTGGGAGGTGGGACAGTGTGAAGAGTGTATCTTGTACCTCCCAAGAATCTCCAAAATTATGAATCTTGAACTAAAGGAAGCAGCTTCTTAATACCCTTTCAGTTAAAAAAGTTTAAAAGAAAATTAATGAGAATTCAGCTTGTTCCTCAAACTGTGTACTCCTCAATGTTCCTCGATTGTGTATTCAGATTGTGGGAAAATCAGAATATTTAGCTACCAAAGAGCAGTGAGACCTGGCTTCCACCCTAATATGCCATGTGTTAAATTTTGGTATAGTTCTGTGATGTTAATTGGAACAGAATTTGACGTTAAGGTGTGATTTTTGAAAGTAGCAAAAAAAATAGTCTGTAGGGAGTATATTTGGTGGTGGGGTTTGGCTTAACAAGTAAGGAGGAGGAGAGCAGTAGATCTCTTCATGATAGTGCAAGTGTGGTACAGATATTTTCAGGTTGTTTCTAGTGTTATGTTTGTAGTGTTCTAGACACTACAAACATAACTGAAAAGACAGTTACTGGAATTTTCTTCTCTTTGTAGAAACAGAAGAAAACCCCAAGGAGGACATTCTCTGAAGGCCAGATAACACGCCGAATGAACCCAACCAGAACTGCTCGTCCACCAGAAAAGTTTGCCTTAGAAAAATTTACTGTGTCAGCTGTCAAATTTGCAGAACACATCTGTAGCTACAGACAACAAAACCTCTTGAAGAGACTCAGTGTGGTATTTGCCAGATTTTGATATCTCCAGTAGTTAGGAACTAGGAAACATTTAAATTGTTGGCCAGCACTTAGACCAGACATCACATACGCAAAGTTATTGAAAATCTTTGAGATTAGCTGCAGAAGAAGTTATTTCCAGGCCTTTCTGTCTCATCTTTCACCTGTTAAGTGGGCTCTATTTGTGACCAGGGTTACTCGGGCATAATAAGGCAGTTAACTTGTGGTCTGTTATTAATTCTTCATCTGAAAATTACAAGAGCCCGTAATGTACAAAACCTTGGAGTGGCAAGGCAGTGGGGTGGTGGAGGTGGCAAAGCAGATCTTCTCTGTTACCAGCCTCAGGAAAAAAAAAAAAAGGCAAAAATCCTTCTCTGGAAATAGCAGAAGGAAGATGTGAGTTATATGGCTGAACTGAGAACAAATTAAGGGAATCTGCACCAGCAAACTGTTAATGTACAGGCTAGTAATTGAAAAGTTGCAGATTTTAATATTTCCTATTTTTAAAAATATGATTTTTTCCTCCTCTAGCCTATGGTGGTCCTTTGTCTTGCTTATATTTTTTTATAGCCCTTATGAGGAAGACCCTTTAAGTTTGAATCCTTAAAGGCTGGATCCCAGTTCTGCTTGTAGGAGCAAGTGCTGGGCATAGTTAAAGCATTATAGAAGGAACTTGGCTATTAGAGGAGAGGAGTAGCACCAAATGAGAACCTGGGCTGGTAAATGACTGTTTTGGACAGAACAGAACTGATCTAGAATGAAGGACAAATGAGGTTTTCAGAGACAGGTATGGGGAAGGCTCAGTAAGAATCTGATGAGATTTGTTCATGAATAGGGGTCAAAGAGAATAATTATTTAGAAGGAAAAAAAACATCACTTAGTGGTGAGTGGAGTACTCTCTTCCAAATAACAGATTAATAAGAAAGGCCTGGGATTGGCAGGACTAACTTAAAACTTCAGTAGAGGTTTTTTTTTTTGCAGAACATTGGAGATTGTCATTGGAGAAAGCAACTAGAGAACATACAAGGAGATTGAAGGATGAAAGCATGGGAAGGCAGATGATCACAGTTCTTGATTTTGAGAGGGAAGAAATGGAGTATGAAGAGTTACAGTGGAGGAGGAGAGGGAATACAAAGAAAAGTTAGCAGTAAAAACGTGTCAAGGATTTGTGCAAATAGAAGTAGTAATAAAGGAAAGGAATTAAATAAAATTAATAAAAAGTGTAGTAGAGAAAAGATTATGGAGGGAGAGGGAGAGAAAGGGGCAGGGATGATTTGGAAACTATTCCCCGTTCTTTCAGTGGTGCATGAGCCTGTAGTTTGCCAGCTGAGGACTGCATACTCATTGAAGGAATTTGTCACCAAGTGTGGTGACAGATGCTTCATGAGATCAGACAAAAGGTATTGAGATGAGTTTGTTTAGCAGGGGGATTGTGGAGTTCGCAAAAGGAGGAGATCATCCAAGTACTCGTCTCATCGCCCGGTAGAAGACATAACTGAGGAGGACTTGGACAACATTGCAATCACTGTTAGAGACAAAATCTATGACAAAGTTCTTGTAAGTGGTTGCCATATTTTTCAGTGTGTCTGTGCTTGAAATGAAAAGTCTCTCACTATTTCCCTGCTGTTTTCTAAAAGGTCTCCTTTCCTGAGGCTCTGGGGAGTTCAGCTCATCATTGTCACACAAGTATAGCTTTGAAAGCTTTGCCAGACTTCTCTGGGCTTGGCTGTGATGGTTGATACTCCCCACTGGCTTTTTACCCCTGAAAAGTGTTTCTGTGCCACAGAGCTATTAAGTCAAGTTTGCTATAGCTATTACTTGCCACTAGTAAGAGTATCCTTTTTGTCTCTCTTGCTAATAAAAGTGTTGTGTTGTACCATTAAATAATAGTGATCCCTGCTGTTCTTTGTACCTCTGGAAATGACATTTCTGTACAGGTTGTGTGGTGTCCAGTGTTCTTCATGGAAGTCCTCCTTCCTTGCTTTCACTGGATTGGGCTATTGGTTATCATAAAGATCATCTTACCATGTATGTCCGGCTCCATGGTATTGGCAGGGATGAGTCACAAGATAATTTTGTCAGTACTTTTAGGTTTTTCCTAGAGAGAAGAGGGTTATGAGGTTCATGTAATTTGAGACTTCTAATGCAACTGAAACTTGGCACTGTCTCTGTAAAATTCCTAGCATCTTCATATGATTACATCGTAACAGAACTTCCTCTTCATTGTTTAATTTGACCTTGGTTTGAAGTTTGTGCTTATTATTATTAGGAAAGCTCTTCAATGGGCATTTAAGATGTCCTTCATGCAAATGTTTTTCTCTTCCATTCCACGTTTAGGGTAGTACTTGCCACCAGTGTCGACAGAAGACAACTGATACAAAGACAATCTGTCGCAAGCAGGGCTGTGGGGGGGTCAGGGGGCAGTTCTGTGGGCCCTGTCTTCGAAATCGATATGGTGAAGATGTGAAATCAGCTCTGCTTGATCCAGTAAGTGTCATTTTTGAACCTGGAATGAAAGTTTAATGAATACAGCTTTGTTACTAATCTGTGATGTTAAGAATACACTCGTGGTAATGGGGTTCAAACCTTTTTGCCAAGAGCAGATCTGTAGTATTAACTAATAGCCATGATGTGCTAGCCCAATGTGGCAGTGGCTGCTCTATTAGCACCTGTGCTTTTATGTGCAGCTGCTGGGCAGCTTGGGGGTACCTGACTTCATGTACCAGCTGGTTAATTCAGTCCCAGGAATTGTCCTGTACCAGCAGGCAGAATGAGGCAAAGGAACTTGTTACCGTGGGTACCCATCTCTTTCTAGGGAGTTGACCACAGTCAGCCTAGCATGGAATGAGTGTTAGGCATTTCAGATGACTTCAGTCTATTTAAAAGTCAATACTGAACACATCAGAGAACTTGAGACTTCAGAGTAAGAAATAGTCAAGCACTTAATAATTTTGTTAATCCTGCAGAATTTGGAAAATGTTAATAAGGTTGATTGGCTGGCTGACAGAGGCTTGTAAAACCTTGCCCTGAACAATCACGTGGTGTGGAAGCCATACTCACATTTTTCTGAGCAACAAGAAGTCCAGTATAACATTTTTCATAACTTACTTTTCCCCCTCTCCCACACTCACACCCCTGTAGGCCTGGATCTGTCCTCCTTGTCGCGGAGTGTGCAACTGCAGCTACTGCCGCCGGCGGGACGGGCGCTGTGCCACCGGCATGCTCATCCACCTGGCCAAGTTCTATGGCTACAACAATGTCAAGGAGTACCTGGAAAGGTGAGAGCTCTGCCCTCTGGTTGTTCTTTTTTAAACTGTTACAGCCCTTTAAATAACATTTGACTTCTTGTGCCCTGTGGCAAATCTTGCACCTATGCAAAAGAAGTTTCTTGGATTTAAAATATTTTCCTTGGCTGAAAGCAGCTTATTTGAAGTGATGTATATTGTCTGTGTAAACAACTAATTTGATTAAAAAATTGAAAGGCTTCTGCCTGTTTTGAAATCCCTGTTGATTGGCTGAAGTGTATAGAAGTGCTGTTTTGGAAGTTATCATCTTCAGCAATGGAATTTTTTGGGGAAGCTGACTTTCCTAGAAAGCACTAACACTGTTTTCTCATATCTTCTAGTTTACAAAAACAACTGGCGGATGACAATTGAGAGCACTGAACTCAAGCCGTGCCTGAAACTGGTTAATATGTTAACAGTTTGACTTCAGAAGTTTATTATTATGTTTTACATAAAATAGAATTGTAGTATATAGCATATTCATTTCTTTATTGGAAACTTGTTGATTGATATGGTCTTACGCAAAAGATCTCTCAGGAAAATGTTTTGGTAGAGAAATCTACATGCACAGACCTATATGTTAAGTGAAATGGCACTCTTGAACCTTGAGTGGTTAATTTTTAATAGAGCTACACAACCACAGGATGGAGAGCTTGGTCAAAATGAGCAATATTTTTATTTATATAATTGTGCAAGTTTGCAGAAAGGGTGTTTAACAACTACCTTCAAAGCACCCCATCTTCAAAGAAACAAAACACCCTTGTCTACCATCTTGACCATAAAGATCTCTTATTCCAGATCTGCTTTCTGAACCTGTTTCACCACCTCTAGTTTATAGACCTTGTCCTTGCAAAGAAGGAAAAGATACTTTAATCTGAATGCCATTATATTCCAGCCAAAGGTGATGCAATCAACAAATGTGAGGATGGTTTTTGAAAGTTTTATTCCAAAGTGCAATTATTCACCAAAACATGAAAGTAGAAGAATGTTTAAAAAGAATTTAAAAATATCCCAGTAAAAAAATCCAACAAAACTTCTCACCAGCAGTTTTTGTGTAAGGTACCTGCTGCCTGAAGCATCTACCACCTGTTGTAACTGGTCTATATCAGAGTTCAGGAATAATTTTTTTTTTACTTACAGTTCATGCTTAGATATTTTTTCATTTGTACAACCAGACTTTCAAACAACTTCATTTAAATGCCAGATATTTGTATTGCATGTTAAAGTATGTTAAAATTTTGTAATATACACATTTCTTTTTATGTAGAGAGAATAAAGACTGATCTAAAGAAGAGTATTTTGTGATTCAAGCTACACCCTGGTGCTGATGTTTCCCATTTACTTTCCTATAGCAAGTGTAATGGTGCTTGGAGATTAATAATCGTTATGTGGAGAAACACATGAGCACAACATTGATGGGTGAGGAAATAACAACATAGACCACATAAGGGTTACATTTAAGATTGTGTTTTTGTGAGACAAAAACACAAGCCTTAATGTGACACTTATGCTCTAGCTTTTGCTCTAGCTGACTGTCAAAAATCTCTCTTTTTACTAGCAGGAAGACTGAGAAAGTGGCATGTTTTATTGAAAGCTTAGTATGAAACTGACAGGAGTGAAGCTATTCCTGCTGGAACCCATTTACCTGACTTCTCAATTTTCAGCTTGAAAGTCAAAACACAAGTTGTCCTCCTGCTTTTGCTTGTATAAGCTGGACATTCATAAACATTCTTGTTTTCCCTTTGATCCACTGGAATAGCCTTTTAAAAAATGTCTGGCATTGCTGAAGTCAGCTCCTGAACCATGTTTCTGCTCCTGGCCCCACAGCCCTCTGTGGTGCCCACAGTAATAGTAGCACCCGCTTTACATGATGTTCTGTAGTGCACGACCAGAATCGTTTGTGTTTAAACAGTTGCTAAATAGTTAAGGCTACATTTGGACATACAGATGTAGTGTAGACTACATTTGGTTGATTTAGATTTAGATTTTGTTGGCCTGCTCTGCATGCTCTCTATGTTCGAATGCAGAGATGAGTCCGTAGCATCTGTCTGGACTGTACTTGTGGATTCGTTAACATGCCCTTTTACTAAAAGCAGAGATTTAGTAATAAAGAAATTTTATATATGTAAACACCAACACAAGCCCAAACTGCACACTCAAGGCCATTCAAATGACAACCTTGCTATTGCTCCATTCCTCTACCCTAACTTCCCTCTTGGGGTTTACCTGCTGTAGTAGCAACTCCTTTCCAAAGGAGTGGCTTTCTTTTTATTATATTCAGGTCTGGTGAAGAACATGATGTTTCTCTGATTGCCACTGGGAGTCACTCACCTTTCTGTAATGATCCGTAGCTTTGTTGACAGCTTTTCTTAGTTAAAACTAAAATCTCATGTTGACAGTAGGCCTGAACTGTTCCTGAACTTAATGCTTCAGTCTCAGGAAGATACAGATTCAAAAGAACAAAATACGGTGTTTATCATGTAAAGGTTGTTAAAAGAGGAGTTGCAGCTCAAAAGGTGAACATGGTTTCCATTCAGGGACAGCCTACAACCCTACTACAGCGTTTGCAATAACTGTTTGCTTAAAAGTCCAGATGAAAAAAAAACCTTAATTCTTACACTTTGCCCACCTAATTAAACCTCATGCTAATCACAGAATCACTGAGTATTCTGAGTTGGAAGGGACCCACAATACAGGTGTTCTCAAGTACTTCCCTTTGTTCTTGGTATGTCTCCCCAAAAGCTTTTTAAGCATTATGACTCAGCAAATAAAACATTCATAATTCTTTATATCTCTTTATTTAGAATTGGCAACTTATAGTCAAGGTAAGAGAAAAAAAACGGCTAGAGACGATTTTTGTGGGGTTTTATGTTTGTTTGTGGGTTTGGGGGTTTTGTTGGTAGGTTGGTTGATGTTTTTTTGTGTGGGTTAGGTTGTGGGTTTGTTTTTTTTTTAATTGCAGTTATGTAGGTTACTTGATCCAGGTTACTAGCATGTGCTAGCTACTACCCTATTCTGCACCTCTAAGGGTTGCAAAAAATATATAGAAGTTCATTTTTGTGAAATTTATAGTTTCTGGAATAGTCTTTAAGCTTCTGAACCTCAGTTGGATTAGAGCTGCTGCTTTACTACAATGCAGGCCTTGTTCAGACATACTTAACAGTTATTTAAGTGCAGGAAGTATATTTAATGATTAGAACACCAAGCTGGTATGAAATTTAAAGCCACAGTGACAAATGCCAGCAATCTAGCGCCATGCCTAAGCTTCTTGGTGCTGTTCATAGGGTCACAATGCTTTAGTGCAACTCTTGATGCAACTTCACTGCCTAATAGAGTCCCTGAACTAGGAGATCAAGCAATTTAAGTTCATTTCTTACCTTGCACAGAAGGCATACAGATACAGGCTCCTTTTCTTGCTGGGTGGTCATACTCCTCCTTGGTCTTTTGGTTACATCTGCAATTGAGCACACCTTATCCAAAGGCCAGTTGTTTCTGCTCTGCATTGCAGCTTAAAAAAAAAAAAAAGTGCTTTCAGTAATTCTATATTCAGACAGTAATTCTAATGTCAGAACTGTCAGCCTCTTGGGCCATCATGCTCAAGCCTGAGACTGGGTGGGGTCAGCCCTTCTCCAGAGAATTATGGCAGCCCAGCCAGTGTCCTGTGAGGAGCTCCTGGCCACATTTCTGCTAGCCAAGTGAAGCATTTAGCTCAGTGCCATTGGTGACTATGCAGAATTTGAGCTACACTGTTACCAAGCGCTCCTGTGGTGTTCAGAATAAATGCAAACATACATTTACAGATTCACAGAATATTCTAAGGGAAAGGGACCAACAAGAATCATTGAGTCCAACTCCTAAATGAATGATACATATGGAGATTGAACCCACAAACCCTGGTGTTACTAGCACCGTGCTCTAACCAACTCAGCTAATGTTCTGTGATTGTGACAGGAAATGAGATTACTGCTTTATTCACTACACTGGTGAAAGTTTTCCATCCCCTACTGTGGCAACAACTACACAAAGAGGATTGGGAGACTTGATTTATTTTTCTCATTAGCCTCATAACTCTTTTATAGAAGAAAACAGAATGGTACCATGATATATGCGCTGAATTAGTTAAATAACAATGGTAGAAAAAGTTGCACTCTTAAACCTCTTTTAAACCTCTTTTTAAACTATACAATCAAGCTCTTATTTCCTTAGCTGCTCTGTCCTCACACTTCTGAGTAGCACAAGACAAGTTTGGATTGTTCCCCTTGCTTTCAGGAAAGGATTATTCTAATCTTAAAGTGATTTTAATCTTTTTATTTAAGCTGTGATTAACTCTCCAGACAGCATCACCAACACAGCTAACACCAGTAGTTACAGAGAAATATCTGACATTGAAACCATATGCTTGGTGCCCTATACCCATCACTGCTGACCTGTCAGAAAGCACTGAGGATGGAACAAGCCAGAAAGCCTCACCACTGCTGGCAGCAGAAGGTCCTGTGTCCAGATGTCAAGTCCTTGGTGTCTCATGAGAAAATCAGTAATGCTAAAAGAGAAGCATCAATAGCTCCGGCCTCAGCTGTGAGTGAACTGCTTTTTTAGACAAAATAAACTACAGATTTCAAGTGTAGAGTCCTTTTATCTACAGAGGAAGTGCATTGCTGAAGTCACCAGAAAGTACAAGCTTATGTAAGTCTAAGGTGATTGTTTCAGTGGAATTTGTTGTTTTCCCCAAGTAAGTATGTCTGAAATCAGTTGTAGAAGGTGATCAGCATGGTATGGGTTGCTGGCAGCAGAGAATGTGAGTATGCTCAGTCCTGTTAAATCTGCTGTCTTGGGGAGAAACCTGAACGTCACCATAAGAAGCTGCCAGAATTTGCTAACAGCTGATGCCTTCTGAAATGCAAATTGTCTGATATCGTTTTCAATGGCATTTAAACTTCATATTTAAACTTCCAATGAGCCGGAGCAAAGTGCAAAAACCAGGAACATGAGGGATTCTGACAGAGGTCCTGAATAATGGCACAATGCAGCATACATTGCCATGAGGTATTAGAAGACTTTCCAGAAACAATCCCTGTTTCATCCATGTCTAACCACTGCTGATTGCGGGCTAACAAAAAGGAATCCCACAGGATGCTGAACATGCCTGGTACTTGGGACAAAGGGAGGTGAGAGAGCCTTTGCTTTAACAGAGCGTTTGGTGTTCAAATGAAAACGGAATCTTGCGATTTCAATGGGGACCAATAGAGGAATCTTTGGATGCATGTCCCTGCCCTTGCTGGCATGTTATGCCTTTTGATGGCTTTCACGTAGGGAAAGATTTTTTTTGTTTCTTTTGTTTTAAGTATCCATGCCATTTTCCTCATATCTTCCCCTCCAAGTTTTGTCTTCCTCCGTGACTTTTTCCCCTGCTTTTGCAACATCTGTGAGCTTAGTTTTGGCATGTTTTGGTCCCTTGCAATGCAGCTTCTTTCCTCACAGCCTGTTTTTTGAAGACACTACAACTCCCGATTTTCTGTTTTTTTCAATTGCATTTCATTTGATCCTATCTCCTTTCCTGAGTGTTTGTAAGCCTTTCTTTTCGCGATCGCAAGATTCCATTTCCCATTCTATGTCCACTTCAAGGGAAAACTGACTTTCATTTGGAGAAAATTTGGAAGAAATAAGAATGGAACAAGGCTGCTGGGGTTACATCACTGGAATAGCTCTGTATAGTAGCTAAACCCTGTCACTGTGGGGTACTTGCCAGTGGACAAATCTGTGTTTGG
This sequence comes from Ammospiza caudacuta, assembly GCF_027887145.1. Classification (NCBI taxonomy): domain Eukaryota; kingdom Metazoa; phylum Chordata; class Aves; order Passeriformes; family Passerellidae; genus Ammospiza; species Ammospiza caudacuta. The sequence goes on along the minus strand of NC_080593.1, from coordinate 32,269,143 downwards.
ATGCATATGTTGGTTTAGTCCATGTGTCTGGCAAAACATCACAGAAGAGTGTATATTGTGTGTATTTCAGCACTTCCATAAGAGCAGAAAACTTCAGCTCCCCATTTGGAGAAAAAGAAAAGGCAAACATAAAGAATAACTATTCTTTAATTACCAAAAGAGCCACAAAACGCCCTGAAATTATTAATTTGTCTTCAGACTGAGGTCCAGCTTTTTGAAAGACCTATGGATCTCTGAAAGTAGAAGGTTCATCACCTTACTCTTTGAGGCAAACCAGAGCATAGGGTCTCCAGGCAATAGTCTTCCTGCATGATTTCTGCTATGTTAAGCTTCTCAGGAAGCATTTCCAGAATATCACCCAGGACCTTCTTGACCTCTTCAAGACAATACAACAGATTCAGTAGAAGTCCCAGCAAATCAACTCTTTCTGACTCTTCTACCTTCAAGTGTCTGATTTCTTCAGAAGAGCACAAATATCTCATTTTCTTAGATAAAAAACAGAGATGCTCCCTCCATCACCTTTGGTGTCTTCTTGGCAACAGTAGTGAGAGGAATGAGTGCAAAGCAATTAACACTTAGCAGCTTCTATTTAGCTTTACATTTTCAGGTAACATTGACCCTTGAAGCCTACTAATGCATTGTCCTGGACTTGGGATGACTGCTGTTACTAGGATACACCCTGGAATTGTCTTGATTTTCAGTCAAGTGTGACTTGATTTTTCAGTCAGTAGTTTGTATTTCTCTAGTACCTAATAGCTTCCATCACCCCCTCCATCACCCACAGTCCTTGCTGTCTCAGGCATTAGGCAAAACACAGCACAGGCACAGACATGCCTCACCCCCAGAAAGAGCTTCTCTCGCCTCAGGCTTGCTCTGGAACTGAGACAGAACATAAATGAAGAACAATTCATAACAGGGCTAATGAGCAGGAATTGAAATCACAGCATTAATGCAGCTCAGCCTCTGTTTCAGCCCTAGCTTTGGCAGACTTAATGATGAATGCCATATGCTATGGTCCAGACTCCCTGAAGTGGATGGGGACTGAGCAAGAAAAGCACAAGCTCCCCCCAGGAGATGAAGCAATGTTTGGCTACTTGCATGCAGAGCTGTTGCATTTCCACCTGCAAAGCCTCCGTGATCTGATAGTGATAAGAGGGGGAAAAAAAGAGAAAGATTTAAAAAAAAGAGTGCTCAGAGGAAAGGGAGGAAATAAAGAAAAGGATGGCGAAACCAGAGTGGCAGTTATAGGGGACTTTAATTAACTCTGGTAAGGATAAGGAACTGAAGGCTCAGTCTCACATCATGTGCCAGGCTTTGGGGCATCTGGACATAGTTTCTCAGACCTACACTCAGAAAGGAGGATGCAGAAGATGGCACAATCTGAAAACAGAACTAGCTGAGATTTGTGATTACATTTTCATTCCCTGCTCCTTTATTCATTTACTCTCTTAAGCACCAGTGATGTTCTGTGCTTAAAACCCATTCTTTTAAATTTTTCTGGAAGGAGTTTGGCTATAATAATGTATCTGTGTGTCTGACATATCTGGACTATGAACAGAACTGCAATGTCCCAGCCAATTCCATATTAAGGGACCAAGCTAATCCTGGTATTGGGGTTGGTCTGTTTAACCCAGCATCTGATAGTTTATCAGTAGGAATGTTATTGTTCTGCTAGACTCCAGGTTCTGTGGTCAGGTGCTGAGGCCAAGAGATGGTCAGACACCTTCCTTGGCCAGGATTCATCTCTTCAGACTACCCAGAAACTAAAATTCCCTGAAAACTTCCTCTTCCTTTACTGCTTGCAGAGGAAGTCTTGGAGCAGCCACAAAGCTCCTGCTCAGAACAAGTTCCCAAGAAGGGAAGCAGTGGGAGAACCTGTGCTTGGGCTGCTCTAGCATGGAAATCCTGCACACCACTGTGTGGCTGTGCTGTGGATGCAGCAGAAAAAGTCAGGACTGCAGGCTAGGAGGGACTTCCTATGCTTGGCACAAGTGGGAAGGTGTAGGAAAGCTACCCTAAGGAGTTTTATCATGCAGGAGATGGGAACAAAAGACAGAGGTCAAGACTAGACTCACCAATTCAACCAACCATGCCTTTTTTCTAGTATTTTTGCTCTATTTGTTTATAAAAATATATTAAAAAAAAAAGTGAGATAGATCCATACCTTGTTTCTCACCCCAAATAAATTCAATGTGAAAAAGAAATTGGTCCAAATATCTTCCTAGTGCATTACCTCTTGGCCAGGTTGGTGCATTATCGCTACCATTAACTCATCTGATCTTTTCTAATTTGATGCCTTCCCTCCACCCCCAGCCCCCAAAATTAAGTCTATTGCTGAAATAACTCAGTAAGATGTGTATTCCACCTGTCACTAAAAGCACTGACAGTACACTGGATGAAGAATTTCACCTCTTCACTGCAGACTGGCCTGATCCCTTTCCCATGGAGATATGGCTTGCTTTTCCAAATGAGAGTTGAAGAGATTATCTGATGTTGACAAGAATCCCATCTCAGCACTGGGGTGCAGTCCATATAGTACAGGGCTTTCAGATGGAAGAATTTCATCTATGTATTTGTGGTATCCATCATAATCCAGATTTGGAGAGGCCAAGAAACATGGTGCCAAGTTCCCCTCCAAGCTGTAGGAAAAGAATAATGTTAGTGGTAATGCTGACACCAGAAAACATTCTCCTGTAGCTACAAGGTTTCAGAAATTTATTTGAAGTTTTTAGACATGACAGCTGCATGTTCTGATACAAGGGAACAGGGTTACCAAAGGATTCCCAGCATAGTTACTATTTGCATAATTTCTGGACACTTCCATTTTCTGTGGGGTTGCTTCTTACTTCATGAGGATGCTTTGCATGTATTTTAAGGACTGTCACTACTCATGCAAGTGTATTTTAAATATTGCAAGTCTGCATCACCTCACCAGCCAAACAAGGATTCTTATGCCATTTTGCTACTTCACTGCATCTCTCCAAGTGCAGGAGTGTTGCATGGGGTTTTGTACTGCTGCTTTGGCCTCAGTGAGGTAGACAGTGGTGACAATTTTATTGGGATTGAAAATTAAGGTCTTAATCAGCTCATTATTGAGCCAAGTACTAATAACTGCACTATTCCTATAGAGCAGGAAGACCCTAACTCTGCCAGGATATTTAAGATAAGACTTGGGACTTTGGATCAGATTAAGATTTATGTAGACAGGATTTGGGTGAGAAATACTCCCAGTGGGCTAAATAAAATAAAAAGTAATAAATAAAATAAGAATAAAAGCTGTAGCTGTCAAATTTATTTTTCTAGACTTCCCCATCTCCTGTAAGAACTTCACTGAATTCAAAGAATTTCTCTGAACTTATTGTCATAGAGCTGCCTGCAATTTAAAAGAGGCTTGAAGTTGTTCTTGCTGAAAAATATTTCTAGCTCTAAGTGGTACTTTTCACAAAAGCTATTTCTTCCTAATGCAGGGTCCACTTCACAAAATCACAATAACATTTAACAGCTTCTGGCATTTAGAACGGTCTACAACAAGCTACTTCTCAAAATAACACCAGTAAGCACTTATTTCTGAAGTCATTTTGGTTCTGCAACCAGCCATTTACCTGTGCCTGAACTTGCACCACTAACCTCACCCACAATAAGCTGTATCTTAAGATGCCACTTTGAAGTAGTGCTGAGGTTTTGAAAAAAGCCCTGTTATTTACCTCGAGTGGAAGATCAATTCTGTCAGACAATCTGTACTTACCAGTCTCTCTCTGCTGGCACTTAAATCAGGTTTTACTGCATTTGTGGGAGTCATGTGCACAGAGGGAGGCTGTGGGTTACTGGGGTATGAAGCAGGAGCTTGCTGCCCTTCTGTCTTTATGACTGCTCCCAGGTGAGGTCTATCAAAGATGACACACAGTGGGTTATTCTAATGGACCCATGTGGAATGAATTTGTAGCTAAAAGAACTCATCATAAAGCAAGAAGATAAAAAGAGAAGGCAAACTCCCCAATGAATACAAAGCCCCACTGCTGATGAAGGACCATCCATTCATTTGGCTGCTAGTCACTGAATGATTTTCTGGTTTTGCTGGTAATTCTGGACTTTAACTTTTTCCAATTACAGCAAGAAACTAAGAAAGAATCTTCACTGTTTAAAATACCAGTGGATCTACACTAAGGGTTGGGTCTCTAAACTTTCCAAAGGGCATACAAATAGTAGTGATTCTGTTCAGGTTTCACCACCTATACTTATTTTGCAATTATTTGAATGAAAGTTCAGGCTTGTGAAGGTTAATGGACTACCTAAAGTACTAAAGCAGTAATTCTTTACTTATCCATAGGCTAGAGGCAGAGCTGGAGCCGACAGGATGAGCTTCCCACCATGCCCCCACGACCTCAGCTGTCGTATGGAGAAATCAGCCTCTTTGGAGGTCAGGAGTACAGTGGTGTTTAGCCTTTCCATCTCCATGGCAACTTACTCTTGGGCATCTTCTCCTGAGCAGTTACTTCCAATTGCCTTCATCTGAGTGTGGCTCTTTGACATATGAAATTCTGCTTCTTTGGGACCAAGGAGACACCAGCCCTCTGCTCTCGCTCACAGCTGAAAGGCAGGCTTCAACCCACTGCCAGGGGTGAAAGGGGCACTTTTCCCAGCTTATCCTGGCTCCACAAATGGCCTACTCACACCTAACATGATAATTTTTAATTTTTTTTCCTCACAAATGAACTTTTCTTTTACCTTTGGACAATGAAAAACAACAAGTCTGGAAAGGGTGCTTGAAAAATCTCTTTGTTGTTTTTAGCAAATTGTGTACAATCAGTTCTCTAAAGTGGCTTCCTCAGCAGCTGAGGAGAAACAGACAAAATTTTAAAACATTTATATAGAGATCAAAAAGTACATATATATAATACATATAGTATATATCTATATTATATATGTGTGTACATATATACACACACCGCTGTATAAATATCCACATTTGTTATTTGTGTATATGAAACAGATTAAAACAGTTTCCATGCAAAACTTCTTAAAATTAAAGTTAAAACAACATTTTCTTTTTGTAGCCTCAAAAATTTCAGCATTTGCTGCTGATTAGAAGCAACTTTGGCAATCTGGCCCTTTGGAGTCATGGATGTTTCACATACACTGCTGTCCAGGATGAAAACTCAATAATGAAATTTGAATAATTCAGTATATGTCAGCTGGTAATAACCTGACAAAGCTACAGAAACAGATGTGAGAGGGTAGCAGAAAATTAGAAACAGTCTTACAAGCTATTTTTCCTATTTTAGAAAGAGTGAGGTGCAAGGAAATGTATAACATTTCCATTATTTTTTGAGGAAGAAAATGTGCAAAGAGTAAGTTAAAGTTCTGAGGATAGTGCCATTCTGGATTGCTGAAACTGGTGAGTTTATCAGTTACATTAGTTAAAGTGCAGTTCCATAAGAGATACTTGCCCATGCCTACCCAAAACTTTCTAAATGGAAGCGCCTTAAAATAATTTTCCTGGGAAAATGGAGACCTAAGTGTATCCAATGTCATTAAGCTCACTATACAAGCAGTGTTACAAAGCACTGAATTCAAGTTCCCAATTAATTGTAGTTGCAAAAGTAGACAAGCAGTAGGACATCTCACAAACCCTTTCAACCAAAATCGGCTCAGTGTAAATCATTGACAAAATTGATTCCCCCACAGCCAGACAAGATATTGCTGCAGGATGGATGAGAAAATGCGTGGTCTTCTCTTTCCCTTAGGTTAAACATACTGTGTTTTCAGAGCTTTAGGTTACATATGAAGGTTCTCACCAGGACTGGGCTGAGGAATTATTGCAGACAGATCCAGCAGAGCCTGCAGTCCCAGGCACCCTTTATGTGGCCACCTTACATGATCTCACCAAGGATTCCTGTGGAACCCACCTGTGGAACAGAATGCATCACTGAATAAAACAAGTCAGCTGCTTAAAGAATAAACCAAAGCTGTTCTGAATAAACACTGCTAAGAGACATAAAAGAAGCCCAACTACTTCCTTTCAGAAAGCTTCATCGTTATACATTTGCATTGCTAGGTTTGGTTTTTCAGCAAATAATATTAAAACCAGATTTCTTTTATTTCAATCCAATGAGAGGTATCTGAGCAAAAATAGAAAGTTTGTGACTAAAACTGAGTAATGGTGTAAAATGCATTATCCAAGCTTTATGTTTCCTACCTTAGGCCTTATAAAAAATCTTTAGAGTAAACCACATTTTCAAAACACTACATTATATGAGAGAACATAACTTTGTGAACAAATGCATGTATTTTCCCATACAGATCTTTAAAAACATAATCCTCATGAGTGACAGGAAGGTAACCTACTGTGCCTTTCTTGGAGGAGAAATAAAAAACTTGTATCTGATTGCAGTCTTTTATATCTCCTCACTAGGGAACGTTTAGTTACTGAAATTCTACATTATTTGAAATTGGGAAGTATTCAAGAACTTTGGTAAAAATTGAATTAATATTAATCCCATTACTGCACCATCCTATAAGCATTAAGTTTATTGTAGAATTCTAGTCATAATGCCATAGAGAAAGCATGTGGTTAAGGGTGGTAAAACATTTTATTCAAGGAACAACTGTCTTTCTCTTTTATTTGGCTTCACAGCATTTGAAGCTTCTTTTTGCTCCCCTTTGGTTTGCAAAATATGCCAGTTTGTGATGAAACCTTTGCAGACAGGAACCTTTACGCCCTTGGGGGCAGTATTTGCCTCCCAACAGTTTCAGTAAAAACTTAATTATAGGCTTTAAATATTACATGATGTGACAGAACAGAACAAGTAAAATAGCTGCAGCTATTCCAGCCTGCTTGCTACATAAACTTGTATGCAGCAATTTGATTATGTGAAATGCTAATCCATCTTTATTTTAAACTGGTTCAAAGAACAAATGAAAAAAAAAATTAAAAAAGCCACTGGAATATAATATGCAGTGCTGCATGCTTGTGATGAGAAGGCTGAATAGAGAATCCCTGTGAAAAATGCCAGCAACTTGGGTTTAGAACGGAATGTTCTTGCAGTCAGAATAAACCTGCTTTTCTCTTTGTCGGCAACAAAAACTCATTTAATGTTTTTCTAATTTCATATATATTTATCTCAAGAAATTGCTTTTTCCTTTGTCTTTTGGAAGAGTATATCAATATTCTAATGCAGTACAAGCTCATTCAGCTGCACACTTCTGGGACATTGATTATACTGGGATAATCAAAGCTGGTGATATAAAAGGGACATTTTTGCGAGTGTGAGAAAGCTGCGGAGTTTGCATTAGAAATATTTTGGGCTGTCAGGTTCACATAATTGCCATTGTACTCTATACAAAACTGGTCTGTTGTACCCAAAAAAACCCCAGAGCCATTGCTGGGTGGGTGGATAATGGGGAGGACAGAATCTACTTTCCCCCACAACAACATCCAGTGACAAGTCCTTGAACACGTGCGTGGGGATCAGAAGGTGGAGGGCATGAGTGGGACAATGAGGCAGGACCAGGCATCCTGTACTTCACATGAAGAGACCTTAGCTATTGCAGATTGGTGTGCTGGAGTCTGTCTTAGAAGCAGGAAAAACTGAGAAACAAGATTACATATTCTCGGGAAAACACTATAAACTGGTGGGAGTTATAACAGAGTCATGGCAATTTCCACTGGCTGATGAGATAGCTCAAGTTGCCCAGTTTATGCTTTCTGGTCAATGCTTAATTGCCTTCAGGAAGTTCTTCCCAAAGGACAATAAATTTATATTCATATGATTTACGTGTGTATATATATATATATATGCACAAGGTCATAGACATGCCTATATACATAGGAACTGACATTTAAAAAAACCTGTTGTCTTATTTCTCTCTTCAATATCTATGTAAAAAAAATCCTCGTGAAACCACAGGGTAATGAATCACTAAGCAGTACAATGAGAAAGGCCAATAAGCAGTATTACCAAGAGGACAGAAATAATTCTTGCTCCTACAGACCTTTCTGGTATTCCCTGCCATCAGAATACTCCCTCTCATTAATTAGCAAAATGAATTATCCGGCTTATGAATTGTGGTTTGAAAAGAACAGCTTAAAGCAGCAAGATTTATTAGCAAAGAAAACTAAGGGTTGGAATAAGCTGATTTCATAGACTTTTTTTCTAAATGGGAAGCATTATTAAATCATCATAATAAAATTAAGCAATTATTTCACTATGACACCAAGTACCACAAAAGGGAAAAACAGCTTGATGTCCTACTAACTAAATAAAGGCTAGTAGGGGTATGAAGACAAAAACAAAATTAATTTCTCTGAGTAAATACAAGCTGGGAGATATGGAGAAAACCATATCATCAAGGGGTGACATTTCTGTCTCTTTTATTTCTTTATAAATATCTCTGAAATTTATTTAAATTACTCAAATGGGAGGATCTATTCAATAATATCCTATATCATTCAGTAACAAATAATTACTGCCTTTTATTTAGACATTTCACATTTTCACATACAGAACTTACACAAATGACCTCAACTCGGTATTTAAACTACACAAGTCTGAAATATGTTGTAGCTCAGAAAAAAAAAATCACTCTTGTATCCTTAACTTTGACTCAAGGGGAACATTACTGAGAAAGTCACAACAAGGTGGCATCCTTAATACATAATAATGACACATTCAGGAAATGCACCATTATTTATACATGTGACGTGCTGTAAATTGCTTCCATCATCAGAGCTAATTGTAGTGATTATTAATGCAGTGTTATGAACTGTCAGAATTGCTGTTTGTAATTACATTTGTGCAAATGCTTCATTACCTGCCTAATGAATTTGGTATATATGCACATGTAAACCCCTGTTTTTGTTAACATAATGAAGGGCATTTTTTTTCCCCTTAGCTACTGATGTGGAACTGGTTTTACCTATATTACAAAGCTCAAGCATCCACTACCAGTAAAAAACCCACAACCCCCCTTTGATATGGTTTATTTTCATACTCACCATCACATAATGCCAGCTACTTAAATAAGCTTCAGGGAAAGAAGTGCATCCCCCTTATTCAGTATAAACATGTGACTGAGTGGAAATTACCTTGATGTGTGGTTACCTGACCGCTTCCTACCTTCTTGTGGGCCTCTGAGCAGTTGCTGAGGATGGTGATACAGACGGAGATCTCAGGTGCTGATCTGGAACCTTCCATTCCAGCCCCAAGGGCCAAACTTCAGCCTCCCAGGAACAGAAGTGGGAAAATTGCACAGGGGAAAACAGATGCTTTTAAATTTTCCTTCTCTGGCATGCAGGTCAGAGGTCCCCTGTCAAAGAAAAAAGGAGTAACTTCTGCACCAGTAACAGGGAGTGTTGCTGAGGGCTGTGCCTGCCTCATCTGCCAAAAGGGAGCACTCACAAGGCTGGAGCTGGAAGCAGAGTGAGAAACAGGTTTCTAAAGAATCAGAGGCTATTGGGCAGTATTTTTTTCAGTAATTCCCAGATACAAAATTGTTAATAGTGACATTTTAGTTCCCAATGTTCCCTAGGAAAGGAGAACTGTTTGGTTTGCTACTGTTGGTTTGCTACTGAAACCAACAAAAACAGAGTCTTTACCTAGAAGCCTATAAATATTACTCAGATAACCACTATAGCTTCTTAGCTAAGTCATCCACAGACTTTATCCCAAGTAGAAAATGTACTAGTTTAACATTTATTAAAAAGCCTTCAAACTCTTTGAAATTTTACACCATTTCCCAAAGGGTCATGTTTGAAATTGAAGTTTAATTTTTTTTGCCTCCATTATTTATAGTGTTAATAGAGAATTTTAGCCAGATGATATTCAGCACAAGCATTCATCTAGTTTTTAAATTATTCTCCATTTGCCTGTAAAACCTGCAGAAATTAATCCTTATGTCTCTGATATTTTTCTATATTTTATCCTTTAGTTTAAGAAGTAATAAACAACAAAATTAATTTTGTTACCCTTGAAAATAATGATGTGTGGAGGGAACATCAGAGGGATCAACTCTTGTCTTTCAAAAGAAAATAGATCATCCTGAGCCGAACAACATGTAGCAGAATTAGGGCAAAGGTAAAGGATTTTATGTCTGACAAAAAAACCTCCTTAAATCAGAATACTGATTTCAACCATGAAAAAGTACAACACAAGTTTCTACCCTGAATAAAACCACAAACCCATGAAATGTATTCCATCTGGATTAAATCATACTTTGATTTTCTTATTGTAATTAAAAAACAAAAAAAAAAACAAAAAACAAAAAAAAAAAAAAAAAAAAAAAAAAAAAAACAACAAAAAAAATAAAACAAAAAAACCACCAACCTTAACCAGAAATATATTAAAGACAGTGTCTGCACAGGAATTTGTGGTAAGCCACAAACACCTATGGCTCAGAATAGTAGGTGAGAAAAGAGAGTTCTCTAAAATGTAAAGCTTAGAAATTGTTTAATTCAAAAATATACATATATATTCTTTCACTAAACACAGACTGAAACAGGACAACAATGTATATGAACCACCTTTACTAAAAATTTAGTCTAAATTTTTCAGCTTTCCCTTAAAAGTATTATAATACTAAGTTATAAAAAAATGGAAAAAATAACAGAGTGCTGTATTAATAGTCAGCTGCTCAGCCACAAAACCACAGTTATTCCTTTCTCACAAATGTCTTTCCAAATCATCCTACACCATCAAAATCAATCCATTTGTAGCTCTGACACAACTTTTTTCTTTTTTTTTCGCCCTTTTTTTTTTTTTATTTTTCCCCTGGCATTGGCTAGTATTCCTTTCTAAAGGAGTTCTTACCCTTTTCACATCCCATGTGTGCTGTGCTCCAGCAGCTCCATGAGAATACCCTGCTGGAAGGCGAAATGTGCAGTTAGGGCTGCCTTCATCATGGTCTGCTGTGCTGATGAGAACAAGCTGACTGCTCCAGCACTGCCACTGCTGCAGGGAAGCTGACTCACAGTGGGCTTGAAGATCTTTCTGCAAGTTCCTGGGGTAGCACACAGGGATAACCAGGGATCTGGAGGGAAGGAGACTGCACACTACCTGCGACATGCCTGTTCTACACATTCTCATGTCTTCTTTCTCCTCCTTCTTCTTTCCACCCACCCAAGCAGAACTTTACACAGGGAAAGAGCAAACGACAAAACAAACAGCACATAACCCTTACTCTTTAATTCCTTTCCTTATGCCTGACTGCAGGAACCCATACAGAGGGTATTGAGCCATTGCCTGCACACCCAGGTTTGTAAATCCACTCTGTGGGAGAGTGGTCATGACCATGCATTTAGACAAATTTAGAGCAGGGCAAAATATGTGAGTACCATCGAATGAAAGAGCTCTGGCTTTAGAGCATGCACAGTTGTTTATTTTTTTCCATAAGTGCACCACTGGCTAAAGCTGGTGCAATAGATGCTCTTTCTATCTTTGTATGCATACCTGTGCATGTCTACATTGAATAGCACAAATGTTTGTGTTATTGCCACACCTTTCCTCCTGCCCAACAGTGATGGGAAACACAGAGGCAGTGCAAGGCACAGAGGGCTGGCACCCTGCAGCTGTTAGGTTAGCTGGGAAACACAAGGGTCCCAAGTCCTGGCCTCCCACTGAATGGTCATCAATGCTACCACTTGTCCCCACAGGGGAAGGAGTAATTAAAGCAAACAAAAGGGAAAAAAATTAGTTTACTTTTACCTGGTCAAAACCATGGAGAGCAGCATGGAAATTAGCCAGCATCCTTGTAGGAGGTTCACCAGTCATTTCAATTGAATTTTCTAGTGTTCCTTGGGGAATTATGTACTTTTCTGTGGTTGGAGCTGGCTTAGCACTGATAAAGACACAGAAATCAGGATGACATAATGTATTTCTCAAGGAGTTTGTCCAAGGTTTTGAACTACTCAGCTACTTAGATGAATATTCTGTTGAAAAACAGTCTATATGGTTATTTTACAAAACCAAATAAATTTGTTTTCCTTAAGGCATTGTTATTGCGACTTCTTAATGGGGTAACAGTTAAGTCATTGTCATTTCTTGGTATGTATTGAGGTTTCACCATTAGCTTCTAAAATTTGATTCTGAAGCTAATGAAATTATTAGAAACTCAGGGTTAAGTAATTTGTGGTTGTGGGTGTTATGACATACAAAGACAAGCATAGCTCAGAAAACACCTGGACTGTCTTTAATTTCTTGCAGAACTGGGACCTAGGTATGTCTAAGACATACCAGGATGAAGACAAAAGTGCTAGACAGAAAAATGGTTCCAGCTATCCTGCTGCTTAGGAAATATGTCTTAGACTACTTCAGGGTGTAGCTGTCCTTAAAGTTCTAAATACATGAAGACAGTGGAAGGACACTGATAGATCAGAGAAGAGTGTTATAATGGAAAAGTATCTGCCTCCAAAGTACCTCCTGGTGAAAAACAGGAATATTGAGAAAGATTTAAAATGTGGCTGGGCTGAAGATGTTTTAAACACACCATCAGCCCACACTCCACATTTCTTTGTTACAGTACTAACATTTCAACTCAAATTGCAGCTCATCCACGAGCTTTTCTTTGGCCCTTCACTGGTGTGCCAGAACCTCCTGATTGTGCTGGCAATCTCCATGCAGCACAGGAGGAATTACAGCCAAAGAATATAACATGTCACTCACACCCTGGCTGCTGCATCACTTTATTATGAGTTCTGCTAGGGGAATATTCCCAAACTGTCCCTCACCATGTGGAAAAAGGAATAGAGGGATGGAAAGAAAGGGAGATTTTTATATCACATGACATGATTGCATTCTGTCAGCACCTGGATTGTCATATAGGCTGCATCCATTGAATACAAAGTGCAAGTGATTAAAGCCTTAATATAATAACAAAATAAACATTCAATGTATCAGATATCTGAATTTGAGATATTAACTATGAGCAACAGAAGAGTGCAACTTGACACAAAAAAACCTGAAGTCAGTCCTTCTGCCATTTTGCCAACCACTGTGCCAACTGCCTTTGCAAGATCTGAAGCCAAAGTAATTTTTAAAGTCAGAATCACAGGGGTACATTGGTTTGTTTTTTTTCTTTTTAATACTTAATTATGTACTCTCTAGCCTCCAATAAAATTCATGGTAAAATACCTTTATTTTTTGCTGCAATTTTTTTTTTTTAAATATAAGCTTACAGGGTTTTTAGGCCCAAATGCAGAAGACTAAATCTTGAGAAACACTGAGTGCATCCAAGTCCCAAAAGCTCTAGCTAGCTTAGAGCCATTTGGGATTTGGCCCAACATCTTCATGAAGTTTCCTTTCAGGCTTCCCACAATCCTTCACTATCAAAAACCTTTACAGCAAAATTGTTGCCTCTCTCCTCCCTCAAAAGCCAGGCATAACAGGCTGGAAAACGGAGCAGGTCTGTATTCCCAGAAGCTCCTCAGAAGTTCCCCATCCATCCATGCAGCTTCAGGCACAACACTGCCTCTGCCATCTCCCATTATTTAATTCTGCCCCCAGAGCAGCTGAGAACCCTGATATTCCCCCAAAACCAGCATGATTCTTCCCTTCACAGCATTTCTATGCAGGGTTATTCTCAGACTGGCATGATTAGCTCACTCACAAAGATCTATGGTCAAGCACACTTCCAGTTTCATTGCTGACGAAGGGGGCAGTTTGTGCATGCTCCCACAGTGCCCAGCACACCAGGGCCCCTCATTAATCCCATGGTGGTTTTGTTTCATCTGGCAGTAAACGCTGACTCCAACACATCTCTTCATTTGTTGCAGGCAACCTGGTTGGCAGACAAAGCAGGCTGCTGAGGTTAAACCAGGAGAGAACCACCCCATTCCCATAGCCACCTTAATGTCAAGGCCTGGAACATGCACTTGTCATTTGGCTTCAGGGCTGACAGGCTGTCACATACAAACATTGGCTATTGAGCATAAAACACTGGGGAGGGAGCATCTTTTTTCAGTGGCATTTATGGTTGCTGTGCTCCTGTTCACTCTGTTACTGTGCTGGGAAACCACGGCTTGCCAGGGCATCCCACGGATCTCTTTGTCCACTGCAGAGCGGGTTCTTGGTCCATACAAAGCTGGCCAAAGCCGTGGCTGCTATCTCAGAAAACCAGCACTCCAGGACTAATTATACAGCTTCCCCAGGGACAGCCAGACCCCTTTCATTAAAGTCTCCATTGTGGCCTGCTGAATGGAATGGGAGCTCTTAATTAGGCGGGGGAAGGGTGTGCCTGAGGGCACTCCTACCCGCCCACCAGGGGCTTTCTGTGTTATCTCTCCTGCTCCGCCTGGGAGAGCGCACTGTTCAGCAAAAAGTGACACAAACCCTATTAATACGATGTTTATCCTGATACAACCAAAAGCAAAAGCAAACGCAAACAGAACAAGATCATTTGCTTAGAACTATTACTGTTTAGAACTTTTGATGTAATCCACCGCATATTTTGTGTTCTGGGAACATCCCCCCAGCTGAGGAGGTATTCCCCACCAGAGAGGCAGTTTGACACTCACTTGGAAAAAAACCCAATGGCCATGTGGGGCAGCTTTCTTGAGTGCCTCCTTTGCAACCATCTCCCGCTTTTGTCCTAGAGACATCTTACAAAATCTTCCAGGGTCTGTAGTGAACCCGAGCTTTTTGCCTGCAATAGAAATAATTGGGGAAGGGTGAGTGATGGAGGGGGAGGAGATGGGAAAATTAGCAGAGCAAAAAGGAAAAAGAATGATAATGCCCCCATTAATTTCACTATCACTTGTGCAATGCATATTACTTCCTCTGAAGCACTTCACTAAACCCTTACAATTTCAACAAGCAAAATTGCGAGCTCTCAACAGTGGCCTTATTTCTGGTATTAGAAAAAGCCTGTAGAAATCTGTTCCCTTGGTTTTAAGATAATGAACCTTTTGACATTTTGATAGATGCTCAGCATTGTTACTGAGCTTTAGAAACTCTTATGGGGGGTACAGAGCAATTCCCTCATGAAAAAGGGAGCAACATGTGGTAGATATCACATCAGTTTTTTAACTGATTGGTTCAGTGGGTAAATGCACAAGCCTCTCACCTTGTGGGGCCTGAGCTTAAATTGAGCACAGTGAGGTCACAGCTGTATTAACCTGGTATTCTCACTATTGTCTGTGAGGAATAGTAATCCTACATATAAAGCCTCAGAGCCCTATACAATTGAATATAGTTTGTATAATGACCATTATTTAGACACAGGGGGCACAAGATTACATGAGCGTGGAGAAAATTGCCCTCTGGCCCTCATCTAGTCAAAAGGTAGAAAACAGCACAAAGGAAACCTGCATTATGCCAAGCAGAGGAATGTTCTAAAAATTTCTTCATACTGTAGTGCTTATGGCCTTACACTTTTCATCCATCCCATTGCAATGGATATGGTTGGGGTGGAAGAAACTTCAGAACTTGAATCTTCTGCTGAGAACAAACTGTGCCCAATTTCCCCACAGTAATGCATATCCCATCCCAGTGACAGATGAATCCAGAAGGCTTTGTTCTGTTCAGTAAAGAAAATATAACTACACATACACTTCTAGAAGAATATACACACAAGCATGTAACCATACACCAGTTTATCCACATTTCTAGCCCTGTATGCCCCATTTAACTTTTGAGCTCAATTGTTCTTTGTTTAATGGGGGACAGTTAAGTGGTCCTTGAACCAGAAGCAAATAAGAGGCTTATATAGGGTCTCATGATCTTCAAGTGGGCCTAGTCCTGGAGACAGGACGAAAAACACAGGAGTGGCTGGACTGCTCTCTTCTTAGCATTTTCTAAATCCGTCACTGTGCTTTTTGTGTACCTTGAAACAAGATTTTTCTCCACACAACTTCTATACATGTCAAGACATCCGCTAACACAAAAGATAGTGCCTTGATAAGTACTTGAGGTCTGCACCATTCTCAGACTCGAGCGTATCTGAGACTGATGGTCATTTCATCAGAGAAATCATCAGGAGAGAGAACTGAAGGCAAGAAGGGAAGCAGGTGGGGAAGCAAGAGAGAAGATGATTTTTCCCATTTCCCTGCAGGATAGTGGCCATATGACTGAAGAGAGAAACTTCTGAATAAAAAGCACCTCATTACATGCAAGCAATACTGTCACATAAAGCTGGGGCAGTTGGGCAAAATAAATACCTAGGACTAAGCCTGCCTTCTCAGAAGTCATGTAAAAATGGTGACTGTGGGATGTGGAGCAACAGGCCCATAGGACCATCACTTCGGACTGAAAGACAAAACCAGCACAACTGGAAAACAAATGTGTCAATATTCACAGCTGAAGACATAGAGAGTCCTTCTTGGTATCATAGAACTTTCAAAAGGGAGATTTGAGAAATTGTCATCCTGTGGAGTTACCTACCAGCTCTAATACCATAATGAGAACTAACACTGAAAAATACATTTATAGTTGTTAAGAGGATAGCTTACTGTATGCCTATTTATCAATGACTGTTCTCCTCAGGCATCCATATTCAGTCTAAAAGAAATCACAATCACAGCTCTCCAAATATACTCGTGTTTTACCACACCACCTTTTCATAAACTTTTCATCGGGAGAACAGGCTGTGAAGGACCACAGTAATGGATCTCAAATTCTGGTTGACCACCCAGTTCTAGAAGTTATTTACTTGCTTCTCAAGAGCTGAATTTGTCATGCAAGGCATTACTCTCACACACACTTGCCCTGAAAAATGAACCCTCAGATTTCCTACCTCAGAGCAATACAACATTCTGTCCTGGATAGTATTACTAGTTTCTGAAAAAAGCTTTTTTTCTCCTTTTTTGGATATGTTGAGTCCACTCACTTCTTCCATTTCTCTGTGGATCTTTAAATATCTTTAGCTACCCCTCTGAACACATCCATCACTGCCATAGCCTGGAAGCATGCCAAATACAGATGTTGTACCTTTTGCATGATGACTGAAACAGGATGACACTGATAATTTTTGAGTATGTAAAAACCCCTAGTGCAACCAAGGAACTCAGGACTTGCCTTAAAATACTAAATTACATAAATAATACACAATACA
Organism: Ammospiza caudacuta; assembly: GCF_027887145.1. Lineage (NCBI taxonomy): Eukaryota > Metazoa > Chordata > Aves > Passeriformes > Passerellidae > Ammospiza > Ammospiza caudacuta. Next base: position 32,252,103 of record NC_080593.1, on the reverse strand, counting down.
GGTGACTTTAAGTTGTTAGAAACAGTTCAACAGTTACTGCCTTGTGCTGTATTTCTGGTGCAGTTGACTTTGCTGATTTGATTTTCTTTACAAGTTCACTGTGGTCTAGGAGACTGCCCTGGCAGCTGACAGGCTGTCATCCTCCAGCTGCCTGAGCTCAGTCAAAAAACCCTTCTGGCTTCTTGGTGAGGACTGACAAACAGAGGGAAAAATACCATTGTGTTTAAACAACCACAGCAAGAAATAATGTTTTATAGCAGTTGTGAGCTATATTTTCTGTTTAATTACATCAGTTGATTTGATTTAATTTCTGAAAGGCCAGTTTGCCTTCCATCCCAGTGTACTAGATCTGAGGTTCTGCACACCCAAAGTGAGAAGGTTTAGGCTGTCATGCACTAGAACTTTATCTCTCTCCTAGTGCTCTTCCTCCTGACACTACACAAAAGGACTGTGATCTTGTCAGGGATGGCCACTTGTAATCTATGTGGCAGCTGAGAAAACCAGAGACTAGCACAAGGCTGAAGAACCTCACTTTGGCAGCAAACAGAGTGGGAAAACGTTGTCGTAGTCTGCTCTGCTGGACTGACCTGCTGACCGTGCAAGAGCTTGACTGGTCTTGTGGGGAGCTCTCAGTCAGACTCACACCAAAACCCCGGGTGATACAGGCCTTGTAAGCATGCAGTCCCAGGTGGAACAATGTGCAGATGCAGAGGTAAATGGACAGCTGTTTTCAGATCTCATTCTTCAAGGAGTAATTAAACTCCCTGACCCAGTTTGCCCTTGCATGAAGCAGGAGTACCTCAAACAGGTGGAGCAAATCTTTGTGGACTAAGTTAGTTAATTACATGAGATAACTGGAAAGACACACTAGAGAAATAGGAGGTATTTTTGCTATTAATTTCACACCCCTAAGTATTTTCTTTTCATGTTTTATCTCATAGATTACATCCTGTCCAAAGTCCTTCCTATAACCACATAAAAGCATTTCTCCTCATACTATACTATATATTGGTGTGACTGCAGCAGCCACTGAACTGCATCCCTGCAGGAATAAATTGTGATTTATTAACCAAATGCCCTAGCTCCTCGCAGTGCCATTATATCCTTGTACAGACTGGCATGGAATTTTATTTACAGTTATTGGCTCAAGATCGCCGAAGCACAAAGCACTGTAGAGGGCTCTAAACCTGCTCTGTAAATTAAATGCAATGCAGAGCAAACCAAGTGGTAGAGAGAAGTGTGGGAATAATATAAAAAAAAATTAAATTTCTAGCAGAGCTTTAGGTTAAGACAAGCCCTTTAGGAGCACAGATTTAAATGAATCAGTGAAAGAACCTTCTACACTTTCCAGACTCTTAAAATCTTTCTAATATGGGCTTCTAACAAGTACAATACAGTGGATTCAAATAGAAATATTAATTCTTGACTTAAAATTCCAGAGCAGGCAACAGACAAATCAAAATATAGTCCTAACCTTATGTTTTTTTTGAGTCTTGCATTAACAACCTCAGCCAACAGCTGTTCTTCCAGCCTGTCCCTGGTGACAGTGAAATTAATGAAGGTGGTCTGAGCCTGCAGTTGTGGCTTGTAAGTGAGGGTTAACCAGTTTAGTGTGAAGGATGAGATGAAAATTCTTTTTGAATTCACATTTTTTGTCTTCAATCTTGGTGCACCTGGGAAAGAATAAAAGGCACAAGAATGGGGATCTCACTAAATTAAAACCTCATAGGTATCTCAGATTGCAAACAATGTGTACTGTATGATCTTAACAGCATAGCAAATCCACGCAAGCCAAACTTAAGGGGCCTGAAACTTAAGAAACAAAATGAGGATGATTGAACACACCAAAACTATAAGCTGAATACACAGAGTATTTCTTAATTTTTGTCATTTCATTTATATAAACAGCAGACACAGGGAGATTATTCACTGCTGTACTGGAGTCTGTGGCTTAGGCATAAATGTCTATCATCATAACTTACCAGAAATTTAGGAATGTTTTCAAACAAATGCCAATGTGATAGTTGTTAGTTTTTGCTATAATTTCCTTAAATATATGGCCTAAAAAACTACGTAGGGACATGTATTTATAAGAAATGGATAGACTAGAGGAGAGGGAATGGCTGGCAACTGAAACAAAGAACATAATGATTTTTAAGGTAATATGCTAAGTGTTTCATTCCAAATTAATTATTTGTTGGATGAAAGAATGAGTTATCCTAGGTCCACCTTTTATTTACTGGAATCCCTTACTGAAGAGCTGTCATTTCCTGATCCCTTCATCCCTTCAGTGAGGGGTGAAGCCTGTCACTGCCACTCTGTGCCATTTTGAGGCCCAGCCGGAAGGCAACATGAAGTTCACCTATTTCAGTGGCATAGAACCAAAAAAAAAAAAATTGAAAATAACTTGTAGATTACAGTGTGTGCCATGTGTCTGGTCTGGTGGGACCCAGTGACACAACTCTTTGTCATTGACTTACCCAGTGAACAGCGTGTCAATTTTCAGGATTCACTTTCCACAAGCCTAAATCCAGTATTTTCTGTACAGCAATGGTTTTGAATGTTCTCTGCCAAGAAAGGAGATTCAAATATTAGTAATAAAAATCTGTTTTAAAAAGGGCTAAGAGAACATTCATAACATGGAACATTTATAACATGAACTCTTCATAAAATTCAAATTGGCATTTGTTAACTCAATTTTCAAACTGATTGCATTAACATAGATACTAAACACTTGAATGAGATTTATGAAAGTCACATCAGGACATGAATAAAAGAAGTACTTTCTGTAGAAATTTTAACATTGCTTTGTTTCTAGGCTATCACAGGGCATTGCCAGAGCCAGGAACACAGGTTTCAGCACTTAAAAACCTTGCCTGCTTCTGACATGCCCTTAGCTATAAGATATAGGCTAAGCATAATGGTGTGCTGAGACCCTTCTGCATTTCACCAGGGAGAAGGAAGAAAAGAGAGCTGCTTATGATATACTTTAAGTGAATTCCTGAAGGAAACTTCTATGTCTAGTGCTGGGAAACCCATGATTCTACAAAACTCAACATCAGACATGTATATTGTATAATACTGCCATGCAAACTACTGGAGATGGGTTTTCCAGGCTTATGCTTGTATAATATTGCAATAATTTAGCCACATGATCATATGTCCTTTAGATTATACAGCCTGTTTCAGGCAGACATGAATTCACTGTCCAGTTCTGCAACATGGTCTCTCCACAGCCTTCAAAACTGACTGCAGCTGGAGGGAATAAAACTTGACATGGAGATCACGATTCTGCTTTGCTTTCAAAACACACACACATACACTGATGAAACAAGAGCTCTGACAAAAGACACTTTCTTCAGTTTGCTTTGTCAGAAGAACAACCTTTGCTAAGGGAGTCATGCTATGTTTCAGAACATCTATGAGGAAATATAACAAGTTTTAGAGTTTTGGATTAAAATATTTCCTTTAGGAGTTCTCAATTCACAGAAGCAATAAATAACCAATTTCTGTGATTATCACCTATGAAAGGCAAAACCTACATAATGACTTGGTGGGTTTTATTACTGCAGCTGTTGTAGGTTTTCTGTTAATTAGAGATTTGGGAAAAAGAAATGTTTTGTTATTGCTCTTGCACTGCTCAAGAGTGTAAGCAACAACGATAAACAGAGAGGTGGGGAACCCAGTAGGATGACTTAATTTTTTTTTCAGTAAAATAGCTCTGTTTAGAGTTTAATTCTGGATTATGAAGAAAAATTCTGTATTATGAAGAAATGCAGCAAAGCAGGCATGAATAATGGAAGTCCATGACAGAAGGAATATCAAAAAATAGTCACCAAAGAAATTTCTAGAGACAAGTTCTATTTTTGGCAATGTTTTCTTCATAATGTCCTATTCCCTCACCTGCAGCAGATAGAATGAATGGAACTAAAGCACCACTCTACCCAGAAATAGACACAGCATCTTTCATGTGAGTCCCAGCTCCCTGGTACTTAAGAACAAACAAAGTAAATTAAAAAGAGATTGTTCCCCACTAGTGTTTTTTTTCCTGTTGAAATTCTCATAGATTTTGAAAATAAAGTAGATTAAGGGATTCAAAAAGGATTTAAAAAGCTTTAAAAAACCTGTATATGCCTTGAGCAAAAACTATATTTAGCCAAAGCAAATATAAAAACAAATAAATTCCAGGAGATAACATGAGCAATCAGCTATGAGAAGACTGGGACGTGTGTAACATCTTGTCTGATCTGTCAATCTTGATTGATTGACACAAAGATCTGCTATTCCCTTGTGTATGTTCTGCCTTAGGTAACAATGCCTAGGTCTTGCAAAGGCAGGAATTCATGAAGGGGAGAAAGTTTGAATATAGGAACAAGGCTTCATATAATGCAATGGCTTGAGAGTTTATGCAACATCTTTTCTTATGGGACACTCTCATGCAACACAAAATTAAAGCATACCTTTCAGGACAGCAGTTCTCCAAAACAGACCATAACTCTACATGGTAGAATGGTGGGATAGCTTCCTGTAGTGAGATGTTTTGGATCAGCTCAGCAAGAATGAAATAAGTGATAAATTTTTGGACTGGAAAGTACAGGGAAACAATATTTTTCAATGGGAAGAAAGAGGGATAAACACATTTTCTAGAGGAGCTTTCATTCAGTTCCCGCTGCTTAAAATTAAAAGCTTCTGGAACCGACTTGCAAACCCCAACGAGTAATGTAGAGAAGGAAGCTGAACAAATCAGGTGAAAACAAGCACAGAATGGAGCTGTTACCAGGCAATCTCAGTAGGCAAACTGTGCAAGTTGGTCAAACTAGTTCAGTGGGAAAAGCACTGCCTTGAAGCTGCACAGCTGACAAGATGTTCAAGGCAAGGGAAGCTTCTCCCTGTGGAGAAAATGAGCAAATTTTCTTGCTGTTTCATGAATAATAGTCATGCCTCATAAGAATGGAAACTTGTTCATACAAGCTATATTTGCACATAAATCAAACTTCAAGACATCTTAAAAAACCTCTTAATAACCTAATCTTGCAGCTGAAGAGACATGACTACCTCTTTGTGACTGTGCAAAGGAGTTCAGCAAGGTAACACCTCATGCAAATGCAAATAGGAGCTCTATGAACAATGAATTTATTCCTCTGTCTCCTCTCCTATGAGCCAAAATAACATTGATCTGCCATAGTTAATGCTCCTAGCCAGTGATTTCCAAAAGAGAGGGAAACAGGATAGGACACACACAGGTAAAAATTCAAATAGTAAGGACCATCCATACCAAACTTACTCAATGCACAGTTTCTTTTATAGCAGGTGAAGGCCAAAACCCAACACCACATAGACTTGGTACCTGTTTACTTTTATGCCTTGGTTTATCTGCTCCAAAAAAATCTAAGTATTTTCATCTTGGGTAGTTTTTGCCTACATTGCTAATTCGTTGTACCCAAATTTTACTTATTTTTTGTCTTGTGGCTGTCATGCTTACATAAAGCTATGTACTACAACTGATATTTTCTTAAATTGTTTTATTAATTTTTTTTCCTTTCTCTTCCTTCTCAAAACAAATATCTTGAAATATTTTAACAAAAATCTGAGCATTTTGAAGCAATTTTGAACATCCAGGCACAGTCTAAAGCGCATTAGAAACAACTGAGCAGTTTTGTAGTTCCAAAATTGAAAATAAAAATGTTTCCAAATTTGAACACCCAAAATTTGCTAGGCTTCTAAATATGTACTAAGGCACTTAAGCAGGAAGTCTGCTTTTCAGCGATAACAAGTACCTTTAGTTCACCCTATTGTGAGCTGGTTTTGAGAAAATATAAATTTATTCATTTGAAGTTCTCCAAGGCTGAGAATTTCTTTTGCAGGCTTCATTCAGAAACCAAGAGCAGGTGTTGCAGAATATCCAGGAGAGCAACATAAGAACCATCTTGCAAAGAAGGAAGGGGAGAGGTACTCTTGTGATGTGGTTCACAAATCAGCAAGTTCTCTAATAAACAGGCCAGTAAATTTGCTTTGCAAGGAATACAAGTTGATAAATCTCCCTAGCTATGCTTTCTGTCGATTGATATGATAAGATATATTTTACTTAAAATTAGGATTGTCTGAAGCTCAGTGGATTTAATTATTTGTAATTATCCAGTTGTTGTCAGTATATGGCCATTTTATGACAGTGGTATCCACTGTGTGGGTCAGGTTCAACTGTACATCTTTTCAAACACAGAATTAATGTACTATTGATGAAACCATTACTAGAACCAAATTAAAGTCTGGGCTGATGTATTGGTCCATGGGGTGCTGTCAGACATGAAAGGAGTAATTAGTATTCATTACTTCATACTCTGCAACATTCCAATTATTAATGAACTTCAACTGCTGGACTGCACCATATCTATCACAAATACCTTCCTAGTCTTTCTTTATTAGGAAGAAAAAATTCAAAGTACCTGACAGAACTACTAAAATGAAAAAACAACAGAAATTAATCAAGAATGAGGCAAACTCTGCTTATTTGGAAATAAATGGGGTATATATTGTGTGAGTACATATATATTGTGGTGTATATATATATATATATATATATATATATATATATATATACACGTATATATATTTATACACACACAGGCACATGTGCCCATCAAAGGTGAGTTGTGCCCCTTCAATCAGGCACAGAATGCCACATAAATATTCAGCAGAATAATCTATTTTTGAATAGTTTCATATGTTTGGTTTTGTGTCCACATACACAGCTTCATTGTGCGATGTGGAACCCTTTGCTAAATAAATGCAAAGTTATGTTGCTGTGACCCTTGTCCTTTTCAATCTGACTTCTCTCCGTTATTTCACATCCCTTCACATCCTCCCATTCCTCAAAAGTCTGTTACCTTGTGAAGATTCTGATCTCTTTTAGACCAGTATAATACTAATTTTCAGTAAAGTTCCTTCACTATGGATTCTGAAAAGCAAGCTGTATGCTCTATCTCTGAAGCACTTCAAATACAGCTACAGAGAAATGCAACAAAGGGAGATCATTCTAAGTTCTCACAGCACAGGGCAAGAGTGCATCTTCCAGGAGTTCCATGTATACAAGGAGATTTGAGCTGTTTTTTACTGCTTGGATTTACTGTTCAGGCACCAATGCTTGAAATATAGGGTGGGAAGGAGGGAGAAAAATCTTGGGTAAACTGTGCAAAATAAGATAACTTCTTTATTTATAATATTTTACATATTTTCACTTTCAATAATGTGAAGCTGTGCAAGCACTCTAACCACTCGTTGACTAACATGTGAGATCCATCCAGAAATGCCCCAGAAGTATGTCTGGCTTTATATCAGAATAAAGATCATATTCTCCAACATGAAAAATCTAGCTTGTTAATGTGTTGCTTGCAAACAAAAATAGAAGAGAGGGACATTTTCAGACTTAAATTCATGTTTGAGCAGAAACATGGCATTTCAGTTCATCAGATGAAATATTCAATGAGGTTTAATAAGTTTACTCTTGAGAAATCACTAATCAACATTATTCTTCAGGCTGACATCTGCATTGAGGACTCAACAATTTCATCTGAAGTTTTTGTGAAAAGTTATGGAAGACATTACAGACTGAAATTCTCTTGCGCCTAGTACAAACTCCTTTATTTTCCTTATTGTCACCCTGAAAATGTGTATCTAAAAGGTGCCTAAATAAGATCTTAAGAAATATTTTTAATGGTATTTTTTAAGTTTAGGGGGGAAACTGAGCAGGGATTAACACCACTGTGACATCTGCCACGATGAATTCATGACCAGGATCAGCTGAACTGGTTTGATGCATGGGAGGCTGGCAGCAATAACAACATAAACAGTCCCCACCTCTGTCTTACTTATTTCTGCCCTGTGTCCTATCATATCAGTTTTTCCTCGTTTGTCTTACTTTTCAGGGTTCTTTTTTGTTTGTTTGTTTGTTTGTAGGGTTTTTATTGTTGTTTTTTTTTTTTACTGGTTTTCTTTTTTAAATGGAGGGGGGCATTATGGCATAGTGAAAGTAGAGTTTTCTTAAGCTGATATTGCAGCAGGAAACCCTTTATTGTTAAATCCAAATCTACCCCTTAATTTCCAATGCCTTCTCCCTTGCTGTAGATGCCTAACATGGAAAGGAAATACTTTCCTTTCTTTTAGCTGAATTATAATATATGCTACTCCTTGTTTTACTAATATTTTTAATAATAAAGTAAAGCATTTCACTCAAGTTTGAGAAACACACACATATATATAGTATTTTGAGTCCAATTTGGAAACTGAGAACATAATTTTGCTATCTAATCAGATGCAGATACTAACATCTTAATATCTACTCATCTCCAGATTTTAGCCATTGCTATTTGAAAAGAAATAATTTGTTACATGAGGAGTTGAAGCGCTAAGCAAAATGTGGCAATCAAAGCAATATAGATCTAGTTGTCATGGAAAAATTCTGATTACTCAAGCATACATGCCTTCCCTTTTTAATTGTATGTCTTCCAAGCAGAGGATCAAGTATGGGATCAATAGAGTCACACATGTTTTCAATTTATACAGTCTTATCAAAAGCCAAATCTCTTTCAATGGTCTTTAGAATACTTTACCTGAAAAAAATAATTTCCCCCCCCTTCAATATTAGATAAATACTGGTTGTAGAAAGATTTCCTTTATATAATATAAATGACAATGTTTTTCTAAAAGCATGTAGTTAAACCACGGAAAACTGTTCACAAAGAATTGTCCACTATTTAGGAGTTTGACAGTTTTGAGTTCAACATCTTTCTACCTATGGTCTTGCTATTCCTCATATTAAAAATTATATATATATGTTTTATTTCTTATAAGCAAATATGGAAATATGGAATATTGACATAGAAATGTTGGGGGAGCATATATCTATATCTATATTTATATATGTATTTATCTATATCTATATCATCTATATCTATCTCTATCTTTATATATATTACTGTGTTACAGTTTTTGGTATATACTCATTTAAATTATAAACGCTTCCTTGAAGGACTTCAAGAACAATTAGAATCTGAATGACTTAGGAGAAATCTGTTTCAATGGGCATGGAAAAAGGAGTAAATTATGATGGAAAGATAAGTAATTAGACAATATAGCTTGACGGAGCTGTGTACTCCTGAGTGTGAATGAAAAATCATGATTATTTGTGAGGGGTGGAAAAAGAATGAAAAACATTCCAGGACAGATGAGGGAAAAGAGCTGATTCGAATGAGCAGACAGGCTAGATGATTAAGACCTGTTTTAAAACTCAGGTATTACTATGACCATTTTGTGTGTTGTGTAATTGTGTGTTACATCTGGAATTTAGTAGAAAATACTCTGAACACCCTTTGAAATGAAGCATTATCTCCCTAAGTCTAAGTAAAGAAAAGAAAACACATGAGGAGATCAGTTACTTGCCAGTGTTATCAGTTAACATATAATTCAGTCATAAGTATAAGAATTAAAAATATGTTTGTTTACCAGGAAATGACCCGATATTGGTTTTTGCCTTGAATGCTGCACATGCACGTGAGGTGCATATGCTGGGGTCTGCTGACCAAACTGTAGAGTATAAGTAAGGTTTTACCATCAGGCTTTGCACTTTACCTGTTGAAAAAGTGGTTTGACCCACACAAGAAGTGCACATCAACCTTCACTTCATTTCCTCCTCATCACTTGAAAACAGCATAAGAAGGGCACCTTTTCAAGCACAATTTTAAAAGGAAAATGATGCTATAAATAAATGAGCAGAATTGTTGTAATATTTCAATTCTTTAAGTAAGTGCATTTCAACAAAAATCCCTTATGGAAATTAGGGGAACTTGAAGGCAGTAAATGCAAAAGCCAATTCCTCAGCATGTATATATCCTTTCTGTCCTAGATGTACGACTTTAAGGTCAGCTCCATATTTATTCTTTACACATTTAATTCCCTGTTGCTGGGGATCTATCATCAGAGGTCAGCACTCACAGTTTGTTAGAACAGTGGTGTTTTCTGTTGACATCCTATCCCATTCCTTACTCCATGCCACAGCCGTAGCATCATCCCTCAATGTGGTGAACTGGGTCCAGGTCTTCTGTCACAGGAAAAGGAGCCTTAGAATCAGAGTGGAATATTATCATCCAGCAAGGTTACCAAGCAGCAAGACATGACTCAGTGCAATGCACAAGACAACTGAGGAGGATATAAATTAAAGTAAGGCAGAAAAGTAAGGAGGATCCCTGTGGAGTTTCAGATGAAAGGAAAGTGATGAGAAGCAGTTTATCATATTTATAACAGCCTTTACAAAAGTGTTTTCTCTTAAGACATTTACTTCATAAAAATATTTATAGTTCAATAAAGTAAAAAATGCATCATATATTATAAAAGTCATTGTATTCTGATATTGCAAATTAAATGCTTCTGTATGCTCTGAGCACCTATTTCTGGAACATAAATCAGTATTTATCCACGCACACACAAAAAAATAAAATTATTAAAGCAGGATTCCCATGGCATCTTATTAATATAGCTCCCTACCCTCAAAAGCAGAGAATGGACCCATCTCCAGGGGCAGAGGCAGCCACGGAGCTCCCTGTGGGGCAGCAACTGCAGCAAAGCTCTCGTGTGAGTGCCCCTTCACTAAGGGGGAGCTGTCACAGAGCAGCCATCTCACAGCCACACCTCCTGAGTGCCAGCCCCTCACAGGCACTTGCAACGAGAGGAAATAAAATAGAAATGGAATGCCTGAAATCAGTGCTTACCAAACAGGTTTGGGTGGGAAGAGAAATGCCTAATGCAGCACAACAGAATGAGAGTGAAGAAATAAGTTGTTTGGAACAAACAAGAGGGGCTGGTGGAAGTGTAATAGAGGAGCTATAGCACATGCTTGGAATAAATTTTTTTCCTTACTGAAGTAAAGGGCAAACCCCCACCAAGTCCTTCATGGTGTTATTGCAGGCTTCCTTATTAGTGATTTTTGGATTGAATTCAAAAGCCATAAATAAAGGAAAGCACTGCATCATCAGTATTAAATCTGAACTACCTCCTCCTCCCATTCAGAAGTATCTTAAAAAGTCTTCCATCAAAATTTCCTTTCTCCCTGGACATGTCTAGTCCTCATTGCTGGCTTTTAGACTGAAGCTTCTTTTAAAAGTACACACTGAAACAAAAAACAACCTCCATGTATATGTGACAGTTATTTATAATAAAAATATTACATATATTTAAGGTGAGCTAAATCTGCACAATTATTAGTAATAAGAGTGGCACCATACCTCTAGTGCAGCTTCTGTGGCACGATGTCATAGTTACCATAGTATTACAGAACACATACCACCTTAAACTGTCTAACTCTTGGTTCTAATCTCTGACCCCAAAATAAACCTAACTTTTGATGAATGTGCTGAATATACAAGCACGGAGGTCCCAGCAGGCATACACTCCCTTCTGCAAGCATGCAATATATCTATCTCCCATGTGTAACATGTTCATCTAAATACATCAAAAGACTGAATACATTATTTGTTTTATCTCTGGACTGTAAGACAACCAATACAATAATTTCCACAAGCTGAAATACTTCCTTGTGAAAAACAATAGCACTGGGGTACTATCAGGGTTCCTAATATTAATTTTCACACAATGCACAAAAAATATCTGAATATATAGGTACATCTATTGTCACCATCTCTGTACAAAGCTGATACTTAATGACATAGAACTACTTGCTGTTCCTTCTGTAGAAAACTATTAATAAACATCTATTTTAACATAACTAGGGTATTTGTTTTTTCAAGGGTATTTGTCTCTTATTTTTTCAAGGGTATTTGTCTCTTATTTTCCACTCTTCCTCACTTGCAGGCAATCAAAACTGAAATGTGGTATTTTATTTCACTGCTGTTCAGTGAAAGCACTTTTAGAAGTAAAACATCACAGTATGGTTTATTTTTATTCATAAAAATGTTCAATCCATTTCCGAAGAATCTTAAAAGAGTTAAGAATGACATTAATTTCCAGAGTCCTACTATTGAAAATATATGGGGCAATTTTTTCTACCTAGGCTGCAAGATAGAAGGTTTCTGAGAAAGGTTTTCATCTGCAAGCAAATTTTTGGTGGAGAAGGACAGGGAGAGGTTCCAGGTAAAGCAAAGCTCTAGACAAATTAGCAACTGTTAAACTCCAGCACAAAGCAAATATGTACAAAGAGATGTCCCTGCTGTTCCAAGTGCTGACCTTGGAAACTCAAATTTGGATTTATCTCTATTTCCAGAGGGTCCTCATAACTCAGCTCACCTGCTGTGTCATAGATCTGTGATTGAAAATGAGGTAAATGCTGCCTATTTCACATATTTCTGAGAATAAAAGACGTTCATCATGATATAATGCACATAAGAAATAGGAAACAAGTACGAAAAGGGGAAGGAGAATTTGCACTAAGGAAGAAAAGAATGGTCCAAATCTTCAAAAGTAAGGAGGAAGAAAGCTTTGCAGAGACAACTGCAAGGATTGGAACTTCAATGCATTTACTGAGTACTATCATGATTTCCTCCATGTGCAGAAAAATGGGGATTATCATAACTACATGCTCTTCCTGGGGTTGAGCAGAATAGGTCTCTCTGTATCATTTTTACAGCATTTGCTGTTACAAAGGTGTCACAAAGAGCAGACTTTGGCATTAAGAATTGAAAAGGGAAGGGATATTCTCCTGCCAGAGAACATCTCTCTTTCATTTCCCTCAAAAGATACCTGTAATCTGAAGAAAGTATGCCTCTGTGCACACACACTACATATATACATATATATATATATAAATATATAATATATATTTTATATATATGTGTAAGTATAAATACGGACATATCCTGGAAAACAAATACCTTCAATTAGGCCCTTGTATATACAGATCTGTACTTCAAATTTCACTTTTTGTACCTTTAGAGAAGGAATCCAGAAATGTTCCTTTGTGTCCTGGTGATGTTGTTTTATGAAGGTTCCAAAGTAAGACACAAGTGCTGCTGTCAATAAGATGTCACCACATGAAAGTTTTCTTCTGTGCTTTGAGTTTCTCAATGGACTGGCTCCAACAAGTTTTTTGGACTGCAAAACAAAATTAGATGATGTTATCTCCTGAGCGCCATGGAAGTGACAGAATGTTTAACCTCCATGTTATTAACCAGAAGCACACAAAAGTACAACAGGAGAAGTACTCCATCAGCAAGAGATGCACTTCCAAAGACTGCAAAGGCTGGAAAAAATCCAGAATTTCTGGTGGTGACTTGAAACCTTTGAGGCTGAAAACACTGGGATAGAACTCTTTGTCAAACGTTCTCTCTACTGATTTTTTTTCAGTAATTGGTGCTTTTGTCTAGATCAGATAAAGCATGGTGGACACAGTTCAATATTGGCAGCACCTGATGTCCTGCTGCCAGTTCAGGCATTTCCAGCAACATTCAGAAAAGGTATGGAAACCAGAATATTACAAGACAAAAGAGAGGAAGAAAGAGCTGTTTCAACCTCAATAAAGATGTCACTTCTACTTTTTTTTTTTGCATTTTATTTTTCCAAGGGGAGGAGAAAAGCAACAGAGTAAGTATTCCTACCCATGACAGTGGGGGATTTAGAACTTGGATGGTCTTTAAGGTCCTTTCAAACCCCAAATGTTCTATGATTCTGTGAAGACCTGCAGGGATTTTTGCTCTTATTTATCTTTCTTCTTTTACCCACTAACTACAGACATCTTACTCAGGTAAGGCTGCAATGATTTGGAATTTTCACAGGAGAAAATCTGAGGGTGGCCAAACACACAGGCTGCCCAGAGAGGTTGTGGAATTTCCATGGTCCTGGACAATCTGGTCTAACCAATCTTGTAATCCTGTTTGATCAATGAGGATTGATTAGAATATCTCAGAAGGTTCCCTCCAGATGCAATGATTCTGTCAAAGTTTAACTCTAGAATAATTTTCTTTATATATATATATATATTTTTTTTTCCTACAGAGAGCCCTGGTTTCCCTTGTTCTTTTGCAGAGTTCATTTAAACCATGTTAACCTTGGGATGTTTAGGATGAATAGTCAGGAATGGTCAATGGTCTCAGATCTTGATGTTTATTATAAGCAGCTATGTGGAAAGCTTCTATTTTATTCCAGTTGTGTGATAAAGACAGCCCACCATCTATTTGAAATTTAAGCTGGTTACTAAAGAATTTCAGAAAATGAAAGCATCTTCTTCAAAGAAAATTGACATTTAAGACATGGATCCTCTCTTTTTCAGTCAGGACTTGTGACAAGGCACAAATCCCAAACTAGCAGTTTTGGCACATGATGCTTTGATTGTTCTGAGTGTACAGCTCCCAGAAAGGAATGAATCTATGCATGAATGCATGCTCGAATAACTTTGACATGGAGAGGAAGGTGAAAATTGACCACCCATGAGAATAACGTTCAAATGGATAAAATTCTTGATGTAAAATAGGAATAAAATAAAATAACCTTTCTTTGTTTGTACTGTTTGTTTGTACTGTTTGAAATATTGCAGGTAAAATTTCTTCACTTGCATTAGGGAAACCTCAGGGAATCATTCTCCAGTGACTGAAGCAGAGAAAGGGACAGGATGAAAGAAGGAAATCACCCAGGAACTACTTTTAGGACAGCCATTTACGCTCTGCCCATACAGACATTTTTTTTCAGAGAAATTATAGTAATCAAGTTATACTTTTCCAGCGATTTACATGATGTAATATAAATCAATGAAAATTTCTGAATAGAAAGAATCCTCTATATTTCATGTAATTTGATACTAAATGCTTGTTTTTTGCTGGTGTCATCTGCTTCAGGGCTTAAAAGAAAACTTTTACACGTGCTCATTTCTGAAAGCTGTACAGATTATAAAATCAATCTCAAATAACAACTCATTCTCATCTAAAACACAATTTTCTATGTGTACAAAACTGAAGTAATAAAAGAATTGTTAAATTTGATATTCATGTAGTATTTTCCACTTACGTTTTTCAGAAAACTCAGAAATACTTACTGAAAATGTTAAACATTCAGTGTTGGGAAGGCAGACACAGAATTCAATGATAACAGAGGACTCAAATCTTTTGTTATAAAAGAGGAATATTCAAGGTCCACTAAGAAAACAGAAGTATCTTTAATCAAAGTAAGCTGCTTTAAAGAGCTAGCATGTGTGTGCTCCACAGTACAAACACAGGAATTTGGTGTGTCAAAAACCCCAGTTCCATCCATGAGGGATGCCCAATGAGTAGCAATTAAAGACCATTCCTGCCGGTTCTAACGGCAATCTTTGCAATGTAGCAGTTTTGCTTTGAGGTATTTTAGACATTCATTTTTGCCTACAGAAGTCATTGGATTTTTCTTTAAATCATTAACTGAGGGCAACAAGACAATAAACCCATTCATTTACAAGAGGGCTTTTTGATTTATCCATTCTTTCTTCTTGTTGTCACTGATGGGTAAGTCATAAACAATAAAGAATACCCACCTCATTCTCCAAAATAGCTTTGAAATCTGAAGATTTGCTAAACATAGAATGATTGTCTATTTAAATCTTCAGTAATTTTACCATACCAGCCAAGCACCATAAATCACTAGTGACATTGGCTAACAAGGGTTTAAGAGTTGGAACATGCAGTGTAATAAATTTCCAGACAGTTAAAAATCACTATAATTTTATTCTAATGCATTATAGATTGCCTGTAATGTCATCCTGGCCGGGGTGACCCATTTCTAATTTTGAACAGCTGTTCAGCTCGGGAGTTAGTTAATGATTAAATATAAATTGCCTGATTTATTAGTCTGAATGGCTGAGCTTCCAGGTCAATGCTATATAGACAAAATCATCAGTCTTGATGCTTTTCAGAAGTTAACTGTCTCCTGTTCTAGTCAAAAAGAATTTATTCTCAGAGGAAAAGGCTTGACATTCTCAATTAATCCTTTCCAATATTTTCCACATTAACTTACACAATAAGATCACTAATAAAACCTCAAATTTTGGAGATAAACTTCTTTTAACTATGTGTAAATCTTCAAGACCTGGAGCCTAACCATGGGCTAAGGCCATTGACTTGCACAGAGCTTCCAAAGGCTTTGGAGGGCTGCAAGGCCAGGCCAATAGGGACTATCTCAAGTGTCTTGGGACAAACAAAATTTTCATATGCAGATAATAACACCAACTTCACAGTTTTTCTACCAAAGGAAAGATTATTTACATATTTTACATTTCTAGCATAGTAACTACAGAATCAGAAAAAAAAACATATATTCTATTTTAATTTTGCTGGGGTATTTTGATTAGTTTTATGCTCTTACAATATTTTTTTTCAAACTGATTTAATAGTGATTGCTAGCCTCTGCTGAGATATTTGCAGAAACAAAAGTATCCACACTGTGATCTTAGAAAGCAAGGTCACAGGGATTTTAAGAAATCCAACTGAAAATATTTATTCAGATTGCCTTGGGGACTCATGTCATAGTATAAATATTCCTTGTACCTTCTATTTCCTGTCATATACAGGTATTTGTCAAAAAAAGGAATTGTTAAAATTCTAGATGATTAATTGAGATAAAACAATTTCTGTAAAGACCAAGGAGAGATTGCTCAGCAATGCCGTGGCTGACTCCAATGGTTCTGTTAAATAGGCACGCAGTAGCTTTAATGATGTTTGCCTGCAAATAAAGCTAATAACCACGCTGAAATACATATAATTTTAGCCTAAATACATTTCGTTCTTATTTAAAAATTATTAGTTTCTGTAAAAACCCAAAAGCAAATAGCAAATATCTGATGGGTGCTTTCCACTTATTTGCAATCTAAAGTGCAACAAGGGCAGATGCAGGGCGGCTCTGTCCTGACCTAGAGGATTATTCAGTCTTTCTGCTCATTAACCAGAGGCTGCCCAGGCTGTCACAATGTGTTCACAGTTGTGTATAAATGTGGTGACTTCGTTATTGAGATTTCTCTCTAGCAATCATGCCAATATCAATTTCTCAGCAATATTTGATTTTTAGGAAATAAAACTGTGGCGCAGCACATTTTACTTCACGTAAATTTATTGAGAGTTTATTTGTGGTTTGGGGTTGTTTGGTTTGGTCTTTTTTTTAATTTAAAGGATTTCTAAAAGTGGTTATCTTGACTCCTTTGTCCCCTCTGGACTTCCCCCACCTATTTTCCCCACACAATCTTCAAAAATTTAGGCGTAACCTCCCGTTCAACAAAAAAATTTCAATTATTTAAAAACTCACACTAAGATGGACATTCAGGAAAAATCTTCTTCCCTCAGGTCACTTAACTAACCAGTTGGCTAGCCCAGTAATTTTGTTTATTCTGTTAATCATCTTGACATAGAACTGTTTCTTCAGCTGCTTTCTCAAGTGGAGACATGAGCTTATACAGAAAAGGCATGGGTAAATAGTGTAGCAAATAACATGTTTTAATGACAATAATTTTAGGCAGTACCTTTAACTTTGAGAGACACAAACTTCAGAGGAAATATTTTGCTAAATTCTGGGTTTTTTTCCCTGCAGCTCCTGGACCACCATACATTAACTAACAACAATGTAAATAAAAAAAATGCAAGATGGAATTATTATTTCCATTTTGCATATGAGCCTGGAGACACAAAACATTCAGTAATTTGCTCATGGGCAGCTTTGCATGCTGATCTGCGCCTTTAACCACACTTTTCTGCACTCTGCTCAGAAGGCAGCAACGTCCCTGGCTTTGCACTCAGGGGTTTCATACTGCACGTGCATCAAAACAAGTTACCTCAAAGCAATTTGTTTCTCTAGAGTAACAAACAGAGCTAACAACAGTGAGTTCCACTTCAGGGCAAAATTTTCCTCTGTGGGGCTTAATGAAAAAACAGCAGGAACACATTGTGCATACCTCCACAAAAGCTGTTTTTACCATTATTACAGGATCAAAGATTTGGCTCTCTTCTGTCAGGTTTGATGCTTGAATTGGTGGTGTGCAACCAGGAAATTTAGAAATTATTTATAAGTTTAAAATAAGTTTATTGGCAAAGGGGGAAAGATGCATCTTATAGATTAATAAAGAATGTTGACTTGATTTCTTTAGGGATAACGAGGCAGCCAATAGAGTTTTTACGGCGATGAATCTTAGATTGAGAGACTACTGAGGACTTACACTCAAGTATGAGGACTCACCCTCAGTAAGGGCATCTAACAGAGATGGGCTATAAGTAAAACTTCATCAATCCAGCATTCAAGGCACAAGAAGAAGGAGCACCGTAACAGTTCACTACTGTTTTTTAGGTGAGACTTATTTCTGGACACCTCAAGTTTGCCTGCATGATAACACAGAGCTGGCTATAGCTCAAGTACAGTCATCCATCAAAGGCTCAGGTAGTAAAGATGAAAGTGTGAGACAAACAGTAAGCAATGCCTCAATATCTGTGGGATTTGATTTTTTTTTTGGTATATAATAGTCTCCTTTATCACAGCAGTTCTTATTCTACGATTTCTGAATAAGAAAGTTGTCACTACAAAACACACCATTCCCTTTTGTCATCTTTTCATAGCATGCAACATAAATAAAGCCTAGCATCAGCAGAAATACATATTGCATTTTATACCCCAGCACCCTAAATTCAACACCCTATGGGATAAACCATGTATTTTAAATACACTTGTTTTCAAGGAAGCTAGTGCCAGGAAACTCTGCTCCACAAATCACAGCAGAGAGCCATTACTCTCCATAGCAATCCTGCTGAACTGTGCCCTTGGATAATCCTTGTCAGGTACAGAGTATATTTTAAGTGCTCTCATCTATTAATAACAATGATTGTAATGATAAATAATACAAATTGTACCACTTCTGCAAAAAAGATAAGCTTGGCCCAACTTTTTAACATTAGCGCTACTAAACTTCCTTTTTTTTTTCTTGCATAGTATAGGCATACTTATTGTGAAATATATATGAATGTAAAAATCATAATTTTCATAAATTTTTTTAGCAGATAACAAGTCTCATGAATGATTGAAATCTGATATATTTCCACTCAAAATACTTATAAAATAATTTTGCTTATGAAGAAATTATCCTTTTTGATATTTCCTAACTACCTTTTCATTCAATTTACTGTAATCAATTTACTATATAGAAATTGTTGGACTTGATGGGATATTAAAAATTTAACATACAAGAAAGGATTCATAGACATCATCCTCCATAGAATATTTTTTAATCATCTTCAGAACATTTAAAATGTTTGAATTACACAGTGTATTTCTATTATTAGTACCAGCCTGTGTATATTCACCATCAAAAAAGATTAGTCTAACAATATTTGTTACAATGTTGCCCATAGATCATAAAATAATTTTGATCTGCAATTACGTTTAAGACTCCAACTGTTAACCCAGCACTGCCTTCCAAGCCCACCACTAAACCATGTCCCCAAATGCCACACCTACAAATCTTTGAAGTACTTTCAAGCACGGTGACTCTACCAGGCAACCATTCTGGTGAAGAAATTTTTCCTAACATGCAAAATAATAATTCTCTCACACAACCTGGGGCTATTTTCTCTTGTCCTTGTTGCCTGGGAGGAGAGCCTGTCCACTTCACTCTGCAGAGCCTCCCTTGCCCTCTAGCAGATCAACAGTCCTGCCCAACCTGGTGCTGTCCGCGAGCTGACTGCGGGGGCAGCCCATCCCCTCATCATTTCTCATTTAAAGATGTATTCTGGAGCCCATGGAAAGTGAAAGGAGGTCAGTAACTGTGCTGCCTAGACTGAAGGTGTGTTATTGATTACTAACAGCTGCACTGGTTATCACTGCTGAGAATTGCTGGCCACAAAATCTTCCGTATGAAAAATACATACAACTCTCCTTGCCTCTCTCTCTCTGCCAACAGAAAGAAGCTGAATTTTGAGTCAGGGAGCACAGAATATCCATGAGTGCAGAAGCAGAGATCACTAGCATCTGATGGTCTGCCTTCAAGTTCATTCTTCAGAAAATTGATAGAGGAAGATGGAAAAGAGACAGGCAAATAAATGACTGAAAGGGAAAAGGGCAAGAAATTAACTGAAGAATAGGGGGCAATCCTGCTGACTGGATACAGTTGACTTATAGCCCAGAGAGATAGGCACAGAAAAATGTCTAAATATAAAGAGTGATCTTCCTTTAATATCAGAAAAATTCTTGTTTTTATGGACACGACTCTGAGTTGTTTACTCAACTCGGTCAAGCACTAAGAGCTTTTTACAGGCTGATGGGCTACACAGGTTTATCAGCTGCTAAGGTAAATAAAATCTAAGTACCTGTTGCTAAGAAGTGCCTGCATGGTTCATTTTTTCTTCTTCCAGAAAAAAAATACAAGTTTGCCTTCCCTTTGTACTAATTTCACAGACTCCCTTCCACAGTGAATCTTACCTTTAAAAAGCCTGACATGAACCAGTTGGAACAAGTTGCATAGGCCAGGGGTCCACATTGCATAATACTGAATGAAGAATGAAATCAAGCAGATCAAGAAGTACCATGGCTGGAAAAATGGAACTGTTAAAACTTTGCTATATGTAAAACTCTCTAGAAAAGACAAAGAAAACTGCTGAATATGTCTACAGCACTTTATTTGAACCCTAAGATGGGTGACAGTAAAATGTCAGTGTTTCATGCTGAATTTGCATCTTTTCATCAGGTAATTCTGGTTAATGCTACTGCTGCACATAACAGTCATACCCATGAACAGCACACTGCACACCCTCTCCTATAGCATGAGGATTAATGCAAGTTTCCAGCTGAGGAAGCCGAGCTGATTTTAAATGTAACATTGAACACTGCACTTCAGGATGATTGAATAGGGATGAAAATCTGCAGAGAAATTTATTCACTGTTGACCATGTTCTACGTGTTTACATGAAGAAAAAAGATGAACCCAGAGAGCAAAATGCAAAGACAGGAAGAGAACCTGTACTCACCAATCTGCAGACTTCATTCCACCTGCTAAACTTTTCTTATGAGCAGTCTCTCATCATCCTCTAACATTTCACAGGTAGGAAACCATCAGAAGAAAGGCATCTCTCAGCCATATAATTTCCTATAGGTGAAACTTTTTGAATTAACACTTTATAAAGTGGGTGTCACAATCCCAGTTTGTTATAATTCTGGAAAAATTCTTTCTGAGCTTCATAGATTGTTTGGAGTTCTGGTGCATGCTAACTTACAATTTTTTTTCCTTCTAGTTGCCAATCCTCAGGAAGATATCAATGTCCTTTATGTGTGTCTTAATGTTACACACTACTTACAGACATTGTGATAACTTCCAGTCTGCCACACAGCTATTACATAAAATTAGACATGTAATTAAAACTAGGTTACTTCAATCACTTTCAAATATTTTCTTTAAATAACATTTTAACGTTTCTCTTCATTAACAAGAAATTATGTGGTTTGAGTACAGTAGATAGAGAAATCATTGCTAGTGCGAGTGTAAGGAAGTTGTTTGGATATAGCATATATATAGTTAACCAGTTTGTAGAATTCAGTAACTTCAATCACCTCACAAATGGAAAAAAGGATGATACATTAGATGAGAATCCTATTCCTATCTGGAATTTGCAAGACATTTGAATGTACAATATTTTACCCTGGCCTGTGCAAAGGATTGCACTGTAATGGAGCTTTTGAAGTGAAGGGATTGGAGGCTGTATAGGAGAGCACCTAAAAATGGTGACTGGATATTCTTCCTGAGAGATAAATGCAACATGTGGACCACAAGAAGCAAATACAGAAATGCCCCAAAAAATAATTTGGCTTTAAGAAAAAGAAAAAAAATGCCAATAATCTGCAGTACAGAAGTGGTAGGTTAAGACATGAATTATGTAAGGGTACATTTTTTAAGGTTTTTCATAAAACTGAATTTTTTCTTGGCATCTTCAAATTTCTGGAGTAATCACAAGTCAGTTATGAGAAACAAGTCAAAACCAAGTTTTCCTGTGTGATGTGTGCAGGAAATTTTACTATATAATACTTACTTAAATGTTAGAAATAGATCTTAGCATATACAGGAGACACACTGCCTAGACAGGTACTTCCTATTCATTCTTCTGCTGAAATTTCAATTTTATTTTTGGAATCATAAAATTATATAGTTTAGAAGGACCTTTGGGGGTAATCCACTCCTACTCTCAACTCAATACAGGAATAACTTCAAAGTTGTCTTTGAAATCTTCATGATCAGCCGCCATGTCTTCTTTCCTAAGCTACAAATCAATTAACAGCAATCAAGAAGTACTCATAAAAAGTTCAAATACATTATTTTGCATTTGTTAACAATTAATTTGTCCAACTGTAGAGTTATCCATTCAACAACCCCATGAGCTCTGGAGTTTATTATCATTATGAGTAATACCTGCTAGAAAATTAAAAATTAAAGCTACAATTCCTTAGAAAAGTTCATCAGGTGGATCAGCAAGGGTATGAATCAGTTATAAAAATAGCAGTTTTAATGGCATCCTCCCACAATGTAAAGGGAATCCTGGTTGAATATGCAGTATGGATTTAAAAAAGTGGTTAGTAAAAATATTCATAGTAAATGACAGTATGACAAGTTTTGACTTGACACAGGAAACAGACAAATGCAAAGAAATTGCAACTTCACCTGTAGTGCAGAATTCTCCCTATTAGGAACTAACACAGCTGAGAGAAATACTGCTGCTAACAACCCCCAGAAAAATGCATGAGGAGAGGAAATGGGAAGTAAATAAACATAAAAAAGGTATAGTAAACAAATGTAAAAAAATGGGAAGTAAAAAATTGCAAAAAAAGGATGATTTGGATTTGGAAGGTGATTGATTGCAAGGTCACCTAAACCAGGAAAAGGTTATTTGAGATACTGTCAGGCAAGGAAAAGAGATATATTAGTGTTTTTTTCAGAGGAGCACATTAAAACAATAAAAGATTCTATGAGTTTCAGGGGTGACTGCTGTGTATTAAAAAAAGCAAAAAATATAAAATCTCCCCAAAACAACACTAGAAGGCTATTTTTGTCCAAAAGTGTTTGTACTTAGTGGACCTATATCAGTATAGACGTGTGAAATAAAAAACATGATGCTTCCATAAAACTGTCTTCTAGTGCAGATAGCGGCTTAATTGGGGTAGATTTTGATGTAAACGGGCAACTCCAAGGTCATAAGGCTAAGGCTGTTTCACATGGAAGAAAAATACCTGCTGTAACAGCTGATGGGATTTTTTGGGTGGGGGTCAGAGGGATCAGAAGATAAAGAGAGATGGTATAATCTATCTTTGTTTAGCCATTAAAACTGTATCTCCTTTACAACAAGGAAAAAATAGATATTAAAATAGCAGGAAGAAAACCAGGAAATTCCTGAAATAAAGAATTAAATTATAAAATACCATAACTCACAGGCTTGCAAGAATTTCCATAAAAGTGAATGTTGTCATTCTTTTAAAATGCCAGTTCAAGAGAAAGCAATGAGAATAAATGCCACATTACAGATTTGTTCAGCCTTTATTGCTTGATATCTTAAATTGGGAGCTTCCAAATCTAAATATTACCAACAAAAAGGTCTGAGGCAAAGTCAAAGTCTTTTAAACCTAATTAGTGTCACAGCTTTCAAATCATTTGAAGATTTCTTTGCTTAGTAAGGTTGATTAGCTTGCAGCAGAAACTCCTTCCACCCACCATCTCCCAAGATACCATGAGATGTCTTTGTATCAAGAGTGCTTTGTGCTGCAGTTGCTCCATTAAATGCGTACTTACACAGCAAGTAATCCCTCTCAAAAGTTCAATAGATACTTGATGACAAGTGGGGTCCTCAATTACATCATTAACTCACAAGACACTTGCCAGTAAAAGACTAAACAAAGTTTCCTCTTCTATGTGCATGTGAGCACACGTGTACCCGTGTTTGTGGGTCTTTCAGAAAATCAGAGGAGATTTGATGCTGCTTTTATCGTATGTTTAATGACAAATGTTAATGCAAATGAACGTGAGCTTCTAAAGCCCTTTCTGGATGTTATTGCTATACTGCAGTAGGTCATTACTGGTGTAAAAACTTGGCATATATTCCTTGGAAAACTCACAGTCAGTTACTTTTATCAACCACCATTCCAATTATTAGTTATAATGTGCCTAGATGGCTTTGAGGAAATTCAGTCATTTTGGGTAAAAAGCTTCATGGGCTGCCACCCAAATTGCAGAATGTTCTTCAGTACATTTGTGGGGAAAATTATGATAATCCCTAATGAGAGCATGCCTTTAATATTTGAACTAGGTAGTAATAAAATCAATAAAAATAAAAATAAAACACGTTAAAATAAATAAATAAATGAAAGTTAATGAAATTAGGGGGGTCGAGGTGTTAGTGAATGAAGTTTATTAATCAAGCCATACTTACAAGAAGCTTTCCCTGATGACTTCTAGTTTTTCCACAGCTGCTGCTAATTCAGTGTTAGCCTGAGCCACTGCACAATATTTTGGCTCTCTCTCAAAATACACCTTGAAAAAGACATATCACATTAGTACATTAGAGAAGAAATTGGTCCCACTTTATCGCAAAAATTACAAACTATTCCTGATGAAAGACTTTAAGATAATCCCAGTAGTCTTTCATTACATATCTTTGCTTTAGACCCATTTTTCTACAAACCAGTGAGGCAGGCAAAGATTTTTTTCATTACTGACTACAGAAGATTTTATGATAATCTATAGAAGAACATTTTTAGCAAACTAAATGCCACCTTAGTGGGTCTACTCTCCAACTATAATTAATTTATAAGTATCACTTTCATGATTTTAGAATACAGGTGGAAATGAGACAGGCATTACACTTGAGTAGATTTTATCTACAATTGATAAGTTTTTTACTGTTCAGTAATTAAATGAGCATGCTATAATACTAGAATGAATGGAGAAATCCTGCTGCCAGGTGCTCCAGGGAATCACAAGTGACAAGCCCTGTCTCATACTCCAGACAGCCAGAGCCAGGATGGATGTTTCAAGTGAAACATGTACATCTGGAGAATATTTTCCAACTGTTGCATTGTAATGACAGCTGAAAAATCCTGGACAGCTACATCTTTTTTACCACTTCCTAATAAAAGGAAATACATGCAAACATACTGCCAAGTACTGAACACTTCCCACTTGGTGTCTGGTGGTTGTTACAAGCTCCCCAAAACACTAAGCTGAGCCTAATAAAATAATAAAAAAATCATTATTGAAATTCCCCCACTAGGGCTAGTTCAAGAGCTGATATATACATACCTCACTGATTTTTACCGTATTGATGGCCCAGGAACAGAGACCAGCTGCTGAAAAGGATTCTGTATGAACATAATTTAGTTTGAAATGTGGATCCCTCAAGTAATGTTACTTGGCGACCTTCAGACAATGCTGAGAAATATGTTCCTTATCATAGTTGATTAAATCTTGCCAAGAGTCATCAACCTATGAGAAGTTCTAGTGTATATAATGTGCAATTTTTTTGAGAAGCAGAAGCTAAATCCTACCGTCACCTCAAAGGTAAAACTGGAACTCTGCACTAGCTAATTGATTTAGAAATGTTGTTCAGTACAAGGCAAAAATATTTTCCCCAAAATACAGAAGTATTCACTGTCACAAATACAATCTGTGATTTATGTCTTGCTTGGGAAATTAGGAGGAAATTGGATAAATATAATGAAATGTTCTCCCTTTCGTTTTCTCCTGGTTCTGCATTCAATAAATCCCAGTGGTGCTCAGGCTGGCTTGAGTTTATCACCAAAGGTACACAGAAAAGAGCAAAGCAGGGTCAAATCTTCTCCCCCTAAATTCAACCTGCAAGAAAATGAAGATGTGATTTATTTTCTTTTTCTCTGACTCTCTTTTTTGACTGTTATTTTCTTCTTTAATCTCAGATATTATCTGAAGTGAAATTAGATATAAAAATCTCAGATATTATATGATCTGAAATTTGATATTTGCCTTTCCTATAAAGTGTTTTGTGGCTTTCCACCTTCCATCCTTAGGTCCTTTCCCTTAATGTGACAGGACGTTGGTTTTGGCTAGGGTAGAGTTAATTTTCTTCACAATGGCTGGTTTGGAGATGTGGTTTGGATTTGTGCTGAACACAGGGTTGATAATGTAGAGATGTTTTTGTTATTGCTGAGCAGGGCTTGCACAGAGCCAAGGCCTTTTCTGCCTTTGGTACTGCCATGCTGGTGAGGCTGGGGCTGCATGGGAGGAGACACAGGAGAGTTTCAAATCTTAATCAGTGACATAGACAGTGGGATCAAGTTCACCCTCAGCAAATTTGCAGATGACTCCAAAGTGAGTGGTGTGCCTGCCATGCTTGAGGGATGGGGTGTTACCTAGTGATGCAGGGCAGAAGAGCAGGTACAAAAAAGCTGGGGGATATTAGGGCAATGTGTTACTCCTGAGGAGTGACTGAACACAGGGGGGAACTCAGTAGCCCATGCCATTGCAGTAGGAAGCTGCAAGCCTTTCATGATCTAGGTCAAATGCAAAATCTGGAGCTAAACAAGAGAGTGAAGACTTTTCGCTAAGATTTTGAGATCCATGAACTTTTTTCCCTCACTGCCCCTTCTTCCCCTTCAAAGGGTTTTCTTTTAGATAATTAGAAGAAATACCAAGAAGGCAATGACTGGTTCAGGGTTGCACTGGAGCTTTCCTTAAATAGCAAAATATTCACTCCAGTTTTGAGGTAGAGGAAGACATTTAAAATTTGTCAAACCAGCCTCCATCTTTTGCCAAATTTGCCTTCTTTTTATTCCTCAAGTCTGAAACCATAGGTCACAACAAGGGAGGGAATGGGAGAAATGGAAATATCCTATACGGAAACACTGTACTTAATTTCAGCTTTGGAAATCGAATAATCATCAGTTAAAGCAGCTTTGTCAAGACACTTATTTTGGCTTAACAGTGGTTTAGATCAGTGACTTTACATCAGTTAACATCAGTCTTACATGAAATCTGAGTGCCTTCACCACTTTCTGCAACAATTTAATTACCTGTTTAAAAGAAGATTATGATTTCATTGGTGCAAATTTATGTGGGAGAGTAAACCTGGGGGGCATTCTGTATCATCAGCAATTGTGTATTTGGAAGATTACCATACACACTTTTAAAGATACATTGCCTGAGGCTGAAGTCAGTTATACTTGGTTCATCCTTATCCTTGTACCTCATGCTCATCTCACAGACTCATTTCTGTCAGGTCTTGCTTAAACCTAGTTTAATTACAGAGAAGGAAGATATTACAGTGTTCAAGATGTTAATACTTGGATCAAGCACTCTGCATTGGCAGTGACAAGCCTTGTAAGAATTTAATACCCTTACAAAACCTGTTTCTACAATTGTTGGGGACATTTTCCGTGTCCACATTTATTAGATAGGACACACACAGCTACTGTCTGTGGGAATGACAAATATTAAAAATCAATTTGCATTACATTATAAATGACAAGTTACTAATCAACTTAACTATGTCTCTCATCTCCTGTGATGCAGCTTTTATAATTTGTTCCTAATCCTCAGCTAGTGTCACTGTCGCACATATACCTACACCATGATCGGCATATTTTCTGTCTTTAAAGGGGTAGGTCCTGTTTTAAAAGGCAATGGCATGTGCACCTTCCTGTGTAAGCTGCTGACAACATTCAGAGCACAATAATGGCCACCAAAATGACAGCGGTGTTACTGCCCACTATTTTAAAACCTTGCCAGTGTAATTTTCATGGTAAAACCCTTGTTTATTACTATACAGGTGTGCAGCCCTGCCACAGCTATGTGGAATGCAGACTGACCTCAATTTCCTAATAAGTTGGATCTAAAGTGATTTCCATTCTTCACCTATTCTTTCTTAAGTAATGCTTCACTCCAAGTCAATACCTCCAAGGTATTTATTTGCTTAAGGCTGTAAAACTCAAAAAGCTCTTGTAAGCTCCAATTTGAAATCTATAGAACAGGAGAGCAAAAATATTTTTTTAAAGGGTGACATATTTTAATCAATTAGGAAGAGTCTTCACAAATTACTTAGCTAAAGATGTATTCTCATTTGCTGGGCTTTTTTTGGTAACAAAAAAAGAGAGAAGATTAGTGTTTAGAAACTATCGTTAGCCTTATGAAACAGTTTTAGGTTAATGTAGCACAAAATGACACTTTCATTTCCAATGAAAACATTTCAGAAGTGCAATAAAGCAATGAACAGTGGCGTACAGTAATCATTAGTGTCAGGCGCTGAACTTCATACCTGAAATAAAGTGGCCCAAAGATGTGATTATCTCACAATAATCACTCTATGTGTTTCACCTAGCTGCTTAATGAAGTAATTAAAATTGTGTTAAGGGTGTATTTTGAACATCCAAATTTATCAGAAGCATATGGAACCAATAAAGAAAAAGCATCACATGGAAAGTGTTTGGTAGCATGTTGAACTGTTGGATCCCATTTGTACAAGTTTAATTAATTGCACCATTTAGACTTGAAACTTCATGGCCATTTTAAAGTCCTATGTGAGATATGGATCAGCAAAAGGCCGAAGTTAGCATAATCCAGAGAAATATAAAGGTCCTGATCATGTCTTCATTTATCTCAGTATCAAAAATTACTTTTCTCTCAGTAAAATTAGGATCAGACACAAGGTTTTTGGAAAGGCATTAAATATCATCTGGTGATAAGTATTTAAGAAATAGAATAGAAGAAAATGAGAGGCCATTTTGAATGTTTAGACAGGACAGTCTTCCCTGCTGATCAATATCTGGAAACTACAAAATCTTTGGAAACTTGAAGCTTCCATATCTCAAAATCAGGCTATTAACAACTATTACAAGTCAATTAGGAACTTCTTGCTGCACTAGTAGTCAATGACACAACATATGAGAGATTTTGTAGCCAAATCCCAGATTTGAATGAGCCTTCCAAACTCTAAAGGCAGAGGAACTTCACTTTACAGCCCTCCATACTACTGGTGCTTTATTTCAAAAGCCATGCTTGCAAATGTAGATGGAAATTTTAGACTCCTGATGGAATTATGCATTTCTGTTCATTCTGTGGTAAACAGTAAAGCATGTGAGCCTCTGAGTTTCCAACACAGATGTTGATAACTCATGCTAATAGGCTGAACTGAGAGAAAAAGAAGGAGAGTCAATGCTGAAGACACATATTGTCAGGAATGCTATTATAATCTTAAGATTCATGGTTTATACCTTGTAAAATGGTGGAATGAACTGTATCAATTGAGTTGTTCAATTTACCTAGAGCCCCAAAGCCTTTAGAAACCTGAAGTGTTAAGATATGACTCTTTGACTTTACTGTATTACAAATAGGTCTGATTCTCAAGATCCACATCCATTAAATGCTTGAATGAGTTCAGTATTTATTGTTCTTTCATCTCATTAAAACAGGTAAAAGGTTAGGAAAAGGCATAATGTAAAGAAAAGTCAAATGGTAATCATGGTGTGAAATGCTGTTACACATGTAAGTATAATAATTCTTTAGACTTATGCTCCCTGGAAAGGAAGTTGTTCAAAACTGTTCACCTAAAAAGGTTTATTTTGTGTTAAATATAGCTCAACATCAGTAAATAGGAGAATTAGACTGACCTTTAGCTCCTCTGCATCTGCAATGGCCTTTTCTTGGCTCAGTTTCTCAGTCTGAAACCCTATCTTAGCAATCAAAGCTTCAGTACCTTGATTTTTCAGTTGCAGTTCTGCCTCTTGAGTAGCAAATTTAGATTTTAGATCTACCTACAGGGCAAAAGGTAATGCATTATTCAGAACATTAGGCATAGTTCTGAGATCCAAAAGCTGAACTGAAAACAAAACTCATGTTTTGTGGGTCACTAACAAGCAGCATTGTCTTTTCATTTTTTAATGTTTTTTCCCGTTTGTACCCGACAGAATTTTGTGGGCATAAATGATTTAATAATGGCAGCCTAAGCACACCGACCACAGACCCCAGGGCTCACCTGAGATGCTCAGATGTCTGTCCTGCTGCTGAGGCTGGGGCTGCAGTCAGGTGTTGCAGCGGTGCAAAAGAGGCGCAGCTGCTGCCTGAGGCAAAGGCACCAATGCAAGGGCAGAGGGATGCCCTGAAAAGTGCTTGGTATTCACTCTGAGCACATAACTCCAGCAGAGCCTTGCTGAAAGGATGAGGCACACTCAGAGACTGCTGAACAAAAACTACCTGTTATTGTGCTGAAATAGCAATTCATTGCCTACCAGTTGAGAAGCTCATGTAAAAATATCCAGCAACAATACCTCCTCACATATAAAGAAACTTTTTCAAATAACTGTGAGTTTGGCATGGTTTGGGATTTTTTTTTGTTTTTCTGCTAACCTACCAATCATTTTGTCTGGCAGCTAATCAAGATATATTTTAACCAGAGGAGTCTTGGTAATCTGATCTGGATAGGGGTGATAAAACAAAGTGAAAGACAAATGTTAGAGGGTTTAAACTTTAATCATACAGAAGCTGTTGAGGACTCTCCTGATTTGGTGGGCTCCTGAAATCCTACAAAATGAACCAAATTTACCTTTTCAAAATTTGACCATTTGATTTGACAGAGCTGTAATACTGAATTTTAACAGACAGCTGTAGAGATCCCAAACCTCTCCACTTATTTATTGTTCAATTTGTTTGAGCTGACTTTATGTCTTTTTCTTTAAAGAAAATACTAAACAATGCTTCATTTGATATTCTTCTGTAGAGCTCCAGAGAGCAGGGTAAAAATGGCTCAATGTTCAAGTGCCTGGCTAGAGATAGTGCCTGGAGCTGTGGGTCTGTCAGCCAGAACAGCATGCAGCACATGAAATTGTCCAATTACCATTTGGGCCTCATCAAATTAGAAATCAGAGAAAAAAGAGCATGTTAATAATTTACTACCAGGGGCTACTTTATTAAAAACAGACTTTAAAAACTCAGCCACTCTTTTCTGTTGACCATTTTTTGGAAGGCCTTCAGCTGACAAAGCGGGAATAAACCTGCCAGCTCCCATTATTAACCTCATGTAGCAGCATCAAGATGCAATATTATGCAAAACCTGCAGCTGAGCATTTCTTTTTGTCTAAAAGCACACAGAATTTTAGTTTTTAATAAAGAAATAGCTGGATTATGGTTTGTCTTCAGAATTTGCAAGGGAGATTAGGGAACACGTGTGTGGGTGGGATGGGGTGAAGGTTTCTAAGCAGTTTCCCCTCCTTTCTGTCTTTGTGAGTTGGTCAACCCCCAGTGAACTCTTAGCAGAAGCACTGACTGGGGTGAAGTGGCACTAGCCTCACAAGCAGGTGACAGCACCTCATGGAAAGGCTTCACACAAAGGCTTCCTCCTGCTTTCATTACCCCTCAAAATTCACATGTATGGAGCTGCTTCTTCTCTTTCTCTTGGATTTAGCTTTTACTGAGGCACTTGCTTCCCTCCCACCATTTTACAGTAGCCCCACTACATTCCCCCTACCTCTAAACTTTGTCCTTGCTTAAATAGATTGTCTCCTGTCTCCAAAGGTAACTAAAGAGCTCAAAGAGCTTCTACTAAAAAAAAAAAAAAAAAAAAAAAAAAAAAAAAAAAAAAAAAAAGGTGATGATGATTTGCAATAAAACAAAGATTATTTATAAAGAATGAAAGAAAATGATGTGACTTTCACAGTTTACCTGGAAAGTTGCTGGCTTCCCTCTTTCTGAAGAAAGCTTCTGCATGCCTTTACCAAGTGTTCCATGTGTCATGACAGCCTCTTGTTTTGTATTTTGTCCAGGAGGACATTATAAAGCATGATTTACTCCAGAAAACTATT
This sequence comes from Ammospiza caudacuta, assembly GCF_027887145.1. NCBI lineage: Eukaryota > Metazoa > Chordata > Aves > Passeriformes > Passerellidae > Ammospiza > Ammospiza caudacuta. The sequence goes on along the minus strand of NC_080593.1, from coordinate 32,220,312 downwards.
TGGAGTGGTGTAGTTGTACTGCCTATTGTACTTGGCACTCAGGACATTCACACAGGTGTGGGCAGAAGCCATAAAATCCCCATAAACTGTGGAGTTCTGTATGAGTGGCTGTACATACCCAAGGAAAAAGAACAAATGGAAACACAGGAACAAAGAAATGCTTCCAAAACTTATCTATAGAAGTTGTTTCTAAGGATGGCTCATTAACAAAACTCTCCTTCAATCTACCTTAAATATAATGCTGTCATTCACAAAACTCTCCTTCAATCTACCTTAAATAGAATACTGTCAGCCTGTAAAAAACATTAAAGCAAAATGAGCTTTCCCCAGCTGTTTTGCATATAAATTAATTAATTTTGCACTGGCATTCATCATCACCACAGAAGCTCAGTGCTTCAACATACTTAATTATTTTTTTAATAAACACTCCTAAAAACTAGGAACAGAGATTAAACCAGTTCACTATACTGCTACATGTAGAGTTAATATTCTATGGATTTTCTACTTCACCTCTGGAACTCCTGTCGAAGAGAAATCCTCTGTAGGTTAAAGGAATACAGTAGAGTGATTGCTCTAATCACACTGGTCCTCACACACTTCATATTTCATCAAATTCCTGTTTGGAGTGAAGTGTATTTTTGCCATCAGCTTCAGTTTTAACAGAACTGGACACCACAATTTATATTTCCAAAGTTGTACCACCCCTGCTTACCTGTGCTTCTGAAAGATAGACTTACAAACTCTAATGAGGGCAGGATTTAGACCACTGTGGAGTTCTCCCTCTAAAGCTGAGCCTCTAGATACCATGAAATGTCAGAAAATCAGCAGCATTTCTGTGCTAAAATTACCTTCTATCAGCTTCAAGGGGTACCAAGCAGAAAAGTAGCTATTTCTCATGGAGTTCAGATTCACTCCCAGCTGTGGCAGTGGAGGCTCTTCCCTTTGTGCCAGCCAGGCATCAAACCACCAACCATAACTCCAGCTGCCAGCAAATCTCAGCACACTGCAGAAGGGGGCCCAGAGCTCCGGTGTGGCCCTGTGGTGGGTCCCACACAGCACCACATGGGGTTTCTCTCTCACCACAGAGACCAAAAGGCAGCTGGAGGCTGGAAATATCTCCTCACATACTATGTAAAAATCAAAACAGGCCAGGCACATTTAAAACAGCTCCAGATGGCCACTGAGTCATGTGTTTCTGAGGAAAATGAAGAGATAAAATGCCTGTCTTCATTCACCTCTGACAGCAAGAAGAGGGGTTCAGGATCAAAGTTCAAAGGTTCATTTTCTAAATTTGTTGAAAACAAGCAAATACAAGATATCACTCCAGCCCTTTGAATTACAGTATACTTTCCCAGGATAAACAAATAGGAAATCTCCAGAATTAATGTCTGTTTGTTTCGAAGGACCCTATCCACATATACTAATAGCATAAATTCACATACATGTCTAAACAAGAGTACTGTATGCAAAATTAAAAGGGAAATACTAAGAAAACCCATTTAACTCCATCACTGTAACTAACTTTCATTTTGTCCTCTATGACTTCTAGCACACTTAAGCTTTATCATTTGTGGAGTCACATCTCCCTCATTTTAATGATTATTTATTGCATTCTCTACAAGACGAACCCAGTTCAATTAATCAAGGGAAGCCTAAAAATCAATTAATATGAATTAAATGAGCTACACCAACTCTTAGGAAAGTCACACATAATTTACCAAAGCATTGTCAATAATGCTTAGGGAACTTTGGGAAAATTGCTCATGAGTGGCTGTTGATGCAGTCAAATGTTTTAAGCCTACATCATTAATATTACAATCAGGTTGATGCAGAAAGGCTTGCCGTTTTTCTCAGTAAGAAAACTCATTATTTCCTTGTGCCTTTTCAGAGCTAGTTTAGAAGAATACTTATTTCACCTGTGATCAGAAAAACAGAAATTAAAGCAAGAACTAAATAAAGAATGATTTGCATTTAGGGAAAGCAGAGGCAAATTGCTCTACAAAGAGGAAAAAACCAGAACATCATTAGTGGAAGCAATGTAGTACAAATTCATCTTTTAGAAAATCGTTTGTAAAAGCAAGGCTAGTCAGCAGGAATAGACATTTTATGCAGATTTGAGCAGCATTTAGCTTCCGACTGAAACGCATTTCAGCCCTTTTCTCCTTTTTCCATTGTTTGCGACACACACGCACCCTGCGGTACCGCTCTTCCCAGTGAAAGACAACCTCCTCACACATGATCCTTATGAGAGGTCTCTACTCAGCAGCCCTGAAAGGCCCTCTAACAACAGTTTCATTTGTAAATCAGCGAGGGACGGAGTGGGTTCCGGTGGAGCTGGAAGTGGCCCGAGACAACTCGTCTCAATGGGGCAAAATAACTATTGTTATGGAGCTTAACAAAATGGCACAGCATGGGAGCCACGCCGAGCCAGAGAGCAGCTGGTTGTAATTCACACTGGTTTTCAGAAAACACTAATCGTTCCCGAACAGACCTCTTTGAGGATTGGTCTTCCCCGCATTTTCAATTTGTCACTTTCTCTTATGATAAGGTCAGCAGTGACAGCACTTCCTGACATTAACAGCTGTGGCTTTTAAAAGGGTCATTGTGGAACTACTAATTGCAGTAATTTCATTAGCATAAATTATTTATTCTGCCATTCATTTATCTCCAGGATTTTTTTTTATAATACTACATTGTACTTTTCAATATATGCCCATTCAGGGTTGTAGGCAAAGGAAATTATTATTGCTAATTTAGCCTTCTTTACAGGAGGAAAAAAAAAAAGCAAACAAGAAAGAGTTGATACAGTAACAAAATCTGATTTAACAGCAGTTCACTAGAAAACATAAAGTAGCTTGAAGCCAAAAATGAAGATTAGGCTGGTACAAATCAAAACCATTCATTAGTGCTAAAGACAACTGAGCATTAAACCTATGTACATTTTGAAAGAAAATATGAGGGTGAAGTAGGCTCATTCTTCTACAATCTCTCTACTCCAGGCCTTGGCTGATTGACTTTAAACATAAAAAACCCTTCAAGGCAAGTTACAAACAGTTTATACAGGAATTTTGCCTGCCTCCTCCTTCTACCTTTTCTCAGGATGTAAAATAGTCATTACTATCAAATATATAAATCTTAACTCTTTGCAGTTAGGTTGAGCTAGCTGAAACATGCCAAGTGAAGAACAAAAAAGACCAGTATCACTGAAAATTAACACATGTTGCAGGCAATTACCAAAACTGAGGAAAAAAAGCCAAGTCAACGTTTGCTAGAAGGAACAGGTAACCGGGAAGCGTGAGTGGGTGGACAGGGCGGAGTTTTAGAGGCAAGGAGAGAAAAATCAAATTTTACTCCAGGCGGCCTCTTTGCCACACTGAATGTTGTAAAATACCTTAGAGTATGATGAAGTAAGAGCATAATGAATTTATCCTTGGTATGCTTAACAGTGGGTGCTAAGCAGCAGAAAAGCAGCATAAAACACAGCAACAATAAAATATTCAAAGATCATAGAGATGTACACGGTTGTTATTTTCAAAGAGGTGAATTAAAGCATCCTGATCCTTTTATTCTGCACTGAGTGATATGTGACACCGGATGAAAGTAAGAAAGGGAGGGTGCCTGTCATGCTGAATTTGGACACAGATTATTTTAAAATACTGTAGGTCATATCTTATATCAAATGAGTTATAAAAGCTCCTTTGTAAGCTCATGAAGCTCAGTACATGAATTTCAGAACTGCTACACCCTGTTCTTTTCTTGTGCTTCTTTAAAATGAAGCTCAGCAATTTCAGTACTGAAACAGGAGAGGGCTCTTTTCCTCTCCTCTCCTCCAAGAATCAATCAGAATTGATTAAATTTCTGATACTTTCCATTTCCCTTCAAACACCTCTAAACTCACTGTTTCTTGTCCTTGACCCACACATTTGGCCCATGTCCTTCCAGATGAAAAGGGTCTTGCAATGCCTGCTTCCAACAGGCACCACGATTAGGGGGATCACTGTTCCTTCTGTTCAGACACTTTCACCCAGGGTTAAAAGGATGTTCACAGCAGCACCCTTCATAGAACATACTGACCGTGCTGCTCACCATCTCCCTGCTGACCTCAACCTAAACCACTTTCCCTGGATAAACTGTATCTTCCAGAAGGGCAATTGTTTTTTGAAAACAAAGAGCTAGAGGAAAAGATAAACCCAAACTAAACCTCCCAAAACTTCCTTCTCCGTTCCCATAATCCCTGGGAGTTTTTTATGGTTTTCCATCACCATTTAAACTCAGAAATTGTCCATTTTTTATTAAGCAATATAAACATGATGCCATATTAGTATTGAACTTTTAAGAGAAAAAAACCCATTAGCTTAATTTCAAGCTACCCTAAATAAAATTAATCCGTAGTATTGTTATACAGCATTCCACAAAAAATCCTTTATCAACTACTATTGCTCAATTTTTTTGAAAGTGTGAAAAAGACAGTTAGGAGCTAAATGTCAATTATGCCAAAATAATCACTCAGTAGCAGACCTCACATAGCTGATCAATGATAAGGAACAGCACAATCCAGTCACAGGTGAGCACTAGCTAAGAAAAGTTCTGTGCTGAGAACAAAGGACTTTCCTGATGTATCTAAAATGGAGCAAGCAAAATGAAGCATTAACACACCAGCACTAGGGAGAAGGAGAGGACACCACCTCCTATAAATCTTTGATGTAGAGGGAATGGCAGACTCTTAAGATTCCATCTTCTTCAGGGTGGTCTTTTCCACCCAGCCCCTCTCATTCTTTTGATGCCCTAATACATCTCTGCAATTGTCCTGCTGCCCCTCCCTTTGCTAACTTGGTCATTCTCCCTTGACTTTCCTTTTGCTCCTCCTCAGACCCTTTGCTTTACACCTCTCCTACCATTCTGGCTCGGTTTTTCTATTTCTTCCTGTTTCCTCTTTTCTCCCCACCCATAACACTGACATAGCTTCTCTGTTATCTCAAAGGGTTCTGAGTACCCTTTTCTCATCACTTTAAAACCTTTGCCCTGCCTCGTCCTATTATTTTTTGCATTCTGCTCTTTGTTTTTCGGTCATCCCATCGGCTGCACATGACTCATGCACCCAGTGTTGCTTTACGTACATTGATGACACAAACCCCTTAATTCCCTGTCAATAAAGTGTCATGTTATTCTGTTAGTTGACATTTATTTCACTTGCTGGGAATCAAACAAGAAAGATACTTACCAGGAGCAGTCAACACCAATGAAAGAAGAAACTCACTAACAGTTGCTAAGATCAGAGAAATCTTTATTATCTAAAAACAAAAGAATTATTGAGGAACATAATGCTTAAATTAAAAAAAACACACACACACACAAAAAAAAAAAAAAAAAACACCACCAAAACAAACGTCTTTTCTCCATGCAATCACATCTGTTTCTTTCAAATAAGAAGTTGGTATCACATCAAAAATAAATGCACTTGGGTATCCCCCCCAGCTCACCAGACAACAAATAACTACCCTGATGACACTAGAAATCTGTTAAAATAAAGCAGGAGCAGCTGATGGAACATACAAAGGCCAGGTTTATTTTCGAGCATCTCTCCCTCCCCTGCAGCCCTACAGGAGGCATCCGTGTGCCGCGGGAGCCGGAGCCCGGAGCGGGCGGGTCCTGCAGCCCCGCACGGCCCCGGGCAGGAGCAGAGCCCGCCCCTTCCCTGGAAGCAGCACCAGGCATCCCTTCCCTCTCCTTCACCTTCGTTTCACGACTACTGCTGCATTTTGTATGGGTCTGAAAGGAGGGTAAACACTGCAAATGCAACCGCCTGGTGCAGCACTCAACTAAAACCCGACAGCACTTCCTTGGGAATTCCTGAAATCCTCAGTCTTACCTGATTAAAACCCCTCAATACAAATAAGTGGTCTCAAATATAACAGCACTCCAGAGTGAAACTTCTGCAATGGCAGTCTCTGAAGGAGAGAAAGCATTTTCCAGGTCTATGCAAATAACTCTAGCAGTCTCTCTTGCCAGCATGGAGGTTGCTACAGGTTTTCCCGTGCTGGGAAGGACATCAGAGGCAGCTTACTAAAACTCATAGAAGAATCTGAGAATATTCCTTTCCCCTGAAGAGAAACTCACTAATGCATGTGGTTTGTTTGGGGTTTTTTTTCTGAAAACAAACATGTCACACTCTGCATCAATCAGTGGCAAGAAGGGAATAATTGCCCAGGTATTAAAGTGCTAAATGCATTTGTCGTGTGGTGCCATGGATTGCCTTTCCAGGGGAAACTTAAGTCCTGAATAGATGGAGAAGTCTTTGGTTCACCTGGATTCTGCACAGCAATATTTCACCCTTAATTGTTACAGCTCTAGTGACTGTATTTAACTGCATTGGAAAGGGTTAAATGAACTCTGTGTCTGTAAGATCCTAAAAGGATCTTATAGATTCCTTCCAATCCTTGAATGGAAAGATTCTGCAAAGACAGTGTTAAGAATTATGTGCTTCTCTTTTCCTCACTTCTCTGCCTGTGCTAGGCAACTCCCTGAAATCTCGTGAAGGAATCAGGCAGTGACATACCATTAAAATTCAACTTTTAGCAGGGATGAACTTGAACAACACCAAAGGCAATAAGTATGCAGCAAGGAGTAAAAAGAGTGTTGTTTTTTCCCAGCTTATTCAGTTATTGATCTTTCAGTGATCTCCATTGCTTTCTTAGGAAACTGATGAACTTGAAACTGTACCTCAACCCCCTCAGCTTCCTCAATGAACCTCCTGCTGCTGAAGGGCAGGGCTTCCCATGGCCCCTCAGGAAGCCAGTCAATAGCAGGGCACTTAACTAAGGCTGGGAAGTTCCCAGCTCATGTTCACAGCATGGCAGTGCCAGGACAGGAACACAGGACAATCTGCAGGGAGGAGGGAGGGGTCAGGGAGAGAAAAGGATCACAGGGCAACTTGAGGCCATCCAAGAGAGGCGTGCAATGAACCATGGTCCAGCACCAGCCAGTACGCACCTGAGGCTACCAGCCAAATTTGGCAGCTAATAAACTTTGTCAGTCAACAATCTTGGGCAAATAGGTTTTGCTCCTTTCTCCTTTTACAAACATGGCACCTTTGCAGCTTCCTTCAGCTCTCTCCATGTCAATATCAATTTCTCAGTTTGATAGCTATAGATGGTAAGGCAGGCACAGGGACTGGCTGGCATGCAGACAGCCAAAAGGGGCACATTCTGCTGGTCATGGTGACAGAAACTCTGTTATTGAGTTTCTAAATCTATTCAAGCCTCTTTTTGTGCTGTGCGACCCCTCTAAAAGAGCAGGAAGAAAAGGAGATTTGGATCTTAGCTTGCATGGGAATTTTAAGGGATTATTCTTAATAAAAGTGGAAAGAGATATATGAAAAGGGGAGGCCAAAATATTGAAGGGAAAATAAAAATGTGACTGGGTCATGACCAGGTCTACACAAAGCAGCTCGCATTTGAGAAGGAAGGTTTATTCTAGTCCTCAGCTGATTCTGTGAACCTACGCATTGCAGTTAGCACATGCTTTGGCCATTGTACATGCTCTTGGTTAATTGGTAAAATGACAGACATCAGGCTGTTAAGACAGGAATGGAGTCTCTCCTCTATGCTTCTTACTAAAGGAGCTATTTTTGCTGCACAGGGCCTCTCAAACCATATGTCACTGATATTGTTAATTCCAATAGAAAACATCTAAAAGGTTTCAGAAGAGTTTATAACTTGTCCAACAGCCATAAGAGCTAGGAGAGCCATCCGGCATGCCAGGGAAGTGACAAGTTTATTCCTCATTTAGGATAATTGGGAACTGACATTTGTATAAGAGAAAACTGGATTTAAAAGAAGAGCAAAGAATTGAAAGAAAAGAGGTAAAAAAAAAGAAGCAATGAAAGTAAGAGGTTGACCTGTCTCAATACTTCACTGAGTTTTAAAGCAATCAGAAGGGATAAAGTGATATGAAGATAGTAACAATGGGAAATGGTTCAATGGTATCTGGAAAGAAGATAAAATAGCAGATGGAAAAGAATTGCCACTATCTCATAGTTTCTAAAAATACATATCTGCACTAGAAAACACAGGACAGGAATTTATGCAAATAACCTAGATAGTAGAACAAAGTCAAACAAAGAATACCCAGGTTGTCCAGGAATCCACAAAGATGGGCCAATCAGCAAGTTGGCTTAAGGTACAGATGGAATCATCTACTTTGAATGTTTGAAGAGGCAAATGGCAGAAATGCCCATGTAGAATTCTAGCCAAGTGGTGAAAATAATACTGAAACTGTACAAAGACACAGAAAGATCTTGGAATTTACTGCTGATGATAAAGATGGGCACACACAGAAGAAAAAAATCAAAAAAGATACAAGAATAAATGGTCTCTACCACAAAAATCTGAATCAGAGAATAAGAGAAAATGTAGGGGAAGAATCTGCTAGATCTGTTTCACGACTCTTGAACACTGTTGAGTTTTCTGAATTTGGTTCTTGGTTACACTATGTATCCTTCAGTTAGATGTTTCTCCCCCATGTCACCTCATTTTCTGAAAAAAATTCTATGCTTAGTTGTAACACCAAGACTCAAGGTGAGCAGTGCTGAAGCCCAGGGAACCCAATTTTCTCTTTTTCATTCCCCTAGTGGCAACCTTCTCAGGCCTGCACACCATCCCTGCTGTGGCAGCAGCAGCAGTGGAGAGCCTGGAGAGATGGAGAGATCTGTCCCTGCTTGGATGTGCTGCTCCAAGTGCCCTTGCTGTAGCAGTGGTGCCAAACTGAATCTATCACACCTCCAAAGCTGCAAACCATACACAGACTTGCTTGAAGTTTCATCTGCTACACCCTCCTACGCTCCTCACACTGCTCATATTTGGACTTAACTCTCTAAGTACTGGACTGCAAGAAGAGTTCAAATCAAAGTCTTGGGCCATTTGCCAAAGATAAAAACACCAGAATTTAGTGTTTTCTTTAGTCTTATATCCTCAGTAATATTTTAATCTCTCTATTAAAAAATTGTTTGTATGGAATGATTACTGTTTACATCAATCTTACACTGAACTTTAGGGGAGAGGATGCTTTCCCTATCCACTGTAATTTGTTAGAAGTGATTTAGAAGAATTACTTCTATATATAAGGAGCTGGATAAGTTTATATGAACTGCAGACCCCTGAGAACGCAATACTGGGCTTTTAGGATTGTTTACTTTAGATGCTTACTCTAGCATCTAAATTCTAGATATACTAAGTGATACCCAGAACTCCTCTCTTCTCTCCTTGCCCTTGGCAGATGCATTCAAATGTGTAAATACAATCTTACAAGTACAGGTTTACAAAGTATTAGGTAACAATTGAATTAAACTGTTACAAGGGCTAAGAAGAGAGAAAGTAAATAAATTCTGCAAAATTGGATTCTAGGAACCTTACAGCAAATGAAGAGAAATTATCAAATCAATTAAAAATGTAGCAATAGGTAAAATTAATTACTTACACAAAAACTTTGTAGTTTATTGTGACAGAATGAGGTGTAGAAGAACAATTTCTCAATCGTTTAATAAATTACTTCTTGGAATATCTGGCCCTAGAGCTCAAACTGTGAAATACTATTCAAAATTTCCATTATTTTTCCTTAAAACACATAGCTAAGAGATTTTTACTATACTGTATTGTTAGGCAGGAAATTCCAGAACAGCCCTGGATATAATATAATACCCTGATTATATAACTATCTATTTGTAAATTACTTTTTGTGAACAAAAATATAGGATACAGCATATACTTGAAAAGGTAGTCATAAAAAGAATGTAACCAGTTGCTGACCACAGCATAACCCTTCTTTTTCCTTTAGCTTAAGTGAAATTTGGTAAATTGACACCAGGCATAGATTTGATATGGCATGTTTTCAGGGTTCATTTGCATTCTCCCCAGTGAATTCCCTATACTACAAAGGACCTTGTGCACTGCTTGCTTTGCACACAGAATAATGAAGATGCCATGTGATCTGCTAGCAAGAGAGCTGTGAGGAAAATTCAGTAATTATTACTGACTACATTTTGTACAATCTTTGCATAAGCAAGAAGGTCTTATTTTGAAAACATTTATCTTTTGTCCAAGCCATACATTACAGTTTAATTTGACAGAGGGGAAAAACCCCCAAAGAATAGGAAATTCTCCATGTAAAAAAATGGAGAATGTCTTGCAAGACAACCAGGATATAAATATCACATTGAAGATATTTCATCTAGAAATAGAAAGATGTAGTAAGTTTTTAAAGATAGACACATACTTTTCTTTGAGGATTTTTGAGATTTAAACACACAATGGAGTAATGAAGATGATCATTGAGGAAAAAAGCACTGTTATCTTGTGAAATCAGTATCAACTTCTGTGTAACATTCACTGCTCCTAAGAACACAACCCCTCTTTTCTCAAGTGTCCATATGAGCCTCACACATGTCACTCTCACTACAGATGTGCATCTTACACTGCATTTTTTTGGCTCAGCCTCCTCCTGCTCATCTCAAATATGCAGACCCTCTAGGTTCACTAAGTGTTTCAAACAGAGCAAGACAGAAAACTAAACAGCACCTTGGCACATACTTGGCCACTGGTCTGATGGGGCTCATCCTATTTAACTGTTAGTGCACTCTCATCGTTTTCCCACGTGAAACTCAGCAGTGCTGGGGCGGGAATCAGGAGCTGCACAGACCAGGAATTAGTCCTGACCAGCTCTATGCCACCACCATCACTTTGTGAGTAGAGCACAGGAAAAGATAATCCATATGGATACCAGTCTTTTCATGCTACTGGTCCTCAGGACCACAAAATGCCCTTCATAACTTTACTAATACAGATGTATCCTTAAAAGTCAGTTCTCTGAGTGCTCAAGAAGAGATGGCTGACATCCAAATCAGAAAAGCCTGGAGCTATTCATACAGAAACAGGAACTCTGTAAGAGCCTGCCAACAGAAGAAACAGATGTTTTCTGTGCTACAGAACTTAGAAATCCTCGATAGCTACTCCCTACTGAATCAAACAAAACAAACAACAAAAAATAAACCCAAACCAAAATCCAAAACAAATCTGGGGTCAGTATTAGTTTAACATAGAACCATAAATCCTAAAAACATAGTTCTCTTTGGCTGAGATTTAAGCACTCGAGCAGATAGATGTGTATTTATGCCCTCAAAGGAAAAACCATGACAGCTGGCCAAAACTGAGCTCTGATGGGGCTTCACAAGTTCCTCTCACATTCACAGATAAAAATAGATGTTCTGTCAGTAGCAAGACAAACCACAAGGAAAAGTCTAATTTGTCCTAATGAAAGAGGATTTGGAAATGAAAGACAATAATTTAAAAGAAAAGTAATCATAAAAATGTGGACAAGATTGCCTGTAGCAATGCAGGACACCCATTCTGCCTATGTTTGACTTTAATTCTGGTTGAAGCATGAAATTACTGCACTACTAAATTCCATAGAAAATGGGGAGCCAGCTAAATCCTGACAGGACTATAGAAAGAGGAGACCATTATAAGGATGTGATGACTAAAGCAGTCATGCCAAGCTGGAAGGAAATTGGAGAAATGACATTTCTCCAAAACTAGAAAACTTAGTTCTTAATGCTGGGACTTCACAACAACCACTGAAGGACTGTAAACATTAAATGAGGAAAATACACTGTGAAGAAACTTTCTCAAGGATGGAGGAGCAAGTATTTGAAGTACTCATCAGCAGCTCGTGAAGAAAACTGGCTGCACATGGACTGAATAACAGAGATTCAGTTCAAAAGAAAAATCATTTAACATGTCTGATTTTGGAATATATAGCAATGTTTAAGAGCACTGAGGAGACTGAAGTGAGAACCTGGAAAACATGCAAAAATGAAATGCTGCAAAGAGTATGCTTACTGGAAAGAGTTAATTAAGGTATATTTGTGTAGGGCATGAGGGCTGTGAGGCATTCAGTTCACATCTTTGGGGAAAAGCTGAAGGCTTACCATGACCAAAAAGTGATGTAAAGTAAAATCAGATGCAGCTCCAGAGACAGCAAGACTGACTGACCTCATCATATTCATGCTTTTGAGAAATAATTGCTTCTTCTGGCCTTTGCTTTTCCAAGAAATTTTGGTGATGTGCAGAGTATTTAAGACTGATTACTGCACAGAAATTTGGGATATTAAAAAATTCTATAACTCAAATCACTGAGCTTCAGAAATGCCTCATCCTGTGTGTGCCTTAGACCCATCAGTGCATTAACATTTACTTTTTTTGCTTGAGCATCATTCTTCCTTTATAATTTATTTCATCATTTGCTATGAAAGTTTTTGAAATTCTTAGGTGCTTATCTGTCCTCAGATACACTTCAGTTGTGGACTCATATTTTATAATAGTGCCACCCATTGTCTTCACCTGACATACTTGCAACTCAAATTTGCACCTACAAGGTGTGTTTTCAGTACATTGACAACAGAATTGATTGCAATGTCCAGATTGAAAACAAGCAAAAGAAAACCAACACAAAACCAAAGAGATTCAAAGAACAGCACTGAGTAGTTTTGGTTCCTGAGCTACAGATTCCTCAGCATAAACAGAACTGCAGGATGTAAGATTATAAGTGAGCTCAAGGGAAAATGTGGTTTTATGTAGGATGCTGATTTTTCTAAAATGAAATGGAAAAATCAAACTGTATCACTTCACTGAGTTTTAACATTAGGAAGCTGTCTGAATTCACCCTTTTGTTCTCTTTCTCATTATATTAGTCTTCTATTCTTCAAATCTAGGGAAATGAGGAGGTGATAAGTCACCCTGCACTAGCTAAAATTTCATATGGATATCTAGCACTGTGTTAACTCACGAAATTTATGTCTCCTTCACTACTATAATGTCACTACTTTGCTCCCCTGTAACATGAATAGGTATCTCCTGTTCTTGCCTCCAGAAGTGCTAATTTTCACAGTAGGGTACTGATGAAATTGTTGCAAGGTAAAAGAAGTTTGAAAGCTGGCTTTCCAATGGCCCTTAAAAAGAAAAGAAAAGAAAAAAAAAAAAAAAAAAGGAAAGAAAAGAAAATAAAATAAGAAATTACTGTAGGAATAAGGAAAACATAAAGGGTAAAAATGTGAAAGGAGAAAATGAAGAGAGATATTAGAAATAATTTTTCCCCGTTCTTTCTTAAAAAAATACAAACACAATAGTAATGAAACAGACACAAATAGCACTCTCAGAAAAAGAATGCAGAAGTTAAGCACCACTACTGAACATGTCACTGAAGTCTAAAACAGAAAATGATACAGAATATGTCACACTAGATTGTTCGGAAGTCTCCATTGGCCTTTAAGTTGCAAAATAATTTTGTGTAATGAAGAAGTAATGGTAACAAAATTACAGTTAGGAGGGAAATTTAAGCAGGATTGGAAAAAGAGAAGAGGAGGGAGGGGGAAAAAGAGAAGTGGTATGTTACAAAGTACAAGAACTTGGCAAAAACTCAGTCAAATCAGAATGCTCTTTAGAACAGTGGTGGCTAAGAACCTCAGAAAAACAGAGCCTGCACAGAAGATCATTGTGGAATAATCTGCTATGGGAAGGCTCTTCTAATCCCCAATCAAGCAGATCATTTTAATACAAAAAGTATGAGGCAGATATCCCTTCCAAAACATTCTCATTCTTAAGGGTTAATGGTTTTCAGACTTCTCATTTTCTTATCAGTTACACAGATATTTCAGATGATCAGTGAATTGAAGCCTACACAACCTGAAAGTTCCTAAAGATGCCCCTGCAAAACCAGTTTTCCTAGCTACTGCTTTCCAGCTCTCAGGAGAGAGCTACAGTTTCCCTCCAAAACAGTGTCTCTGAAAGAGAGTTTAGGTGAGACACTTGCTGCAATTAAGGTATCATATTGTGTATTGCTAAACAGTTTTACAGATGTACTTTAATTTTTCCAGTTTTATACGCATAGGAAAAGTAGAAAGAATTAACATTTTCTATGAAATTCCAATCATTTGTGCAAAAGTTTGAGAGTTGAGTACATGTACTCAGAATTACTATGTGTAAAAGCAGGAAGAGTATTTACAATTGCATTAACAGCACCACAGGCTCCTCAGGAGCACCTTCTCTCTGAAGTGCCTCATTATGTCCCAGACATGAAACTGAGACACAGAGCAGCTGTGTGACTTTCCTCTGAACAGGCAGGAAGTCAACAGCAGATCTAGGAGCAAAACTTGGTGTACACCAACCTCCACACAGGCAGGTTATTACAGGGGTGACAGAGGAGAGGCAAATTCGGTGCCACACGTCAGCAAGTAAACTTTCAAGAGAAGTATGCCAACATATGCTGGGTTATGAGGTAACTGAAATGTGTTGCTATTTTGATCAGCTCATCACTGTTTCTCGCCCCTGAAATATGCCTTACTTTCTGCTGCAGCCCCAGCCTCAGGAATCACCTCCAGGAGTGTTTGCTGATGTCCATCAGGCCCAGGGCTCAGACTTCTTTTCTAACTGCTCCAGTTGTGACCTTCATGTCTTCATCACAGAACAGATCTGGAGCCTCTCCTGTGAAAAGACAAAGGGGTAGGTAACATGTGACAAATAATTTTCTACATGGTATTTAGCCCAATATGTTTTAAGCACATAACAAGAGCTACAGTATGATGCTACATATATCTAGTAACAAAACAGTCTCCTCCTTCTCCCTACATCTTTTTGCCTAAAAGGATTTTTTAAAATTTTTTAAGGGGTAGAAAACAACTTTGTTTTGAATTTTCCCTGATAGGAACTTCACTTCTAAATTATGTTCCCCTCAGAATGGTGATTTTTTTTGTCACAGGCTGTTTACATTGTTTACTAGTCTGGTTGCAAAAGTAAATATAACTTTATAAAAAATCTTTCAAGATGCACTCCAGGTGTCTAGAGGTGTGGTTTCTTCTTCCATTTTATCCCCACACTCAGAGTCCAGATTCTCTAATCTTCCAAACATGGGTGAAGCTTCATTGCTACATGCTACACTTGTACAGTCATGGCAACATTGCTTGAAGTTAGTGAAATCACACCAAAGCAAAAATGACATTAAGTCAAAGGAACATTCTCATTTCCTCCCAGATCAATACATTTTTGCATGTAAACCGTAGCAATTTGTCTCCTCAACAGGTTTCTTAACCTGTTTGCTTTCTTAACCAAGTTTGACTCAATGCTCAGGTTGGATGGCTTGACATGGGCTCTCTAAAATCTCCCCCTACAAATACCTGCAAGAGAAATAATCTCTTTAAAGTTCAATGAAAACACAGATCATTTGTCATTGGAAAAGATCTTTCAAGAAATTTGTTGCTTTAATCACCTGATGCCAACAAGTCATTAATCAGCACAAGAAAGCATTCATCTGGAACTTGGGCATCTGTCAGCAAAAACACAGTGGGCATGTTCTTGGCACCCGTCTTGGCAAGATCTACCTGTAAGGAAAGGAGGCAATCACTCATATTCTGTTAAAATGTTGATACAGAAAAAGTGTGAAATACATGTTTGTGGTGGCAACACATTGCTGACTTCTCTTTACTTTTTTTCAGTTTATTTACATATCACTAATTTGCTATATAACATCCAAAGTGAAATGCAGTTTGCCATTTTTTCCCCTGTATCAGATACTGAAGTTTTGACGTTGTCTAGTGGTAAAGATTGAAGAACTCTCTCCACAAATGAACTAAAAAGGGATATTGCAACCATGAAAGCTCCCATCAAGAATAGCCATTACCATACCAAAAAATGTGTGGGAATGGCATTGAAGAATCAGATCCATTTTAAAATCCTTTTTTTTTTTTTTTTCTGAAAGACCTAGTGAATTTATTTAGGAAATCTTTCTTGTCTGCAAAAAAACCCCAACAAAACTGAGGTGTGCACTGTTGCCCTGAGGGAGACATGGTGTGGAATCATGTGGTATAAACATGGAATGCTTTTTGGCTTGGGTGTCCAGAAAGAAACCAACTCACATCAGTTGCATTCAAGTGTGACCAAATTTGAAATACAGAATAAGGTCAATGCTGGTTGTTATGACCAAGCTGTCACAAAACCTAGCAAAGCAAATCTTTAGGCTCGTTAGCAGGGGCTTACAAATTTTCCTGCTTGGAAACAGCAGGGAGGAAATGACCGCTTAAGTCCACATCTTACCCTGCACCTCATTTGAGCAGGGAAGGAGGGCACAACAAGTTGCACACCATGAACACACTGAAGAGCAATCTGCCTTTTTCAAAGCAGAACAGCATCTACCTTCCCCTGAAAACCAGAGACTGAGAAAGCCTTGAGCTACACACACAGTGGCAGTTTGGCTCTGGACCAAGGAAACAGAAGGACTTTTTGGGGACTGGCATCCACCAAATTTGGCCACAATCAGATCCTCCTTCAGCCACATCTGAGATTCAGAAATGTTGCTTTTCCACACAGAGCAAAACCGAAAATGTTCCATCCTTTTCTGTTTGCTCACATAGGGCTCAGCCTTGCAAGGTCTGTAAACCTGATAAGAGCATCTCAATCAATTCCATTCCTAATCATTGCATATGGGCAGTTTATGTGACTAAGGGACTCACATGCAACAAGGACAAAATTTTTTCCTATGTTCACCCACTTCAACTTTACATCCCTAAACCAATACATGTTCAATGACACACCAAAATTTATATTAAATCACTAACTATAAACACCAGAACTCCAACCACATCTTTGTAACATGTGAAGCAGCTACCTTGGAAAAAGTGGAGAAAACTACTAAAATTCTGTGAAGAATATTAGGGGAGAGACACTAAAACACATTTTGACCACCCAGTTTTCAAAAATAAAGAAAAGAGGTACAGCTGGAAACCACAGGAACCATGGAGTTGTTAGTGTAAATTCCACTGTTTTGCCTGTGATTTTATCAAGCTTATGCAACAACAAAACACATTCTTGAAGTGGTGAACTCAACAGACTAAAATAATATCTATTAGTTTACCCTGAGGCCCTGATTTCTTCTGTGTAATTTGGAAAACCTCCAGGGAACAGATGTATCCTGCCAGTCCAGACAAGCTCTGTTTACCACCTACTCCAATCAGAAGTTCATAACCCCTAGAAGCTTATAGGATAGGATTGATTCAGTGCCTGATGTCAAAACATAATAAAGTAACAGTAACATAAAATAACTTCAATAACTTTCTCAGCAAAGCTCCTAAATTCCTTTTAATTGCACCAAGCCTTCTACCCCTCCCCTCTTTCCTTTTTTTTGTCTGTCTTTGAGATAAAGTTCTCCGGACACCTAAAGGGACATTATCTTCACCTCAGCATTCTCTGTTTCTTGCAATATTCAAGCAAGTGGAAAGAAACATTCTTTTCCTTTATCTAATATTGAAGGTCTGCCGAGGAGCAGAGCAGTCTGGTTACACATTCTTTACATTGAGCTGCTCCAAAGCATCCCACCAGGAATCTGGTGGGCCCTGACTGAACCCAGAAGAGAGACCCAGTGAACTTGGAGGGAGGCTGACTGGGCTGTAGGAGCACATCTGGCAGTTTGCACCACAAAGGCCAAAGGACAATAAACCACTTAATGACAAATTTGCATCAAGCTTTATTAACTCTTGGAATATCTCTCCCAGACTAATTAGAGCATGCTGTTATTTGCTGATCATAGAACTCCATAGGAAGAATGAGGCCAGATGAGGACTTTGCCCAAAATTAGATGAGATACAATTGCTAAAATTTTGAAATGTGTGTATTGAGGTAATTCCTCCCACAGAAAACTATGTTTGAGACACTGAAAGAAATCTCTTGTGGTGTATATTCTAATGATTTATATAAGCATCTAAAATGATTTTCAAATTTTTTTTTTTAACATCAGATACAGATTCTAAGGGATGAAAGACCAGAGATGGGAGACAGCAGGTTGGACTTTTTGCTTAATTTTTGCTACATGTGTCATTGAGATATCCCCTTCATTGTCTGTATGTCTCACATCACTGAAAAAATTATTGAAAAAAGCCTTGAAAAAAACATTGATGAGAACCTTCTCAAATAAAGAGATAATGTGTCTAATCTGGTTGCATCTAATAAAGAGCTAAAAACCTTTCCAACCAAAACATTACTGGAAGCAAATTCTCCTTGACTTCACTGTAGAACTTTGTCAGCCTTATTCATCATTTCACAATGGATCCATCAAAAGACCCCATAAAAGGTGCAGAAAAAACTTACAGGATTTAATTTCACAACCACTTTTCCAGGACTGCCAAACTGTAAGCCTAAGACGCCCTGCCACTTTGTTTGCCAGACTGAGATCCCACTCTCAGTCACCAGACTTTAGAGAGAAGAAAATAGCTTACCAACATTTTCAGACAAAACTAGTGATACCTGAGAAGGCTTCTTTCTGCAGGTCTGATGATTATCACATCAACCTCCAAATCAGCCTAAAATAAACCCTAAATCTACAATCCCTATGAAAGGTCCCCATGATTATCTTTGAAATTCAAGCATTTCTTTAATCCTCTTGGAGCAAAGCTCCTACAATAGATTGCTTTGTCAAGAGTGCTGTCTCTTATATAACTCCCATCTGATAATGTGCAAAGTGAAAGCCGATGACACTGAAATCCTAGTACAGCTCACTGAGAAGAAAAGTTTGTGTGTTAAACCATTTGACACTGCAAACAATACAAACTGCTTCAACAAAGCTAATCTCTGCCAGCAGGGGCCTCTGTCTCTTTCTGGAAATCACTGATATTATACATGACCACAGTGATGGTATCTGTTGAAGAAAGATCACAAATAATGACAAGGAACAATAATGACATCTGTCCCTCAGTTACTCAGCAATATCTTCATCTTCGGAAAACTGGCTGGTTTTCTTCTGGGCAGGAAAACAAAGAAAATGTAGTAAATCAGATTTTAGAAGCAGAAGCTGAGATTTGGAGCCATGATGGGTACTAAGATATTGCCTGACGTGAAAAAACCAAATTACATTGAACTGAGGTAAGGTAAGCATATGTATGAAAAAATGTTATGGGTAAATAAAATAAATCTATGATGACACTTAGAAGTTCTGGCTTGTTTAGATTTAAAAGGTACAGCAGCTGGGCAGCAAAGCAACTCCAGGTCTGCTATGCAGTGGTATTATTTACTGTATGCTTAAGGTATTGTCCTTGCTTTGAACTAATCTAATTTTAAAAGCATTTTCCCATTCTTGGAAACAAAAGACAAATATTGCTTTTCTTATAAAGGCCTGCTACATCATTAACTAATTAAAAGATAAGGCAAACTATCTACAGCATCATAGATTATCTCTCCAGCCTCAGAAAATAAGTGGTGTTAATTTCTGTGGAGTGCAAAAAAACCCAGTGAATCTCTGTTCAAACAAAACGAAGGTTATTTTTAACACTGAGCCACAATCTGCTCTTCCATGAGGGTGCCAACAAAGTCCATTTATCAGCTCTGTTGCTGCATGGTGCCCTGCATAAACCTTCCATCAAGAGTGTTACGAGTTTGCTCTGCAACAAGCCCTGAACAGCAGAAAGCAATGACTTCTTGCAAGCACAGCATCACGATGGATTACATGCTCCCTTTATAGATATTCCAGTTACACCCACTGCATGGCAGCCTCAGACAAGGCTGGGCTCACAGAAGCAGGCATGTCAATGTGCTCCCCAGGAACTCCTCAAGTAGCTCCCCACAGCTGGGTAGAACTCCAATAGACAAGACCTGTCACCACTCAATTTTTAACTTGCTGTCACAAGGCAAAATACTTTCCAGCTACCAACATATCTCAAAATACTTGTCTGTAGTGTTCATCACCATCTTATAACAGAAATGACAGTCTTTGCTTTCCACTAGTTTATCACCATAGACATGTGCTGACTCATGACCAGAGATAATGACTACCATTTGGTTGCTGTAAGCATTTGGGTGCAGCAAACAAAATGCCCTAAAGATAAAAAAATATTTTCTTTTGTAATATTTTCATCTGGCATCAAAATAGGATGTCTTAAGGAAGACTAACTGATATGTTCTGCAAAGACATTAGTTATCCTTAGCAGATATCCAGTAGACGTTGTGCTTGAACCTATACATTCTTGAACATGAACCAGGATGTCTCTAAAATTAGCAAGTTCTCCAGCCAGTTGAACATACAAAATATAGTTAAAACGAATGGCTGCTCTCCACTGACTGGCACAGTTAGGTGGGCCATTATGGCTTGAGGCTACAGGGCAGTACAGGACACACGGAAACATCAGCACTGCCAGGACCTTCCATGGTCACTAGCCCTGTTTTTCAATACTGCTCAAGAAAACAGGACAGAGGTCATCATGACAAAAGTAGCACTTTCTCAACTGTGACCTCAAGCTTCCTTCTTTCCCAACTTCCATGACAGGAGGGGTGCAAACGTGTGTGATGGGCCAGTGCAACCCCACCAAAACAAGGTGTGTGGTGTACAAGAGGACCTGACAAGCCCTTGCCTCCTTGCCTTCGCAGTGATCCATGGGCTGGGCAGACAAAAAAATATTCTGTAAAAGAACAGAGCTGCACTCCAAGGAACAGAAAAGCAGATAAAAACAAACCAGGATCAGACTTACCTGGTTTTACAAGTGAGGGCAGGATTTGCTGACCCTATTATATCCTTCCCTCTCTGAAGGGAAAATCCCTGCTCTGAAGTCTTGAATCCCTACTCTGGTGTTCAGCTACCTTTGAAAACCCTAATTCAAGCACTGGAACAAGATACTGAGGGATGTGGCTGAGTCACCATGCCTGGAGATATTTAAAAGATGTGTAAATGTGGCACTTAGGTATGTGGTTTTGAGGGTGGACATGGCAGTGCTACATTAATGGCTGGTGGTATTGGTCTTAGAGGTCTTTTGCTACCTAAATGATTTGTGATTTTATGGTTATTGTTTTAGAGCTTTTTCAATCTCTGTTTTGTTCTACTTAGTCTTCCAAAAGTTGTTTTACCCTTGAAATGTTGACCTTCTCTTCTCAACAACCAATCAACTGAAAAAGTAAGCACAACAAATGTAGCAAACCATTGCTCTGTTTCCACCAAATATATTTTCTGTCTCAGCTTCCTATCCATCTGATCTTTAGGTCACTTCAGGGACGGGACTGTCTTCTATTTTGGACAAAAAGCATCTGTTCTTCACCAGTCCACAACCCAATGTCCATCATTAGATTATAAAGATCAGCAATAATAGAGTGTTGTCAGGTACATTAGCCCATGGTAGGATCTGAAAGCCATTGGAGAGGTCTCTTATATTTAGGATGCAGTGGAACCTCATATCAGTTGCTGGGAATTTTTGAATCCTTGCCTGGTGAAGATATGTGTCTGCTTGTACTGTGGCTCAAATATTCTTGATTATTGGTGGAACAAAAGCTTGTTGCTGGAAGTGGAAGCCAGCTATCTTTCTGTAGATGGTAAGCAGGGAACCTGAAGAAAGGAAGTCGGAGGCAAATACTGCAAAACGTCGCTGAAAATAAAAAGAGGAAAAGAGATGAAGATTCTCAGCAGATAAGAGTCAATGAAGTGGTAAATGAGGAGACAGCCTGGTGAGTATACATCTACTTGTGTGTCACAGAAAATACTTCATTTCTAGCCTCATCCTTGATGCAGTCCCACAGCAGTTGCACGTCTGGTTATGAGCCCCAAGGGCACATCTGACAGGTGGATGACCACATGAGCCTGCAATTCAGGGAACTCTCAATGTCATAATAAATCCAGTGTGTCTCTTTCCATTTAGCTATAAGAACAGCAAGATTTTCAACCTGCACTAAATTTCAAACACTATATTTTCTCCTATTCCCTTTCATCAGCTACCTATTGTAGTGGAAAGCTAAATAGTCATTATTTCATGTATTAAATACAGGATTGCTATAATATGACACTTTAAACCCTAGATGGAACTTAGGCTTGATAATGAAGCTGCCAGCAGCTAGATTCATAAAGGCAACATACTGAAAATTATTAATTTCTTTAATAGTTGCCTTCTGTCTATCATAACTGAGAAATAAAATGTAACTTGATTAGTATTAGTGACAAAACACTGAAGCACTGTACATTTTCAGGCTTAACCTCAGTTGAAGGATCAACAGTTCTGTCCTACAGGAAATCTGGAATACAAATATCCATGGGAGTATCGAATTGGGATTGACATTTTAAAATTAAAAATAAACATACATTTTCTATCACATCATATTTTGTTCAGAATTTCTGTTGCAATTAAGATACTACATTTTTACAAAGTTTCTGATGATAAAGGGTTTTTTGGTCATGAAATTGGCTCCCAGCACACTTGGAGATGAGGAAAGCATGGTCAAAACAAGTACAAATCATTTTGAGAACACACACAAACATCAGTTATCACAGATTAGAGGAAAATTAGCTGATCTCAATAAGAAAAATACCAGAAAATACCATCATGGAGTATGAGGGGGCATGCTTCTCTCTTTACTGCATTATCCAATACTCTTTCTGGCTCTCCAGATGACACAGGTCCAGGTGAATTAAAAGGAGGCCACCTAAAAAGTGGGTAGAGATTGAAAAAAAAAAAATTTAAAAGGGCTCTGAGTTGCTGGAAATTTGCATTCTTTTTGTCCAAATAGGAAGAGAATCTTGTTTCTTTAGATGCTAGTGTACATGTCAACTAAAGCAGGTCTTTAAAAGAAATACTATAAAAGGAAAATTCATGAATAATGCAGTTATTCCCTGCTCAAATCAACAAATACTTCCTTCCCAGAACTTCATAAAATAATGCATTCTCTTTCTTTCCTTGTGTTTGCAATGAATTTTACTCTATTTTAGAATTCTTAAGTAGTTATATTAAATTCCTGAATTTCATGGTCAGCACTTTTCTTGATTTGATCTGTTTTATAAAAATGGAAATTTTAAATTTTTGGCTAGATTTTGTTTTAAAAGAATTCAAAACCATTCAAAAGAAAGAAGCAACAACCCTTTTAAAGCACTAGGGATTTTGAGATCCTAACTTTCAAATTTTTGTGAAAGAATAAAAGGTTTCCTGTCTCAAAAAGAATATAGTTTTGGGAAGAAAACAGGAGAGTATTGAGATGTTAGCTTTGCATGTCACCGAGTTAGACCTGATTTTTCCAAGCCAGAGATATTTCAGATTTGAGTAGTCACTTACTTTTTTTTTAATCTTTACAGCTTGTTCCTTAACAAGATATTTAGCTGATGCCTGGTGTCAATCCTTCATGGGATGAAGTATGATCTAGTGAAAAAATTTATACAATTCATCTGCATTAAAAGATGCAAGAACAGTACAGATAATTCAAAATGTTTTCTTTGTAAGTTATATATTTGTGTCATATAAGATGACATGAAGACATGACATCTGAACAAGAATCTAATATGTATTTATGGTAACAGTGAAGTATTTACACAGAATATTGGTCTTCCTGTAACAAAATTAACTAAAACACTAATCTGTTGATTTTGGACTGGAAACTTTATATTTACACAGGTTCTGGTGAAGGAATACAATATATTTTAATTGCCAAAAAATTAAATTGTCATTTGGAAAGTAAGAAGGTTGTCACCTACTCTAGGCGGCACTGCCTTGACATCTTGGACTAGATGATCTCCACAGGTCCCTTCCAACCCCAACAATTCTGAGATTCTGTGATTTTGTAATTATCTTAATTTCCCAAATCAACTGAATTACTTTCAGTGGCCATCTTCTGTGCTTTTATTCTCATGGCAGAAAAAGACTGTTCATTGGAAGCAGCATCATAAAGTTTCTGTGGATTTTGTCTGATGTCTTTACAGGTGAAGAAATAGTTGTATTTACAGGTGAAGAAAACATAGAGGGTTAGAGGTTAAACACCTGCAGTTTAGGGAATCAGTGTCTGTGCCTCAGCCATGCTGCTCTCTACAGTCAATCAGTATGGCCAACATCCAGCAACTTCATCAAAAGCAGCTGAAGGATATTTTCCTTTCAAAACTCCATAGCCCCTTCATTTTCTGCTTCTCTTTTCTAAAACAGTTTATAACCTCCCAGGAATATATGCTTTTCTCTTTAATCAATTAGTTTTGAAGCTTTCAGGTTTTTTCTGTTGTTAATGGTTGCCATCATGGACCACAGCAAAAAAGTTATGTCATAACATTAAGTAAGAAGCAAATTCTCACCAGTGTCCATAATCAATATGCTGCAAAATCATGAGGATAAACAATTTAATATCTATCAAATTCAGGCATATTCAAATCATTAATAAAATACAAAAGTTTCTCATTCTTTTGCTGGAACATAGGTTTGACCATGTTCTTCCATTTTTTCCAAACATCCCTGAAATGTAAAACAAAGGCATAAAAATTATTACCATATGAAGCAACATTGAAATTAAACAAAATCAAGAATTCAAAATCATGCTGGCTAAAATTTCTGGAACATTTCACCATATTGCGGGTTTTTAACTATTGAAGTCCTTAGCAATCAGTAAAACTCACAGATAGTCTTTGAGAATATACACCCTTAGGATTCTGAATTCCAGAAAAGTCTTGCTGATTTACTTGATTGACTACTTCACAGCTTTTGAAAGTTTCACAGCATATCCATCTGCATCCTTTGAAACTGAAATGCTTTGAATGTGAAATCCCCAGGTATCCTGACACTCAGAAAATTAATCAGTGAGTAGATTATTTTCTCCTTCTCTTGGGAAGGATTAAATAAGATCTCTACCAAAATATGTAAAGTGCAAAAATATGAAGGATAGATCTCATTTAATCAGGACATTTAATCATGAATCTAATGCAATAACATCCCCAGACAAAGGAATATTAAGGTGATTGTACTAAATTTCAGCCTATTCCCCAAAATGAGGTGCTTACATGATGGTCAGTGGAGACCATTGGGTTACAAATTTACTACAACAGTGAACAAATTAACTCAAAGACCCTTATGTATTCATCAGAACTGCAAAATATTGAGACTTAAACTTTGAGTTTATACCATTTTTATCCAACTGCATTGCTTTCCTTAGATGTGTAAGGGAAAAAATAGCTACAGAAAGCTGCTAAGTCATGTTGAAAACACAGAATAAAACAACTTTCATTAAGCATTATTATAATGCTGAACTCTGGTACGATGTGATCCTCAATTTTGCCACTTAGTGAAGTATTCTATAGATACATATTACGGGATTCATCATCCACAGAAGTTTGATTTCTAATTGCATTCTTCCAATTTTGTGCATGGAAATTAAAAACCTGCAGAAATCACTAGGAATTTATTAAAGCAGGACTGGAAAACTAACAATCATCCTTCCTAGGTCATATATTTTTTGTTTTTCAAATTCTCACAGAAGGTATTCTGCACAAAATAAACCACAGTAATAGGTGGACTTCAAGGAAAACTTCAGTATTGTCACAGTGACTGAGGCTCTCATCTTCAACAAGCAGCCTAAATTCTCTGTCTCAGAGCTGGGATTTGAACCAAAGGGTTCAAAAACATTTGAAACATTTAGGGAATACAGTGGTTAAAACCCTCATAGCACAGCAGAGAATGTGCTGCAAACTCAATACTGTTCAGCAAGAGCAAAAAGATTTCTCAAAAGTTTTGTACATCTAACCCAGATTTTTTTTGTCCAGCCAATAATGTAATGCATTTGGGATACACCTGCTATTGATTTTGAGATTATGAAAGCCAGAATTTAATAAGACTTGAGTATTTTCAATAAGAAATGCCTATATGTATTTTTAAAAAATGAAAAAATAATTATGAGTTCCATGTATAATAAGTAGAAGAGGAAAAGTGTAGACTACAGATTTAAATTTTTTTTCTATTGCACAGTGTATTAAAATACTTTGGGTCAGGCAAAATAAAATAATGAAATGTAAGTATATGGTTTTGAACTTGTCTTGCTTATTTAAAAACTGGACAACATGTTCATGAGAGCCTGTAGGAAATGGAAAGTGCACTTGCACAGGGACAGCTGGAGGCTGGACATCACAGCACTGGCACAGTCCTGACTCACAGCAGACTTATGAATGCCTTGGGCAAAGCAGAATAAGCAAACACGTCACTGCAAGCAGTTTCCAGTAGGACTGTGGAAGTATTGTCATGGATTTTTCAGTGAAATGAATCATCTGCAAACCTCAGCGGTGATTTTGACTGGTGAGCTCAACGAAGGTAACAAATGCTTCCAAGGCCATTTCTGTCTAGTCACAGTCAGCTGAAAGGATGGTTATTGACTGGAGAAGTAAAACAAGAAGATAAAGAGTGGAGGTGTTCTGGAAGACAGGACAGAAAGGGAGAACCTCAACATATTTGTTAGATGGATGATCATAAATTCTGGGGGCAAAAGCTGTGGTTGCACTTACCCTTCTTTCTTACCACAGAAGGAAAAACTTATTGCAGAAACTATGTGCATATGAAAGGCTTAAACTCTCTTAATTACATAAAAGACCATTTTGTTCTTTTAACTCAATGTGTACCCCTAATTTTAAACCCCAGTTTTCTTGATCTAAATTTTATATAATGCCCACAAGTATAAACATTTGCACATTTTTGTTCTTTGTGGCAGTGTTCCAGACTCAAATACTATTGAGGACCCCAAAATTATTCTACCAATATTAGTTTGCATCAGAACATGCCTCCATCAAGCAACATTTTCAAATTTTCTGCTGTTCTAGAGGCAGAGCGGGTGAGTCATATGCCTTGGGGAATGCTAAATAAAACCCTACACTACATGCTAATCTCACCCACTCTAGCAGATACCTCAAAAAATGTTATGTGGCTACAGATAAGATGAGAACTGACAGAAAACACTGCAGATTAAAAGCGATATGATCTGTAAGAAAAATATCTTAACCTCTGAACTATGGAAAGAACATAGCAATGAACAGTAGTGAATTGCTGTACTTTAACAAGTTCATCTCTTAAGCTTTTTTTTATGAACTTAATTTAAATTGCTAATTTGTGCAGTTTGCTGTGAATGATTCTTTCCATTATGAAAACAATCCACAATTTGCCTGTTCCAGATAATTGCTTGGAGTGATGGCTTAAGACACATGAAGACGCTTCAGTGTAGCATTTGAATGCATTTACCAGGAAGAAATATTGGTACACACAAACACAAAAATCATGTAAGAGGCAGTCATTTTGATCTACACATGACAGTACAAAATCATTCCATCACAGTTCACTGAGACAATGCTGTAAATGCAATGGAAAGGGAACACAATTTACTTGTTTCTGGTTGTCATGCAGTTCACCTGCTGGGATTAGTGGAGGGACTTGGTAGAAGAGCATTTAACAAGAGGAACTTGGCTGAAGAGCAGCGGACAGAAGGAAGAGGTACAGACAATGCATCCACTGCCTTGTATATGCCTTAATTTTTCTTAGAAGGAGCAGTGGATGGTTTACAGTACTGACTTAAAATGTGAAGGAATACTACTAAAATTTCACAGCAAATCCTTAAAGGTTCATAAACTCTCAAATTTTATGCCACGAGACTGTTGGTGGGTGTAACATACTTGGAGAACAAGCCCCTGTGATGTTGACTTCACATCCTTGGTTTATTTAACAAGTTTCCTGCAAAAAGAATACACAGCCTTTGCTGCCCATGAGCTCCTTTCATCAGCTTCTCTTTGCAATGGAAAGTGTTATGTTTTTGTACTCTAGAGCCATAGCTGTGGTTGCTACTGGAATGACAGTCATTACCTGAAAAATCCCTTCTTGATCAGAGGAATTTCTGAAAGCCTTTTAAGGCTGATTCCCCATTAAAGGAGCTATGACAGTTTGCAGCAGCTCGTGAGCTCACTCTGACGCACAGCAAATTTCTTTTCTCCTAAACTTTCCATTCATTTTGATGGGCAAAAAGGCGATTGAGCTCTATTAATGCAGGATTCTATGTCAACATGAATTTGGAAACACTTCAAAGAATGAACTAAGGTATAAAGAAGACAAATGATCTTTGCTTATCTGATGTGAATACAGAAGAAATTAACACAAAACATGAAAGAGAAAACAGGGTAAAAGCTTATTCAATTAAGATTTGTGGATTTATACCTACTTTTTTAAACCTGGTGAAAATATAATCCATTAGCAGCGATGTAGATTGGCTGGAAAATCAGACAACTGATTGGAAAAGCAGTTAAATTACACATCAAACACACTTAAACGCTTCTAAAGATTTTATCTCAATACTTCTAAAATCATAGAAAGTTTTTAAAACTGAAAAATCTTTTTTGCTATCTTCTTCCACACATTTACAAGGACAAGCCAGTGTATTACCTTATAGTGCTTTTCATGGCATGAAAAAAGAGGGCACAATTTTTTTCAGTATAGTTTCCTGTTCAAGTTGCAGGAAGGATAAAAAAAAGGGATGGTAAAGAGGGCATATCCACTGACAGCTGGCTCTACCTTGATTGTGTTCTTCACAAAGAACAAAACAGACAGCTTATATGAACCTATTTTGCTTTGACTGTCTGACTCCTCTTGTTGCAAAATCTACCACCAGTACAACAGTTTTGGCCAACATACAGCCCTCTCCATTTGAGTGTTATATTAACATTTCCTTTGATCTGCATCCATCTCACCTAGAGAGACTCCAAACTCCACCAGACAAGGATTGACCCTCCTTGGATGTTTTCTGGTACCTGGCAAAAGTAAACTCAACTTCTGACTGGTCCATTTCAGTACACCTACAGGCACCGTGCTGAGACACTCAGGCTAGGACAAAGCTGGCTCAAGGCTTCTTGTGAACAGAGGTTAAGCCAAATTTTCTCATCTGCAATCAGACAGCAATTTGTGGGAGCACAGTGTCAGTTCCAGTTTGCACCAAGAAGTTTCATCCTCCTCCTTTCCCCTTGCTTGCCACAACTTTCAAAGTTTTCCAGTTTGTAAAGCATTGAATTTTGCCAAGGCCCAGATGAGCAGTAGCCAATGGTTGCAATAACACTGTAATTACTCTGGAATATATTTTATCACTGCTGTTGAGGGAAGATAAATTTCTCAATCTGTATGGAACTTACTCTGGAGGACTGCTGATGTTGCGTGGTAGTTGAATGAATTGTTGGTCTGGAGCTTGTCTTCAGAGACAGCACCAAGCCTATTACCTATAAACACTGCTTTTCCTACTCCAGCATTTCCAACAAGCAAGACTGCTTTGCCTTTTATTATGAGTAAATCAGTGGAGTACTGGAGATGTACAGTCTAAAATGTGTGAACAAAGACTGACTAAAATTGAAAAGAAAAAACCCCATCAAACACTTGCACATCACAGTTTACTTTTAAAAGAAAACTGTAATTTCTGTCTTTCTCTCTGGCTAGGACTAAATTCTAAAAAGTGATGAAGCAGGATACAGCATTCTTTTATTCTCAAAGAATTGCTAAAATAAATTGTTTTACTTCTTACACAGTATTTCTACTTGAAAAATTTTATTCAACTTCTAATAGGAAGCTTTTGAAATGCGGTTGTATCTGGAGTGTCTTCATTCCATCTCAGGCATTTCAGAACCAGTCTCCCTATAACTGTTAGAGAAGCAAAGACTGGTGAAAGATGAAGATGGTTTAATTTATCAATTATTTCAATTAATTTTTGGCCAGGCTTTCAACTTACCTAAAACCATTTGGACAAAGAGTTGGCAATAAACAGCTTTACTTACTGTGAGCACATAAATGCTTCCTTGTCTGATAAATCTTTCTTTTCCTAGCTCTTCAATTGTCTGATAAATATTTCTTTTCCAAGCTCTGTGTTTTCCTATCAAATATTAACCCTCAAAGACAACAACAGAGTTGATAATGGATTATATCTTTTGATCATCAAATCCATGTTTCTGTGTCCATAGTCTTCTAATCTCCCCAGGAAAATTCCTACTCATCTAAGCATTAAAAAGTTGTACAATACAAGTTAATGCAATCAAAACACCATGAATCACTTCAGAATATCCTATGCATAACACACTGAAAAAAGTGCAAAAATAACCATACCTTCAAACTGAGGCAATTACAACTAACAGCTCATGCTTTCTAATCCTCCACTGGCAGGTATACATCATACTACTTTCAAGAGTTGTCTTCTACAAATACAACTCTAACTTTATAAATTTTTCAAAAGCCTGGTAGGAAGGTGATGAAGTGATTTGCTTCCTCTAGATCTCATACACTTTATTTGTGTGAAGTTAATTTAGCTGCCAAAAAAAATTATCTGTGCATAAATGTGGCCATAGGAAAATATTAAGGATCAGTTTGTGGTGCGTGGTTGCTGTGAGCATTATTTTCAATGACTTAAATGGACTTGGAGCCTGAATTTCTCTTACTATGGATAAAAGGTACCCCACAGAGAAGTTGGTAGATGGCCCAGAAAGGCTGGAATCCTATGCTGGAAGCCTGTGCTAGGGCAGGTTTCTGGGAGGACCTGTGAACCTGCATAGAGAGGAGCCCACACTGGAGCAGGTTTGCTGGCATGACTCATACCCCCATGGGGGACCAATGACGGAGCAGTTTGTGAAGAACTGCAGCCTGAAGAAAGGACTCAAGCTGGAGAAGCTCATGGAAGCCTGTCTGCCATG
The DNA here is from genome assembly GCF_027887145.1 of Ammospiza caudacuta. Lineage (NCBI taxonomy): Eukaryota > Metazoa > Chordata > Aves > Passeriformes > Passerellidae > Ammospiza > Ammospiza caudacuta. The sequence goes on along the minus strand of NC_080593.1, from coordinate 32,189,820 downwards.
GGAAGGACCCTGTGATGGAGCAGGGGCAGAGTGTGAGGAGCACTTCCCCTGAGAGGGAAGGAGGAGCAAAGACAATGATGGGCTGACTGCAACCCCATTTCCCATCCCTCTGTGCTAATGGAGTGAAGAGGGAGGGAAAATTTGGAGTGAAGTTGAACTGGGAAGGAGGGAGGAGTGGAAGGAAGTAATTTTTAAGATTTTGGGGTTTTTTTGACACTACCCTACTCGGATTTGATTGGTAATAAATAAAACTTTTTATAAATAAATAAATTTTAAAAAAATTATAAATAAATAAAAATTTCCCCAAGTTGAGTCTGTTGGGCCTATGACAGTGTGCTGTGCTATTTGATTCCCCTGTCCTTATCTTGACCCAAGAGTCATATTTTTTCTCTACTGTCCAGCTGATGAAGGAGAGTAATAGTGGCTTGGTGGGCTTCTGACATTTAACCAGGGTCAGCCCTCCACACTACTCTTCTGATTAAGTAGTACACATAAGAGAGATAAAAATCTCCACTTAAATGATGACAAAATTCTCTGAATGCCTATTTGGGGATATATGTGGCCACCAAATGAGTAATAAATTAACAGAATAAAAATTAGAAGAAATATTTAAATAAATAATCGAGTTTGATCCAATTAATCTTCAAACTGGATGTCAAAAATGCCAACTAATATCATCAGATACTCACGTGTTCTACTCCAGGCGCTGGGGTTTCGGGTGATGAATACCAGCTCTGGATATTGTAGCTGGGGCAGCAGCTCTTAAACTTGTACTTCAAACAGCAGCCACATTTACAAGCAATGAATGTGTGCCTATGACTCTGTCAGGGTCACAACCTAGAAATTATCAGTAAACTTTTCAGGGAAAGAAAGTTAAGATATGTTTTTTAACAAGAACATGATCAATCATGTTTATTACAGTGCCACAGAGGATTATCTGCAACACAATGCATACACTGCTTCTTGAACAAGCTAGACAAACTCTTTGAACATGCCTTAGTTTTTTTTACCAGAATCACAGAGGGTGACAAATTCAAAATTTTTAACTTGACCTTGCATGAGTTTATTAGAGTTTAATTAATTTAAAAGGTGACTAGCCTGCTTTGCCAATGAGAGCTCTCCTGAAAGCAGACAAATGCAGAGGGGAAAACCTCTCTCAAGGTCAATGAAAATAATCAAAAGATAATTCAGAGCAGGAGTCTAAATTTAGGTTAGATTCCAAAATGTTTCTTGAAAAAGCCACTTCCTGTTTCTCAAAAAAAGTTAGATTATACAGCTCAACCCTCCAGACACGTTGCTGAGTAACCAGAGGATTACTACGGTTTAAGTTTCTAAGACAGGAAAGCATAAAACTCCCATCGCTTTCCAAAGATTACATTCAGATCTTAGATTTGTATTTCATTACATTCCAGCATTTCAGAGAGCCCAGAAAACTGGTTTAGCTGTATAACTAAGAAGGAAAGAAGGCTGTATCCTACTGTGCTTAGACTGACTGATTTGGATTTCCTACACTAACCTCCCATCAATGCCTTGAGAAGACTGACCTAGAACAGAGACCAGATAGAGTTTAAGAATAAAGTAGGTATTTATTAAAAGGCTTCAATGGACACATCTCGGGTGGTACAAGAGCCCTGGCTGGGCTACACCCAAGATGGACCCAAAATGGTCACAAATGGACAACTGGTCATGGGGTGTCACATTTCTATAGGTTTTGGTCCATTAGCATATTGGAATTAATTGTTCAATTATAACTTTAGGTTATGGAGTCCCATCCTTCTTGTTTTTCTCTCTTCATTCCACCATTGTTTGTGCTCTTGGTCCTGAAATTTGTATTGATTGTCCTTGGTCTCAGGCTAGAAAAGGAATTGCTTTGTCTAGCTACTCTGTGAAGAAAGCTTACCATCACTTAATATGAAGCTCAGAACCCCACAATAAAGCAGCACAGAATCTGAAAAATATAAAAGCTAAACTTAAGGCATTACAGTGATGCAAGGACTTCAATAATGGAATCTTAAAGCTATTTTACTGAGAGACTTTCCAAATACCAGTTTCAATAATCTCATCATTGATTTCTCGAGTTACATCAGCTCACATCTAGGAGGCACAATCAGCATTACAGTATTCATAGGCTAATTTAAGGCTCTTTTCTATGCCAAATAGGCAAGATGTAAAGTGTAAATTAGGCATTAAATATTACTTAGCAATAGTGAAAACCAAAGAAATTATAAGAATAAAAGAAAAAGGCATGCACAGTGCAAAACTGTCTCCAGAAAAATAGAGGAAGAAGCAAATGGGAAAACAGGTAAAGGGAAATCCACTGTAATTGTGTCTCAATGACTCACCTTGTTGGCACCCATAACAGTGTTGAGGGATTCAGTCTACATAGGAGCTGTATTCCTATTTAAAACAAACCTTTGTTACCCCTCATGGGTAATATTGGCTTGTCCTCTCAGAGAAGATGACAGGAGAACTGCAAATTATATTTCAATAGAATCTTATCACTTAAGTGCTCAAACAACAACATTGTACTGCAATTAAAACTTCAGAAGATAAGACATCACTGAAACAAGAAGCTTTTGTAACATCAAACCCATGTTTTCTTCCTTTGCTTTTTTATTAGGTAGTTATTTAAAATAACAAAAAATTCAGTGAACACTCAATACAACAAAATGACTGCATTTTATGTAATAATGATCTGTTTTGATTACAGGAGAGTTGGTCATTAGTGTTCATGATACGGGAGATATAAGGGAGATGCTGCGGGTCTGGGGAGAAAGTAACAGGCCCTTCAATGCCACTGAATTAGAGCTGTGCAGGCCAATACCTTCTGTCTACCAGCACCTTGCCCTGCCCTCCGGCCTTTCCAGAACCACCAGTGCTCTGCACCCATGTCCCGCTGCATCAAAACCTCAGAAAAATGGAAGAATTCTATCTCTTATATTTTCTCTGAATTCTGGTATTGTCCATTTTGGACGGAGAATGACATCCTGGCAAGAACACGTGTTCCTTGCCATCCTTCCACTCTCAGGTCTCCTGGTGTGTAAAACCACACAGTTCATCAGCTGTCAGACCTTCTGCATTAAAAGTCAATTCCAAATGGGAATTTGTGTTTGCATACATGTGATGAAGAACTTTCAGGACCTGAAGGGAAGGAGCAGGATGAATGTTAGTAGCATCATTTTCATATAGTAGGAATTGTTCACTTTTTTCTGAACTGAAGCTTGGACTGAAACCCTGTACTCAGCCAACAGTTTACATTAATTTATTCTTGTCTCTGTGCTAGTTTAGCCCCAAATTTCCATTAAGCCTAAGGATAGAAAAGGAGATTCCCAGTCTGAAATAGCCATATTCTGCACTCAATTCTAATGGAAAGTGTTAAATGGAGAAGAAAATCTATGCAGCTGCCAACATTTAGTAGCATAAATAAGCAAGCATTATGTATTAGAATTATTTGTCTAGTGTTTTGGCAGGACATTCCATGATGTCTGTCTAGGAGTCTAATTAAAACATCCTGCTTCTCCTTCCAGAACAAAGTATTACTTAGTCTATCTGTCAAATTGAATGTTCATTACTTCATGCCATGATTAACTGTCCTTTGGGACATGCAAACAGCACATAAAATGTAGAATTTGCTTGCAACATTTGCATTTTCTATTGCTCATCATGCAGCTGACCGAGTGGCCTCAGCAGTGTGTTATTACCCTGCAGCCTCAGGCAAAGGCAACATGAAGAATTTTTGTGCAAGAGCTGTGGCAGTTTCTTTACAAGGTGAATTGGAAAACATGCTGCATAGGCAGGCAGGTACCTTACCCTTCCCATTCCCTGCAATTCCACCAACAAACACAGAGTGACACACTGCTGGCTGCTTCTCCAGCTGAACATCCTTACACACAGAAAGGACATGCAGGGAGCACCTCTCCTCTCCTCTTGTAGTTCTTATCACAGAGACACAATTATTCACAAGATTTTTTCCCTCTCTGCATTCTTATTCCCTTTAATAGGAAAAAAAAAGCTCGCACTTTCTTGGCAGATTTGCCTCAGCAAAGCTAATGTTGCATCAAGCAACACGGTCTCAGAAAATGGTAAGAGTTAGTGCAAAAGAATCAAAGCAGTTACCTCAGCAAGTGAGAACAAATCCTATTCTGCCAGACAGCCACACAGTCCAGCAGGACTGTAGAAACCCAAGGACACAGAACAGTTACCACAATTTTGCCACTGCTTTGGCAGAGTGGATTCTGCAATCAGTTGTACAGCTGGAATTCAGAAAAATACAGTCAGTCTCCTAAAGCAATACATTGCTTCCAAAGTAAGTCACAGAATAGAAATAGCTTGGCTGCTTGTGGATTTCTGTTTTAGTGAAGAGTATTCATTGTGATTTTCCAAAGCCTAACAGGAACAAGTTCATGATCCTCAGTGCTTGTCTTCTGATTTACTCAGTTAGCAGGAAAACAAATACTCTGTTAGAAGGCTGATTGTGAGTTCATAATATCTCAAGGCATACCTTACTGTTTTTCACCCTTCTGTCAGGATAATGGAATAGGAGAGAAGAGTATAAAATCCTTTATAAATCCTCTGATCAGTAACATTCAACTATTGGGTTATTTTCAATGTACTCCAATAAAGGTAAGGACGTGCTGCCTTGGACGAACATACAGCAGATGTCGATGTTCCTTGAAAAAAGGTGGGAATAAATACACTTTTTACTTGGTCTGCATACTAATTAGTGTTTTTATGTTTCACTTTTTCACTCTGTCTGTAATTAAAATAAATAAATTAGAGCCTAAATTTAGATTATGGGCAACTAATTATTGTGAGTATACATGCATGCATACATGTACCCGCATGTATTTAATGTGTATTAGCACAACATGGACTATACTATACCTAAAAGCCAGAGCAAAAAGTCATATGTAGCCATGCACATTCCAAATCCACACCTTCTTATTTATGTGTTTTTGTTCCCTTAGTCTTACCTCACTATAAATATCTGACCAACAACGAATTTGCTACAAAATACTAATTCTTCTTACCATGCACAAACAAACGTTTTTGTCACTCTAGATTGTCACTGTACACAGCTTTTCCAAGCAGGACACACGTTTCCTAATGGACATATTTATCATACTGAGGAACATTACTGCCATGATGAAATGCCTTTGCAATAATGAGTCATTGAGAGACACTTTATCAATGTTTTAACATATTCAAAAATAATCTTTGTGTCTAATACAAACAACTCATTGGCAATTATCTTGATAAAAAATCTTAAGGGGAATGATTAAAGACAATGAATTTGTTTACTTTGAGAATAAAGTTCTCTTCTGGCTGCAAGTACAGCTCCAGGGTAGATTGTTTAACCATCTGCTCAGACTGTAGGTTCCCCATCCTCAGAACATCCAGAGATGGAAACAGGTCACTGATCACGCCTGTGAAAATTGGGATATCATCTGTCACTATTTTATGCAAATTGAAGTCTCTTAAGATGCACATAAGCACATGGAAAAAGAAGGTAAACAATGTATCACAAGAACATTAAATAATTGTTTTAGGAGTCTCTTTTTATTCAAAGGAAAAGCACCAGAAACATATTTTACCCAGTCCTCCGGGATGTTCCTGTCTCCTTGTTTCAGAAATTAGCAGAACTGACTTGATAGCATGAAGTCCCCAGTCATAACAGCCCTACAAAGACATTTTAACTAATCATGTTAGCACATGAAATAAAACTGAGTGGTAATGTTCATGAAGAAAATAATAATTTTACACACAGAGTAAAAAAAGACATTTTTATTCACTTGTAGTCTTTCAGTGGCTTTTGGTCAGCATTAAAGGTTGACTAAAATATATAAAAGGCTGAAATATATATACCTGTATATCTATTTCATTTTCAGTATTCCACCATTTGATTCCCTATTCTTAACTGGCTACCAGCTGAGTAAGGTTTGAAAACATATTCTGCAGCCACACCTAGGAATTCAGTATAAACACAGCCTATTAGTATTATCAATGACCCCCCCCAAAAAAATCCCCAAAAAACCAACCCCAAAACAACAACAAAGAAGCAAATTCACAACTTAAAAATACACCATTTTAAGTTGACAGATGCTATGCATCTATCCTCTTCCATGACAGTGGTAACTCTGAGAGTGAATAAAATGTACTAAACACAGCACAAAAAATAATTCAAGAAAAAGTAATTTCCAAACTCAGGACAGTTCATGATCAGTAAGAAAAAAAATTTGGAGGTAAATTATTATTTATCTATTATCTGCATTGAAAAGGATTCTCCACACTTTAGAAATGGTACATCTGGTCAAAGAAGTTAAAACAGAATTGATAATGAAACCATTATGGACTGTGCTTAATAAGATTTTTTTTAGATTTAGGCAAGGATTTTTTTGGTGTATTTTGGCTTTTTCTTTCTTTTTTTTTTTTCTGTTGTTGTTTTGGTTTTGGGGTTTTTGTTTGGTTGGTTGGTTGGTTGCTGTATATGCATCTTAAAAGCAGCCTCATGTGTTTAATTTCATTATCTCTAGAAAATTGCAAGAATGTGCCAGGAAATCTTCAGGAAATTTAGACATAATTTCAAAATTATGCAGGCATGAAAATAAAGTCGTTTTTTATTTCATAAAGGCCCTGTTGAGTTTATGGTTTAAGGTTGAAGCATTCTTCAAGTTATAATTCCATTGATAAAAATGAATATTAGGAATATCTTGCAAAAAATTATACAGCCGGAGATTATTAAAACAGCATACATACAGGAAAGAGTTTGTACAGTTTCTAGGGTTTGCATTTTTAAGATAAGATTTCTAAATATGAATCCTTTCTAGTATAATAATTAAATTATTTAGAAATGCTTTTCCATTCCCTTTTTTCCAGCTTTTTTTTCACTGCTTTTACTGGGGAAAGTTTAAAGACATGTCCATTCAATTACAATATTCTATGTGTTTTTCAAAATAATTTATACTCTGTTATTATTCTCTTCTCCAGAAGATTGTTATTTACATGGGTGTTACACAGCAGCACAATGTTGTCAGTCATCCCAGGTATGAAGATATACAATTGGTGATATACAGTTGTTTAACGCAAAATGAACACATTACAAACATCCAAAGGTAAGAAGAAAGGACATTTTCCAAATTCATGTCTGACAATTTATTAAGGATGGACACGTGATTATTTAGAGTGTCTTTAAAATACAAGATAAGACAATATGCATAAATCCCTCCTATTATGCAATATTCAGCTGCACTGGTATGGAGTGTGTGCTAATGGATATGCATTAAATCCAGAAACCCAAAGAACCCTCACCTGTTCAGGGAGCAGCTCCCTGCAGAGAGGTTGGAAGGTGATGAACTTCCTGGCTAACAGACAGGCATCAATAAACCCTTCAGCAGCCAACATCATTCCAGAGACCAGTTCAACGTCAGGGACAACCATGGCACAGGTTCTAGGGAAGGAAAAAACCCATAATTCAAATGCACAGATTAGTATTTAAACATGGTGAGAATAAGTCAGCTAAATCAAATGTCTGGTGTGTGCAAACATTTTTAAAAACAGAGCTCAAGAGAGTCACAATTAAGAGTGTCAATCTAAGCTGACAAGGACCCGAGTTCAAAGCAAAACGAGCTAATTAGGCACTGGTGATTGTTAATATTCCATAACATTGCTGCACAAAAGAGGCATCTGAGAAACACAGACAGGTACTGCCCAAACTCAGAGCAGGCACAGGCTGCAGTGGTGGCACTTGCCAGCAGCTGTGCAGGGTCTGGAAGCCAAGTGCAACACAACCATTGCTAAAAATGGCATCCCTTTTTAAAGCTCTTCAATTTTTTTTTTGAGAGCTTTAGTGCTTTATATGAAGGCTTGGTTACCTTTAAAGGTTTTACTGTTTCTTTTCTAAATATAACTGCTTAAACTTTTAGAACAAACACCCAGAAATTTTAATGACACAAATGAAAAATATCTCATTAAATCTCATTTTTAAAGCAACATGAAGTAATAATGTTATTGCCAAACAATTTCACAGTTTCCTCATTAAAAATCTTTACTTAATTTACATCCTAGCAAAAGGGAGATCTTGAATTTTATGTTCAAGCCAGCTACAAACCAGCAAATTTATTCCTCAGAGCTCTTTCTTACTACTGAAAAAAACCAAATATTTCTTATTTTTCCCCATCCAGAAATCTACTGCTGAACTAAATGACCAGTTTTAATTTTGTCATATTTGAGTATGAATGGGGAACTTCTCATTTAATTCTGTCTGACCTGCACATCCAGGGATCATAGTAATAAAAATATTCCAACTCTGGATTTCAGTGTCGTGTTTTCACCAAGAAATACAAATCTGTTAAAAAAAAAGATAACACAATGAAGACTTAAAAGAAAGATACTACTTACAAAAGAGGAAAACTCACTAGACCTCGGAAGCAGAGGTATTTTAGCTTTTAGCAGTCTGTCTGGCACTGAATTAAGAAGGAAAACACTGGACTATTAGAGCCCCAGAAAGTGCATGTGGTTGAAGCATGTCTATAGGAAGAATCACCTTTGGAAACACAGAATAAAGGAGACTAGTAGGGATGCAGAGGGTTTGAAAAGGCCAGGAGACAATATTGAGTAAAAAACCCCAAAATGGAGAACATAGGACAGTGGGAAAACAAGGCATGTCTCAAAAGCACTGGAAAGTCCTGGAACCATGGAGACTTCTTGCAAAGTTGAATCCCTCCAAACTTCTCACGCATAGGGTTGCCATGATCTCACATGGTAGGACTTGAACTAGTTTCAATAGCAAAACTTTAATTGTAATCTGGTAGGACCAGAATTTACTCACATTTATTCCTGCAGTTTGAAGAGAAAGTTATTTTTGGGTAGTACATTACACAGATGATTTTGTGTTACCATCTAGTCTTTCATTTACAAATAGTTTCAGAAGAACTTTGGGAGGAAGATATTACTGGTTCAGTATTTACAGTCTGCAAAGAACAAAGAAGCACTCCTACCACACTAACTTCTTTTTCTTCCCAATTTTATTGTGGATAGGCTTTAATTGTATAGCCACTACTGACTATACATCCACCAAGAGATGACTGAATTCCTCAAAGCTCCTGTCTGGACCAAACCTGTATAGATACTCCCTACGGACTAAAATTAAAATATTTAACTTCTTTTTCTTGAAAGCAGCAGTTTCCAGTGTAATTCACATGAAAAAGAAGCTAAACAACAATCTCCATACTGCTTAACAGAACATCTCACCTCATCATCCATGTATTCTGAATAGTTGAAAATTTTCACCATCATACCAAGGGCACAGCCTAAATCTTCCATAGTCTCTGTCTTCTCTGTGCCAGCTCCTTCTGCAGTAACACCACTCACTGCAAGGTGGAGAGCCTGGGTTGGAGTAATAGAACACCTTAACATATGAAAAAAGATTTTTTTGGATTGCAATGAACTTTCACAATATCAGGAGCTTTTTTATAACTCTTATGTTTCATGGATGATTTATTCCAAGTCCACTTTCTCATTAAAATTTAATGTCCTAAACCACAAATGTATCTCTTCCATAGTCATGTAAAACCATAGTGTGGTACTACTTGGAAAGTGCTTATTTTAGAAAAGAAAGCTAACTACATCGATATTTTTTATCAAGAAGGAAGATCCTATCAGTGATCACACACAATAGGAAATAGGAGGGTGTAGTTGCTGCTTTGCTTATTTCAAAGACTTGAATTTGGCTTCCCAGCTGAGGGTTGAAAGCATTAAGCTAGCCAGGATGCCTGACTGTATCTTTTTTGATCACTTATTTTAACAAGAAATTCCATATTGGAGCCAAAATACGCCGAGAAAAAAATTTTTCACTGTATGTGGTATAAAAAAATAGTAGTTTGGACTTTCATAAATGAATACAAAAACTTGCTGAAAGATTCTGATTAACCTTGGCAAAGATCTGCTCATATTCCCCTTCAGACTAGACATTAAATATGTTAGCTTAAGTTATGCAAAAAATATTTCAGTTTTTATAAATGTAGTGACCATTAAACTCATACCATTTCTTATGTGCACCTACATGCACATAGATTCTGAAATATATTGTGTCTTGATAACCTCATAGTATACCTATGAGGTAGGAAAGAACTCTAAACTTCTAAGAAACTTTTAACTTTTAATTCCTGAAACAGATAAAGCAGACAGTGTTATTTATAGCAGCCATTACCTGTCAGTCAAAGGTGTAATAACTTGCCAAGGGATATTTCCCAAGTACTCGTAAAAGTACTGAAACTGAGCATCACAAATGTTGGCAAAACTGTTTCTGGACATCATCCCATCTGTGGCATACCTGTGACAGCAAGCAAAAGCTCTGGAACTGGAGACCTAAGAGCCATCAAAGAGCCATGATGCCAGGTAGGAGCTATTCAGGTGGTACAAATGCCACCCATCACAAAGCTGCAGCTGTCATCAGCAGGTCGCACAACTCATTCCTAGCCACTTATGACTAATAACTACCACAATCTATTATAAAGGATTAGATGTACCTCGAGGCATTTGTGCTTTTATACAGATGCAAGTTTAATAGAAGATCATTTTAATAGAGCTGTTACAGCAGAACACAAGGGCTCTCCACGCAAACAATGCAGTCTTTGCAAGGGAGCTGACATTACTTTGACCACAATGAGTTTCATTTTACTCCTCAAGCCTTGTTTCCTCTTATCTGAATGCCACCTTAAAAGCCTATTTTATTTCTGAGGCTTAGGGGGAAAATAAGTATTCTTTCCTGTTTCAATTCCAATCCAGTGAAACATTTTGGGCATTCAAGCCAACAGCATTAGTTTTACCTGAAATAAAGTTGTACATAGAGTAAGCACTTTGGTTTAAATAAACATGCATTATTTCAGTTGTCTGCACATACAAAAAGTCACCACAGGAAGAGGAGATGCTCTGGAGGTGCACATGCCTCTGAAAGGAGAGCAAAACACTGTGAATTGCTGAAGGCAGAACAAACTGTGAATGCAAAATACAGCTGATTCAAACATGCACCCTCTGGGCTTGAAGGCTTGCTGATACCTCTCTGCCATGAACATTGGTACAAATGGCCATGATTTTTTCATGATCACCCGAGGAAAGTTCTCCAAGCAGCATGGTAATAAAGAGCATTTAGCTCAGTGACCTGAAAAGATTTAGGTAACCCTCTAAAACCAGATGGCTTCCAGTACTGCTACCATTATTATTACTAGAAATTAGTTCTGCCTACATCATGAACTAATTCACCATAAAAACAGGCTTATATATACAAATTTTCTGATGTTCAACATGAGATGCCAGAAGAAATCCTGCTTTAAACAGAAATTTGAACCATCTCCAAAACAACAACAATCCAGGTGAGCACAAATGCTGCAGATGGTCAGCTAGGCAGGGTAGGAGGAATGGATGGATAAGAAGTTGTACATGAAATGGAATTGAAAATTCTGTGGTTATAATCTCCATAGAGATATGTACCAGACTTTATGAAATTGTACTAATTGTACAAGAACATTTATTGGCAAACTAAAAATAGTCCTTAGGAAAGATCAGAGACATTTTAAAAATAGACAAAGCAATAAGGGGATGAATACAAAATACGATATAAATGACTATACAGAGTTATGCAATGCAAAGTGACTATGGAATTATTCAGGTTTCATATTAAAAGGGGGAGAAGAAACCCCAATGTCAGCTACTGCTTGTAATTCAAAGGAGGCAAATGTAAAAAAGCATGGAAATATGGATAGAAAGATATAAATGCATTTTCTATTACAGGGAAAACTTAGATAGTTCTGTCAGATATTCACGACCCCTTTAAAGTCTCTTTCCTATTTTGTATTTCCCTTCAGCAGATATTCTATTTTGGAAAACAAAACCAAAACTACTGAAAGTTTTCACAAATAGAAAGAGTACTCACAGCAGGAGAAAAACATTTAGGAGAAGTTTGAGGTAAAAAAGGGTAAAGCAAAAAATCAAATGGTACAAGGTATCCTTCTGAAATGGCACATGGTATCCTTCTGAAAACCAAACATAGATGCAAACTGCTTGGTTAGACATAAACAAACCCTATAGTTTTGGCTTCCTTACATCATGGGTATATATGTATTGAATTGTACGTACACATCCTGAATGCATACTCTGGTCTTAGCACACCATTGTGGCAGTATGTTCACTTTTAGCTTTTGTCTCAATTCAGAATAATCCTCCAAACCCCAGTAATTAAGATGTGATGCCCATGAGGTAGCAGAAATGGAAGAAAAAGTCATGTTTCTTTTTTCAGTAGGTGCTGTATTGTTTAATGTGTTATAGTAATATGTTCATATGTTTAACATTTAATATGTAAACCATACTAATATGACTATTTTAATGCTACATTTACTTTCTGTGAATTAAACAAAAAGGAGATGTCCAAACCTGCTTCTTGTGTCAGCCCTTCAGGGCTGTTGCCAAGCTCTCTTTCAGCCTACCAGATGCCATTTCTACATCTAAAACCCATCAAGTTTGTGATGTACTAAGCTCAGCCTGGGCTGGGTGGTCAAAAACTCACTGCTCTCTCTGTCTCTCTTCATAGGCCAGTGTGGCCTCCATGAAGCAGAGAAGTACTGCATTGTATAGTTTATTCAAGGTGTAGCAACCAAGGCTCAACCTTTTGAAGCGAAAACCACCCAAGCATGCATAAATTTATGCACGTAACATAAATGGTATATTTTGTACTAAAAATAAAGGAAGTTCATCTCATTAATCTTCTCAAATGATTTTCATTGCATCAGTAATTTATACAAACTTGAAATTTTCCCTCCATTTTCTCTGTCACTGTACCTTCAGCAGGATTTAGATGAGACACAGGATATTGGAGATTTTTTTTTTTACATATCCACTTGATTTGAACACAGACATACTGTCTTAAAGCTCCAAATAAGAAAGTGTGGAGTTTTTGTGTTCACAGCCCCAGAGTAGGCACAGACAATGCAGCAATTTCTGTCTCCATGTGCTCAAACATAGTTTTTCCAAGATACAGCTATCTCCAAGAAGCAAGCTGCATATACTTGTCCATTCAGTCTGGGGCCTCCCTGCTGCGACAATCAATCATTAGAACCACAGGCAACACTGATTTTATGCAATGCGAGTGCTTATGCATTCAGCACTGTTCTGAGAACAATAAGTTATTGTCTCAGGAGTTGCTGATCTGTTCTCCCTGACCTACCACTACCCAGTTAGCACACAGGCTGGCTGGCCAGTTGGCAAATATGAGGCTCAGAAGCAGCGGAAAGGTTCAGCTGATAGGAGATGTGTGAGAGCACTGGAGGTTGGAGAGGTGTGTGCTAAAGGATAAGACAGGAGCGGATCTGAAACTATAACAGAAGATGAAGTAAAAAGAGCAGCAGGAGAGAGAAAGTATGAGAAATGCAATATTCAACCTTGATCAGTTCTGTGACTTTTAGTACTCATATTTTCATTTTCGTTACTTCCAAACAGTAGACTGCCTACAGTCTACAGTCTTATAAAACCATTTTATGCACAAGAGAAAGATAGACAATTTATTAAATTATAGTAAATGACACAATATTGGGTAACAAAATGTTCTGGGTTTATTATAATTTATTATTTTTTCCAAACTTATATAACTAAAAGGAACAGTTAATGCAATTGAAAGTGTCTATTTAATCTACATGTCAAAGACAGCAAAATTCATGAAGGAGATTTCACATAACTCAACATGTCTGATCATTAGATCTACATTTGTCATGGAACAGAACATGCTCCTTTTCTGGTCTGTATTTCCCAAGGGCAATATTTATATATTCCTCTGTATTCTCTTGAAATTTAAGATCAGCAGCATTGTCAAAAAGTTTGGTAAGACGATGGGCTATTTGCATCCAAAAATACCAGATATATAAGGAAACAATTTACATTAGATTTGTGTCAATCACACTAATGCATGCCTCTGTTAAAGTGGATGACTCTCTGACTGTTGCATGATTACAGCACACAAGGTTTTTTATGGGGAAAAGCTGGGCCAAAATGATAAATCAGTGAAAGGAGTTAATTACACTTCTGTCAGTTGTCAGAAGAGTCTGAAGGACAGAGCTCAATATAAAACTGAGAAATCTTGAAATTGTCATTATTTATGGCTAACACTTATTCTACAAAGGGCCTTATTAAGGTCTAAATGCCTTTTCTAGATACACATCTCTCCAAAGACCATGGAACTCGAAAATCACTGTCTATACACCAGCACGCTCTACACCTGACACCCAAAACAGAAGACTTGCTTGCTGGCCTTGTGTGTGGATGAAACAAATCACAGAGATTTAGTCATGTGGAGAATCTATAAGGGCATACCATCATGTTTGAAAAGGCTCCACATTCAAGCCTTCATCACCTCTGAAAGCATCAGTTCCTCTGAGTTACAACTCACAGCCCTTCAAAAAGGTTTTGCCTGGGGCACACTTAAAGCTGTAGCACTGAGAGAATTGATGGCTGTGGCTGGATAGACTGAGGCCAGGAGTATCATCTGGCACGTAGATAACATAGTATGAATGAAATACATCAAAGTGCTTGTGCTTTTATACAGATGGGTGTCACAAAACCTAGGAGATCATTGTTCAATTGGGGAACACAGAAGGATAGCTACAAAACATTCTGTGTGCAAGGGGCAGCAGCTCAGTCAGTAACAGCCTACCAGACACCATAGATCTTCCAGTCTCACTTATCGTCACTATGCATTGCTTGCCTGAAAATCCATGCTAGAAGAAGAATATATTTGATGGTCTCATTGACCTTTTTCCATCTCTAATTCCTGCAAACCTACAACCCAAAAATCCAAATAAATGCAACTTACATGTGGCTAAATTTCCAGAAAAACAGATCAGGATTTGTAACTTGTCTCTCATCTCTTCTTGATGAACACCTTGTACTCATCTTAGCTGGGAGAAAAAAAACGTTTGCTACCTTCCTTAGGCAAAATGTTCCTATTTTCAAAGTAAATCAGAAATTTGCTCAGAACAAAAGTGCAATTCAATGATATTATCAGCTCACAAGGTTAGCTGGAAAACTTCCCTTTCTGTAGAGAAAATGAAGTACATTAATACACAAAGAGGCTCAGCTGTTTTGGCTGTGTTCCTCTTTAAAGGATGTCTAGCAAGTCTGCTGAAAAACCAAAACAGAAGAAAGGAAAAAGCATGTGCTTGCTTTCTAAGTATACAGCCAAAGCTTCTTCACAAAAAGAGAGTCTGAAAAAGAGACAGAGATTTTAATGATCAGCTTAAAGCCAGGAATTCCCTCCCAGTTAAGGTAAAAGTCAGACCAAACATTAGAACAGAACAATATAATCCACTATTGATTTAAAATAATAACAATGAATACAGCGGTAAGGAACAGAGAAGGTGGCAAGACTTTTACATTTCCTTTCCAGAAAATGAAAGGGGACGTAATTTAATTCAGACTAAGGAAACTAGGGGAATGGAACTGTGCCAGAAAAGTCTCCCCAAAAGGTAAGTCTAGGCAGGGGAAACTCCTCTTCAACCTCCCAAAGAGTCCAACCTTAGCAAGTAAAGGATGAGGAAAAAAATTTCTAACTTAACAGGGCAGTAATGTGCAGATAAATTTTAAAAAAAGAAACCACCAAAACAACAAGTAACAAAGTAAATAAGAATCAGTTGAGTGGAGGAGGAAAGAAACCACTTTTTAAAAAGATACATGTATTATTTTTGATGTACAAAGAGTTAAAAACATGAAAACACGTGGGTATTGACACAAGAACAATTAAGGATCAAAAGATTAAATTATGTTTGACTGACGCACTCCAGCTTTTAGCTTGGTATCTCAGAATAAAAGTCATGTCTCAAGAAACAGGTTTGTGTTGGTTTGGGGGTTTTTTTCTAACTTCTTATTGCAACATTTTCCTGCAAAAAGAAAGACTGACTCTAAACATGGCTGCCTCTAAAGCCAGGAAGGGTGAATGCAGGTGGGGAGTTCAAGGCATTCCTGCGAGTGTGTGGAAGGAGGACTTTGGCTGCACAAATCCACCACGTCCTGTTGCAGGTGTGAAAGAAGGACTCCCAGAGTATGGATAGGGAAAAAGTGAATTTGATCCAAACAGAACATACTTTGAACACATTTGACAATTCTGACATCATGCCATCCCTAAATAATGAGCCAATGCCTCAAGTTGAGCTGGTCATGTAACAAGCAGTAGAAATCTGGTATATCAAATAGGAACAAATGACAAAAAATCATTGGAACATCTCATACCTGCACAACAAGGAAACAATCTGACAGCTCTCATTTCCTGCTTGTTGCAGAACTACACTTTGGAACAGTTTGTAATCATACTGGAAATTTTACCTCTGCTGCAGAGCTTCAGAGCTTTCATACACCTTTGGCTTTCTTGTAGCTTCCACCATATTTTCTTTATTTGTTATGTCAGTCTTCCACTGCTGTACAGAAAGAAAGGGAGGTATTTCAACTCTCAAATTTATTTTTTCTACTTCATATGGTTTACTAAACTGGGACAATAAAAACATGGGAAAAAGAGCTGGAAGAACACACCTAATCAGCTTGTTTTAAGTTCTATTTCTTAGATGGAAAAAGAAAAAAATTTAAAGCCACAAACACCTATTTTGACAGTGTTTAGACTGAATATGAAGGAAAAGTAAAATGAACAGAGAGAATTGCAAATACCACTGATGATATCTTAAAACTCTTCAACAAGATAAAAATTACAGATTTTAGCAGAATTATTAACTTAGAGTATTTTTGCTCATGCAAGGTCAATGCCTTTTTCAATATGCACCATGAAGAAACTTATGCATGTTAAACACCACAAATCATTTCATTGCTCTTAACAGGGTCCTCAGCTTGTACAAAAAATACTTTTTTAGCATATAATGGACCATGTTGCTGTCAATGTTTCTAAATTGCAGATTTAAACAATTAGAAATATATTTGAAATTTCAAGCACAGAATTTCCCTATGGAATATCATCCTATACTAGATTTTCAGAATTGTACATGGTGAGGACTTTTACTAGATCTGTGGATTGAATTACAGTTATATTGGCAACACAAAATTATCACCTTTACTGTGCAAGGGTTCAGTGACGTTTTTTGGTCAGAATGAACAATTAAGGCATAATGCTTTGTGTCAGTTCAAGGGTTTATGTTGCTTGTTGGAATTGCCTTTAGCCATTAATAAAGAACAGATCTTAAACTTGTATTTCTACCATCACTTTCCTAAATGATAGGGACTTTGCAGAGAAGATTTCTGCACCTCAGCAGTATCGTTTCTCTATGTGCCTCCACACAAATAAAAAAAAAAAGCTAACAAAGAGTAAGTAAAAGAAGATATTAAAGACATCTGAAGGAATGACACACAGATCTTTGTCTCAAATTGTGACACCAGCAGCTTCCAGTCCATGTGAAAGGAAAACAAGGCAGATAATGACTCTGATGAAGATACCGCATGCCTTGAAATTCTATCCACAGGGAAATGTCAGAATCAGCCATGTCTAATTTACTTTGCCAGCCTTTCATTTATTCAATTAAATATACCACAAATTTACTTTTCAGAATCCCTTGTATCTGAAACTAGAAAAGCAAATAAACAAAACAAAACAAAAAAAAAACCACAGAAAAAACTGCACAAATCAAAATTATTTATCAAACAGAGGAACTAAAGCTGACAAGAGCTTAACAAATTCTCCTGTAATTGTTGTTATTGTATATCATAAGAGAAGACATCACTAAACACTGAAAATGGACAGTATATTATTAAACGATTTTCAAAAAATTTAAGGAATTACAAGCTTAGAAAGTTGTTATTTTTTTTTAAGTCCTACATGGAGACAAGAATGTTTTTAGGATATGTATAATTACACAGCATAAATGTAAATTCCCATTACTAACATCTGGAGAAAATGTAAATCTGCAATTAAGATTCAGGAAGAAAAAGTTTCACCTTGCCAAGTACATTAAGGGAATGAACAATATTGATACAATAATAATATTTCTAATAATTAAATTCTTATTTGATTATTACCTAAAGTTTCAAGTAGGTGTTCACTGAACTTTAATAAAGGATTTTCTATTCTTTTACACTTTTGGTAAGAAAATTCCATGGCAGTCCATGTTTGGCTGATTTTTTCCAAAGTCTGGGAATAATAAGAACAATAATAACATCTGTCTATATATATATCACATTTCATATTGGGAATTGAGGAATTTAATTAAATTATATGTAATTCACAGTGACGGTAAACTATACCACAGATAAGAAGTTCATTTTGCTAGGCTGTGAATTTTGATACCTAGAGAAGTCACATGAAAATATTCAGGTCTATGATTAATTTCTTGAAACAAATAGTTTGTTACATGCTATTCTGCAAAAACAGAAGGGAAAAAAAAGTACATCTCTCACCTTTTCAGTACTCAACTCTTGCACAGCATTGATAACTACACTTTGGACTTTATCTTCTACCTTTATGAAACTGGAGTCCCAGAAGGTCTGAGAAGGTCTTCTGCTCCTGAAAGCCCAACCTGTAAAGAAAAGAGATAGCAGGAAGCAAATTAAGACGATGAAAAAGTCCAGCATAAGCATATAACTAAGTGTTCAAATGGAATCTAACTAAAAAACACAATTAAATAAGTTAAATGTACTCTAGATACCAGATACATGTTCAGATTTGCCACCGAAGTGTGGACTTAATCAGCCTAGCAGAAACAGTTCTTGATGCTGTTACAGGTTTAGGGTTCTTTTTCTTTGTTTTGTCTTGTACTCTGGTGTTTTGTACTTCATAACACTAAAGGTAAGTTTATTTGCACAGCTGCAGCTGATGCAAGATACAGATTTAGTATCTGAGACTAGAAACCCTGGGGAGTGATGGAGATATTTGCAGTATTTTGTGGCTACTTGGTAGGATTAATGAAATTCAATTTAAAAAACCTTAAAAATTCTATCAATTATTTGAAAAGATAACGGTCAATTATTTTTTCATTTTCTTTTTGTTAAAATAAATCACAATTTTGTGCTAATACTGTTAGGATGTCCCTGCATTAAAAATAGGTTTAAATGCGCTTTCATTAAAACTGTATGTGATTAATTGGTATACTGAAGACAAACAGAAAAATTCTGTTACACACTGTCCTACGCTTTCAGATTCAAAGTTTTTTAATCTTAAAAATGAAAAACAAAAAGGAAATTGGCCTTCAATATTTTTTTTCAAAATGGTTCAAAAGCATTTTATTAAAATTTTGAAAACCAACAAGTTCTACATGTTATAGCATATGAACCAAAACCACTGGGATTTTTTTGACTAAAAAGAAAAAGTATCAGAACTGGGTAGGTGGAGTTCACACTTTTGAAGCAATTTAGGAGACAACATCTAGGATGAAATTTGATTTTTCTCTTAAAAGACTAATAAATAGGCATGCAATAGAGATAATTTCTTTCTAGATGAAACAAATATGAAACAAAAAGAAATTTTATACCTGTTAGGTTCAAGACTTTGTATTCAACCACTGTGCTGTCTGTGGGGCATAGCTGTAGCATCCTGCAGATAGTCTGGGGAGTCTTTGTTGTTATTTTCACTTTGCACTTCTCTTGTCCCTTTGGAATTTTCTTCTGCAGGGCTACTGTCAACAAAACATTGAAATACTTCAAGGAAAAGAGGTGCCCTCCCTTTAAAAATGAGCACCTTTCCTGCACCTCCCAACCCCCTGGAGCTATGTCCATGAGCAGAGCAGATGAACCTCTGCAAATTCCTCCTGTAAAAGTGATTGTTGTCCGGAGGGGTCTGCCATAAACCCCCATCCTCTTTTTTTATTTCCCATACTGCCTCAACTCAGAGAAATCACAGCGTGATTTTATGTACAACTCCACAGGGGCTGCAAATCCATTCAGAAAAATAGTTTTAAAGGAAAGCCCCCAAAACAAAGCATGATCCAGAACATTCGGCTTGGACATGAGTAATAAACCCACCAAAACATCCAAGTGGGTGGGAAGAGTGGGGAAGGGGTGGCACTGAGACAGACAAATTGCAGAAATAGATGGCTGTGGAACCTGCCTTGGCAAACCTTCTGAGCTGCACATCCATCTGTTCCACATTAATCTCTCTCCACTGGGTTTCAGTCCAATCATCAATGCTGCTCTGAAACAGAAAGTACAGATAAAAGCATCACAACATTTGGTGAAGACAAGCTCCTGCCACAAACCAGACAAATGGATGCAGGGGCAAGCCCATCCTACAGCAAGAGTTCATGGGCCTAAATGTTTTCCTATACCACCATTACTTTTCAAACACACATAACAATCCATCTTCTCTAAATTCAACTCAAAGACCAAGCATGTTAACAGTTTCATGTTTCAGTATCTGATAAAAACATACCTGCACAACTTTCTTGTGCTATCAGACACACACCCATACCCACAGGTAACATACAAACGAACCTGGGAGATTTTGGGAAGATGCCCTGCAACTCCTCCTGGGGGTGCTACCAACAAAATTACAAACTTAAGACCTAGTACACGTATTTTTAACCTTGCCTATGAAAGGCAGCATCTTGAGGGAAACAGAACTTTGCAAGACTGATTCCCCATACAGACCTGTACAGTGACTTTTCTGGACTCTTGCCTCTAGATTTGTAGAGCTTTCTAATGTACAATTCTGAGTTCTGAATTGGATTTTATGGATTTCTGAATTTTTACTCAGTTACTTAAACTAACCAAGCAAGTTCTGGGTATTAAGAAAGCTCTAAAGGAAACTACAAAGTTTGTTTTGCTTTGGGATTATCTTGAAATTGGTTGACTTGGGAACAGAGATATTTTTACTCTGGGCATCCTAAAACATAGCCACTATTATTTCAAAAACAAAAGGAATAGTAAAATCTTCAGTATTTAACTTTTTAAAATCCAAACTATAACACTCCTAGGATCAAATTAAAAATATAACATTCAAATATAGTCTAAATTTATAAGTAATTTGTAAGTAATTTTAAGAAAAACCTTACATTAATATAAACATGAATATCCCACACTTTCTTGAGCAATTGCACTTTTCAACATTGTATCATGTGCTTGTAGCCTGGAATAAATACTTCAAATAGTTTTGTAGATAGATTCCCACATTAGAAACATTTCTTTTTCCAGCATCTCAAGCTCTTGATTTGCTGGAAGAGGGAAGGGGCACTCAAAGCACAGTTGTAGGGTATATTGAGCTTACTTAACCTGCCAGTGAAATCTATGGATGCTGCATATATGATTCAAGGTAAGAAAAGCTGAGAGAATTGTGGCAAAGAGGCTAGCCTCTTTTTTTTTTTTTTTTTATCTGTACAGAGGCATTTGCATTGCCTCTGAAAGCACCCAAAAGCCTACAAATGACTCTGCATTGAAACCACAAAAGAAAAGCTACATATAAAGAAGTTAATTCATGTTCTTGCACTCTTCAACTTATTAAAGCACTTCTTCCTAAAGTTGTATAAATGTTAACAAAGTCCCCTCATGAGGTTTTAAAAAAGAGCCACTTAATAGTCTACTTTAGGCTATTCTACTCAAGAGCACATTATGCTGTGTAAAGGAAAATGAGAAAGTATTCAGAATTTTAAAATTTTAATTTTTTTTTTTTTGGTAAGCATATGCAACACTGGAAGAGAAACAAGAAACCTGAATTTGGTGGCACTAGAATTATAACAGCATTTTGAAAAAAAATCCCCAAACCCACAAATAAAACTCCCCAAAACACCAGTAAAACAAAAAACCCCAAAAACAAACAAAAAAGCCCAGCAAAACCTCAGAAGTTCCAACTCACAAATATTTTTAATGTGTACATTGAAATATCATTAACTTTTGTACTGAAATATTACAAGCAAATATGTTTTTCTGAGAATCCTCATCACCTTATTGAGATGAACATATGGATTTTCTACACCAAATGGAAAAGGAGTTTCCATTTTAAATCTTTCTCTGAATCCCATCTGCTTACCCATGAAGAACAGGTAGTGACATTTGTCACTGATTATGCTCATTCTTATTAAGAAAAACAGAGACAAAAAGGGCTGATCCCAGAATTCAGTATATGTCAAGTAAAGTGCATTTTCTTCTGATTAACTGCAATGTCAGATACCTGAAGAGGAATTACTTTGTGCTATACTGACAGAGCTCTATTCCTCATGGCATCCTGTTCTTTGGGCAATTCCTATTTAACAGAGTAACGTTTTCTTTAAACAACAAAAAAAAAATCACACATGGTAGAAATACACCAGTAAAATGTGTATGTTAACAGTGAAAATATCCCTGCATCTACTCATAAATAAGAAATTAGAGTGGATGAATTATTTCACCAAAACTATACTCTATATTATAGCTTTTACCAGAATTTTTTAGAATTCATTTCATGGATCACTGGTAATTATAAACTACTTGAACTTAATACACTCAGTTATTTTAGGTATAATCACATAAAACTTCATTTTAATTATGTTGGGAATCTTCCACACAGTAAAACAGCGAGTTCTACTCCTGCTGCTGTACCCACTTTCAAATATGTAAAGATGACCTGGAAGTAGCTTTCTCATTCCACAAATCTCCCCACAAAAAAAAATCAGTAAACCACATGAAAAAAAATTCCATCAGGATGAAAAATATACCTTGACATGTGGCTTTTGTCTGTAGCACAAGTACAAGAAAGGGAAGTTCAAATCGGAATCACTTCAGGGTAACGAGAAAATCACCTAAAGGTACACATCAAAAAATCCTACCAAAAATATTAGACCTGATGGGCACAGAAATAGAAATTTCACCATGGACTGGCAGTGCATATCCCAAAACAGACCAAATAAAGGTTTCTCATCTCTCATATGCAGATGCTGCTCTTAAAACAATGTTTTAATAAGTTCTTCTTTTAGTGTCAGTAAACACTATAGCTGTAGTGTTTTCCCATCTATTCCTCTCACCAGATTTTTTTTAATTCAGAAAAATTACACTTGCCACTCATAAAAATTATAACTGGGAGGGGTGTGGGGCAGAATATATAGAGAAAAAGGTGGCTGAGGATGTCTGTAAGACAGCACCACATAACAGCCACCAAATTCTACCTTTTGAAAACGTATTTGAACGGTCCCAAACTACTGCTGCCTGTGATATGAAAGGCAAGGAAGTTTAGATTGGATATTAGGGAAAAATTTCTTCACCAAAAGGGCTGTCAAGCAACACAACAGGCTGTCCAGGGAAGTGGTGGAGTCACCATCCCTGGAATATTTAAAAGCCACGTAGATGAGGCAGTTAGGGACATAGTTTAGTGGTGGGCCTGGAAGTGCTGGGTTCAAGGTTGTGTTTGATGATATTAGGGGTCTTTTCCAACATGAATGATTGCATGATTCTATAAAAATATGTGAGGCTTAGGATTTTAAGACTCTTTCATACCCTAGAAGATTACTGTCATTTTTTGACTGTGAAATCAAAGACAAACATCAGTTACATATTTAGTTACAGTTCTAAGTAGACACCTTAGGATCAAAATTCACCATCAGGAGTTGGTTTTGAGGATTATGCCTAATTTGGTTTGAATTAAACTGACAAATTTAATCCACATGAACATTCCACTTACTGTAGGTCTGATCTTCATACTGCTCAACAGATTTTAACTTCACATATTTCCAAGAAATAAAGGTATTTTCTGGACTTTCTAAGAAGGACTTTCTAAGTGGACTTTCTGCAAGGCAAAAACCCACACCCAACCAGTTTTTTTTCTTTTACTGATGAACAAATGCTGGTGGAAAGTTTTAGTGTCCCCCTCCTTGCATGTTATTAGCTATGTCAGTTTTCAATGTTGGACTTGGTACTACACAATAATTTAATTCATGTGTGTCTAAAGCTCTCACTGGAGCTTCCATCCTCTGTGCTCCCACCTGAAAGCATGTTTGCTTGGGATCAGGACAAGAGGAAGGGACAGAGCACCGTTTTCAAACAACTTGGATGTCTGGGTCCCCCATAAGTATCTTTGAAAATTTGTCCTCATACAAGAATAAAACTCTTTATGGACTCTGATGAAAAATAGGACCAAAATGTCTGTACTTGTTCCTTCAGTTCTTTAGAATATTTTAGCTTTCCCAAAGTAACCAGCATATTTTTGTTAATGATTTAATTATAACCTCCTCCTAATCCCCCTACTTATTAGAATATAAATTAAAGTATTATGAACCAGCAGGAAAATGCACTTTTATTTTTGCGTTGTTCAATACCTTTTTAATGTGTTCATCATGTTCGTTTGCAGTTATCTAGTTCTTCACTAAACAATTGCAATGAAATACTGCAATTTGGGCTAATTATCTTCTCAGACAGGGTTTTTTCAGAAAGCTTCCAAGATTGTTGAAAGTTTGAAATGAAAATAAAAAGAGAAAAAAAAATCAAGCATCAGAGAAGGCAGTAGAGTTCTCTTTCTGTAATAATCTGAACATGAAATCTCATCCAAAATATTTCTGAAGTGCAGAGACTGGCACTGAACCAAGCTGTACTATTGGTATGCGTCATGTGCTTACCAACAAACCACATATTTCTAAATATGATCTCAAATTGTCCCCAACAGGTGAATTCTAGAATGCTAAAGAATTACAGATTAGCTCAGATCCTAAAAAGTATGGAACTAGGCTTTCCAGATCTAGACATACATATACCCCGCACTCCTGATACTTTCTAAATCACAGAATGACAGAATATTCTGAGTTGGAAGGGACACAAAGATCGAGTCCACCTTCTAAGTGAAATTCTATCCTGTACTTTTCTCACTTGCTTGTTTTCTCCCCTTTTTTTCCCTCAGATATATTCTCTCTCATAAGTCACTAGGCTCTTCCTCCTGAGTCTCATAAAAATTCCAAGTCTTACTTGTAAGCTAATGTTTTCTAGAGAAGAAAAAAGCACCTACTCCTGTAAAAGCTTACCAAACAAGTGGCAAGCAGAAGTGATTTCTTTAAGTTGCCTTCCACTGTCATTGCCACGTGTAAAGTTAAGACAAGTTATCAGCCTCTTGAAAGAGTAGATGTAATAATGTATATATTGTCTGAAATCAGTGAGAAAACAAGTTTGGAAGGAAACAGGGTAAACATTAAATGCAAGACACTAATTTAATTGCTAACAATGCCAGAAGTGTCTACCTAAGGAAAATTCATTTATTCAAAATTAGTAGCTAAATATTCATTATTATTGCCTTATACCTACAACTAATTTGCAATACTCTGCCACAGTTTGAGTGTAATACAGTGTCATAGAAATGTACATCTAAAAGTGACTTCAAGAGTAATTAGACCACGTTCCTGCTCCAAGAAGAGGTTTGCCTCTATACCTATGCAATTTGCAAAAAGGTTTTTCTAGCTCTCCCTGGAAGATTTCTCAGTAATGAAGAGCCTGTCACCTCCTCTGGCAATCTGTTCTAGCAATTCATTATGCTTGGCATAAAGTGGTTTTCTCAGTCATCATACTTGAACCTTATACACTTTAAACTAAGTTCAGTATGTTCTGGGTGTAGAGAATAGACTACTTCCCTCCTAAATGTAGAAATCTCTATTGTATTTGAAGATTTATGCCTGTTATCTCTTCTCTTCTTCAGCCTCAATGAATATCAACAGATCCTTTTTCCTGAAGTGTAATGTCTGAGCACAATACTCCACTAGAGGCTTCATCAAGGCTGATTGAAGTGTGAGATTTCACATCCTTGTGCCTTTCAGGACAACCACTCATTTGAACACTTACATACCGCTTTAAACATAAAGAGATAACATGATAACATGTTACCTCTTAATAATATGACTTCACTTATGTTCAACATATGACAATACCTAAATCATATTAAAGAACTCTTTCTAATCAGTTCCTTCCTATCTTATTATTCCTGTGTAAGAATAATACATGCTCCTATGTGCTACACTGGATGGAGAGCCTGGACACACCTGCCATCCATGGATTCTCTGAACCTCATGCAGAAAAATGCAAAATACTCTATGCTGTTTCTTGAATTGCATTTTAGATCTGGCTTTAGCTACAGGTTAACTTCTGGAAGGAACCTGCAGTCAGAACATCACTAAAGCAAGAATAGAATCAGAGAACATGGTTTGATTCCCAGCTGCAATATATAAGTCAGTATTTCAAGGCATTTGAGTCACAAATAGCTTAGCTAAAGCTGTAATTTAAGCAATGAACAAAACTATCTTCCTAATTATAAATAAACAGTTTCATGTATATGGCTACTGGCTTTGAACACAGATTCTAAACTAGAACAGTCATGAAGTCCTACAGAAAACTGAGGCAACATATCTGTCAAGATCCAATGTTTTGGCTTTAAAATCAGTATAATCATCTTCAATCTCCTGTAATGTTAAAAAAAGGAGAAAAAAGTATAAAAATGATTGTTTTTCCAATGGCAGAAAAATCTGACAGATGCCATATGGTAGTGTTAAACACACAGCTCACCTCTGCCACTGATCACACTTCTGAGATTTTTCAGCGCTGTTTTAAACAACAAGCAATGATTGATACTGCTAACAGTGATAGTTGTTTTGGGGGTTTTTTAAACAAAAACAGAGTTAGCTGCTAAAGCATTTTCCGAGAAATACAGATTGAGTTTGAATTACAGTTTAGGATATAATGCAAGTGTACCACTGCAAAATCAATACATGTGTATACTAGGGACACCTTTGTTTAAGAAGCATAGTGAGAGGGATAGGCATCTACATTGCCCCTTGCTTTGATACTGTTTCATCCTTTTAACCCTCCTGTTAAATAAATATCTTCTCAACAGGTTTTTACAAAACCAAATTATGCCTATGTAGTGTCATTAAGAAGGTTATTATGCACATCAGACTTCAGCTACTCAAATACTTGAAGTCAACTCACTAAGTAAACAGTATCTTTTGACTCTGAATCATTGTTACATTTAATTAGGGAATCTTAATCCATGGCTACCATGTATCAGGCAACAGAACAAGTCATTTTCTATAGCACAGATGTACTCTATTAATACTCAAGGTAATTAACCATGTTCACAGATAAGGACTTTTGGAAAAATAATAGCAGGGCAGAAAATAGAGGTGCATACTAATGCAAGCTCATGTTGGCTCCAAAGCTCCAACATCTCCTTTTTTCCATTAGCAACATAAACAACAACATGCAACATGTACATGTAAATCTACACTTGTTACTTTACTAAATATGTTAAACATTAATCACTTCTGAGAATTTTTTTCTTTGCAGCTTGTCTGTATCTCTTTTCAGTTGCAAGCCACTTGAAAAATAAATAAACAAACAAATAGAAGTATCAGTAGCGATGGTGGACATTTAAATAAAAACCCAGCATTTCTGAATAGGCTTATCAAATTAACTTGTGTATTTAAAAATCTTCTTCCTTTCTAACTCCATCCATCCCTTAACTAACATCAATTTGTTTGTTTGAGGTTTTTTTAAATACACAGCAAAAGCCTACTCATATACACAAAACCCATGACAGGATGAACTACTGCACTTGTCCGAGACAAATAAAGGAATTTAGGTATCGTTCTGTGGCTAAATTAGAAAATATTTTCTTTTAGAGGTGCACGTATTTAACTCACCAAGAATCCATTTAAGCCAGTAAGTCTGAGAAGACCACATTTGTGCCCTGAAACCTAAGCATCCTCTGATCCTCTTTGGGATCAGACCCCCCCAGTCACACCACAAAACAGATCATTGCTCTGTTCAGGTTTTCAGGCAATTCCACTCACATTTCAGCCAAACACATTCCTGCCTTTCTAGAAGCATGTAAGGCTTGTTCCTGGAAATATGTGGACCCTATTCATATATCATGCACTTAACAGCACAAACCTTCAAGCTTCTAACAAATAAATTAACTGTAAGATGACAGCTATTGTCTGATAAAGATCTGGATTAGGACTGTAAAACCCAAAGGCAAATAGTTTCTGAAGAACCTGCAACATAAATATTTTAGTGGTGACAGTAAAACCAGTGCAGTAATTGGTGCTTGGCATCTCACCTGTACCTCTTCTGTCAACACTAAATCTGCATGCATGAGGAAGAATGGCTCAAACTTGAAAACTAATATTCATTGACTGTTCTTTACCTGGCAATAAGCTGGAAAGTCAGCAAATTTACAATGCAGAATGCTCATTCAGAACTGTGCTAAAGGGCTGCTTTTGTCCTGAGTCACTAAGGAAGCACTCATCACCTCAAAAACTGCCCTCTTACCGTCTACATCTGGCCAAATTGTTGTACCCTACAGAGCAGCTTAAAATTGACTTTCAAGCATGTCACCAAATTTGTGTTTATATACTGAGCATACAGGGAATCCTCCAGAGGTAAAGGCAAGACTGGGTGAGCTGCACACAGACCTCAGGAGGGGTGTCTTGAATCCATATCTGCCACAGACAAGGCTGGTTCAGAGAAGAGAGAAAAAAGGCAGCAGTAGGTCACTGCTGCCATTCACTTCTCCTTTCTGAGGCAGCTTTGTGCAGGGATCAGCAGGAATTTACTGTGAACCATAAGGGATTTTAACAGGAGCAATTAAATTCAGAAGTACAGTAGAGAGAGTCCTGACCCCAAGACATGGAAAGCTCTGCCACAGATTAGAAAAAAGTACCAGGATTTTAGTCCAAAGGCATTATCAACTTTACAAGGCTTCTGCATGAACTAAGCATGTGCCATTCATTTAGTTTAGATCTCGTTTATAACCATTCCTCTGGGTTTTTAATAACCTAGATTAAGATACATACTTGCAAAAAAGATCAGTGTATGCACACAGAGAATATACTTCTTACCCAATCTAATGGAACAGTAAATCTCTATATTCTGCTAATCCTTTCCTTATAAGTATCATTATTATATGTTTTATCAAATTATTTTTGTTATTTATCATTTTAACAACTTTAATATTTGTGTCTGCTCCCAAATTTTGCCTGTTTAAGTAACAGTAAGTAACACCTTACCAAAAAAAAGCATTCCTCACACATGCAGCAATCTCTCTCCTTAGCACACTGCCAAAATTGCCGCAGAGCAGATCCAAGCTCCTGGAGACCAGCAGAGCTCACAGCCCACCTTCTAATGGTCTGCATCTGGGCAAACCCAGCAGTCTTGTGGGTACACAGGTGCCAGGAGCACAGGGAAATGGCAGGGACACAGCCAGGAGAATTCCTTTCTGGATCAGGATAGTGGAGAAGAGAGTCATCCCAGGGCACCCATTACATCTGCACCTGGAGCTGGACACACCTGGGCTTCACCAGCCCCCTCTTCAAGGGGAATTTAATCAATATCTCCCTGCTCTGCAAAGCTGCAGGGTAAAAATGAAGGAGACAGAATTTGGCTGCCCTTCTGCCAGCTAAGTGCTCTAGCCAGCAGGCAGTAAAGCCAACTACATAATATGATAGAGTACTTCTTTGCTTGAATTTGTGTTAAAAGGAGATCAAATCCTTCCAAAAACCTAATTTTACAAGTTCATAGATATTTATACAATGAACTAACACCAAAATCTTGAAAATTACAAGAAAAGGTGTCTTAAAAAGTACAGTAATAAATATTCTGTTTTAAAGATATACCATGACTGCTGGTGAGCATAGTGTTATTTAAGCTTTTATTGCAAGACACTTCTATAAACCAATATTTTAAAAACATTCTCTATCTTTTAAGTAGAATCAACTGATTTTGTATCTGCACCAGAACTGCATGTTAATTGCATCTTAACACTCAGGAAAAAAAGCTTACAGAACTGACAGTTCTAAATATTATATGTGAAAAAAGTGACCTTTTATCTTTTTTTTTCTTTCTAGATTTTGGGCAATGTTGCTGGGATATTTTGTTTTACTTTATCCAAATTTATTTTATTCACTAAAATTTAGTTTATCCACTCAAAACCTTTGGCAAAAGCCATCTGAATGTGTCTCCACATGTGACACCTGATCAGGAAACACAAATCTAAACTTAAGAAAATTAATTTCTGTCTTAGAGAACAAATGGTAGACACTGTACCTAGCTGCGTTGGAAGCCTGTCTCATGCCTCTCTAGTTCAATTCAGCACTATAACATTCCCGGAGTCAAAACTCCAAGTTTACAGATACTTTGAATAAATAAGGAAATAATGGTACAATGGTACGATGTTAACATATTGCTGTAACCTAAAGGATTGTATATTATCTTTCTGAAGAGCTTTAGAGAAACTATTCAGTAATTCTGCTCACTTTAACTATGCCCCTTGAGTCCACCAAAAAACAGTTTTTTCAGTTTTTGAAATTGCAACATAATGATGGAAATTTCCTCAATCAAATTAATTAAAATTAATTAACCCCTACAGAAAAGTCAGTAACAAACATATGCTTGCGATAGTCTTTGCAATTTGATCTTTTCCCTTCTGGTTTAGCAGAATGAGCAGTTAAGCCTGTGCTGTCTTAAGTAATTTCTATGAATGAAAAGGTGAAGGAGCAACAGATATTTCCAGCAAGGCTTCATCCTGGTTGATTCACTTCCAGAATTAAAACACAAGTGGAAATTAATTGCCCCATGGAGCATACACATTTAACTCCATTTCAGCTTCAGCAGATTGAGTTAAAAAAGACCTAGATGAAAAAGAGCAAGCACTCCTGAACACGTACTTTCATGCATAAACACATGGTTTATTATAGTAACAGAAAATGCTGCTATGAAAATTAAACTTAAATCTTTCCCAGAGGAATAAAATTGAACACACTTTAGCCTCTTTAGTAACAGTGCCAAATTAATTTCTATGGTCTCTGATTTCACTCGAATGAAGTAATTGTTTTATGCCCCAAAGGGATGAAAATAATTTTTCCCTTGTATGTTTAGAAATCAGAATAGCTATTCTCCCTAGGAGCAAACCAGTCATGAGTTCCCCAAGCAGACCCCTGGTCACTGCAGACCCCTTGTCTCACCACTGTCATCTACAGGCTTCCCTCAGCCCTGGCACGGGGCAGGGCTCTCTGTGGCCCCCCTGACTGTGCAGAACCAGCAAGAGCTCCTTCACGTGCAATGGCTGTGCACGACGTCTCTGACGGGCACGAGCTGCCACCTTTGTGAAACTGCTGGCACAGGATGCTCTTCCCAAGTATCCACAGCTCCCCCACCCACCAAAAGAACCTCAGCCTGTTCTCATGACAGTCAGCCAAGATCCAACACATTCACCCCAAATCCCTTTCACAGATTGTGCTGGTGGGCACTGTCAGACGCTGTAAGATTGGGTTTCTTGCTCTCAGATAGTAATTTAAGGGGTGGCATGGAGCAGCACACTGTCTCAATAATTGCAGAGGTAAAGTACATAATTTTCCAGCTTAGGTCCCAAAAGTTGGCCTCACATTTCCTAGAAGGGCATGGGTCCAGAGGAGGGCCACAAAGATGCTTAGAGGGGTGGAGCACCTCTCCTCTGAGAAGAGGCGGTGAGAATTGGGATTGTTCAGGCTGGAGAAGAGAAGACTCTGAGGACACATTATCAGAGCCTTTCAGCACTTAATGGGGACTTACAAGAAAGATGTGGACAAACTTTTAAGCAGGGCTTGTTGCTACAGGACAAGGGATAATAGTTTTACACTAAAAGAGAGTAGACTTAGACTATGTATTAGGAAGAAGTTTTTTTTAGTATAAGGGTGGTGAGACACTGAAGAGATTGCCCAAACAAGTTGGGGATGCCCCATCCCTGGAAATGCTCAAGACCAGGTTGCATGGGGGTCTGAGCACCCTGATCTAGTTGAAGATATCCCTGCTAATCACAGGAGAATTGGACTATGTAACCTTCAAAATTCCATTCAAATTCAAACTATTCTATGATTCTGTAATTCCAATCAGCTGCCAGTCCTGTCTCCTATTACAACTGCTTCCAGTTTCAGTAAAGAACAATAAAAAAGCCCCAGGAGAAGGAACCAAAAACTATGGCTGCTCCCATCCTACACAGCTGGCTAAATATAATAGACAAATATTCTGCCTTTCTTTCCTGATCTCAGATTTTTCATTTTCCCTTGCTTAAAGGCAGAGATTTAAAAAGAGAAATGGAGTTCTGTCTCATCCAAGGACTAGCCTAAAAAACTACAATTTTTATAGCTATAAATAGATGAGTCCTTAGTCCTTAGAGACAGGTGCCATGCTCAGGAGAAAACTCAAGCCATGGGCTGCATGTGGAGACCAGAACTTTACTAAGACAGCTTCCAAAACCCTAAGAAGTGGTGGATTTAGGAATCACCCTTGCAATTCCTCATAATGCTATTGCTAGTCTGCTCCTTGCACAGCATGTGACGTTCTCATCCTGTTAAACACTCTTAACTCTCCTCAGTGCACTGTGATTTTGTGTTCTGGATATTAGAAACCTGACCCTTGCTCTTTGCATGGCTCAGAATAGCCCATATTTCTCAGATACTGTATTCATCCAACAGCAGAGATAATAAGCCATACCTCAATCCTCAGTGAGCTTTTAGGGAACATATCAAATCTTGAAAACAACATCTCAGATGTGAAATCCCATGGTTTAAATTCCTTGGCACAGGCGAAGTAACTCTCCAACAAGTTTCTGTGATTAAAGAATAAATCCTTAAAGCTTTTTTAGGTAGTTTTAGCTGTTTTCACATACTCTAATGCTTCTTCGGTTTCTTCTTTGAAAGGATTTTTGGTGAAAGATACAATCTAGACTAGAATGTAAATAAATGAACCACAGAAAAAAATTTAAAAGTTACTTTTCAAAATGTAGTCATGGCATCAGTCATAAAATTACTTTTCAATTTATATATAAACAAAAATCCCAACATGTATTATATTTTAATTTTTTTAACTCTAATGATTCAAGTTTTATAATTATCTCGTAATGCAATGCTCACTTTTGAGGTGCTCCCAGAGCGCCCGCAACCTGCCCAGCTAGACTGACTCTTAGGTATCACCTTCTGTATGTACAGTGAACATTCAGAAAATAGCACAGTAAAGAGAGTTCCTTCCTCTCAGTAAAAGTGATATTGGAAATTTATTCACATGTTTGACATAACACCGCCATAGCTTTTGGGTACTAATTCTCCTGTGGCACATATTGTGCCAACAAATACAGAAATGCCAATATGAGTTCTCTAGATTTTATCATTTAGTAAACTTGCAGAAGAGGGCTTCCCCAACCCCAGAATCAAACGTAGCACACATGCATATATAGTGTGTAATTCTCCTGCTTCCTGACCAACAAAATTCTCTAGAACAGTGAACCCTACACAATGTCTTTGCTTGCCAGCATTTACAAGTGCTCAGGCCCCCAGCAGTCCACTTGGTTTCAGTGGAAGCATGGGGAAAGCTTATTGACCACAAAAAATGCCTCAAGGCAGGTCATTCACAGCTTGTTTGCAAAGCCCATATTTTCTTGGCTTGTGCAGCTCTTACCAGCATTTTGAAATTCACAAACAGAAATACCTATTAAGAGATGTGATAAGAAAAGAAGCAGCAAACTTATACCAACAAAGCAGAGTAAGGAGCAACAACCTATCCTGGAAAGGTTATATGGCTTCTAGAGAATTTGTTTCTATACAAGAAGCATATTTTGTATTTAACTGCACAGTGCCTGTATGTCTGATGCCTACCTGATAATTATTTATTCATCTTATCTTCAATTTAATAATCTAAAACTGTTTGAAAGTATCTGTAATGTAATTTTAGTGTTTATTAAGCAGCTAAAAGACAGACTAGGTCCATGTCTTTTTAAATAGTATCCTGTGTATCAAGTAACATTTATTTATTAGGTACTTTGGTGGTTTACAACCCTTACTTGAAGCTACCTGAGCAACAAGTAGGTTGTGACTTACTACACACATAAACACAAAGTATACATCTCACTCACTCAACCCTTACCATCTTCTATTTCCTGGAGAACATCCTGAAAAGCTGGGTAACAGCTGCTTTCTTTGGCTTTTAAGATATTAAGAATTGTTTTTTTTAAATCCAGACAACACTGAAACTATAATTTTACAAATGAGAAAGAAAACAATTGAAGGTCATGGTTGCCTGTCAAAAATATACAGTTTACAAGTACACTCAGAGAATTGATGAATAAATATGTCCCAAGCCTACTACCAAATAAAGACTGATAAATGCTGGCTGAAATCCTTAGAAAGGTTTAAAAACTGGGGAATGAACTGGATTCTTCACAATTCTCACTCACCTGGCATCATGGCATCAAAACACTGTGAATAACAAGCATGGAAAAAGAAGAGGATTAAACACAGCTCCCAACAATTTGGAAAGTAAGTAACCTTGCCTATTATTTTAAATTAAAAAGAGCTATTTTGCTTGTAGCAAGCTATGATTGTTATCATTAATCAACATTGTCTGATTCATGGCCAGATTTGGCAATAATTTCCTGAATATAAACTTCATTCTCCAACTCATTTTTTCCAGAGTGTGAGAAATATCATGGGAAGAAATTTAGAAGAGATGGACAACAACAGAATCCCTTACAGCTGTTTAACCCCTTAACACTAACTTCCTCTTACATTTAACTCAGTCTTTCTTTTGTAATTTATGCAAGCCCTGCTTACTTTGGGAAACCACTATAAACTATTTGCAAAAACAAAACAAGATAAAGTTGTTTTGGTGCCTCATTTTTCAAAGTGCATAGAGAAAGGCAATCCAAAAAAAAGCTCTCCTTGATGCTTGCAGAAATATCTGAAATCTCTTACTTGTTTATTTTTAAATAAAAGGTTGTCTTTTCTTCCTTTGCAGAAGTTCAGCTCAGTTTGGAGGCCTGCATGAAGACCATGCAGCAGAAGAAGAGCAGAATCATTTCTCACAGTGTCAGGAATCTGCTGTGACCAGCATAGATTCAACTGCATGCAGCAGTGTCCTGGAATTAGAACCTTCTCTGCAAAATACAAAAACAGCCCCTGAATACTAACTCATGACAGCACAGAGCCCTCCATCCCCATTCCTATAAGCACTTTAAGGATGAATGCCACTGAAATTCAGAATTTAGTTCTGACTAGAACAAGATTTTTAAAAAATCCTGAAGACAGAGCCAAAAGACTGTTTATAAAGACACAGATCATATTTCAGCTGTATTTATTAATCAACACCATGCCCAAACACCCTCTCAGAATCATTGGCTGAAGATCCTTTGAATGGTTCCTTGTAGTTATTCCAGAAGTGAAAAAATCTGCATTTTACTATTTAATTTCTTAATGTTATGTGGTAATTTGTTTTTCTGAATAAACATGAGAGTTAACATAAACCTAAAATATGAAATTGATCTTATTTACTATATTTTATTACACTTTGGCAGTGTTTACAAATAGAGAAATTATAAATACACAGCAAAGCATTTTAAGAAAATATTTATGGAGCATTAAAGCTTACATTCTGTTCCACAGATTATTTTTTCCCTTTCACTTAAGCCAATTCATCAGTTCTGCCTCAGTTTTAGCTGAGTTTTTAGTACTTACACTACTCTGCCTGGCACATCTGCTTCACTGCTGTGACACAGAGCAGGGAGCTGACCCTGGCCAGAGCCTTCAGATCATTTTTTATTGTGACAGGATTATAAACCTCAGTTATTCAACAATTGATTATCAATCATCTCTGTACACAGTCACTCCCAAACTGCAATCAAATCTTAGGTTTGCTTGAGCTGTGAGCACTCTGGAGCACAGCCCATATTATTGCTGTCTCTACAGGTAAGAAAGTCACATCTGAATAATTAGTGTCACTCTTCTTTTTTGATGCCATCCTTTGATATTAGTGTTAGAGTAATCAAAAACAATAAGATGCCTTTTATGATATGAGCTTAGCTCACATGAAATGCTCAAGGCAACAGAGAAGGGCAATCTATTGAAAATACATTTAAATGGTAATTCAAGAGAATAATCCTATTTTGTACCCTGGAAGCATAGCTTCAACTGATTCCAAATTTTGATGACTCTAAAGAATACTTAAGTCTTACCCTTGAGATTAATGAACCCAAAATATAAATTCCTGAAAATTCATATTTCAATATGACAAAAAAATTGCACTTTGAAAAACACTTATTGCACCAAAACCATTTAAAACATTTTCAGTGTCAAATATCAAAATTGATAAATAACCTTTGAGTTACAGAATTCAGGGAGATGAACCCTTGCTATGAGCTCAGTTTTAGGGCACTGTGCAGCTAAAGTTGTGCTGCTACATCCATAATGCATCCCTCTGATTCCTTTCTGTGCCAGTGACTTACAAAGAAGAAACTGGAAAATAACACAAAAGGAAGCAATAAGAAAAATAGTGGTGCAAGTCTGCTTTTGCATTACTTACAAACTCATGGTGCAGTTTAGCTTGTTTTGACAGAGAAGACATGAGCAGCACAAGAGCAATCTCAGCATAAATGAGTAACAATGGCAAAGCAACAGGTAAGCAAGTGGGCAAAAAATAAAATGGAGAAGCTAGGATGAAAACCACAACACTTCTATTGGTCTGTTTTAACCATCATCCTTCTCCCAAAATCTAATTTATTAGGGCCTGATAGAGTAACAAACAGCTTCTCCAGCACCTTGAAGCTCAGTTTCCGTCCCAGCCTGTCCCTGAGCACCAGCAGCTGCTCCAGGGCAGCAGAAGTCTGCTCTCCCAGAGCCCATCCTCCCCTCCTAAAAGCCTCCTGACATCTGTCATGCTGGTCAGTTCCCATCGCATCCTTGAGGAGGGCATGCCTTACCCTGCTTGTGTGCTCCCTGGAGATTCATAAGGCAGACATTAATTTAACGAGTTCATTTGTGGCTTTATGAAGTAATTTATGCTTCCTTAACACAATAAACTCCTTAACCTTCATGTCCTTCATAAATCTGATAGGGTTTGGACTTGCTCCAGTATGGAAAAAAGGAGCAAAAATGTCATTAGGAGGGGTTATTTTTCTGTTTTTGAACACTAAAGCCATGTTATGACATGTAACTACTGGATTTAAATACCAAAGTTATTAATTAAACTCCTTTTGTATATACTGAGTGAGCAGTAAATTAATGTCAAAACCTTTTATTTCTCTTCTAGTTTCTCCTTTGCAAAAGGTTGTAAGATATTTTAAAATAAATTTTTAAGCACTTTGTGATTACAAATATTTTGTTTTGGTTTGTTTTTTAAAATAACATAAACACATGGAAATTGAAAGTTAAAAGATACAAACTTCAGAGGGTAATCTGGGAAATTCTGTTTTCCCTTTGCAGAATATGCTAGTCAAGTAAACTGCCACAATAGTGCTACAGATACCGCTTGTGACACCCAAATCTTATATATTCGTGTCCCTAACATCAAACCAAGGAAAAAAGTAATCCCATTCTCATTTGAAGCAGAAACACCTAAGCCAGCTGAATGCCTGTATCAGTTGTCACAAAAATTAGCTTCCTTAATAAGTACAGATTTAGCAATGAACTGTGAACTTGGTCGTCAACTTCCTCTTCTCTTTATGCTTGTCATGATTTGCTCTGGGTATTTTATTTTTTCCTACTAATCTTTGGAAAAAACCTTGACCTTTCCAAGCTGCCCAACAGTGGATTTCAGATGCATTCAGGTTGCTGTGCTAGGATTCTTTCTGCTTTGATGTTGATGGGAGTTTTGTCATGGGCTTCAATCGGGAGGAGATTTCCGTCTCGGCGGGGGAGTTGTGGTTCTATCCCTGCCCCTATTCATAACCGCTGCCTCTCAAGATCAAACTGAAAAGATAATGACCAGCCTGAAACCTGAACACTGCTAACAAAGTGCTAGCAGACAAAAAGAATACTTCTCATCTTCCTGTCATTGCCATTGGTACTTATACAAAATATCTGTAATACTGCAGCATAAATGGCACACATTTATTCCCTCCCTGAAACTTCATTTTCTTCCATAAAAATGCAGAAGTGATAATTAAAAAACTCTGTGAAAACTGTTTGACTTTCCTGGTCTTAAATTTGGCTTTTCCCAAGCAGAGTTATGGACATGAATCACTACATTCCTCTCCCTCCGCCAAAATTTGGACCTGTATACGTACATCAGAAAATTTTCCATAGGACTGGAGTATTTACATTTAAAAACATGTTATTTTAATGAGTCAAACCTTCTCAAAATTTTGGAAAAGAAACCCAAAAAGTCAAGATGAGGACCAGAGGCATGACTCAGGGGCAAGAAAGAACAGTACAAAACCTTTAATCCATGATGTTGCCTTTTTGTACTGAGTGTAAATCCACTGTTGCTATAATGCAGAGTTTCCAAAGCCATTTTAAGTGAAATTTTATTGCAAAGGTAGGAGTCTGGTCTGGTTTGCAGTGTCTCTCTCTCCTTTTTCTTCAAAGTGTTCATGCAGACTCAGTTGAAAAGTTGAAAAGTAAATACTTCATGTAAGTCCCAGAACATTTACAACAAAAAAATTACCCTGAACATTTTGTACTTAGTCCTAATTCTAAGTGTCTTCAAAATATTATTAATAAAGCAAGAGATTTCTAAAGAGATTTAGACATGTACACTAAAAGAAGGTGCTTTTTTTAAAAGAAAACCTTATCGAAGAAATTGTTTTTATAGTTTAACTCTAATAACTCTTACGTGACACATTGTGAAATCTTGTATACAAATCTCTTCCAATGTACACTTCAGAAGCAGCACCAATTCTAGGCAGACTCATGCAAAATTAAATATTCCTTCTATTATTACCTTCTTACGAGCTTTCCTCCTTTATGAGCTGTAAAAGTCTTTCATCTTGCAGCTTAACAAACTGCTTTCACACCATGTCGTCACCAGAGAGCTGATTGGAGGTGGCGATTCCTCTGCGCCCAGCTCTGGTGCGGCAGCTCCACAGGCAGCAGAGGCAGTTAGTCACCACTGCCCACGGGGGAGGTGACTCATGCCTCATCCCTCACCATGACGTGCACTGGACGAGAAGTACATCACCTCGCACTCTGCTGGGGATGGCTCTGGAGACTGGAGCACAAATCAAAATATATCTTTCATGCAGTAAACAATTCAGATGACAGCAGTCACATCCATTATACAAAAGGCAACAGAAAGAAAGGAAGAGTGACATGCTAGACCGAACCAAGCCTCCAACAACAAGTCACTTCTGATTATATTAGAAATGGGATAGCTACTTTTTTTTAAAAGAGGCACTTTCATAAGAGCTATTTTGCATCAGTTGTCTCTGATACCAGTCGAAATATCATTGTCTTTTTATCTTTTTTTTTTTTTTTTCTGCTTTATCATAAGTATTCAGATATAAAAACCTCTTCTATGAAAGCCACTGCGTGCTGGAGAAGTGTTTGAGCCAGCTCCCCAAACCGAAGGTCTTTTCTGTTGTTCTCCATCCCAAGGCACTCTGTGGTGCTCCTCACAGCACAGACAGCTTTCTGCATTACCTCATGTGGCACCCAAATCAAGTGAGATGCAGGTTATTGGTTTGACAATACCACTGCTGCGTTTCTGTTTAGACAGACAAAAGATGAAGAGGGTTCA
Source organism: Ammospiza caudacuta (assembly GCF_027887145.1). Lineage (NCBI taxonomy): Eukaryota > Metazoa > Chordata > Aves > Passeriformes > Passerellidae > Ammospiza > Ammospiza caudacuta. Next base: position 32,150,382 of record NC_080593.1, on the reverse strand, counting down.
GCTGCCCATAAGATCTCTCCAACAACTGATGCATAATAGAAGCCAGAACCTCAGCACATTGTTTTTTGGACAGAGTGAGGAAAACATGATATGTAAATAGGAAAGTTTCAAATCCAGAAAATTTTTCTAGAACACCTATACTACACAAACATACATATTCCTTGTTCTTCCTCCTAAACTTGCTTTTCCAGCTTCCCTATGGATATTCACTGACCTTTCCCAAGCCTCTGGGCTTGGAAACATGATCATACACACCATCTTTTGAAAACCATCCCTGGATATGCCATAACACCTTTCATCAGTGCCGTATTTTAATATACATAATTGCATTTAGTCATCTCTGCTCTGCCAAAAATCCATATAGTTTTATCTTCCAGAGAGCCTTATTGGTAGGTAACAGATACAGAATCAGGGTCCTCCTTCCAGATACCAGCAAGTTGCATTTACGAAATGAGACAAGATTCTCACAGACCTAACTCTGTTCAACTGTATATACTTGATTCCTTAAATTAGTGGGAACTAGAAAAATATTTGGCAGCATAATTTTTATCATAAATTGTGTCTTCATGACCAAAAATAAACTAACTCTTCAGAATCTTTGCCAGGGCTCTGTATTTCATGGCTTGGCAGCTCTGCAAGTTACTGTGAATTTCTCTGCTTGCTCAGAAATACAGAACTGAAATTTTCATTGAATCAAAATGCTTTTAGCCTACCTGAAAGAGTTAACAGCCTTTACAGAGTACAGGCTAAACTGAGTGCTGTCTGGGATAATACCAACAAGAAACTGGTTGATTCTCTGACACCAACAAGCATGTACAGCATTAAGTGACTCCTAAAATGAGCTGGTAGCCCACTGAACGGTACAGGGCGGAGGGCTGAGAGGGACAGAGACAGCTCCCCAGCAGAGGAGTAATCCCTGAGAGAAGGTCAGCCTGCTTGTGGCATAGGTCAGCAAAGGGAGGTAAGAAATATCAACAATTGCTGCCATAGCATAAGCATGGCTCCATCGGTAGAAGGATGGGAGGGAGAAGGGGAGCTGTGCTTTGCCCAGCTGAACTGTTCACAGATTTTCCTGTTGGACACTACAGTCATGAAAACAACTCCTTTGCTACAAATATTTTAACTGGGACCAAGTTTTCTAGAGTTCCTGTAGTTCTAGTTCTCAACACAGATGTCACAGAGGCAGTACAGCAGAAAAATCTTTTGTGACCTTTATCAAAGTAAGTGGCAAGAAGATCTTCAAAACCATTCACAGTCAAGGGACAAGAGGTCAGGAAAAAGACTGACACTATTCCTAACTATTAAGAATTTATTAACTATTAACTTAACTATTCTAAAATGCATCCAACTTACTGGATAAAAGATACACATTGAGCCTCACCGTGATGCAAAGAAAAGATGCGTCAAGAATTAATTTTTGAACCTGTTCTGTTGGTCAAACCAAGGCTGTGGAATCAGTCTGAGATTTTGTCCAACCCTTGTTCCCTCAAAAAAACCAATCAGACAACTTTTTTTGTTTCAGACTGACACTATATTCCGTCGAGACACGACACTCTCACTGCCTTGGTCGCTGGTCGTTCTTCGGGTTTCAAAATAACAAACCCTTCGGAACTGAAAAGAAGAAGCACAAACCCGCTGCATTTCCCCACTACCCACCCCGGGAGACGGGGGAAGAACGCCCTGAAATTCCCTGCGAAAAGCCCCGATGGGCCGGCAGGAGGCACCCGCGGCGGCGCTGCCCGGCCGGGGCTTCCCGAGGGACCGCGGCGCAGGGAAAGGAGGCTCGGCCGGGAGACGGGGAATCGGCTGGGGAAAGGGGGCTCGGCCGGGAAAAGGGGAATCGGCTGGGGAAAGGGGAATCTGCTGGGGAAAGGGGAATCGGCTGGCGAAAGGGGGCTCGGCAGGGAAAAGGGGGCTCGGCCGGGAAACGGGGAATCGGCTGAGGAAAGAGGAATTGGCTGGGGACAGGGGGGTTGGCTGGGGAAATGGGGCTCTGCCGGGACAGGGAGCTCGGCCGGGGAAAGGGGGCTCGGCAGGGACAGGGGGCACGGCCGGGGAAATGGGGCTCGGCCGGGGAAAACGGGGCTCGGCTGGGGAAAGGGGGCTCGGCTGGGGAAAGGGGGCTCGGCCAGGGAAAGTAGTCTCGGCCGGGCAAAGGGGGCTCGGTCGGGCAAAGGGGGCTCGGCCGGGACAGGAGGCTCGGCCGGGAAAAGGGGGCTCGGCCGCGACAGGGGGCTCGGGGCCGGCCCCCCTCACCTGCCGCTGCCGGGGCCGCCTCGGGAGCCGCGCTGGGGCCCGGGACGCGGCTCCGCTGCCGCCGGCTCGACCCTTTATTGCCCCATACACACCCCCCTCGCCGCCCCGTCCCGTCCCCACGCTCACCGCGTTCCCGTCTCCCTGGGGGTGGCTTCCCGGGCCCTTCCCGCTGCCGCAGCCGGGGCACGGCGCTGCTCGCTCGGCGGCGGAGCGGAGCCGGCCCGGTGTCCCCGCCTGGACGGAGCCCGTGCGGGAGGGCCGGGGCGCAGGGCACGGCAGCGCGGCGGGGATTGAGGGAATTCGGCACCGTTCGCAGTGCCGAGTCCCTACGGAGCAGCGATGGTGCATCCTCCCCCGCGCCGCCGGGAACGTGTGAAATACGAATCCCCGTCTCAGCATCTCTCTCCGCAAATGTGTAGAAAAGTGCCAAAAATTAACTGTTTGTTGCCTGCCCGTACCTGCTCCCCGGCGCGCCCTGGGGATGACAGGACAGCGCGTCCGGTGGGAGTTGTTAGCCATAAACCAGACCCCAAATGTCCAGCTCCCACTCGGGGATTCAGAACAACCACTGGGACAGGTCCCACCAGATCCCGCTCTCGCTGCTGCGGGGACGCAAGGACAAGGGGCTCAGGAGGAAGCAATGCGCCGACAGCGGTTCCATTTGGGCAGCTCTTAGTTAAACTTCAGGCCATGAGAGCAGCAGCCGCCTCTTCCACGACCGGTGGGAAGACAGCTGCTTTCTGAAGTTATGCTCACTGTGCAGCAAACATTTCCTATCGGGATTTAAAACTGCTCCTCAGCTTGCTTTTTGCAGAAAAAAATCCTCCAGGTCACTAGTGTTTGCATTCACAGCTGCCGAAGCTGCCTAACTGTATCTGACTAAGCACAAACAAAACCCAGATATTTTCATAATACATGTTTTCAACCCAGTGAAAGCAAAATATCTGTGGATGCCTGAGTAAAACATCCATTATGCCAGCTGCAAGGAAAGCCAGCTTCACTTGGTGTGTGACAGGTTTCCCTCTGAGGTTTTTTCAGTTTGGCACTTAGACACTGCTCATGTCTCTACCAGCTCATGGTGGTCTGCCAAGCTGTAGAGCATCTCTGTAGACAGCCACTCATCCCAGAAAAAGTTGATTTCTGTCATATGACTAGTGCAAAAACACCCCTTTAAAATATGTGCCTGCTCTTGGCATGAGCATCTGGAGACCTCTGTGATCATGGCATTATTTTCAAGAAAACATCTAGGATGGAATTGTGAGTTGAGTCTACTGCCAATGTGCCTTAGAAATCAGTACCTCAGAGCGCACAGAGCCCTGTGCTGCTGCATGGGAGCTCTGTCAGGAGCCGAGCACTAATAGTGAGGCAATGCCCAGCAACCCACCTTGTGCCAGGCTGCTGCCCCACAGACCTCTGGAGCTGGCTTGCGTCCTTTGTGCAGAAAACTGCAATGCTGTTTGGTGAATTTTACTCTCCTTATTTTGCTGCGCACAGGACATTACATTTCTTCCCCTGGTTTCTTTTCTGCGAGCACCTTTGTTCTTATGTTCTAAGAGAAGGTGATTACTTTTCCCTCTGCAGGGGTCAGCCAGAATTCAGCAGTGTTGCTAGGGCTTGGAGCTTGGCTCTCTCACCAGCGCCATCCGTTTGCTTTTCATGCTTCACTTGGTCAACATTCAGCATGCAACCAACTTTCAGAGCACTTTTCACCTTTCTCAAGGAAACAGAAAGAGAATTTTTTTTTTTTTTTTTTTTTTTTTTTTTTACTTCTCTTGCTCTTTGGAGACATTGATCTGTGTGATATAGCTCCTCACAGCTAAGCTTGAGCTACATCTCTTTTCTGGAATCACAGAGTGGCAGAGAAAACACCTGTCTTGGTGTAAGTACAGGGGTTTTTCCAGGCTTCCCCAGATGAACCTGCCTCTTGGGTCATAGACAGAGGAGTCTACAAACTTAAATGGGCACTGATGAAAAAAATCTGTCTGTCTATCTATCTATCTATCTATCTATCTATCTATCTATCTATCTATCTATCTATCTATCCACCTACCTACCTACCTACCTATTGATTAAAGGCAAGTAATTTCCCAATTTCCTGTGGTGAAATAAAACATTCTTTGAAGAAAACTTAAAATATCTATAGTTAAACAAGGATGAAAAATCCTTAAAGTTGACCCAAAGTCTCTTTCTGATTTCTGTAACCTCAGTGACTGTCCTCATAATATGTCCTCAAGATTTACTTGCCTTATTCTTTTCTGATAATCTTTTTGTTTCTTTAAATCTTATCTCAAATATTCAGCAGAAAACCTTCTAGGAGTGCACTTCAGCAAGAGTATGGGTAAGAGCTTTGATGCAAATTTTCTAGTTAGCTACTGCAGCTGTAGCACAATAAATGCATATATTCAACCCAATATATAGAGTAGATATTTGAATTTCTTAGTTGGCCAGTCAGATGGACATTTAACAGATTGTTAACGGACAAATTCAACAGTAACTTGAGATCATAATAGTACATTTTGAGGGATATGAGGTGACAATTGACTAGATATAAGTGAAAAAGATATTGATCTCAGTGAAGTAGTATAATAGATGCTTTTGTTCTCTGAAATTAAAATGGTTGGCACCTTCAAAAAGTAATTTTCTAATCCTTATTAAAAATTGCTTGTAGAATTTTCATGGAAAGCTTTGTTTAGTTCAGCTGAGGGATCACATGGTACATTCTGTCAAATGAAATTGACATTCAAATGAAGGGGTACACACAGATTATTGTGGTACATGTATTTTTATTTCTTCAATATGACAAAAAGGTAATCTCCAAATTCTTTTTCTGAACCTGTTTGAAATCTGTTATCATCTTCCACAATAACTTTCCCTTTTGATTTTCCTCCATGTATCATTGCTGTCCAACTGTTAGGGGTTTGTTGCAATAAATATTTGTCTCAGTCAGCTTCTTTTCACTGCATGTGTTCGTGTGTGTTTGCTAGATATCTCCTCAAGACCACTGATGACGATTTCTTTTTTTTTTTTTCTTGCAGGGCACAAGCAGAACTTGAAAGAATGGAAGAGATCAAATAGAGACAGGATTAAATTTAGCATTTTTGTGGGTAAAGCCTCTTTATGTATTGGCTTGTTACATACTCCATTGTTCTCTAGCTCTCTACTCTTCACATGCGTATTAACACGTCAGCTACCACAATTAATTAGATAACAATCTAATATAGACTAGAGTTCTTAAGAGTGAGAAATTTTATTCTAACAGTGTGGTAACAGACTGCTGTGCTAAAACAAGCAGAACATAGAGGCTATTGAACAGTCACAACTAAAGGAGAAACAAGGGTGCAATCACTAATTATTACTGGCTAAATAGCAATAATAAGTAGCAAGGTGATCCTCAATGCCAAACTGATTTTGAAATCTACAAGTGTAAAAACAGAAGACTACCCAAAGGTTTCAATCTTAGTTTCAGAAAAAGTCTTCAGGCACTTATTTCAACAAAAGTGAAACTTAGATATGCGAATGTAGAAGTGTGGATTGTGTTTAATGCAAAAGTCACATTTACTACAATACATCTGAATTACACCACTTGAATGTTTTCAGTAACTTGACGTTGGATGCCAGTGAAATCAGTTCTGCTCATACTTAAGAACAGGAGCTTAAATGTATGATTATCTTAAGCTCTTACTATTTAAACTAGTGTATTTTTATTCCATCAAGGCTACCAACTTTATTTCTGTGTAGTTTCATGCTGTTATAAAAGAGGAAGAGAAAAAAAGCTGAGGGAAATAGAATTTTTCTCTATGTATGTAGAAAAATCTCTCTGGTTTATGACAATCTGTAAAAATTGATTGCTTCTCTTAATGTAAACAGATGGTAACATCCAGGATGATTGACATTTACTATGTCCATGCACAGCTCCCAGGGGAATCTACTTTTAACCATATGCTACTCTGTCTGCAAGTCCAGCAGTTAGAAAAATAAACACTATCAAGAATCTCCACTTTCAAAGACCTTTCAATAGTGACTCTACTGAGTACTCTGTGACTTCTGCTCAAGATAGAAAGAAGCTGCCAGTATCATGTGCAAGACCAGTGTTGTGCCAAAAGTCAAAAGCATTAAAAAAATATATATTTGCAAAGGGAATATCCTACCTATTCTCCACCTTCTTCTATCTCCATATGGTAACTACTGCTTTTCCTGTTCAGGTACTATCATTTTAGACTTCATTCAGATTTCTTTTAGTACTTCAGTCTCCTATTTTGTAATGTACACTTTTTCCCCCTAATTAAATATTTTACCACCCTTCTCATCCCACTCTCAGGTAATTCTTGCCTGCTTCAATGATCTTGACTTCTTTTCCCTTTATGAGCAGCAGTAAACTTTAGTGACTGCTGTCAATAAAAACGGAAGACTTTAGGGGGAAAAGGTACACCAATCATCATCATGTTTATGCTCTAGCTAACTTTTTTTCTCCTTTAAATAAACACCTCTTCCACATCTGGTTATGGAAGTTTCCTTTTAGGAATTGGCATAAAATGATGAAAAAACTGGCATGCTTAAACAAAAATTGCAACAGTACAAAAGTAAAATGTGTGACTGGAGAATATTACTTCACTTGGTTTGGCTTTCACTTTCTTGGCTTTTTCCACTCACCTGTTTAGTTTTGCATATTAATCCCTTGGATTTTTAAAACTGTAAACAGAGAATCTTTATCTGCAAGACTGAAGTAGAACTGACAAAAAGGAGATAGCAAGTGGATAGTGCTTTACATACTTGTTGATGTACAAACTCAAGAATCTTTAAGTCCTGAAAGATGTACATGTGTCCACTTAGCAGACACACATATCAGCATCAATTTAAGTTAGGAAACTGAGTTGTGAAAGTAAATTAATACCTTGTTAATTCACTTAGTTTAAAAAAAATCTGAATGTGTCTAAGTCTATGCAGAGAATGCTTCTCTTGCTACTTGCTTTCAGTAGTTTTAAGAATCTTTCAGAACTTTGACAAATGTGTCAACACCAAAAGGTCAGTCAGCTTTAAGACTGGGTTCTTCCTTGAATTTGGTCCAAGACTTTCCTTTAAAATACATACAAGTAACACAAAGTTATGCATTCAACTAAAAACAACACAAAAATAAATGCTTAACAGAATTTTAGATCAGCAGCACAAACACTTTTTGATAAACACTCCCTGCCAAGCAAACTTTTATTTTAAACTGTAGCTTGGACTAAGCTTCCATAATCATGGGGATGGAACAGACATCTCATTCAACTGAAATACTTTCCAAAGGAGTTTTCCAATATAAATATTTAGGAGAGAGTACTTCTTTTGTCTGGTCTGTGTGTTTCTGCAATGTGTTTAGCAAGAAGCAAAAGGTTATTCAAATAAAAAGCTATAGCATTTGAACAGGCAATGAGAGAGGTCTTAATGGCAACCTAGGCTACGCTAGGATACAGCACAGATGCATGAGGGAACAGATGCAAGAGAGAAAGTGAAAAATTCCAGAAATGCTGTAAAATATGTACCTGATAAAGAAATCTCTGAATATTTATAGTCTCCATTACGCTTCAGTTAAGAACAGTTTCTCCTTCCCAGGAAAAACTATAAAGGTTGAAACATTTTTTTTATTTTTTAAAGGGTTGTGCTAAAATATTGTTGTAAGAAATTATTAAATGCTCAAGGCTAGGTATTATCCATATACAGAAGTAGAAATTATAGACAGAACTTTGAATTTGTATATTATGAATCTTATATTGCACACTGCTGCTCATGTAAGTCAATAAATGTCTATGTTTCTTGACCTGGAAATGTAGAAGTAGGCAATTTTTGGTACTTGCTATGAAAACCATCCAACAAACCATATTAAACTGAACAGAAAAATGCCCATCACTATATCAACAGTAGTTGGGCACAGCACCAATCCACCTGCTTGTGATAACTTCTGGTCATTTTTAGTGAGGCTGTTCTAGAAAAGGTATCTCGCTGCCTGTCTCCATGGAAGGTATTCTAGCAAGCAAAGATAGCACATGCCAGCTCTAGGTCCCCACAGCACCTCCATTTTCATTGTCAAATCTCAGGATATCAGGAAATGATGCAAATAGCTTTGGGGAAAGGAAAAGGAACGGGAAGCAGGGACACAGAAGGCATTAGGAAGTTCAATATGAATTAATCCTGATATTTCCTACCTAGCTGGACAGAAAATAAAGCTAATGGAAAAAATATAAAATGTAACTTTAGATAATTTTAGCAATGGTAGAGAATTTACAGTTGTGGACAGAAATACTCAGTTTGGTATCACACCTCATGATTCCCAGAGTAGAACGATCACATTTGAAGGACTAAAAGGGTAAAATGTAACATGCACATTCATCCTTATGTAAGAGTTTGTTATTTTCTGATACGGTATATTTGAAATGGTGTAAGCAGAGGACTACTCTCACCAGTAATGTAGAATTTGCTTCAAAACATACCACTGCCACAATACTAAAAAATTGGTCAATAAAGACATATTAGTTGATCAGATGTCCATTTACTTTGAATTACAACATAGATTGACTTCAGAAGTTTGACATTCAAATAGAAGTTACTGAGACTTTAACAGGTATTTAATCCAACATATAATAAAGATAATATATTTTTTATCTCGGGAAAGATTATTCTGTTTTGCAGTACAAGGTTAGAAGTCTCAAATTATAAATTCATCTTTTGGAAAATGGAAGGAAGTGGCCCTCTTTTGTGTGTATGTGGTGGTCAGGGACTTGTTTTAGTGGTGGGATTTGCAGTGTTAGCTTTTCATTTGAGCTCAATGGTGTTAAAGGTCTTTTCCAACCTAAATGATCCTGTGATTCTCTATGTATTTCTTCCTTTGTGAAACAGCATTACTTATTTACTGCAAAAGTACAGTAAAGTACATTAAAATTTTTAGCATTAAAAAAATGAGTATAACATTATCATTAGCAATTTGGCATACCATGAAAGTTATTTTAGTATAACACAATGCAGAAGCCTGATGACATTTCACTAAGAAAAGCTCAATATATTTTCTATGAGTTGAAGTCAGTACTTTCAGGTTTCCACCTATTTGTTATATTCATTCCCTGTGTGCAACACAGTGACACTTTGATTATTTATCTCTATCAAACTGAATTATCTTCAATTTTCTAAATTTGTGTTTTATCTGTGTGTGTGTGTGTGTGTGTGTATGCACATATTCCTTACATTAGGAAATTTTTCCCTGTGGTTATTCCTTTGGTGTGTTCAGGAACAACCGCAGCTTCCATTCGCAAGAGCTGAACAAACCCCACAGAATTCATGCTGAGCTAGAATCTGCTGGTTTAATTCCCTGCTGGGAGTCTGCCAGTTGGGAAACGCTGACCAGCAAGTACAGGTCTTAATTACACAAATCCAGAAGCTGCTGCCAACCTTTCCCCATTGAGAAGCATTTGTTTTCTAGTGTTCTTCTTGATGAACAGATTATCATACAAACATTATTTATTGCTGCTTTATATTGTAAGCAATTAAATGAAGAAACCTTTTAAACTCAAGGGAATTTTAATAGGTTACTTGCAAAATGTTATTGCAGGCAACAACTTGTACATGATTTTAGTTCCAAACCCACCAAAAAATTATACAAATCAGCATTGTAAAAGTGTCAGATTAATGCCTTACAGGCTTTGCTGGCAGAATTAATTTCTAAATTCTAGATGTGGGGAAACATTACTCTCATTTTTTTCCTTTTCCATTTTTTTTAGAAAAATTTACAAGTGAAATATTACTACAAAACTTTTTTTTTTATAAGGAATTTTTGCAAAACATTTACATTTTTACCATCAACTATTTTTCTGTTTCAAAATCATTATGTAGATTTAATACCCTATGCTGCACATCAATTCTTGCGGGATGACAATTCAGTGACATGCATAAAAAAACACCACAAGGCATTAAAATGAAGACTTAAATACAAATATTGTTGCAATAAAACAGTTATAAAATTGAAAAATAGGACCTAAACATCATGCTTACTTAACTTTGACAAATTAACTTTTTCTCCTAGATTACACACTTTTATTACTGCTCTCGTGAAAGAATGTGATAAATAATGACTTAACACCAATTGCTAATGTAATCGGCAACACATACACAAACCTAACCAAAGAAAGTATATTGTAAGAAAAAAACTATTCTAACACTGGAGTTCTACCATGGTAAATACACTTTGCACTGATAATTACAATAAAGCAAAATTTTTAATGGTGGCAAAGGGAATGAACAGTGAAATGCCATTAAACAAGATACTACTGCACATCTGTGCCCTATTACTTACAACAGCTATATCCCACTGAGTCAAATAAAGGACATTGAAATTTACGATCCTTTTAAGACAGAAAAGTGGATTCAGAATGGTATGCAGAACAGACTGGCAGAATGTTTCTAATTCCAGCGGTAAAATGTGCACCTGCTAACACAAGTTAATGTATTTGAGATGCTATGAAGCCAACCAGATTTAGATTTGGATACATCTATAACAGGGATTCATTGCAGATTAAAAATTACTTCAGTTTCCTATCTGCATACATAAGTATGCATGAAAAAATTACGTATGAAATGGTTGTGCAGAATGCTTGTAACTTCAGTTTACAAAACTGTTAACTTTTAGGAAATATGATATTAACATTAGGAAAGTTCTTCTTTGCATAAAGTAATGTAGAGCACTGATTGTGAAGCATAATGATAAAATATATCTTTGACGATTCATTTCCTTTATAATAAAATTAACAGTTAATACTACCTAATGTTCATCTGTATTAAATGTAACACCTAATTGCTTCTGATGTTTTAAATCCAGATACATCAGTTAAGAGTACTTTAAATAAAATATACAAAATAATGTACAAAACCCAACTAAAATTTAAAGACTCTGTTACAAGTCTAAAAAAGCTTTAAGAAACTTGAAATTTATAACCACAGTGTAAAATTGTTTTTCTTTAATCTCAAAGCTTTTTATGTAAACTGAAAGTATAAAATACCCTCAGCTTAGTATTTTGCTACAAAGGGCTGGCCTAAAGTGTACACAGTGTAAACAATGGCATTTCTTTTGCTTCAAAAATACAGAAAACACCACAAGATTGATAAATTGTTCAGATGAGAAGTATATGATCTTTAGGGAATGCACAGGGTACCTGTTACGTCTTACAAACCAACAGCTACCACGTACATTCTTCCTTTCATAATTTGTAGGGGAAAGAAGAACATCTTATTCTTCTTGCACTGTACTTCCTTCAGTTACATTAAAATATTTTGGTATATAAATCTCCTTAAAAACTGGTCATGAGAATTTATTAACAAGTGACTGTAGATGTAAAAGGCTGTATTTATGCCTAAGGGAAGTAATTAAAAATCCTGAGTATGAAATATTTGGCCATCTTTCCTCCTTGTACCTACTATTAATTTTCACACAGAAAATGCAATTTTTGTTTTTTTTTTTTTTCTTTTTTTTTAAATATTTCCTCTATATTCACTGTCACATCTGAAAATTTAACCAAACCTTTGAAACCAAAAGTCATGTCCCAAAAAGATTATAATATTTCTCTTTTCCCAGTTTGTTTTTTGGTTGGAGGATCAATATAAGACTAGATAGGTAACAGATATTTATTACCAGCCTACATACTATCCTTGAAAAGTGGTGGTAATATTTGAGGGGAAAGAGAAAATGTTTACTTACTTCTTTCCTTATTAAAATGTGATAATTTTTTTTCTTTGGCTATTAAGTCAAAGCACAAAGAACTCAGCACATTAACCACAACATAACAAACTAGTATTTACAGAGGAGATACTGGATAACACTCAGTTGTCAGATTGATTTCCATGAATTCTAACAAAATTAAAACAATCAAACACCTAAGTTCGAGTTTTTAAGATTCAAGTTATCTATGAGTTAGAAATGGGCCACAGATGTTTTAAAATACAGAATCATAGAACCACAGAATGGTTTGGGTTGGAACGGACCTTAAAGATCTAGTTCCAACCTCCTTGCCATGGGCAGATGGGCAGGGAAATATAAAATGAAACTATTTACCAAAAATTGACACAATTTTCTTTTGTTCTACATAAAGATACCATTACTTTTGTAAATCATATGTTAATATCTTTCTATGGTTTTATCTTTCCTACTGTTTACACTAATTCTACATAGCCTAGCTCTCCACATGAAGAGAGGAATTAGAACTCACTGATTGTCATTTATACACACTACTATAATGTAGTAGTTGAAATTAATCTGAGGCCCACCTCAGAATCACTTTGCAGCATGCATCATTCAGCTGCTATTTGAGTAATTCCAAAATTTGAGAAAAGATGGCCAAAATTAACTGATGTGTTGTATGGACTGAGCAAAATCCCAAAATATGTCCACTGTTGTTCATCCTGTGTTCTGTTTTGCTGCGTCTTATGGGAAAAGGATGCTCTCATTAAAATACTACAAATTTATGTTAAAAACAAAGTGCCTTCATCAAATGGTATTAATCCTAGTCAAGGTCCACCCAGTTTTACATTGATACTATCAGATTTTATAAACACATTAACATACAGTGGTAAAATAGGGGGGTAAAGTTCACTTAAAATCATTACAGAATATACAGATATATAACTAAAAAAGTACAGTATGGAAATATTATTCCTCTATCTGTTTATCCAGTCATCAATTTGCGCTGTTTGTATTTTTGAAATTTTTGTCTTGTTGCACCGGTGTACACTTCCCTTGCTGACCTTCCAACCTGGAACACTTACAGAAGTCATGACTGAAAAAAAGATTTCCTGCTCTGTAATCCACTTTACCAGCCCACTTCCATATCCTGAAAGGTATGTAAACTTAAGTGCAGCACTAGGTGTCCATATAAATGATCCTTTCAGAATTCTTCCATGTTTGTTGAAACATTAGGGGTTGCTGGGTTTGAATCTTGAGAAATGGCAGCAACAGTGACAATTCTTGGAGAACCAAGAACCTCAGTAACTGAAGAGTCCAGTTCTCCTGAGGTAACAATAGCAAGGGCTGTTCCACCACCCTTCTTGTTTTGATGAGTTTTGACATGTTTCGAGAGATGGTCACTTCGCATAAACCTTTTAGAACATTCTGGGCATTCAAATCTCTTTTCACCTTTTCAAAAAGAAAAAGAAAACCAACATGTTACTGAAAGAGAGCACTGAACACTGCTTGATCATCTGAATCTCACCCTATTCTATTCAACACTCAAAGTGTCTTTATAAGGACACCTTTTCCACCTGTCTCATTTCCAGGTGTGTTCTGTTCAGTCATAGGCTTTTGGCCACCTACTCCCCACTACTGAAATGTTCTCAACAAGTATTTGCTATGCTGTGATCATCTGACGAGAAGTTTGAATTTCAGGACACCAGAGAATTTTCATAAACTTCTATAAATCTACCAGAGCAAGGGAGGTAAAAGCACTCAAAGAACAACTTTATTATAATGCTTTTTAAATTTAGATTACACCAATGGGAAACAAATTCAGAAACACGAATTCCAATGCTCCAAGAAGATGTATGAAATCTACACCAAGAGAGACAAATTCAGTTTACCAAAAGGTACTGTTACTGTTCAAATGTAATTAGTACTTAGACATGAGGTGCTCTAAGTTTGGGGAGAAGGGACAGGAGGGGGAGATACTCTCCTGGGGATAAAAATATGAAGGCTGATAAAATTTTTCAGCTTTTAAAACACCAGCTCTTCCATTCTGAACTGTTAAGAGACTTTGCTTTATCAGTTCCCACTTGAAACTAGGAAATTTCCCAAGAAGACCAAATCCAGTGTACGGACTAGGTTAATAAATTTCTTAAGGTCTGAGCTAATCCAAGTGAGGAAACAATAACCCTGGTCCATGGCCAATCCTATGTGCCTGACCTAAATTTGTTACATTTAGATAAGGCACTAGCTAATGTACATCAGCTATCTATGATGAAATAGTCCTCACTTTCTAGCCTACATACAAAAGAACAACTGGAACAGATCCCTTTTTATTTATATGATTTCACAGTCAGCCTAAATTTATGAAAACTTGAATCTACCACTTCCTTATTTTAAAGTTACTTTTTTCACATTTAAGGGTAATTTTCAGCTAACTTAGTGAGAACCTTGATACCATTGTTTAACTATGGTCACTACAAATCAGACTTGCTGTACTATGGCTACACAGAGTGATGACCAACCTGTGTGGGTTCTTCTATGCCTTTGTAACTCATCACTCCTTGTGAATCGCTTGCCACAAAAGATCCAGTTGCACACAAATGGTCTTTCACCGGTGTGCCAGCGCAGATGTGCCCGAAGATGAGATGTCTTGCCATAAACTTTTCCACAGCCTTCAATATGGCAGATATGCTGTTTCTTTTTTCCTGGCTCATTGCTGCCTCTGAAAAGATCATATTTAAACAGCTAAGTAGTTATATTCTAAAACATTACCAGCTATTAGGAGAAACATTTCATGCTAATAGCGGCAATTTTAATCCCCGTCTAAAAAAGCCCACACAAAGCATTCAAAATCTAGGCAACATAGGACAATCTCATTCCCAAATGAGGCAAGCTGTGATAAGATGCTTAAATATATACTGATAAAAGTTACACTTACCTTCCTTCTCCCTCTCTGCAGTTAGGACATGAGCAGGCAACTCTTCTCAGTCTCTTGCCAGGCTGCACTTCCTGGTCAGAAGCTTGTTGAGCTTGTTGAAGCTGCACTTGTGTTATCTGATCGGGACTAACAGCACCAATTGCTGCATTAGCAATGCCACCTACTGCTACGGTTACAGGAGCTATTGTGGCTTGCTGTACTTTTACTCCATCCTGTCCTTGCTGTTGACCTGTAAAATAAAAATTGTTTGTACCTTTTATTAGTCATTTCAATAAGTGAAATGCACAAATAAACTTTACACATTTACACTAGGTGGACAAAAATCCACCTATTGTTAAGAGAAGCCACAAACAAAATATTAAATCCAGTAATTTTTCTGAAGTATTACCTACCTGCTATTTTAATGCAATTTGTTATTAAAACAGCAGAAGACTCCAAATTACTGACTGATACTAAGAAAAATTACCTAGTTTAGCAAATGTATTCTTTTTCTTAAAAGCTGAAATAGGCAAAATCTTACACAGAAATATAGTTCAGTCAATTGCCAATTAATGTCTCCCTAATAACTTTGAACTATATCAGCATTCAGAAAACTACAATTAGCTAATTAAGAAGTTGTTCTATGGCACTTACAGAATTGTCACTTCTCTTACAATCTGACTAGAATCAACATCAAGCCAGGAAGGAACTTTTGAATGAAAAAGAAACTTAGGACTAGACTTGAACAAACTAACATCCCAAAGCTTTTTTGAGATTGTTGTTTTGCATGATTCTCTGCTCAGGATGGGGTCACCCTGGTTAAAAGTATAAATGGGGGGAAAAGAAGAAAGAGCCACCCTGGGGAAAGAGGTCTGGTGTTTGGGTTGATGGCAAGCTGAAGATGAGTCAACAGTGTGCCCTGGCAGCTGAAAGGGTCAGCTGTACCCTGGGGTGCCTCAGCAGAGCACAGTGAGCCAGGTGAGGGAAGTGACTGGGAAGTGACTCCTGCCCTGCTCTGCCCTGGTGCAGCCTCACCTCGAGCGCTCTGAGCTGGTTTGGGCGCCTTAGTGGAAGAAGCACATCAAACTGTCAGAGTGTGTCCAGAGGAGGGGACCAAGATGGTGAAAGGTCTCAAGGGCAAGATGTACAAGGAACAGCTGAGGTCACTTGGTTTGTTCAGCTCGGAGAAGAGAAGGGTGACCTCCACAAAGTCTACACCTTCCTCAAGGGAGGCAGTCGAGGGAGAGGTGCTGATCTCCCCTCTCCTCTTTCTGGTGACTGGTGATAGGACATGAGGGAATGGCATGAATCTGCACCAGGGAAAGTTCAGGTAGGACATTAGGAAAAGACTCTTCACTGAGAAGGTAGTTGATCACCAGAACAGAATCACCAGGGAAGGGATCAAACAATTCCAAGACTGAATCAATGAACAAAGAATTCAGCTTGACAGCGTAAGTCCATTATCTCATTGGCTTTCTTGATCTAAGGAAATCTGGATTACTGGCTTGATATTAAAGCAAAAGAAACTATTCCAACATAGGTAAGAAGTGCAGTTTCTTGAACAACAAAGTCATATTATGTTTGTTTTAAAAATTAGTAGTATACAGACTTAGAAAATACATATAATAAACTGAATCTGACACAGAGATGACTTCCAGCCACAATATGACAATATGACTGAATGCCAGCCCTCTTAGTAACAGGAATGGGACAAAATATAATCAGATGCTGCCATTTTCAAAAATTCACTGTCTTCATACAACTGTGAAATTAAAGGAAATACCCTTTTTTTTCACCTTATTTAGAGAGTGTAACAGTCAACCAGAATTCTTTAGAGCAGAATACAATATTTAAGATTGTATAAATACTAGTCCTCAGTATTGAAGCATTCACTTAAAATTAAGAAATTCATCAGGGATAACATGGTTCAGAGATATTTGAATGGGTTTTAATGATTTCTGTAGCATCCATAACATAACAGGCACCACCAATGAGGATAGGAAGAACACTCTCTCTGAAGCCTCAAGTACCCAGCTACTGAGTGAGTTGACACACAGCCCAGCATGGGACAATGACTACTTGGTTCACATGACTACTGAGGGGCAAGAGATGCTTGCACAGAATATCTTGTGTAACAGCCAGAGGTGAAATCTAACACACACCACCTAACAACACCACATACATGCACATAGGTTAGTACTGAAGAACACGATATACAGAGAACCTCCCAAAGTGACTTGATTTGTCATCTAAAGGCTACTGCTGGCTACAGGAAATTGAATAAATCTGGTTTCTGCCTATGTCAGTACCAGGTTATTTTCACCTGAAGCACTGATCAAATTTACACAGTTATTTCTCTTAGTTTATGACTGGAAGTTGCATCTGACCTGCCTAGATGTGAATAAACACGAATTCCTTGTCTTCTTAAGAAGGCCAGAAATAGTGAGAGACACTGAATGTTTTCAGTTCTCTGAAAAGAACAAGGACAAGCCCCTAAGAGATAGCGTTTGAACCCCACTTGCGATTGGACATATAGTGAAAACAAACAAACAAAAAATCTAAAAGGATTCTGGTATCAGCAGCAAAGGAAAAATAATTACAGGCTTAACCTTGAGTGCAATCCCCATATGTTTAGGATAGAACCAACTCTTTATTTTCAGAATAGCAATGTAGTGGAAATATATTTATTTCCCATACTTTAATAGGAAAGAAAAGCACTCATGATAATCCTTGAGGGAGAATATGATAGGGTAAGAAGAACATCATGATATAAATGCAAATAGTAATATCAAGTACTTTGGTCTAACAGTGGCTGAAGAGGATACTAGAGCTTCCAAAGAAAGTGCTAGTCCTGGGGCAACTCCTGGTCAGGCTGTTAAGCTGTTGGAATACTGAGTGCTATAAACAGCCAGAGTCAAAAAAAGGCAATTTTTTAAAATATTTAATGCTTATCCTAATATGATAATATTAATATGATAATTGTGACTGCTTGTGATAAAAACCAGGCACACTTTCTGGTGAGCCAAAGGTAAATGAAAAGGAAGAACTTGCTTAATGTGCAGTCTTCTACAGAGCACAATCCACTCCCCATCTGTTAAACATACCCAAGGTGCAAACTCCTTTAATCCACAGAGCAGCACTAAAAATGAAGCACCCCCAATGGTCACTACAAAAGTTAAATATATAACAGATATTGTGACCTATTGCAGCCTCCTATTCTATTTTCATTATCAGTCACAGTACATTGTTAAGAAGTCTACTTTTTTATTACAGTCTGTTAGAAGGACTACTCCATTTATGCCACAAAGTCCTATTGGAGCAAAGAAGTCCTGAGACCTAATCAGTCTGTGGTCAGAAATCAGTTGAAGAGGTAATTTATCTCGCTCTCTGATTTTCTTGAATTGGTATTAAAGCTTTGATGCAACCTTTCCCTGGGCTGTCCTGAGATGACTGTATGATGTGGTATCCTCATAGTCTGTTTTTTTGCTCAGAAATGGGCCCTGTAGCTCTAAACTAGGCCTAGAGGGCCAGAGAGAGCAAAGGGCAGAGGGAAAAGATGCACACCATTTATCTGCAGAAGCTTCATTTTTACTCCCCTCAACTTCCTTTTCTCACTGACTGAGCTGCCTAGCACGGACAGCAAGAGAAAAATAAAGCTCTCAGAGTGCTCTGGGAGTTTGCAGCCATGTAGCCAGGAAGAGAAAACTGAGAGTCTTTACTTTTAAACTAGCTTCCAGTTCATTAGCTGAGACAAAAGGTTCTTCTCTAGACTGTGGCTTCTTCAGAGGAACTGCTCAACTCTGCTGCTCCTGTCCAGAAGACCAACACTGCCACATCATGTCCCCCTTGGAGACTGCCTTAGCAGCTCCCAACCCAAAAAAAGCCATGCCTACAAAACAAACTTTAGACTCTGAATCTGAATCTACCATCTTTTCAGAGCAAAGAGAGGTTTTATTGCTTAATATTATTCATTCTTTTCATGTTTGTGAGTACTTTGCTCATTAAATAAACAGTTTCTTCCACTTCTCTCAGAGAAAATTTACCTCCTGAACCAGCTGGGGGAAGGATCACTTAAATCTGCTTTCTAAAGAGACCCCTTCAAAAAATTCCTTCCCTAAACCAAGACAGCTGTCAAACCAAGGCTTTTCAAGTAAGATGTGAATTGTGACACTTGAACCCTGAGAAGGATCACTCCTTTTCTCATCCCATGATTACTGGTTAATATTCAGGACATAATTCTAGCATATGACAAATAGACATTTATAGAGAAGCCTGTTCAGCATTTCTAAAAATCCAATATATTTTGCTGATTCCATATGAACCAACTTTCACTGTCCAAGTAATGAGATGACCAACTCCACAAGGGTCTTCTGACACTTCTTCAGAATATTAAATACCACTGCTGACACACACTTTACCTTTCTGAACTTTCCTTCTCCCATGTAAGGACAGGGCATATCTTGGAATACAGGATACACACTACTGAGCTACAACAATTAGTATATTTATTAAACATAATACAGTGACACATTTGAGTAGAAATGATTGACAATAACCAGAAAAATGACAATAAAAATACAAAAGGGACAATGCCCAGTAAGGTTGCTCAGACAGACAATTACATTCCCCACATGATTTCAGTTAAACAGTAATAAGTGACCTGCTCTTTAGCTAGCATTAATTAGTTATAACATTTTCTAATGTGCATATTGATTTTTCTTCTTTAAATTAATCTCATAGAGTCACTATTTTAAACTCCCTTCCCTTGAATTCCACTTACTAAATTCAGAACAGAAGGTTCTGAAGCTCTCAAAATATCATGCAAATTGCCTTATTTGAAGAACCAAGCCACAACATTCAATAAGCAAATCTAGTTTTTTGAGGTAAAAGACTAACTGAAGAAAGCACACATATATGATTAACATTCTTTGTCAGAGCTTTACACAGCTATGAAAAAACACTGGAAAGTTCAGTAATGTAATTACTGGACCTAATTTTTGTTTTGAACTCCTGAGAGAGCACCCCAACAAGCTAGCACACTAGTAATGCACAGGGTAGAAATGCATCTATTCTCATTTTAAAGCTGTTTTACATAAAAGTCTTTGTTCTTTGAGAATAACAGGAGTGTATTTTAGACCAGTTGAAATATCTTTTCTCCTGAAGAAAAATCAGAATTTTTTCACAACACTGACAGAACCTGCTCAAAATCTCAAAGTGAGTCTGCTATAGTCTTGAGTTGTATGGGATTTTTTTGTAAACTATATACTAGAATCCTATGGATCACTACGAGCTTTAACTTTTACATTGCTTGCACTTATTAAAGGGGAAGGAAAACAAAGGGAATATGAAGGGAAAATAAAAGAATTTAATTATTTCTTAAATCGCCTCTGCCAAAGAAAAGAAACTGAGAAAACTTAATGTTGCTATGTGTTTGCAGCCTACTAAATTAAATGAAGACAACTTCTAGAAGTTTAAAACAGAGAGGATTTTTCAGTTGAGAGGATCTAGGTCTAAACTGGCTTCTTATTTGGAGGAAACAAAAAAACCAAACCCAGCAAACAAACCTGCTTAGTCTAAAAACAGGTAGTTGAGATAATGTTATCTACACAGGAAGAGAATGATCTCTTGACACTATCTAGATGGAGAAAAAAAGGCTTATTAAAAGTATTCCTTTCAAAGTCTTACTAGAGGCATTAAATGCTATTTAAAGCCTTCCAGAAATGCTGCTACAATCAGGAGATCACTTGAAATTGCTTCTTCCTGACACACTCCAAACCACAAGACCTGATATCACTACACTTCACCATTCATAATCAAACCCTTCAGTAACAACAGCTCTCATGTTTCAGCACCCATTTGAGAAAGAGGCCTAAAACAAGTCACTATGTGAAGGAACAAAGTCACACGTCAGTTCATGTATGTTATTCTGTATGAGCTGTGAAAGCAGTCACTGTACACTGACCCCTGCTTTTGGAATAGAGAAAGTTTTCTCAAGTTCCCATGATTTCTTTAATAATGATTCCTGAAATTGTGAAATAGCTTGATAAAAAAAATTAACGCTGAACTTGCATATATCTGAGCTTTATTGTACAAACTGTCAGGATATAATGGTAACTTACAACCAATGTTACAAAATAACATTGATACAAAATAACATTGATACTAAATTGCATTTCATTTCCTCTCAGGCCTAAGTTCTATCCTGCTATTGAATAGTAACTATTTATTTGACCATAGGACAAAATGAATACAGTAAGGAAACCTGTTATAGTATTTAATTACAAATCAAGTGCAACAGAAGTCTCACTTATTGCAATATTACAAATATGATTATGACTGAATAGAAATTTTTAAGCTTCTCAAATAAAAGAGCCTGCATGGTCTTTTATCAAGGGGTTTAGTCACTAATCTTTCCCATTTAAGTCATTAAGTAACTGCATTACTTATTAACATGACATACAGGATTATCAAGATAAATGCTTGCACATCCTTTATTCTTCATCAGTTGCTCAGCTTTCCAATTCTGCAGTAAAATTGCATCTTAGCAGGTAAAACTCAAATATACTTTCCCACATGTACTTTACTCATGTACTCAAGTTACACGAGTTTTAACACATTCATGCAAGAAAATTTAGCAACTTTAAGTAAACTACTATGAAAGCAAATAATACATATGCACACACCCCAGTCACATTTTCAGTTAAAAATTAATTTGTTAAACCATAACAGCACTTTAATGATTTCAGAAAGCTAATGCATGGTACCTAAAACACTTCTACAGAGTGACTGATCACCGGTCATTAGGCTTGGCCATCCATTATAAGTCAAACCAAACTTCCTTTTACCACACACTACACCTGCTTCCCTACACTTGTTCACCTGAAGAAGCACACCCAAACTCAGATTACTCTCTGAGGCTAATAGAGCAGAAGGGAGAGAAAAGGACTTAAATTTATTGATCTATAGAAATCATGAGAGTAAAGCATTAGAGAATTGGATGTTGGAAAGAAGAGAAATTTAAGACTAAGAAAAGGATACTTCTCAGTTCTGGTACATAGTTCCTCAGAAAAAAATGTATATATTTCCTGTTGCTATTCTGCAACCAATGTTTAGCAGTCAAAAGATGAGAGCAGCAATGACAAAGTTACCTTAGTTGGGTGCAAAATCTGAGAAACACTTGGCAAAATGTACCTAGAGCTACAGTGGCTAATGCTGCAAAGAAGAAAATTTGTTCAACTATGTATTCTAAAAAGCAAAGAAAACGCTGCAGTTAGAATCTGTATTTCAATGCATATTACTACAAGACAGCCTGCAGAGTTCCAAAGCCCTACAGGCATCAGAGCTGATGCAGCAACTCATCCATTAACAACTCACTAATAGAAAGCAATGGGAAAAAATTCTCATCTTCCCTTGCCCTGCATACACCAGATACTCTAAGACTGAAAACATCCTTTAATAGTCTTTTTCCACAAAGACATAAATGTAATTTACACTAAGATAATATCTATATACTTTATATATATATATTGATAATACAATATACTTATAATAACATGTCTATATTGTATAATAGAATATAATGCTTTGATTAAGGTATAGTCAAGTTTTAAATATTGTTTAAAAGTATGTGTCAATATAGATAGAGATCCTCTTTTTTTTAAAACTACTATGAAAGAGGTTCATGCTGAAAAAAGAAGCACAAATGACATTTTAAAATTACATATATGTAAAGACAACACTGAATTTAAATATTTACAGAGAAGATGATACAGTGTGCTGACAATTCTGCTCTCTTCTCTAAGCAGTGGTTAATAAAGATTTATGAAGAAACAATATGCGACAAAAGAAGAATTCCCTAGAACTGAAACTGCAAGCACTGATACAAGGGACCCACACATTCTGTAGAGATCAGTTTGGAGTAAGGAGAGGAACTGGATTCATCCAGCTACTGCAAAGGTCATCACAAATCACAGCTTTGTGTCCAGATGCTACTACAAGCAGAAAGTCTCCAGTGCAAATTGCAGCATCAAATAGACATCTGTCTTTTCTACCCCCTACAGGGGCACTGCAGCAAGTTTCTATCTTATGTCCGTGACTAACTTTGTCAAGATTTGTAAGAACTTGCTATACTCTTCTTCAAGAGATTTTTTAATCTCATTGTATTAAAAAATTACTGAACCGCATAATAACTACACTTTCTGTTGAAATTACCGCTTCAAGAGTGAAGGCGGCAATAAAGTTAGAGGGGTTTAAGTATTTTTAAAAAGATGAAGTTTTTTTCCTTTAGTGCAAGAATTATATTGGTAACCAAAACAAAATCAAACCAACGTCCCAAAAGTTTCACCAAGTTACTTTAATGATTTTTCAAAAATGTAAGGATTTACTCAAGGGCTTTAGGGACAACCTGAGGGCACTTTGAGCCAGAAAATAGGTTTTCCCAGCTGGTAAGACCTTTCATTAAACTGGAAACAATTTTACTTTTTATTACTTTAATAAACATAGGAAAGAGCTACTACAAATACAACACAGAAAGACCCACACAAAACCAATATAAAAATCAAACACGGAGGTACAATTTCACAAAATTTAATCTTGAACAATTAACTGGTGATTTCAGTCAAAGCAAGGCAATGTCTCTGGTTGTTTTGGATACTGTGACTTCAAATGAAAAAAAAATATGGTCAATTTATTAAGTATTCTAAAGAAGGAGATGGAATCAGAAAAGTAACTTGTTATACTAATGAAAAGAGACTCTTCCAAAATAACCTTGATTTTCATCATTATTGAATAAATAGTCAAAAAGTATACTTAGAGTGAGTGTCCAAGAACACTTCTCTGCAGATGAACACAAGTAGTTTCCTGCATGCTGAAACTTAGAGCAACAGCTGAAAACCCAAGTACCAGCTGTGCTGCAAAGTACCAAACACATTGCACGGAAAGTAGCAGCAGATGTAAGAAATTGAGATTCTTAGATTTACTTTTATGGAACATCTCCCTCTCCCCCATCCCCTTGCCCCAACTCTCAGATTATTCTACACCTTATAGCCACAGCAGAATCTGGCCCAGTTCTTTCCTTCAACTCTTCCCCCTACCTCTTAAACAGGGGTAGGACTAGGAAGAAGCCTGTGGACTGTCTGTCTCCACAGTCTGCCTAGAGGAGGTCAATAACTAAGAAACTGAAAAAAACCAAAAATCCCAAAACAAAAATCAAATGCTATCTAACACACTTCTGTCATACGGTAACAAAAACACACACTCAGAAAGTGTCATTTTCTGCACCTCCATTCAAGTTATGGGTAATGCCATGAAGTAGTAATAACTGAATCTTGAAAGGACAGAAGTAGGCTAACATGAAAAAATATAAGCCAAGGTTCCAGTACTCTATTTGGAGTTTGGGAGGTAGCTGGGAGCTTTTCTGGGTGGGTATTATGGGATTTTGTCTATGCTTTAGCTGGCTTACATATTTTACACTTGACTAGAAGGTTCATGAATTTCCTTGAAGTAAATATTTTGGCTGTATGAAATATTATGTTGATCAAGATAAAAGTAAATATTTAAAAAAAGGCAAAAGGTAAAGAGATAAAAAGAAATTTAAAGGAAAAAACCCCCAAGATTCATAAAACATTTTTAAAAATCTTATTCAGCAAGACTAAACATGAGCATTGAGCTTTGTTTTTATTAACAGTCTATGGATGAATAGGCTGACCAATATTAAAACTAACTTGTTCATTAAAGATGTAAAACCTGAAACTTTGTTATAGCCTTTATCAGGCAAGGACCAACAAAAATACATATTATAGAATTACAAAAGAAGGGCCACATAAATCTGTAAGATCCAAACCATAAAAGTTCTGACATTTTCTCTAACACTGTTAACCCTACAAAACTGTTTACTTAGTCTTGTTTTTTGGATCAGAACAAACTGAAAACTTCATGCTTTTGTCAGTTACTTCCCCCTGATCAAAGAAATAAGAAAATCAAGGCCCATTTTTCTTAAACTTCAGTATTTTTCTCCAGGGAAAAGCGGTCATATCATGACTTGAAACTATAATTAAGGAAACTCAGGCTTGTACTTAACGTGCATCCCAAGGGTTTTTTCAGCAGGAAGATATTAACTGATAATTCTCTCTTTACAACAAAATAATACTAGACTTCCAATCTATGAAGATTAAATGTGCATTAAATATGCATGTTGGGGTGATACAGTTTTTCCAAGGACCAACTGATCAAGGTGTATAACTGTTATCAACTTCAGCAGCACTGGAGACTGCACTGTCAGGAACAGAGGCATACAGAAATCAATACAACTGTAACCCTACCCCAAAATAAACTAAGCATGTGCTCTGATGCTACATTTCTCAAGAGGCTACAGATGTCCAGAGCTACTGTTTTGCTATATGTCATAACCAGAGTAAAATATTAATTAAAAAAATTATACTTCATTATGCACTCCTGACTACTTCTAAAGCTACAGCACATAAATCAAGCTACTTTTATTAACTAAATTATCCATTAAAATCATTGACCATTAAAAAAGAGTTGTTTTTCAACAATCATAGAACAACCTGAGTTGAGCAGGACCCACAAGCATCACCAAGTCCAGCTCCTGGCTCTCCACACGGCAACCCCCAATAATAACACTGTTTCACTTGAAATTAATACTCCTCTCAGAATATAGCATCCCATTCCATATATACAGTTAGCTTTTTTCAAGAATCATCACTGCTATTAAAATGTTTTTAATATATTAAAATAGTAAGAAATTATTTATTTCATCTACCAGCTCCAAAATTATATGAGACTTAGAGACTTAGAACTCCAAAATTTTAGTTACAGCGAGGAAGCTGTTGAAATGAAATTTTGAATATGCTTCTTGTCTTTCCCTCACACCAGGTGGCAATGGAAGAACAAGAAGATTGGCTTAATGCAGATCTAAGTATGCTTTAACAAAGAAAAAAATACTAACTAGCTGTTGAAGATGTGCCTTATCACTCAATTCACTTCCTTGCATTTTATGAACAAGAAAGCTCAGCCAATTCTTTTCCTGTTCTACATGCTCCAATTTCTGACTACAGGGATTGAGAGAGGGGATAGCAAAATTCTCAAGACAGGGCTTACATTTAAGGCTTACATTTTGTTCTTGAAGTTTATAGCATAAAAATAGCTCATTATAGAAGTATTTTACCTTGCAATTATAAGTGAAGTTGGTACTTGAAATGCTTCCCCTTCACACCGTATATTAGAAGAAATGATGAAGTCATGCCTTGCTACTCACAGGTCAGGCAGAAAAGACTAGTTTTACTGAGGCATACTGGCAATTTATCTGAACAGGCAGATTGCACATTTCTTAGGGATCAAGTTCAGAACCACTATATTGACACTTTTATTTTTATGCTAACATCACCATGGCTAATGTTTGTTTTCAACTACAGTTTGTTGTCAAACTGTTTCTGCCACTGTATTGAATTTCAGTTTAAGAAAATCCCATAACCAAAGCAATTTTTTCATTAGGAGACTAAATGCTTCTCCTGTAATTACTTTGAAATATCTGAAAAGGATGCCAGTACTATAATATTTAGAACACTGTGGTTCTGCAACAATTCTCAGCTCAAGGCAGCCTGAGAACAGTTGTGACCTTTCATGACTTGGAAAAAGTATGCTACATTTCTATACTCCTCCCATCTACACTCTCAGAATGCCAAGTCACATAGTATGAAGTAAAAAACCAAGACAGATTCCTTTTTTTGCTTGTTTTTTTTTAATACAGCTCAGTACTTTATACTTATCTTCTTACTACAGATTCCACAGCTTGCAGCTTGTTTCTTTCAAGATATTTGCTGCATCTTGCTTGTCAATGAACATCCAGGAAAACACTGCATGTTATTTAAAAAAAAATAAATCATGCAACCCCTATCCTTCAGCTCCTTTGACTTCCACCTTTGGTGTTTATACTTGCCAGTTTTCTTGTATGTAATGTGGCTATTTTAAACCCTTTTCAACTTAGCCACCTACAGGAATCCCTTCTTGATTAGCTATACCACTCACCAAGTTCTGTTTCTAGACACTATTACATTAACACGAGAGGAGCCCCACAGGATATGCCGTCACAAAAATGCATTTTCATTCGTTAAACAATGCAAGTGTAATATTCTAGGACTTCAGACTAAACACCTTCCCCTCCCTCAAAATCTAGCATACATAATAGAGAGTAAGAGAAGACTGCGAATAGCATGAAGATGAATCAGGTATTTTAAATTTTCATAATAGAGGAACTTAAGAACTTTAAATAAAAACATGTCTTATGCAACAATTAAAACACAATATATTGCAGACAAATACTGAATGCATAAAAAATGACTCAGAAAAGACAAATTCAGAGAAAAAAATCCATCTATAACTATTAAACTTGTTTTTAAAAAAATCCCACTTTTGGCTCAGGAATATGCAGGTGACTGAATGAGGGAAGAGAATCTGAGCACTGCTCTTTGTATGCATCACCTGCAGTCAGCATGAGAGAGGGTCAGAAACACTTCTGAATTTTATATTCATAGAATCATACAAGGATCACAAGGCACCTTTAAAGATCATGCAGCTCTGATCCCCCTGCGATAGGCAGGGACATCTTCAGCTGGATCACATTGCTCAAAGACCTACCCAACCTCACCTTGAACACTTCTAGGGACAGGGCATCTACAACCTCTCTGGAAAACCTGTTCCAGTGTCTCACCACACTCAGAGTAAAGCATTTCTTCCTCATGTCCCATCTAAACCTACCCTTTTTCAGCTTAAAACTGCTGTCCCTTGTCCTGTTACTGTCAATAGGTCTTGGTAAAAAGTCTGTCTTTCTGACAAGATCCTGTTATATATCTGGAAGGCTCCCAGAGCTTTCTCTTCACCAGTTTGGATAACCCAACTCTTGCAGCCCATCTTCATACAAGATGTCTTGCAGCTCTCTGATCATGTTCATGGCTCTCTTCTGGACCAGCTGTAACAGATCCATGTCTATCTTCTAGTGGTGTTTCCCAGCACACTCCTATGGACAAGGTCCCACAGCAGTGGCAAAGAGAAAAAGAATCACATCCCTTGAACTGCTGGCCTTGTTTGTTTTTATGTAGCCCAGGATACCATAGACTTCCTGGGCTGCAAGTGTGCATTGCCAGCACACATCCCATTTTTCATCTACTAATATCCCCAAGTCTTTCTCCACAGAACTGCTCTCAATCCATGACTTTATCACACAATCTATACTGAGATTGGGGATTGCTCCATCACAGGTGGGGGACCTTTATTCGGCCTTGCTGAAGTACAATGAGGGTCACATTGCCCACTTCTCAAGCCTGCCAAGACCCTTCTGGATGCCATCCTTTCCCTCAAGCACATCAACTGCACCGCTCATCTTGGTGCCATCTGCAAATTTGCCAAGGGTGCACAGAATCCCACATCATTAGTAAAGATACTGACAGTACTGGTCCCAGTATGGTGACATCATTGATTACTGATCTACATTTGGAGATTGAATCACTGATGGCAACTCTGAATGTGGCCATCCAGCCACTTCCCTATCATCCCTAAAATCCGTATCTCTGCAAGGCTACTGCGAGGGACTGTCAAAAACCCTCACAAAAAGTCACAGCAGATGAAGCAGATTGTCAGCAGCTCTTCCTTTACCTACCCATACAGTCACTCTGGCACAGAAGGCCATTGGATTAGTCAGGCACAATTTGCCCTCTGTGAAGCCATGTTTGGCATACATTTGGGATGACATGTTGGCTGTCTCTAACCACCTCTGTACACACATGCCTGGACATAGCTGGCACAAGGTGTGTTCCATGGTTGTACCAGACACAGAGATGAGGTTGACTGCTTATTAATTCTCAGGAGCCTAATTATTACCTTTTTAAAAAATGGTGTGATGTTTCCCTTTTTCCAGTCACTGAGCAACACAGAGTTAATCTAATCCTTTTCTCTTTTTCCTGTTTAAAGAATTGGATAGAATGCTTCAAAGTCCTCATCAAACTTTGACCCAGACAGTCATGTCTAAACAATATATTGAGTCTTTGAATTGCAAGTCCTAAAACTAGTGCCTGTCAAACAAGAAGACTTAATAAAGAGGGAAAGGGAAGAGAAAGCCTTGAAGAAAGGCTAAAGCTGGATGCAGACAAGTGTGAAAAATGCACAAGAAGTCAGGAGACCTCAAGGTACTGACAAATTGCATAACTATGTCACAGTGATGTGAAAGCATCTGGCCAAAGAGAGAAATGCCTTAGTAGCTCACATTACTATAGAGTATGAAACAGAATGGCAAGGCTCATTACATATTTTTAAGTATCTCAGTAAGAACACTTGGCATGGGATTTCATTGTCATTAAGAACTATTTTGGAGCCCATCGCACACCCCTACAAAAGACTTAAAACTCTCCAGCTTTACTATTGCCAGGCAACAGCCTGTTCCACTGAACAGAAGTCATTGCCCCACGTTATTTTGGGTGGATGAACTCAAAATTCCCCATAATTCAGACCATGTCACCACTCATGTTCAAGAAAAAGGCTTAAACTTGTGTTGCAAGGTGATGGAATCTGACTACTTTTGCTTAAAAAAAGTGATTTTGGAACAAGTATACATAAAATAGAAAAAATATTTTTCATTATTTTAAAACAAAATCATCTAATTCACTTTTGTATGGGGCAAACACCTCCATCATCATGTAACAAAAGTACTCTAAGAAGTATCATTAAGGTAGATATAAGTTTGGTCTATTAATTTTTTTCTCATAAAGAGGGAATTTTTCTGAAGCACAAAAAACCCCCAAAAAACCCAACCAGAAAACCTCACAAAAAGCCCAGTAAGAAAAACCCTCCAAGAATAAGAGAAAAACATCAAAATGAACCAACCAAACAAAACAACTCCACTTACCAAAAGGAAACCATTTTACAAATTGTACCTTTTTCTTAGACTCAACTAGTACTAAAAGCAGTTCCTTTCACTTAGTCTCTTACAGTGTCAATCAACTCATCTACACAAATCTACCTTAATTTAAAAAGGGACTGGGGACAGGAATCCTTTGAACTTCCATCTGCAACTCTCACAGCAGAAGCCTTGAAAAAGGGCAAGGGTATTTTGCAGTATCTACTTTTCCCCAAGACCATAGGGGCAAAATTCAGGAAGTTGCAATCTATAACATTCCAGGCTATTCCCATCCACAGGGAACCATGTGCAAAACAACAACTGACAGCAGAGAAGAAATACTTAGTGCAGAAGTAGCTTGGTAAAAGGCTAAGACAGGTACTGACCTCACAGCAAGGCAGGTATTAGTAGATCCCTGAATGTTCAAGCAATCACAGTGGTTTCTATGCAGCCTGTTGTTTGTCTTCCTCTTAATTAAACAATTGATTAAAGATCTGGTTTTAATGCTCAGAAACTGAACTGGATGAGAATAAAGCTTTCTTCTGTACATTTAATTATGCCTTTGACTGACACTCTGTACACCTTAATAAAATTTTATGGAATCACAGATGGCATAGACTTTGAGGGACCTCTGGAGAGCATCTGGTCCCATCACTCTGCTCAGGCAGGGCCACCTACAGAAAGCTGTCCAGGACCATGTCCAGACAGTTTCTGAATATCTCTGAAGATGGAGAGTCTGCAACATCTCTGAGCAACCTGTGTGAGCACTCAGTAGCTCTACAGTAAAAAAATAATTTTCATCACTGACATTGAAGTTTTCTCTCAGGCCAGAAAGTGAAAGATTGTGAGAACGTCTCTGCTTTGCCCTGCGTTTTTGACCACGTGCAACATATAACCCTAAGTATGGTACTTACCAGGATCAGTTTTTGAACTTTTAACTGAAAAAACACAACAAGAAACCCCAAACACACTTGTACATCTTCCTAGGTTTACAGCAGAGTAAACCTAGGAAGTTATGAAAGGTAGACCAAAATATAGTATTTACCAGAAGATCTTATGGTTTTTCTTCCCAATGTGAAATTTTTCTCTTTTGGAATTTAGAATCTATTTGGCAAAACAAAAATAAAATATAAAATAAAATAAACCCAAAACCAAACAACAAAACACACAACTCCTCCATTTCTCAAAATTTTCTATAAATCAACAAAGTGTTATAATTTTAAATTAAGTATTTTCCTGCTTTACTGCTTCATTTACTACTGAAAAACTAAAGAAAAAATTGTGCTTAAATATCTCACTGTGGAAATAACTAGGAAAACCCCTGTTCATTGAACAGAAATATGACACAAATACAAAAGAAGTTATTTATTGTGATTTTTTTATTGTGATTTTAAAAGTTTTTTTTCTAGAAACTCAACTGGCTTGATTGAAGGACAACGTAACTTCTTTTCTCTAACAAAGTTAGAGCACCTGAATCAATGCATGGGATGAGTTCTTCACTCAGCCTTCTTAAAATTTTCTGGACATCCTCTACACAGCTCACTTCTAACACCTACTTCGACTGCTCATTTGTGGCAAATGAACTACTTGTAGAGAGTTCAGCTTGTTTTCAAGACACTCCACACTGGCAAGCTCAGGTACTGCAGAAAAGAAATACCAGTCTGCAGATATTGAGGCAGCTGAGCTGTTTGTTTTTCAAAAGGTTTCCTGTAATGATGCCTGGGAATAATAAAAAAAAAAAAAAAACCACACACACAAAACAACAACATTTCAAATAAAAACCAGCAAACCCAAGGAAGTTAACAGCCTTGATCAAGTCAGCTTATTCTATTTAGGTGGCAAGCAAAGTTTAGATCTTAGCACGTTTGCAATTTTCTATTTCATAACTATTCCTTCCTTGGAATCTTAATACATTTAGCATTAAGGACTGCACATCATGTTCTTCCCTTTCCTTTCCATTCTACCATGTCTCCCATTCCCAGAGTGTAGAATCAGGAAGTTTCATAGGACAGAAGCAGAGATAAATAAGAGAAGGAAATTACAACTAATCTCTTGTATTCAAAAAGCTTGTTCTTTATCCATAACATCAGGTCCTGGGGGAGAAATAGTACCTTATTGAAAAAGAAAAGGAAAAAATGTCAGAATACTTATAGGGGTGGAGCACCTCTTCTATGAGGAAAGGCTGACAGAAATGGGGTTTTTCAGTCTGAAGAAAAGAAGGCTCTGGGAGACCTTATAACACCTTCCAGTACCTAAAGGGGATACAAGAGACTTGAAGAGGAACTTTCTACAAGGGCATGTAGTGATAGGACAGTGGGGAATGGCCTTAATATGAAAGAGGGTAGGTGTAGATTAGACATAAGAAAGAGGGTTTTTTACAATGAGGGTAGCAAAATACTGGAACAGATTGCCCAGAGAGGTGGAGGATGCCCCATCCCTGGAAACATTCAAAGCCAGGTTGGATGGGGCTCTGAGCAACCTAATCTAGTTGAAGATGTCCCTAATCATAGCAGAGGGACTGAACTACATGACCTTTAAAGGTCCCTTTCAATCCAAATTATTCTGTTTCTATGATTCACTGCTGCCAAAAAATTATGGAAACACCTGTAAGGCCTACTGGGAGCAGGACATGAGAGAGTGGG
The DNA here is from genome assembly GCF_027887145.1 of Ammospiza caudacuta. Taxonomy (NCBI): domain Eukaryota; kingdom Metazoa; phylum Chordata; class Aves; order Passeriformes; family Passerellidae; genus Ammospiza; species Ammospiza caudacuta. Next base: position 32,117,968 of record NC_080593.1, on the reverse strand, counting down.
TACAATGAAGAAGAATTCAATGGTCACAAAATGTAACCTACTTAGCATACAAACACTGTATGACTAAGGCTTGGCTTGACCAGGACCATACTTGTGATTCATTGCCCTTTTTTCGTCCTCAAGTTACCAATCTCAATCCTTTTATTTTCCAAAAGACTTCATATGCAAGCACAGGTAGGGTCAATATAACGAACAAATATAATATTCAGAATCTGTTGCTCTAATACCTGCTAGTGTGTACTGAATAATAGTACACCAATAGTAAGCAGAGAAAAAACCTACATGCACCCCCAAATCTAGGCTGTTCCCAAAGCAGGCTTCCTATGGAGTCCCCTACCAAAGTAGAGACTTGTGTCTAAGAAAACCATCAACCAGCACCTTCCTATCAAGAAAAAATTGTTCCAAGGTAAATAGGACTACAGCTGCTCAGCTACAGATAACCAAACTTCTCTTTGAACCATTACAGCTAAACACAAGGTCAAGATTTTAATTCTAATTACCCAGATGAATGCTTGTGTGACACTCCTCAAACAAGCCGGGTTTAGTGCCATCTAACTCAGCTCTTAGTATTCCAGCATGCCATTCCATGCTGAGAAGTACCACAGCAGACAAAATTCTCCCAATAGCTAATTTCTTACTACTAAACTATGTTAGTAGTTATGTCTCCTCAAAAACATTTCAATCAAAAAGAACAATTATTTGCCCAGTTAAACATTTTTCATCTTAGCATATGATTATAAAAACCAAAACCCAAACCATTTAAAAGTCTATATGGTACTAATGTTTGCTTATGCAGACTTGACAGCAGTCAAACATGATGTGTTTTTTCTAACAATTTTATAGTAAAAAACTGTGCCTATAGTCAGGCTGTTGTTGGGAAGAGTTTATTGTAACCACTACAATAGAAGACTTTTACTTCTATGACAGAAACCCAAGTTTTGGTAAGTAGTTATCAAGCTGACAAAGATAACTCCTGCCTAAATCAAGTTTTATCTAAAACACTAAAAGTCAGCAAATTTTACATAAAGAGGTGTCCTTGTGGGACACTGCAGAGACCTTGCACAGAGTTTACTGTAAAACTAACTTCAGTTATCCATTCTAGAACCTTTTAATAGCTCCTTTCCCAACCATTAGACCAGCACAACCAAACAGACATTTCATAGTACATATCAAAAGTTCAGCAGCAAGTACTGAAGTACAGTCACCAGTTGGCTTTATCTTTTTATTTTAAAGCAAGCCACAGAAACCATGTGCAAGCACACATTATTCCACTCAATCTCTTTGCAGGACTCAAACTTTTAAGGGAACAACTTTATGAGCTAGTGCAGAATGCAATGAGTAGTTTCATATGAATACATGCCAGGACACAAGTTATCCCAGCTGACATATTGCCACTTGTCATTCTATGTCCCCAAAAGAAGATTTGGAATACTGCCTGGTTGGAAAAAGCTTTTTTTTTGCTGGCTTTTAAACATATCAAAGCTCTATCAGTAAAGTCCCATGTTCACTTCAGGAGTCTACAAGTCTTTAGTAAGACAGAGGACAGAAATATTTAAGTAGTTTATCAAATACAAACAGTTCCATTTCAACTGATACCACTGGTAATATTAATTCAATATTTAGCAAAAATGTCAGCTATTTTAAAATCTGAATTTTAGTAATAAAGTGTGAGATAATTGCTCACAGTTAAGGGTTTAACGTTCATTACAGAAAATTCTGAAGAAAGAGTGCTAATCTAAAATCATCTGGTATTCTTGTAATAGTAAAAAAAAAAAGAAATCAAACCAAAGCCACAAACAACTATCACAAACAAAACAAAACAAGCATACAAACAAGCAAAACTCCAAACCTTTGTCAGACCACTCACCCGCAACGCTGGTAATGGTAACAGGAACTCCTTGAACTTGAACACCTGCAGCACTCAGGTTGGCAACACTTACTGTTTGAAGATTAGGTACTGAAGCAAGCTGGGCAGCGTTCAGAGTGATGGGGGTACCAGCAACAGCCACTGGAGCAATCTGGGCAATGGTTGTGCCACCACTTGAAGACACAGGAGTAATGGTTAGTTGTTGGGGTAACCCAGCATTTTGAACTTGCAGATTTGAAAGGCTTTGCAGATTCTGAACCTGCACGGTTTGCCAGCTGATCTGTCCTGATGGTGTTAAAGTTGGAGCCCTGATGAGCACCTGAGTTGGGCTCACTGCCTGCAGTTGAACATTCTGCAAAGGCTGCTGCTGGATGGTCTGTATAGTCTGCCCTGACTGGAGCTGAAATGACTGTGGAGGAATGGCCTGAATAATCTGCTGTTGAGGCTGCTGGATCTGTATCTGCTGCAGAATAGGCTGACCTACGATCTGGACCTGTTGAAGGGAACCTGACTGATCCTGGACGTTCTGTAGTCCATTGGACTGAAGCTGACTGGAGCTCTGGGCTTCAGAGTCTGTAGCAGTTGTTTGAGGTTCTTCAGCCGCCTGCTCTGAACTGCTGCCTGCTGTGCTTGTGTATTGGCCTGTTTCTGCAGAGCTGACCAGTGTGTCACTGCTAGTCAGAGATGTTGAGGCAGTGGTTGTAGCAGTGGAAGATGAGGAAGGAGACTCTGGCATGGTACTACCAGAGGCAGAAGTGACAGGTGTAGACGCCAGCTGATTTCCATTGGAAACTCCACTCTCTGTAGACTGGCCAACTTGCCCGGAACTTCCTCCAGTGGCAACGTTGTTAATCACAGGCAAAGCCAGGGTTACCCCACCAATGTTTATAGGTAGCGTTGTTACAACTTGTGCCTGAGTACCAGGAATAGTTTGCAGTTGCAGCGGTATGGAAACACCGGGCCTAATTTGGACTGGAACTGTCTGATTTGCTAGGTTTTGAGCAATAACATTTCCCGAAGCTGTCCTGTTTGCAGTTGTGAGGATAGCTTGATTATTCCCTGCAGGAATAAGCTGAATTTGACCCTGTATGTCTTGTATGCCAGTAGCGTTGGATGGATTGATTTGACCTTCCGTTGTCTGAATCTGTGGAATCACTTGGTACTGGACACTACCGCTTGGATTCTGCACTTGAATGACTTGGAATTGTCCAGGGGTCGTTGTAGAATTGCCTGATTTGGTTTTTGAAGGAGATGTACTTCCATTGTTACTGCTGGAGGGACTTGCTGCACTTGAGGCAACAGAAGAGCCTTGCTGAGCAACATTATTTTCTTTTGAAGCAGAAGGAGCAGCGGCAACGAGCTGCCAAGCATTTCCAGCTAGCTGAGTTGTTACCAATTCCAACTGCTGTGGCTGATTCTGAAGCTGCACCAAACCTTGATTTGGGTCTATAATAATCTGCTGCTGTCCAGTTCCTTGATTCTCACCAGGAGTTCCTATTTTGCTGCAAGTGGCTGCTAGCAAAGCGAGAGGTGAAGGTTGAGAATCCTATCCATAAAAAGAGAAAACAGAAAGGATTCAGGACAAGAGTGCAAGTATCAAGCATCAAAAGTGAGCATTAAGGTTTGCACAGGAAGCCAAAAAAAACCCCAACAAGGCGCTTCTGCACAGAGACCAATGATACAGCTCTGAATAAGGAAGTATGAATTGCTGTAAATAATCTTTAAACATAATGCTCTTAAAAGTCTTTAATTATCAATGATTATGTGACAGCCAAGACCTCAACTGCATCATCAATTCAGTCTTTTTTCCCCCTCAAAATAAAGAAAAAAAATTAAAAATGCTTCATGGAAAGCAGCTGATCACTGCAAAATGCAACCAAACAAACATGTCCAGGCAGTAAAAACACTGCACCCAACCAACTGTGCTTCATCCAACCCAAAGAAAGATGCCCTGAGCAGGAAATGCTGTTAGCTGAACATTTCATTTTAAATGCTAATAGTTTGGGCACTTCCCTATTCGGGTGTGTGTTCTTTACCTGTGAGCCTCCAGTTTTCCCTTTTTTATTATTATTGTTGTTATTCTCTGCCTCGGGAGATTTCTCTCCCTCTGTGGGCATAGCTTCCTCCTTCTTTTGATCTGCAAAAATATCAAGCGTAACAGGTTAATTATTCACCTTCATTTATACAATAACAAAACCTACGAGCATATCCTTTTCGGTTCCCAGCTTGTCGCTTTTGCCTCTTTATAAAAACAACAGTACAAATCATTATTACAAAAGAACGAGTCCTAAGAAACGTGGTTTGAAACCCAACCCATGGGGGCTGGAGAGTTAACACCCAGAAAGGGGAGGTTTGGTTTCCTCTCCCAGAGACAGCAGGAAAAAACCACCCACAACCCTCCTCCTCCTCCTGCCCCCTAAAGCATCGACGGCCACTGAGTGGCCGCCGATGCTTTAGGGGGCAGGAGGAGGGTTGTGCATGGGAGGGAAAGAGGGAGGAAAAGAGGAATGAAGGAGGGAAGGATGTGCTCAGGAGGGAGGGTTAGCGAAGAAAGGGGGAATGGAGGAGGGAGGTACGGAGGAGGCAAGCCGGAGGGGCAGGCGGGAGAGGAGGAGAAGAAAGGGGGCATAAGAGGAAGCAGCACGGATGGGCGGAGGGGCAGCGACAGAAGATCGGGGTAAGAAGGGGGAGAACAGAGGGAAGAAAAGGGGGAACCCGGGAGGGCGGGATAGAGGGGGGATGAAGGGTGGAGGGAGGAGCAGAGGGAGGGAGGGGTGTGCACAGGAGGGAGAGAGGGAGGGGGTTACATACCGCTCATCCCGCATTAATGCCCCGCTGAGGCGCCGCTCTAGGGGGGAGGAGAAGGAGGAGGAGGAGGCGGAGGGTGGGGTGGGGGTAGCGGGGAGAAGGCCGGTCGCAGCCGGAGCTGGGAGGAGCGGGACGGCCTATTTTTCCACGAATGGCCGCCGCTGGGCTGTGGCGTAGCTGCCTCTCTCTCCGCCCGCCGCTGCCGCCGGCCTCAGCCCGCCGCCTTGAGTGACAGCTGGGGCCCGGGGTGGGAGGCGCGGGGGCGGGGCCCGCCGGGGCCCCAACGACGCCCACTGAGCAGGAAACCGAGCCCAGCCGCCGGCCCCTCGGTCGCCCCGCTCCGCCTCAGCCCGGCTCCCCACGCCGCAGGCACAGGGGGCGGGCCGGGGGCGGGCCGCGGCCCGGAGCCCTCGGCCTCCTCCTCCTCCCGGCCCTCTGCCGTCCGCGCCGCGCGGGAGGGGGCGTGGCCGCCGAGGCGCGCGCGCTCCGCGGGGGCGTGCGGGAGGCCCGGGCTTCCGCGCTCGCTCCGCTCGCTTGACAGCGCCGTGCGGAGGGGCGGGCGGGGGGCGGAGCCTCGGGCGGGGCGGGGCGGGGTCCGGCCGAGCCCTCAGCCCCAGGTCCCGCCGTGGCTGGGCCCGATGATGGACGGCGCGCGCGCCCCGGTCGCCAGCGAATCCGGCGAGGGGGCGGGCGGGGCCGCGCGCGGCCGCCGGCCAACCCGGTGGCGCCCGCCCGCCTCGCGCGCTCGTAACTGACAGCGCGCGGGAAGCCCCCGAGCCGCCGCCTGCCCTGAGGCGCGGCCCCTGCACCCGCTTCCCCGGCCGCGCAGGGAGCGGGGAGGAGACGCCCCTGCGGCTTCCACACGGCAGCCGGGGCCCGTTCGCTCGGCCGCCTCTGCTCTCCTTTGTAACTGCCTACCGCGCCAGCCCTCCGCCTGAGGGCGGGGGAAGGGTGGCTCGGGGATTGCATCCGCACCTGCTGTGTGGAGGCGGGAGCTGCTTTCTCCCTCGCCATTGGCTCGGCCGCAGTGGTGGGCGCACGCGGCACGCCGGGATATGTAGTTCTGGGCTCGTGGTGGCGACGAGCGCGCATGCGTGGCGGCGGTGCCCGGCAGGTGCCTTCGGGGCGGGTCAGCCCTGAGGCACCCGGGCTCAGCCTCGCTGCAGCTTCACAAAGCGGGAGGCGCTCCCCGGCGCGCTGTGCTGGACTAGGCGCGTTGTTGCTGGATTAAAACCAGATGAATTACCGTGGTGCTGTTGTTTTCCCCGATGCTTGTGCCGCTGTTCCCTGCGGCTTCGGCCCCGCTCAGCCTGGCTGGTCCGAAGCTGGTCGTGGCAGCTATGGTGGATCTACAATAACCACCTCCATGGCAAAGCCTCTTATTGTTACTCAGATTTTGAAAAAAAAAATGGTGCACGGGTGCAAATTTTGTCCGTTAAAATTTTCTATGCCATATGCCCAAGCTGTTTGTCAAGTGCAAAATCATCAGCCTCCATAATGATTAATGGCACAGAACACCCCTCCTACAACGGAAAGCTGAGAGATTTGGGATTTTTCAGTAGTGAAAAGAGGAGGCTTAAGGGTTAACCTTTTTTGCAGCCTTCCAGTACCTAAAGGGAGCCTACAAGAAAGATGGAGAGAGACTCTTTGCAAGAACTATTTATAGGACAATGGGGGTATGGCTTCAGTCTGAGAGTAGGTTTAGGTTAGATACTAGGAAAAAATTCTTTACTTTGGAGGTCTGGGACATTGAAACAGGTTGCCCAGAGGAGTTGTGGATGGTCCATCCCTGGAAGTGTTCCAGGCTAGGCTGGATGGAATTCTGAGCAACCTGGCCTAGTGAAATGAATCTCACATGGCAGAAGATTTGGAACTAGATGGATCTTTAAATTCCCTCCCTATGCCGACCATTCTATGATTCTAGGATAAGTCAAAGATGAAAGTACCAAAGCAGGTCTTTACCAGCTGTTCAACAGTTTCATCCTTCAAAGGGAGGAGGCCGTCCTCCCCTCAGTCCCTATTCCAGGCCTCCAATAAACCCTTTGGAACCAGAGAGGAAATGTAGAAATACCATTGTAAAGTAAGAAAGTGATAGACATAAACATGATACAGGCTGTTTCCAGCCATTGTACAGACAGAAAACACAGGTCACAAGTAGAAAACTACAGGACAGAACAGTCTGGGTTGGAGTGACCCACAAGGATCATTGAATCCAACTCAAGTGTTACATTGTCAGTGAATGAACGATGTTTGTCCCTACTATGAGCATAACATTGCCATGCTCTGAATCTCTGCTCTGTATGTTGTATTGTAGTGGCAAGGCACCAGAGCAGACCAACTGTTGGGCAAAGGAACTTCCTTCACAGGAAGTTTTTGAGAAGCTAGGATGTGCATGTACCAGGCTGCTCTGCAAGTATTTGATTCCACCTCAGTGCAGGGTTGGACAGAGTAATTTTCTGAACTCCTTCACAATTCTGTAGTTACAAAGGTTTCTGTTTTATAAAGAGACAATTTTCTTGTGTGTCAGTCACTGTGGTGTGGTTTTATTCCCAGAGCATAGCTCCATACTTTTGAAAGGCTTACCCACTGTAGTAGTGAAAATTAAAAACTACATTCCTGAAATTCACCCATTTCCTAACAATGTGCCAAAGAAAAGTACACAAAAAAGTATCACACATAATTAGTTAAGATTGCTTCTTCTCTGTTTTCGACAGTGAAAATGAATATTCACTTCTTGCTCCCCCAAGCTGTCCAACACAGTTATTGTGAACTGAGATTCTAAGGACATCCCACTATTGTACTTTTAAAGAATGTAATTAAAGCTCCCTTCTTTCATCTATTTATTCCCCAAAACTGCTTGAATTCCTGCTCTATCTTCATGGCAATTTTTCTTTTTGTTTCACGGCAACAACAGTTGGTAAGGGATCATGACCCCACAAATGCTGAATTATTTGTGTTCAGACAAGCAAGTGGTAGTAGTTCACAGTTTACAGCTCAGCCAAATCCCAGTGCCTCCTAGTCAGTGCCAGGGAGCAGCAAGACTAGGGCTTCCTCCTTAGAGAGTCCACTGCCAAGGCAGGGCAGTGCCCTCCTGGTCGGGGCAGCACCCTTCACATCCAAGCAGCTTTGAGGCAGTGACAGGACCTGCTGGTGATCCAGTGGTTATCAGAAGAGCAGGAGACTGGGCCACTTCCAGCACAGGGCCAGAGACAGGGCCACCTCCAGCTCATAGGGCTCAGCCCTGGGGCTGAGCTCCATGAGAGCTCCAGCCCCTGGACAGTGTGTGGGAGTGTATGGTCAGGAAGCAGAGTATGGGGCGCCTCCTGAAGGAAGGGATAAATGAAGAACAGGCAAATGTGCTATCGAGGTCACTCTCCTTTTTTTTTTTTTTTTTTTCTTTTTTTGAGAGATGGAAGTTTTAAGTCCTATGCAATCTTTTAAACTTTCACTAGATTTCCATCTGAGGCTGTAGGTACAGTGTTTTTGAAAAGTTTGCTCTAGGGTGCAAAGAGTAAAATCTATCTCAACTCAGCAAGTGATTGAAGTGACAGATAAAAGATGGTGGTGGTGTAGGTGGTTTCAGTAGGGGCACCATGATTTTAATTTTTTATTTTTACCATCCATAGTTACTCCTATACCACCTACTCTTTCCCAAATTCCAAATGTCACTCTTGCTCAAATTCTTTCTGCCAGCTTAAGCTTTCTGAGTCTGCCCCTTTCAGCATTGTTCCCACATGAACCAACACCTTCCCTTTGCACTCTGACATGGTTGTTCTCTGTGGGTTTTGATTGAAGTCAGCAGCAGTCACCTGTTGAGTTACATGAAAGAACAATCAGGTCTGAGGATGTATTTCTGTTGGCACAGGGGTTCCGACTGCTAATGGGGATCTATGAAAGTAAAACATCAGAAAGAGGAAAAAAATAAGCAAACGGCTTTCATTACCACTTTCTTTCAGGCTCAGAACTTTAGAAATGTGTTGTCACCCAGGAAAAGAGCACAACATGGAAATGTGTGGGCGAGCAGAGACCTACTGAAATATGAGGTTCCTGGCAAGATGTAGCTCAGGCATAGTATCACATGAGGGTGGCTGGTTTGCACAACAGCCCAAACTAAGAAAATCCACTTAATGCAGAGTCTCTATTGCTTTGTGTCTCTCACAGTGTGTATATATTTTAACTACAAAGAGCTTAGCTCCTTGTTTTTGATACTTTAATTATCTTTTCTCTCTACCCATATGTACAGTTTTCTGTCTCTCTTGTTTGTTAGTTCTTCTATGTTTTGTTTCCGTTTTTCTTATCTTTTAATTTTCTTTATTTTCTCCGACTTTTTCCTGTGTGACTTTAATTCCCTGTGTCTTGCTTTTCCCATTATTTTTTGCTACTTTCTTTCCTTGTTCTAATAGCCACCCATTTCTCCACCTCAAAAATATTCTCTCACCCTAAATCCGCACCTGTATGTTGCATTTTTTTTTTCTTTTTTTCTCCCCCTTTTTAAGCTCCCAAACTCTCTTCTTTATCACTTCTGGCTTGCTCTTTAAGCTGTCTTTAGCATTCATTGATTTTTCACCTAACACACTGACTGATATTTTTGACCCTCTTAGGCATGACTCTCTAGAGCACGGTGGGGCTTGTAATGCTGAACAGAACAACATCAAATATCTTTACAAAGGGGAAAAAAAAAGAGGGGGCGTGAAGGGGGAAGGAAAGACAGCTGTCTGCATGCTCCAGTTTCATTGGTTCCCTTCCCTACTCTGCCAGCCCTTGCATAGGTTGCGTTTGGACAGAGAGAGACGAGAGGCCGGCAGCTGCAAACAGCAGAGACAGTAATGACATGGTGGCTTCACAAAACTGTAAGTCCAGTTGTAGGGGAGCTTGTATTAGCTTAAAAATGCTGCAGCCCTTAGACACAAGGTGCTGAACTACTATAAGACCACATTGTTTGACTGAAGCTGGGGGTGTGGTGACAATATTTATATAAACATATGAAGGAGTAATTTTTGTCTGCCAGGATTGCGTAAGATCAAGTATCAGATAACCATATTTCTGAATGGAGCTTATTTGCCAGCCCAAAGGCTCCTTTGCCAGTTCTTTCATGCTCCCTTTGTGCTCTTGCTCTTGCTTTGCCATGGAACTCAAATGTTTCCGAAGAAATAAATATGCAGGTTTGGGTGCATATTTACTCTTATGCTTCTGGTGGGTTTGTTGTAAACTGTCTCAACTCCATCAACAGCAACTTTGAAGATTTTGGTGATGGCGTAGCATTACTGATCAGACAGAGCCTGGACCGGAGCCACAGTGGAAATCGTGTACTTGGCAAGCAAGCCCCTTCGGCATTGTTCCACATGATCCCAAGTGAACCGAGCAAGAGGTATTTGACCTGCTTGGAATCTGTGTAAAATATCTATTGACAACACCAGGGGAACTTGAGCAGTGATTTCTTTTGTAGCATCTTCTCTTTGCAAATGCATCAGCGTGGGGAATCTCAGACAGCACAGGACTGGATTTAGAATCCTGCCTTCAGGAAGACAAGTAGCAAAAATGAATGCTTCAGTTCTGAATGCCATGGCCCTAACTTCTCCAGGCCTGAAACACAAAGCTTCCCTTCTTTGTACTGCATTCAATTGTACCTGCTTCTCGCTCGCCTGATGTTCTCCTAGGATTTTCTCATGTCATTACTGTGTTGCAGTTACTATGATAAAGCAGGTATGTCTCAGGCACTGAATCAAACACTTATTCTGAACAGGGTTTATGTGGCTCTAGACAGGCCCCATGCACTCTGACTCTGCTACTGTATCAGCTCTGACTATTGGATGACATTGTGTCAGATATTGTGAAAGTGAGCTTTTAGTTTAGGAAGAGAAGTGAAATCTACCTGATGTTGCTCAAGACATCAGACTTTGTTTCTTGTCACGGTAGCAGGTGACAGCTGCAATCCAGGACTTCAGCATATCCAAGGACACAGTGTAGAAATTGACTTCAGGACATTCACTGAGAAGCTTCCCCAGCAGGTCAAAAATGTGTTTTTCCAACACCCAGGACCATGTCATCCAGCACAGAGATGATCTGCTTACCTTAAGGGAGTGATAATTGTTTTCTGTATCCTTTTCTATGCCCAATCTATCACAAGTTTAAAAACTAAAATCAAGTCTTGCTTGAAGTATGTTTGAACTCAGGGAGTTACTTGATTCTACTTGTCATTGCTATGAAGTATTTTTGGCTTCTCTCCTCCTGTCCCAGGCTTCTGTCAAGTGTAAGTCTCTGCAGATAACTTGCCTTCTCCTTTCTCCCAAGCCAGAGAGCCCCTGTTGGCTAAGTGTGTGACATACCCTACCATCATCAATCCTAGATTAAGTAGGGAAGGAAAAACCTAGAGATGTAGTTCCTTCTGATGAGGAGATAGATACTCTTAAATATGTAAAAAAAAAAAAAAAAAAATGTGGGAAAGCCATGTGTAGAATAAAGTCTGACAGAAAATCAAGGACTTTTCTTTCAGGTAGACAAGTTCACATAGCCAGTGACCACTTGAAAGTAATTAAATCAGTAACTGAAAAGGCCTTAGTGAAGATTGCCAATGGATGAGCTCATGAGCTTGACTGCCAGGGCCCAGAGGGCCCTGATGGGTCAGTCTGTTGATCTCAGTGTGCTGGGAGCTTGAGGGATCATAGTCTTCTTGTGTCAGCGTGGCCAGGAGAGAGCAGCAGGATGCGCAGATACCACACACCTCCATGAATCACCTAACCCTAGCGTTGTCTTCCATGGTTCTTACAAAAGCTTGCAACACAGTGACTCCTTCCTTTTGATCTCGAGCCTGGAGGTGGATGTGGTGGTTTAACCCCAGCCAGCAAGTAAGGAACGCTCAGCTCACTGAGGCTGGCTGCCTCCTGCCTCCAGTGGGATAGAGTGGAGAAACATCTGGGTTTACATAAGAACAGTTTTAATAACTAAAATAAAACATAAAACACTAAACACTGAAATAAATTATTATTATTAATAATAATAACAATGAAAATGTAGGCAACAAAGAGAGAGAGAAATAAAAATAAAACCCAAGAAAGACAAATGATGCACAATACATTTGCTCATCACCTGCTGACATTCAGTCCAAGCCTGAGCAGCAATTGTCTCCTCCTGTCAACTCCACCCATTTATGTATTGGGCACGGTATTCTGTGGTATGGAAATCGCTGTGTCTAGTTTGGGTCAGCTGTCCTGGCTATGATCCTTTCTGGCTGCTTGTGCACCTGTTCACTAGCAAAGCTTGGGAAACTGGAAAGTCCTTGATTTAGAGCAATTATTTCTCAGCAGCACCTAAAACATCAATGTGTTATCAACATTATTCTTATACTAAATGCCAACCCCACAGTATTATACCAGCTACTAGGAAAAAGAAAAATTATCTCAGCCAGGATAGCAGAGAGCATGTTTTCCCCATCAGTGACCCCATCAGATGCAGTTGAGTGTGTATCCAAGTCTACTACCACTTCCTATCAAAATGGTTATTTTAATTTCCTAAATAATCTCACCTGCTATTGATTTTCCCAGCCCAAAATGCTGCCAGAGCACTGAGATAGGGGAACTCTACTTTGGGTCTCTGCATGACTAGTTATTTCCTTGACTTGCTCAACAACATGCCTACACACTAGTCTTCTCACCAAAAAAGGGCTGAACTTATTATCATTAATCTTGTACTTCTCATTCTAGAAATCTCTTTTTGCTGCTGAGCTGCCCCCACCTGCATTTGCAGAACTCTTCTCATGGAGCCAGATGTGATGCTCAAAAAGATCCTGTCTTTGTCATCATTGACAATATATGACAACAGAGAAAGTTGTGTCTGATGTAACCAAGTTTGCAGTCTCATTTTATGTGGCCCATTGTGTGCAGGAAACCCTTCTGGCTCAGGAAGTCTGCCTGCATCTGTGCTGCCACCGAAAGCACTGCTGCACACAGTTTTTTGCCCACACACATGTTTTTTGCTCAGTTCATCTTCCAAAAATGGAGACACTGTGATAGCAGGTGTGGTGATAGGTCCAGGGCATGTAATATTAATTGTTTAAAGTTGTTCAACTTAAACAGTTCAAGGACAGAATCACAGAATATGCTGAGTTAAAGGGGACCCATCAGGATCATTGAGTCCAACTCATGGACTCATGACCTCTCTTACCTATTCCTTGCAGTGAAACCAGGCTGTCAGTTTACAAAGTACCAGAAGATGGGAAAGTGGGATGAAGTTCAACCAGGATACTAGTTAACATGCCTGTAATAAATGTAGGCATAAACAGGATACCCTATGTTCTGTGTTATTTGCAGTTTGTAATCTAAATTTTTTATGTGGTAAAAGTGACCCAGTTCTGCAGAGGTCTGGTATCAATAAATGTAGATGAAAGCTGCATGAGGGACATGTGTCAGTTCTTGTTTGAGAAATCAATGAATGTACCTGGAAATTCAAGTCTGCAGGTACAGCAGATGGAGGGGGGAATGGGAGAAATATTTTTTTCCTCACTGAACTCTAATCAAAAAGAAAACAGATGAAACAAGCACGTTCCATAGTCTCAAATATATTTTCTAACCTTGACTCTTCAATAGGATACAGTTTTACTGTATGAAATTTCTGAGGAGAGGGAACCAAGAACATGAGCCATAGACTCAATTTTTACCTAGCTCCAAGTCTCAGTGCATTTTATCGTAGAAGAATATCCCTTGCAAAAGAATTGCATTGACAAGCGTCCAGATAGGAGTAAACTTGTATTAATAGATAATTTCAAGTACCCAGGATTAATGGCTCAAATACTACTGAAGGATATAGCTAAGAGTAGGAAATTCTTGTTCCCACAAAGGAGTGCTTTAAGCAGTAGGTGGCTTTGCTGGTGTGCAAGAGATTTAGTGCTAAGTAACAAATGAGATCTGATTTAAGAAGTAATTATAGCTGACTCTCTCTGTCACAGTAGCTGCAAGATAGTGAAGATTAGTGTAGTAATCTTAACTGTAGAATGGGTGTCCACAGGCATAAAACGATGAAATCAAAGACAAAGTACTTTAGAAAATAAAATCCTTAAAATCAACCTGATATTTAACTGCACTATAGCACAATGATTGAAAGAACTAACATACTGCATTAGATAGTTTATTTGAGTAATAAATAAGCCTATAAAGAGTTAAAAGCAGCCCCCATGATGCCAGGGGGAAGCATCAAGAACAGTGTCATCTGAATTCTGCAGCTGATGAATGTGTCAGAGAGGTTCTGTGAGGAAATGTAAGATTCAAGTGGTGAGAAATAAATCTGAAAGAAGATAAATATTTGGAATCAAAGACCTGCAGGCATCAAGAGATGCATTAAGCTGTCTTGAGAGAATGGATCAAAGTCAGCAAGAGATCTAACCTCTGAGATGTTGCTATTTAAAACTAGCAGACCACCAGGGCATGAATTTCTGAAAGGCAAGTCACTGTCAGAAACTGTCATGAAAATATTTAGTACTAAAAGAATTGCTAATTTAAGTTACAACTTTCTGTTTCTTTGAGACTGTAATAAAAGTAGCAAGAATGAAAATCCAGCAGGATCCACTTGTTTGCCTCTTCCTCAAAGGAATGGAGAAACTCTGAGGAGTATTTTTCTAACCTCTTCTTAGAAAGTTGAATGGTGGAGATTATACCTGATCTTTTTGGTGACCTATTTCTGTCTGTAGCTATCCATAGAGTCAGAAGGTTTTCCTGTTTTACCCTAAACCTTTCCAGCTGTCATTAAATCCAGCAAGGTTCTGCCATGCCTTCAGTGTCATGAAGCACAATCATGAAAAGGGATCCCTGCTTTTCAGAATTTTCTACATATTGGAAGGTTGAGATATCACCTCCCCACCTCCATCAGCCTCTATTTTTTACAGCAAATATTACCTCTCCCTTTTTCAATAATTTTCCATATTTTAAACCATTTTAAAGTATTCTTCTTTATGTAATGTTGTATTAGACTACTCCAAAGAGAGGCTTCTGAAAGGTGAGTAAAGAAAAACAGTTACTAATTCTGCCTTACATATGACATATCTATTAGAATGTCCCAGGACGAGTTTTTCTGTTTTCCCATCAGTGTGGTATCATTGATTCTATTAAATATGTGGTTTAATGTAACAGCCAGGTCTCTTTCTACAGAGCTGTTAGTGTTCTCAATTTTGTATTTATGTGTTTGATTTTCTTCTAACTTCAATATGGTACTTGGTCACTGTATTTATTGAGTTTTGTCTTATTGATTACAGACCACTTCTCCCATTTATCAAAGTAATTTTGAATTCTAATCTTTCAGCTTCCTTGCACCCCTTTTCTTTGGCGTTTTTTGAGTGTGCTCTCCATTCCATCATCCAAGTCTTAAGTGAAAATTTTGTGTTGGATCAGATTTTGGCCAGACCTTATCAGACTTATAATCAGATATATCATATATCCTTTCTATTTGAAAACAAAATATGAATAAGTCTAGGAGTATTTTCTGCAAGCAATTATGCACATATTGTGTACAGCAAGTTAGCCCAGGACAAAATATTTCTGTGCCCTGTTAATGAGAAGGCCAAATAAGGTAGTGCCCAAAGATTCCCATAAGTCAATATACATCTCTGCTACTGCCTTTTTTGCTATGAGACAGATAATCTGTTAAAGGAAGAAAACACAGCAGTTTATCAAACATTTTTTTGCAACAAATCTTTTCTGCCTGTTTGTTTTTCACTGACCCTCCAGGTGCTTTAAAAGTGTCAATTTAATAATTTATTAGATTATTGTTCTTGATGTTGAAATGATGTTGACTGCTGATTTTTCCTTTCTGAAGATGATATTTTATTCTTCCCTATTCAGACTACCCGTTGTTCAAGAATTCTTGAAAACAGCGATGGCAATGCAGTGTTTTAAATGTTTTAATTCTAGGACCACTTCACAGAAAATATCTGAGGTAAATATTTAGATACTGTGTGGACATAAAAATTGTGTCTCTGTTCTTGCTATTAATATTTGACACTTGCTTCAAGAGGAGAAAATTATGTAAACACTTTAAAAGACAAAATTTGCAAGACATAAAATAAGGTAAAATAACTTTTCAGAAGAAAAGTTGTATAATTACTTTATTACTGTTCTTTGTAGCTTTAAGAGACTTTTCCTTCTAAATATTGCTGAAGTTTATTAGAAGAAGCTAGTTAAATACTTACTAATTTTCTCTATCCAAACTACATTCTAATAAATTACTGGTTGCCGAATTGCTTCTTTGAAATAAGTCAGTGGCAAAAAGAATTAAAACATGAACAAAAGAAAAATAGAGGTAGTAAGACATAGAAATATTGAGATATATTGTATTTACACACAACTGGCCATGTTTATCCCCTTACCCCTCAATTTTCCCACTCTTGCTCCTCCCCAAATCACCTAAACATCTCCCTTTTCCTGCCTCTGGATCCTCCCCTAAACATTATGTAGTAAATCCCGCACAACTTGAGAATGCTTTTCTCCTGCATTGAATGATGTATCCCAGCCCTAGGCAGCACCTTTGCTTGGTCTGAAAGGGGATCTAGAGAGCTGTTTGCTTGCAGCACTTTGTCATGATGGCTTTTCCACGTGGACACTGGGTCCCTCCTGGGACAGTCCAGGGAGGGGCCCAAATGAAGTGTTTGTTTCTTGGTGGTCCTTGGTTCAGGTTGTGCTATGGCCAGCATGACCAAGGCAGTGATTGTCCCCTCGTACTCGGCACCAGTGAGGCCACACCTTGAATCTGTTCAGTTTTGGGCTCCTCACAACAAGAAAGACACTGAGGTGCTGGAGAGTGTCCAGAGAAGGGCAACGGAGCTGGGGAAGGGTCTGGAGTACATGTCTTATGTGGGAGCTGGGGCTGTTTATGCTGGAGAAAAGGAAACTCAGGAGGAACCTTACTGCTCTCTACAGCTGCCTGAGAGGAGACTGTAGCCAGATGGAGTTCAGCCTCTTTTCCCAGCTAATCTGAGATAGGACACGACGAAAAGGCCTCAGGTTGCACCAGGGAAGGTTTAGTTGAATATGAAGAAAAATTTCTTTGCTGACAAGATTGCTAGGACTTTAAACAGGCTGCCCAAGGAAGTAGTGGATCACCATCTGTGGAGGTGTTTAAAAGGCATGTACATGTGACAGTTAAGGACATGGTTTAGTGGTGGACTTGTCAGTGCTGGATTAACAATTGAATGCAATGATTTTACAGATTTTTTCCAGTGTAAATGATTTCTTTGATTGTATGAGTCTAGGTTCCTGCCTGCTACTCTGCCTTCCCTGTACTCCTCTGGACTTGTGGAGATTGGTCCTCAGTGGTCTGATGGCTTCTGTGATGGGTCTGAGGGCAGCCCAACAGGGTAGAATTTAATTCCCCATCCTTCCACTGTCTCTCTGAGCATCCTTGTGGGTGTGCTGGTGAGCTTTGTCACACAACTGAATAGTTCTTCTGACACAGATAGCACTCAAGATAATAATAAGAAGGAAAAACCAACAAAAAACCCAAACCACCCTTCTTCCACCAAATAGATGTAACCTTTCAATTGTAACTGATTTTTGTTGGTGAAATTTAAACCCCTCTGGAGGAAAGCACCCATTTGCTTTTGGTCTTGTAAGTACACATATTTGATGCTATGCCTTGTGGGATGTGATTACTGGAATCTATTCCTTCTTCACTAATAAGGAAAAAAAATCAGGAAAACAGTGAAGAAAACAATGAAGAAAATGTGCCATTTTACATTGGTCATACTTTTATGGTTTCTTTAGTGTTTTCTTTTTACCTTGTTTTTGGTGATGATGGAAAGAAAAGAAGTTATTTCTTTTTTGTAAAGAGCTTCATGTAGATTGCCAAGACTCACTTCCAAAGAGCTGAAAGTCACATTCTAAATCATAACAAAATTCTTCCCTTTTCGTCAAGCTTCAGTTATTATGTGAGTTTAAGAGAGAGTTAAAAAAGAGAGTTGCTTTTGGATACTCCTTGGAATTACATGGTGTTCAAAGAAGCTGTTGCTAAGAAATTCAGAGTTCAAGTTTTTCTTCTTAGCAGAAGAATATGGCCATGAGCAGCTCTCCATGTGCCTTAGAGGAACACCTTCATTTATAGCTATATAGTTAAATTTATATTTTAGAACACAGACAAAGTTGCCTGGCATGAAAGACAGCTTTCCTAGGCAGCAAATTTACCATACATTGAAATAAGTAGCTCACAGAAGTGGACAGAACTAATCTGACATCATGCAGCCTGTTCATATTAGTGTTCTCATGAAGAGCTACTAAAGAGTTGTAATGTCGGAGTTATGTCTCTTGTAACAGTGGATAACAACTCTGCACTGGCTAGATGCCTTCTGCTGCTCTCTAAGCTGAACAGGAAATCTAATTCATCTCATGTGGTTTCCTGATGAAATATATGCTGGCAATAACAAACGTATGAGTCCTGCTAAATTCAGTTGCTAGATAGTGAAAGATATCTTCTGTGTTTTTGTTTTTGTTTTTGTTTTTGTTTTTTCCCCTACGATGAAACATTAAACTTGCCAAACAAATGACTAAAGGTAAACATAAAATATAATATGCAAATGGCTTCTCTCTTTACTTATCTGAAAAATAATAACTAAAACATAATTAAGAGAGAGAGATTTCTGATTTAATATGTATATTTTACATATTTAAAAATGGGAGATATTTTCAATTAAGTAATATCCGTCCCGAAGCTTCACAAGAGCACTTCACAGCTCTCGGGTAAGCTCTCCATTGGTGCTTATCTGAGATGACTAAAGAGCATGAATGAAGTGCCAAACTCCTTGGGTACCATTAACTCTCCCTCTTTGGGAAAGTATGCATTCAATCACTAGGGAGGGAAAACAGCCAGACAGTGGCTGCTGAAACCATACAGCGGTGCAGGTGAAATATTTGGCTATGAACAACTAAACTATTTTGTCAGTTCGGCAATAAATTTTATTCTAAGTAGAATTCCCTGGTCCACATCCAAGTGCTGACAGTAGCTGTTTTTCCTGGTTCAAACAGAGAGTGAGAAGGGAAACAACTGGGATAACCAAAGTCAAACCTTCTGTTTCATGTGATCAGGGAATATTTTGTGCAAAGTTCTTGCAGTCCCTTTGTAAAGCTGAGATAGCTGGCACAGCAAAGCAGGTAGCAGCTCTGGAAGCAAAAAACTGGCACGCTGGAGCTTATGCTAGTTTGATCCCTTCTGCTATTCTGTATTAGAGGACGTATTGTAGATTCTTTATTTTCTACTTTTATTTAAAAATTATTTTTCTTTTGACAGAGTTTGTAATTTACCATTTTTAGTTACAGAAACATTTAACATCTGTTCTTTCTCTCAGTTTTCTTGTTCTTGACAATGCTTGTCTCAGAAAAGCCATGATCTTTCAAATCATGGTGGTCTATACTGATCTCACTGGTCATTGCAGCACTAGCCATTAGCAAACACAATTCTACGCTAACTAATTAAAGTCTTCTGGTTTTGGCATTTAGTTTGTGTGCTGATTCACAGCTATGTACTTACTTGTGCCGGGTTCATATGCAGCTGTGTGTCTTCACAACTGCCGTTTGCCAGTTTGAGAAGGTGCTCTTCCAAAAAGAATGATTCTTCTTCCTCTTCTTGCCCAGGTGTGCATTACCATCGATTTCCTTGTGGTTGTACCAGTGTGGCCATGTAGCAACTCAGAGAAACTCACTTAATCCAACTGGAAAAAACACTCACACAAAAGATATTTTCTCAGCTAAGCTGTTTCAGCTGATGGTGGTGATGAAGCAGCACACCCCCGATACAAGGGGAAGGTGAGAAGATGTGGCCAGGCACAAACTAGAATTGCACCCTTTCAGCAGAAGTGAAGATCAGCTACAAGAGGTGTGACACCTTTTCTTCACTGTGGGGTTAGCAGAACACATCTACACCTATTCTCTTTGCTTTCATGAGGCCCCTTCTTCTTTCTCTCCTTTGTAAGAGGCTCAGTGATGCTCTGAGGCTGTGCTTGTGTCATAGCTGGAAAGAGAGGCATGCTATTTGTACTCCTGAGCTGCCTCTGCTGGCAGCATGGCCCACATGAACACCTTATAGCTGTTACTTAGCTCAGCTTTCAAGCCCAGACTCCACAATTACCCACAGTGGTTTTCAGCTTCAACCTGTGTACAGGGACAAGTTGACTGATGTACTAGGAGGGAAAACATAAGTAGGAAATGCAAGCAGGAGAAATTAGTCTGACCTTAGGACACATGGGGCAGAGTTACCTTAAGTTATAATAAGTGAACAAATAAGCCCAGAATGAGGAATGTCTCACAAGGACTCAGCATGAGATATGGTATATGAGCAGTATCAGGACATGTGGTGCCCTTGCAGTGATTTTAAAGCATATAATTAAAGTTTCATAGAATATGTGGATGAGCTTAAAAATAAGCAGGAAGGATGAAACAGTTACCATTCTCAAAGCAATTGTGAAAGTTGATCCCCTGTCTATCATGCTGCTGATGCAGATATTTACAAAGAGAGGCTAATGCTACTTTAACTGATGCAATACATTAACACTCTCTGGAGAGCTACTATGGCATGTGACACAGGTTGCACTAGTATCCTCTTTGGCCTTGCTCCTGGACATTTCTCTTAAGACAAAAGCTGAACTGAGTGATCAGGTGCTATCATTTCACTGGGTTTACAAGTCTCACAGTACTCTATAATCCGGAGAAGCTCCTCGGCTGGACATTTCATATGCTTAAAGAATTTCAGGTGTGAACTACGTCAACCTTTTTTGGTTTATAATTGTTCTTCATTGTAGGCATTTTTTAACTTAAAAAAAAAAAAAAAAAAAGATTCTTGATCAGCTCAGTATCTCCCAGTCACAAGTTAATGACCATTGTTGCCAATTCTGCTATTTGGCTTCCGGGAAGAGGATTCATATGCTAAAAGTTGTGTAGCTGTGCCGTAGTTTGGGAAGAACTTGTTGGTGTTAGCTCAAGTGTCTGATCTTCTAATTTCTTCTAATTTCAGCAGAAGACTCAAACATCTGAAGAATGTACCCGGGATATGACTCTTCAGCAGACACCAAATGCGATCCAGAAAAGAAGCACTGAAAGTACCACTTTAGTATGAACAAACCTGCTCTACCTACTTGAAATTTTTAGCCTATATGTGAAGGAATGCAAGAGTCAGCAGTGACTGTAAATTATCTCAGTGGCCAAGAAGGCTTTGCTCCCCATGTCCTTGCTTCCTTCCTTCCTGATCCACATGTTCTTCTCTCAAGCACCCATCCTTCCTTGTTCAGGTTATAACAGGCTTTGTTGTGAATTGACATGACCCACTGCTGATTGAAAGTTGTTCCCAAAAAGACATCATTAGCTGTGGAACTGGCGTAGTGCAAGCACCAGGAGTGAGTGGTCAAAAAGGGGCAGAAAGGAAGGGTGGGAAGGGCAGGTAGCAGTTAGTGCATCAGCTGTGGAAGAGTTTTGAGTCGGCTTCCTAAAGCTGTGGAACCCCTTGAAGATGAACAGTCTGTCTTGCAACTAGTAAGGTTCTATAAACTCTGGTTAATAATATTGCTAAAATTACTAATGAAGGCAAAAACTGGAAGGTAATGCTCTTCAAGCCTGTCTTTGCTGCAGGTATACCACTGATAATGGAGTAATATGCAGCTGAAACTTAATTGGAACACTAAGGAAAGCTTGAGCTATTTATGGTATTTAATAATTTAATAGTACCAAGTGCACTGATTGTAGTAGTATTCATTTTTCTATTTAATTTAGTTATTACTTCTATTTCTTAATTAATAATGCAAGAGTGTGTTTTTGTGTAGCACTTTTTTCTGAGCAGTTCCCATTTTGCACCAGTATTTAATCAAGATCTTCCTGCTGTTTGCAAAAAATTAGTACATTGCAGTATACACACATTCTGAAAAATTGCTTGAGTCTGTAATATATGAGATCACTGCAAGGCTCATAAAGAGGATCTTATCACTAAATGTTTATTCCAGGATGTGTAAGAGCCCTCTAATTTTTACTTATGTTTACAACTCTCAGGTAAAAACAGGGAGTTTTATTTCTCCCACTACAGCTGGGATTTCAAAGCATGGAGATGTTAAAGTCTGTACTCAAAAAGTTATTTAAGATATGGATCCCACTTGATGACCTGCCTAGAATGCAAAGAAAAGCTTTTGTGGAACAAGCACTGAACTTACATCTGCCAAATCCAAGAGGATCTTCCTTACTACTGGACTTTACTGTCTCACTAAGGTTGCAATAAAGGGTTCTTTAAAGCTGGGTTTAGAGTACTTTGTTGAGTGGGAAGAAAGATTTTCTTTTAAGGTAAGTTTTGAATGTAGGTCACAGGAGGGCAGAAAGGATACAAAATAGCTGCTCATGCACATGGTGGCTTTTATGGGCAAGGAAAATGAAAGCTGTAATGTTTTTGGGAAAAAACCCAACTTTATCCATGATATGAAAACCAAGCTTAAGTTAAGGAATACTGGGTTGTACTGAAGCCCCAAGGGATTGAAGTCTGTAGAGAATAGTCATCCCACTGGAAAAATAAAGGAGGTACTCCATAGATTAACTAGAATTTTGCATTGCTCTAGAACAAGATGTTGTTATTTAGAAAGCCACTGTGCTGATAGCCTGTGTGCCTACTCAGAATGTATAGGAAAAAAATATAAAATAATCAATTTTAAGTGTATGTCTTAAATGTGAAGAAATAAGATGCTGCATTTGTGTAATAGGGTTGCTTTGGTGTATTGATGGTAAATTACTTCTCAGTGTTTAAGATCATTTATGAGTATAATCATGTGTCTAAATTTTGTACCTCTATTTTATATGAAGTCATTTTTGTTGAGATATTATTAGTGGACCTGCATGCAGTTTTTATGGCTTAGAAAGCAAATTTAAAATTTAAGTGCATAAAATAAGGAACAAACATTTTCCAAGGGAACTTGCCCTGACATGAAAGAAATTCTTTTGGGGACCTTTAATCTCGTATGCTTGATATAAGAGACCAGCCTAAAGGAAGAAAAGAAGGTGAATTCTCAACAGGTGACATAGACAGAGTATACTTTATTATGACCTGCCTTGTTCTGGGAGATTTAAGTATCATTGGTAACAGGACTGGACTTTAGGTCTGTGCATGACCTAGTCAGACTAGTCTTAATTTCCAGAATATAGTTTCACTCAATGAACTTTTAATATTTTCATACTGTAGTATTCAAATTTAATTTTGTTTTAATTTTATGATATTTTATTAATAAAACTGATTTTATACAGTTGTATGGAGAAAAATGAGTATTCAAGTGTTGTCATTTTAGCAGTTCCACAAGTAATGTATTTTCTGTTCACAATATTTTCTTCTATTGTCTATATAAATGTGCTATTTATATGTTTTATAATAATAAATTATTCTATTCAGGATGTTCGTAGTATTTGATTTAATGACTGAAAACTAGTTTTAAATGCTAGAATTAAAGACAGATATTATTAGATCAACTTGAAACAACAAAATTATTGAATACATGAAAATTGTCAGAAAGCAGCCATATATTTTAAAAAAGGAAAACCATACTGGAATTATTCAGTGAGTTTTTTATTCTTATATTGTCCACATGAATGCTGTTCCAGTGATTTTACATATAACTATCTGTTTCCACTGCATTTCATCTTTCTTCCTTTCCCTGACCAGTATTCCTGATAAGACTCACACAAATAAACACTGAGATGTTTGAGAAAGAAACTGAGGGTAAAATTTTCTGGGATGTATTTCCATAATCCCTTTTTTCAAAAATTTCACTGCCTCTTGAGAAGGGGAGGTTTTGCTCTTCCTGTGCTCACAGGGCCTCATTGCAAGCACTGTTGGCTCCTACAGAGTTATTCCCTTTTCCGTGGTGAGTAGTGGTTTCATCAGCTCACCCTGCTTAATGTAACTTCAAGTTCATTTATTGAAAAAGGAAAGGTTTTTTTGCTAGGTCAATTATTGTGAAGACAGATAGGGAAACCCCTAGAGGGACTGTAGCCTCTGAGTGACTCCAGGGGGAATAACGACCATGGTATTGGTTGTTAATAACTAAGGCATTGTGTTGATTTGGAATTTAATATGGTACTGAATTACCCAATAAGAAATTTCAGAAATTGTTTGATCAGCTTTATTCTGAAATTATTTAGCTGGAGATACTCTAGTGAAGAATTTTTTACAAGTCACACCTTTTTTTTTTTTTTTTGTCTTTTTAATTAGGCTGTCCCACACTTCCTAACAGAAGTGATATTTAGCTCTCTGGGATTCTGTTAATGTACACACAGACAACATCAGCTTTTCACAGTAGCCTAACAAAGTTTTGAAGATTAAGCAAGTCTTCTCCCAGTAGTCTCACTACCTATTCAAAGGGTAGTCTTCAAAGCACAGTGAGCACCTACCAGGTTGTATCCCTAGTCCGTGGATAATACTGAGCTAATTACATAGCTGGTGCTCACAGCAATTGGGAAATTGAAATTGTAAGAAAGCAGAGATATTTTTCAGTGTCTTTAGCTTCCATTCCACATAGAATGCCATGGCTTGTTCCTTCCAACCCATGTGCTAGAAACAGCAGCTCCTTCATCTCCTCCCAAACTAGCCTCTCGTCGCTGCTCAGAATGATAAGGTGTTTGTAACCTCAGGCAGTGATAAATGTTAGCTATACATCAGTGAAGGCATGGAAACATGCTAAAGCAGAGCCAAAGTTTTGCTTCATTCAGCCTGGAAAAGGCGTTTCATAGTGGCCTAATTACAGCCTCCTAGGACCTGAAGGGAACAGACGAGAGATGGAGAGGGACTATTTACAAAAACATATAGTGACAGGACAAGGGGGAATGGAATCAAACTGAAAGGGAGCAGGTTTAGATTAGAGATGAGAAAGAAATCTTTCCCGTGAGAGTGATGAGATACAGGAAAATGTTGCCCAGATAGTTAAGGAGGCCCTGTCTTTGGAAGTGTTTAAGGCCAGGTTGGATGGACCTCTGAGCAATCTGATCCGGTGAAAGGTGTCCCTGCCCGTGGAAGAGTGTTTGGAATTACATGATCTTTTAGGTCCCTTCCAACACAAACCATTTCTATTTCTATTTCTATTTCTATTTCTATTTCTATTTCTATTTCTATTTCTATTTCTATTTCTATTTCTATTCCTATTATTTCTATTTCTATTTCTATTGCCTCCTGGGGAAGTGGTAGATCATGGTGGATCACCCATTCCTATCAGTGTTTATGAGGCATCTAAACAATGCCATTAATGATATATTCTAAGTTTTGGTCAGCCCTGAAGTGGTCAGGCCATTGGACAAAATGATCTTTGTAGGTGCTTTCCCACTGAAGTAGAAAATAAATGCAACAAAGCACCAGTTTGGAACAGCTGGTCATCTGGTTCTCATCTGTGTGACTGGGTCCTTGTACAACGGGCTGTGGAAAGGTGACCTGCTCTGCCCCTTCCAGCTAGCTTCCCTGCCAATTGCACAGAAGGCACAAGAAGGGGCTAGGTTTATAAATAGATATCTCATCCAGATTAAAAAAAAATGTTTTGCATTAATGCAGTACTGTTGAAAAATGAGCACTTTTCTCTTTTAAATGAAAGTAACAAGTAACAGTTATTTGAAAGGATATTAAAGCTAAGAAGTGCATGTTTCAAGAGACTGTAAGCAATATCACTTGTGGCTGTCAGAAGCCTTAAATATCTGTGATGAAGCTTGAACAGGAGGAATGACAAGTGTGGCTTTTTAAAAGAAAAAAGTCAGTGGTTTTTGTTTTCAGCACTGAAAAGATAGGATCCAGTACTTTGGCACTGAACAAGAGGTATTTTTCTGTGTGCCTGGTTGAAAGGAAGAGTGAATGAAGGGAGAATGACAAGTTCAAACCCCAGATCCTTCTGTTAGCTTACTCAGGTGGAAAGAAGAGCAATTATTATGAAGAAGAGGAAAGTTACAAGTATATCAGATTGCAAATAACACAAAAGATTATCCTCTAATGACAGATAGCAAAGCCAACTTACCAATGTTTTCTGGAAACATTATGTTTTAATTTTATGTGGAAGATGCTTCCAGAGAATATCAAAAACACTTTCAGTTCTAGCCACTTCTTCAGTGGCTATAAAAGCAACATCTAATCACAGAGAGATTGAGCTAACCATGTTAAAAAACCACAATCTTGAGTTATGTTTAGTTTCAGATTGTACTCTTTGCATAAGGCAAATATGAAGACTTTTTATGTAGAATAATTCTTAGTTTTGTTAGTGCTTCCCTGCTTTATTCAAGCTGGGATATACTTTCCAAAGTAGCCTAGGTTTAAGCTAGTTCTAATCACAGCCTGGATGCTGGGATAGGCTCTGATTTGCTGCTTAAGTAAAACCTGTTCAGAGTCAGTAGGTATGTACAGCTTTCTTGTAGCTTCCTTTAGTAATCTGTCTCAGGCCAAATGCAAAGGAGCATCAGAAGTCATAGTCATTTGTTGTAATTGTAGTCTTGAGTGAGGAGATGGAGGTGGCAGAAGCTGAAAGATGAGGAAGTGGTCAGGAGAGAATGAGTCATGTAATGATGTGGCCCTACAAAACTCCCATTGAGGCAAATGCATCACAGGGCTCTTAGTAACCACAGTGTGCCCTTGGGCTCTCCAGCTTTCCCCCAGCAAGGTGATCTATCCAGCCTTTCCTTAGCCACAGCTCTGCATCTGTTGCCACTGCAAGGACAGCAGTGTGCCCTTGTGGCCCAGAAGCCCAAAGGATCCTGGGGGGCATCAGGAAGAGGATTTCCAGCAGGCTGAGAGAGGTGGTCCTGCCCTTCTTCTCAGCCCTGGTGAGGCTGCATCTGTGATAATATATCCAGGTCTGGGCTTCTGGGCCACAAGGGACACATGGAGCTCCTGGAGCAGGTCCAGCAGAGGGCTACAAAGATCATTAAGGGACTGGAGCATCTCTGCTGTGAGGAAAGGCTGTGGGAGCTGGGCCGCTTCAGCCTTGGGAAGTGACGACTGAGACACTCACCAATGTCTGTCAGTGTCTGAAGGGAGGGTGCTGAGAGGATGGAGCCAGGCTGTTCTCAGGGGTGCTGAGCAATAGGACAAGAGGTGATGGGCAGAAACTGCTGCACAGGAAATTCCACCTGAACATGAGGAAGAACTTCTTTACTGTGCAGTGACTAAGCACTGAAACAGATTGCCCAGACCTGTTGTGGAGCCTCTCTCACTGGAGATATTCAAGCGCTGTCTGGATGCAATTCTGTGTGGTGTGCTCTAGGATGACCCTTCCAACCTTTCCCATTATGTGATTCTGTGTTTCTGTGAAAGAAAACCTAATTCTACCCCTTTAAGTACCTAGAACCAGGACAGCATCCCCTTGGAAGTATGTGCCTTAGCATTCCCATCTATTTCAGAGAATAAAAACATGTGTCTTCTACAGTATACTCCAGGGAGATGAGGAAAATATATTGAAGACAGATGAACAATACATTATTCTTCTATAACCATTTTGTAGCAGAGAATATCAGAAACTCTTTGGAATTTCCATGGTCACAGGCACCATGAGGCCACAGAGGAAAACATCTCCTTCCCAATCAAATTTTGCAACAAATTGTCTCAGCAGAAAGAGGAACTAAAGAGCTCATGGCAAAACACAAAACGTTTGGTCTTCATAAATGTATATTTTAACATGGGTGCAACTGGAGAACTGTATGTCGCAAACAGCTGATGTATACATGAAAGATGATTGCTAATATTACTACAACTATTTGTTGCTTCTGTAGAAGCAATCTTGCCGTTTTCTGTATTTTTCACGTGTGTTAGCAGCATAAGCATTGCAAGAATTTTATTCTAAATTGATTAGAATTATTAAATATCTCGGTTTGCATGCTGTGTTATACCTGACGGTCTGCCACAGACACCTCTGCATACATTTCACTAGGTTTTAGCTCAATTTTTACCCTTCAAAATGCAAAAAAAGAAAAAAAAAAAAACAGAGAAATAATGATCTCTCTTTTAACAATTTTCTTTTTAACAGTTACCATTATTTTCATCCTAACAGAGCAAACTTGGCTAAAATCAGTTATAAAGATGATGGTTTTATAGGCCTCATATCTATGTCAACCTTAGCACAGCACAACTATATATAAAGCTAGAAGGTTGAATATAATATTTATATATATATATATATATATATAAATATATATAAATATATAAACATAATATATAAAACTGAAAGGTTACTTGGGCTTTTTTTGGCTAGTATTTACTATGTGATAAATATTTATCAAACATTTCATTTGAATAATGTGAAAACATGGATGTACAAGAAGGTACACAAGCTACACAAATGCGCTTTAAAAATCTAGTAGCAATGGGGTTAATTTCTATAGGAAGCTTGTAAGGAAATGAAAGATTATTTGTTTTAAAATTGCTACATAAATGCTATCTGTTATTTGACATCAAATCTCTGAGATACTTTATAAATTTCTAATGTCTTCTTCAAAGTGTTACTATCTTCTAGTGGCCTAGATCAAAGAGTCTACATTTGACTGTAAAATTGGGAAAATATAAACTATTGGTTTCCTCGTTGAATCCCAAACTCGTTGCTTTTTCTGCATCCTTTTAGTCACTGAATCAAGCTCTGAAGGCAGAAGAATGAGCTGGCTTGCTTCAGGCTGTAGCAGGAGAGAATGACAGCTCTTTCCAACAACTGCCCTCATAGTCTGAGGGCATATCACTCATGAACCACCCACATGTATTACTTTCAGTTTAGTCATCTAAATTTTTTCTGTCTTCAGCATGCCTCTTTAACTTGACTCTCTTTGCTTAATTTGTATTAAGGCATTTGACTCCAATATTGAAATAAATATCATCTTGCTGAGAAAATAGCTCACTGATGTCAAGGTGGGACAGCAAAAAAGGGGTAGGAGCGTGAAGTAAGGCTGGGAAAACCATAGAAAGTCTTTCAAAGGTGAAGAAGATATGAAAGGGATATGATAAAAATCTATTGCCTTTTTCTTTTCTAGAGAATTCACATAGTGGATGGGAAACAGGACCAGGATAGTGATAGGCATGTCTGAGCACCAGCACTTTCCTTATCTGCCTGAATTCTCTGAAGAAGCAGGGGAAGTTAGTCAGTGCTCCCCATTTTACCTGATCTGTCATTGCTTCAGGGAAAGGACCATCAGGGTAGAAGATGAGCTTTACTGAGGGCATGTGTGACCTCTGCTTTTCAAAAACCAAGTTACAGCAGCAAAGTCATAGAGATTCCTGAAGATCTATGTCTCCACC
This sequence comes from Ammospiza caudacuta, assembly GCF_027887145.1. NCBI lineage: Eukaryota > Metazoa > Chordata > Aves > Passeriformes > Passerellidae > Ammospiza > Ammospiza caudacuta. Next base: position 32,089,062 of record NC_080593.1, on the reverse strand, counting down.
TATGGATAGACAGGTGATAAGGAACTATGTTAACTGTACAGCTCTCTGCTCTTTAGTACTTGATGTTTCTGTTTGCACTGGGGAAGGTGCAGCTGCAGACTTGTACAGACTCATTTAACACCTCTAGAAGGTGATTATTTTACTCCAGGAAATTCTACACTAGGAAGATGCTGATCCATTTCAGTACATTCTTAAGCACAGACCAGGAGCTGAGCATCAGACTCCTTTTAGAAACTGAGACTACTGTGACCTTTTTGCTTGGTTCTTTGTTTAGAACCTACTTTTTAAAGATAATGAAGATATTTTCCTACCTTAGATTATGTGGGATCTGATTCAAAACCCTACAGAGTTTATAGTAAAATGCAGTGGTTTGTGTTTTGTTCTCTCGAAATCCTACCCCAGGATGGTGATGAGCACCACCAGTTCCCATTAAATCTGACACAACCACAGTGGCAGCCGAGATCTCTCAGATGAGAATTGTCCCTCTTAAAGCAGATGAATAGTAAATTCATGAATGGTAACATAATGCCCATAAAATCTGTAGTATTTAGCAAAATGGCAAATATTACTTTTTGAAACAATGTCTTCTTCCTGAAGTGGCTTTAGTGCTTGATCTGACAGTCTAGTAGTAAAAAGTCTTATTAATTTGCCTGTAAAAAAAAGGTATACAGTAAGAGTTTTAACACATTTTGACCCAGGAAAATTTACTGCCTGTGTACCTTCATGGGTTACATATGTTGAATATAGTATTTATGAAGAGGATAAGAAACAAGATATATTAATAACTAACTGAAAATTACTTATGCTGTCTTTTTGCAATTAATCTCTGGCATAAATCTTGAACGAGATCTGTGAAAATTTAAACATGAAAACCTGAAATATAAGATTAATACTCTGAAATTGAGTACTCTTCTTGAATAGTAAGTAGAAATTTTGCACCTTTAAATTTAATTAATTCCATTCAAATTATGCTTGCATATGTGATGAATGTGCCACAGGACAGCATTAGGAAAAAATAAATAGATTAACACATGCTGCAGTTCTTGCCACACAATGTTAGATTTGCTGTAAAAACATTAGGCATGGGGGGGAGCTGGGGGTCAGCCTCTTTCTCCGGGCGACAACGGATAGAACAAGAGGACACAGTCTCAAGTTGCGTCAAGCTAGATGTAAGTTAGAAGTAAGAAGGAAATACTTCACAGAAAGAGTGGTCAGAAACTGGAATCATTTACCCAGTGAGGTGGTAGAGGCATCATCCCTTGAAGAATTTAAAAAAAGACTGGATGTGGCACTTGCTGCCATGATCTAGCTGAACAGTTAGAACATCGGCTGGACTAGATGATCTTATAGGTCTCTTCCAGTCTTGAAAATTCTGTGATTCTGTGATTATTACTAAGGGATAAAGTTTAGATTTCCCTTCAAAAAGAAATAATCACAATATACTTTTACTTAATTTTAAATTATTTTTAAAAAATGAAATAAAGTTTTAAAAGAGTGTAATATTTGAAATAAAGTAAAATATAATATTAATAATGATTGAAATCAAAAAAGAAGACAACAAAAAGAGAAACAGGAATAAAACTCAAGGAAGATAAATAATGCATCATACAATTGCTCACCACTGCAGCTGACTGCTGCCCAACGCAGTCCTAAGCATTCATTAAACCTCCAGCCCAGCTTCTGCCCAGTTTATATCCCGGGCTTGGTGTGGAATATCGCTTCAGCCAGGTTGGTCCAGCTGTCCTGGCTTCTTTCCCTCCCAGCTTCTTTTGCACCTCCTCTCAGGCAGAGCACTGGAAACTGAAAAGTCCTTGAAGAAGTAGGAGCACTGCTGAGAAACAGCTAAACACTAGTGTGTTATCCACATTATTCTCATGCTAAATCCAGAAACAGCTAAACATCAGTGTGTTATCAACTTTATTCTCGTGCTAAATCCAGAAATAGCTAAACATCAATGCTATCAACATTATTCTCAAGCTAAATCAAAACCACAACACTGTGCTAGCTATTAGGAAAAAAATCAGCCTTATCCCTGTGGAAAGCAGGACATCTGAACCCATCAGAGATTTAACCAATATTCAGGAATCAAGGAAAAGAAATAAAAATATCACAGATTCATTCTGATTTTCCAGGGTTTTGTCCTGTGTTTTTCTTGGGGCTAAAATCACAGAATCACAAAAAATTGCTGTATTGAGTTTCATGCAGTGTTGTATTAATTTATTTTTGCCTTCAAATCAGCACCCATATCATCTGCATCTTTTGTTTTGCCATTATTATTGTTGTCTTGGACAGTTGACTCAAAAAGAATGTTATTTGGGGTAAGCCTATATAATATAAAAGGTTATGTCATCACTTGCATAGAAAAGAAACATTATTCATGAATATACATATTAAATAAAATGTCTATAGGAGGGGAAAATGTTATATTCTTTGTGCTCTCTCTTCTATATAGATTGCCTTTGCAAGGCAAAAAAAATATGCCTTTTCTTTGAACTCAGTAAATGCCCTCTGGGTCAGTTATCAAAAGGGAAGGGGACTTCTGTACAGTCATCTTACCAAAGGAATTACAGAGCTCTTCAAGGAGATGACATGCTTCTGGGGACCGTAACGCCCACATCAATAATATTAAATAGCGTTTGCTATTAAAGGGAATCCTGTTACAAATGAATCTCTGGTCTAAAACTCAGATTCCATCTAATCTTTTAGTTGGCTTCATTCCTTTGAGACAGTCTTGAATAGAAGCATTAGGTTTGCTCAAGCTGTATAGCATGTCTTTAATGCCAGCAACCACAAAGAGGTTTTTGCTCAAGGTTTTAGAAAAGGATCTGGAATTTCAGATATTCTTTTGGAAGTTTTTCAAATCTGTTGTTTCCTAGTACTATGAAGCATTCTCTTTTTTCTCTACAAAAATAAAAAATCTTTTCTGCAGCTGTTCTTAGAGCCCTATTTTACACCTACTCTTTCAAATCACTAATAACCTGTAACTAAATGCCTGTCATGTCCTATCCTTCATCCACAAGAGTTTTATGCGTGCATGTGTGCACTCTCACAGACAGAGTCACAAAAAAAGAATGTTGGAACTGATGTAAAATGATCACCTGATCCTCCACCCACATGATTACTGATATGTATAATATGTGTGTTTTCATGTGCACTGTATTGGTGTATGTAATTCATGTGCAAGAATAAAGAGTCAGCCATTTGGTACCTAATTAATAAACAAATATTCTGCTCAAAGTTCTTTTTATTTGGGAATCTTACCTGCTGGAATATAAATTTTCTGACAGATATGAAATAAAAAGCCAGCCAAGTATTCAAGAAACTTGTCAGTTAAATAAGAGAAAACATTAGCTCTTGAACATTTCCTCCTTACCTTGTGTTTCTCTTTATAACTGAAATTGCTTTTATGAGAATGCCTAAAGCAATTTCTGTGCTTTGTGCTGGTGAAGAATAACACCTCTCGTAGGGAATAGTGTGGGTTTGTTTTCTGATTAAGTAACAAAAGGAATCCCATTGTGCATTCTTTTCTCTGTGTAGTTTATTCTCCTAAGACATTAAAAAGCAGGAGACACTTTAGTTCTCCCAGCTGATCATCACAATGAAACTGTGAGATGCAAAGTGATCTGAATTATGCTTTTCAATTTAAAAACTGAGCACATATTTTCAAACATGTATGCTAACATTCACTCAGTCACCTATTTTTAGGATTCTATCAAGTCATTCCAAAGATGAGATTTTTAGTAAAATCCCTATGAGGAAAATCGTTCAGGGAAAGAAACTCCAAAACCAGAATAGGGTCTAGAGTACATCTTCAGAGACAATTAAACTCAATTTCAAAGTTTCATTCACACTGTTATCTGCAGAGTGTGGCAAACAATCCTCAGAGAGGAGCGTTCTCCAGTGTAGCTGCCAGGTAAAAACAGCTTCTGTAGTAACTGTAGTTCTGTAAAAACACCTTCTCCAGTGTAGCTGCCATTGTACCTTCTGTAAAACTCTGCCCATGTGTGCAGCTGTTATTGTTGTCACAAGAAAGTTGTGTGACCGTGGTTGAGGGATGTAAACAATGCAAGCAAAGGTAAGTGACAGGTAAAATGTCTCTGTGCGGTCCTCAGAGGGAGGAAGGAAGGACTCAGAGATATTTCTATGCTATCAAAAGATTTAGAAGTCCTATTTCAACATACAACTTAAAAAAAAAAAAAAAAAAAAAGGACTGTCTATACAAAATCTCCTTCAACAAACTATTTTCCCATTCAGGCAAAGAACAGGCAGGAAGCGTGGAATGTATAGTGAACAAAGAAAACATTCCCTGAGGGAAATTTCTCACATAAATCACCAGCACGCATATCTGCCTTGTCTCCCGCTTAACAGGATGGATAGCTGAAACCATACACTTTTCCCCTCCTCTGAGAAGACATGTTTTCTCGCAGTCTTTTCCCCCAAGCCCCGGGAGCAGCGGGCGGTCCCGCGGGGACGGGGGTGGCGCTCTCCAGGGTCCTGCACTGAAGGCTCGGCAGCGCGGCTGGGTCAGGGCCGTGGAACAGGAACATCGCTCTGACTTCTACATAGACGACGGCAGAAGGTAAGGGGCTTTCACCCAGAGTCCTCAGCACTGCTTCTGCTTTTCTCTTTAGTGAGCAGAATTAGTAATTTAGGGGACCATATGGCTCATTTCTAATCAGTTGTACATTAGCACTTGGGAATGGGTTGTCTCGCCCCAAAAAAAAATGCTTTATGAGATATGAATTACACATAAGGAAAACTAGCTAAAGAAACTGAAACAAATGAGAACAGACAAAGCTCTGGATCTGCTCTGCAAATGTGTGAAATAGGAGATCAAACTACAATCGGGCAACTTAACAAAGAAAAGAAGGTCACCCTCTTTCTGAATGAGGAAGTCAGCAGAGATTTGGGTGTAATGTACTAATGTTTACCCCTGCACATCATATGGGAGACTTTCACTTTAACATATTTCTTCTTTATTCAACAAAATAATATAACTAGAAGAACTAACACCTGGCATATCCCGAGGCAGATGAGCTCTTTCTCATGTAACTGATGACTGTGGGTGTAAAATTGAGTTGCAGAGAAATCATTGGCTTCTGCTCTGAAAATGAGCTAAAGCCTGCAAAAGAAGAGTTGGACCTATTTAACAAAATAGCTACCAAAATGATGCCAGGAAAGAATGTGAGTGGATGAGATACTTTCTTTCTATTGCAATGTGGTTGTGTGCCATGTTAATTCCCAAAGGCAATACCTTTTCTCATTTTCTGAATAAAATTCTGTGTCCAGTATACTGTGCCCCATCTCGTCTTCTGCTGATCTCTGCTGCCATCAACTTGGCTTAAGTTGATCTTTGTTTTCATGGTAAGGAATGTTTTTAAAGTATGAATTTTATAGGTTGATGATGGAAAGTAGGTGAAGCTGAGTTTTGGGATGAATATTTATGTATATAACTCTACCCTTATAGACCTTACTACCTTTTTTACAATGTGAATTCTCCAGCTTCCTCTAGGGCTTGTGTTGTGGCAAGAAAGACAAATTTAAATGTCTGAAAGCCCTTTCTAACATTGGAAATAATAATAAAAAAAGGAATTTAGAACTTGGAATCTGGTTTTCCTAAAAACATTATCCTCTCTTCACTCCCATCAGTGGTTCTTTGAGGAATATGCGTTCCCAGTGTGCCCAGGTGGCCAAGAAGGCCAATGCCAGTTGGGCCTGTATCAGCAACAGTGTGGCCAGCAGGACCAGGGCAGTGTACTTCTCCCTGTACTCAGCGCTGATGAGACTACACCTCAAATCCTGTGTTCAGTTTTGGGCCCCTCACTTCAAGAAAGACATTGAGGAGCTGGAATGAGTCCAGAGAAGGGCAACAGAGACTGGGTAAGGATCTAGAGCAAAAGTCCTATGAGGAGAGGCTGAGGGAACTGAGAGTTTTTAGCCTGGAGCAAGGGGCATTTAGAGGAGACCCTATTGGTCTCCTCAACTGCATATAGGAGGAGGCTGTGGCCAGGTGGGGGTCTGTGCATTCTCCCATGTAGCAAGAGACCAGATAAGAGGAGTTGCACCAGGGAAGGTTTGAACTGGATATTAGGAAAAAATTCTTCACTGAAAGGGTGCCAAACAGTGGAATGGACTGCCCAGGGAATTGGTGAAGTGACTGTCCCTGGAGGTACTTAAAAATGTGTATATGAGGTGCTTAGGTGTATAACTTAGTGTCAGGCTTGGCAGTGCTGGATTAATGGCTGAACTTAAAGTTTTCATAGGTCTTTTCCAACCCTAACAAGTCTATGATTCTAGGATTTCCTCCTCAACATTTGTGCAACATTTGGAGATAGAAGTTGAGAAAATACAACTAATCCTCTGTTTGTCCAGTGAGTGGTTCCTGACCTTTGTCTCCAACAACATTTGCTTGGAGCTAACAACTGACAGTATCTTCATCTGAAAGCCCCAAATTCCCTAAGAACTGCACCCCATTCACTGAGTAGATGACTCAGATGTCTGTTATTAAACATTATGAGAGACTCATTTGCAACTTCTGTCTGTGTGAAGTAGTTTTTAACTAGAAAAAATGTAGGGCAATATTTTTAAAGTTACCTAAACTGTCATTAATTATGAATGTGCTGGATAAAGTTTTTTTTTGTGCTTAATTAATGGCATTAATTGCTCAGGAAATTAGTACCTCTAAAAAGAATACGTACACATAAATGTAAGATTTGTGAACATAGTTGGAAAGATGGAGAGTATGAAATAACTTTGGTCTGTGCATTCTTTGTATAGACCTCGCTGTGCCACTGGCCAGCTGCAGAATACCACAACACAGGTGATCATTTCCAACGTGGTGTGTAAATCATAAGAGAATGAGAAGACAAAGGCTTGTTTTCATTCCAGTTGAATTCTGAAATCATCACTAACAGTTAGGATTCATTACTTGGAAACTACTGTCAAATGGTATAATAAATCAATGTGTTAGAAGCACTCAGTGCTCTGCATACACATCACACTTGCACATTTTATAAATGTTCTTTTGTACACTGTAAAATTCGTAGACAAATACAGATGTGCCTCTTCATGCTGTTCATTTTCTAGCAGCTGCCTTGGTCCTAGTCCTTTATCACAAAAATCTATCAGCTTTTGGCCCTTGTTCTCATGGTCCCCTTTCAACACAATATGTAGGTAGCCTAACATAAATTGTATTCCATGCCCTGCATTAGGAAGTTTGGAGTGAATTTCCTTCTGGCAATACAGTGCCAGGCAATGGGACTGCAGAGCATTTGCCATAGACATGGGGGAATCCAGAATGCTTTCCAAATGCACAACTGAACCACTCCACACCAGCAGTGAGGAAAATGTGGATGTAGGAACCATGACTTGATCAGGCAATGCTGACTTTACATTTTTTCACTATGATTCTTACAAATTAGGCAAACCCCACATAAAATTAATTGTTCTTTCTGCATATAATGTGCTGATTACTCTCTGCACAGACCATATTCTTGAGCAGTTGACTTAAATCTTCCATGAGTGTATGCCAGGGAAAAAGTTGGATCAAACCAGTCCTTCTGTGACGCACAAGCACTTCCTCCAAAGGCCAGCAGTACACAGCAGGGGTAAAGATGTCACTCTCTTTGTTATGTGTGCTGCAGTGTTTCAGTTCAGTTCTATTGTGCCCATCTGGAAAGGCAACTTCTTTTTTTTGCATTCAGTCAGCACCTGCTCCACCTTGTGTGCCAGTGGGCACTGTGTGCTTGACATGCGTGCTTGGGACTGCAGGACACATGTGCATAAATGAACCTCTGTGCTTAAGAGATGGCATAGATGAGGCAGTCTAGCAGGGAAACCCAAAATTACACATGAACTTCCTGTGTGTTTAAGTATAACCACATAATGATTTCCTCTGGTCTCCCAAGCCCTCGTGACCACGACCAAAATGAGGTTCTAGGTGGAGTCTGAAAAGACCCTGTCAGCTCACCAGAGACTTCATTATGAGTAAGTATGTTGGGCAAGATTAAACCCAGCTGACCTGAGTAAACTGCTCATCTCACCTAGCAGCATGGGCAGCAGTTCAAATTCTTAGTTACTGTCATAACTTTCTTACAAGTTCAAATGGCTCCCCAAGCAAATAAAACTGCAAATGGTAAGGATAGAAAATTATTTACCTTTACTCTCTCTCTTGTTCTCTTTTTAAAATTTTCCTTTTTTCTCTTTTTCTTTATTTTTCTCTTTTTTCTTTATTTTTTAAAAATTCTTTCTCTTTTTTCTCTTTAATTTTAATTTATTTTAGGAGACATTATACATCAAAATCTGGTGGTTTCTATTTCATCTGATATATTAGGGCAAGGTTTCTATACCATCTGATGAAAGATTCTATAGAGGATTTCTTTTCAAAGTGAATCTTCTCTTCAGTCCTAAGAACATCATGAGGTTGACATTCAGAAAATGTTAGAAATGAAAATGAGGAGTGCGTCTGCAGCTCAGGCTGGGACCTGCATTTTCACTTTTATCCTTATAGAGTGCAGAATGGAAACATTGGGAAATATCTACACTTAATCATCCTTCTAACATCATAGATTCTGTTATGATCAGACTGGTGGAAGAAAGAATATCGCAAGGAGAACCTCACAGTTGGCTTTTTTTGTTTGTTTGTTTTTTGCTTACTCTTCAGGACATTAGCTTAAATATTACTTCCTATGAAATGTGAGTTAAGTCGTAATGATATTCTGTCAGGGATTAAGAACATTTTCTTTCAGATTTTGTTGATTTGGAACTCATTCATGATTTTGCCATTCCCATGAATTGAAGGTGCTTCTGTGTTTGTATAAGTACATATAAGCACATGTATTTCCCTTAAAATAAAATTAAAATATCTGTTAAAATACCCTTCAGCATAATTAAGTTTTTGCCAAGATAAACATACCCTTCAGTGCACACGTGTGACAGTGGTGACGCTACAGGTCAGAGTATGTAAAGTAAGGCACATTATTCTGAATTTTTTCCCCAAAGACTATGACCTTCAGTGAAAATAAACAACATTTTGAAAGCAAAGGTAAGGCAATTATTCATAGACTGTTTTGGATTAGCTGGCAGAAAAGCAAATATTTCAGTTTCAGCTTGAAAATCAAGCCATTATTTAACTTTCAATGTGCAGTTCCCATAGTAAATTCATTTTTAATGGGATGGTGTACCTGGTTTGTACTTGGTAATTCAGCTATAAGAAATCTGAGCTGTGTCCCATAAATCAATCTGAATGGTATGCCATAAGACTGCAATAAATTTATGAGCTGCCTTAAAAAAAAAAAAAAAAAAAAGAACAGATCACGTATTAAGTATTTTATGTCTTGTATAGATTGCAATTCAAATCTTTGACTCCAGAAAGAAAGCTGTGGGAAATTTTAAAATTGTAAAACCATATTTGGGTCCCCTGGAATTCTTTGTATTTTGTTTATCCCTGGCCTGAAACTGATCTTTGGGATCCCTTTCAGATTTACTGGAAGATCACTTTCAGGTAGAGTTGCAGAAGTAGCTGTCAGATAATAAACATTTGTTCTCCTGGAAAATCTTTTCTGATGGGGAATTGTAGCTATGGATGTGACATTTACATTGCTATGTGTGTGACAGCTCTGTTTGTCTCTCAGGTCACTCATTCCAGAGTTGACAGCAGGGGCCCAGAGTTCTGTGACAAGAGCCCCTCTCAGAGGCCTTGGGTGAGCACAGGGAGCTGCTCCTCTGCAGAGACACCCAGCTGGCTGTGCACAGCCACAGTGCTTCTCCCAGGGAAACAGAGGGAATATTGTACTGGATCTGTTTAATTTCAGCAAAGCTGAAAATCTGACAGAGCAAGCAGGAATAACGTCATTGTCCTCTTTCTACCTAGCCTGTCCTTGGCTAAAAAAAGAGAACGTACTAATATTGAAATCCTGAAGGACACACTGAAAAAGGCACTTCTCAATGACATGATGCTTGATTTGGTAAATCAGAGAACAATATGTTGTACTGAACATTTTCTCCTCTCCTCCTGCATATGCATATCTTCACACAACAATCTCAGGTTCTGCTTTGGGTCATTTTTAAATGAAACCTAATTTTCATTCAAGCACAGTTGATTCAAGCCATATTAAAATTATGTCATCCCTTACTATGTAAAGAGATAAAAATATTAAAATTTGGAATAAGAATTACCATGTTAGATAGATGATAATTTAAATAAATGTTAATGAACATACATTATCTGATATCACTGTCTACCAAAAATGATTCTGTAAGGGAAAGGAAAAACTGTCTAAAATTTGTCGACTTTTCATAGAATCATAGAATTGTTAGGATTGAACAAGACCCCTAAGGCCATGGAATCCAGCTGCTGACCCAACATTGACAAGTCCACTATTAAACCATGGCCCTAAGAGTAGCATCTACCTGTCTCTTAAATACCTCTGGTGATGATGATCCCACCACTTCCCTGGAAAACCTGTTCCAGTGCCTAGCAGCCCTCTCAGAGAATAAATTCTTCCTAATATCCAGTCTAAACCTTCCCTGGCATGACTTGAGGCCACATCCTCTTGTGCTGTTTCTTGTTAACTGGGAGAAGAGACCGACCCCCACCTGGCTGCACCCTCCTTTCAAGTAGAGAGTAAAACGGTCCCTCCTGAGCCTCCTTTTCTTCACTTGAACAGACCAGCTCCCTCTGCCACTCCCCATAAGTCACTCTGCATGTGATTCAGGCCCTTCCCCAGCTCCATTGCCTTCTCTGGACACACTCCATGTATGCACACTCCAGCACCTCAATGTCTTTCTTGCACTGAGGGCCCCTGAGCTGGACACAAGATTCGAGGTGTGGCCTCACCAGTGCTGAGCACTGCAGAACAATCACTGCCCTGGTCCTGCTGGCCACACTGTCCTTGATCCAAGCCAGGAAGGCATTGGTGCCTTCTTGGCCACCTGGGCTCCCTCCTGGCTCATGTTCAGCTGCTGTTGACCAGCACCCCCATGTTCTCTTCCACCAGGCAGGTTTCCAGCCACTCTGCCCCCAGCCTGTAGGCTTGTTGTGACCCATCACTTGGCCTTCTTGAACCTCATACAAATGACCTCATGCCATCAATCCAGCATCTCCAGACCCCTTGTAAACCCTTCTTATGCTCCAGCAGATCAACATTCCTGCCCAACTCAGTGCTGTTTGCAATCTGAGATAAGGGGCCCCTGTTCCCCTCACCCACATCACTGATAAAAATCTGAAACAGGACTGGTCCCAATACTGAGCCCTGTTGAACAGCACTTGCAGCTGGCCACCAGCTGGATATAACTCCAGTCACCACCACCCTGAAACTGGGGGTGGTGGTGACTGGAGTTACATTCAGTCATATTTTTTACCCATGAAGCATATTTTTTTACCTGTCCAAGCCATGAGCTGTAGCTTTTCCAGCAGAATAACATGGGAAATAGTGACAAAGGTGTTACTGAAGTCCAGGTAGGCACATCTGCAAGCTTCCCCTCATCCACCAAGTAGATCCCCTTATCAAAAAAGGATAGGAGTTGGTCAAGCATGAGTTTTTCATGCTCTTGACAGCAAGTATCATGAGCAATACTGGTGGTGTATATGACTTTTATATGAATCAGTTTATTGAAATATGTAGTGTAAAAGGGAGAAAAGTATGAACTGAAGAGGTTGATATTAGGCAGTTAAAGACTCAGACCTCTTTATTTGTATTTTCAATAAGTAGTTAATGAGTTAATGTTTCAGTTTTCAAGATCTGAAAGGATGTATCTTTTTTTTTCAGCATCTGGATAGCAAATTTTGCTCTGTGTCAGGTTTTGTCATGATTGGTTCACATGTTTTGATTCCTGTGTATTTCTCACATCCAGATACTTTGAATTTATTTTTCTCCAGAAAGCAAGAACTTAGAACACATAAGATTCCATCATGCTTAACCTTTCATATGAACTGAACATGTTTAAAATGTTTCCATGTTTTAAATCATGGAAAAAATACTGACAGGTATTGAAGGAAACTTCCTTATTAAGAACTGCATTTCATTGGTTCTACTATACACCTGAATTTTCATCATCAATTTCTGGAAATGCAATGTTTTTAATTTGAAGAGTTAACAATGATTCTGAAGAAGATTCCTGTCTTAGAAATGAGTGATCTAAATGTTCTGGGTAATCAACTGAGGGAAGGGAAGGGAAGGGAAGGGAAGGGAAGGGAAGGGAAGGGAAGGGAAGGGAAGGGAAGGGAAGGGAAGGGAAGGGAAGGGAAGGGAAGGGAAGGGAAGGGAAGGGAAGGGAAGGGAAGGGAAGGGAAGGGAAGGGAAGGGAAGGGAAGGGAAGGGAAGGGAAGGGAAGGGAAGGGAAGGGAAGGGAAGGGAAGGGAAGGGAAGGGAAGGGAAGGGAAGGGAAGGGAAGGGAAGGGAAGGGAAGGGAAGGGAAGGGAAGGGAAGGCGAGGCGAGGCGAGGGGAGGGGAGGGGAGGGGAGGGGAGGGAAGGGAAGGGAAGGGAAGGGAAGGGAAGGGAAGGGAAGGGAAGGGAAGGGAAGGGAAGGGAAGGGAAGGGAAGGGAAGGGAAGAATTAGAATAGAAGGTTTCAATTGGAAGGGCCCTTCAATGATCATCTAATCCAGCTGCCACTCACAACCTTCAGATAACCTTTCAATAATGAGACTGACTATGGGATTTCATTCCCAGCATGCAGAGTGTGAACATAACATCCTGCAGTTGTACCCCTGTGTGGAGCAGAGCAACAGGCTGCATTAATTTTGATTTGACAGTACTTCACCACAGCCATCTGATTTTGGGTCAGTTTAGAGAGTGATCAGTGAGAATTTGTGTCTTGCATATGATAAAATTTTGATACAGCCTCACTGATATTTTAAAGTTCAGCATGACCTAGTTCCAAGAAATATTTTTAATCCTGTGAAAAAATATCAAAGACAAATGAGAGTTTCTATAAGCAGACTATATATTCCAGTTGAAAAACCAAGCCCTGCACGTTTCTTTTTAACCATGCCATTCAGACAGGCCTTGAGCAAGATGAATTAAAATAATTTAAAAAATTAAAAATCTATTCTATCTAATCTATCTAAATATTGACTGAGACTTACTTTCTCAGCAGTGAGATACAGAAGGCAGCCATCTGAAGGAGTATAAATCCTATACACAGCCTATGAGGAAAGAGGGAGTTTGGCTGATAATTATCAGCCTTTACTTGTATTCCTCCTTCCCCTGCCCTCTCTTCTACCAATATTTCCTTACCTGCATGCAAAGAAGAGAAATTCTGAAAGGTCTGAGTAAGAGACTTTGATTTATGTATCAAAGGGAGCACAGTCATGTCTGTAACACGCATCTTTTCAGCCTCCACATCTTCCTGATAAAACTGGCAGAACCCTCTCTTTTATATGTCCTCCGAAAACTTTTGCTATCTTTGAAATGTAGGTAATGAGCTAAACTTCCTGAAGTTCTTCATGGTGGTGAAACTTGTAATTAATGTTAAAAAAATAATTTGAGTGAAGATATCATTATTTCCTTTTAATTTCTTCACATCTTTAGAACAGAATTCTGGCGTTATCTACAGATTTCCTGTCCTATTTCTCTTGCTCCCAAATGGTTTCTGTAAGTGTGGAAACATTTTTGTTGAAATAAATCACTAAAAATAAAATCACTTTACTTTCCTCAGATGTTTTTAAAATTAGCCAAAGAAATCCTCTAAAAGAAAATACCTTTTAACATCTTTCTGACTTTGCTTTCCTCAGTAACTTAGTTTTACTGGCCACCTACCTCAAGTTCTGAAAAAACACCTTTGAAAACAGAGTGGATGTGGTCAAGAGACTGTTTTTCATGCAGTGAAAAGTCTTAATATAGCAATATAGATGTGGTCTGGCAGAAACAGCATCAGAAAACATTTTCCAGGCTATGAAAATCTTCCTCTAAAGCCACAGTAGAGCAGACCCCAAGTAGCTTGACTGCTATCTCCTAATTCAACAAGCTTGGACTTCTTTTAAACTCAACTATCAATAACTGAATTTGATGGGTTTTTGTAAGATTTAACATTTCTGCTTTTGGAGGTAATGGCAATCTGTTAGCAGCTTCATGCTTCCTCACAAATATTTCTTGTCAATCCCACTTCTAGTTTCGTATACTTCTAATGTTCTAGTGTATTTTTAAAATTTTAGGAATTCTCTAGGTGTTTATAAATGCCCAGAAGTGATGCTAATATTTCAGTTCTGCAGATTTACAAAAAAATGCACCTCAAGTACATAATCTGGGTAGCACTATTGTGGTGCCCCTTGAAAAATAGGAAAGGAAAGAGCATGCAGTGCACAGCAGAGCATGTGCTACTGCAGCAACAAGTGTTTTGATGGAGGTACCTAATCCTTCTGCAAAGTCAGACCTGTTATTTTTAATGGAAAAGCTGAAAAAAATCAGTTCTTGAGGTAATAGAATTGTAGCTGTTTTAGTCTGGTTTTTCTTTTATCACAATATACACAGACAGGAGGTGTTATCACATACAGCTGACAGAAGTGTTTCAAATGGAGAACAATAACTATGTGCAAGATAAATTAAATTATTTTTCTTTGTGTAACTGTCACAGATGCATCACGTGATCTTTTTTTCTGTGTGTGACGATTGATTGCTGGTGAATTTCACAAATGGAAATTATCTTAATTGCAAAATATTCCATCCCTTTCTTTATTTTCAAAGAAAACATGAATATAATTTTTTTTAATAACATTATGATTTCCAGGTACAATAAAAATGAAAGAGTGAGGACAAAAAGCCTCTCCCGTATTTTGCTGACTTAGCTAGGTTCTTAAAGCACTTTGCAAGGCTGAGTGAAATAAAACTCATCAGACCAATGTGTTAAGCTCATAATATTTTCATTCCTGTATTACAGCTAGGGAAACTATGGAAAAAAACTACCAAGTAGAACACAAGAAACCCAGAAGGACCGACATCTGTTTCAACTTAATTGTGTATTTTACCAACTGTCCTGTGTTTTTCAGGCAGTTTCCTCAGTTGTGCAGAGAATACACAAATTTGCCTTGCAAAACTGGAAAATAGAGAGGGAAATGCTCAGGTTGCCACTCTCAGACATTTTACAAGTTGCATTGTCCCTTTGCAAAAATACCAAACATCTTTGCCCCTATTATTCTGACATAATACAACATTCCATTTGAAACCTCTAAGAGCAGGCACAACATAGAAGGGCATGGTTTAGACAATGGCATAAAATTAACTGGAGAGTCAGCAAGAGATCATCATCAGAGGGGATTAAAGATGGATATTTATAATGTAAAATTATTGTCTTTATAGATGAGATATCTTTACAATATTTCATGTGCTGCACAAGAAATATCAACATCAAATATTGTATTAACTCTAACTTCTGCATGATACCCTCTCTTTGAAGGAGGGAGTAAACTGCCTTACCCTTCAAGGCTCCCATTTCAGCACCCTTGAGGAAAGGAGGTACTGCTGAGCCATGTGGTGACCACCACCAACGCCTGCCTGCAGGGAAGGGCTGTCTAGAACTTGCAGGACTGGTCCTTTCATGGGTTATTACATGATAACATCTTTGCCTGCTCACTCTGAAAATGGTCAGAGCTCTTTCCTGTATGAAATAAGGACCTTCCTAAGAGGCAGGAGGAGAGGGAAGGGATTAGAGCAGAGGAAAGGATATCTCTAACCAGGTGCACTGCTGAGTTCCTGAAGATAACATATTATCTAGATTCATTGGATTTACATGAAAGACATTACCAGGAAGAGTCTTTACCTTTTTCCCTTTCATTGCTTTGAGGGTGATTAACAATGCCTGTACTTTCACTGCTGCACCTGCAGGTAGTGAAGAGATGTATTCACAACAGCAAGCAATTTCACAGCATGAGCACTCAGAATCATTATTTATTACTACCGTTGCAGCTAAAAAGTCTGAGACTGCAAAATAGTAACACATACAAGATCTCATCACTCATCTGTAATTTGCATTTTTCATGGATACAAACCTGGCTGGCTAATTGGGAAGTCATTTGACTTGAGACTTAATATACTTTTACCTTATGATGGATTCTGCATGAAGAGAATATATTGTGTTTTCATTACTTAGAGCCAGGAGCAATATTCAACTGTGTGTTTTCCAGTTTCAAACAAGAGAAAAGATTTATCTGTGAGAATAACAGATTGGCCCATCTAATTCAGCATACTTCCAGCAGTTGCCACCAATGCAGTAGCTGTTGCTGAGAGTGTGCCCTTTCCTGATGATTTTATCAAAGAATGCACAATTGTACAAAAACATGCAGAGGTAGTAGAACAGGGGAAATTCTTCTTTGTTCAAAAAGCACAGAGGATGAGAATTGCAATGAAGGAAATTAAACTTCCCTCCACTTTTTGCGTTTTCTGTGGTCAAGGTGAAGGAAAGAAAACTAAAATTTGAATGTGGAAAGGGGATTAATTTCTAAAACATGCCTCAGACAATCCACAACTACTGAGGGAGCCTGGGTGTCGCTGTGTACCAATAGCCAGGATGGCCTCATAAAGGCCCAGGTAAAGGGACCAAGCTTGCTTGTGGTTCGTTAATGATGATGTGCAGAGAAAAACCTTCCAGATGGAGATGGACTGTCACAAGTCTAAAAGACTGGAAAACATCAGCATCCCTCCCTTCACTGTGATGCAGCTGTCAAGGAAAAGCACCCTGTGCTTCTAAAAAGGAGTGATGCATGGGCACAAAAAGGACTGTCCTATGCTTTTCCTGGACAAATTTCTTCTTGGAAAGCTTCCCTGTAAATCTACTTAGAAGATTAGTCTTGCTTAGTCTAAAGCTATATATGGTCTAGGATACAGAGAAAAACAAGGTAGCCTTTTGTGTCTAATTTATAAATATACCTGTAAACTTTTGTTAATGCTCCTTAATTATTGTGTACAGTGGAAAATATTATTTATTCCAATAGAAATGACATATTGAAAAAAAATCTATGTTCATGCTGCTGTGTTTCACATTTAAAATAACAAATGGAGTAGATATTTCAGGGTCAGGTACAAGGAGTACAGCTTACAACTATCTGCTGGCTCTATAATATGTTGCATTTAAGGCACAGCCTGATAGAAATCCAGATTTCATGGAGGTGTGTTTACACCCACACCATGTTCCTTTGGTGTGGTCCCTCTTCTCAGGTGCTACAGGAGCTCTGCGCCCACTTCTGATGTGACTCAGAAAAGTGAGTTCTGCTTCTCTTTAGCGATGCCCAAGAGTTCAGTCTGTCGGTGAAACAAATCTCTTCAGTGATGGTTTGGGCGTATCCCATACACTCAACAGAACGAAACAGTTTGGAGCGCTCGAGCAGCGCAGTGGCAGCAGGGAGACACAACTTGAGCGAGCGGTTGTGAAGTGTAGTGACCAATCAAGGAATTTTGGCTCCGTCATTTCATCACCTCCTTATATAAAGCGGTAAAATGTGCAGTCTTGGAAATGCGATGGAAAAAGGGGAAAAAAGGAGAAAGACGGCTCCTTGCGGGACGGCCGATCCCTGGGCCCCGGAGCGGCTGGAGCGCGTCACACACAAAAGCAGAGCGCCCTCGTGTGGCTCTGCCGGGACTGCGCCTCGGCACGGGAATGTTCTGCACTGGGGTCTTTGCCCGGGAAGAGATTCCCATTTATTAATTCCGTCATTTCTAAGGGAATTTATAACAGCTGTTCGCATAAGCCCAAGAAAATTTATTTTATATGCACACACTCCAAAGCGTTTTACTGCCTTCCAGTTTGGCAGTACTACATTATATTATTTTTCATGGCTGTGAGAACTTCCTTTAAAAAATGTAAGGACTATTAGTCTAGTTACTCTTTCTTTTTTTTTTAAATTTTATTTTATTTCTTTATTCATGCTACTAAATTTTATTTTTTAAATTTAGTTAACTATGTTGCAAATTTTCCAAAACACTCTTGTGTTTTCCTTTTGACATTTACTTTTTTTTTTTTTCTCTCCGCAAAAATGTATTTGCTCTGTTTCATTGCACAACTGAATTTAATCTATGGACCTGGAAAAATGAAGATCTTACGGAAAAATTATAATGATGAATGTAGTTTAAAATAATTATATTGCCATATTCCCAACTTAATAAAACTTCGATTTCATTAATATATGGTTTATTCATAGGATTAGGGAAAAAATAAAATTTGCAAAAAATACAATGCAGGAAAGAGCCCAGATCAGTGAAGAACTGTGTGTCTGTATGTTTCTTCTTTAATTTCCAGACATCTGGTTTAAGTCTGTATGGTTTACATTAGGAGGTTAGTGTTAATTTACTCAATTCAGTAGTGATTTAACATGATTCAACAGGTGAATTGTCCATGTGTTTTTATAGTTGCCAGCATATTTTTGAGTACACAGACATTCAGCATTAGGATCCATTTTTTCAGCAGCTGGAACCAAAATCCTTATACAGTAAGAGAAATCAAACTACACAACTATTTATTTTTTTTTCTACACATTCAAATGGACACAAACAAAATAATGGAAATTGGTCTTCCTTTGTAACAAAATACCACAAAAAACTCACTTCCAAAAATGAATCATTATCTGTACAACACAGGATAAATGGAACGATTTCCTTAACTGGTTACATTAAATAGATTAATATTTATCTCAATGCTCATTATGAAGTGTGAGTCATTTATCAACATTTAAATAAAGAATATCAGATGTTATTTTATATGTTATTTTAGAAGATATTTTAAATGCAAGTCAATCACTGTCAGTGTTAACATCCTCAATCAATTATATGTGAAATAGTCTTGCATATAACAATGCTTTCTCTCGGCCAACAGATGAGAAAGGAAAAATGATGGGAAAAAACCCAGAACTATTCTCACCCTCCTATGAATTCCTGCTCAGAAATTGCAATAAAATTTACTGTTTTATCAAGGCTTGCTGGAACTTATTTCTGAAGTCACCAGCAAGCCAAGCCATCAATTTTTCTGTGTCATATGGAGACAACATGGGAGCTGAAATCTGCACTCAGCTGTTTTGCTTTTTGGGAGAACATGGTGGGATTAAGCAATCACCATTTACCACACATTTTCTGTTGCTCACTGTGTGCTCTGTCATGCAGTATCTGTGTCTGCTCTGAGTTTTTACAAAGTCTATTTTTTTTTCATTGTATTGATAGAAGTGTGCATGTTCAGGACACCATTGAACAGACATGTGCATACCTGTGCATAAGCAGGGAAGGAGATTGCTCTCAGCTAGCGTTGCCAGGTATGTATCCTTCCAATCATCACTATTATGTGTAAATATTTAGTAATGCAGTCAATTGCAGTTTTGGTGGTTTTTTATACTTCTTCATTCTAATAGCAGTCTTTGAGGGGATGCATTCACTTTTGCAAAATTGTGGGTTTTTAAAGTGAAACATAAGAAAATGTGAAAATGTAACATTTTCTGTATGAAATATTTGATATGTTAAAGGAATATGTTTTGGTCAACAGAGGGCACTCTACGGTTTTCAAAGGAGCCTAACAGAAGCTTTAAAAGGTTCAGTAGGAAATGACTGAGTGTGGTTTTCAAAGAGCCTTTAGTACTGGTCAATCTATAATTTATTGGAAATGCTACTGATTTCCACAATAACATAGAGAACAGGAATGAAAGAGAACCCCATCATTTGATAAAGTCAGATACTAGGATTAAGGCTGTGATGTACACAGCCAGCTCTTAGTTACATCTTCAAAATCGGAAATTATGCGAAAAGTTGTAACATACTCTGAGTTATAAGTGTACTTAGCCAGTAATGATGTGTTTTACTCTTGCTGTTTGTTTAAAAGTGATGGCTTTGAATATCGTAAATGTTGACAGGTCAGTCCCCACTGCTGTTCATACAGGTTATTTCTTCCAGTTCATAAACAGGTTACTTTCCTGACATTAGCCTACCTTGTGCTGTTGACTTTAGTGACCACTTTTAGTTCTGTTCTTCACTTATTTTCAAATAAAATAATTTCATTTAGGATTAGAACATGAAGGGGAATTTTAGAGCAAGCTAGGTATTTTTAGCCTGTCTGTCTAGAATAGATGGAAATAAAGCAATAAAGATATAGAACAAAATGAGTCATTGATACTATGTAAAACTTCAGAAATTACTTTAACTGAGATTTTTATACAGAAGCCAAGCTATGAGAGCTGGGCAGGAGTACTGCATGCAGAGCTGTCATACATTAAGGTAACATGCATGTATTTCTATAAAGTAGACTACTTCTGCATAAAACCCTAAAACTAAAACTGGGAAAGCAATGTTAACAAGCCCACCCTGGAGAGCACAGGAGTTAAGCACTGGCACAGCTTTAAGTAGTTGCATGTTTCTCAGTAACAAACCTTCAAGCATGTGATCTGTGTGTAAAGGTGGGGCAGTACAGGCATCTCCAGCTAGAGGGAAGATGCTAGAAGTTAAAGCAGAGAGAAGTGCAGTAAGTCCTCATGTTATCCATTCCTCCTCTAGTAACCCTTCTCCCGAGAGCTGCTGTACTGTGTTTTACTGTGTAACCTGTGCTTGTAGTTACAGGGAGTAGGAGAGCCATTGAAGAACTAGTCAAAGTTTAGAGGGCAAATCCTTATCTCTTTTCCATGCCTATGTGTGTGGGATGAATTGAGGGAAGCAGCTGGGAGCGTGTGTCAATCAGAGCCCAGCTCTCACAAGGAGCGAGGATTCCTTTACCGCAAACCTGACGCGAGGAAGTTAAAAGCTGTTTTCCTTGCTTTCACACTTACATTTGCCAACAGCTGTTTCAACATTTATAAACACAATTCCCACTGGCTGCCAAATTACCATAAATTCATTTCTGCATATTTTTGAGTACTAGGCATAAAAATAATTACATCTGATTAAATCCATTTATGCTTTCACACCTTTCAAATGTATAGTAGATATGAATTGTTGCAATATATTCTATCTAAACAAAAATTTCATGATGACTTCCAGGCAGGTTATCTTCAGAAGGTTATGAGGCAATAATTTATTAGGTATGGTATTTCACAGTTTCATTCTAGCTAAAGCAAGCAGTGTCTGCTAAGTGACAGCACAACTTGGGGCAGCAGCACACTCTAAAAGACTCAGGTGCTCTCCTGTGTTCAGTTTCATTTAAGTGAACTCTTTTAATGTTATAGATACCTAGAAAAATTCTGTCTACAGGAGAAGGAGACCTTCAGAGTGCTGCTAAAAAATGCTGATTCTCTACTGGGTGTGTTTTCTCCCTCTGGAAATTTAAACCGTGCCTAGCATTGCTGAACAATTGTTCCTGCAGGAAAATGGGCATCTGACTTGGTCAAATATGAAGTGTGTGTGATGCTGGCAGGCACTGTGCTTTGGGAGTGTGGAGCTGCAGAGACCGAGTTTGCTTCTTCCCGCTGATCACGCAATGCCTTTCATCACATAATGTTTAACCTGACGCGTTGTTCTGCCGCAGTCCTGGCTAACACTTCATTTTAAGTGTGCCAGCATTATTAATTCATTTGGTATTCACTGTAATAACACTGATCATAATTAACTCATTCTGTAGCCTTGTGAGTGTTTTAAGTGCTCACATGGAATTCTGCTGTAATTCAGCATTAATTAAGGTACCACCTAATTTTTGCAGAGAAACAAGAGCGTGTGATCTGTCTCAGGACATAACTCCTTTAGCATCTCAGATCTTGTGAACATGTTGGATATATTCCCTCCCTGAGGAAAATTGCATGCACCATGTAGATAAAGTATGAAAGAATAATATTATCTAACATGCAATACACACATGCGTGTTCTGTATTTCACTATGTAGAGTATATTGCACTGCATTTAGTACTCATAAACACATTTCCACTTTATAAAATATGAAAATAGCCAAGCTGCTTTTCAAGAACTTAAAAGAAAAGCTATAAAAGGAATATCTTTAAATTTAAAAAAATGCCCTCCTTTTAATTTTACAAAACCATAGCTCATATATCCGTATTGATATACAGCAGCTGAATAGTATAGTATTTAGTATAGTATCAAATGCCATGTATGAGTTTAACCAACCTTGTTGCTGCAAAGATATTTTCAACTAAATAATCTCCTTTAATTGAAAATAAGCATAAAATTGTAATGCTTTTTTAAAGTACATTGTAAATTGGAAAATCAGAACACTATAAAAATACAAACTCCATTTCATAGCAACTTAGTACAGATACAGCTACATGATTTCAATGCATCCTTTAAACTAATATTTTCAGGGATGATTAACTTTGTTGAAGAAAATTATTCTAGGCAAAAACTAGGGCAAGTAATGGCTCAGCTTATAAGCTGATTTTCCCTGCTACAATTTCTTGAAAGTTCTTTCAAAATTACTCACTTTTGCTCATTTTCAAATGATGGAGAGGGCAGATTTATGTAAAGTATATGTGTACACTATGTGCTCACACAAAACCAGATCATTATTGACAAAGTATTTGGGATGTGTGTTTTATCTTGTTTGATATTCCTTGACTTGTGTGTCAATTTTTCATTTTGCTGTGTTAAAGCCCACCTTGATAATAAAATGGACGTTTGAAAACTAAAAGAAATTTCATATGATTTCAGCTGTTGCCACCAGTTTGGGGACTGATAGCTTAACCATATTCATTAATCTATCAGTCCACAAAGTTCTCTGAATGAATTTCTCTTGGCCTACATAAAGAAATTGAGGGAACTAAAACGAAACAGAATTCAGCCAGTAAATGTCTCAAAATAGTATTGATTTCTTTTACAGTCCAAACATGTATTGTGGAACACTTTCACCATTGGAAATCAATGGCAAAATCTGAATTGACTTCCCCAGAGCCACCATAACATCTATGAAATTTAAGATTGAGGCTGTGCTTTATTTTTTATCCCACTGCACTGCAAACTGCAGCTAGAATAGTAGTCTGCTGTTCTTCAATGAGTAACTATGATTTTCATTAGTAAAATGTGTTATGTACTAAGTAGAAGTAGAATCCCAATATTCTGTACTATATTAATAGTGAGACAACAAGTATATGATATTTAGAGCATACTGAGGTTCAAGGTTTCTGCTTAGAACTCACAAAATCTTTTAAATTTCAGTATGAAAGACATTTTGTTTTTGAATGCAGAAAGGCTGAGGAAATATGATCTTTAGAAAAAATCCACAGTATTTGATTTACAACTTCTTGAGTAGCAAATCTCTCACAATGGCTACTTTGTAGGGTGATGCCCTGCTTCAGAGAGTGCAGCCAAAGGTGTTTAGGTGCCCATTAGGGAGTTTTTCAGGAAGGTTAAGGGCAAGCAAGCCCTGAATGCAGTTCCCTAATGTGAACAAGCCTTTCACTCTGTCTTTTCTATTTCTAGAGTTTGGGGGTCTTCATTTTCTAGAAGCACTAAAATTCATGTATCCTAATCTTGCTGGATTATGTTGTCTGGATTTATTTAGGCAACAACCTCCTAAGAAGAAAATTATTTTTAGTGCCTTGCTGTTGCAATAGACATTTTTTTTTGCCATTTCTAATGATTGTCACCTCTTAAGTATTGCCAGAGTAAGAGCTTTGAAAACTCATTTGACTGAGACACTATTAGAGTTATTTCATTTAGTCCTGAATTTCTGTCATTTCTTATGTGGAAGGAGAGTTGGACCCTGAGTCATGCATCTCAGCTCTTAGTCTGACCTTCCATTTGTAGCTACATCACATGGAGCTCCATCTAGTCACTGCCTTGCAAATGCTCCAACACTCCATTTTTTGGAGTGTTGTCTTATTTTTTTCATGAGAGCAAATTCATTTCCTTTCTCTCAAAGTTCTCTAACATAAAAAAAATGTGAAGTATTTTGTCAGTATCAAAATTTGTTCCTTTCTTACAAAAAGTAAGGTGCAATTCTTTGCTAACAAGAATCAGTTAGACCATGAATTTTGAAAAACATGGCAGAGGTACTGATGCCAGTAAGAAACCCCACGTAGTTGAGAGAGAATTAGATAATGCAATCCAAAAATGACATTTTCTCTCAAAACTCTGTAATAGATAAATATGTGAAAGCATTAAATAACTGATATGAAAAGGATAAACAGAGTTAGAAGGAATACCACAGAACTGATTAACTCTGCAAAAACCTCCTACTAAGGTAGTGTTTACTGTAGTGGGTTAGTCTCATGTTAATGAAACATTTAATTATGTTGGTTGTAAACCTCAGTATCAGCACAAAAGGGGCATTCTTCCAAATTAAATGGAAGGAACATGAATACAACATTGTCACATGTTTTTGCTTAATTTCTGACTTACTTAGTTTGTCTTCATTAGTTGAAAGGACTCATTTTTCTTCCAAGTAGGTATAGTTGTTCTTTATTGCAATAATAATTAAAATACTGATAATAATAATAATAATAATTTTAAAAAGATTATTCAAACTAGAACTCAAACTTATCCAGAGCATGAGCTACCACGTAATGTAAATGGTAACTCAGAAGGTTTTTAAATCTATTAGATTGTACTAATTGTTGGTAACATACAGGATGTAACAGGCATTAATAAGACCTAGTAGATTTAAATCAGATTATGAAGTAATAAAATGTAGACCAAAAAAATTCCTTTTGTAAACCTTTCTTCCAGGCACAATTTAAAAAGATTGCTCTCTAAACCAAAAGGAAAATACTATATAAAATAAATATAATCTTTGAAGAAACCAAGGTAGTACCTGACTGTGCATGACAGTCTCTGTCTCACGGATATCCTTCAGCAGTCATAAAGATTTCTCACTTTATTTTGATTTAACCACATGACATCTGAGTTCAGAATGGTGACAAATAGAGCAAAACATCTATTTCTCCTGCCTGCTTTAGCATCTGATCTCCTCATCCATGTCAGTTGAAGCAGGTCTGAGATCTCAGATCTTGACAGATTAGGAAGGATGTCTTGGCCCTGCAGCATTTAAGTGTGTTCATAAGCACACTTATTTCCTATAGGGCAGTGAGTCCAGGACCCATAGGAAGACAAATTCTTTGTGTGTGTGTGAGACTTTCAAGAGTCTAAGGCTAAAACCTCAGCATATCACTGAGAAGTGTTGCATGGTATTTTTAACTCTAAAAAACACCAAATAAAGTATTGTTAGATTTTTATCACTTTTTCTTTCAAAGCTATAAAGCTGGTGAGTGAAACAGAAAAATGGTGGAACTGTGAGAGAATCATGAAGTAGTCGATGTTGGAAGAGGTCTTTGAAGATCATCTGTGCCAAGATCACCAACATTTAAGGTTACATACATCAACTTCAGAAGAGACTTCAGGCATGTAATGCCAATGTTTAAGTGTCAGCTCCCAAGAAATGCAAGAAAAACAAAGAAAAAATCCTGGTGTTTCAAACGCCACTCACTATAAACGTTCTCAGAATTGGGGTGATAAGCATGAGGACTTTCCAAGGCTGTGCAGTTGAGGTGTGTTACATCAACACTTCAGCTGGGGTTTGTGCTTCTATAGTAGATTTCCTCACTGTCTTCATTAAGTGAGACTTTAAGAGAGTGAGTGAGACATTAAGAGAGACTTGCTAGTCTCTCCGCAGCAAATGCCTTTGGAGAGAGAGCATGCAGACCACAGGATCAGACTAGAGCATGTCAGAGATGGGAAAACCCCTGAACTATAAATAATGAGATCTTCACATCTTCTGCACCAACTACTTCGCTCCAAGTAGCCACTCTTGTCCCCACACTCGTCATTGTGGGTACAGCTGACAGGTACTATCTCCACTAATACTGTTTCCAAGAAGGAATGAGTTAAGATGATTTATGTTACAATAATTTCTTGCATCTCCTCTTTGAGCTGCTGCAAAGAACCAGAACAAGAATTAAGTCAAAGTCCTTGAAGGTAGACTTTCTACTTTTCCCACCACTTCAGCTGTCACCCCAGCGGATGAGAAAGCTTAGGAATAGCACAGTGCTCCAGATGCCATTTATTCTGAGGATTTGTTTTTGAAAAATGCTTAGTGTCAATTTAATCCTTGTGCTTTCAGGAGACCAAAAGGGAAATGTGTGGGGTTTTTTTCTCTGACAATTAATATGCAATTAAAATGGGGGGAAGGGAAATGGATGGCAAACTGTCCCATCACTCAGCATTCCCTGTCTTCCACCCCACTCTCCCCCTCAAAAAAAAAAAAAAAAAACAACCCACAACTATAGGACAAGTTTGAAAGAAGTTTTGAAAACAAATTAATCATTTTGGGGTTGGGCTGTAGCAGTGCTTATATACACTAAGAAATAAATGTGATAAACAAGAGCTGGTTCTTCCTGTGTTGCCACTGGTGATTACTTTAAATGTTTCAAAGATAGTCAGAGATCAGCCTTTCACAGAATCCAAACATGAAATTCAGCCAAACTCAATGACTAACTGACCCCTGTTAGTCATATGTCCTCTCTTCAGCAAATTACTAATAAATGCTTGTAGGAGGAATGTCAGACAAGA
Source organism: Ammospiza caudacuta (assembly GCF_027887145.1). Lineage (NCBI taxonomy): Eukaryota > Metazoa > Chordata > Aves > Passeriformes > Passerellidae > Ammospiza > Ammospiza caudacuta. The sequence goes on along the minus strand of NC_080593.1, from coordinate 32,062,654 downwards.
TTACACATCAGTACCATTAGTAACTCTGGACTGTCTTTCTTATTCCATGGTTGGATAAGAAATGCTTTGTCATTTTCAGGAGTCATGCAGAAGTGAATTTCATATTCATTTACACCTCTTAGCAGAGATAGCATCACAAGTAGCAAATGGATCATCCTTTCAGCTGTGAGCTCCTGAGGGCTCATTTATAATAATTCTGGCAGTCAAACATGCAGTCAGATAAAACACCTCCTATTCCTATTCTGGTTTCATACTAACTCAAACACTGCCCCAACTTTAGGTCTGTATATGTGTGGGCCTAAATATAGATATATGTACACAAGCATGAATTCCTCATCTTTATTGTATTCCCAGCTTTTCTGTCTATGTAATTTCAAACTCTCCATTATTAATTCAGTCCTTTGGTATCTCCCAGCAAGGGGTGAGAAGAGGCTTGAAAGTTCTCTGTTGCCATTTAGCAGGACTCCTCCATCATAGCTGTCTGAATGTCTTTAGATGTTTAAAGATGTTATTAGGTAACCATTGGGATCTACAGACATGACTCAGTGTCACCAAAATGTAAGGAAATCACGTTTAATCTACTTCAGATTTTTTTTAAAACCACATGCAACATATATCTCTGTTTAACCATCAAAGCAGTTTTATGTACACTTACACATTGCTCCCAAGTGTCTAGCACTGGCTATGCCTTCTGCTTACTGCGCTTTCAATACCATCTTGAAAAATATGACATGAAAAACCAAATTGTCTTTCTGTTAGTAATATTAAGGTTCATGAGACTTCAATTTTTATATTCTGTAATTTCAAAATCTGAGCGTACATAGCAATGTGCTTTCTTGTCTTGTTCCTCAAAAGATGAAACTTACATAACTACTATTACAATTGACTGCCTCCTTTATAGATGTAAAGAATGGGTTGAAAGAGCCATCAATAAGAAAATAGTTTAAAAATCTAGTTAAGTACAATGTAGCAATAACAATAACTAGCAGATGCAGTAGTCAAGAATTTCACTAAATTGGTGTAGGGTACTTCAGAAAAGCAAGCATTTAAATCCGTTACACAGAGACAGAAAATAGGTTTATGCTTCTGAGACAGCAGTGGAAAAAATAAATAGGTTTAATAGAAGAGTAATTCAGAATGATTAATGAGATGCTGATCTGAAAATAAACTAGAGTAAGATGTTCTCCCCTCGTAGGAAGGTTATGTGGGTGCTACAGAGCAACAAGGCTGTGGTGATCCTTCAGAGGGGGAAGTGGCCATGCAGAGAATCTGCAAATAAGTCATTCCTAGCATGTGGAGAAACCATGGCTAGAGAATAGGTTGCAACACTTGGCAGTAATTATCAGGCTATAGCCCTGGGATCAGGGGGCATTATTCCTGGTTCTCTCATTGCTAAAGGGGACCCTACACCTGGGACCAGTTTTCTTATTTAAATCAAATGAGGAAAACTGACCTACTAAAAAGGAAATTTGTTTCAACTTCCTGACCTAAGCAGCAGGGACTGAGTTATGTTACATTTTCAAGTGAGAATCTGAAGAGAAGCTGGTTTTGGTCAATCACCATGAATTTCAGTCCTGAGTTTGTCTTTTAATCATGCTGAGCCCAATTTTACATGTGACTCGGCACAAATGCTGAAGCATAAGCTCATTATTGCAGCTGGGAGGTCACAGTGGGATGGTACTTCCAAGCAGATGCAGGATTTCTTTGGAGGGGTCCTTTTCCTGAGTGTCTGCAAGGCAGGTGCCTCTCCTGTATCAGACTCAGTGATGCTGCTTGAGGTTCTCAACACATGCAGCCAGTCAGCAAGGGAGAGCTGGTGCTTGAGCTGCTCAAACCATCTCTGGAATGATGACACTTAGAGTTCCTACCTTTGTTTATCTAAGCTACTGATTTACCAAATAGGCCATAGAAGGGTTTGGGGTATTCTGCATGTGTTAATGCTCACTAATGTTTTACTGTTGCATTTATTCCTGTAGGGTCTACTTCAGCAAATCTAGCAGGCATAATATTTTTCATTCAATTGAGATGAATATGTCTGATAAACTTCTGAAATGTCCCTTTGCAAGGTAAAATAAAAGAATCTTTGTAGCCATCATTAAATGCCTTCACCACAATATTTATACTGCAATCAGAACAAAGCAAATGGGTACTTTTGGCAGGTAAAAAACAGTCTTAAAAAGACACAGGCTATTGTTGTTTTCTTGCAAAGTATAAAATTCCTCAAAAATTACATGGTGTCACAGAGCCTGCCATAGCTTATAAAAAAAAATGATGCACTGCCTTTAGTTTTATTTGGAAAATTACACTGTGTTAACTCTTTGTGTCTTTGAGGGCACATCTGTGCATTGCACAGTAAAGCTTCTTCCAGACAGGTGTGGGCCATGCACAGGGCTCAGAGTAACACTGTGTGGAGAGAGTCACTCTGGAAAGGTGGGCTCAGATCACTGCATCAGCACAGGCAAAACCTGCAGCCAGGGGCTGGGAGCCAGACTGCTCCTGGCCTGGGAAGAGGAGAGCTCTGAATAATGGGAACTTTGCTGCTGCTGCTGCTGGAGGAACAAAGGCATAGCAGGAGTGGGGGGACTGCAGGGATGAAGCACCTCTTTGATGCCTTTTCAGAAGTATCAGCCAGCTTGGGTTTTTTTTTGTCTCTGGCATAAGCAGAATAGGCAACAGAGTAATTCTCAAGGCAGCAACAAACTGCTTGACTTATCTGTGCTCAATCATTTGATTTACTCAAACCTGTCTGCAACAGAGCCTACTGACTCCAACCACAGGTCTACACAAGCAGCCTTCTAGATTGAGATAGCCTGGCCAGTGCCTTCATGGGGAACTCTGCAACACATATCCTTGCCTAGGGCTCACCTTCCCCCATACTCCAAAATCATGCATTTTTTAATAAAAGCCCAAAAATTCCCTCTCTGTGAGCTTGATGACCAGGTAACCCGCCTAATGGATGCAGGGAAGGCTGTAGATGTTGTTTACTTGGATTTCAGCAAGGCCTTTGACACTGTCTCCCATAGCATACTCCTAGACAAACTGGCAGCCCGTGGCTTGGACAGGAGCACTCTTTGCTGGGTTCAGAACTGGCTGCATGGCTGGGCCCAGAGAGTGGTGGTGAATGGTGCTGCATCCAGCTGGCGACCAGTCACCAGTGGTGTCCCTCAGGGGTCTGTGCTGGGGCCAGTTCTGTTTAATATTTTTATTGATGACATCGATGGGGGTTTAGAGTCCTTTATTAGCAAATTTGCAGATGACACTAAGCTGGGAACTTGTGTTGATCTGTTAGAGGGACAGAGGGCTTTGCAGAGGGACTTGGAACGGTTGGATGGATGGGCAGAATCTAATGGGATGAGGTTCAATAAGTCCAAGTGCCGAGTCCTGCACTTTGGCCACAATAACCCCCTGCAATGATACAAGTTAGGGACGGTGTGGCTGGACAGTGCTCAGGTGGAAAGGGACCTGGGGGTGCTGGTTGACAGTCGGCTGAACATGAGCCAGCAGTGTGCCCAGGTGGCCAAGAAGGCCAATGGCATCCTGGCCAGTATCAGGAACGGTGTGGCCAGCAGGAGCAGGGAGGTCATTCTTCCCCTGTACTCGGCACTGGTGAGGCCTCACCTGGAGTATTGCGTCCAGTTCTGGGCCCCTCACTTTAGGAGGGATGTTGAGATGCTTGAGAGTGTTCAAAGGAGAGCAACAAGGCTGGTGAGGGGCTTGGAACACAAGCCATATGAAGAACGACTGAGGGAGCTGGGGTTGTTCAGCCTGGAGAAAAGGAGACTCAGAGGTGACCTTATCACTCTCTTCAACTTCCTGAAGGGTGGCTGTGGTGAGCTGGGGGTTGGTCTCTTTCTCCGGGCAACAACAGACAGAACAAGAGGACACAGTCTCAAGCTGCGCCAAGGGAGATACAGGCTAGAATTAAGGAGGAAGTATTTTACAGAAAGAGTGGTCAAATACTGGAATCATCTACCCAGGGAGGTGGTAGAGTCACCATCTCTCGAAGAGTTTAAAAAAAGACTGGATGTGGCACTTGGTGCCATGATCTAGTTGAGGTGTTAGAACATGGGTTGGACTCAATGATCTTAAAGGTCTCTTCCAACCTAGAACTTCTGTGATTCTGTGATGTTGAAAATGGGAAGGTGGAGGCCAGCCTCCTAAGAAATATTTTAAAAACTCATCTTCTGAAAATATTGGACCTTGATATCCTTAACACAATTAAAACCTCCTATGAGGCAAAATTTTGAGACAGCAAAGCAGACTCTAACTCTTAGAAATTTCATTGCATTAGTGAGCATCCCTCCTGTAGACATTTGCTAGTCTTTTGAATTGATAAAGCATAAGGTCAAGTGTTTTGTGACTACACTGTCACAAAACAATGATTTCCAATCTTTTTCACAAAACAGTTTAACTTTTTCAGGACAATCTCCCCTGTAGTCAGTATTTAGCTGGATAAGTATTCTTTCCCATATGAAATACATGGGTGATCAGTGCCTGTTTGAATTCCCATGTTAAAGATGCCAAAAAGTATAGGTGAGAAACCCGTGGTGCTAATTTATTATCATGTTTGTGACAAAGGAGGAAGGAAAGCACAAATGAGGAGTCTCTGCTTAGAGCAAATGTGATTGCAAGAATCAGTCCTACTTTGCACATAAAGGACAGAACTTTAAAAAAAATAAAAGACCGCGTAGAAAATAACACTGGTTTGAGGATGCAAAGGAAATATTTGTAAAGGGAGGCGTGATGTCTGCATCAAATATTTTCTTTGAAGCTTTGTCTTGTTGGCAATGCTGGTAGGTTCAAGTAGCATTAGCTGAAGTCTAATATTCATGTCAAAGGAGTTTGGAGCAATAAACTCCTGTTCAGGGTGACTGAAGGTAGTATGAAGTGGATGTATTCAGCATACATATAGCCATTTATTGTAAATAAAGTACAGAGTAATGGGAAAGATCCTCAGGACCATCTCCTTGGTCCTCAGTGTAGCCTTGGGCAGTGGGATCCAAATGAGAAATAACAGGCACAAAATGTAGAATAACTAACTGAGTGGCCCTGGTTAGACTATCAGAAACAAACCAGGTTACGGCAATGTTGCCCTTCAGTCTGTCAGGTTCACCAAGACCTATTCCATACAAAAAAACTAAATAAAAATATTTTTAGAAATGCAGAACTTGATCAAAATATAAAGTCATAGATTCATACTGTCCTAACCAGTATATGGCAACATTTTTCAGTTTCTCATTGATTTCATAAATCCAGTGCTTACTGGAACCCAATAACAAAAAACTTAAAGACTAACCAAAACCAAATGTCTTTGGTTCAAGAGGCTTGTGAGGCAGATGGTCCCAAAATTTTTATATATGAAGAGCCAGAAAAAAAGCACTGTTGTATTTTAACACCATTCAATACCCAAATTTAAATATTGAATAACTGTATGATAAAGGCAGAATTGAAAAAATCTGATAAAAACTATCTGTTTTTAAATCTCTTTGTTAGGGACATGCAGATAGGAACTCACCTGCTGGCAGCAGGAACTTAGTCACTGAATATGAAAGAAAATGAGTGCAGCAAATGCAAACAAATGTCTCATCTAAATCATTAGCTAAAGAGGTCATTTTAGAAAAAAAGCATCTTTATGTGTGCTATCAAGAAATCACTAATTTAAAATGAGCAAATACTGGAAAATATCCAGTGAAAGGCAGAGTAATTCTCCTAGCTGTCAAAGACTGGTGGCTGTTCATATCAACCTTCATTCTAGACCTCTCTTTTAATGTATTTTCAAAGAAATTCTTCATAAGACCCCCAAGGCTCATGAAGATGACTGAAGACTTATTTGTGGTTTGCGTCCAACTTTTCATCATTCAGCAGGTTCCCAGAAGTCCTCTGTAATCTCTAAAGAGTAGATTGGGGATTTTCGGTTGGGGATTTATTTTTCTCTCTTTAGCATCTCTAAAGTTGGATATCTAAGTCTGCTTTTGTCATCTGTAGCTTTTTCTACAGTTAAGCAGGAGTAAAAGGCGATTCCAATGGGGATTTTTCTCCACCTTAATGAAAATGCTTAAGTTGTGTGAAATAAATTCCTTCTGTGGGCACTGCTCCTCTTTATCTTCTCCAGCTTTAGAGAACCAGGAACAATTGGTGTAGACTTCAGCATCTGTCTCTGGGTTGTCTGCAGCCAGATGAGATGAATATTAGCTTGCAAGAGATATATTTGTCCCAGAGCCAGCTGAGGTTACTACACAATGTACTGCTTTGGGGACGTGGTGGTGTCTGGAAAAAAATAACTAGGAACAAGAAAAAAACCACTGGTTCCTAATGTTTGTATTGTAATATTTGTATTTGAATCATTGTCTACTTTGATGCAGGCCACCTGCCCACCAGAGATTGCTGGGAAAGGGATTGTGCACAGAGCAGCTACACCAGCCTGTGTTTGTTTTCTCTGCATCAGCCCTTATGGCAACGAGAAACTGTGGTAAGGGATGAGCCCAGATACAAAACATAAACAGAAATAACAAAGCTGTTTAAAAAGGGGAACCCTAGTCAAAATCTGAACTAAATTGATTTTATTTCGGCTTCTGCAGATCATGGCCAGGACAGAGATGATGGGATGAATGCCCCCACAAGCACACACAGTTGAACATACAGACAGCTTTGTAAAGTGGAAAAAGGTGATGCCTACATCTGTGTCCTGAATTCTCTCCTGCTTCAAGTTCTTGCAGCTTAGGAGTGTTTGTTATCAGTTACATAACCAAAACAAGCACTGTAATTACTTCTTTGTATTAATAACAATGAAGACATCTTTATTACTAAAAGCAGAATTGCCAATATTCCCTGTTGGCATGATGTCTGACATCAAGTGGGACAATAATAACACAGAAAGAGAGGAAATAAAAGCACTTTTTTCATATAAAAGACGGTGTACTAGAATTGGGGAGATTTAAATGAAATAAATACATTTCAATCCAGGCAGAACTGCTACACTACAAGCACTTTTTTTTTGCTGTACTTTTTGTGTTGCAGCCCAATAATGATTTGGCATGCCAGTTTCAAGAGAAAAGGTGGATCTCTATGGGAAAGCGGGGCATAGGAGTGGTATGTGTGCTGGATGCTCCAGACATTAACTGCTTCTTTCACTGTGGGAAGAGCAAAATTCATGCAATGTGTGTGAATTAAAAACAACAGTGTAGTGCCAGGGTAGCAGGACTTTTTCTACCCGCCAGAAATAATAATAATAGATAGAAATTACCTCAGAAATTACTTAACTTGCAGTCCATGCTCAGGGAATCTTCACTCCAAAATTTGAACAGATGGAGGCATCTGAAAAGAGAAGGGACAGAGCTGTGATTGTGGGCAAACATGGCTTTCAAATCAGGGTTTTACTAAAGATGATAGGCCTCTCCCTCTAGTCTTTTTCTGAACAATTGTTTGAGTGAATTATTTTAGATTTACATCCTTTCTATATTTTTATAAAAAATAAATCCTTTACAATGGTGATGGTGTTTTAGTTATTTTTCAATGAAAGGATATGGTTAATATTAATGGTAAGTGTTAATAAATTCAGTCAGCTCCTGTGCAATGGACATAATGCTCTTGGCATCCCTGCAAGAAACAAAGCAGAACAATTATGAGTCATCAAATGTATTTGTCAGAGGATTTTGTGTGGTAAAAAAAGCCTGTTCATGTTAGCATAGTGCTGAAAGACAAGGAGTGAATTATAGCTTGGAAAGTGATGGGATAGATATAAAATCCAGGGTCCAGAGGCCAACTGACTATATAGACTCAGCTGGAGACAGAAAATACATGTTATGTATTTTTTCAATGGATTCTTCCATTTATCCTGTTAAGAAGTAGTGACTCCCCAAATCAAATGTGAGTTAGGCTAGAATTTTAATCGTACTAGAAATGTTGCCACTGCAATTGGTGTTTGAAGCTCTCCTAACTGATAGTTATGCTATTTGTTCTACTGTGAATGCAGAGAACCAGCGACACAGAAACTGGAGCTGCGGATAACGGGACAGGCACAGTGGCATGCAGGCAACTCTGTGAGAAGTTTCTGATGAAGTGGTACATATGTGTCCTCTTTTTGGGGATGCTGGTGTCAAGGGGAATCCTGGACCTGTTCTGATAACCCAGAGTTTACAAGCAACATTCTCATGAACCTTATATTTCCTTTTTCTAATTGCCCTGAGCGGTCTCTCTGGGGGTACTGGCATATAAGAATATGTCTGTTGGTATTCTAATATTAGTTACTAGGACTAATTTAGGAAAATTACATAATTCTTTATGCTATAGCAGAAGAATTTTATTACTCTCTTTTATATTTTTCTAGGAAAATAAATGTGGCTGCAATTGGAGATTTTTTACAATGAAGACATGAAATAAGCAAAAAGCAGTTTTGTATGTACTTTCAGGGTTTGAATTTAAGATAACTAATGAAGAATTTGAAAACTTCTGGATTGATTTCCTTCAGACATGCAAACGTACAATGAATTGAACATGCTGCTACTATATAAATGGAATAATACTAACAGTTTTTTAAAAATGTATGGTTGTTAGTATTTTTTCTAATCCATTGAATCTGATTTGCCATTCCCAAGCATTTTACAGTACCCTCAATTGTGTAGGAACCCAAGTGTTCGATGTAAGAATGTCATCAAACTTGAATTCTCCCACTGTGATGGACATTGGATACAACTGGACACTTCCAGTGAATGGCTGGGAGCTGCCACATCTCACTGAGGGAACCTGAAGCCCTTTCAAAACAGGGTTGGATGAAAAGTTCATCAAACAAGTCCTAAATCATTTGTCTTCAGCTCTATATGTAATAAACTGATAGGAATTTCACCTTCTCCTTTGTAAACCTGCGTGGACTCTGGAGCTCTTTCATAGCCTTTCACTTGAGTAGTTGGATGGATGAGTGGTGGGGTGATGGCATCAGCCAAAACTCACCAGAGCTGGGTTAACACTGTACTTTCACAGGCAGATTTAACTTCCTTCAATGGGAACACACGCCATGCAGTCACATTCTGATTTTCTTTCTGACAGTGCAAATTACCAGACCTGAAGGTACTCCTTGCTAAAAATAGTGTCTGGCAAGAATATGATTCTACTTGCATAAATTAAAATTTGAATAAAGACCAAAGCATGTTGTTTATAATCTTCTTAAAGGTAAAGAAAACTCCAGCATGTCTAAATATAACCAGAGCAGCAATTTTAAATATCTTATAAGCAGTTTGGTGTTCAATAACAATTTTAATGCTAAAAAATGCAATGGTTTATCAGACTAATTCAGGTACTTTTCAGTACTTACAGTACTTAAATCACATAATTTTTGTTCAAATTGCCAAATATGCACAAATATGATACTTCAAAATTTATAACAGTAGGAAAAATACTAAACTTTCCGGTGCAAACACTTTACCTCAATGCAAAACACAGGGAAGAAAGGTCAGCAACACCTAACTGTTTTTTCAAAGAAATAATAAATACAAACATTCTGCACAATAGTACAGTAGTAGCAGATGTGATGTTATCAGGCTTTGACAGTATTTTCACATAAATTATTGTGTAAGCACAGTTAATCATTATGTACAGGTGGTCAGCCACCTGTTTAATTCAGTTTCAAGCTGATTTACACAGCTTTTAAGGTAAACAATCCCCCCCTCCAAAATTACAGTTTTGCCTGTGTATCAACTAATGTGGACAATTTTATTTCCCTTCACTTCCCACCACCCTGCAAAGACACAGAAAGTTGCAGCTTCTACTCCCCCTTTGCGGCCTGGTTTTAGCTGCCAAGTTGTAGAAGTGCCATTATACAGGTAGTAACAGATGGTTCCAGCCCCTCCAAAATGAATTTTTACGTGCTATGTGAACAGTGGTGATCTCATCCCTTGTATTTCTCCATTGTGCCTCTAGCTCCATGTTTCTGGTAGCACCCTGCAACCTGTGAGAAAGACCAGCCCCACCTGACAAGACAACTCCTCTTCTGCAGGCCTTATACAACCCAAATACTTATGACATAAAGATCCTGGTTATTGCTTGGGTAGCCCTCATAATTAGCACATGGAAGTTGTGTAAGAAATGCTGACAGCTTTGCAGCAAAGTAGAAATGAAGAAGCAATCTCAGTGCATCTGCAAGTGGGGATCCCAGCATCAACGTGAGTTCAGTGCATGGCTATGCTTGTACTAATATGTGCAGGGAAATTATTTTTCACCCTACTTTTGGGCAGATTAGACCTGCATTTCAGTCTATGTTTTTCATCTCGTTGTTATCTGATTGAACCTGTATCATACCCTGGAATAGTTCAGCACTGTTTGTCACTGACCTTCCTTGTTTTCTTGGGTTTTTTTGTTCCTTTTTTTTTAATACTCTTTTACCCTTAACTTGAGGTAAAGGTCTAAACTGGATAAACAGCCTCTGTTCTTAACAGGCATATTAAAATCCATCAAAACATCCAGAGAACTGTTAATATTATTAAGCCTCTTCTGAATTCCTTACTATATTTCCCTTACTTGTTTTAGGGCTATCAGCAGTCTTTTCAACTTGTACCCTAAGTACAGGGAAGAACTGAGAGGACATTTCAGGGATATGGGAGAGATCCACATTATACAATGTACCCCAGCCTCTAGTTTATCTCAGCAGCACATTTTTAATCTATTGCCATCATCTCTATTTTTTACCATTGCCCTGCATTTACCAGCTCAGGTGGCTGCAGCTTGCCCATCCTTGTAGCTGGTCCTCACAGCTCACTTGCTGGTGAGGACTTCAAAGGGCCAAAATATTCCCCTTCTTTCCAGCTCTGAAATCTTCCTCTGCTACTGAAATGAAAAATATAAAACTGTCAACAAAAGGAGAGTCGAGGCACATTTTCCCTGGTCCCTTATCCAATTAAAAACCTGCTGAGGTAGGCAAGGTAAAAGTGCAACTTCTTAAAGGTTGCAAAAGTTGGGTTTTTTGCTGTTGGTCTCTATTAACATGTAACAGAAGCTGAGTCATTCCTTTAGAGTTGGATGTTGCACAGCTGACATAGAGAAATAAAAAGGTATTAATCTGTTGATTTAATATACCTATGGAAAGAACAAAACCCACATTTTCTATTCAATTTTGTAGAACTGACCCACATGTGAAAGGTGATGGTGTGGGGTCTTTGGGGAACAGGGTTAAGCTGTGACCATTTGCAATATAATGCTGTTTGGACATGAGCTTTTCCTCTCTGCCCATCATCCAAATTACCTGTGTGGCTGGCAGGGAAAGCACATGCCTCTCACAATAGGGGAAGAATTTGGCAGAAATATAAAATGAAGTGCTGTACAGAATTACAGGAATTACAGAATTACAGAAGTTTTAATATTCCTCATTTAGGTTATGGGATAGGAATAGGGACAATATGTGATTAAGGAAATACATCCAGTGTCTGGAAAGAAGATGGGCTGATCAGAAAGGCTTTTGCTGTTGCAAAGTGGTGAGTGAGCGGTGGTGACAAGTACATTTGTCTCCTGTTTGCTTGTCTAGTTTCCTGGAAGGTCCCTAAGGGTTAAGTCTGCCTGATAGTTTAGGAGTTCATCCAGAATTCTTCATCTCCACGCGCCCAAGAGCAGACATTGGGTGCCACCTGGAATTTTGAGCTGATTCCCCAGGAAAGTTGTAATAGCATCAATTCTTTTGCATGGGATTGAACAGAGGTGGAATTTTACTTGCGTGTTTTGTTGTTTTGCAAAGAGTCTGAAATGAATTTTTGTGGTTAGAACTGGGTTAGTCTATAGGTAACAGAGGTTGCCTATTTTATTGCAAGCTGTTAGCCCTGTTGAGAGGGTACAAGATTTGTTTGATTGTACCTGACTATCATCTTAATGTGTCGTTTACCTTACTGCTTCTCCATCACTGCTCCCTGTCCAAATATTAGCAGGTGTGTTTGCACAATTATAAATACAGGACCACAGAAAATGTTCATGGCAGTGGTCACTTAATGAGGGAACTTATTTAATTGAAATAATGAATCTGAGTAAGTTTCTACTCTGATGCAATCTGACAAAAATGATCATAGGATAAAATTGCTGCTTGCTGATCCCCACCTATCTTACATCTCAACTTGCAGCAAGATTGAGGCAAACTGCACCAATTTACTGCTCCCAACTGCCTGATAATGGACACTTTGCTGTGCACTCTCCCTTCATTACAGCACAGGTCATGGCTGTTAACAGGGCTCTTGCCACTTTTGACAGATAGTCACTACCAAGATGAATGGCACTAGCCACATGACCACTTAGTACTATGCTTTCCCTCTCTAGCACCTTTAAAGCACTTATATTTTTTAAAAACTCACTTCATCCTTTAACTGTTTATTAACTAGGGGAATCAATAGGGATCTGCTGAAACTGAACTCATGCAATTCTTCTAAACTTAATTGGGCGCATCACTATGAATACATCTGGGCATTTGTTGCATGCCAGTAGTGAGAGATTCATTTAAGCATTTATTTTAAATTCCTTAAGGACTTTCAGACAGTTTGCTCAGATTTTCTGTGTGTATCCTAGTGCCAAGTTTTAGAATGATTAAAGGCGTAAGAACTACAAGGACTGAATCATAACACTAATTACCAAGTTTTTGTGAAAATATTTGTGCTTGAATTTATGGCTTCTTGAAATGGAAAGTATTTCTATTTTTCATATTTCCTACGTCTGCTTTTATCACTGTCAGTCTAAATATTAACAATTTTCTTTTTAGCAAATTTGTGTTTTACTAACAGACATGGGAAAGCATACTTTAAGCATGCAAATGCCTAGCATTTAACAAATAAGTTGCTTAGGTGCATTCAGTTAGCTAAGAAAAATTGTTTCTGAGACAGTGCCAGGCATAGTCTGTATTTTTGGTTAGCTCACTGCATTAAAAGATAGATCAGTAAATAGCATTTATTTTCAAAAACAGTAGGAGTGATTAGACAGTGAAACTTTTTTAATAACATGCACTCCTGCGGTTTTTTTGCCAATGTTGATTTTTATTGAAATCTCCCAGAATTCATAGCTATAGAAATAAAAAATTTGTTCTTTCTATCAGCCAGGATGCTTTATTCCTGGCATGGAGTGCATCAGGACTAGAAGCTGACAGAAGTGTGATCAGCCTAAACAGGTTTTTATGCTGAAGGTCCTACAAAATCTGAAAGTCTTCACGGTTTTGAAGGGATTTCTTGAACGAAAACCATCAATTGGTTGGTAAGCATATGAGAGGTAATAGGTGTGCCAGGAATATCAAGCTACTTTTTAACAACTGGATATGAAAGTTATTGTGAAACTTAGATTTCATTACAACTCTCATAGAAATTCTCTGACCAGCCTTAGGTTACTACATCTACATGCACCATTTTAAGCAGCAGCATACAAGGAACTACACATAAGCTGCACACACATGTTGATGAGCCTTGATTGAAGTTCTGAAGCACTCAATTCTTTTAGGCTCTTTGGCAGATGTATGGAAAACAGACAGATGTGCTAGAGAAGACCAATGCATTATCTGTTTTGATGATGATCTGTTTTCTTTTTGGGATATCTGTTTTTCTCTTCTTTATTCAGCCTATGTATGTATCTCTTTCCTATTTTGGCTTTTCTGTTGTGCTTCCTCCTGTAGAATTGATAGAGCTGAGACCCTAAAAACAGTGTATTGTGAGGCATGTGCAGCCAAGGAGGCTCCTCTTTTTGTTTCTGCTCCTCTCCTTTCTCCAAATCTGAAGGAATAAACAGAAGGCTGGGAACTTAAGGTTTTCTTTCCTCACCTTAATTCAAGGTATAAAAATAAGGGTTTCTGACTGAGTGTCTCCAAGAGCCAACTACAGTGTAAATGTCTCTCTTTCCTTCACATGCAGTAGACAGTGCTGCTTGGATGACAAATGCGGGTGTAGAGGAAAGGATTCACAAAAGATGGAGACTAGGACTGCTAGGAAGTCTTTTCAGCCCAGAAAGTGAATACTGCTCTCTCCTGTACAGATCTGTAATTCCAAGTGATTTCCAGAATCTGCTTCTTCCATCTTAGTGGTCCATGTGCCAAAACTCCTGTTTGCTCTTCAAAGGGGAGATGAGGTTTTTTTCCTGCTTTTGGTGGAATGTGTGGAGAATCACTATCTTCTATCCTTTTGGCATAGAAGGCTGGTGGATTTTCACATCTTGCCCTGTCAGCTTCTTCATCTCCTGTGCTGGCCTGTGTGCCTCAAACCCCAACTGCTGGTAAAGAAGAGAGGAACAGGAACCCATGTGCTATAGGCCAGACCATACTTTCTGGCTTCAATTACACTAGCAAGAATTTTTTTCAGACTATAAACAAGAAAATTCACCCACAAAGTTGTGATTCATAGGATCATAGAATAGTTTGGATTGGGGGACCTTAAGGACCATCTATTTCCAACCCTCCTGCCATAGGAAAGGGCACCTTCCACTAGACCAGGTTGCTCAAAGCCCATTCAACCTGGCCTTGATTCCTTTGTATTTTGTTATAAAGAGAAAAGCACTTTGAGTGTTTCTGAAGTGTTTTTTTTTTTTTTTTTCTCATGTTAACACAAGGAGGTGTGATGTTCCTTGATTCTATAGGTTACTACAGTGTCACTACCAAGTGAAGGAGACTATTACTCTAAAGGCAGACCCGTATCCATGGCAACATGCATTTCAACATGTATATTTTCAAACATATGAAAGGAAGCCCCTTTATATAATATTTGCTTCAACATAGTCGTGTGTCCTGTGACACATCAGCTGAGATGGCCGTGATCTCCCTGCTGGTGCTCCACGCTCCATCTGTCGCACACAGCCCCCCGAAGCGGCCATTTTGCTTGTCAAGGCCTCGCGTTTGTTCTTTCCTGTTTTGTTTTTCTCCTTAACGTGAAATAAATACCACTCAGATGGAAAGCACATGACTGCTCTGTGTGCATGGAGAGATAACCATAACAATCATTATGGCTTCGATTAACAGCAGCAGTGACCTGGGGGTCGGGCATTTCTCTAGCATGAATGACCGCATGGGTTAAGGGCCCCCTGCTTGACACTGGGTCCTCAACTCTTTCAGCTGGTCATTAACAGGCAGAAATGCCAGCTCTCAGGGCCATTATTGATTAATTAATGCAGACTATAAAACAATTTTCATGTAGTTTCAGTCTATAAAATCTCCATCAATTGCATAGCGTTTCTGAATTGAAAAAATTCATGGAAAAGTTATTTCGTATTATTTATTAATTTGCCTGCTTAATATGAATACATAATTAATGATACAGAATGATTTTAGGGAAAGATCTAATAGAAATAATTACACTGAACTCAAAGGCTTTCAGGGTTACAAGAAACTGTCACTCAGTTTACACACAATTAATGTTTTTCACTCTGTGTAATTCTTGATCATTTCACTATGCTTTGCTCTTGACAAACAGTCAAATTATGTGGTTACAACTGCTATTAGATTTACATTGCATTGTCTAATTCACTTTGCCTCATGAAATTAGATGAATTATTAAACACATAATCTGTTATTCCCTATTAAAATTAATTGATTTCCATGTCAGTTTAAAACTAATTAATTGTCTAGGGAGATTCTCATAAACCTCATCACATAACAGAAAGATTGTTTTATTTCTCATAATTTCTGATAATGATCTTTAGAATACAATACCTCTATGCTTTCATACATGAGTAAATATACACAGGTTTTTCAGCTTTTTTCACAGAATGTTTGTTGTACATACATGAAAAAAAGAAAACAAGACAAAACAAACTAAGGCAAAAAACAAAACCAGGAAGGAAGGAAGGAAGTGACAGAAGGAAGGAATGAAGTGGCAGAAGGAAGGAAGGAAGTGGCGGAAGGAAGTGGCGGAAGGAAGTGGTGGAAGGAAGGAAGTGGCGGAAGGAAGGAAGGAAGGAAGTGGCGGAAGGAAGTGGCGGAAGGAAGTGGCGGAAGGAAGGAAGTGGCGGAAGGAAGGAAGTGGCGGAAGGAAGGAAGTGGCGGAAGGAAGGAAGGAAGTGGCGGAAGGAAGTGGCGGAAGGAAGTGGCGGAAGGAAGTGGCGGAAGGAAGTGGCGGAAGGAAGTGGCGGAAGGAAGGAAGGAAGGAAGGAAGGAAGTGGCGGAAGGAAGTGGCGGAAGGAAGTGGCGGAAGGAAGGAAGTGGCGGAAGGAAGGAAGTGGCGGAAGGAAGGAAGTGGCGGAAGGAAGGGCGGAAGGAAGTGGCGGAAGGAAGTGGCGGAAGGAAGTGGCGGAAGAAGGAAGTGGCGGAAGGAAGGAAGTGGCGGAAGGAAGGAAGTGGCGGAAGGAAGGAAGTGGCGGAAGGAAGGAAGTGGCGGAAGGAAGTGGCGGAAGGAAGTGGCGGAAGGAAGTGGCGGAAGTGGCGAAGTGGCGGAAGTGGCGGAAGTGGCGGAAGTGGCGGAAGGAAGGAAGGAAGGAAGGAAGGAAGGAAGGAAGGAAGTGGCGGAAGGAAGTGGCGGAAGTGGCGGAAGGAAGTGGCGGAAGTGGCGGAAGTGGCGGAAGGAAGGAAGGGAGGGAGGGAGAAAGAGAGGGAGAAAGAGAGAGAGAAAGAGAGAGAGAAAGAGAGAGAGAAAGAGAGAGAGAAAGAAAGAGAGAAAGAGAGAAAGAGAGAAAGAGAGAAAGAGAGAAAGAGAGAGAAAGAGAGAAAGAGAGAGAAGAAAGAAAGAAAGAAAGAAAGAAAGAAAGAAAGAAAGAAAGAAAGAAAGAAAGAAAGAAAGAAAGAAAGAAAGAAAGAAAGAAAGAAAGAAAGAAAGAAAGAAAGAAAAGAAAGAAAGAAAGAAAGAAAGAAAGAAAAGAAAGAAAGAAAGAAAGAAAGAAAGAAAGAAAGAAAGAAAGAAAGAAAGAAAGAAAGAAAGAAAAGAAAGAAAGAAAGAAAGAAAGAAAGAAAGAAAGAAAGAAAGAAAGAAAGAAAGAAAGAAAGAAAGAAAGAAAGAAAGAAAGAAAGAAAGAAAGAAGAAGAAAGAAGGAAGGAAGGAAATTGGGTAAATTGCTGGTGAAGTGAGGTAATGTCCTCCTCAAACTAAATGCACAGATTATGTGACCTCTTTAAGTTCAGAAAACTATGAGCAATAGCTTCTGAGAGACATATTCAATATTACATTCCTCACAGTATTAATATTTAAGGGAGTGGTCCAGCTGTGTCTGAATTTACAATTAATTTATTAACTAGCTCTTTTATTCAGATGTTTTCTCCTCATCTCACCTCTCTCCCCAACTTCTTTTCTAGGTTGGTTACTTTAACATTGCTGAATTCAGCTGCGTGTTTTGTAGGTTTGACTTCATTATATTCCTTTGGACATATATAAAACCCATTCAGCTCTTTTGTCTGTAAGCAGCTCCATTGCTTCATGCAACACAATTCACCAACTCACTTCTAATACTCCTGATTGCAGTGCTCATCTAAACTAGTGGCACTGGCATCAAACAGTGGTCTCCAGTGTGTAGCATTGACACAATAGCTTCCCAGGGTTTTGAGAAAGCTGCTAATTTCACCTTTCAGCTGAGATAAAGCGCTTGCAAAACTGTAGCAGTCCAACAGTGTTCCACAACATTAAAGTTCCTAGGATTTCAGTTGAATAGACTTTCTCTGATTTATTTCTTTCTACAGCTCATTCCCATTTTTTGCGTATGATTGCTATTTACCGAGAAACAAACATTATTTATGCCTTACATTTTAAAAACCTTGAAAGGTAATAAATTCCCTGACTTCTTTCTAACTCTGGCTTCTAATGCATTTTTTGACTTTTCTTTCTTTCAAGTCTCACAGAAATAATTTCAAACAAGCCCAATTATGCTTTCTTCTAATGTCTTTATGTTTCACTTCAAGTGAAATAATGTAATGGTATGATGAAAATTAAAAATGTTTGAAGGAATAAAAATAGTGTTTTGCTATTGTTTTCACAGACTTATCATGCATAAGCCCACAAATATGTCTAAATAATATTTATAGTATAATGTTAAGCAGTTTGCAAAGCTTATTGAATTTTACCTTGCATTACCAGTTTGAATTTCTAAGAATTTGAATTTAGACAAGGAGGAGTTACAATCCTTTTAGAAATGTTTGGCTGAATTCATAAAGCATAGTGTAATGGGAGAATGAAAATGCCTGTGGTTAATCAGTATACTGATATCCAAGCTAAGGTTTTGTTTATATCCTTCTTTCAGACTGCTGAAAGATATGTTGAGTTAAGGGATGCTGATTATTCCCTCCAAAGCCAATTTGTCTGATCTGCTGTCTGGCATGGGTATCACAGCTATTCTTTACAACTATTATTATCATAGGATACAGATACTTTTTGCATAAACTGCATCATAAAATGAGTGATGCTGAGGCAATTCATAGAGTCCCTGTGAGTCCTTCACAAAGGTCATTATCACGGAGTTCTGCTAATAGGAAAACCCGAGTAAGACATTGCTTTATTTTTCATTTTGTTTTTCACTATCACTCCCCATTTCACTTGTGGCAATAAGTCTCCACTGTTTCATTTTCACCAAAAGTCACACTGTAACTTGCAACATTTTGTCCTGTAGTGTTGCAAAAGGGCTTCATCTGTGAGCTCTGAACTGCATTGTCCTGGACAAATACAGCTGGAGCCTGACTAGTTAAAGACCTTAAACCATAGGGTGAAGGACCTAGCATGGTATTCTATGCAGAGAAGAAACAACTTGACAAACTCTGTTTTCCCCAGGATCAGCTAGGAATGCGACAGTTTTGCTGATTTGTCGCATTTCCTATTTGCTCACAAGGGTGCTGGCTCCTCATACACAACGTGTCTCATTACGAGGATCCTTTCACACCCAGGTGGCAGATTGCTGTAGTGAGGTCTGTCACCTCTCTGTACTACGGTGGTTGGTCTCCCACGTTCAGTGGAGCAGGGCAGGGACAAGATTCACACCTACAGAAGAGGTTCCCGTGGGGTTTTCAGGGTTTTTTTTTCACACATTGTACTTTTTCTCTCCATTTAGATGTGGTGAAACAGATGTGGTGTGTCAGGTACTCCAATGGCCTTGAAGACAGAAGCCAATGGTCGTTTGCAAGCAAAGCCTGAGGTGATGAGGTAGGCCACCACAGAAGTCACTTACATCACCAAAGTTACTTCCACTCTTTCCTATACCTGAGGGGCAGCCGCTGTCTTGTGATGACCAGGTTCGGTTGAAGACTGAGAGATGTGTCTCAAAACACAGACAAAAAGCATTCCACAGGAGCTGTGACCTTCTGGGAGGTGAAACAGGCTCATGAAGATGGGTAGTCCTTGCTGACTCTTCTTTGGACTCCATCCCTTTGCAAGTAGTGGGACTAGCTCAGGGGTCACTTGAGGTCTTTCCCAGGCTCAGCCCTACGGCAGGGAGCAGCTGCTGGACCTGACCCACGAGCCTGCAGAGCCAGGGCTCTCTCTGGGGTGGTAGGAGATGAAGATTGTCGCTTCAAAGCCTGATGTGCCTCCCCAGGGAATAGCAAATGAGAGGAAGGGGAGGAGCTCAAGAAGTTCAAGACCTGAAACCTTCATCTGTACAAAGGATGAGGACTGCACTGAGTGAGCCTGTGAGGCCTTCCCAAATCTGAATTTAGGGACAACAGCACAATCGCTATTCCCCCATAAAAACCCCACCAGTCTCTACAGTGCAATGTGGTATTTTTATAGCTCCAGAGTGGGGGGATATACCCACCTAATAAAGCCATTTCCCTAAGTCAACACAGTAAAACATTGTTTATACATTATCAAGATCCAAAAAACTTGCTTGGTATTATTAGATAATAAGCTAATAATGAGCTAATAAATAATAAGAAGAAAATTAAGACTCCACCTACCTAGTAGCATTCCAGCTGCAACAAAGCTCCAGGGAAATAAGTCTCTATGAAAGATACTGTGGAAAATATGTTTATTACAATATTTTTGCATTTATTAAGAACAATACAAAAACCTCACTTAATATCAGTGATTTGAACCTTTATTTCTCTTTATAATAATTTCTTTAAAAAAATATGATCCAAAAGAAAGGTATTTTGATTATTTATTATTTATTCAATAAGTATGTGTATAATAAATTCAAGAAGGTGTTTACTAGATGATTAAGACTACTATTTATTACTTGCATTGCTTTAGCTTTTGGTACAATTATTATTTTCTGAACTGGAAATGACAAATGAGAAAATAATTCTCCTTCTAATTTCAACAGTCCCATCAGTTTTGTTAGTACAATTTCTTCTTTCCTTATATTGGAAAATAAAGAAAAGCCATATATATATATATATATATATATATACACACACACACATACATATATATATTTCCTCCATTGACTACAATATTCAATGTGATTTTCATGAAGTGGTGTAAACAATAAAATATTGTTGTTTACAAAAAAGAATATAAAATTAAATTTAAGAATCTTTGAAAACCGGATAGAGGTATTTAAAGCCAAATTCTATTTGGGACCATTTTTAGTTCTATGTAAGCATTATTGAAAGTTTTGTACTCATCCTGAGTCCAAAATGCCATGCAGAAATAAGTCATGTGGCAGCTTCAGTTACTGAGGTGATTCCTTCAAGAACACAAATCTTTTGTTTTAATGGGAGGTTTTTCTCTCAAATTATTGAAGTAGAAATTGAATCTGTTCCTTTAGACACCAAGTAAATTCTTTGATTTGTTAGTATGGAGTCAAATTCATAATTTCTTTGTGTGCAGAGTGTAACCAGTTTATCAAGAAGAGGTAGCATGATGGCAGCTTGAAATTTTACAGCAGTGAATGTTCAAATGTTAAACAATGAGGAGCAGACTGAATGTTGGCTTTGATGCCAATAATAATATATAAAGGAAAACAAATATAAAGCTTTAAAACCTTACAGATGTAAAAATATATGTATTTTGCCGTCAAAACCAATTGGCAAAGTAAAAAAAAAATAGAAAAATCTTCATACACACCCAAATGCATAAGCTTGCAAAGAGAACAAAGACTGCTATAAATATTCCAAGAAGCCAATAAAAAAAACTAGGAGTGGTTAGTTCTCCTGTGTAATGGGCTGCCATAAAAGCTTTTATTGTTAAAGGAGTTACTTTACTAAGAGCTGTATGAAGAAAACTGAATGAATGTGAAAAATTGCATGCAATAACCTGAACTGAAAGATGATTATCAGCCTCTGAGTTCTATGCTTTTGAGTGGGTGCTGCTGTTAGAAGATTGCGGTTGTGGTTAAAGAAAAGCTTGTTTTGTACTACTATCCCTCCTCCAGGTATACAGAGAGTCACTGTGTTCTTCTCCAGTGCCTTTGTCTGTCCATATTAAATGTCATTTTTTTAAATTGAAAGGCCTGATCCTGCAGTTTTTCTTTCAGGAGGCACTTCAGTGCACTGGAACATTTCCACCAGAATAAACTTTCGGATTTAAGGGTCTGATGGCCCAGTCCTGGACAGAGAAGCAACCACTACCCACTCTGCCAGCTGTGTTGCACTGAGCTGAAGAGAGTGTTAGCCTGCAGGCCAGAGTTTGTAAGTGAAGCTTGACCTAAACCCACAGAAATTCTCTCGCATGACTCAGATGAGTGCTGAATCCACTATTTCCCAGCAATAAAAACAGGTTTTCCTTCTGTGATTGTTGATCTTTTTTTTTTTTTCCCACTTAGTGAGGTATTTACAAGTACACCACATGCACACATTGGTAAAAAGCAAAACCCTTAAAAGCTGTTTCACTTACAGCTGCAAAGGAAGGAAGTAAAAGCCATAGTTATTTCTATACTTCACTATATGGGAGGTTCTGAGTGCTGTGCTAATTAGGACCTTATCAGTGGCTAAATGAATAGGCAGGTATCCTGTGCATTCCATGCCACTTCAAAGGCCACTCCAAACGGAACATTTACAACGTCAGGCTTTTAGATATTGCCACTTTACAGAATATCTTTCTGCCTTTGATTTTTCAGCAATTTTTTCCCCCACCACTTATCAAACACAAAAAGAGCAGGGGATGGCTGCAAATCAGAAATCCACTAGATACATCTGCTTAGAATTTCCATGGAAAATGCTAAGACACTGTGCTTGAGGCCTCTCAATGTTCCACGTGCATTCATAATTCCTTATCGTCTTTCTGACTTTTGCAGAGATCAGGTAAAAGAGAAAAACACTAACATCAGTGTTTGCTACTTCTCTTTCTGTTCTATTTCTAAGGACTAAAGTAGTCTGAAAGGAAAATTGAAAGGAAGATATTCTTTGATCTTGTGCAAAATCATCACAATGAGAAATTGAAAGCACAGGAGTTGAATGTGTTTCCATAAATGAGAACCAGATTGTCCTAGATTGGCTCAAATTGCCTTCTTTTTCTACAAATCTCTGAGAATTGGTATGCTGTGTTAATATAATTTTAAGTAATATTGATATTTATATCCTTAATTTATCCTAATAGAAATACCATTCAAAATCTCTGAAGCACTAACTCATTTTCAGTGTTACCAGACCACATATAAAGTTTAGCTAATTCTCCATGCCAGACACTATTCTTTATACAAATAAGTTTTTCCCTGCATTGGCCATTAGGCTAATGGCCTCAGAGTTTAACAAATAAATGCTGCTGCCAGTGTACATTGAACACAGGAGAGAAAGTGCTGTGCCACAGCAGAAGCCTATTCCAGTGATGTGAGGCTCTTCTGAAGAGCATCTAGCATGTAATCATCTCTCCCAAGAAAACATCTCTTGGACTGCATAAATGCCCCTTGGGGAGAGAGAAGGTTGGTTTCAGACCACTTGATTCCCTAGATATAATTTCTGCTAAACAGCCATAAATTGTATAAACTAGACTCCCCAAAAGAAAACATTTCCAACACAATCCTTACTTCTCTTTATCTATGTCTGCTTCCAGAGGCAGTTCAGTGGGTCTAATAATGTACTCCAGGCTATTTTAACAACTTCAAAATGGCGCAGCTAAGTTGGCTCTTTATTATTATCAGGTAGTGTATGTGATTTGTACCTAGGAAACTGAGGATACTGCATGTCTGGTCTGTCTTCTGCTTACAAATCTCACTGGCTCTCACCAGTAGAACAGGCTGCACATGTCCTATTTAAATGGGCCATTTTTGCTACTTAGCATCTGGAACTTTTCTGAGCCCACATTTCCAAGAGGGAATAGTGGGTACCTAACAGAGAGCATTTGGCCAGGAGTATTAGACGGAGCCGAATTTGTCACTTCTAGCTGGTGTGTCCCAGATAGAGGCCACCTTCCACAGGGAAATCAACCACATTTGCCTCCAGCCCTGGCCATTCAGACAGTTGGTATAACATTAGGCTGGAAACAGAATACTAGAGGGATAATAGGATATAATAAGATATATATTCTCAGCAAAACTTGTGACTGGTGGTGGTGTGGCTGGAAACTAAAAGCACTCCTGGGTATGTGGGATGGATATCATAGTTTGGCATATCTCTGCATCCCATCTGCCTGCTGCAGATCCAACCTAAGCTGCTTTCTAGTGCTTGCACAATACGACTCCTACAAACCCCAGTTAACCTTAGTAAACACATCACTTGTTTGCAGAATTTCAAGGTGATATGTTCTGCTTCTCTCACTGTCATTTGTCTGGCTGAGACAATAGGTTGCTGAAGACCAGCCTCAAAAACCTGGGTGTATTCCAGCAGGAGGAAGTCTTCTGAACATCACACTGAGCTGGATAAAGCAGAAGGCTCCTCCAAGCTTGCAGGCAGAGGAGCAGCTGCATGGCAATGATTTCACAGCTTTCTCAGGCTTTGAAATTCCCTGCAGTGTACTTAGAAACTTGTTGGGTATCTTAAACCACAATTTTGCTAAAAGTAGCAGCGCACATGGGTCCACCCATAATACTAGCAATAGTATGGATATGCTTGAGAAGTATCAGCACCTCAAGCACTGCAGAACCATGAAATTTTGTTTCCCAAAATTGTAAGGTATCTTCTCATCTTCCCACTCCTGAGCATTGCCTTACTGCTCAGCGGTGTGTTCCTTAAGCTGCTTGTAATGCAACAATGTTAAGAAAAGAGGTGAACCCTTGACATTCCTCAAAAAATCAAGTGTATTCTCAAAAGTTCTCATAATAAAAAATTACTTACTGATTTAGAGAATTGTTATGGCTAAACAAAAGGAAATACCTAAAAGGCAAGTGCTGTAACATCATAAACTTCCATTGCAATTAATGAAAGTTTTGTTTGAGAAATGACTTAATATTGGATCTCCAAAGACATAATTAAGGAACAAAGGCATTATAATGTTGGGTGACATGGTCACTTGTTTAAGCAACAATGCAATATTTTGTTTATAATGAGAGTTTATTGAGTTTTGTTGCCTTAAGTTTTCAGCTTCTACTTCTGTTTTTTAGAAGACAATGGGAATGGCTTAAAATAATAAGAAAGCTGCTAAAATTGCTACGGCTGCTGTGGTATTACAAAGACACATGTTGGCTCCCTGTGTGTAGTGTATAATATACATTTAACCTGTCACCAAACACAGAGAATTTTATAGGTAAAATGCAAAGGGATGCATTTAGTAGCTATCAAATGAACATTTTTTTGTTGTACTTGAAAGTAGCTACTTAACTTAAAGTACTAATTTATTAAATTATAAATTAATGTATGCTGCATCAAAAATGCTTGCAATTCCCTTCTGTTATTGCATGAATCATTCTAATGCAAAGTTACAGGTTTCTGGAACATAATGAAATTCAAACTTGCATTCTTAGTGCAGTTGCCATGGCCAATTCAGCTGAAAATGAGAATTATAGTGAGAGCATTTCCTGGTCTTTGACCCCTCTTATAGGGTTTTTAAAAGCAGGTTTTGTGGAGCATTAACCTCATTCCCAAGCAATTAATTTCTCTGAGTAATATGAGAGGTGTTAAAGCACTTCAATAAAAGGAAAAGTATTTAAACATCTTTTATTCTATGTTTCAAAAGACTGGACATTTAACTTCAAGGATTTCTGGCTGTGTAATGTGAAAGACTGACAATAGAACCAACCAAAATAAAGTATAGTCTCTAGTATATATACATAATGCCTCGTGACAGCTAGGCAGTAAGGGACAGCCATATTTGACAAGTTGTAGTTACATATATACTCTGCATTTGTTTCTGTTTTACTGTAACTGCACACAGAAAGAAAGAGGTGAAGGGGAGAAAAGAAAAAAAGCTCAGACCCTGGACAATGAAAGGAAATTTCATGGGACTTGATGGTATTCCATGAACCTAAGAGGTCATCATATGTATTCAATAAAGCCACTGAATGGTCCTGAGATAAACTGAAATGCTTTGAATGTGTAAAAAGTCTGTAGTGTAATTTCTTTTTCTTTTGGATCCTTTGTAACTTTCACTAAATTATGCCCATGAATTCTTGTAAAAGCAAACTCTGCTGAGGTAAATGAGAGTTATTTTATATGTATATATTTCAGAAATCAGTTTTATCCTCTTCAGCACAAAGAACAAGTGCGCATGAATAACGAACCCAAAATTAAATAGTAAAGATTGGATTCTAAGTATGAAATATTAGATACTGCATAATGAGCCTGCTCAGTTCCAACATTTTAGCTGCTTTATGACAGAGGCAAGAATGAGTCATTGCAAATACCATGTTATTAATGAAATGGACTAAATTGCCTATTACAAAGTTAGATCATATCCAGTTTTTGTCCCTATAAACCATATTGGAATTCTGCAGCTTTTGTTTTATTATTTCTCAGCTTTGACAAACAAGCACCAACTTATCACTCAGGTGGCTTGTCATAGCCTGCACTTTTCAGACAGTATTAGAAAACACAATGAACTTTCTGTGAAAAGTACTAAAGTAACTTGAAAAAATGATTTGAAGAAATGAACATCTATAACAAGCATTATTTCATTATTCTGAAAAAGAACTATGACATTGTCATGTAAAAAATTATGCTGATGGAGGGGAAACTTAACAAAGCAAATACTTATTTTCAAGTCAAACTGCAAAAATGTGAGAAGTCACCTAATGTGTGAGCACCTTAATCTGTGGGTTTGCAGGCTTTTGAGGCAAAACAGTGGCAGAATGTTGTTATATTATAGGGCTTATCTTGTCAGGTACTGTTATGTGTGCATAAAATTATGTATGTGATGGGAATTAATGGAATTTCTCAAAAGGAAACCAATTGTGTCTCATTGCATGCTTGAGATTGGCCCAGTATTTGGGAAGTATATCTCAGCAGGTTTTTCTGCCTTTTGGCTTATTGGTAAATATCCACAAACCCATGAGCTTGAATATAACAATCCGTTAATTGCAATGCAAAAGAGAAATAAATATGCAGCTCTCAACACTATGCCTGGGGGCAGAGAAGGCGTTATGGAAGGGTGCACCTCATGGAAGTGGTGAAGTTGCAGCTGCAGACCCAGCTGGAGGTGCTTTCTTTGGGGAAAGCCAGACAAATTCATGGAATCATCTCCTCCAAAGGCTAGTAACAGTGGGGCTGTGTGCACCTCAGTAGATATCTCCTGCTGAAGAGCAAGGCTTGGTCACTTAGTGAAATGACTGTAGAATGTATCTTTGCAATAACAACGCTTTTATACATACAGAGGAGCCAATCCCAAATGCTGCTGTAATTGAAGATCCAAAGTGTGTTAACTCCTCTAGACTGAAGAACCAAAACTGAAAATCTCCTCAGCTGAATCCAACCCGAACATGAACATCTGTGATTTGCACAAGACGGATCTGAGCCTTTCTACTCCCTATGTTGTGCAGTGCACTCAGGTGCATCTATCATAAGTGTTGCTTCTCCTTACTGCAGGTTGTTGGACTCCTGGATGCTAAGAATTTTAAACTTTCTGTGCTTAAAGGCACAGACCCACAAGAGAACACTGCATTTGACCTGAGGCTGTGGACCAGGCTTCCAAAATTAATTGATAGTATTGAGGTTATGGGTGTGTAGTTGGTTAGAAGTGTGTAATATCCCAGGGTGGAAAACTTAAAGTTTAGGATTCTTGAATATAGACATAAATATGAAACGAAATGGAGGGTTTATGGCAGAGGCAGGTTGTTCTTCCTTACCTTCTTCCTTCTTCTTCATGGGTTTGTGTGATGTTTTGTAATTGGACAGAAAAGTCCACATTGTGGGCTTTGAGGGATCAGATATTGGTTTAAAAGGGAAAATAATCTAGGTGTCCTTTTTTAATTGGATAGTTTAGTCTTAAAAGACCTTGTAACAAGAGATAGTTAGCCATTTTGTGTCTTGCTAATGAAAGGCTGCTGAACTCATAGTTGTGAGGCTGTTTCACTGATAAGAAATAATAAACACCTGAGTCTGAACATGAAATACTGTCTCAAGGGCCTTCCGCGAGAAACTGATAGAGGTGAAAGAAAAATTGAAAAAAGATACTGGAAATATGAAAAATAGAATTGCTATGTAAATACATTATTGCTTTTCTTATGCTACTGGAGAATAAAACCCCATCAGTTGGGGAACTGGTTTACAACAGAATGACAACTACTCAATACCGTGTATTTTTTGAGATGCAAATCTCTTTTGGAAAAGAAGAGAATGCAACTTAATTGACACTTTTGCAAGCAATGGTTGCTTCCTTTTCAAGTGTTCACCTTGCTGAGGAAAAAATTGAAATGCAGCCCAAGATGTAAAATATTGATGTTGCATTATTCAAAAGAGAAAGCTTTGGTATGCGTCTCTTTTGTTTAATCATGCTAAAAGCAGAAGTGCACAGGGCATAAATGACAGAACAATAGGGCTCTTATGTATTTAAATGACATCAGACTCACAATGTAGAGCAGAAAATAAAACGCCTCTAAACCTAACATTTCCTAAAAATCACAGACACACAGAGAGATTAGGATTTATTAACAGGATCCTGTTGTGGGGGTTTTTTATTAATGGTAGTCTTTTTGAGAATGATGTTATGCTTAAATATGCTAATGTATACAGGATAAATAATGATCTATATGTTAAGACCATAAGCTTAAAAGTTAGACAGTTCCCATGGAATCCTTTTTTTGGATAATTTTAATATCTCTGTTAAAAAACCCAATCATTATTTACATGATCATACACTGTATCTGTCACCAACCTTCTGCCTCTTTCAAGACTCAGGCTGGACAATGCTCACTTAACAAAACACTATTCAGCACTACATTTCATCTCTATTCAGCATTAAATTTCATCTCTATTCAGCATGTGGCCTTATGACATGTTTATTGTATTCCTTGTTCTGAATGCCAAACTGTTAATACTCTCTTGTTTTTCTCCCTTTGTTGTACTCCTCACTGCAATATTTGACCGCATCACAAGCAATATTGAATTTATCTCAGAGCTCCTGTGAGGCAAATTAACTTTTTTCTGTGTTACAAATGAGAAATAGGTACTTATGCAGGATAAGGCTCTGATACTGAGCCCAAACTAAGATCCCCATAGTTCTGATTTTTCACAAATGTTGTCTTTATAATTTTGGAAAAGTCTGCATTATTTAAGTGCATGTATTTCCTAACACATCAATATTTGGGTATTGCCAACACTTTCTGAAATTGATGTTAAAGTCCTATTCCCACTGTTTACAAATAAAACTAATTAGTATTACACTTAACCACAAGACAAAAATTTTTCACTGCTAGTATGGTTGAACACTGAAACAGGTTTCCCAAAGAGGTTTTGCATTTTTAATCCTCCAAATGTGATATCCAAAACCCAAATTATCAAGATCCTGGGTAATGTTCTTTGGCTGACCCTACTCGGAGCAGGGGATTGGACTAGACAATCCCCAGAGCTGCTGTCCAGCCTCATCTACTCTGTGATTTTGGGCTTCTGTGAGATTTTATTTAGGTCAGCTGAAAACATTTATAAGAAAGGAGATAGAAAATACAGATCATATTTATGCTTATCTCAAATTCATGAAAATCTTACACTGGAGTTGTTTTCATTTAGTCTGATGTTTCAGTTCAATCAAGATAATGTCAGCATAAATTTAAATTAATGAAAAAATATATAGACGTGTTTAATCAAACTTGATTAACAGTCCATATCTATTTTTCTTAGATTTAGTACAAATGTTGTGATATGAATCTAAATATTTTCATATTTTAAAAGGTACCTTCAATGAAGGAGAGATGACTCATTTAAGATCATGAAATTTAGCAGCTTAAAAATAAAATTATAATCAGTTGCAGCGCAAATTAAAGATGATTTATGGAAACAGCATGAATTGCACGCTTTAATCTAGGGAAGCAGGTTATTAGAATTTGGAAAACCTAACTATCTATGTTCAAATTACTTCTTTTTGTAACATAGGAGAGTGAAAAATGCAAACTACTTATAATACAATATATCTTACAGTAAGTATACATTGGAGCATAATGCACAAGAATTGAAGGTTCTGTAGTTCGAGGCAGACATCTGAATGAACAGGTAGGGCACAGAAGGACTTGCCTATCCTCTCCCTGTCCAGGTGATGGCAGAGATCCCGTAGGACCCACATGGGAGCTGCACCACCTCCCACCCACTGAGGGGCAGAGGAGCATCTCACAGCGCTGGAGCACAGAACAAAAAGCACCTTCCTGCTCAGTGTTTCCTGCTGGGATTGGGGCTCCATGAAAGGGGCTGCGGGCTCTACACACTGAGACTGGAACTCTGTTCCCATGATGGGCTGTGGAGCTAGAGTCCCAGCTGGGCATTGCAGTTGGAGGACAGGACTATCAGGGAAGCTGAAGGTTCCTCAGCAGCTTCATCTCTCTGGCTAACGCCCAGTAAAACACCCCCTACTATACTACGCAGTTACACATATAATGTACCCACTATGCTGTCCCAGAAAAGAGCTCTCTAAAAGCTTTTGGCCAGTAACCTGGTAGATCCATAAGCTCTTGCACTGAGGTGTGTTATCACTCTTAAGATCTTGTATGGATTCCTTCAGTGTTGCTCAATGGGAACAGTTTTAGAAACCAAAGCTTGAAAATGCTGTCTTAAGCCCTGAATATTGACGTGATGCTTTTATCATGAAGAGAGGCCAAATGAAACCAAGCACTGTCTGCACAAGACAGGGATGACTATAAAATTCTCTTTGCCCACAAGAGGGTGCATCCCATACTGTGACAATTTTAGGTCAGGATAAAAATTCAGTTTAAAAGGTCAATAAATGTGGTGCAAAACTGGTCACACTTTAGGTGCTTCCTCTTACACTGAACTAGATAAAAGGAAAAAAATCATTGTGTGGAGTTTCTAGAGACAAGAAAAGACAGGAAGATATAAAAACCACTGAACTCAACAAAATTAAACTCATATAGACTAAAATTGGATCAGAATGAAGAGAATAAAACAGAACATCATCATCATCATACTTTTTACAGGTCAGGACCCTATTATGCCTACTGGTGTCCATCCACAAGCACATATATCACTGAGTATTTGCCTTAATTATGTAATCTAGTGAAAATATCTTTAGAATTTATTTTTAAATATAAAAATTAATTTTGGGAACTTAACTCCAGGATTACTAATTACTTGGTAGACAATTGGAAAAAATAAATAAGCCTGAATTTAAAACCACTGTATTTCACTCTTGGTAAAATCCAAGAGTTTTGTTACCTCTACATAGTGCTGTCTAGCTCTACACATCTGCACATCCTTATATATACATACCTTTGATCACACAAATGCACTTCTAAGGTGAAGAAAAAATGTAAATAAAAATGAGGAATTGTTGCACCACCTTTTTTTTTTTTTTCCTAGATTAGCCAAATGTTTATTTCTATACCTCTGTGTCTCCCAAGGAATTAATTTCCACAAGTTCCCACCCTTAGTGCTTTAACTCCATTGGCTATGGAAGCAATTTCAGAGATCTTTTAATCATCTCTAGACTCCATGTGCAAGACAGCAACATCCCAGGGTTTTAGACTTTGGACTAGTACTACCTTATGACACATAGCAGTTAAAGAAAAGGATTTCCAAAAGACATGGTTGCTTTTAGGATTATGGTTTCCCTATCTTTTCTTGAGCCCATCTAACAGCTATCCTGCAAAATAAGTGGGCATACAGCTCTGGAGAAACACAGCTGAAAAGCAAGTGGAATTAATCAAGTGCTCCTCAGTATCTGAAAACACACGGCTAGATGTGAAGGGAAGGAGAAAAACATCATAGTCTTTCTCTGTGTGAATGCCTTCAGTAAATGTTGTTAGTTTTAGTGGAGTCACACTGTTACCTGAATATCTTCACATCTTCAGCTTTCTTACAGTGTCTATTGGACTGATATAATAAACCAGATGTGCAGCAATGAAAGAACATGGGTCTTGAAAGAGCAACATCTCACTTATCACCTTCGATGGAAGAGGTTGTTACGGAGGATTTGTGGCCTTCCAATACACATGGGAAAATAGAAATGACAGACTGTAATTAAAGACTGCTTTAGTGCATGTGAAAAAGCAGACAACATGAAAATTTGAGGAGTGAATTGAATTCTCCCATTCCCAACCATTAAAGTGTTTGGCTTTGTAATTTCAATATTTTAACATAATTTTTGTTATGTTGTGTATATCTGTAGGACCCCACTTTTTAGTTTACACCTCCTGAGGGACTGAATGCTTCAGAGTTAATGAACTTTCTCATCAGTTGGCCATTAGCTTGAACTGAAGCCAACTCATCAGGATGAAAAGCATCTTGCATCTAATGGATGTTTGGGGTTCTGTATAGAATGAGTTTGGCAGGTCTCTTTCTCTAGCTGCCACAACACAAACATGCCATAATGCTCTGCACTAATTGGCAGATTCAGTGAAGAGGCCAAATGTTGGCTGATCTATTGAGTCTGATCTACCCTTTTTGCCCCTGGAGGAAATCTTCCACCTCAGGTATGCTGTCATGGTTTGTTAGTGTTTGTTAAGCTTACCAGACTGCCTTTTTACCAAATCCAGAGGATATCCGTCATGAAGGATGTCTGGTGAGGTCTCTCATTATTACTAAAACCACACAACTATTTAAAGTTGCCGTGAATACATTTTTTGCACATAGGCAAACATTTCATTAGCTCAACTGAATAAAATGTCACCTACTGCTATACAAAGCTTGGCAGCTACATAAGTTTGCAAAACTCCTACTTGCTTCAAAGAGAGTTTATCAGTTTATGAATGTCTAAGTTTATGTCCCATTCTTGTATCAACAAGTGTTTGTATTTACCCAAAGTTCTCTTATATTGTAATCCTTCAGCCTTTCATTTGTACATTCCAGGATATGTGTACATATTTTGTATTTTATATATATATAGGTATGTAATATCAGTACATTCAATACTTCTTGGAGGAAAAAAACAAAAGTCTGTCTCTGCACATATTAATTGGAAATTCTTGGTATGTCAGTGAATGAACAGCTAAAAAGCATATTTTTTAAAATAATCTTTTTGATTTTTGATGATCCTTTTAAACTTTTTTTTTCCTCCATTAATATCACAAAGTAACTGAAACAACCAGAGGGAAAGATGCCAGACTAACATGGAAGAGAGACATCAGAGGTGCTGTTTAAGCCATGCCTACCAGCCTCTTCTGCCTTTTCCAGGGAAGATTTCAGGAAGAGATTTACCACCAGAAATCAGTCATGTTGCCAGTGAAGCACAGAGAGCTTTAGATGCACATGTTGTCTGATGTATCCTGCTTTTGGATATCTCCCCCAAGTTGGGATACTCCATGGACAATTCTGTGGTGCACTCTGCTGCAAGGTACCTGTTCTTCCCAAGCAGCTTTTATGTTTTATGAGTCAGGCAGCAAAACAAGATTCTGTTTGGAGCAGATTTCTGTTTGCTCCAGCTATTTCCAAAATAGAAATCTGCAGGTGAACTGTGCCAGCTTTGAAGGCTGGGTATTATATTTGCTTTGCTTTGTGGAACCTTCTCCCTCTTACAACCACAGCAGTCGGCCTCCATCCTCCTCTACTCCCTCCACTCATTCTTTCTCAGTGTTTGACTGTGCTTTGGGCACTTTACCCATGTGCTCTCTCCCTTTTATTCTCCTTCTGCTTTTATTTCTGGTAATGCAAGAAGATATTTGGTTTGTATTCATGACTTTATGTATAAAGCGCTAAATGGTAACATCTCTATCATTTTTGCCAATACAAATTATAACTTTTCTCCTGCCCTCTTATGGGGCAGGAATTGCTTCTTTAACCACTACTTTTTTTTAAGTTACAGATTCTTTTTTCTCCCTCAGTATTGATTTCAACTCAGTAGACCTACCCATTACCGCTCAAAAAATTTCATAATTATTTCAAGTTTATTTAGCCCATTTGACAGGAAAAGGTTTAGTGGTGTACTAGGGAGAGTAGGACATAACACCATACATAATTGAAATATGTTAGAAATGTATATTAAAAAATCTAAAAATGCATGATTGTACTTGCTAAACACATAATTCCAGTTTTAGAACAATTAATTAATACTAACCATTAAATATTACTAATATTACTTTAAAATATTTTTCAATTATGGATTTATTTTTTTATGGAATTATAGCATAACCTGACTTGAAAGGGACGAACAAGTCATGGAAGACCAGCTCCTGGCCCTGCACAGGACATGCCAAGAATCACACCATGTGCCTAAAAGTGTTGTCCAAACACTTCTTGAGCTCTGTCAGGTTGGTGCTGTGACCACCTCCCTGGGGAACCTGTTCCAGTGCTCAGCCTCCCTCTGGGTGATGAACATTTTTCCGATCACCAAACTAAATCTTCCCTGAGGTTCTGCCTCTAGGTTGGGATGTGTATCATTTATCAAATAGGCAATGAATTAAATAGAAGAGGGGACTGTAAAACTGACATGTTTATATTAACAACTGTGTCTGCAATGAAAAAAAAAGTAAACCTTTCAAACCTAAATATCAATTGTTTTCAAATGTTAATGAATGAAATCAACATTCTACACTGCATTTCCACCAATGCTGTAATTTCAGGTTTTTTAAGTAACCAGGAGTAGTTTTTTCACTTACACAGCTGTGGCACCAGTTCTGATGTTTCTTTTCTTTCAAATCCTCTTGGAATGTGTCAAATTTGGGGGAGGACTATACTGACAGAGCTGTTTCAGGACCTCTTCTAGCTCCTATACTTTTACAGTTGTCAAGGTGTTCCCAACAAACATCAAACTCTTTGTCAGACTGCTGTTCATCAAAAATTCAAGAAAAACGAAGGGTCAACCTATAACACAACCTACAACAAGTCCATAAGGTCAAAGCTCTCATGTTAGTAGCAGATGGAAAGGGACTTTCATGGTTGTCGTTGGCATCTGACGCTTTGAGCTTTTAACATTTTTTCAATAACATGCTTCAAGAGTTACTTCCACAAAGACCCCACTTTTAATCAACCACTGGTAAGAGCAGAGCTTAGATCTTCAGCGAAGGCACTTGTCAGCAAACTGCATAAGGGAACAGCTTTAATTACTTCAACTCTGTCCCAGTAGAACTCTTCTACTGCAGAACTTATTGCAGACAATGCTGCTTCTTTGAAGTATTTTTGTAAAACTGGAGGATGGTGAGGGTTTTTCTATTTTCAGCCCTCCTCACAGGTTACCTTTTTTCCATGTAGTTCAGTGAAATTTACTGAGCCATAATCGTCTCTGTTTTCAGTGTATGGCTTGGAAGGGGAAAGAGAGGACTAAAAAATAAAAAAAAAAAAATAAATAAAATGAGAAAGAACACTTGAAAGTGCAGGAACTTTGATGAAATGAAGATTCAAAATTTGTCAGAGGATGTGGGATCAGCTTGAGTTATAAAGTCACACATAAATCCTAGCCAATGAGAGACACTGTCATTTGCTTCCTGACTCAGGGTCAGGAGCTGCTCATCTTGTAAGAAGTTTTCAAAAAGATTCTAATATGTACAATTCAAATAAGAATGTTGCCCTTTTTATTTACATTTCTATTGATATTTAAGTTGTATTTATACAGACATTTTAGATGCTTACTCTTGATTACCTAAAATAGAGAGGCCTAGAAATTGCATATAATAGGCAAGTATGTCTCAAACACGTCATAAGGCTATTTTTAGTTTCACATGAAGCTATCCATCTACAAAGGCAGATATTAAATGATTGAACAGTGATCTCTATAACAATTTCTACTATTCTTCCATAGGTATAATTAACTTTCCTTTTGTATTTTTAGTATTCTATGTGTAAATGAGTGCAATATCACGGGAATGCAACAATTGTTATCTGCAAGTAATTAAAGGGGGCTTCAGTGGCTAATGCTTTATTTTCAGGATACTGTAGGATATCCCAAATCCTGTATCCACAAAATGGTGCATACTTTTAAAGTGGGATCACAAAGTGAGTTAATAATTCATATTTTACAATATTTACTGCATAAAAGGGGTCATGCTACACTTTTCCCATTCACAAGCTCTGGACCCAGACTTTCCAACCCTTTATTTATCAAAAATGAAATATTATGCTAACCATGACCTTTTAACAACAGCCTATTCACAGTGGCCAAAGGTTTTTATTGCTGACCTATTAACCTATTATAAAACAATAATTTCCCTGGGTAGCCTTTTTTT
The DNA here is from genome assembly GCF_027887145.1 of Ammospiza caudacuta. Classification (NCBI taxonomy): domain Eukaryota; kingdom Metazoa; phylum Chordata; class Aves; order Passeriformes; family Passerellidae; genus Ammospiza; species Ammospiza caudacuta. The sequence continues at coordinate 32,027,188 of NC_080593.1, read as the reverse complement.
TTTTTTAAGGAGAAGCAAAATAAAACCACAAAGATTAAAAGAATAAGGATTAAAAGTCCCCGAAACATTCACCAAACACAGAATTTCTTCTTGTTTCCTCTGCCAGAACACACCAAGCAAATACTATAATTTATAGCTTACCCCCCTTATGAATCATGAATCCACACAGGGAAAAAAAAAAATCTATTCTGTACATACCTCTCTTCTAGTAATTTTAAGTTTTCCCATGTCCATTAGGCCCTTACAACCTAATCTTGCTCTGCCAATTGCTCCCATGGTGAGATCATTAAGTAAATTATTTAAAGATCAAACAGCCTGCAGTGACAATGGAGTTCCATGTAAGGTAAATGCTTCAAAGCCCCCCCCTCCCTTCTCAAATTATAGCTCTACAGGCTATTCATCACCTCTGGATGGGGCATGCCCCACCATTACTTGGCTTTTTGCTGCAGGCTAAGGTAGCACCACTAATTGGCCTTTGTAACAAAACTGACCTGTGGACAGGATAAAACTTGTTTGGAGCTTTAGAGACAACAATTATTCAAGGTTAAAAACACATCAATGCCAGAGCTACGTCACTATAATAAGGGTGAATGAATTTCTTCCTCTTGGGTCTTAATGTGAAAGAATGCGTTCATGTTGTGCCCATGCCAAACAAAAGCTCCTTCAGGTAGTTGAACTGGTCCACTTTTCTTTCTTTCCCCCACCCCTTCTTTTTTAGCTCAAGGACAAGTAGGTCTATCATTTTCTTTATTTCTTCAGAGCCCCTCACAGTGAGGGCCCTTTGATCTCCGAGAATAATGGTAGATGGAACAATTTAACTGCTTCATACAGGTGCAGGAGTTTGTTTGACAGGTTGTGGCTTTTATTTCTAGCACATTAGCTGCATGCATACAAATGGGGTCTTGACAGACTCAAGCAGGTAGCTCAGAATTTTTAATTTTTTTTCTTTTTTTTAAAAGAAGCCTCAACAAAGCCTGACCACACCTGCAATGATGGCACAATTTGAAATGGCGCAAAAATTAAAGACAGGTAAGGCCAATGGCTTCCCTGCTGTGAATGAATTTTTACAACGAGTGAAAACAGCAGGTAGGATGAAAAGCAGCACACATCAAGTAAACAACAAGGGATCCTGTCACTTGTCTCTCAAATTAGAGAGATCCTATTTGATCTGAGTTATTTTAAAATAAATAGTGCTACTAGACAAGATTTTATGTTGTGTTGCCTATAGCAGGATAGAATGCAGGCTAGAAGCAAAGTGAGGGAAAACATTTTCAAATTGCATTTACTCAGACCAGCACTTTTTTCCCAAAGAAAGGTTATCTGTATGAATTTTCTTGAATTTACAGTTACATGTGATTATGACTAGTAAAATGAAAATCTGCCCTTAGAAGCCTTGTGAAATGCGGGTTTCTTCACTCTTTTTTAGGTTTTTCACTTAAAGTGTCATTGAAATGGCTTGCATAAGGGGATGCTATTCAACAGTGTACCAGCTAATAATAAGTCTGCTAAAGATTGGCTCTGCAGACTGCTACCGCTTATGGAAGAAACATACACATTTTTTGTTTATTTGTCTCCACTCTCCTGTTTTGAACTTGCTTTTTTATCAGTGCATTGCAGTTTTTCAAAGAGTATCTTGCCCTCAAAGTCATGAATTCAAGAAAAATAAGGTGTGGGACATTGTGCCAACATAAACAATTTTTTTTTAAATTTTATAACAAATGCAGTTATGCTAGAGGCAAGATATTTTGTATTGGTTTGGTTTATTTGACACTTGGGAGTATTTATTCCAGACTAACAGTTTTTTATGGCAATGTAAGTGCTTTAGCTTTAGCACTTAATATGTAACACTATAAGTGTGACACTGTGCTTAAACTTTTAAACCTCGAGGTTACATTGACATCACATTACATTGACATGGCTGTGATGGAGGTAAGAGGGGGTCAGAGCTGAGAAAAACCCTCTGTAGTCCTTTCCAGTCTGAAATGGTGCATTCTTTGTGGGTGTTTTGTCACTGCATCAGGTTGGTGATGTGCTGCTTCATAGTTGACGTGCTACTGTAGGACACATGGCCCATTTATCACCTGTGTGGTAACTAGAGTAGCTATTAAACAGATCTGGTGAAAATTACACCTCTGTTTTCTGGGCAATATAATGTTCTCAGAGAGGCAACAGAAGCACAAGATTGCATTTAGGAATAAATACTTAGGATAACTATTAGTCAGTTTAACTGTTTTAAACTTGTGCATAGTGAGTCATGTTCAAACGTAATTAAAATATGTGGTGATTCTTCAGGTAAACTGGTATTTTACTCCACATAAATGACCACTTCCAAGAGAGAGCTTGAGCCACACCTAAATGCTTCAGAGGAAAAATCCTAAAGTGAAGGTGGAGGTCCTAGAGTGAATTTTTTTGCTGATAGAGCCCAGAATACTGAAATTCTGAATAGGATGAAAACCACAATTTTCTGCTGGCACAATATAAGGCAGTGTAATTATCCTGGGAAGATTTCTGCTTTTGGCACATCTCTAGAGGATTTTTATAATCAGCTGATGGGAGAGGTAGTTTAACTCCACTGTTTTGTTCATTTTTGCATATTGCAGTTCCTGGGTGGGGGGCTCCACATTGCTTCAGTGCTGCAGGTCTCGTGTAGATCAATAACCACCTGCAGAATTACATCTGCTGACGGTCTTCCAAGGAGTTCTGCTGCTCTCAGGCTGGATTGCAAATAGCTGCTCTAGATTGTGCTGACGCAGAGCCTGCTGGGGTCGCTTCAGCAGGGAAGATGGCACTCTGTAGCAGGGCAGAAGGAAAATGTCCTGCCCGGCAGAGCAGAGATCACTGGACACCTTGCAGCTTCCGTGTCACTGTGGGAAATGCTCAAAGCCTGAGACAGTGCAAGGGCTCCCTGAGGCCAGACCGCAGGCTCTGCCGAGGGTCTCACCATGAGATCAGTATCTGCAAACCAACTCAATTCCATATTAAATTCCTTCTTCTCCACCCTCCACCAGCTGTCCTAGGATGCTGACAAACAGGTGCTTCTTGTCCTAGAACAAACAGCCTCCTTCTTTGTTTGTTTGCCTGTTAATTAAAAAGCAAATTCTCATTTGGATAAAGCCGAACATCAGGATGTGGGAAAGACTGGCTCAGACACAGCAATGAGTCCTGTCGGCAGTCTGCTGCTCTAGCTCCCATACCCAGAGTCCAAGAATAAATGTGAGGTGTTCCAGCTGCCAAAACAGTTTCTGTAAAAAAAAAAGGAAAATGTGAAATGCATTAATGATCTGATATTTCAGAATAGCTAATGAGAAAAAAACTGAAGACTTACCCTGTTCTTCCTATTTTGCCTTTTCTATTTTAACACTGGGAATAAAATATGCTGCAGCAGATTGTATTTCTGTTAAAGCTCTAACAGCTTTATGACAGTACTAAGTGTAGCAAACATGGAAATTAGTGTAAGAATCTTTTAGCATGCTTTATTACTCTTATTTAGCAAAAAGTATAATAGCTTTGTATCACCTAGATGTACCTAAGTAGAGACTTTTTTAGTAAGAATTTTTATTTGGATCTGGTGATGGATCAATGAAACCTCATTGCCAAGGATTTTTAATATAGAAATCTCAAAGAATTACAGAGTACCTGTTACCTAATATTCAACAGATTAGAAACTGAGCTACAAAAACACAACTTCCAAAAGTTCATATGTAATAATATACCAATTGATACACTGTATGATGGACAAGTTAAAATAGGGCTGTGATAAATTCTTTCACAATGCTTCATTTTTTTCAAAGAAGATTTGAACATTAAATCAGTGGTGGTCCCGTGGTAGTGGTCAGAGATGACATCAGAATTTTATTTACTTATTCTGGGTTTCTTTGCAAGGGATTAAAAAAGAAAAAAAAATCTGCTTCAATAGAGAGCATTTGCCCCTTCAGTGGATAATTAATTTACAGTGTGACTTCATGGTTCTTGTAACTGGGCATCTGAAATGGCATCCTTTTTCACCATGGCATTGACCATGGAAACACCCATGATTTGTTCTTGTGGGCCCAATGTGGGCCCTTGTTCAGTCCTTATGCTGGCTGTGAAAACCATCAGCTCTGACTCACTCTGAAATCACCCTAAGTGATTTCAGCTGGACTGGTGTTCTTTTGCAGTGATGCATGCAGAGAAGATAATGTATTTCCAGGCAGAAGTACACTAGGAAATATGGAGAGTAAGTAACTGCACAACCATCTCCAAATAGTTCAACTGCACAATCACGTTAAGGGTCATGCTATAGCTACTGTGGTTCTCAAAAATATGGCAGAGCTGTTAACTGCATCACCTTAATCTGTAATTTTTGCGCTTCATCCCAGCTTGGATCCCAGCTGGACAAAGCATTTTGCTGCTCTTCTGGAGAGTCCTACTTTCAGGACAAGAAATAATTAGTCAGTGGGTCTTTTTCATTCTAAATTCTCCATCTCTGCCACTTGATTCACCACAAAGAACTCAGAAAGTAGCTCCAATATATGAGTTTTCACTTTCACTATTAGAGATTGAAAAGTTTTCTTCATTCCATACTTTTCAGAAATCTGGCTTTATTATCCTTTTAAAAGGAAATATTTAAATGAGAGCTGAAATTTCTACAGTCTGTAGCAATTAAATTCTGTAATCTTTGCTTCCTACATGCAATTGAGCATGTAACCATCTCAACCCACAATAAACAAAGCTATATTTGAAGTCACAGAGAAAGTAACACAGAAAGCTGTTACTTCTCAATGATCAATGGAGAATTGTCATGACTTGCCCATCATAAGACTCACTCCAAACTGAAATTAATTTCACAGATGAAGGACCAAAACTGGATGAATGGTTCCTCTCAAGGAATTAGCTAAAACAGCAAAGACTTTGGCTTGTTAAAGTCTGTATAGCCATACGACAAAGAATTATTAAGGCTATTATTATTTAACTTTCAATACTTATCAACCATCAATTATATACTCCATTTAGTTACTATATCCAAAGATGACAGGTTAGCATATACAGTGTTTCTTTCAAGCTACTATTTTGCCATCAAATATTAATATAATAATTATGTATTGGTCTAGATTAACTACATTTAGATTATTAAGCAGCACCAAAACAAGATTTTTTTTCTTACCTACACAGAATAACAGAGATTTCTTGTTTTTTCAGCTCCTCAAGTGTCTACTGCATTAAAAGTTGCTGACAATTAAAGTGTAATCAGTTTACCTTTCTCTAGACATTGCACATGCACCCACATCACAAATAAAACTGCAGTTTGATATTGCTGACTGAAGTAATGCTCATTTTTTTCTCCTAACAGAGCCATAATAAAAACCTGTCTCTTGTTTCTGAATAGACCTATAGCCTTATACTTGAAAAAATTTATAAAGTCCTGACATTTTGCACATCTCTGTGAAATACCATGCATCTCAACTGTTCTAAAAATGATTGAGAATATGATAGGTACTTTCAATGGTCCAGCTAAAAAGTACCAAACATCCTGAAGTTCCTAATTAATGCTGCAATGTTTTTTCTCTTGAGCAGTGACTTTAAAATTTAATTCAAAGTAAATGAAAAGAATTATAACCTTTCCTATGACTTCAAGGGCTTCAAATCTGAGTTCTAACTGAACTTGTAATTTTTCTGATGTGTCAACTCATGTACATATTCAGCCACTTCACAGGACTTTACTCGCCTAATTTCTCAGTTTCTCTTACCTCTCCTGCCTTTGTTTTGATGTGCCAAATAGGTTGATTACTATTTTCTCCATTTTTTTTTCCTATATCACAAGCTCCTTCCAAGAGGTTTTCATCTTAGATTAGCTGTATTGTCAACCTGCTCCTGAAATTTGTCTGTTTTCAGATCAAGCTGGTCATTCTGGTAGTAGAGGAACACATTCTCTGATGGTTCCTAAAGGATATAAATTTTTGAGTTTGGAATAATCTCTACTGGGTATTTTGTGTTCTCAGATGTGCTTTTCGCTTGTTCTAGCTACACCTGAATATTCCTGAATCTTCTTGGGCTCTTAAGTGATCTTCAAAATTCCCTGGCGATGCTGTAATTGATCATGAGGATGGGATGTAGGAATGCCTAAACTACTAAATGGTGAAGTGCACAGAGGGAAGGAGCTTGATTTGCTACAAGCCACTTTGATTCTAGGATCTTGTGATGCTCATGGTTTTACAGGCAATGAAGTTTGCTTTGGCCACTGGTCCCAGGTGTGCCCTGTGCCTGCCTAGAGTGCTTGCTGCTGGAGGAGGCTGGCTCTGCCGCTCAGGGAGGTTCCTCTGCATGGTGCCCATGCGTGGGACTTCAACCCCACTTCCACCAAGGGGAAAAGCATCAGTGGCACGTTCAAACATGTGTCACCAGATTCCTGGAGATACAAAGTAAATTTCCGCCGAAGAGATCCTCCACCAGCTCACTGTGTCACTGGGGTAGCTGTGCCCATCCGATCTTCCAGAAAAAAAGCCGATGTTAAATTGTAGGATTTTCAGTCCATGTGAAACTTGTCTTTGACAGCATGAAGAAAATTTCAATGGGGTAGGATGCCACTGTTCGTGCAGTTTAGGATTTTTCTTTCCCCAGCAGTTGTTTGCAAAGAACTGACTGGCCAAAGAGCTCTTTCTGCTCTCCCTTCCATGTGACCACCTGCACTAAAGACCACTACAACCCTGACATCCACCCTAAATGTAAAACCAAAACCTAAAAAAGCCAACAGAACAAATTAAGTGGACTGGTTAGCTTTGTCAAGGTAGTATCACTTCATTAGAAATTTTAAGCAAATTTTGGTCCTCAGTCTTCCACTGCAAATTAAGATCAATTTAAGGTTATTACATGAGCCAAAATATTTTTGGCATCTCCACAAGGAAAGCAATGTATTTTTTTAAAAAACTCTTACATTCTTATTTTGCTGGTTTGACATAGGGTGGTTTGAGTAGCACTGATCATTTGTTGTGGTGAGCACAGTTATAGAACTAATATCTTCTATTGCCAGCTGGTTTCTTTAATAAAAACAATTCTATATTATTTACCGGCTCTATAGGTTTATGTAAGTAGCCTATAACAATAAATAGGAGGTGCATTTGCCTGAAATATGGATTTGTCTCTTCTTGGCCCGTGAATACAATGGTGCATTATCACTTTCACCCTGCAGACTGAACCATAGCACTGCATAATGCAACTTCAGTCCATTTTGAGATGGCTGCAAATTGTCGTAATTTTTTGTTAGAGTAATGATCAAATATTGATATTTCTTCAGTTCATACAAATGGATAAAACCTTTTTACATGCTACTTAGTCAATATATTCTGATGTTCACATTAGGGATTTGGAAATCAATGTAGTTTTCCTGTTATTCTTTTATGATTAAATCAATTGGGGTTATTTACTCATAGCAGAAAATATGGGTGATTGCAAACCCTACAGCTTGGTGAATTGCTTTCTCACTACTGCTGCCCTGTAATGAGAAGGTACAGGTTCTCTTCAGGGGTTGACTAAACTTGCTTATGTATAGAAGCCATTTGAGGTGCAAAAATTGTTTATTATTAAGGGCTAGCAGTGTTTCCTGCCAAAGGGCATCTTCATCATTTGCTTTTACATTAACATTGACAAAGCATGGAAATACTAGAGCCCAGCAGTGCTGATCATATGGGGGAAAATAGCAGATACTTGGCAATTCAGCTTAAACCAGCACACTTTGACTCCCAGGTTAGAGACGCCAGTTAAAAGAAAATGGAATAATAATATGGATGCACAACAGGAATTTTGGAAATATTATTCTTGAGAATCAGACCTATAAAAACATAGAAGGTTGTACATTAAGCAGATTCATATTAAAACTTCCCATAAAAGCAGCTGCAGCATAATCTGATAGTCTAGACTGAGCAAACAGATTTTGTTCATATTTCAGAGACAAGAACAGATATTAATTAGTGCAATAACTTTAAGTAAAGCTAATGCATTGGGATGCAAAACTTATATTTCTGGAGTCTAAGTTCCCATGTTAACGTTGTTTCTGTGGGCATCATCCATATGTTTCTTTTGGAAGGGAAGTATGTATGTGTATAGAATGCATGTACTTGGCTATCTCCTTAGTGCATTTAGAGAAAAGCACCTCTCAGTCATTACAATTATCCCAGTTCAAGCTTATTTGATCAACCTAAAACCCAGTCAATCTCAGAATCCCACTATTCTTATTTGTGCAGCTCATTCCAGAACCTCAAATTTACACCTGATGGAAAACTATGTCTTTCATCATTGAAGGTACAGAATATATAACCATTCACAGACAGAATCAGAATTTATCAGAATTTAGAGGCCCAAAGATCCCAAATCAGATTGTGTTGTGAAAAACAATACTTCACATACATGAAAAATGGAATGCTGGTGGGTGCATCATACTGCCTTAATTCAGCAAGCCTTTTGCAAGTTTAAGCAGCACAAGCTTTCTCCAGGCTTCAGGAGGTAGAGGTGCTCCCTGCCTAGATTTGTACCACTCCCATGGTTTACTGGATATAGAATACATATGATAAAGCATAATTTGGGTTTTGGGGAAAAAGGAAAACACAGTATGTTTTAAGCAATGTGACTGCAAAGCCTTTATCAAAATTATTTCGATGGCTGAGTTTTAAACTTCTAAACTCTGGGTCTGTGATGAAAGAACTTACAGCCTCCTAGTTATGTCAATAAAACTGAATGCATATACAATAAAAGTCAGGTGCCAATTCATATTACTACATCTTAAACCACACAGACACAAAGGTGAACTACAGAAACATGACAAGGCAGCAGTGTATTGAGATCTCACTTAAAAATCAGTAGAGGTAACTTCTCTTTCTTAACAGCAGCAATCCCATAAATTGAGCTCATTGATGAATGTTTTAAAACACATTTTCTCCTTTTTCCTCCTCCTTTGACCCAAACAGGCAAAGATCAAATACTTCTGTGCATGGAGGTGCTGAAGCCCATCCTTTCCAAAGCATCACTAGAGTGCTGTTTATTCCTGTGGGAACTGGCCATTCAAATCTCATAGTTTTAGGAAATTCACTGAAGTGTGGAAACAAAGTGGGAACAGAACAGAAGGGACAAAGAAAACATGTGGATTTTTATCCGTTTTTGTAGATTCAGTAGTGTTTTAAAGAGCCAGATCTCAAAATCAAAGCCAGCATGAACTTAGACATTGAAGAAATGACTTAAAAGTTTGAGTTTCATGGCTAAAATATTTGAAACGCACAATGAGTGACTGGCAGGATGTGGTGAAGTCTGCTCCCAGAGGCTGCCAGGACCCCTGCCAGCAGCCACAGCCATAATTCAGCTTGGAAGTAGTGAAGGAATACACAGGTGTCAAAATATCTGAATGCTTAAGTAGCACTGCAAATATTTTTTAGAAATATGTGACATATGGCATACTGAGTTGATTCCTACCTCGACTTATACAACTGCAAATGTAGTGTAATTCTCTTGACTTCACCATTGTACCAGAAAAGCAGAATGTGTCTCTGGAACCTTTAAAAAATGATGTCAAAATTGACCACATTTCTGAAACAGCACTGCAAAATTCACACCTTCAATAAAGCATCTTTTCACTAATGCAGGTGACTTCTTTATTTCCTGGTCTCTCTCACCTCTGTGAAATAACTCTACATACCCTTACATCTTGCCAGCAAAAGGAGTTTTCCCCCACTGCTTGTGGCAGGGCATGTTCAGAGTCTGTGTCAGTGGTGAGCTGGAAAAGGGCTGCTTCCCTCCTCACCCAGTACTGTCAGCATCCTCCTTCCTCACCAGCCTGAATCTGGCCAAGCATTTCAAGATAATTTCCAAACCTGGCTGTCCTTCAAGCCATCATCTTGGTACAGGTTGCCAGTAAAACGTCAGTGGCCCGCTCCTTCTGGGTAAGCAATCTTCCTAATGAAAATAGGTCGGAATTAATTATCAAAAATAGTGTTTTGCACATAAGCAATGCAGTTAAATACCTTGATGGAATCTAGTAAATTTTAGGTACAATTTTTTAGGGTGTGACAGGGTCTTTAAAAAGAGTTAGGAAATATTAGTGTTGTGTGATGGCAAGCTCTATTTGCTAATAAAGACAATACCTTACCCCAAAGGTTTTTTCCAGCTGCAGCCCCTGAAGCACAAATGTTGAGCATGTATCACACAGAACTGTCAGTTACTACTGGAGCCAGAAAATTGTTGTTTCAAATGTTACAGTACAGGAAAATCGCCTCTCTGCACTTGCTGCCAAAAAAATGACAGCTTAATTTATGCCATGCTGAAGCTACATTACAGAGCCATTCAGCCTGGCAGTTAAGTACACTCCATGCTCACATCTTTCCCCTGTGCAAGTGCACTGGGGAGAAATACACAGGGACTGTAATAAGGACAATTGGCTGCAGTGTTTTCCATGTCACTGGAACTAAATACAGGTGAAACAGTATCAGCAATAAAATACATCACCTGAACCTCATATGCAAAACACCGCTTGGTGTGTGGATTCACAAATAATCAGGAAGGATGTGGGACAGAAATGTTATGCATGAAGTGGATTATAGAGAGGTTTGCTTATGTCAGACCTCCGGGTTTTATGTTGAAGGGAGGTGCTGAGGTATTACCCATGCCTTTGAAAATTATGTCAGTATCCTTGGTTCAGACCTTCAAAACTTGGCAATGTTTACACTTTCTGAAATTAAAAATCTGACAGTATTAAAGCACAGCCTAGTGTCGATATTTGTCATCAAGGTTTTCAGAAGATATTAAAGATGCACATGACAGTATTTAAAATGAACCATCAGCCAAACAAATCCCATAAAATTATCATCCTAAATGAATCCCAAGATTGCTATGTAGTTTTTTAAGGCTAAAGCTTAATTTTGTTTGACATTGAAACAATGATCATCCATGTAATAGAATGAAAGGAAATTATCATGTCTGTTTTTCTAGTTAGTTTATTCATATTAATCACATGGTAATTATGTCCAGAAAGATTGATCTTAAACAATCTTGCAAATGAAGAATTTTAATTCATTTCATAAACTCATCAAGATCAAAACCAGTTGATCTTGATGTCAGTTAATTTATTTCCCCTCTCCTTCCTTTTCTACTCAATGTTTGTACCAATATTACCATGTACAATATTAATGCTTACTTTTAGAAGGCTTTTGCTAATAGCTAACCCATTCACAGCTGACTGCCTTCACAGCTGTCTTCTGAGGTGGACGGAAGTAAAACAAAAGGCTTCATGAAATGAATCAAATGCACTGACTGAGATTTTCAAAGCATAAATGGTCTTTGAATCTACCCATTTTTGTCTGTGCTATGAGATCTACCCACAGTGGGTAGGGCTGTGTATAAAGCCACTGTTGGTGGTTTGAAGAAAATATTTCTTATTAACTTGGAAATTTTGGATACAACTAAGGAACTTCAGGATTTATCATAATGTCAGAACAATGTTGGGCTTAGAATTGGCATGGTTTCTTTGGGAGATCTCGTGTCTTGTGTGAGCTCATATCCACAACTATTTTAACCTGAATGAAATATTTGTCATTCCCGTTTTCACAGAGATTACAATTTGAGTGAACCCCAAATCAGGCAAAAAAAAAAAAAAGTCTAAGTTGAAATGAGGGAAGTGTGGCTGTTGAACTAGAAATAGTCAGAAATTCTCACAGTCTTTATACTGAATATTAAATCTTGTTCACTCTGAATCAAATGTTGGGAAGTCTTTCATCCGTGTAAGAGGAAGTCTGCCATTTAGTAAGGCAAATCAAAAGGGAAATAACATAATTCCATAATTTTACTTAAATTCCAACTTCAATTTAGTACGTTAATACTGAAATATGTTTTAGTCTCTTCTTGAAACCTCTCATAAATTTCTAAATGAAAACCTTTTTAAGCTTCTGTCATGTAAAACCCTATTCACTCCAAATTGGGCATATAGCAAGGTTTTATCTTACAGCACTTGTGCTTTTTTATTTTCTCTCTCTGTGTAAAGCCCTTGAACCGAGTCACTATATTATTTGTGTCTGTTCATAGATTGACACTATCAAATCCATAATCTCTTAACACATACGGGGCATTTCACACAAGGCATTTTCTGTGTGATTAGGAATGCTGTAAATTATCCATTTTCATTTCATGAAAAATAGGTTCCTGTAGTACAAAGGTCTGTGCCAATCCCATTCTTTGGAGAAAGAAACATGACATTCTGTTTCTTAGGAGCCATAACTCATTGCTAGTTCTACCACATAAACAACAGGCTCATCTTTAGCATGTGTATCTCTACTTATATGGACATATACAAATTGTCTATACTTCAGCTGTGTCAGCATTTAGAATATTATTATTACACATTAAATAGGGGAGGCAATGCACTACTAGAAGAATGAGTTTCACACTCATCAATGATTAACGACCAGTTAATCAGACACTGAATGTGTTTCCTTGTAAAATTAACCAACAAAGACATAGGAAGGTGCAGGGAGGTCCCAGGTTTCAACCACATAGCCCTAGTTATTTAGTCTATTACCAAGAAGAAAGGAGTTTTACAAATGTGGCAGCTGTATTTTACACATTTTCTCCTGATGAAAAAAAAGCATGCTGATATTGCACCGAAAGTCAACCTGAAATTCCTGCTTTTATAGTATTAGCTAAATTTCCATGATTTAGGTGAAGGATTAGAGCTCTGAGAACCCACTTTGTCCTAGGAATTCCCTGAAATCAAATGAGGCTTGGTCATCAGAAAGAGTCATTATATGAAATTTAGCATTGTAAGAGTGCCTTGGGCTTTCAAATTTCTAATTAGTTAATTCTAAATGTATCCAACACAGTACTCTTTAGAGTGAGGTTTCCTAGACTGTATTTTTGTCTGCTAAGATGCCTCAAATCATGTTTCAGTAACAGAAACCCAGATGCATGTGAATGCCTCTCTCTTTTGTATACATTCTAATTAATATTGTGTGGATGTTACTGTTTGTTCTCTTATCTCACTGCTGTTTCCAGTAAATTATTCTTTTTTCAACCTGTGATCTTTACCTTTTGTGTCCTCTGTTCTCCTCCCCAGCCCACTGCAGGGGGAAGAGGAGGGAAAATGGGGGATCGAGAGAGTGGCAGTGTGGTTTGGAGAGTCTCAGTGGGTTCATGAAATTGCAGAGTACCATTCCTAAAACACAACAATTGGGAAAACCACATTTTGCTTTCTTGCCTTGGGTAGACTAATCCTTATTAAATATGAAATGTTAGGATTCCATTGCAAAGGAAATCAATGGCTGTACACACAACTACACCTGTGTGTTGACAGTCTGACTTTTCAAACTTGGAGACATCACCTGAATATTTACACGTTCCAGAAGTAATCTTACAACTGGAGCAGAAAATAGCACGACATAAGTGAAATCTTGGTTTCCCTTTTTATCAGGAATTTCAACCTTTCCTGTACCTTTCAAACTCAACTACTATTTTCCTGACCTCATTCTTTCAGGAACATAACCCAGAGCCAATATCTCTAATATACAGACCAAAAAAAAAATAATTGTAAGGAAGATGGAAGCTCTGGAAGGCCTTGATTTTTCAAGCAAATGACTAAATGAATGCCAAAATGGAAGAAATGCAATCTTCACAAGCTCAGTCTGAGAATGTGTCTTGAGAGAAACACAGTGTGCAGCTGTCATTATAGCATCTACTGATTTCTGTGATATCATGTAATTCTTCAAAAACGTCAACCAATTTCAATTTTGCTTTCATCTTACTAAATAATTTTTCTAGAAAGGTAATATGAAAATTTCAGGAGTGCTCTTACAAATAAGTGTTCCTTTTCTGACCCCAAGAAAATCTTAAACCACGTAAAACTGTTCATAAATGGAAAAATCCAATAATATAGTCATAATATCCTCTAATAAAAAGGAGCAGATACTGTAATAATAAAAATTCCAGTAATATGTTCATGCACTATTCTTCTGATTGGCTAATGTTTAGAATCATAGAATGTTTTGGGTTGGAGGGCCATCCAAAAATCATCTAGTACCAGCTCCCCTACCATGGACAAGATCACCTTGTACTCGATCAGGTTGCTCAGAGCCCCATCCAACCTGGCCTTGAATGCTTCCAGGGATGGGAATCCACCACCTCTCTATGCAACATTTCCAGTACTTGCACACCCTCTGAGTGTGAAAGAATTTCTTCCTTGCTGCTAATCTAAACTTGTACTCTTACAGTTTTAAGCCAGTGTCTCGTGTCCTGTCACTATCTGCCCATTTACCAAGTCTCTATTCCTCCTTTTTATGTAAACCCTCTTGAGGTACTGGAAGGTGCTGTAAGATCTGCATGGAGCTCTTCTCTGTGCTGTACAGCCCCAGCTGTCTCAGCCTTTCCTCATAAGAGAGATGTTCCAGCCCACTGATCATGTTTGTGCCCTAACATTTCTGAACAGCAGCAGGTCAGTGTGAACATCAACACTAGACCCCGTTCCTAAAACTCTACGTGTTTTTTGCCTCCAAGGGTATGAAATTAATGGACAACTGGGACTAAATGTGGTCACATAGGTAAATGTTTACTTGATCAAGCATGCAGGCACCATAAATTTACACATGACCAGAAGCAGACACATATTTTTATTTTTATCATAAATTTATTAAGCCTAGAATATGATGTTTTCAGTATTAAAATGCAAACCTACAAGTTATATTGTGTAAAAATATTTACTTGTCTAATTAAAAAAAATGCCATACAGTCAGCTGGAATTTTCCTTCTGTTTTGTCAGCTTGGGAAAAGGTAGAATATAAAATCAAGCCATGGCCCTCACCACCTCTATTTCTGACTGAGCTATCCTCCCCTTGGCAAGGCTGCAGTAGGCTGCTTTTCTTTGGCCCAAGCACAAACAGGATAGATCTAACAGATAAGTTAGATCTAACAGATAAGTTTTGTTGCTAAAGCCCATGAAGCAGGTACCCAGACACCCTTCTCTGTACAAGTGACAACTGTACTGCGGACAAGGTAATGAGTACCTGCACATGACCTTACTTTCCTCAGTTTCTCCATGATTTGAGTGTATTTGGGATTAGTTACTTCAGTTAAGACCCCGTGGTCCTATCTGGATCCTCAGAAAACACTGATGAAGACTGAAATTCTGGGCTCATATTTGTTGGCTTTTTTTTCATAAACTATCTTCATTTACACAAAATTATACTTTTCTTTCTCCTGCTGGAAGAACTGTTAGGTCATCTCACCTTAATGGAAGTATAACTTACATTCTGGGTTTTATTATTCAATTGATATGTGTGTTTTTTCCTGCAAAATTAAATATTAGTTTTATATCAAAACACTGCATTCAAACATAGAGTCAGTCTTAACAGCACCAAGATGATACTTTAGCTCTGACACAGGATTCCATTTGGGACAAAATTCCATCAATTGTTCAAATATGCCACTACTCTAACCTGTTTGAAGGCTCAAAAGAAAATATTTAGCTTATTGTCTTAACTGTATAATTCTGTGCACTACGATGTTTTGCTTTTCTTATTTTTATCAATCATCCTTTAAAAACAGTATCTTATACTAAAACTAAATCACTACAAAACTGTAAAATTTATTTAGCCACAAAACTGTTGTTTTTTTTTTGTTTTGGGGTATTTTTTTGAAAACTATAGACATTGGAGGCAGTGTTTCTTTAAACAACCCTCTCTGAATAGTGAATATTGAGATTTTCTTGTCATTCAAGAATATTGTAACTCATATTTGGAAACAACTTTTTTCTTTTGTTTTAGACTGCATCAAGGCAGATGGTCAAGACAAGGAGAGCAACTAAATGAGAAATGTAAATTCTTTCCTTAAAAATTGAAGTATTCTATAATAAACAAAGAGCTAAATTTCTTGTTGCTAAGAGACCTACATCAAAACAACTACCTTTTCCTTCTAAATAAGGACTCAGCATAGACTGTGATTTAACTCTTTATGGTCTCCAGCTTTCCACACCATAACATTAAAAATGAACAAGGGAATAAAAAAAATACTTGTGTGTAACTACAACAAAGACCATTAATAAAACATTAGTTGCATAACTATTTTATTAGCTAATGGTTTGGATGCTATCAAAGCTGTTTTTTTTTTTCCCTCAGGAAAAAAATGCAATGTGTCAGAGGACATAAAAGAATTGTTTCATTTGAGTAATAAGATGAACGGTTTTCAGAATGTGACGTTTTAAAGAAACAAAAAGTAATGTTTGGAGCAATATGTTTAAGTAGTGCCTGTGTTGTACTGACTGACTCTTACAGTGTTGGTGTCTTTGATCCACCATGTAAGAGAATGTGCGGCTGCAGGCCAGCAATAACAACCCCAGAAACCTTTAAAGAGTCAGCAGCTTTTCCTTTTTTTTTCCCCTCCCCCTCTTTTTATGTCAGGGAAATCAAACATGCAGCTAAAGGGCATCATAAATATATCTGATCACTGTTCAGGGGGTTTCCAAAATGAGCCACTGGAGAGACCATCTTTATTGCAAGGCCAATCCCAGTTTTAATCAAAGCAAATGTGCTTTAAAACCTAGTTGATTAAACTGGAGTAAATGTCAAAATAAAGACCAGAGAACAGTATTTACACAGAAGACATGTCTGTCTCATTTATGCAGTGCCAAGGACACATTTCTGCCCTGTTCCAAAAGTGGTCCTATTCATCAGGAAGTTTGTCCAGTGTCCTCTTCTGGATCTGGGAATGATGGAGAGGAGGCACTGTACTTTTAGTTAGCTTTTAGTGACTTTGGTGTCTCCACAAGTACTTTGCATGTCTGTCTCACTCAGCATTCAGTGACCCTCCCTCCCTCCCTGCCTTAACCTCAGGACTATAAACTATAGCTACTTTCCACTATTTTGAGTTTTTAAGCAGTTCTGCCTATGAAGCCAAGCTTCCTCACCTAGAATCAGCACGTGTGGTGTAAGTATTCCTCCAACTGACCCTGTCTTGCTGCAGGTCTAGTGGAAGAGAAAAATGCCAACTCTCAGTTTGATTTAACTTCAGCTCTATAGACAACATGCCATCTAGATGATAATTTCTGACACTAGAAGAGGTGAAAATCGACACCTGCTTCCAGACTCTTGCTGACTGCTGAGATGTTTGAGACATTTTGACAACAGAGAATAGAATATCAAAAGACAGGAGATCCAGATCAACAGACAGGAGATCTAGATCAAACAGGGAAATTTGATTGTTACTACTCTGAACCACTTAAGCGCAAGTGTTGTACTTTACCCATAATGAACAAACAGGCAATACAAATTGTATGCAAAGAAACTTATCTAGTAAGAAAGTCAAAATATCCTGAGCAATTGAGTAGTAGCTGATAAAAAGCTGAAAAACAGCAGAGGAGTCAAATACATAGCAGTCCTCCTGACAGAAGTTTTCTCTGTTTTTTCCAGCTGGCTTATGCACCTAGAAGCTTTTAGGAACTATGTGGTTCTCCAGCTTCTCCTCCTGAATACTTTGATTATCACAGAACCCAAGAACAGTTTGGGTTGGGAGGGTCCTCCAAAGATCATCTAATCCAATGTCCCTCCAATAAGCAGGGACATCAACTAGATCAGGTTCCTCAGAGCCCCATCCAAGCTGATGGAGAATGGAGGCATCTGCCTCCACTCTGGGCAATCTGTTCCAGCTTTCTACCACCCTCATCATAAAAGAAATTCTTCTAATCTAATTTAAATTGATGCTCTGTTTAAAATCATTACTCCTTGTGCTATTGCAGCAGTCTGTGCTAAAATCTGTCCCTTGTTTACTTTGATTAACTTAGAGATAAGGTCTAGTCATCACTCTGACCTGTTGGGTGAACCTTCACTGGGAAATACGTGACATTTAAGCTCCTCAGCCTTGTCTGAAGCTCCAGTCCCTTGAGAAATATGAATCTGTCCAGCCTTAGAACCATTTCAGTCATAGTAATCACAATGTTAATGAGCTGTACCTCAGCATTCCCAAGTCTTCAATGTCATTAAGTGGATTCCACAGACGCTCTGTTTTCCACCTTTCTTCTATTACTTATTTAAGTCCCTCTTTCATTCCTATTTTGTGACTTTCTTAGGAAATTACATTCAAAAATTTAATGGAAAGTGATTTTGTCGTATTTTTTTAATGAGATTAACTGCTATGGGACTGTGTAATCATTCCCTCCAAACACTGTTGCTATGCTTGCGTTCAATAATTTCAGGAAGTCAAAGGACACCAAACCAGTGCAAAGCATTGTAAAGTTAGTTTAGATATATGCTGCAATAAATGGCAGTAGACTTAGCTCAGTAATTTAAAAATACTTGTTAAGAGAAGGGAGAAGATAGCAGAGAGAGCCCTGAAAGGCCAGCTGCTGAGTCAGGTGTATGGCATAACTTTTAAACTCCCTAAATATTTTGATCAGCAAATAAAGGAGGAGGGACAAAGGTTTGCTTTTGGCTGTAGGCAGTTCTATTTCAAAAGCATTGCAAGAAATGTTGATAATGAATGATTAAGCATGGAATACAGAACTGCAAGCATGAGTTAGCCAAGTCAGACACCAAGATTAATACAATTTTTTCCTTAGCAGCCAGCATGAGACAGCTTATTCTTTTGATATTATCACCACATAAACTGTCATACAGGTACACATAGATGTAGTCCAGTTCTTGAAATCACCGTCTCACAAGATGAGTCCCTGAATTAACCTGTTAATAAACTGGAGGCTACTTAGCATTAAACATGGCCTCTGAGAGACAGCAATGCATATTTGGGAACAATACTGTTAGGATTAGCATAATGATCATCAGTCTCCATTTGCAGCTGTTTTACACTAATCTTTGTTTTCTTAGGTGATAATTCTGTGTCCCCCATAAAGTACATTTATGTTGTTACCCTAAAAAGGCAGATATAACAATTTACTTGTTTAATCTTCAGTTTACATGCACTCTTATGAAGGTAATATCAATCTTCTACTGAAATCACAACTTCAGTGCCATCTAAATGAAATTTTTTGCTGCAAAATTATTATGGGAACGGGATCAAAACAAGTCACCAAATCACAAAGGGTGCTGTTACTGATTATTTAGGCCTGATTGCTTTGTAAGACATTACAGAGCAGAGGTTACAAGTCAGCTTTTCTTTTAAAGCTGGGTAAGGAAGGTTGTTCCCAGTACTGAAAGCTATGTCAAAGCAAGATGCTTAGATGTTTTTCACTTCCTGTGGTGGCTGACTGCCACTTCTGTCTGTCACATCACCATTTGGTGCCTGTCCCTCGAAGTGACACTTCTGAAGGTCAGTGTTGATATCTTCAAACCTAAAATAGCTGACCAGTGTCCACAACCTCTTAAATCAGTAGAGGCTGAACTGCTTCAAAAAATTGTCTCAGGAGTTTCCAACACAATAAATGAGATCAGAACCTTACCCTCCTCATGACAGATGATGGAAGAATTACAGAACAGCCTTGTATCTTCAACCTCCTTTTCTTCTCCCTCAAACCAGACAGATACTGATGGAAAATACTTATTGCAAGAAAATGTCTTCCAGAAAAACAGTAGATACTTAATATTTATTCTGCCCTGAGACAGTCAGGAAATTTATGCATATCTTACAAGTTCTGTCTTTATGAACCTTTCATGTAACTATAACCATGAATGGTAAAAATTTCTGACAGGGTCAGTGTCACCTCTCACATATGTTAACCAGAGGCAGCCAGAGGACAAGAGAAAAAATTGTTAGCATGGGATAAGTGCCTTGGAAAACAACAAGCATGACAAAAGACTGAGCAAGTCATGGTTCAGAGGTAGCTGTGGATATTAACTGATGTGAGATTTAACATGTCATGCCTGCCCTGGGGATTGAGAGCAGAGCTGAATGTGATGCCTTCAGTTTAACTTTCATATTTTCCAGATTCTGTACTGCATTACTACATAAGTCTGAACTTCATATAAAGTGTTGGCAAGTTCTCTTCACAGTTTAGTCAGACAAATAATTTTCCAGCCTGAGAACCAAGGACACTGTTGCAGCTTCAGGATCAAAAAGGGTAAACAACAGCAAATTGAGGAGAGCAATCTGCAAGGATGGGACTTCACAACCTGAAGCTGTAATTGGACAATTAACCCCAATATATAATGGACCAAAACTTATAGAAATGTGAAAACTCGTGACCCGCCATCCATCTTGGGTGTAACCACGGCCAGGCTCTTGTACTTCCCTTTGAAGGCCTTTCCAATAAATATCTACTTTATTCCTTTTACATTGTCTAGTCTCTGTTCTAGGCAGCCTCTCAAGGCATCAGATGCAACCAACAACATAAAGCAGGAAAACAGAAGAAAAAGTACTTTAGATAGAGCTGTTTAAAATGAGAGTGATCTCTTGGCTCTCTAGGCCCAGGAATCTAAACTAAAAAGGGAGTGCCCTGGGCATGAAAAGAGAACCTGAAGTTAGGGAGGAGATGAGACCTGGGGATCAAAAGGATGAAGGATAAAAAAAGGGTGGGAAAGTCAGAGCCCATCTGTAGCTGAGAGGAAATGAAACCAAATGTTTTTATGCGCAAGTGGTTTTTCCTACTTTTGTATGGACCTGTAAATAGCTCTTTTTGCATATGAACAGTGGGAATGTGTTTAAAATGTTGGTTTAGAATGCTTGCCTTCTTTGTTGTGAGCAAACTGAAGGACTCAGGAAAGAACAATCCTAGTGAGAAGGTAGGAAAGTATAGAGAAGATTGGGGGAAAGAATTGGTGTCAACAATTTTTTGTGAAAGAAATGGGACTGGAACACCTTCTATGCCTTCTGGGCAGGAGGGCTTAAATAGAGTGGCTACCCCTGTAATGAGCCAAGGAAGCATAACTGGAGTGTTGTCAGGCTCGATAAACCCAGAATCACCAGTTGTAACATAATTTTCTAAAACAAGGAGATGTTCTGAGGACTACTGCAGTCCATTGAAGAAAGTATTTTTTCTTTTTAATAGAACCTCTTGCTTTCCACTCACTTTTGAGAATTGTCAGCTGAAGCAAATTCCCTTCTGGGAGTACTGGGTTGCAATCCTGCCCAGCCATGGGTGGAGAATAAAGGGCAGGATGGACCTTATTTCTAAATAAGCACATTCATGCAAACTGTAAAGGAGTCTGTTCATACAGACCAAAGTCAGTACTGTTTGTAATTGAGCTAATGATATATTAACTTTCTTTTATTATAGGCAGAAGCCTAATTGCTTGCTATAAGATATGAGCTACAGCACTCCATATGTCAAGTATGCCAAATATTCAGAGGAGTGGCACACAGAAAGCTTTAAAAGATTAGGTTGGGGTTTTGGCTTTATTTTTTTTCCAGTTTTTGTTCTGTGTTTTTTAACACAGACTTTGTCACAGTGCTTCAGACACATGACCCATTCAATGGTGTGGTTCAATGTTAGTCTAATCAAAACATGTTAGTCACATGAATATTTGTGAAACGCACAGATGACAGCTTCACTGTATGCATCCAGGATGAACTATCTCTTCAAATGAATGACATCAATGTAATCTCTCTGAATTCAGCAAACTATAAGTCATGTCAGCTATGTTCTACCAACTTTACAAGACTGTAGGACCCTAATCAATCTCACAGTCATGTTTTTAATCCAAAATGTTTAACCTTGCCCATTTACAATGTCATGCCTTGAAACCCACATAGCAAACCAGACTCATTTCCTTTCTTAGAAATTGTCATTAATAATTTTTGTACTTGCTGACTCATAAACAATATGATTGTCAGGGAAGTGCACCTACTTCCTGAAAATTACGTTCTTATAAAGAATATTATTTTGGGTATTATTTTAAACTGACTGAAAGCAACATAAAATATTAGAAAGATGCATTACTCTGTAAAGGATAAAGTATCTTTCTTATACATCCACGATTTAGGACAATTTAATCTACTAGCCACAATAGTTAAATATCTCTTAATACTTATATGCTAAAACTGCCTTATGAGATGGAAATGTAATTCTGTCAAAAGAATTTGCATATAGCATGTTGACATATTAAGTCCTCTGTCATAATTTGATGATTAATTTTAAATTGAGTAATTTTAAAAGAAGATAGAAAAAACCCCTTAAAATACTCCAAACTCAAAATACTAGAATTTACAATGTGAGACATTATCAAACAGAAATTCATGCAAATATATCACATCAATGAAGATATTAAGTATATTTTTGCACTAATTTCAGGGGCTATGCTATTAAGGGATTACAGTATAGGCAATATTTTCCAAGACCAAAGAATGTTCTACTGTATGGTAGGTACTGAAGAGAGGGCTAATGAGAAAAAGAGTGATTGTGACAAGCAATTATGTCACCTATGTGAATGGCTTAATTTTCTAAATTAGCCACTTTGATAATTATGACATCTCATTTGTCTTTTAATTCCATGAGCTGTGAAGTTTACCTTTGATTTTTTCCCAATCAGATAAGAGGCTTTGATAAGCCAAGGGTCTATTATGTGCCTGAAAACCTCACGTTTCAGTGTGCTCATCTGCTTGAACTGGAGAAAATAGCACTCTTCACAAGAGCTCTCGAAACAAGGCTTCCACTCCTTCTATTGGCACTAGCTATTAAAAAAATATTTGCTAAGCAAATTAATAATGTAAATAAGACTGCAAGTGGGAATGTTTAGTCTGCTTAAGAGGGAAGGCAAACAAACTGTTTTCAAGCACTTTTTAAACCACTTGAACAACAGGCCATTTGCATACAAGCAATTAGCATGTTAATTACAAATGATTCTTATTCACTCATTAGAACATTTCTGAGATTCACTGACAAATATGGGTCTTTCTTTAATTATCTTGACTCATAAGGGAGTGATAAAGCTTGTATTTAATTAAATTAAAAGGAAAGAATAGTATTTTAAAGAATTAAAAGGGAAGAGTAGTATCTGAAAAACTAGGTTTGATTTGGGATTTAGATAGAGTAATTCTTCCAACTTCTGCATTCATGTGCATGAAGAACACCCACAGTGGTTTCTATGTTTTATATAAAATATGGAAAATAAATATTTCATTAAATTTTTGAATGTATGTGTAACTCAGCCTTCATTTGCCTTCACAGAATAGGCATATAATTTCTTTGCAGGGACCAGGCTATTAACTGTGAGAGAGAATACAATAGTTAATGACTTATGGAGGAATCTGACAAAATAAAATGCCATGTAACACGTAAACTCATTTGGTGCCATCTTCTCCCCTCTATTTGGATGTGCTGGTTGCTATTTCAGCCCAGAGGGAACAAGAGTGGACAGATTGGTCTTTTCAAAATAAAAATACGTTGCATTGTCATTATTTCTGTCATGCCTTCATATTGGCATGAAATCAGCAGGAATCAATGAAAAGTAGGCTTTGCTCTCTGATAACAGCCACAACCGGGCAGAATACAGTCCAATTACTTTGATCAGGATGTCAATATTTGTGATATCAAAACACAAGTCATGCAAGCTTTGTAGTGGGCAAAAGCTATGCTGCTTGGTTGAAAAGCAGTAGTAGGTATGCATCCTCATGTAAAGTCCTTTTCTGTTTATTTGCTATATAGCAAGGGAGGTTTTTTATTGCTTGTTTTTGCCAAAAGCGTTTTCCACTTTTATTCTAAAAACGACACAGATGTAGGAAGGACATTATAAACTCTCTTGGCTGATGCTAAATGATGTTTGTGCAAAAGTTATTGCTGTTCTAAACCATCTTTTAAATGATATTAAATCCCTCTGCTCTCCAGTGAGCACCTAGGTGAGACACCAGTTAACAGTGACAATACATTAAATCACAGCTTCATGAACGTAGCCAATCCACTTGAAAGGTCATGTGTGTTTTTGCAGTACATCCTTTTTGTGACAAGTTTTAATGATGATAATGCTTTCAGAAGTGCATTTTAAACAAAGGTCTGGTAATTTTTTAAAGCCATCTGCACTTCAGTTGGTTTACCATATTCTACCAAAAACATCTTTGAAATCATAACTTCCTGTGTTCTTGTTAGCTCCCCCTTGAAAAATCAGAAAAATGCTAGGAAATCTCACCTATAAGAATCTCATTTGGCACAAGATATAAGCTGATGTCCTCAGTGTGCCCAGGCCTCCGAAGGCTGTGTGAAAGTTTGCAATGGAAATCCTGAGACAGTCTAGGACATCTACATGTGACAACAGGTCACTGGGGTCCTTTTCATCCTCCTCTTCTGCATTTCTATTTTGTCATTTATCATTCTCCTCCTCAGTCTAGACCTTCTGAAGTATCTGAGCACTCCTTAGCTTGTTCTGCAATATGCAACAGCACAAAAAAAGGCACAGTCTTGTGTACCAGAGCTGGAGTAGGTGATACCATGAAGTTCCTTCCAAGACAAATGATTCAGTGATTATGTGATTATTATTCACTTACTTTAAAATCCAGAAACAGAAACATTTGTTTGAAAAACCTGGAATAAAGAATTTTTTACTGTTATGCACTGTCTTACCATCTGCAGCTCGGCTTTGTAAAAATGGAATATTGAATAACTATAATGCAATAAATCTTTCTAAACACTAAAAAGAAAATAATAGAAAAACTAGTGCTCATAATATTTTTTTTTACTTCTGCAGAACACTCTTTACCTGCTCCAGGCCTAGGCTTTTATAGATGGACATTAAGTAAAGCAATTATATGGAGAAGATTGCATCTAAATTGTATACTAGAACAAACCTTGGATGCCAGTGCATATATCTTTATTAAAACCATTTATTAAAACCAAAAACCATAAACTGAAGTAAACCATTGAAAAAAAATAAACACACAAAACTGTCATCACTAGCCAGGCATTTGAAACATTCTTAAAGTGTGAAAGAAATATTGGAGGTATTTTGCAATGTAACATAGATAGAAAAAGCAATCAAGTATATTTGGACAGAATACTCATTTTATTTCCATATAATTCCATTTTTAAAATGCAGTAGAAATCTATTTATTTCCTTATCTATTCAACTTCTCACTTTGGTCACTGAAATTTTATCTTATTTTAAAGGCCCTAATTCTCGGTCAGGTGGGAGACTCACAATGGCAGAGTTTTTCAGAGTTTGTCTTCAGTCAAAATGTCCAATATTAGTGTCTAATTTTAACAAGTACAGATCACAGAAAGACCCAATGAGCAGAGCCTGAGTAGAGCCCTTACACGTTAATCTATAAAAAATAAACTTATAGATCTGGGGTTTGTGGACTGATTTCCCACAAAAGTAAAAGAGACTTATGGATGCATTTATGAAACAACCCCAAATCCACTAAAACAGAATAGTCAAATAAAATATCAGTATGTAGTACAGAAAACAGGTAATTTCAGACATGCAAGAGGTCAATCTTTAGATTTAGAGAAGCAATTGTGTGCTATTTAATACTTGGGAGTTGATTTGCCTGCTGACTTACTTGAGCTTTTAACAGCTGTGCTCTCTCAAATTTTTGTGTTTTATTTTCTCACAACTGCTCTACCTTGACTACGAGGAGCCTTGAAAGACAGCTGGGGTGACACATTGAGTCTGATTGATGGCTGCAGGACCCAGATGGTGAACTCTCAAAAATGTTGCTGGCAGATAGTTTTACTGCTGGAACAGTTTGGTTCTTTCTGCGGTTCCCTTAGCTGACGCTTTACTAAATGCTGAACAGCCACTTCTTGGCTAAGGTCCATCCAAACTGCATTTGAATCTTGATGGAATGGCTACAACCTCATAAAAGTTCATTGTTTATACTCACACTCACTCATGGAGAGTTTGCCAGCTCGTAAGCACTCGTATTCTTAGGAATTCTTCAAAATAGCTGCCATCAATGGGATGTTTTGACTTTACTTTTACTGTAGAGAAAATACTGTCAGAAAATCTTTGTCATGCTGTTTATACATACTGTACATTTTATGTGGAGTTATTTATAGAGCTGTGAGAGTTTTGAAAGACTGGAGCTCTCTTTGTTTAACATGTCTTTCAAACCAAAAGCATATCACAGGTCAATAAAAAAGTCTCCAAGACAAACATTTTCTTTTCTGAAGTAATCCTTTCTGACTAGTCCTCTAAAACTTCCATTCATACTGTAATACACAAATTCTGGAGGTTTCCAGCGTCCTTTTTCTTATTCTTAGCCTTACAGGTTTTAATCTGTCTCAGAGTGATTGCAATTTTGTGTAAATGTGATATCCCTCGCTGGCGGCTTATCAAGCCTTGTTTGTCTACTGAATCACTGCTGACAAAAAGATGCCACTGAATGGTAAAATTCTGACCCATAATATTAAAAATGCTGTGTGTGAAGGAAAATATAAAACATAAGTCTGCAACCCTGAACGACAAATTTTGCCTAATTTGTGCGTGGGCATGTGCTTTGGGGTTTGGTTTGGTAATTTTTTTCTTCCTTTTGAGTAATCTGTCTAAAAGCTACTTATAGCATCAGAAGAAATTGGTGTCTTTCAGTTCTTCTCCTTGATTTCTAGGTAGTGCTGCTGCGTTCCATTCAATATCAAACAAATGCCCCAAGTACCTGACACGCATTTTGAAAAAGGCAATCAGGGATCTCTACATCTCTAATATTACTTTATGGAAAATAGTGACATAAAGAGAAAGGTTTTTAAAAGAACCACTCATTGAGCGACCGTAAGGCATGAAAACATGAGAGTACTAACAAGCAATAAAATAAAATTATATTGAACTATTTACATCTAAGGACCTAATATAAAACCTACTAAAGGTGATTGGTTTTTCATCTTCTTTGCTGGTTCAACTGTTGAAAACCAACAGTTTTAGAGACTAATCTCAGGCAAGTAGCCATTAGCCAAGAATATGTAACTTTAATAGATTTACTGTTATGAATCTTTTGAAATTAAAATCAAGACAAAAAAATGGTTGGTTTTGTAACTTTCTTTTATAGACTAACATCTTTCTTTCAACTGTTTAGGACTAACATTTTCAAGAAATCTCTGTATTATGTTAATGCCAGTTTTTCTTATAATAACAGCCTCAATTCCCCTGCTTTTCTCATCTTTGATAGATAAGAGAAATTGGACCTTTAAATCTAAGCTAATACAAAATGGGGTAATTAAAGACAGGTGCTTCAAAGCAGAATGCAGCAGAGGAGGAGAATTCCCCATCTCTGGAGGTGTTTGGGAAGAAAAGAAGAAAAAAATTCTGGCAGGTTTCAACAATTCTGACAGCAGTTCTGAGTTGCTTAGAGAAATCACGAGCTGAAAAAAAAAAAGAATGTAGCCCAGGTAAGGCAGGCAAAGGGTGTTAACTGCAATAAATACAGTTTATAATTTGGTTATAGAAATTTATTACAGGGATATCAAAATATATATTTAGTATAAATATCTATAAATGTATATCCAGAGGCATAAATATAAATCTCTCCATATAAACTCAAAGATTTCTTCACTCTCTGTTGTCACCACATTCCCTATCAAATCCACATCTAACAACAGCACTATTCTCTGTTATACTATTCAGGATCTGCTTAGACTGAATTTTCTGCTATTCCCTGTGATCTTTTATCTAACCCCCTCACCTGTGTTAATCCATTCATCATTCTCTCTTTATGCTGTCATCTCTGCTTTATTGTCACTCTCACCAGCACATTGTTTGCATCCATCCCCCAGTGTTTTTATGCAGTGCCCTGTCACGGCAGGAAAAATATATGGTTTGTTATTCGTGCTCTCCATACCTTGTTGAGCTAATCCGTATCGCCTTTTTAGGCACCTACATTTCAGTTTCCTTCTATTAATAAATCCTAACATTAAAGTCAATTCAAATAAGGAAAAATTATCCAAACCTGGCTTTTTTGGTCTCTTTTTGCAAAAACCCTAAAAGTTCCTGCAATAAACCCTGAAGTCATTATCAGTATTTCAAAAGATTAAGCTTGTAATTAATTTTTTTACAATTTTAGTCTTCTATTAGCAGAGATAGGAAATAAATGTAGCCTGTTTGAAAGGATGAGAACTAATTGAGCTCTCTGGCCAGAAAATTGAACACTGCATTGCATGTATCTCACTGCATTTCCTTCAGTTATTACCTCACCTGTGATTTTTACAGTATCATGCTGTACTGGAGCAAGATGCATTTATAAGGAATTTATACAATTAAGCATCAACAGTTTAATTCAAAAATGTCAGACAAGGTCTTCCTGACCATCTGCTGTGGTTGTACATACTTCGTCATTCAGGCATTTATCGATCGGTGAGTGCTCATGGGCTGGTTCCTTGAAAGTGCAGTGTCTTCTCCACAAGACATAGATGTGGTGGAATGCCACTTGTGGCAGCTTTAGGAACACAAAATGAAATTTTTTAAAAGATAATGAGTTAAGTATTTAGCAAGAAAGCAAGGAAAAAATAAAGGAGAAATGAATGACTGAATAAATTTTTAAAAAACTCAATTTTTTATTCCAATGTCTTCTTTAATTTTTGGATGCAACTATTTATTAGATTCAAATTTATTGGCTCAATGACTTGTATATGTAATGTATACTGTTGGACCCATTCAAATAAATTAAAATGTTGTAATTAAATGTCACAAAAAACAAATTCAGCTTATAGATTGGTTTGGGCTTTTTAAATTTTTTTTTGTGGTTTTTGGTTTTTTTGTTTGTTGTTGTTGTTTTGGTTTGGTTTTGTTTTCTTACATAGTTTGAAATATTTTGTTTTCACCTTGATCTATTCACTTTTTCTCCTCAAACCTGAAGGCTTTTTTTTTCCAGGACAAAAAACCATGATTAAAACCCCAAAATTACCTCCTAGTGCATATTTTTATTTTAGTTTCTTGAGAATTCGTGATCTTATTTATTTTTGTCTTACTGGAACTGATCCACCCAAACTGTAGAGTTGTTTAATAAACCTTATTCTTGAAAGGTGGTATTTACATTACCAGTATTACAAAGGATAATATCCTGATAATTAATACACAAATTTTAAAAAGCGAGTTTGTTGGATTTTGTAAAACATGATCTCACAGTTTAGTATCATTTTTGCACCCAAGGAAATAAATGCTAGGAAGATAAAAAGAGGCTTCTCCTATGCAATAGTCTCCTGAAAGTCTGGGGTCTGATTCAGAGGGAGATGAATAATAAACCAGGTAATGCCAATATATTAACAATGCTCAAGTGGTTGTCATGTACATTCCATAAAGCGTATGCCAAAGAAAAATGCTGGCAAGTGCTGTGTTGAAATATCAGCTTAGTTAAAGGATTCATCATGAACCATTTGTCTTTTACCCTTCCCTCACTAGTCCTGCCAGCAATTCTCCGTCTGCCAAAATGAGAAAGGGACAGCTGCCAAAGGGATGGATTTCAAAGTGTGATTTTTTTTTGTTGTTTGTCTCAGTTTTGCTCCCACTCCCATATTTCAGATTTTTTCTCCCTACAAAATACAGCATGTTGGATAATAAGAGTTAATAAGGAAAGCTGTTAGCTTTGGAAGCTCTGTTTAGGCTGACTTTTCCGTCAGTCTTTGCACAGCAAGATCAATAGACATTTCTGACTTCCACTGAAAGAATCTCTGTATCCAAAGCAAATTCAAGCCAGAAAAATATGTAATCAGTAGAAAACACCCACAAAAACTGGTGGGCCAGTTGTACTGACTTTCTGCATACCTCTGTGAATTTGGCTAGTATAGAAGCCTACACACAATTTATGAAGACGTTTTCCCTCAGTGTGATGTGTTGAAGGGATGACAAAAAGTTTGCTCTTCCCAGTAGCACAGGAGAAAGTTGCTGGGTAGGTAGGTAATTAGATGACCTGAGGCTAGAGTGACCTAAAAGGACTAACAACATTAGAATTGGATTTTTTAGGTAAGGACTCAATTTTCCAGAGATCAATGCAAGATGAGTCTGGAATGAAGGAAATGCTCCTGCATGGCTGCAGCCTGCTGCTTATGTCCAACAGCTGCAGTGCACCTTCTCTCCCAGCTCTTTCTGCTCCCACATGGTTCCAGCACGTTCCCATTTGATATGTCTGTAGGCTCCCAGCTCCATATCAGGCATTCCTTCTATGAGAAGAAAAACCTTCTACAACATCCTTCTAGAAGGAATATTCCTCAGTTCTAACACAAGAACTTGAAGATTGAAAGATTTGTCCAGCAAAATTTTTATATGGGGAGGCTCTGAATCGCAGATTTGATGGCAAGGTAAGATATTTTTCCCCACTAAAATAGTTTCATGTCCTGGGGGCTTATGTTTTCACTCTACAAGTATTTTCACCTCTCAGCACCTAATAACTTTCTCAAGAAATAATTTTGAGTGCTCAAACAGATGAATGAACCTGTTGGAAACCAAAGAAGTGCTGAGGTGTAAAGATGTCTAGGACTTGAAGCCATGGTCTGCTAAAATGCCTGGTTGAAAAGCCAAGCCAATACTCTCAATGGGTGGAAGACTGCAGTGTGAACTCACCTCTTGAATTAGATATTGAGGAATCCATACAGCAGAGTAGCTGTAAGACACAAATGCATAGTAAAACATTGTGTATTGAAAAGTAGTAATTGTATTTCTCATATAAGTACATGTTTTCCTCCTAAGGCTGGCTGTAGAGCTATACTTGCTTGGAAATATTTAGTATAAATGGAATATTCGAGTAGGTTGGACAACACTACTGATGAATCTCAAAATTGGTCCTCCTCCCATGCAAGCTGGCTTACACAAGGATCATATAGAAATGCAAATTCCTATGGATGAATGTTGATTTCAATGATAAAGAATAAAAAAATTAATTAGTTTTTATACTGCACTCTGGGGACAACATTTAGACTTAATCTTGCAAATAAACTTGCAGTGCCTCACTGTTATTGTCACCAAAGTTTGAGCTATGGCTCACAAAGGCATCCATCATACCTTTGCAAGGCACACAGTCCCCAGGCTATTTACTGCTGACACCACCAGCCTTTTGTCCGCTCTGCCGTAAACAAAATGGAAGACCCAGAGCTGCTGGCTGTTCAACAGATAATGGCAGGGCTGCTTTTTTTATAGTTCACCTACCATACTCATGTGCAATTGAATGTGTCTCCCATAGACTGCTCTTGCCAATTCTATCTCCAGCAATTATCCTGTCCCAGTACTCCATTGCAAAGTACCTGCCAATAATGAGGGATTCGCAGGTGGCAGCCACAAAGTGCTGCTGTCCCTTCTCCTTGCAGGCACCTTGTGGTTGTAGCTGAAATGGGGTGGTGCTGATGTTGTTCACACAGGGGGTCATGACACAGGCCAGGGCAACAACTCTGCCTGTGTTTAACCTGATCCAGATGACAGTTGTGCTCTCTTTTGCCCACTATCTTCAAGTGAAGAAGAGTTCATCAAACTAATTCATCAAACTAATTTCAAGCTACATGCTGTAGCCCCACATTTCTCTTCACAGAGAAAAGCAAGGCACAATTCTTCCCAAGAATATTCTTATGTAATTTGCTGTGCCTGTGTTTGTGTAAAAGCAGAATGCAGTATGAAAATTATTTACCCAAAGTGATGGTGTTTTGTTTCCTTGGCCTGTCAGGGCCAAGTGTGTGTGTGTCAGGACTGTCTTGGGGGCCACTCCACTGAACTTGCTGCAGGTTATTCATGTTTTAGGAGTAGTGGGGGCCTAAATCTGGATGCAGTTTTGAATATGTGGTCAAACACAGTGAAAAGTAAAGGGGAATATAACCTACTGGCTTTTCTCCTGTTAATAGACCCCAGCATGCCATTTACCTTCCTTAGTGACCTGAGGCACCCTGGTTCACGTTCAGCCAACATCTTATGGGCCTTCTCAGCAGAGCTGCCTCCCCAGCCATTCAGACCTCAGCCTGTATCAGCACAAGGGATTAGTTCATCTCAGAGGCAGGACTTGGCATTTGCCCTTGCTGAATTTTGGGAGGTTGCTATTCCGTTTCTTGCAGGCAAAGCCCTGAGCACCTGCACAGCAGCAGCAACCTCAGAGAAAGAGATGTCTTCTTTTGTGACCCAGAACTACAGAACTACAGGGCTCAGGAAAACAGGAACACCAGTTCATCCTTCCCAATCCCCAAACAAGCTTTTTGACCCTGGATCTAGTAGCTCTTACCACAGCTAGGCAGTCTGCTTCTAAAGACAAAGGACTACATAATCAAAAGGCATCAAATATTGGATAAACTGCAAGTTAGTAGGCTTTAAAATTCATACTGTTCATCCCATAAAATGCACACAAGGCAGTTTTTATTAGTCCATTTTCTCTCTCTTCTGAAGCCTGTACCCATGACTGGTGATGCCTATTTTTTGTTTTGTTTTGTTTTGTTTTGTTTGGGGGATGTTTGTTTGCTTGCTGTATTTGTTTTTTTTTTTTAATCTGGTTACAGGATACAAAAAAAACCATGAAACAGAAAAAGTCATCAAAGAATACTTTTTCCCCTGAAATGTGTGAAATGGCTAGGAATCTGATGATTAGGTAAGTAATTAAATAAGACACACTTTAGTGCCATATTTGTCTTGAGTAAGACAGCCAACATAATGTCTTGCTTTAACACTTTATTCTGAATATTTGCATGATTGTCATTATTCTTACCCATTGAATTCCACTCAGGGTGGCAAAAGCTTAAACCAGTGACAGCAGGGCACTTTTTAATCAATTCCTTTGGAAAATCACATAGGTCTGTACTGTTCTATACAGAAAACAGAATTAGTATTAGCAGTAATTCAAAGAGACTAATTTTGTGAAAGAGGGGGAGGCTTCTTAACTGTGACAAGTTCTTATGTTAGTTCTCCCAGGCTCACCATCTCCTGCACTTATTTAAGGAGGGTAAGTGCTATCACCACGGGGCTTTTCACACCTGCAGAGTCTGACCTGGCATATCTAGAGATGAAAATAGAGGCTCACAGTCCCACCTCCACAAGAGGTGAGTGCCAAACCTGAAAGAATAAAATCAGGCAAAGTGGAACTGCACCAGCCCAGCATTTCTGGTCTCTGCCTGTCCTAGGGGTGGGTTATTACTTCTCATCCATCAGACTCTGTGGAGGTTTGTGGTTCAACTCCTTGCATATGCAACTTCACAAGGGCTGTTTGTGTTGGAGTGGCCTCTCCTGAAGAGGTGTAATTCCCATTGGCTTCTTCCTCTTGTTTGGCCAGAGGCTGCTTTTGACCTTTGCAGGCTTTGAAATTCGATTCATTTTGTATTACAAAATATCCATTCCTTCGAGAGTGAATAAATGGTCTTTGAAGTTGCCACCTAGGGCTCCTTAAATGCCTTAGGAAGGAAGTAGAGGTGCCTGCTGGCTGCCAGCTCGGTGCTTTGCCTGCTTCCCACAGGAGCTCCAAGCACCACAACTGGTGCTGCTCTGTCCTGCCTGAGTGGAAGGTGTCTGGAGAGGAACCTGCTCCCGACCTCATCTGCTCCTCCTCTAGACACAAAACAGTGCACAGCAAGGGCTGCTCAAACTGGTGCGATGGGAGTTTGAGGAGAAAGAGGTAGCAAGGCAAAATCAAGACAGGGACAGGGTAATGACATTTCCACAGAGGGAATACTTAAAAATTACTGTCTTTACAGCCTGAAATACAATGTAAGTGCAATGGCTATGAAAATTGCTTATAATCACAGTATGATGAGAGCTGAGAAGCAGTTTCTGCAATAACAGTGTTTTGCTTCCTGGAAAAAAATTATTCATTCTACCCTTATCCTCAGAGACAACTTTTCAGAAAAATCCATCCATATGCCAATATAAAATCTGGTCTTAAGAGTTGTGTTGTTGTAACTGTCATTATTTGGTGCATGCAACATTGGTCCACTGCAACTGACTGACTCTCCACATTTCCCTCTTTTTGCCTTCCCTGGACAAGAAAGCACAATATGTTCAGCTTTTTTACCTCCTTCACAGCAGTTGAAAAAAATCTTAATAAAAAACCCAGTGTTATTAGCTGGCATTTAAGGCTGGCATTTGTACAGGTTCAAGTCAGACTATGTTACTGAGTGCTGAAGTCATGTCCTAATGGAGGCACAAGAGACATCAACTTGTTGTCCCACTGAGGCAAAACAGATGAACATCATGCACAAAACTATGCTTTGACATCATAAGCTGAATGCGTGTTAGTTTTAAAGCTTTTGGTTTTGCATTTTTAACTTTTTATTATATAGAGCTCCCTATGTTGCTCAAAGCAAGCCAAAAAAGGTTGGCACTGAACATAGCTTGGAAATTAAAAAAAAAATTGTTATGCAGAACCCCACACTTGCTTTATTGTACTGCTGCTGAAGAGGCCCAGGCAAACATACAGTAAACTCATTTTAAAGTATTTCTTATTAAATCTTTATAAGAAGTACCATAAATTCTTAGGCAGATTTTACTGCAAACACACACATTCACACTGCAGAAACTAATACCATTATTTTTTCAATGTGTTTTCATCAGTTGTATAATATCATGCATTAAGGGACTAATTTTTCATTTCAGTCATATTTTTTCAGTTTAAACATCACTCCAAATATTCAAAACAAGTTGATTTCTTTGCATACTTTGCATTTGAAATAACTCAAGCCACCTCAAAATCTCAGTGGAAAAATGTATTTTAAGCTCACAAACTGACTGAATGGGAACCATTCAGTCCAGAACCAACTATGAACTAATGGATAACAATTGTGTACATTCTCCTTCGACATGACAAAGACATTGCCTTTTGCTCATCTGCTACAAGTATTAAAACAGATTCTGGGACTTGTAGATGTTGTGCACAGGCTGATGTTGGACAGCTCAATTCCATACCCACTTCTCTCCATTTGCACTCAGGAAATGTGGAAGAATTGGAGGCAGCAGAACACAAAAAAGATGGAATTCAGCCACACTCACCTGACTCTCTCAAAAGCAGGTGCTGTGACTGAGCTAAATATGTTACATTACTGCTATAGTCATCAAAAGCAGTGCACACCTTCAAAATATGACTCATCTGGACTATTTTAGAATGTGGTGAATCACCATATATTGATTTATAGTTCCTCTTAGATTCCTATAAACAGAGGCCAGGGTGACTAATTTATATTAATGTATCTATCTTTTAAGTGTTTAAAAATTAGGAGTACAAAATCTCTTGTAAAGCCTCTCTTAAATCTGCTGATGCTGTTTACTACTGCTGCAAGGTTTAGAATTGGAAATATTCTCTTTTTGTCAACATTTTTTCTGCAGAGAAACCACATTGTGATTCAGAATAAGAAAAAGTAAGATTTTTCCTTAGAAAGATTTTGATAATGAGAAGAAAGTATTAGATTATGTTTACTTTAGCATTAATTTAAAAAAACCAACCTAATTCAGTACTGATCCATGATATATGCAAATAGTGTTTTATCTTATTTCATTTAAGCTCTTTATGGTGGCCACTTATCCTCCTTCCTCTATGTTTTTTATTTTTCTGATGGTTTTTGTGTCTGATATTTGGCATAGTCAAAGAAATAATCATTATTATTTACATGATGCCAGTCTTTCACCTGGGATTATCTAAATCAATATTGAGAAAAAAAACCCCCCAAACTGTGTCCCAGATCCAGAACAAAATCACAAGATACAACGAAGCAGTATTGCCAAATTGGAAGTTCCCGATTCGGGGTAGAATTGGTTCTTTGTCTTACACTACTACTGAGAACCTAAGATGAAATGTCTGAAACATCAAAGGAAGCCATCTGGAATCACACATGAAATTAATCTGGAAAGATGGACATTGTTGCCAGTCAGTCGTATCTTTTCATTGAGAGTGAAGGAGAGAATGAAAAAAGGGAAAGAATTCCGGATAGAATATTGTATACCAGCATTAGGAAAGAAACAAACTTTCAAAAGAAACTCCACAGGAAAAAAAAAAAAAAGTTTGTTTGGAAAAAGAATCCTGGCTGTAAAAACACAGTTGTATCTGGACATTGTTTTAAGTGGAAATACAAATTAATCCATGTGTGGGAAGGGAAGAGAAGGGGGCTTTTCAGATGTACCAGTGATGCAGTGATGCCCTAAGCCTTCAGTGCTGCTCCTGGAAAAGATTCAGTTCCAGTGTTTATGGAGGCTGCTTAACATGCACCAGCGTTGCTCCCTGTTATAACACTGGGTGTTACAACCTCCCCCAGGAAACCATTCTGTCCCAGCCATGGTTGTTGCAGCATGGCAGCTCCTTTCTGGAGACTCTCTATGAGCAAGCAGCCTCTTTCCCACAACAGTGCTTGCAAAGGCAGTGACACTCATCACTGCCAATACAAGTCATGCTGTTTCAAGACATAGTAAAAATTACTTATAGATTACCTGTGGGTTTGGAAGTTTTGGGGTTTCTTTAACTTAAGCAGATTTTACTTTTGCCTACTTAAGAGATGTAAAGATGTCACTTTCCTGTAAGCCTTGGTTGTCTCATTTTTGGATAATTTCCCTTGCTTCTCTGTAAAGGGAAGGTGTTGATATTTGTGTATGGTTTGTGTCAAGCAATGCTTTGCAAGGGCAAACAGAATATTCATGCTGCAGATCAGTTTGTGCACACAATTTACAGGAGACAAATGAAACCGAGTGCTAGAAAATGCTGTTCAATTGCCAAAGGCTCTTTCTTTTTGTCACACATAGAAAAGTGTTATTAAACATAACACCTTTATTACCATGGTGCCTAGAAGTGCTGTAGGGAAGAATCAGTCATTGGGTGTCTACTGCAAGCAACCTGTTTGAAAAGGATTTCTGCCTTTGGATATTGAAAACTTGTCCCTGCTCTGACCAGAGCAATGCAAACCCACACATGACAGGAAATATTCCATTAGTAATTAAAACATGCATAACATCTTATTTGCATTTTTAAGCCAAAAGAATATTTTAAAATCCCATTTATTCCAGCACGGTAACTCTCTGTTGTGTGTTCATCAGCATGGAGGGAATAAAAGGAGGCCACAGTGTGAGAGAGCTTTTCTCTAAGTCCTGTATCATGTTAAAAGCTGATACAAACCACAGGGACTTCCAGGCATTGAAAGGAAAAAAAAAAAAAAAAGAAAGAAAGAAATGTCAAGCAATGGGAGTAAAATTCAGAGTGCAAAGTTTCAAATAAAGAAAATTTTAAGAAGTAGAAAATCTCTCCCTATATACATTTCCAAAATACAGGTCCCTTTAAAGAGATGTAAAAATTATTAACATAAAGAGCTGTACCAACAGAATAGTTTGAAATCTTGTTCTGTGGAAGAAAAGTTGAATTGTTCTTTTGTGCATGTTTTGATTTCTATCCTTCCTTATTCAAGAAAAGAAAAAATTAAATAAAAAAACTTGTACCATTTGTCATCTACAAATTCTCTGATTCCAAAATCTAAAGTTTCACATATATTATAGATGCAAAATTTGAAAAAGACGTCTTACTTCTTAATAAGACAAGCTAGAAGTCTCAGTGCATTTCCTGCTGCATTTTGAGTTATTTGAATCTGTAGTTTAAATTTAGATTTTTTTTCAGGCACTAGATATATAAGTTTTTAGTGAAATGAATAGAGATAACAGACCTTGAGGAACAAACCTGAGGAAGAAAAACTAGTGTACATTCAGACCTTGGAAATATCCTGACAAAATAGATATAACTAAAGTATACCAAATGTTATGGTTTTTTTCCAGCTACAATTTTAGAAATTAAATATCTGTCTGACCTTAATCTCACAAGCCTCTGAATAAATTCCAAAATAGATTGAATTTTTATCCAGATCTCCCCATTAGCTATGTGACCATATTTTTCAGAATATCTACTCCTTTGTTACTAGAACTTATCCCTTGCATTTTTAAAAGCACAGAGGAGAAACAACAGGTTGGGAGTGTTCATCACCTGCAGCAGTGACAGCTACAATGAGCACAGATTTCACAAAGGGATTCAAAGTTCATGTATTCCTGCACTGTGATCTCACACTGAGAAAAGAGAAAATGTACTCATTGTAGCTGTCACCACTTTTCAGCCTCTTCATGTTGCCTTTTTAATTTATCATTTACAGCAGCATTGGCCTAATAACAGCACTGCTTTTCTCTTGGGCAATTTTATAATGCTTTTGCAGAATTCTTACTAGCTTCACTTCCTCTGAAACAAGATTTTTATTTATTTAAAATAAGAGAATAAATGTCAGGTTAAGCCCAGCTGAATAGCAAAAAATGGATGAGTGTTAGTTACTTCATCCCAAATTATATGTCTGGATATGATGGAAATGCATCACTTGAAGTAGAAATAGACACATCCTCCACAATTTCAAGGAATGTAACCAAAACAAATAAGAATTTCCCCCAGAGATGTGGCTGCATTAGCATACTGTTCTCTCAGATAGCCCTATCACCACATCACATATTATTTCAAAACAATAGTGAACCAAATATTTATACCTATCCTGCTCTGGCTGCCTTAAATCACCACGATGATGCTGGTGTTGGACTTTTAGGAAATCATTGTTTTTCACTGCAGAACATTTGCTTCAGTGAATTACTTAGGGAGGGGTGGAAGTTTTGACAGGTTTTCTGAAGTAACCTTCAGAGGTGAACTTGGAAGCTAGTTAGTTCCATTTAAGAAGCTGTCCTGCTGTAAAAACCCAAGTTTTTTAATGGCCACATCTGTTGTTTCAAAGCATTTTCCCTGTGAGGTGTTTGTACATTATCCTCACTACTATGTCTAGACCATGAAGTATAGCTCAATGAATAGCTAACTGATGATTACATTTATGAGTAAAGACTACTCATAGCAGACAGATACTTCCTACAGGTGACAAGCAATCTTTGGCTAGGGCTTCACCTGACTAGTCATTTTGGGATATGATCACAAGGGCTGGAGACTGATGAAATTATCCTGTCCAACATCAAACACAAAGTGGTTGTAAATCAGCTGAGGCTGTGGCAGGAGTAGAACAACTCATTCTTTATGCAGTACTGGCAGCTCTTTCACCTAGTAGCTACATTAAGAATCCTAACAATGTCATTAAGTGACCCCAGGAAGAACTTGGCAAATTTTTGTTATTGACATTTGTATGAACTTAGCATTGATTCAAAGTGGGGGAAGAAGTCCTGTGAAACAAAAAGCTGTGTTATCGTAAAGCAATAAAATGGTTTATTGGTGGGGTTGGAGTGTACTGGGACAACACTTGCAAGATACATACATAAAATATGCCTGTTGTAACTGTGTTTGACCTTGTAGAGCCATCTAGGTGCTTAGCTGACATACTATTATAATATCCCAAAGGCTTGCTCCATAAAAAGAAAATGATAAAAGTCTGACCTCTGCAATATAACCTTTTCTTCCCACAGAATAAATAATTGTTTTTCAAAACAAATCTAAGCAAAAAACATGTATCTGCTGCTTCTGACCTGAGATAGACATGGCGTAAAGAAACACATTTTAGGGAAGAATTTGGATGTTGTATTTAGAGAAGCTCAGATGAATAAATACATACATAGTTGTTGATATGCTTAGGAGCTTGTTTCTGTGACTCCTGCTGCTGCTATTAGACACAATAAGTAAATCTGCCCACAAACAACAAAATTATTTTAAAAACATACTCTCTATAACTACAGGGTAAATAAAAATTATATTGTAGACATAAAATCTTCATTAGAGAAATATATTCTCAGAGGAAAAAAAAAAAATAAAAAAAAACCAACAAACCACCAGACCCACCAACAAGACTATCCAGAGCAGGCAGAAATTCAGTAAGGCTCACAGTTTTGGTCTTTGCAAGTACACACCTGCTGCACAAGAACACTGGAGCAGATTTGAAGGAAAAGAAAAAGGCATACTGTGATCAGCTGCTTTGTTCTGGAATGAGGATGGAAGTGGTGTTAGTATATTTGTGTATCCTTTATCTCCTTTATCTAATTCCCCAGCCTGCTTTTCCCTTCCCTCTCCAACAGTGTTTTGTCCATCTATTACCAACCAGGCTTCCAAGTTATAAATGTTTCAACTCTGTAAGATTTTGTCATTGAATGCCACAGAATGCCCTGTTGGAATCATTTGTAGAGCATTTAGGATACTAGATGTTCAACACAGGTTGCACAAATTTCTAATAAGGTGATTGTGAATTCAGTTTAGTAATGCAGACCTGTTTGCATAGCAGGGAGTGAGGGTAACATCTGACTCCTTAGGAGCTTTCATTTTGATGAGTGGCCTTGTTTCAATATTTATACAGAGCTGTGTATGGAATGATTGCTCTATATTTCTGCAGCACATAATATGTGTATAGCACACCCAATTCACGTATTTTATAAAAAGCTCCATTTCATAACATGCTTCCAAAAGCTCTTTCTTCTCTAATATCCTCTTGCCTAATTCACATAATAGAAATCCTACCTCCCCTGCCCTGCTAGAAAAAAATCCCCTCCTCACCAAGGCTTTCCCAAACTTCTCTAA
Source organism: Ammospiza caudacuta (assembly GCF_027887145.1). Taxonomy (NCBI): domain Eukaryota; kingdom Metazoa; phylum Chordata; class Aves; order Passeriformes; family Passerellidae; genus Ammospiza; species Ammospiza caudacuta. The sequence goes on along the minus strand of NC_080593.1, from coordinate 31,986,937 downwards.
AGAACAAAAATACTGAAGAGGGGAAAACAGATTCACTTGAGGGGAAGACATCAAGGGAAAGAAATAAATGGATGGAACAGCAGTCCTCCAATAAGCCAAAGAAATGTATTTTCCAAGTGCTTTCTTGGATGGCTATTTCTGTGCTCTCTCTCTCTCAACAGTGCTCCTTTGGCACTTACACTTTAATTGCCCTGCACTTTGTTTGTGCAAGGTATGCACTGGCTGGCTGCCAGTGTTGGCTGAGATTCATCTTGTCACCACACTGTCTAACAGCAAGCACGGAACAATATCCCAATTAGATCCCTAAATGCTGGCAACATGAGACACCTCTGCTATGTTGCTCTAGAAGCCAGAGGCAGGAAGTTTTGAGAAATAGATTAACAGTGTATATTCATTCTGCTCTCTTGCACCATAACAGTAAAAGCTGCAAAAAATATTATTTTAATATTATAAATCATGGCAGTGGCATTAGGGCTTCCAGTGGGGGTCAGAGGGGACTGAGATTAGTGCCCTCCTATATAGGTCTGGGTCATTAGGAGATTTATAATTTCATCTTTCATAAGATCATATGTAAAAATTACAATCGCATCACCATTTTTCCAGAAGATTCCTTGTTATATTTTTTTAACAAAGGGATTTTTTACCTCTCACTATAGAAATTCTATCTGCAAGGCTTATGGACTATTTCAAAGGAGAAATGTTTAAAGATTTGCTCCACTAAATTATTGCTGAAGTGTAAAGAGAACTGGGGAACCTTTCACAGCAAAATGTAAGAAATTTAGAACACTGGGTATTGTGAGAAATTTGACTTGGAAAATTTCCTTCTCTCTCTTTGCTTTAAATACTGCTATAGGAAATGACTAAACAATTACATTAAGCTTTCCAGAGTAGGTTCTGATCTTCACTGCTGTATTTTGTCTGTTCCAGTCATCTTTCCTTTCATTTTTAAGGAAAAATAAAACTTAAATTCGGAAAATAATTTACATATCTCACATTTTCGATGCTAAAACTCACGTTTCCATCTTTACTCTCCCATTAAAAATGCACTGACCTAAACACCTTTGTAAGCCTACTTGAAATACAAAGTGAATTGGATATTCTGCATCCTTCCCAGCTTGCTCACAGTGTCTCAGGAATAGACACTGAAGGGACAACAATAATTTATCTGTTGGGTCCCACAGTTTTCCAGGAGAATTTGGTGCATGTGACTAATAAAAGACAAAGTCATTTTCTAATTTGGATGCTATGGATGCACAAAAGAAAAGGGCTGAAGCCCCACAGACTTCCTTGCACTTGCTACTCAGTTTTCCACTTCCCATGTACATCAAGTTGTTTTGCTGCAGAAGATTCACATATGAGTCCCAGATGTCTGAAGGGCAAACAGTGTTCTAGTTCACAGCTAATTTTTAAATCTTTTACATGAGCCCTAAATCTCCTGGATTACATTCTCACCTTGCTTCGTGGAAATCTTGCAGATGTTTTAAGCACTCATGTCATGAGGGGGAATAAGGACCACAAAATCCTGCACATGTGGAGGAGGCTGAGCAGAACTGATCCAACACAGTCATACTGGGATGATATATGAGGCATCTTTCCTTTGAGCAAATTTCTGTGGCTGTGATAGAAAAGAGGCCAAGGAATTTCTTTAACTTGGCAGACTCTTATCGACTTGATAGTATTGAAATCTAAAACACAGACATGCTTACTTCTGTCTCTTCTGTCTGCCAAAATTATTTACAAAGTGAGTGCACACAGGCTCAGAGGATAAAATGGAAAGGGAAGGTGAAAATTTTTTCCTAGACTAAGACCAGGAAGCTGCTTTTAGCACAGTGCCTGCCTACAGAAATGGAGGGAGGAAGGAAGCCCTCTGCCATGTCATCCTTGTCCCACACAGCAAGAGCATGGAATATTTGCTCTGCACAAAGTTCCTTTTTACTCCTTTCCCTGTGTGAGCTCCACAGACAATGGTGGGGCAGCTGACGCTGCTTGCTCTGCCAATACAAGGAGTCTCTGCCTCTTATTTACTTCTCTGATCCTTTCCACTCTTCTGCTGCTTGTCTGTGTCCAACAGAGAGCAGGCAAAAAGGTCTCTCCATTTCAGTGCAGATGGTGCTCTGTTTGATATCAAAGTGTCATCACATTTTGGTAAATACATCCAAAATCCATCCAGTGTGTCCCTGCTCCACTGTCAGTGACACCCACACTGGGGTTTCTGTAAGGCGCTGCTAAACTGGTTTCATGCAATTGTTTTGCAATTCCCATAATTCCTGTGACTCTCAAAGTCCTATAATCACACTTCTTTCTCCTCATTAATAAAATCTCCAATGCTGCTGCATCTAACTTTCAGACAGTGTAAAAAAATTTCCCTTAAGGGAAGATTTCATTGTAGCATTTATAAGAAAAAGACACTTAAAACCAGCATGAATATTAAAATGAAAGGTTATATGGCATATATCTTAAATTTTGATAATAGGTAAAAGTGCATGATATCATAGAAAATTCACCCACATTAATCTCTGGTTGAGCTCCAGATAATGACTGGGTATGCAGAGTCTGTCTATGTGGGCCCCCTAATCTTTAAGGAGATTCAATTGGTTATAATTAAAGGTTTCAACCAAAATGCTAAAAAGAAAGATACAAACTGTCTTTTCCCAAAAGACCTAGACTGCAGAGTGTAAACTACTGATTATTTTACTGCTTAGTGAAGAAATTAATAGATTTACAATCACTTCAAGCCTTAACAACCTAAAAATTTGTGATTTGCCCTGTAGCCTTTTTTTCCCCTGGTTTATAAGCATAAAATTATATTCTAATATACTATGTGCAAGATTGAGCATATTAATGGATTAAAAATATTAACAGCCATTTAGAGAATCTTTCTTTGCACGTAAGTTAAGCTATTTAGTTGAGTTTACAGCAAAGTTGAAATGTGAGTTACTAAGCTGAGCCATTCATTTAATGTGGTAGCCATAAATTATTGTTCATATCTGTACATGTCATGACTCCAAGGAATAAAGTCTTCCAGTTAGTTGAAAATTATGCCTGCCAACTAAAACCACTGGTAATGATCTTATACCTTAAAAAGGGGATTTTAATAGAATTCTGAGGATGTTTACTGTGCATGGTGAAAGTAAACAGTGAAGTCAAGATGAAATGAAAAATAAGACATTCTTATGGTATCTTAATATTTTTGTTAGATTCTTGTAATATATTAATACTTCTTTTCTTTTACTGAATTTACATCTTTACAAGATACAAATCTTAAAAGATACAGACCTTTACAAGTTTCCTTGCTTTGAGTGAATAAATTTCTTTGTGAAAGACTTATGCAAGCAACAAGAAAAATTATCTAAACTTACAGTATATGGAGAAGAGTTTGAAAGATTAAAAATTTAATAAAGTTTAATCCATGAAGATCCAGAATCTGCACGTGTGTTGCAGCCTGTTAAAGTAAAACTTTCATGCAGGATTATAACTGATCACACAGGGCAAACAAGTAATTTTCATACAAACACGGTTTGCAGGTACTTGATGTAAAATCTATTTACAGCTAAAACTTATTTGAAACTTGTAGCATCTCTGTACTAGTTACAACAGATAGAAAGATTTCTTCTGACTGGCTTTTGAATATTATTCCTGTCAGCAATCTGAATTGCTCACTTGAACTTTTCCTCTTTTTCCTCCTCATAAGTTATAGAAGTTATATACAAGAATCACAGATTCAACTAGGTTGGAAAAGACTTCTGAAATTTTTGAGTCCAACCTTTGATCATCAAGTCAATCCTTTCAATTAAGGAAATAATAACATACAAATATTATATAGCAACAAATTATATAGTTTATCAAATAAATAATTATTTTATATAATATATTAATAATTAATTGCATACACAGTATTAACCTAATAAACTATGTATTTCAATCAGATCTTGTATTTGCTTGTCATAAGGTTATTGAAGAACAATTGTGATAGTTACCAGCCATTTGGCAAATTACTTCAGTAACTAGGATTTTAGTCATAAGAAAGTAAGAAAAATTTTAGAAGTGTGTATTACTTAGTTATATATGACATTCTTCTGTAGAAGAAACAGCTTTACTTTGCGGCAGCACACAGATTCTGGCAATGGGACTTGTGCTCCCCAATGTACACCTCATTCCCTGGGGTGTGGAACTCTCAGTCCAGTGTTGGGAAGGGAAGATCATGGTTTGGTGACTCACTTACATGGAGGTCTGCCTAGCAGTGACACAAATTTACATAGCTGATCTTGTCTTACACAGCCCCACCCTTGTCTCTGTTGATGAGGAGCAGCTGAAGTTCATAAATGAAGGGCTTTAAGTTCACTATTTCATTTATTTATAAAAGGGCTATGTAGACCCTGCATTTCCACTTCTTTACCTAGCTCAGGGAAAGTAAAATGCTCCTGGCTTATGTCCAAAAGGTAAACGTATCAGAGAGATGAGGAATCAAATAAAACTCTTGCACTGTGATAAAATCTTGAATTAATCAAGCAGTAATAACCAAGGCTTTCAAAAGGAGCACAATCTGGGTATCTTAGCGTGTGCCCCGGTACACACTACACAAAGGAAATATATATAGCATAGAGGAAATATATATCAATCTCTTCAGCTGCCAATTGGTTCTAAACATTTTGCTGTTGTATTATAAAAAGTTCACCTATACATTCTTCTCTAGTTTCCCACAAACCTGACTGCTCTGAGCATAATTCTGCCCTAGGTGAAAGCTCCATTACCTAAACAAATCCCACATCGGCTGCCTGGAATGTGAGTGGATCATTCCTGAGGACCTTATAGAAACCTGGGTGGTGATATTCACTGAGATATGTGAGATGATATTGCTCCTTCCTATCTCCATTAATCTCAACTTGCAAAAAAGGTCACACTTCAGCCCTCCTCCTTATTGCTCTTCCCTCCTCTTCCTTCTTACTTAAAGAAAAAAAAATGTAACTTCACTTTATTAATAAATTTAGAAAGGTTCTTGGAGAATTTCAGTTGGGCTTAATGCAGCTCAAGAAGAGCTCCCCCACTTCTCTAGGGTAATACAGATTTTGCCTCCTTCCTGCACATATCAACTGATTGAGTTGTGTGTATCCATAGATTCTGCATGTACTGCCATGGCAGGATTATGGTCCTGTCCTTCTCCTCTCCTCTCCTCTCCTCTCCTCTCCTCTCCTCTCCTCTCCTCTCCTCTCCTCTCCTCTCCTCTCCTCTCCTCTCCTCTCCTCTCCTCTCCTCTCCTCTCCTCTCCTCTCCTCTCCTCTCCTCTCCTCTCCTCTCCTCTCCTCTCCTCTCCTCTCCTCTCCTCTCCTCTCCTCTCCTCTCCTCTCCTCTCCTCTCCTCTCCTCTCCTCTCCTCTCCTCTCCTCTCCTCTCCTCTCCTCTCCTCTCCTCTCCTCTCCTCTCCTCTCCTCTCCTCTCCTCTCCTCTCCTCTCCTCTCCTCTCCTCTCCTCTCCTCTCCTCTCCTCTCCTCTCCTCTCCTCTCCTCTCCTCTCCTCTCCTCTCCTCTCCTCTCCTCTCCTCTCCTCTCTACCTAATGAAAACCTTAAAACAGTTTATTCTTATGCAGAGGGTGGAGAAAAGAGGAAAGACAGAAGTGCAGTGCAGGAGCGAGGGGGGAGATGAGGAGAGGCAGTAAAAGTAGTGATAGTCTTTGCACCAGTGGTCTTTAAGTTAACTCGGTTTTCATGATTCCTGAAAGCTTACATTCTGCAAAGGTTTTAATTTTATTTTTGATAACAGCACCCAGAACAGCAAACCAGTGAGTGAGAGAAAAAAATCAGTTGTGTACGATAATAAATGGATTTCTGCCAATGACAGGTCATGATACAAAAAAAAATTCTGTGATGACCCTCTTTCCTCTGCTCTCATTTATCTCTTACTGGTGACCACTGATAGATTTCTGCTGTATGATTTATTGCAGAAAAACACCACCTAGAAATGGGCTTTTGATAAAATTGTTCAAGGATTTCTGGACAATAAATCCTAATCTTTACATGCATGCTGCAAGATGTTTCACCTTTCTTATGCTATAAATAATATATGCCAAATGTGATAATAAATCCATACATCTAAGCTCTATCTGTGTGGTTTAAGAAACAAAATTACAATATGTAAGCTTGATATTAATAGCAGCTATATAATGCCAGGAATATTGATGGCAATATTTGTTTATTTGTGATCCAAATTTCCAGTGTTGTGTTGTACTGAAATTTCATTGCTTTTATCAGCCTGGATGGTTATCTTCTGTAAGGAAATCTGTGATAAAGACAACAGGCACTAGCTGGTTTGAATCAACAAAGATGCTTCTGTAGGTCTGCCAAGAACCTCAGCTGAAATTTTCAAATATAGTCTATGCAAAGATCTCTCTTCATAATTAATCATCTACAGTAGGAAGTGTCTGATAGCATCTGTCACCTCCCTGTGACCCTACAACTGTTACAGCGGGGTTAAATGGGCACAAGCCCAGCGTTTAAAGCTCTTTTCAAACTACAGGCTCAAGGTCAGGATCTGACTTAATTTTACTCCACAGTGGGAATGAAGCATAGCTTCTGTCTAGAGCATGTGTGCTGTGGTATTTGGTTTAAGCCTAAAGACTCACTTTAGTTATTGAATCCTATACAAGCTATAAAATATCATAAGCATCTTTCCCAGACAAAGCAAGCAAGCCCTTTCCTAGAATATGAAACAGGCAAATCTACTCTTTGCAGTCAGTGCTGATCATTTGGGATTTGGGAATGAAGAAATTACATCAGAAAAATAAGAATAATGATGATTGTGAGAGACAAGGCCAAAAATGGTGAGAAAAGAGTGAATGACAGAAAAAAACACTCAATGAAACTTACTTCTCTTAGTTTTGTTTCTGTAAAGACAAAAACAATTTTCTGTTTTTAGAAGAAGGATGCAGCCAATTTTGACAGATTTTTCAGATTTTTTTTCTTATATGTTAGTATTGCAATACTTGGCTTCTTTTTTTTATATTTCCTGCCTAAGGGAAATAAAATATCTGCCATGCACCTGTGCAAAAAAGAGAATGTTACTGCAGTCATTTCCACACTTGTAGAAGATTTTCTGTTAACATCTGTGAAAGAGGAATGTACTCTAAGCAGGAAAACCACAGTGTTAAATTGGTCATTGAAACTTAAGGAATGGTAATACTGAAATACTGTAAGAAAAAAGTGTGGGGAAATATGCAACAACAACAACAACAACAAAAAATCCTTTAATTGGAAGGGGCCAAGCCCACATCAACAGTGTGTTTGATTTCAGCTGTGTCCTCTCATCTATTCTGAAGGTCAAAGAAGGAAATGCCACAGAAGTTATGATTATGTGAAATGAAGTGAGAAACAATGATTTGGCGTAATAAATACCTCCTGCAACTAGAGAATGTTCTGCTCACTGAAATTGTCTCCCAGGTGTCTGCCTGTCTCCAGGACACATGAATAATCCCAGGCTAAAATGACAGTGAGGCATGTTGTTTTCAGAAATACATGGCTAATGTTGGTATATATGAAAGAAAACTCACTTCATGGCTCTAAAATACAGCAGAAACATCTCCCTTCTTTTTTGCATGAGTCAAAACATCAACTTTCCACCTTCAATTCTAGGATTTTTCAGCCAGCCATAAAAACCTTTCTGATTTTCGTGATAAATTCCTCTGTCCTCTCAGATGCAAGACAGACTAAACTACTCCTGTACTTGAACCATATCCTAAAGGGCACTTATTTCTCTACAGGCAACAACTCTGACAATTCTGAGAGGAAAATCTTCTGACAAAGCATAAGAGGCCATCAACACTTTGCTGTCATGCTACTGCACTTGCAGTTTATGAAACTATTGAGCTCAATTTATTGTTTTTAGAAATGGACCCCAGATTCATTCTGGGTTCAAATCTGTTTCTCAGATCAGGCATTCTCTCCTCCCCTATGCCAGTAAGAACAGCACATCCTTCACCAGTGTCCCTCAGCTTGCTCAATTCACTTCTCTGCAGCAACTGTGGCCCAAAAAATCTTTTTGCTTCCAGGACCATTAGCAGATCCCATATCCATGCTGAAGGTATAAGGCCATGTGCACTTCACCCTCCCCAGGGAGTTGAGCTCACCTGGATGTATTTTTAATCTCCATGGATAATAGGGATCTATTTACTCCTGGATAGTACAGACAGTTTTGAACCTGCTCATAGTAATGGTGGTGACCTTCCAAGAGCATTAGATTACTGTAGTCACTTTATTCTCCTTTGGCCATTTGTTTTATTTATGTAGAAAAGCTTTTTCAACATTGTTTAAAAAAAATATAGATTGAAAATGTTTAGAAACCAAATTAACCCCAAAGTTAGGCTGAAGCAAAACTGTGAACTGAACTCAAAGATTCCTGGGAAATGTCTGTTTGTTGCCATTTTTGTTTTTAGTTTTTGTTTGTTTGTTTGTTTGTTTGTTTTTGTTTGTGTCTGAAAAATTGTGGGGCTTTTATTGTTTTTTTTTTTTAGAAAACAAAAAAAATAACCTGATATATATCTACTACTGTGTATGTTTTTAACAAATTGCATAACACAACCATATATTATTATTAATTCTTGTAGCAGAAATTTCATTAGATTTTCAGCCAGATAACATGACAAATTTATCAAAGAATGCGGTTTAAAACTTGAGTACTAAATATATCAATAAAAAGATTATCCAAGGAATTTTTTCTGTTTCAGTGATCAGTTCCATTGACAGTTGCTAATAAATTGCACAACCCCACAGGCATAAGCTCATCATAAGTAAATACTACCCTGTATGAATATAGTAATTTTTTTTATTAAAATACACTGATGAATTTAATCAATATCTAAAAGTGGAAAACATGTATTTCTTTCTCTTTATGAGATTAGGTTACTACACAAATTTTATTTAAGATAATTTTGACTGAAAAGGAGACAGTACCTTTCAAAGACAGTGGAATTAAACAGAATCAACTGTTTGAAAAATGAATTTGTTCTCCATTCTACAGGCAAGAGGAAAGCGATGCAGGACAGCAAATAAAACTAAAGAGCAAAGGGAAAAATACCTCCCCTCTGAATGTCTGGTTCAAACCCTGGCTCAGGTACATATGAGATAATTTATGGGAGCATAATGATCTGCACCAGGAATCTCGGGCTCACCCTGCCACATGACTGAGCTAGTTTCTATAAAGGACCTAGAAAGCTGGCGCCACAGCAAACGAAGAAAATTAGTTTAATCACTTTACAAGCTTTCTGCTTGTGATCTTTCTGGCTGTATCTGAATGAAATGTAGGAAGAAGATACTCACAAAAAGGTATGCTGGATGCCTCAGTAGTTGATGATTGTTGAGACATGGGAGGAAGGAGGGGAATTAGTATACCTAAGGGGATGTCAGGCAAGTGAAAACAAGGATGTTTTACAAGCAGCACACTGGAAGTCTGGGGTTTGCAATGATAAGGATGTGAAAGCAGCTAGATATCTGTCCCCTAGAAGGGGTTAAGGGCCTAATAAATGGATAAACAGTGGAGCTTGTGGCTTTCAAAGCAAGGTGTTCACAGGACAGAAAAGATCTACCTGGCTGCAGAGACAGTAGTTCTAAATCCTGTTCTTCCCCAACCACACAGGAACTGTACCTATGGATCTAAAAGCAGCAATGTTTGAAAACACATCCAGCAAGATCTGTTTCAGTGTAACATAGCACAACTGAAGCTCTGTGCTCCGAAACAACTTTACAGGTATAACCATGCTATGATTCACATCGGGTCAGGATGAATCAGAAGGGTGAGAAATCTTAGGGTTGGAAGGCAGTTATAAAGACAAAGAATATTATTTTGAAAAGGAAATCAAGATATTAATCTGGAACCTTTTTTTAAGGTTTTGAAAAAAAGCCATCACTATACAAAAGTATTTGAAGTAGACATAAACAAAAAAAGAATTACACTCTTTGGTTTTTGTTGTCCTACAGAGCTTAAAATTTAGAAAACAAAACTTTTATAATAACCAATGTGTGTGTACCTTAAAGAGTGGATGCATTATATCAACCTGATTTTATTTTTTAACTTCTTGACATTGCATTCTTTGGCCTGTTAAGACAAACATGTGCTCTCAGAGGGTAGCTCATGTTAAGGCATTCAGAATCCAGAAAGCTGTTTTTTCCAACAGCTTGGAGACTGAAAGATTCCTCATCACCCAACAAATCTGAGAAAGTTGTATCAGATTCAAGGCCAGCAATGACTTACAGAAAGCAAGGCTTCAGTCTTCCCAGAATGATTGGAAAGGTTGCCTTCATCTTTTTTCCTGTTCATTGCTACATTTTTCAAGTGACCAAAATATTTTGTAGAAGCAAATATTTTGTTGATGCAAGCTAGAAAAATATTTTAAATAAAAATAAATAAATATATAAAAGGACAGAAAGGCTGCTCAATTGCAGCTCCTACATTGTCACAAGGTTAAGGCACTAACACAGATTTTCCATCAACAACCACAGATCAGAATACTTGGATTGCTGCATTGCTTCTGACACTGCAGCCTACACTGCATTGCATTGGCATTGAGGGACACAGACAGAGGAAAGAGAGAGGCAGAACTAGATGTCTTAAAAAGGCTTTCTGACATCTTTTGTGGTGGAAATATCTCTGTGGATAGCAGTGTCATTAAGAACATCTAGTGCTACTGGCTATACTCACAAAAGCTTTCACACCAAAGTCAACAGGCTGAATTTATGGCTGGGATAACTCCATGATAGTCAGCATGAATAGGAACTAAAATACTGAGTAAATACCTCAGAGCCTCACCAAGATTTCTAGGTATGGTGTGGAGAAAAATCCAACATTTGCCAGTGGTTTTATTGAGATTTTGGAAGTAATTTCATTCATGTGTTTATGCAGTTGTGTATATAAATCTGCCATACATATCATTCAGCACAGCTTCTGAGGATCATTTGTGTCCTATGTACTGCTAGGCCAGGGCATCCTATCCCACTTGGAGCACAATGCCTTGGGAGACTCATGCATCCTTGGGAGCTCAGCCAAGGGCTTCTTTTTCTAAGAGCTCCACAAGATGAGGCAGTTTGATGCCAAAGAAAAAGTGCCTGTCCTCAGGGGCCTGCAGTGGCTGTGGTCTCAACATTCAAACACTCCTGGGGTCACTTCCCTCTAGCACAGGCCCTTTCTCAGCACCTGACTCTCAAACTCACTTGGCATTTGATTACTTCAAAACCTGGTGCTCGAGGTTATGCCAGGTTCAGATTTCTGTCATCAGCTTTCAAATCAATTAACAACGTGAAATCATCAGCTTTCAAATCAATTAACAACGTTTGTCTTCTGGCCTCAATGATTAAAAAACTGTTTAAAAAGTGCCCTGAGGGAGTGGTGTAAACAGTGAGGAAGAGCAATCCAGAAGTGAGAAGGTGAGCCAAACTCTGAGTAGACAGTGGCTGTCTCATTGCTCTTTGATGCCCTGGAGATTTAAGTAAGTCTTATCCTATTTTTTTTTTCCAAGTATTTTATCACCAGAACTCCACTGAGTTGCTGCTAATATACATACATGCACAAAGCTGCAAGTCTTAGAAACTCAAGTATACTGAAATGTAATTGGATTTTAAATATTTTGGAATGCAACATGAACACATTTGCAAAAAAAATTAAAATAATATATATTGTTGAAAACAGAAAATTGGATAAGTAACAGTGAATTTTTATTGTTGTAATTGAAAGTTTTTATGGGATATTATTATGAATATCTGACCAGTCTTGAACATATACTTTATATTTCCCACTTACATAAGAAAAATGTAAAAATAAGTCACAAGGAATATCACTTTATGTACTTGCCAGGATTGAGAAAGATTAATTACCACTGTCTCAAATATATAATCCAAAGGTTGAAAAGGAAGGAAGAAAGGAAGAAAAGAAAGAAAAAAAGAAAAAGAAAAAAGAAAAAGAAAAAGAAAAAGAAAAAGAAAAAGAAAAAGAAAAAGAAAAAGAAAAAGAAAAAGAAAAAGAAAAAGAAAAAGAAAAAGAAAAAGAAAAAGAAAAAGAAAAAGAAAAAGAAAAAGAAAAAGAAAAAGAAAAAGAAAAAGAAAAAGAAAAAAGAAAAAGAAAAAGGAAAAAGAAAAAGGAAAAAAAGAAAAAGAAAAAGAAAAAGAAAAAGAAAAAGAAAAAGAAAAAGAAAAAGAAAAAGAAAAAGAAAAAGAAAAAGAAAAAGAAAAAGAAAAAGAAAAAGAAAAAGAAAAAGAAAAAGGAATTTCTTCTGTGCTCAGGCTTTACAGAAAGGAGTTAGAAGGGAGTTTACCCCTGGGTACCTTAATAACTTCCTATATCTCTATCCCTTTTAATGTTGTCTCTTTTCTCAATAGCCCTGCAGCTTCTCACTTCCTTCTTCTCCACATCTGTCTTCCAGTTCTCTGCAGTTTATTACAAATGTGCAGAACTGACCAAATCAGAATCCCTATCACCCTCTGTCAGCCCTTTTTCATCATGCTTGTGAGTGTGTCCTGTTAAACCCAGATGCTAATTCTTAACTCACTGCTCTTACACATCCCTGCCTCTCCTGAACTACATGGGAAGTCCTCCTTTCAATCTCTGAATTACATTCTGAAAATGGTAAAGGTTGCCCCTTTTCTGAAAGATCACCTAACAAATGAATGGAGCAAAAGCCCATTCTGTGCCATGGGACACAGGGACACCACTTGTGACAGGCAGTTCCTCTCAGCAGATGCAGAGGGGATATCCTATGGAGGTCTCATTGTGGGATTGCCTCGTACAGCTCCATGGACAGCAGCCCTCAGCTGATACTGGAGCCAAGGTGAGGCAAGGTGGCTTAGCTTGGGTGTCATCTGGTACAGACATTCCGTGCTCTGACTTCACATCTGCTGTCATGTGGGAAAACGACAAACTCTGCCTTTCAAAACTCAGGGCTGTCAACATCTTCCTTTTGCTGTCAGAAAAACATGGGGAAAGAAAGAAGACATAGCAATCCACTATGTGTCATGTATAAAATATCTTGCTAAAGGTCTGGCTCTTGCTGTCAGCATCTGATTTAAAAATGAAGATTTTTGTTTATTCAAGGTTGGCAGTGAGGGTAAGATTCTGCCTGATAGCAGTTTGATAGGTCCTCAGTCCATGCTTGAAGCGTGTATTTGTATACAGCTCTATATGCAGTGTTGCAAGAAAATCTGTGGAAAAAAAATCATATTTGTGCAGGATACCAGCAAATTACTTAAACAAGAGGTACAATTTTTTAATATAATAACATTATGCTATAAGCTTTGCTGTGAAAATTAGGATTTGTACCATTTTTTCAGACCACAACTGACTTTTTCACCTCTGATCTGTAGTGTAGCTCAGTGATTCAGTCTAAGTACACAAGAAAAGTAACTAAAAATACAGCAAGGCTTGACTAATAATCGATTTTCAGACTTCTAAGAGCTGTCATGACTTGTCAGTCTTAGAAGAGAAGGTAAAAATTAGTTTTCCACCACTAAACAGAGTCACAAATAGCATTGGTTTCCTTGGAGACTTAGCAGCAGTTCTGAAAACACTGTACTTGCAGGAAAAGAGTGATTTGTAAAGATACATTCCCTGTGCAAACTTTAATTAATCTAGTCTCTTAATAAAGTACACCCACATCAGCTCTGTGTATTTGGAATTTATCACATTACAGCCTCCTCTCAAGTCCTCTTTCATGTATATATATATAAAGTATAGTGCAAATATTATACTTGCAAAATTTTTTTCTGTATTGCTTATAATGAGCAAAAATCCTAATTCTACAGAAAATTATTTATGCTTTTTCATAAAATACATATTTTCACCAATTGTCTACAATGATGAAAGTAGCTATCAGTTCAGCAGTTCTAAAATTCCTGATGTAAAAATAACAGTGCTATTGAAAAGAGCACTATTGTCTCCTAAGTAAACACTGTGAGAATAAAACCTTAAATTCTCCAGTGAGGACAGAGATGACAAAAAGGCAACACAAACTGACAGCAAGAAAGTTCTGTCTCATCCTTACTCAAGGTGAACTGGTTGCAGGCTGGTAAGCCAGACAGGAGTTTTTGTCATGTTTGTCAGGGTGTAAATGCTGTCTTGCCCTCAAACACTGCTCTATCTCCTGCTCCATGTGGTATCAGGAAGTTGGATTTTTTCATCTACCACTGCTTCACAGTGCTTTTACCTATTTAACAGCCTAAATGATTCCACGGTTTCTAAAGAGAATGTTTCTATTTGTTGTTAAAAAGTGTTTAAGTATGTCAAGAACATCTACCCATATCAACATTTATGTCTACCCATAGCTATTTGTTCACAATATATGGGAAAGCATAATATTATCTATAGATGAACATATTCATAGTTAAGGAGTGATACTAAAAATATTTTAATTGCTATGCCTAATTATAACTGCAAAAGTAATCACTGGAAAGTTTCTTCAACAACTTAGGCTAAATAAAAGTAAGAAATTTCTACTTGGCAATAAATTGCTTTCTTGACATCACAACAGAAATAACTCATTTTCCACATATTGGACAGCAGAATTTTTTCAGAATGGCAAAAAGCATTTTTTAACACAGTGATTTAATTAAATGGAGTGCTGATTAAAGTTTCATGGGCACACCACTAATCACTCAAATGTTTCAGCATTGGAATTACACATTTATAAGTCACTATATACTCAAAGAAAATATTTCATATGCAAAAGACAAGATCATCTAATGAATAGCCTAGAAAGGAGAAAACAGACCTTGATATTAGTGGGGATTGAGCTCCTTGTTGTATGACAATTAAATAGCATACAGCATAATAACCTTGATTTGGTCTGCTGTGACTCTCACAGTCTGGGGCTTCATTTGCTCTACAAATCATTTCAGGCTTAGACTTTTGACACTATATGAGAGACTCTGGGCTCATCCCATAAGAAATCTCACCTTGAGTCATCAGTAGACATCACATCCATTGAAACATTTCATGAAGATTTCATCTATGTTATCTTTCATCTTTTCAGACTGTTATATTTCTGTTTAAGTATCAAGCACATGTATTTACACATTTGTGTTTTGTGGTTGTACACGCACTTTCTCTTTTCAACACCTTAGCTTTGCCTGCTACCTTTCCCATAACTTATCACACACAGAGCACAGGATTCTAAATCCAGCCCTTCCTTACTGTTTGATTTGAACACATCTAATTCTGTGGGGCCATTTGTCACTGATCCTCATCAAACCCATATCTAAGCCATCAGAATACTGACTTCCTTTCCATCCCAGTATGGACAGCAGTGGGCCCAAACAGGAATGTCTAATCTAGGTTGCCACGAGTTTGCAAGTATTGTTCACATTCAAATCACTAGAGCTGGACCTGACCCAACAGTTTCCTTTAAGGAGCAGATCCTAAACAAAACCATTCTGCTTTTTGGGTGCAGTCTTAATGAAGCCACTTTTCACCAGCTCAGCTCCCAGATGGTCAAAGATTATCATTTTAGATGATAACCCACCTCACTAAGACAAATATATTCTGATTCCCTTTGTTGATTCTCCAGGAGTAAGACCTGTTCCTCTATGCTTCATTTTTTTTTCACTTACAAAAAATGTAACTCTAAATAAAAGATGTCACCTCTGCCCTAATTATTTATTATCTGTTATACTTAGGCGTAAAATTCTTGTCCTTAATAAAATGGTTTCAGTAACTCATAGAAGAGCCACCAATTGAATTGCTCCACACAGAAGCCACACAAGTGTCTTTTGAAGTGAATGATGGCTGTGGAGGCACAAAGCCCTGCAGTGCTAAACAAGAAGAGAAGGTGGAAGGTGGCTCCAGCTGGGAATAAGCCTGCCTCCTGCCACAGAGAGTAGAATTTCTCATGTTGACTGGAGAAGCACTGAAGTATCATTGTGCCTGTGGTTTCTGAAGCCCTCATGGGACATAATTTTCCACAGCATTTCAGTAAACCCTGTTTAACTAATTTATTTTTGGTTTTGCACCCCTTCTGCTCTCTGAGATATATGTATAAATACAACAGAGTTCACTTTGCTGTACCTTGGGCATGCAGCTCTGGTAATGGGAGTTACACAGATGTTTCAATAGCTAAATATATTCTTGTGGTTTATTCATTCAAGGAGTCATTGTCAATTCAGTTGCACACTTCCACCTTGATAGACTGTACTTATAATAATCTTTAGCAAAAATATGTGAGATGTTTTAAAATACTTCATATTTGGTAATCTAATGTTTTGCTATTTTATTTTAATCTCAGACCTGTTACTTGTAAGGACCCCCTTTGGGGTGGAACATCATTTTCTGAACTTTTAAGTCAAAACTTTCATGCTGTTTAGAATATAATTTATATTTGTGTACACAAAGCTAACATTCTTAATTGTTTTTATTATATATTCTTTACATCATAAATGCATGAAGGACCTTTAATTATAGAAAACATAATCAGATAGATACAGAATACTTTGTGTGTTTCATGTCTGTTCCTGCTAATTTGCTGTAGGGTTGACAAGTCAGTGAAAAGGCAATTTTTCCCTTTCAGTTTTTTAATTCCTACTGAGCTGAATATTTATAGAGTCGGTATTTTACTACTGAGTACTTAATGCGAAAGTTTACTTCAAACTTTGGTCAGATGCTCACTATGTTTAATCTAAATGAGTCAGTTTCTGAGTTACAAGCAGAAGGTTGGCATTGCACTGGTTAATACACCAAACATTTTGGAAGCATTCTCAGTGGGAATGTTACAGGGCTTATGTGAAAAACTCCCTATTTATGGAAATGTGGAGAAGAAAGGGAAAAGGGAAGCAAATGGAGGGATTGGTAAGTCAAGACCTAAGGCTACAAAGTGTTTACATTATTCCCTGCAGATAATAGTTGAATAGCAAAATCATAGGTCTCTGTGTTGGGTTTTTTTCTGGGAGCTGAACTATTGTCTGCTTATTCACAGCAGACAGTGGTTGTGATTTGAAATACATAGATCATTCCCATTAATTGCTGAGTGTTAAACAGCCTAACCTTTACTAAGTACTCTCATGGTGTCTTTGTAAGGCTGTATGATGGAAAAAATAGTTACATATTCCTGTTGATTTTGCCACAATACAAAAATTCATTCCTAATTCCAAGTGTATTATATCAGTTACACTCTCAGCACCTTAAAAACACAGATTCCTAAGTGCATTACAGAGACAGAGGGCAGAAAACTTAGAAGACAAGCAGACAACCATGTGCTCCCTTGTTCTGTTCTTTATACTAGCATTCTGCGTTTTCTGACATAATAAGAAAACCCTTACAATTCAGGGGCCAGTTGCAGAACAAGCATGCATTCATGGCCCTTTACTCTGCACAAGTTAGAAACTGGCCTTAAAACCAGAGACAGAGCACAGAACAAGAATTCACACTGTAACTGTAATTGTGACTGAAATCCAAGCATTTTGGTTTGTATTGCTTGAGACGATGAGAAGTAGAGGAAAAAGGTGAAATAGCATTAGAGTAACTTTCATTGCAGAAGAGCCCATCAGTTGAGCATCATTTAAGAAATGAGTTTAATAAACCTGTCAGGTTTCAAGAGTGATCATACTACTTGAAGCTTTTATTTAATGGGGAAGAGAACACAGAGATCTGATCCTATCACTCTGAAGTGAGTATATAAGGTGCTTGAGTGCAAATTGGGGGAAATTTTAATTACACTGTTAAGATAAAAGGGAACTGGATACATTGCAACACAGATTTATTATATGTACATTGTACTAGAATAACCTGTCAACTTTACAGGCTACCACCTTTCCGGCAAAAGGGAATGTTCCTTGCATATTTCATGATTTAGTTAAGAGGAAGATGGCAGGGAGTAGTGCTAGAAGGGAAGGTACATGCTGGGAGGATATTGACAGTGAGTTCCTCCAGGTCAGTTCATACTTAGGATGGGGATCAGGGGACAGATAGTTTTTTGGCATTCTCTTTTGGAGCACTGCCACAGAATAAAGAGTGCTGATGGAATTGGTTTGGACACATAGCAGGATACAAAGCTGGATAACGCGGAAACCATGTGGAAAGCTGGGCTGCATAAAGGGGCCAAATTCAATGGTGCAGTGTGCACTTGTGGCCTGCTAAAGAAAGGTGTTGTGGTGCAGGTGGCACCGACTGTTTGAGAGGAGGACACGGCGTTTTCAGGAAAGCCAAGAGTCACCAAGTATAGTGCAGATACAGTCACAGGATGGGTCAGCCAAGAAACTTCCATGATGGCAGACAAATATTGCTGTCATTAAAGGAGTTGCACTTGAGATCTCATTTGATGCACTGCATATGGCAGCAGTCAAGCAGGCCAAGCCATAAACTTGTATATGAGCTCTTACTTACACCAACACAGCAAAACATCTTTTGAGAATTATACAGACTTTGGTTACCTGCTCACACAAAGGGTTAGTGGTGTCTGGACATGTATGCTCACACATCCAAATGCACATAAACAAGAAAAAGACAATTTACAGTCACAAAGACTTATCTCAAAACTAAGGGAATTAAGCATCTAAACAATTTTGATGCTTTTGAAAATAATTTTGTCCTTTAGTGTTTGAATAAATTTGAAAAAATAAAAATGTGCTCTAATTCCTAGGATGTCATTAATAGACTTGTAAGTCTCACAGAGAGAAAAAAAATTTACTAAATGACCTAACCTACTCCCCTACCTGGGAAATCCATTTAAACCAAACTGTTTCTAAATTGACTCAATTGATAGAGGTTCCAGTATTTTTCTCAGAGAATTGCTACATAATTTAATACATCTAACTAATGTACTCTGATTTCTATCTTGTGGTTTAAAATACTCTTGTATGCTAGCAGCCTTCTTAATTTTCATACCCATCCAGCCAGTGCAAGAGTTGAACATTTTAGTGTAGCAAGGTTTCTTCAGACCAGACCTGTATTTACACATACTATAAAAGCACGTTAAGACACTTCAATAAACTTAATCTAAAGTGTCACTTTGCACAACTCATACATGCAAATAAAGAGAAGTGATTTATATGACAGTTTCTTCATAGCATGACTTGGCTAATTAAAGTACACATTTTCTTAATACATTTTATGGACTCCATTACTGTAATGCAGGAAGCATCAAGAAGTGAGAGCAAATGAGCCTGGGGAGAAGTATATGACACATTTGAATCCTTTCTATAAGTACTGTGGTATTTTGGCTAATAGAAGATAACACATTGCTCTCAAACAGGTCTAAGAGAGAGATCCAATACTTAATGCCTCTGAATTGCAAGGATTGCTTTGTGAAAGCATGTGCACTTGTTGTATGCATCCTTATGAAAGCATGTCCAAACCTATATTATGCCAATAGAAAAATTTTACAGCAATAATACTGCACAGGCTTGCACTTATCCAATGTTAATCAGATTATGTAATGATTGGAAATCCTTACTTTTAAGCTCTACCATATGTTATAACAGATAGATTTTTTTTGTTTTTTAATATTACACATTAAAACCTGGCCTTTAGTAAAGTATGAATTTTATTATTATTTCATTAACATAAAGAGGAAAAAAATCAACTATTCTAAAACTAGGATTTTCAGAAGAATCCTTATTTTCTTTTTACAGGCTTCAAAACTGCCCCCTGACACTAAGGTGACAAGACAGCCCTATAAATTTCAACATAGCATATTAAAATAAATGCATCTTTGAAAGGTTTCAGGTATTTCATTCCTAAAATGCTGATGAAGTAAAATATTTGATTGTTTATTTAAGTCATCGGTGGTCAGAAAATTGTAACATCTATCAACTCTTTTCAACTGTATATTATATAGGTTCTTCCTTAAGGTTTCTAAAATATAGGAAAACAAAGGCTAAAATTCCTTTAAGTTGCCCAAAAGTGAAATACCAAGGATCATTCCAGCTTGTGCCATGTTAATTTAAGAGATTTTCAGGTAACTGCAGTTTTCATGCTCATGCAAGCAATAAGGGGACATTCAGATTATATAAAATATTCATGTGCTATGCCAAAACACAGTGAAAAAATGCAGTGGTAATTTCTTTTAACACATAGTTTAAAAAGGACAAAATAAATAGATTATAAATGAGAGGTAAAAAGAATGGTTAGGACAAGATGAGCGCACATTTAATTGGAGGTTCTCAATAATCCATTGCCTTAAAGAATATGCAGCAGTGGTACTTACTAATCTCTTGAGTTCCATCCCCAACCATGGAGTTAGGCACGTTCTGTGTGTCCATCCCATACAGCTAGAGCAGCATACAAAAATATTGCACAGCTGTTTCTTTGCTGACAATGCTTAATGAAAATGGAAAATGATGAATATTTTGCCAGCTATTTTGGTTTGTTTAGATTCTGGCTATATCAGTTTGAACTTATGTAGATATCCATGGTTCCCACCCTCTCAGAAATTAGGTGATCTGTTTAAAAACTGATTTTTTTTTTTAAGAGGAAAGCATTAAAAGTAACTAAGCACTTCAAATTCCTCAAGCAGATCAAGCACTCTGGTTCAAGAGTACAAAACCTTATAAATAAATCAGCACAAAATGATCCTTATAAAGGATGCTTATATGCTTTCATTCTTATAAAGACTTTGACATTCTTTGTCACCAGTCTTGGATTGCCTATCTGAATCAAGGCCAGGTATATGAAATGTACTGTGCCAGCCATCACTATAGCTTTGGCATGAGAGACCCTAAAATCTTAAAAGCAGCTTTGGCTCATTCGTCAGCAATACAAATTTTACTTAAATGTATATTTCATGGACCTAGGTGCAATGTTTTCTTCTTAAGCTATGTTTCTAAGTGGGAAAAACCCTCATTCTTTAAGTGGACCTTTCCTATCAAGCCCATGTGATTGATGAAAGATATGAATTATCCATAGAAAATAAAACCAGCTCTATTAAAATGCATCCTATACATTGTGAGCCAAAATGGTAGGTTTTTAGCACATGAAAATTTACAGTAATTTTTCATTGCTGGTTTCTACGTGGTGGTAAAATCTCTGGCATCTGATAACGAATAAAAAAGGAACCGAATTCAATATCTCACTCAAGGGCATTTAAAAAAATGCCCAATGCATCATCCACATTGCCTCCAAATATATATTCCCCTTTTTAAAATGGTGGTATTGCATTTAACCAGGTTTGCCAGTTTTGTATACAGTTAAAATAAGGATTATGAAATTTTATTTAAAATAACTGCATGCAGGAAGAAGGAAATAAACTACGATAATTTAATCTTCTTTCCTAAATGTTAACAGCAGTATAAAAATGGATGCTCTCATCCTTGTAATCAGTTGCATGGTGCACAAGGGCAGCAGTCTCTGGTGCCTCATCTGTGAACTAATCTTTCATTTCATAGCAGATCTTTCCATATCAAACAACACAAATGACTTAATTTGCATGACAGGATTTGTAACGGGGCAAATCTAGTGTCAAAGTCGATTAAAGATTACACCGGAGAACTATCATAATCAGTACTCTAATGAGCCTAAATAGTACATGTAAAGTCTCCCCTTTTTGCCATTCCAGTCATGTATAAAAGGGAATGTGTTTCTTTTCATCGGTGAGCCAGTCCTTTGGTTTGCACATTACGCCCTACGTTGAGCTAAAGTCATGTCAGTCTGGTTTCAGAGGGAGAGAAAGGGAAATAATAAAGCAAACATCACTTCACAAATGACATTGCTTGGTATAAGCCAACGTTTGAAGCCCTTAATTCTTCTAATCTGCAAAATAGTCAATGCTAATGGGTTTTTGCCTTTGTGAAAGCTGATGCATAGAAAGAAAAACTTTAATGAGCTGCCTGGGTTGTATGCTTACAGATACCTGTCAAATGTCTGTCATCTTAGCTATCGTTGAGGCATTATAAAGAAAGTAAGAAGGAAGGAACGACAGTATTTGTACAAGCATTTTCATGCTAAAATGGCACAATTTTCTTCCTGTCATAATTTCATTGTATCTGAAAGTCAGAAAAGCTTAACCCTTTCAATAGCACATGCTGCAGAGCATATCACACATAATGTTTGAACTGGCAGCTTTAGAAATAGCGTCATGGTTTTGTAAACAGCATCTTCTCTTAAATTTTTTCACAAAACTAATTTATCTGTATCTTAAAAAAATGTGTCAACAAATTACTGGAATCAGTTGCTGCAGCTTGAGGAGATCAAGAGTTTACCAAATGTACCAAACCCTTAGTGTGAGAGTCTGTCCTCACAGTAAATCCCTCCTGAGTTCTCAATTTCATACCCTTTTCGTCTTTATGCTGACAATATGAATAGCCAAGAGGTCACCAAACTCCCTTATTCTTACTTTTGTATTTATTAAAGCAAGTGGAAATTTGAATGCAAGCTACTAGAAACACACCTGCTAACTCTGCTATTCTAAGTTGTATTTATGTCAAGCCAGTCTTGCTTTCGGAGGTTTATATTTAGTGGGAGAAATTGTCTATGAACTGGAATCATGCACTCAGAAGTCTTAGCCCAGATGAGCCTATTTGCCTATTTTTCTTTCCAGATTTATCATCCATCCTCACTGTTTTCAAAGAATTCAGGCACCCAGAGCATGGACATTTCAGTGCAGACCTATGTTTCCACCAGTCCAAGTGAAAGCCTTCAGCCTGGATACTGACCTTTGGGAATCAGGACCAAAAAAGGCACTTAGGTACATGGTGAAATCTGTTAATGCACAGAGCTGTTTGCAGTCTTGGAGCCTTCCTTTGGGCAGAGGACATACCAGAATGTGCAGAGGAGGGGTTTTGTGTTCGAGGGACACCTGCCGAGCCCAGCAGAAAGCATGACTAAGGGCTGTGGTGGCAGGTGCTCTGCTTTGCTGCCTGCCTCTGGGGACGTCACTTACACTCAGTGTTTCAGTACCCAAAATGTGAAGCAGGATAAATGTTCTGAGCACTCTCTCACGAGTGCTTGGAAGCCTCGTTTATTCCTGCCTGCAAGTCATTTTGGTGATATTTTTGCTTATTCTATCAAGCTGTCAGTGTTGGTACTTCAGGGAGGCATTTCTGTTATTGTTCTGTTATGTCTCGGTTGTTGTTTTTACCTGTACTTGTCAATCCTCATTCTGGGGTCTGCAATACTGTGCAAAGGTGTACTAAGGCATGACACACTTCAGTGCATCTTAAATATTCTTAAAAGCCCTCAGGCTCTGGCTCATACGCTTCCATTGAGCCATTACAATCCAAATAAAAGAACTTTAATGAGCGTATTGCATCTGTATTGCTTACAAAGGGCTCACTGGGAGCTCACTGACAGTATCTTTCATGCTTCTGCTGCAGGTGAGATTTCAGTGGAACGGTGTTTTACCCTTGCTCTCTCTTTTTTTCCTCAAACAAACTCACATAGAGAACAAAAAAACCCTAACCATAAGGCAAAATGATTTACGTGGCTTAAAAAGTTTGAGATTAAACAAACAAAACTAAGGAATGATAATTACAGCTGAACTTTTTCACCCAAACTGCACTGGGTAAAATATGTGCTGATGTCTCCCAAAACTTGCATATGTCATCTAGAAGGATAATGGGAGCACGAAATCAGTTGATTTAGAGCAAAAGAGCTGTATTACCAACAAACTTGTTATCCTTTTGCTTAAGCTTTAGCTTACAAGTATAACATTCCTAGCAACTCCCACTATTTAATGTTACTGAGTGAAAGCAATTGCCATACCAAAAGAGCAGCAAAAAAAAAAAAAAATAGAAAGGTTGCTGCCATAGTTGGTGAAAGGAGAGGAGGTTTCCACACAGAGTTGGTCAATCTAATATCTTTTTGCAATTTTATGCTGCTTCATTTAATTTTTAAACTTTTCAGATACTGTATGGAGAGGAATCCTCTGTCAGAAGGGAAATACAGCTCCCTCTAAGGTCCCTGTAAAACCGCAGCATCCTGCCAAACTATCCCGAAGCAAGGAGGGGCAGGGTGACAGAAACGTCCTAGTGTTTTCCCAGAGGTGATTCTTTCAGCCCATCAAGGCTTTTCTCCCTAACTTTTTTCACAGTTGGAATTCTTTTTCCTGGTGTTTGCCAGGCACAGGCTGGCAGCAGAGGAGCCCAGTCCAAAACCGGACCTGACCTTCCAGCACATCCCCTGCCAGCCCTCTGCGAGGGCTCCTTCCAGCCGCCAGCTGTGGTGGTGCGGCAGGCACACCTACACTCAGGGGCAACATGTACTTATTAATCACTCTCTATTTAAGCTTTAGCGTGCTGAACAGTGAGTGCTCACTCCTGACTGGAGTGCTGGTACCAGGCACGGTGCTTGCACCACCATCCGGAGAGCGGCACTCGAAGGGTGAGAGCACCAACGTAAATAACATACATTAGCGGCGCATGTTTAGCTCGGACTTGGATTTCATCCACTTTCAATATGAATTATTCATCCCCCATCTCCCTCCAATTGTTCTTTTAATTCATATCGCAGTTGTTAAAAGGTTAGAAGCCACGTTACTGAATAATCCTTTACTGTTTCCCCAGTGGCAATTTGCGCCCAATTTTTGCAGATTTCAAGGCTCGGCCGTCCCCGCCGCAGAGTTCATTTTTATTGCAATTCCCGGCTAGCCTTTTCCCCCCGAACACTACCTCTCTGACCTAGCTGCTGTACCTCTGATCCCATGCACCCCAGAAGCTGTCACAAGTCTCCCTCCTTCCCAGGAGTTGAACACACAATAGAGAATAGGCCCTGGCTGTGAGGTTCAGCAGCCATTAACCCCTACCAGCTGTTCCTGCAGGGAGCCTTCTGTGGCTGAATGTCCTTTCTCTGCGGAGGCCCTCATTTCCACTAATCTAACTATTGTTGAGTAGGAATGCTGACAGGAGAAAAGAAATTTTTCTTGTGTCCATGCAAGTGTGTGTATCCATGTGTAAGTGAAGGAAGAGTGAAGGCTAATTTCTATAGTAGGCATGAATGGAAGGATTGGGAAAAAAAACTAGTTAAAATGTGTTTACTTGCTTAAAAGGCTCAGTCAATTTAAATAATTTCAGTAGTATGCTCTATTTTGGGGGGATGGGAAGAAGGAGGAAGCAAGTTGCTATTATCATTTTATGCAAAAGCCGTTGAAAGTTTCCCCTGCATTTCCTAAGTACTTCTTAAAATGTGAAAAGAAATAGGACAAATGTACGAATATCAGCTGCAAATGAACAGAAATGCATAGCAACAAAATCTAATATTTTTAAAACCACGGACCTGAACATCCAAACATTTACCTTTATTTCATATTGATTATCCATTTTTAGTAGGCTGATGATCCAGACTGTCATGAAATACACAAAATGTTTATCAGGGTTTATTAGAAAATTCAGGATTTTGTACCAGTACTCTCAAAAAGAAAAAAAAAAAACAATTGGGGGGAGAAAAACATATTTTTCAAATTATCAACATTTTCAGACAACCAAACTGGAGTACTCACATCTCTTACAATGACATCATCACTGATCAGAATTTAAATTTGCATTTAAAAATATTTTTATGCAATGCTAGTAGACATAACATCCTAAATCACATATTATTGATAATATAGCTTTTCTTTTTGAACTACACAGGTGAATGAAATCACAAAAATGTAGCTAGCAAGAAAGAAAACTATTTTATTTGCTGCAGAACCATATGCCATTTTAAGTTTCAATTAATTAATCTTTTTTCTCTGAAAAAGATTGATAAGAGAAACTGTCTTGAAATGCAGTGCTCCGTTTTATCACCAGATAAAGTTCAGCAAAATACAACAGTTGGTCTAGTTCAAATCAAATTAGAAATAATTCATGTAGAAATATATTTTCTGGGCAATTAGACTGTATCGTAGCAGGGCAAATGTCTGATATAATAAAGCTCTACTTTGCATCTGTTCCTGTGTCTAGACGGCTGCAATTACTAGTCCTTACAACAGCAGCAGCAAGATAAAGCACTGCTTACAGGTTATAGCTATTAAAATGGAACATTTTCTTTCTTTGCCCCCCTTTATTACCTAAATCATTTGATTGTTATAAAATTTAATTTAATTTAATGAAGTTGCACTTTCCTCATCTTCAATATGAAAACACGCACAAATAAACAAACAGTAGAGAATTCAGCTCATTGTTTCTCCCCAACATTAGCTGCCATGCACGGATACTGGTCTCATTGAAGTTAAATATGTGCAAATAATGCTTGCTCAGAACCCAAATGGCTGAAATGGCTCAGTGGGTTAAGAGAGGACCCAAAGCCCCACGCCCGTCAATTTGGCACACTACAAAAACCCCTCACAGCATAGCAGACAAAGCATATCCCTAATTGCTGCACTTGGCAAGAAGAAAGGCCAGTGGCAGTGAGGGTACATTTGTAGTTAGATAGGTAAGTTTATATCCCTAATAGAAGGAAAACCATAGGTTAGGCAAATACAAACTGAAGGCCATGCACAGCCCTGCATCTACAGGTTGAACCCCCGCTGACATCTCATGGCCACTGCAGGAGCTCTGACATCCCTGCTCCTTTGCAGGAGGAGATGACAGCAACTAGGAGGGTGTGCTGCATCAGCTGGACTTTGGGCGTTGTCAATCAACTAATACGGGGTTGGACGAAATCACGTGTAAAAGCAATGGGTCCAGTCGCTGAGGTGACATGGAAGCCCAGCTTCTTTACTGTTTTGGCTTACTGACTACACTGGAGGATTATTTCAGCAGGATTTCTGAAACTGCGGTTTTACACAGTTCATGGGCATAAACAGTAGTTTCTGGTATTAATGAAACTGCTTTCTCCTTCAAATTCTCCCTATAATTACAGGGTTTCTGGGTTTCTCAGCAAACCTGAGCAAATTTTAAGTAGGGCTTTGTTTAGACAATCTAAGATATTAAATCATAGTCTTGAAACCCTGCAAAGAATCAAGCACATAACAATAAATGGTATTTGTGAAATATTTCATGAAAAGAAAGACATTCATTGAAACAAATAGAAACCTCTTGGTTAATTTTGAAAATAGTAAAAAACCAGAATGTGTTGCACATTAAGGAGATCTGGTGGTAGTTACAGGCCTCTAAACACAGCTTTCACCAAGACATGACATAATACACAGAAAAGCAATCCTGATGAGGAGGTCACCTACTTGTGGCTATTCCTATTCAAGCCTTTTTCTTATCATATTCACTCATGGAGTGAGACAGGGTCTATGTTTATATGACAGACCTTCAGGGGATAGTTCGGTGTCATACCAGAAATTTTTATGCTGTTGGAAATAAACTAAGTTCCTCAACTAGGCCACACTCAGATGCCAGTTATGTGTCTATAATCTTCCTGCATCAACTTTTCCCAGGGTGCTTCAGTGTCTAATGTGTGTCCATCTTGGTTAAACAGGCTGTCTTACTGAGCCCCAAGATTTCTCTTTAAGGGCAAATGTCATTTGTAATATGGATCATGTTTCAGATGGGTCAAAGATGTCCCCATGAACAATGCAAAAAGAAGACCAGAAGATTCTGTAACCCTGTTTACAATAAAATAATGGACTGTTCTATCTAGTATGGGTGATTCTGACTGCCAAGTAAGTGTCTCGAGCTGACCCATTAGCAGCAAATCTGAAATAAAGCTGCCACCCAGTGTTTGCAAAGATAAAACTTCTTTTTTTCATTCTCATAATGGATATTTTATCATGAAATTAACTTTCTGTCTAAGAAGCTGGAGTTCATTTCATCAATATTCAAAAAATGGTGATGGATGACCTTCTGTTCCACCTATGGCTGTAGTATCTCACACAGGGAATGTGTCTCAGAAGGCTTCACTTGCAGAACAAGTGTCCTGCTTCCAGGTCCTCAATACCAATATATCACATCCCTGAGAGGGAGGAACATTACTCTAGAAGTACCCAGTAAGGTAATGATACTACCAAATAGTGCATGTGCTACTTTTATCCTCACTTCACATGCTGCAAATAGCGCAGAATATTGCTTTGGTAATTTATTCTAATAATATACTGAAGACATCCCTTTGAAATTACTTACCAATATTTTATGCTATATATTTAATGAGAATTATATAATCTGGAATGTAATAATGGAAGAACCCAAAGAAAATCTCTGTGCCAGAATCTTAGAATTTTTGCTTGTTCTTACTTTATTGGGATAATGTGTAACACATATCAATCTTCATTTAACTTGGAATTCCAGCTCTGAGGTATGAATTTCCCCAAGTACATAATTCCAGGTCCAAATGACTGCATGTCTCAGAGGCTCAGACTGATTTTTATTTCCTTTTGCACTCCAAACTTCCACACTTTGTACAGGAAGTTATTATTCTGCAGCAGGTGAGTGCCCAACTATTGGCTACCTGACTCCTCACCCTTCTGAGGTCTCTGCCTGCAGCTGCCTCCCCCTGATATTTCACCTCATGCCTGCAAAGTGTTTGAATTACAGCCCAGGTTACTGTCACTGCTCTGCAGCAAGAGTGGGAAGGGAGGAAAAGGGTCAATGTCCAGCTCACTGCTCAGAAGAACAAGGGTGTCTCGGGCATACCTTGAATGAACAGTTTGGGTGATGGGTGTTTTCCCAACTCTGCACTGCAGTCCTATATGAGAGCATGGCTATGGGATGGGTGAGATCTTTCCTTAGAAGCTATGCCAAGATTGTCAATGGATATTGGAAGCTAACACATTGAAGAAAACACTAGATTTGCATGATCTGTGCAATGGCAAATAAAAATGACAGTAATACGTGTTGCCACCAGATCAATGACAGCTTAGAATGATCAATACACGGGCTAGAAGTGAGCGAGGAGCCATGAAAACTAAAGTCTGCCCAGCTTCTGGCTGGGTTGTTGAGGTGGCAGTATGCACATCCTGTGAGGAGGGGTGGAAGGGTTGGTCACCTCAGGAAGTTGTAATTACTGTGTTAGCAAACTCCCTGACTGTGATTCCTCAGACAGAAAGAGAAAGAGGAGGAAAGCCTTGGCTACTTTTTCAACAAGGGGATTCCTGCAGTTACTGAATTGGCTGATTGACTTACAAATCCTGCCATCCCTTCCCCAGCTCTGTTTTACTGACTGATATTTGGAGCATAGCATTTCCTTAAATATAACAATTCAAGAAAATAATGTTTTATGAAATGCTGACATGTCAAATTTCAGGAGAAATGTGAAGTCAAATTGTGCTTCTGTGCCTTTTTTTATTTTAACAGAGGATGTTAATGGATTTTCAGTCACGAGGCTTAGAATAGATGACATTAAATGTCACTGAAAAAAGAAAATAGAGAGACTATTTAAAAAGAGTTTCATAGAACCCAAAATTCTCTCCATGCAGCTTTCTCTCAGGAAGTCTGTTATTTCATTTGCCTTTTGCATGTTTAAACATGGTAAGTAGAAAACCAGATGGATGCTTTTCACAGACTCTTGGCCTGACTTTGATGCTTTAAGTAAAAACTTCTAGCAAGACACAATTCCTGGTAAAGTATCCTTTGCATAGTGCCCAGATCTGAGATCTTTTACCCCCAGAGTAATGCTTGATAATATAAAATGTTATTGAAATGTAATATTAAATATTTGCTAAACACTAAGATAACATCATAGATAAAATTTCTAGCTCTGACACACATTATGGACTTCATGTCTTGAGCAGAAATTCAACCCTTTCTATTATATCAGTTCAGAGAATGTAGATGTGCTCTGTACTAACTTGTTGCAACTGTTATTTATTTTAAAATGCTTCTAAAAAATAACCAAAAATCATATTTATATCTCTTCTTGAAAGAAAGTGCCCATACACCATCTATAGAGACATCATTTGAATTTACTATGGATCTCAAACTGCTGCACTGACACCCTCATCCTTAACAATCTTACCTAAAATCTCTGCATACTTTTTGCTATTTGTCACTTTTAGAGGGCCATCTTTCAAATCTGTGCATGCAACTTTTCACAAGCTGACATCCTCAGGAGACTAATAATAATGTGCTGGATATTTGTGAATCAGTAGCTGATACTAAGATAGGTTTACAGCCAGGTGTTTTCAAACAGCACAATAAGAAATCTCCCCATGCAACAAGCAACTCCTACTTGGAGAAGATCTGGAGATAAAATCGTAGTTTTTACCATTGCTCACTGTGAAATAAGGAGCTCGCATTCCTTAGGAAAGGTTTAAAATAGACTTAAAACAAGCTTTAAGTTTCATTTCTGAATGCTGAAGTCATAACTAGAGACTAACTGACCTCAGAGGTGCCTTAAATATCCTTCATAATGTTAGTGCCAAATAAACAATTCTGTTTTGCACAACAGATGAAGGGATGCAGGTACATTATCTAAAAAAGAACTACTGAGTTCTTTCAATTCATAAGCAACTCAGCATTCCCTAATGTGTCAATAAAACCATATGACAAACCACAGAGGGTACTCCACACACACACACACACACACACACACACACACACACACACTCACTCACTCACTCATGTTCTTGATAGACTTTAATGAATATAAAGATTACAGTCTTTTGTAGATAATCTTACTTGCAAAAATGGTGACATTATTATGCAACATTTATTTCAGGTCATGAATTCACAGTTGAAATTCTTTTTTAAGAACTTTTTGGTCAGCTGCTTTACTCTTCAAATCTCTACTCCAAAATATCCAGATTTTCTATTCTAGCAAAATAATAAAGTGAAATGTATTTAGAAAATCAAATTCAGTAGAAATTCAAGATGACGAACAGGGGACTTAATTTTCTCATAAATCAGATCTTAAATTTTCTGGTTTGTGCTAATCATTAACACAAAGATATATGCTAAAGGTATTGCACTTCCAGTAACTATCTTTTTATTTTCAGTTTCTTCTGACATCAATAAACTCCTGGGAGCTACTTCTAACTCTGGACAGCAATTGTTCCGTCGTCTGAGAATTTTGGATTTCAAACAAGTTTCCCATTGTAAACTGAAAGGCACAAATTTTCAAATGTTAAAAAAATATTATGAAGAATTAAAGTGCCTTGGGATGCAATGCTCTATGTTGAGAAATCCAAAACATTTTACTTTGATTGTGACTTTTCATTTGGGGACATTGGGATTTAAAGTATTAAAGTAGCTAATATTTCAAATCAAAGCTCATGAAGTTTATATCATCAAAATGCTAAAGAAGGCTGGTTTGAAAAATTCAAGTGCTCCTTTCAAAATATTTTAGAATCTGAGAACAACACTTCCTTGAGTTAATTTCATCGCTTCTGAACTTTCTAGTAACTGAATTATCAGGCCAGGATTTTTTTTTTTAAACTTTGCTTTTTTTGGCTTTGGGTTTGGTTTTTTTATTGAGGGTTTTTGGGGGGGGTCTGTTAGTTCTTTTGTTTTGTTTGTGCTTTTGTCATGAGGAACACCAAATAAAAATTTGGGCTTGCATTGCTGATCATAATTCATTCTGAGCACACATGAAGTAGCAGGCCAAATTCAGCTTCTGTTTACACTGTCCTAATGCCATGAAGTTGTACTGCTGGAGCTGAGAGATGTTAGCAGTCATTCAACAATCTACCTCTGCTGAAAAACCTCTGTAAAGAGGAATCTCAGTCTCTGAACAATTCTGAAATTGGAGATTTCTGGAATGCATCTGACGATACACGAGACGTGTGTTTTTCAGCAGGCTGATCATGCGTGTGTGGGGTTGGGTTCCATGGCTGGACTGCACTGCACAAGGCTAAGCACACACTCAAACAGCCAACCTGCTTTCCCCCCTCTTTGTCTGCTTAAATTCCAACATTGCATGAGTTGCTTCCTCCTGATCATGAATCTGGCTTGTCTAATTTTTCTGCCATTATCTTGGGCAGCAACACTTTCTTACAAGGTGAGGCTGAAATATTTCCCCATATGGGAAGGCTACGGGACTCTTAGCTGTCCACATTCATATCATCTCTGCCCCCATAGCCCCCTTCACCCATCCCATGTACCCTGCAAGCAGAGAGATAGCAGGGCAGGCAGAAAGATTCCCTGAGCAGGAGTTCTTTAAACTCCCTGCTTTGCATGGGCTTGTAGAGCTTTAGAGAGCCAGTATCTTTCAGAAAGCATTATATCTAAGAAAGGGGGGAAAATACAACTATTAAAAACGCACATACACTGCTGGCACTGTTGTGACAGCCAGCAGTATCAGCGTCAGTCAATTATCTTCACAAATGCCTCTTGTGCTAATGAGCACTCACAAAAATCACCAGACTTTTCTGGCAAGGAGAAAAGATCAGTTTCATTGCTTGCAGAACTAATTCAGTGTACAAAAGTGAAGGCTCCACCATCACTGCCTCTTTTACTGCTCCTTTTGTAAAGGCTTTTGATGTGCACTGAAGAGATCGGTCTGTGTTTGGGTCTCTTCATCTCCAGTTCATTGCCTGTCATTAACATACATATCCATATGAAAAGTTTGGTAAGTCACTAACAGCTGTCCAGAATGGAGTTTCAGGAAAAAAAGGACCTATTCCTTCTCAAAATGCTGACAATACTATGTAGCCCTTTTTGGCAATGATATACCTAACTTTTTAAAGCCGCCTTTCACTCAAAAAGCAACTAGGCATAATACTACATTCAAACACATAGTGGTTTTCATTTTGAAACAGTCATTTGCTGTATTCAGAAAAGGCCTATAGTTGCCAGAAGCAAAAAGAACTCCATCATTCATTATAAAAAAAAAATTCTTTCTGAGCATAGCTTTTCAGTATGCCAGATAACCTCACATATCCGATTTAATGCAGGGGGGAAAAAAGCCCACAGCAGATGCTCCTGAGGGTCATTTCATGCACACCGAGTTGCTGCTCGAAATTATGAGACCTCACAGCTCATGGTCAGCAGCAATTGTGAATTTTAGCAATGAAAGAGCACCAAACCATGGCCATGGTAGCTTACCACTAAAAGTAAAGGAAAAATATGTCTGCTTGTCTTCTGATAGAATTCAAAATCAGCCTGGAAGACTAATTCCACAAAATGTGGTGTAGAGATAGATGATGTAACTATTAAGTGATGTATATCAAATTAGGTAGTGTATGCTCCTTCCTATATGAGACCTTAGTAAATATCTTGAAGTAAATTTAAAATGGCTTCACTATATATTTCACAAAGCATGTACAATAAATAGCAATTTTTAATTTTTTTTTTTTTAAAGAAGAGAACTGGAGAAATTTGTCATGGTTCTACTTAATTTCCACTGGAATATGTATACCTGCCTTTAAGGAGTGATCATAATCAGTGATCATAATCCCAGAGTGGAAGGACAACAGGAAAAGAAAAACGCAGTTTTAAAAATAATGAATTAAGAGGTTTTCTGTCCCAATCACTAGGGCTGTAGCTTAGTCATGTCAGACTCAAAAAGAAAACTTTTGATTGATAAACACTTTTCTGTCCCACCCTCTCCCCCCGCAACAAGCACTATGGAGTTCATGACCCCGAGCCATAATTTACAATACATCGTACCCAAGGTTTTCCAGGTCTTAGTTTGAAAACCATAGTGGGTGCATCTGTGTCAATTATCAAGGGGTTGACATAGTTTTACAAGCATTTTTATCAGAAGCACAGTGCCCGGCAGGCTACCCACCACTAATTCTGGAAAGATTTTATTCCTGTACTGATCCTCCCACCATGCAAAACCAGCTTGTGCTGCATAAAACCCAAGACTTTAATCCCACTTGTTGCTTCCTTTTTTTTCCTCCCCCTTTTCAGAAGCATCTCTCTCTCCCACATCAGTCAATAAAATCTTTAACTCTGCCTATTTTGATCTGAAAATTAAATCTTATTTATTATGCATCCTGTTTGTTGTCTTTGAAGAACTTGAGCATTCATTTAAAGAGGGCCAGAATGACTTCTTAAACACATTTCTCTCTTTGCTGCAATTAAACAAAGTGGAGCTGTGATTAGTCCACCACAGGGGGGAAAGAAAAAGACACCCTTGAATCAAAATGGGGGGACCTGACTGTGCATTATTGTCTCACAATGCAGGAGTTTATTGCTGAAACCTGCTTATCGCCTTGCACTGCAAACCATGGGAACTTCAGTCAGGTGGAAAGTTATTCTCTTCTCTGGCTGAAGCAGCTTTAAGTATCATAAGAACAGCTAAAGCCACTAAAGCTCTTCCTAGTAACTGAGACATTTAGGATAATCTTTATGAGAGTTTTGCATGAGCTTCTGCTTTTTGTTGCAGTTAGAAGTAGAGTTAATGATGAGCTTTCATTGGCTTTTTCTTTCTTTTTTTTTTTTTTATCTAAGCCAAAAGCGCCTGTTTAAGTTAAGTACCACCTCCCTCTAGCCCTTGGGAAACCACTCAAGAGGGATTTGCTTGGCTCTGTGTGCATGACACATAATGAAAACAATTTTACGCTGTGGAGGGAAGTATCGGGCAATTACTGATGTAACAGCCACCTGCAGAAGCGAGGCCCTCGACGGAGCACTGGGCTGTTCATGAATATTTTATGGTGTGATGTTATTTTGAATGGCTGGGGCAGGTGAAGGGGGCTGAGGATGTAATAAGTAACTCTGCTGGAGACTGTGTCGCAGCTCTGTTTCTCTGCAGTGGTCCATAGTGTAACACCAAGAAGAATCCTGACCCTGCATAAGACTATGCAAGGGCAGCTGAGGCTGAGGAAAGATGATGTGACAAGTCATGGTGGGCACCCTTTAAAATCTGTTGTCTAGCGATTTTACACATGATGTCCGGCTCAAAAAGCCCCTGCATCAATCTTGTCCAATTTAATTTGATAAACTAAGTGTGGATAAGGATTAAATGAGAATTTTGTAATGGAGAAAACTTGTTCTTACTCTTTAATCCATGAAAGATCTTATGAGGTAAACCACATAAAAATTTAAGCTGTTGATCTGGAAAACAGTGTTACTTCTTTGTTTTGAAGGTGCTTTAAAATCTAGTGTTCTCCTAAGAAATAGATTCCAAATTATATATATTTTTTTACTGCCAGCACCTATACACTTTTTACTCAAAATGGATCACTTCAAAGTAACCATTTCAGAAAGTTGTTGTAAAATTGGATTTATTTGATGTAATTATTCCAGTGGTGAAACTGAAATTCACATTTTAACAGAAAAATAGTATTTTACACACATTTGTAATCTTCCCCACAGAGAATTTTTTCATTCCTGGAAGAGGCAGGGAAGAGTTAAACCAGACATTACACAATGCAACATGAAGGGGTATGTTCAAAAGCCTTAATAATTTGGGATGATGTTGGCATACTTAAGATCTTTAAACCAAACAAACAAAAAAAAGAATGAAGCTAATAGCACTAAAATATTAAAGGTTTATTTTTACCTACAGAAAGTAAAAGAGAATAATAAGCAGAGCAATTGTCTCATATTGCATTCACATCAGAAGGATGTGTAATAGTCTTTAAAATTATTTTTCACCTTGCCTATTATATGCATTCATAGATTATGATATCTGAAAAGAAAAGCTGAAAAAGGTTTCACTGTAAGCTGCAGAGTGAATAGCTGAGGGATTCTTTTTTTAAGAATAGGACATGTTTAGAAAAAGGACACAAAAGATTTGCAGAAACCTTGGACATAAATTGGCAATGAGAGCTGAAATCCGGAAGAGCGGCTGAGAAGGAAAATGTAGCTTACCATACGCTGAAAATAATGTGTGACAACACAGGAATTCCCAGAGTGACAATTGGAAGATTATAACGATACTCTTTAATTTTTGTAAGAGGTAGTTTTGCAGATACGCTCATAACATTTCATAACATTAATTTATAGCTTGCACCAGTAAGAAATAATACAATGTTATGTTAATTTTCTATTCTAATGTCACCTTCCTAACAGAATACTGAAGTTGTGCTGCTTGAGATAGCCGAGATGGTTGTCTGTCGATGTTTGTATCACAAAGACTGCAAAAGTAGCCTGACTAGGATGATGGCATGTTGCACAATTCAAGCCACGATTTGCTCTAAGATTTCCTGGCTAATTATCTGAGGCTGATCTAATCAATCAACATCAGCATTAAATATCCAGTGAATAATTCACCAAACAGAATAAAACATGCTGGAGTGTTTTTCCTAGATTCTCTCAGTGAAATGTTAAGATATTCTTCTTGCAACACAAAATAAATATTCACTGAATGAAAAAACAGTAAAAGAACATTAGGCATCTTTATCAATAGCTTCTCCCCTTGCTCTATACCTCTGTATGGAAATTTAAGATAAACACAATAAGAAAAATAAAAAAAAATATTGTTACAGAATCAATTACATTGAAGACTGAAAAAGTGTCCAATAAAGAGCGTGCTGATTCAGCTCCAGACTAAATGTTAAAGGTGCTGTGTTTTAGCAATTTTATGTAGACTGAATTATAAAACAGCAAACATGCAGTAAATTTTGGATACTTATAATTAGATTTTTAACGTAAGAGAAGTTAAGCTCTGTATGTAAACGGCATTATTCAAAAGCTTGTCTTGAAAAAGAAAATTGCTGTTTGACAATTCTATAGAATATTCAAGAAAGGTAATTATACTGCAGTGGCTGTTAAAGACGCAGGTGTTGAATATAGTCACTGCTTCAGCTTTTACAGAAAACTATAGAACATGAAGAGAAAGGAGACAATAACATTAGCACGGTGAAATATTCACCTCTGCTAGAGGAGTTTATATTGTCTTACTTTATAGATATACAGAAATTAAGAACTAAACCCCTTTCATTCCCTTAGGTTTTTAGATTATTTGAACCCTTTCCACTTTTTTGCCCAAAAAAGAGGAAAAGCACAACATAGAGAAGGCCCTGATGTAAAATTCACCCAGGCAAAGACACAAGTGAAATGAAAATGGCAAGAAACCAGAGTGCCTCGTTTTTTAATGAAAGGCCATATAATTAATCTGGAAAACAAAAGTGATTGACTAGCACCAGTGTGAAAGAAATGTACTGACTGACCCCCAGCGACTACACAAGTGCTCTGTGTCACTGTTGATCCACAGCTAACTGCTTTCTGAATTGCCTGTCCTTTGATACAATGCACCACTCAGAGAAGCAGGCTGAAAATAAGTCCATTATTAGAGTTACACTTTTAATTAAGATGTTAAAGCAATCAACAAGTGCACATGAAACCAGAAGAGATGACATTTGGAAATATCAAACCTTGCTAAGGGGTGCGCTATTATTATCAGTCCTTACATTCAGATAGCAAAGGAAAAATTCATCTGCTGTATAAAGGACGCCTTTCATCCAGCTCTTAGAGCCAGGTTCACAGGTGGACTTGCATGTGGAGACTGTTGACTGTTCTTCACTTCAAAATGCTCCACGCCAGGAGCAGACAACACAAGACAGATTTCAGAGCCTCAGTTTCTTAGGAGGGCACCGAGGAGATGCCACAATGCCACAGCCTCAGGCAACTAGCAAAAAAATCCACTTTTCCTACAGATCCAGAGGCCAGGCTGCACCTGTTGAGAAGAGATGTTGCACAGTGCTGCAGGAGACCATTCCCCTGCCCTCCTGACATCCAGGCAATCTCTGTGGAAAAGACAACCTGGTTGACGCAAGCAAACACCATGCTTTGTAGTGGTTAGAGTGCTCATGGAAAGCAAATCCTAGATCCCAGCCAGCTCAAATTCATTTCCGGCAGCAATGAAACTGCCCAAGCAGCCAACTGATAGTCAAACTACTTTCTGAGCACTTTGAGGAGACAAGGATAAGAAAGTCAATAGTGAGGGGGAAAAAAGGAAAGAGAAAAGCCAAAACAGGAGGGAAGAGGCATTCCTGCTTGGATTGACAAAGGGAGCAAAATAATTGGCTTACAAATTAGCTTAGAGAAGAGATGAGAACTGAGGTGATTAAAGCTATATAGACCTGCTTCTACAGAATTCTGTGAATGTCCAAGGGTTTTTGGAAGTCTTTTTCATATAGATGCCTAAATTGTCCTTGCATTGCAGCTTCTTTAAGTGTTTGAGGCACAGGCTTGCTCATTTTTCCTGGAAGCTAGACCTCTACCAAAAAAAAAAAAAAAAGAATTAACAAGGATGCAAATCAACCTATGAATTTGTCAGAGATGTTTTCAACTGATGAGACAGTTTCAGGCACCTTCAGTTGAAAAGCCCATGGGAGGATGAAGCCTTTTTTTATTTTATACATTGCTCCAATAAGTTTCTATATGGTCATACTTCCAGACAGTGCAATCACCAATGTCATCATGGTAATGGAATGATGCCCAGCAGCTAGCCCTGAGGTGAGTTTACTGAAAGCACCAGCTTCTCTGAATACTACAAATAAGCAGATACTTCAGAGAAGACACCCTGGGAAAAACAGAGAACATAAATTAATGGCAAAGACAGCAAATTTCATTATAATCCTATGCAAGGGTTAAATGGGATCACGTCTGGGATGAGAATAACTTCCTTTCTTGCTAGGAATGTAACTGAACAGGCTAAAAGGTGCCTGAGGTGACTTCTAATACCTTTCAAAGCTAAGAATACACACCTAGCACACCAGTTCAAAAATGGGCAAATGATCCACAGGACAAGGCTGCAAGCATGTTAAGGAGAAGCTTTATTTTTCTTAGACTTTTGTGATTTTCTGATTACAGAATCTATCAAAATACATACATTACATGGGTTCTAGGCCTCTCTGTTCTATCAAGAGACTTCTCCAATAAAAAAAAAGCAGGCTTTACTTAATGGCCACCATTACTAGACTTTTTCATGGTGCTCTATTATGCATCAGCCAATGCTACAGAAGGCAAAGGTGAAGGGATGCTTTAGCTACATGCAAGAGTCATTATATACCTTGGCCTCATTAAGCATAAAAGTATTATGTGGCCTGACCACAGAAAAGTATTGTAGATCTAGGTTTTATATTATTTTTTGCCAGCTTGGGGGAAGGTTTATGTCACAGAGGTAGGACATAACTGTAGGAATAGGACTGTGGAGGCCAGGCTGATAAATACAGTAACCAGAGAAGTCTGGTTGCTCACACACTGAGCACCAACATAAAATTGCAGTTGCTGTGAAGTCGCTTGGGTACCTCAGTCACGATGAAAGACCTCACTTCTCCAAAGTGTGGAGGGGTCCTGCAACAGTTTTACAAGGCAAAAAAGGCATACTTCTTTTCCCAAAAATACTTATTTGTACTACAGCATGACCTTTGAAATCAACTGGAAATTAAGCATGTTAGTAACATTGATAACATATCACATGCAGCCTTAATAAGTCAGGGGAAAGGTAGGAAATGGAGAACGAAAACAATTCTTTAAGGGCCAATTTAGGGAAGCTTCTTGGAACTGGGGAAGTTCTGCATAGAAGAGAGACTTTTGTAGTCATAAAAGCAAAAAAGTAAAATCTGTGGAAAAATGTGAATGTTTTGTAGACTGTGGGGGAATTAAAAATACATTTTTTAATGGAGTAAAGAATGCCAAAAGGGGCTAAATATAATTAGCACTAATGCTGATGAGTGAGAACACAACTTTCGTGAAGTGGATGCTAGACAAGTAGTGAAAATTCCACAGGATATAAGAGTCACTGGTCATATTTAAGGTAGGCCACTTCTTCCCTGCTTAATTTTATTACTACTTTGTAAAAAAGGTTTTTTCCAAAGATACTTAGTTTAAACTCGCTTAAAGCATGTTTTTCCAATTTTCTTGCCTTTTCATATATTTAGGAGCATGTAACTACCTAAAATCTTTCCCTGTACCTGCAGAGGCAGACATCTCAAACAGTCAGATGAGAAATGCCATGGTTCTAGTTCTATGGCATGGTTCTAGCTCCACAGAAGTCCTGCTTCTGGAGTCCAGGTGGACCATTGCGGCGGCAGGGGTGAAACAGGACCTGACACTCAAGGCAGGGGCTCTGCAGTGTGTCACACATTCCATGGCCTCTTGTACAGGCAGCTCTAAGTGAGAAAGAAGGTGGATTGCAGGATTGCTCCCGTGAATACCGTCCTGCTTTACAAAGGTGGAGAATTCTGGGTTTGCACATGAGTGAAAAAAAGGATGAGAGCTAATTTCCAGCCACCATTGCAGGCAGCTTGTCTTAAAAAAAAAAGAGCTCCTGTCAGCAAGGAAGATCAGAATGCATGGGTCAAAGAAGACATTTGCAGTGCTTCAATGTGTTTTACAGCAACAAATTTTTCTAGAGAAATCTTTCAGGACTCCTACAGCAACATCAAGACAAAGTAGAGAAGCAACAAAATGAGAACAGAGCAAGGAAATCTCTCAGTAATACATTTTTATCCCTGTTTTGAAAGTTCATAGATGGACTTGCAATCATTAAATTATGTAAGCACTCTCTCTGGGCTTGGTTGATTAATAAGGGTCTCCTGATGGGTTCTAGGTGAAGTAGTGTTGGGTGCCTAAGTGATGGCAAGAGAGCAAATGAGTATCAGAAAGTGATTGTGAAGATGTATTTGAAGGACAGCAGTGCAGCTGCTCTCTCTTTTTCATGCATTTCATAAAACAGAGAAAGAATCAGATGTCTTGGAAAGCACATTTCAGACAAGAACTCTGACAGCAACCAGTAATACATGGAAAAGAGTCCAGGCAACAAGGAAAAAGCCTGAGTAAAAATTATCTCCCGAGTACCTTTCCTGCATAACATAATACACCCTTCAGGCAGCATGCTTGACAGAAGAATTTATTCCCCCACCTAGTTGTTTCTATTTTCATAGAATCAGAGGCTGATTTAGGTTGAAAAGGATATTAAAGCTAGCTCCATACCCCTGCCAATGGCATTTCACCTTTTACTAGACCAGGTTACTCAGAGCCCCAGCCAACCTGGTCTTGAGCACCTCCAAGGATGGGGCATCCACAACTTCTCTGGGCAACCTGGTCCAGTGCTTCACCACACCCAGTGTGTAAGAAACTTTTAATACAAAGCTACCCTCCTTCAGCTTCAGACCATTCCCTTGTCCTTCTGCAAAAGCCTTGTGAAAAGTTCCTCTCCAGACTTCTTGTAAGTCTCTTTGCATACTGGAACTTACATACTTTCTTTCATTGTCATCTTTTTCTTAGTGATTTTCCATTTTTATTAAGGACTGACAGAAAAAGTACCTGAAGCTAAGCTGTGCTTTCAAATGGTGATTCCCAGAAGAGATGGGAAAATGCCTGTGGTTGCTATTTCACCATATGTGGGCTGAATGTTCAACACCTGTATTATGAAGCATGACTACAACTCATTTTGACAATGTTATGCAAAAAAGTGCTGTCACAAAAGGGTACCATATAAAAGAGCAAGTGATTCAAATAAGTAAAATGTTAATACTGCTGATTTACAAAGAAGGTTTTTTCTCTTTTTCTCTTCAGGTACCTTGATTTGAATGATGAAATCTGCTGGAGGTCTGCGACTCAACAGTTTGCGAAGGAGTGTCCAAAAAGAAATCAAGTTGTTTAAGACAAACCTGCAAAAGTGATGAGGATTTTATGATGCCTTCACTAAGCCACTAAACCAAGTCCCTCACGATACCAGCCACTGTTGAAAATGCCCCCTGTTGTAGCAAGCATTGCTTTTGAATTCACAAATTCAAGTCATCTGCTGCTGTTTCAAATATTCCAGTAGAAAAGGAGATTCATGATGCAGTATAAGCAGGTACATTGATTTACTGCTGCTTTTCATATCCAAAAGGATATGGGTTCCAGCCACACCACAGATATATAACCACACAGCAGTTCTGAGGTTTCCTGGGATGGGAAGAACATGAGGCACACATACTGTAAAACATGTTCTCATTAATACTCAGTATGCACAATCATAAAAAAATCAACCTGGTTACATTCTCAGATCAATCCTGTCCCCCACTGAAGTCAAAGGAAGCTAACCTGTTGGTCTCAATAGCACCCAGCCTTTTATAAATTGGCAGACATTTATATGTAAAAAGCGTGAATTCATTGTAAGAAGCAATGAAGTACTGTTCAGAAAGGAGCAGTGAATCCTTATACCTATGTGCTGAGTGTTATGAAACTTTGGGATTGTTACACCTCTTTCCACTAGTGTTCACAGAACAGCTAGGGATAAATTTCACAGCTTTGAAAATTTATTCCCAGATGTTTAATAACCAAAGTATAAAAATAGATTGAGAAATATTAGATTGTTCAGTACAGTAACAAGACACAGTTTCTATGCAGATTTTAATTGTGTCAATAAATCTCATAGATCAATATGACAGACCCGGTTAAACGGACCGTGTCAAAGTTCGGATTTTCCAAAACTCACTATTTTAATGTAAATTCCCACTTTTCTTATTTCTCTTGGAGCTTTTGCTACTGAGTCCCAGGCCTCAGTTTAAAATTGTTTGAATATCCATTTCTTGTAGTTCCTCTTTTGGATTTCTATTTTCCCATTCCAGGGAAACTTGTATGCCATCATCCTTTTCAGATATCAATCTCAAATCTATTTGATAGAAATCTAAGGATGTTTAAACAAAACCTCAAGAAATGTGTTACATTCTATCAATAACTAACATTGTAAAATTGTACAACAGCACTCTATTTTCAAAATCAAGTGCGATCCATATCTAAATAATTTTGCTCAAAACACCCGGACATGGTTGCACTGACAAAAATCCTAAACCTTTAAGCAACCTTAGACATGGCTGTGTGTTATGCACATTAGATCTCTTAAATTGTTATCTCTTTATAAACAGATCCGTATCAATATACTCTGTGCATCTAACCTCTACTTATTTTAAGTGCTTAAATTAGCTTGATCCAACTTGATTTTCTGTTTCCATGAAGTCACTGGGAGTCTAACTGAAGAAAAAGTTAAGGGTCTCATAAACAAATCTTTGGTATGGTTGTAAAACGATCTCTTCATTTGAATTTAAGGATGTAGTTAACCCTGTCAAGAATTGTTGTGGAAAAGCAGCTAGCCATCATTTTGATACTTTTTAATAAACATCTTACTATTCCCAGAGGAAATCTGAACTGCTTAAGTGTCTTGACCCAAAGCCTACATTACTATCACCCTACTTGCTGCATTCAGAATTTCAGTATCAACTTTTGGATCAGTTACTCTTTATTTAGCTAAGTCACATGATGGAAGAACAGCACAGGAATTATTACCTTCATCCACCAAAATCAATGGGAATGCTAATTCAAATAATAAAACCAGAACAAGTTTAACTTAAATAAGGTGAATTTTGTTTTTTCTTGAAGTGTGGTTATTTGTGTTAAGGTTTTTCCTGCATAAAATAGATATTTTATGATATAGAGATATATAGAGATATTATATATATTTATATATAGATATAAATATTTTAAAAATATATAGTTTGGTTTTTTCTGTTTATGCACTAAACATTTAGATGTAAGTTAGAACTTATCCTCTCTAGCATAATAAGCTCACAAAAATTCATGATAAGTCCTTCAACTACATACAGGTATGGTTTTAAAATCTTGGTTAAAGGATGTCAAATCCTACACTCTGAACCTGCTGTGAGTAAATCAATTTGCACCGGTTTCATTGTCTGTTGGAAGTATACACACAGCAGAAGCTCTGGAGAGCAGGCAATCTGGAATATACATGTACTGTGATTTGGTATGTACATTATATACATAGCTTTATATATTTACTGCATGTATTTATATTATATATTACTATTAAATCCATTCCCTCCACTCAACTATAGGTGCATTTTTCAAGGACAGTATAAAAATGTCTACTATGATACAGTTTATAAACTTACCGCTGCATTTCAGTCACATTCAAAATGTGTTTGAAAAATACACTTGCTCAATAATGTTTAGTTTGAGCAATTCCATTTTGATGGAGATTTTCTAACTTGACTCCCAAATTCAGCTGATCTAGAGATGTGGCTGGGCAGCATAACCAGTATGAAATCCTTTCCTATCACAAATGCTTATTGCCTTTGCAAATAGCTGGCTGTCAGAGGACTTACAGATTTGTAATTCAGACAACAATCAGATCAGTGTTTATCTAACCCAGAGGCAATTCTATATCTGGGCTACTCTCTGCATTTAGTTTGTCATAATTTTTCTCCTAATGTGGAATGTTATTATCTGGAGGAAGTTTACAACTTTTTCTGTTTAAAAATCCAGATTACCTTGATGGGTGGCTTGGAAGATGCAGCAGAATACCACATATCCTGTCTCTGCCCTGAAGGGTTTTTGGCCATGACCTCACCTTTGCCTGTTTTCTCAGATATAGCAAAGTCAGTATCTCTGCTAACATCAGAAGTCAGCTATCTCTGCTAACAGAATCAGGACTTCCTAGGAACCTGGAGATCAGGCCGTGCGTGTCAAGTGCAAATCAGGCAACTGATTTTCTCCTAATACAAGGATGATACAATTCACAGTTTAACCTAAATACTACAGAAGACATTTTGATAGTTTGTGCCAGGGAAGTGATTTTTGTGCTTTGGATGTCACTGGCTGCAGCCTTGTGGTAGGAACAGTAGATTTGGACAAAAGCTCAGGCTCTTTTGGAGTGCTACTACCCCTACTGAGTTATTCTCAAAACATAAACTTTTTGACATATAACCACAAGAAGACCTCGGAGTTGACTTATGCCCATTTCAAGGATAAATATAGAAACACATAGAATTTTAGAGTTTATGTGAATACACTCCATTCTAGATACAGTGAATGCAATGTTGAAAAGATTTTCTAAGCTTCTCTGAAAATCAAATTTCAG
Source organism: Ammospiza caudacuta (assembly GCF_027887145.1). NCBI lineage: Eukaryota > Metazoa > Chordata > Aves > Passeriformes > Passerellidae > Ammospiza > Ammospiza caudacuta. The sequence continues at coordinate 31,942,423 of NC_080593.1, read as the reverse complement.
TGAATATAGGAAAAAGTCCTGAAGGATGATTTTCAGATAAAATATTACAGACTGCTTGATGAGATCACTGAAACCACTCCTTTGGCTCAGGTGAAGCCTGCTCTGCTAGGAAACAGATGGTACAAGGTCTAGTCTCACCAATGGCCTCTCCATGAAAATTAATTAATTGACATGTACTGTACTTTTTTAAGGAATGGGAATGAGATGCTTCATGAATATGCATTAAATGCTTGTTGAAGTCAAGAGGTCTTCTTTTTCAACTACCTCTGTTTTCTCAATCAACATACCCTAGAGGTATATAATGAAGTTGTAAGTAAATAGCATTTTAATTATTAGGAATAGCTGGGGGGTGGAATATGGAAAATACTCTTTTCCTTGCCAAAAAGTATTTACATGTTTGTTTTTTTTAACTTGATCACTGACAGTCGCTGTGTTGTTTGGGCCCTGATATTAACATTGTGAAGTAGAAACAGAAGCATAAAATGACCTATTGTTTAGAAGCTATTTCTACATTGACAGTGGATGTGTAGAAAGGTAAATGACTGCTTAGTGATAAAACTAATTTTATATTTCAGTGTAACAGCATTTTAAGTTATACTCCTGAGAATAGCCTATATGCCCCTTAGCAGACCCATTAACTTCAAGATGACTTGAGCAAGAGAAGGCTGTGGGACTAAGGTGACAATGTATTGTTATTCTTAAGGGACAGCTCCCTGAGCTCACACTCACCAGAGCAGAGCAAAGCAAGTCAGTCCAGAAAGGAGCCATGTCTGCAGCAGCACTGCCTGACCTGGGCTGGAGACTGTGATGGTCACTTTTAGCACTGCTGCTCCAGTGAGGCTGTAAAATGTTTAAGAGGAAACAGGAGAGTGGGAGCTGGGAGGGAGTTCAAAACATGTCAAAAAAGTCTTAGTAGACAAAAAAGAAGCAGAGAAAAAGAGCAGAAGTAAATTAATCTTCCTGAAGTATATTACATAAGGGGAAATGCCTGGTAGTCATTATTTGCTGTAACAACCCAAGACAAATGAGCAGCCGGTGTGTTAGTTCTGATGAAGGACACACAAGAAAGACAATGGCTTTCCATTTTTAAGTTAATCAGTACCCAAGTGATGTATTTCTGAAAAATAATAAAATGGATTAATCAAGAGCTAGGGGAAAGAAGAGGGCAGACATTTTATTTCCACCACGTGTAGATGAAATATACATAACATAATAAAGGGCTGCTGTCGACTATCTGCAGGAAGAGCACCTGGAAGATTAAAGCTGTGGACATAACATTAACAAAGTACAGACCACACTGAATTAATGAGCACTGGAGATAGACATTCAGTGGAGTCTTAATTTATTTTCCTTTTCTAGCTCATCCTTTAAGAAAATGACAGTGTCTTCTTATCGATTTTACACTCAGAGATCAATCAGAATTGCCCTGACTCAGACAAAATTTACAGCACTCCCTGACACTGCCTCGAGCATCTGGGCCTAAACAGACATTACAAGGAAGCAATATATCATGTTTGTATGTAGAGCTTGACATGCTTAAAAATAAGCTAATCTGTAGTGGAATTTCCTTCTTTTTGACAAGTTGTTCTGCCCAGCTCTTCGGCCCCTTGTTATGAATTTCTCTCCTAGCTCTACTATTAATTATAACATGCACATAGGATTCATGTATTTATACCCTGAGGGAGGTCATCTGCTCTGCAGTTTTAGATAAAATATAAACTAACAGATCACTCCTACTTAAACAATGTGAAATGTCACTCTGATGCACTCCATAAAAAAACCTAGAGGTGTTCCGTCAAGGGCTATGATCAATTCTGACAAGCCAACAATATCAGAGCTAAATGATGGGCCTCTACATTCCCAAACAGCCCTCCGTGGAAATTGCTGCATCCGGAAGCTCTTTTGTGCAAGTAACTAGCTGGATTAAATGCAATAATTACAGAAAAGACTCAGGCTGGGGTGCTTTGGCAGTAGTTGGCTAAGGTAACTTATTCCTGCACTACAATTCAACATGTACCTAGGGATTGCCCCCCAGCTGACTTGTTACACTAAAGGAAGAGAGGTCTCTTCTGCACTACATGACCTCAAGACCAGAGAGTCCCTTCTGGGCTCAAAGGAGACGTAATATATTTTACAAAATATTTGCTGCATTTTACTTAAAGGAAAGTATCAAGTTGAGACACAGTCTTAAGCTGCATCAAGGGAAATATAGGTTTGATATTAGGAAAAAGTTTTTACAGAAAGAGTGATCAAGCACTGGAATAGTCTGCCCAGGGAGGTGGTGGAGTCACCACCCCTGGATGTGTTTAAAAAGAGATTGGATATGGCAGTCAGTGACATGGTTTAGTTGAGGTGCTGGGACATGGTTTGGACTTGATGATCTTGAAGGTCTCTTCCAGCCTAGTGATTCTGTGAATTCTGTGGATTCTGTGAATTCTATCAAGAGCAGAGTTGAGAAAGAACTAGCTCATATCTAGGAACGATTGAAGATCAGCAGGTTTTTCCAAATTTAAGTCTGTCATCTCCTTCAGGAAGTGATTCATTGGTCACTTCAGTACCTATAAGAAGCACTGAGAGACCAAGAACTAAAAAGTTTCGTTTGGGAACATCCCCAAACCAGCATAATTTTTGGGATCTTTGTTGTTTTCTTTTTAATCTTTGACCATCTGACAAAATAGAAAGTGGAGGGGAGGACAGTTCCCTTTAGACATTAAAAATTTTCAATGTATATCAGAATCCTCTATTCCCTTTGGTTTTTGGGAAGTTCAGCATATCACAAAGTTCAATCACTTAGTATTAATTGTACTAACTGGGATGCTGGACAGTCTAGCACAAAACAAAATCAAGTCCAAGTCACAGCCTACAATTTCAATACTTTGAACTGCTCTTGTTACATCCTACTTCGTTAAGGGTCCTGCTCACATTTCACTTGGTTAAAAGCTAATAAGCAAAGAAACTCAAAAAAACAAAAAAACCTCTTCTCATTTGTGCAAGCAGACAGCTGTAGCCAAAGGTTTACAAACACTCATTGTAGCAGAGGATTCTGCTGTTTCCTCATGTCCTAATTCTTCATGCTAGGAGAAGTAAAATCATGTAATTTTTGGATTTGAAACAAAGTTGAAGAAACAAAACTGATACCAAATTGTTAGCAAGATAAAATGATGGCTGACTTGTAATAGAAACTCTGATACACAGAAATATGACAACATGCAGAAAATCAAATGTTACATGGTTTATTTATGACACCTCAGTGTGATTTGCCTTCAAGTACTATGATAGTAAATTACTACAGTTTCAAAAACCAGTATGACAAACGCTGATTTATTTTACATTTTCTCCTTTCCCTTCATTTGTGATTGTCTGACACAGTGGGACCAACCCTCAAGAAATTAGAAAGATATCATCTTGTGAAGGGTATTGCACTTATTTTCCCTGCAGGTGTCTTTTTGCCTGATACTGGCTCTGCCTCTTTTAGCCTCTGGTTATCCTCTCTTATGGGATAGTCTTATGCTACCTGAGTACCTTGCTACTCTCAGCATAAGCTTGAAAAGAAATCAGTATTTTCTCCCAGGATGAGGATAGAGACAAGTTCTGAATTAAATAATTTTTTTCACTTCTGTTTTCATAGACGCCAACATGGACATTCAACATGACCAGCAGATTACCGTGTCAAAATGGACACTGAACTGGCCTGGTCTTCAAAGAGACCACATGCTCTGACTAAAACCAAGGGCCTGGTTTTTAATACAGAAAAATAACAACTTAATAACTCTGCCAACAAAGTCTGGGTTGAGGTTAAACATTTCAAATACAACTAGTAATCTAGGATGTGTCTGCTTCTGCCAAACTAACCTGAAATTTGTTCAAGGAAACTGATCTCGGACAATGTTGAGTATGAAAACATAGAAAATCTGGGCTGTTTAAAGATACTGTAAATTTTCCAGAGCACAAGTCTCCCACTGTGTCTCAGGGCTCATTTTTTGCCTCTGACTCCACTTCAGACTTGTTAGTGTGTCAACAGACAGTTCATTGCTTAACTTTTGAGCTCTAAAATCACCTGTCCTTGCTGACCTTCCTCAGCAGCCTGTGCAGAGGAATGTCAGATTCTGGAAGGCAATTTCTCCCAGTTTTACTTTTGGCCTTCTAGACTAATTCATCCCTTGCTAAAGGCAGTGTTCAGCTTACAGCCTGTGCAGAAGAGGCCATGAGAGGTCTGTCCTGGCAGACACACCAGGAGCAGACATCTCTGGTGATGCAGTGTTCCTAACAGCTTGAGTCAGGCGAGGGAAAGGCATTCACTGGATTCCAGCCTCACAGGATATTTAAAATCCCATATCCAAGATTCATAGGTACAACTTGGAGAGCAAAGAAAACCATAAAAATTTCATGTGTTGCTTTCACAGCTAGTTACAAAATTTATAATAATTTGCATTTCTAGTGACATCCTCCTAAGCAGCCGGTGACATTCTTTATGAAGTTTGAAAGCTATAGTCACTAGTAAACCAGAAAACCTATTGTATCCTTCTCCCATATAATATTTCGTAATTGTTTCTACTTTCTATAGTAGTTTTTTTATAGTTTTCCGAGCTGATCTAATTTCCCAAGGTAAAAAGCTTTTTACCTTAGCATTTAAAGAAATGTTTCTTGGGAAAGCATCATAGATGCTTGGTCAAGAATAAATTATAAGATTTTATGCACCTTTTAAAATTTCTCACACAGTAATACATCTCACCTCTTTTTGTAAACTGATGGAGCTCAAGGAAGGAATAACAAAGATGTAATACAATTCAATACTTCATAAAATTTTAATACTGTTAAATATGATAAGGTTCTAAGGGAAATAATAGTTACTGCTACAGCATGTAAATACACAATGGAAATGGTTACCTTTCAATGTACACTTAATGTGTGTCAGAATCTCTTCACTAGTAAAAGAAGAAATACATCATATCTTATATCTTCTCACACCAGGTAGAGCCCTGTGTCTTTTCACCAGTCACAGAATGAATAACAGGTGGCATTGCTGTTGCTGTGCTCTCCTGGGTGTTCTGCCATGCAAGTGACTGTCATTTCAGTTTACAGTTCAAATGCAACAACAGACCTTAGGCGGAGAGAATGTGCAGCTATTCATCAAAACTTTTCCTTAATACCCCAGTGAATTTCACCTGCCACCTGCAAAAATTAATATTTCTGGCTGAGTTGCAATAAGTGCAGCATCACACACATGCTATTCCATATAACTGAACGAGCTGTAACACATCACAAGAGACAGACCACATCAACCAGACCAAAATATAGAAAATCCTGAAAAGTATCTCAGTATTTGCTCATTCTGGAGAAATCACAGCATCCCCAAAGCACAAGGGCAGAGACAGAAGCACTGGGGCAGTTTCCCATGAAGCCTCTTGTACTCTCAAGAAAGGTCACAGCTCACCAGGAGCTCCCCATGCCCTGCAGCAACTACTCAACAAGAGGGAAGAGACCTCAAATCACCAGCCTTTCAGACCAGGGCACTAATCACCACTACTGCTGGGATTGTTTGCTAAGTACATCATGTAGATTTGCACTAGAATTCCCATCAAATTCCAGGAATTCTTGTTCCTTACCTTTTTTTTTTTTTGTCCAGAAGTAAAGGAACAGGTGCACTCCCCAGCAATTCAAAAGCCAGCAAAATCATCCAAAGGAAATGGATTATTTTTTAAAATGGATACTTAAAAAAAAATGTATACTTTCATCTATTGACCTCCTATAATCTCTTTCCTGAAAAGTAGTCTAAGTGACCAAGATCTATTTAGTGTAAATTCATTAAAATAATAAAGCTCAGGTTTTGAGACCCTGAGGGCAGGTGTAGGAAAAATTACAGTCAATCTATAAAACCACAATGCAACAACACAAAGAAATTAGTGTATTACTAGCTTCATGAATCATTTGAGAGTTCTGAATAAAGACGTTAAATTCTCTACAAACCTTTGGCTCTCTCTTATGAAGAGGGATGCTGAAGATGGGTTAAGAAAGTAAAATCATTGTGGTTAAACATTTAGTAACATCAATGTTAATATATATTAATGGCACAATTCCTGAAAAATTTTGGAGGGCAATGTGTCCCATTGGACTGATATGCTCTCTGAAACTGAGCAACAATAAAGTTGCCCACTCACTTGTAGTGTGTTGCAAACAAACTATGTACCAGCATGACAATTTAGCTCATAAATCTGAACAAAATACTTACAACCTGAATGTGGGCAATGAATTTAGCACTACTAAAACTGAATCATTAAACAATAATAGCAAACTTCCAGGAAGTTCCTGAATCAGTGGATGTTAGGTTTATCACAGCATTTTTTTGATTTTTAAATAGAAACTTTCATGGAACAGAAGACATGTTATTTCATTATTATGTCTAATTTATGCACTGTAAGGGCTGAGAATTCTTTGTCCAGCATGGCTGCTTGTATGATACTTTTCCTGTAAAAGAATGAACATGTGCATTGGCAGAACCTGTGGTAACTCCTCAAAGAGCACTATAAGGTCAGAAGATTTTACTGAAAGAATATTTATGACATTGCAGAATACCACTCAAAGGAACAGATATTCTTTGTGACTGGGGACACTCATGGAGTGGCCACAGTGATTTAAACAGCCAAAGAGAAATTTCTACTTTTGTTCCTGTACACCCACACTGCAGCAAAGGGGAAGGTACTATGGCTAGTAAGTAGAAAGGCAGAGAATCAAAATTTAATTTCTTGGTTTCCCAACATTTTGTAAATCTGCTCACCTAACAACCATAATCTGTTAATCATTTATGCACAGAACCTGAAGAACAATCAGTAACACCAGAATCTGAAGCACAGAAAGTGTCTTTCAAAAAATGTCACCAAGGACCAAAACATACTTGCTAGACACTTCAGGTCTTACTTAGATGTGTAGATTTTCTTCCAGTCTTCTTCCAACTGTGCACCTCCGGATGTCCTATTGAACTTTATTTTGATCAAAGATACATCTTTCCTACTCAGCTATTGAAGAGGTTCAAAGTCATCCAGTCGCATTTTACATGGGAAGAACCTCAAGAAAATATTTGGGAAATGTTTTTAAATCAGCTGGTTTGAAAACCAAACTTGGGTAAAATTACACATAGGAATATGCCACTCTTAGAAATCTGAAAGCAAGCAAAAAAAAACTCAACCAGCTTCTGGCCTTGGATTACGGTTGTGATGTCTCAGTAAGGGCATGGTGGAAGTGAATGCAAGCTGAAACTGAGTCCTAGATGAAATGGACAGGGGTGGGGGGGGCCCAAACAGCAGCACCATCTAACTGGAAACCTCACCAAATCAGCTCTCAGGCTGTGGCTGCTTTAAGCAGGCCAACCCCAAAAGGACATGTGCAAAAGTCTATGTACAAAGGGCAGGTGAACAATTATATGGATAGGTTAACTGGAGTAAGAATTAATTTCAAGATGGTCTGTTAAGGACAACATTATACTGTTAAAGCATTACTAAAACATATCTGATTCTATTTCTAAGCAAAACACAATATATTCAGGTATTTAATTTGCTTCCTTGACTCCCACTGCTATAACTGCAAGACTGGAATGAGTAGGTGTTCCACTACTGTGAATCTAAGACACTGCTGCAGACCTGAGGCAAATCTGGGCACACAGGGATGGGAAATAATCCAGCCCAAAGAATCTGAGTACAAGATTTGTCCAGACAACTTCACTGTTCATCATTTCGTCTATTTATACACCAGGTCTCTTACCATTCTAGTTTAGACAAGAAATAAAATTCTATCTTAGGTAAGGGAAAAAAATAAAAAAAAAGAAGCAGTGAGAAACAATTGCTTCCATCAGTTTCGTCATAAAGAGCATAAGAGGTTGCCTGGTCCAGGACAGTAAAATTTTTCTGCTTCCTGCCATGGAAGGGAGTGTCACCAGACAGCATTTTGCAGAGAAGCTGCAGGCACTGAGTTGTCAACACAAATACAGGGATTTTTTTCCTTGCCTTCCCCTTTTCTTTGAAGACTTTTCATCTATTTAAATAGGTGAATAGAACATTACAGGAAAAAATAAACTGTAGGGAAATAAAGGAGTTTTTAATAATGCTTTTGAGAAAGATTTCCCCCTTCATTTGTTACAGAAACTCCAGGTACTCTATGTAAGCACAGTTTTGGTTGGATTTTTTGTTTGTTTGACTGCTTTACAATAATCATATTTTTCTTTTACCTTATTTTCTAAGTTAGAAAACAAAACTTCGATTTTCAGGCATAGCTGCTGCACCATTGCAGACTGAACTCACAGATACCTGGAAATACACTATGAAATATTTTTTACTGGATCAATGTTACCTCTTCAGCTGTAGAACTTTGTAACATGGAGTTTATGAAGGGTCTCAAATGCAGAAGTGTGTGCAATGGTGGTACTTATCAGAGTTAACATAAGGTAGGAATGTAATTATAGATTAGCAACAGATACCACAAGGAGAAATCATGGCAGGCTAATGTGATAACTTACTGTATCATCCAATGAGTAGGAATACTAAAATTTCTGTATTAAAATGGTATTAGTGGTATATTAGGCTAACATGATATGACAAAAAAATTGCAAACAAAATACTATAATTTAGTCTAGGGCATAAATGTGAGGGAATAAAACCAAATATTGTCATAGAGAAACACCCTCTTCATTTAGAAAACATGTGGAAATTTTGTGATAGAGTTTGCTGTCGTGTCATACTGATAAAGTTCAGGCGAGATTACATATTGCTATGTGAATTGTAAATTAGTACAAATGATATCTTATATCCATATATCATTTTTACTCCAAGGGATATCAAAGACCTTTGCAAACTTAAAGAGACATGCAAAGCAGTGCCTTCATGCTTATCATCAGCCTCTAACCTGCAGCTGAATAGACTTCCCAACAGACCCCAAGTTTTTGATTAACCAAAGTTTTACCCAATTGTTGATGGCATGACAAAATTTATGGAGTGGTTGTCTTTTTGAACATTAAGATTTTCTTAGGAAAACAAATTCCCTCCAGGCTCTGAAACGACCAATTTTAGAAGAAGTTTCCATTTGCTTGAAATAACTGGTAATTGCATAATCATGTAAAAAACACCCATATTCATTTATAAAAAATAGCATACAGATACTCTCTGTCATACTGGGGTACAATCTTACTCTGAATACAATAATCATAGAATCATAGCCTTGGTTTGGGTTGGAAGGGATCTTAAAGATCAGATAGCTCCAACCTGCCCCCACCAAGGGCAGGGACACCTTTTTTTCAAGACATGGCCTTGAACACTTCCAGAGATGGGACATTCACAGCTTCTCAGGGCAACCTGTTCCAGTGCTTCATCACCTTCATGGTGAAAAGTTTTGTTCTAATAACATTATTTAAACACCAGAAAAATTCTCAATACAAGTTGTTGGTTGACTCTTGTCATCCATACACAGTTCAAACTTCAATGATGTGCCCACTTATCTTTTTGAGTGGTGAAAGACCATGGACAGGGGCACTTCCAGACCAGTTTCTGCTAAAGTCAGCTTAGAAACATTCATCACAGAGCCCATGGTGCCAAATTTCCACTCATTGTCGGGAAACCTGAAAAGCAGGACATGTATATTATATACATACACACATGTACAGAGGTATTTTAAAAATGGATGAATTTCATCAGGCCTTCATCTATAAGCTCATCAAGTCTTAATGACATTCCACCAAAGAATGGCTAAAGAGATATTAGTATGTATTCCTCTCTGGATGCATTTATATGCTTCTACTTTGCAAGCCTCATGGATTTCTGTAGCTTTCAAGCCAGAAACAAAATTCTGTTCACTAATTTTACAATTATTTTATGATATTTATGCACAAAAAGGAGACTAAATAACCAGAATTATTGTCTATAGGATTAAAAATCCTACTGACAACATACACAACATACCAGTGCAGCAGGGCAGTGGTTTCTGGTAGTTCAGCAACAAATGTAGTTGTTGAAGTTGCAAATATTTCTTTCTTGGATTTCTGTCTTTCAGTCATTTTCCCCACCTAAGCTTTTCTGATTAAAAAAACCCCTTAATTTTATATTGGGGTAATCTGCATTGCTATGTTCTTACTCTTTACAAAAGCAGAGATATGGATACCTTCCTTCCTCTCTTCCCACAAAAAATATAAGTAAATTAGAGCTGGGAGACTATCTTTGGATGTGCACACACACTGTGTTTATACATGCAATGACATATTCAAGATCAATAGTATTTCATGCTGGCTTACATGCTCTGGGTATAAAACAGAAACTCAGATTTGTAAGTGACTCCTGCCATTTTCTAAAGTAGAGAAAATAAAGTTTTTTCACTGCTTTGAAATAGAATCACACTGCCATACAGTAGATTTCAGTGATGTTTTTTCTCTTACAAATAAAAAAGTCTACACAATTGGGGAAAGACTTGCTTTACTGAAGAGCACAGCTGTAAACAATTCATTGAACAGCAACAAAAATACTAAAATTATCAGAAACCTTGACCAGAAGATTTTTGTTTTTTAATTGACAAAAGAATAAAGAACAAAAGAATAAAGAGTAAAACAAATCCTTTCAATTTTTTGTCACAGCAACAGAATTCTTAACTGTAGGGGGTAGAATGATGCATCCATTTGCACTTACAGTACCATATTAGGGAATGACTAAATTACTTGTAGAGCCCTTTCCATGTCGCCACTTACGAGTAACGATATAATTTCCTACATCACATAAATAAATACACAAAGTAAGCTCTTGGAATTCTGTTTTTTTTTTTTATCCTGTATTACAAAAATAAATGAGAATGGTCATTTCTATAGAATTCTTTGGTTTTTTTTGTCATTACAGGAACATGTTCAAACATTTGCCTCCTATTATTGCTGAAACCAAAACCAAAGTAGATAATATGCACCTTGCGAAATATGTTCTTTCACTATCTCTGTATTTTCTAGACAAATAGCTGCAGTCCCTGTTCTAGTGGAAAGAAACAGCAACATTTACCTTTATTTATATAGCCCACAGTATTTCAAAATATTTTATGTCTAAATGTCTGGAAAAGCTGACTCTTTAAAAATATATTTTGTAAAGTTATGGTGATTTGAATAATTGTAGCAGCTAAGATTTTGTATATTTATTTCCATGTCTTAAAAAGGAATCTCATATTATTAGTGAAGATAATGTATGTGTCAAAAAAGAGGCATCAAAAGCACTTCCTGTGCACTTGACAGGGTGACAAAATATTTCTCCTATCCTTTCCTAATTGAGCTGCTGTACAAAGGGAGACATTATGATAATATTAATAATAGTTACATGGATATTTGTAGGTACTGTGTAACCCTTCAGTCCATTTTCCCAGACAATGGTGACTACAAAAAGGCTTCAAAATAGAACATCACACAATATGAATGCCACTTTTTTCTATCTTACATTTTAAAAACATCATTGAAATCAGAAAGTTCATTTACAAAGGACTGGCAGTTGCAATCACAGCAATAATGTAGTGCTGAGAAAAAAAGGGTAATTGGTTTGGTAAAGATCGCTTTCCATTACACCATAAAGCACTACACAATAGGAAAGGTCGCCAATTAAGCAATCATGAATACCAAGTACTGAAGCTGATGAAAATAGGGCAGTGGTTTAAATAGATTTGCAAGCAATTTACCTTTTCACAATGTTGGCAATCTGATGCAATTTGCTTGCAATTTTGTCTGCTTTCAGTAGCACTCGAAGCTGACACTACACAGACCAAATGGCAAAGAGGCCTGCATAGAAAATGTAAAACTATCTTGGCTGCATCAGGGAACCAGAATGGTGGTTCATCAGGAAAATTACAACAATTAACATAAGTGCTGCAAAAATCAACACTTTAAATGTCACACTCACTAGTCTGTCCAAAGACTGTAAAAGTACCATCTCCATTGCTGGACTAACAGTAAATATGAAGCAATCACCAACAAGCCTTGAGGCTGATGGCTTTACAATTGATGTGACATTCTCTGAGTGATAAAATGGCCTTTCATTTTTACAAAAGTAAGTATTTTTCTTTTTCAGATTTAACCTGGATTATGTCAAGCCAAAACTTATATTCAATTTTTTTTTCAACTCTTCCTCCAACAAAACTGTTTTGAACTTGAGAGTGCTCTTTACTTGATGTTCTAAAAAACTTTATGTTTCAGGGAATTGGAGCCAAACTGATAAAACTCAAATATCGATCCTTATTTTTCAATGTAAATTATCCTTGAGATTTATATCAAAATGTGTTCACAGCATGAGATGATGCATTTGTGATTAGGGCTTGGTTTATAGTTTAGGGAAGGGAGCCCCAAAAGGTAACTGTAGGTATTCCCTCAGGTTTTGGTGCAGAACACAGAATGCCTTTACACATCTCTATCAATGTAAGCCCAACAAATGTGAAAGATGACTTCTGAAGTAATTGATATCCTGTGTAATGGCTCCCATGTTAAAGACAGATATAAATTTGTCAATTTGTGAGGGAGAATTGACTTATGGTGTCTATTTAATGATTTATTCTTTTTTAGCAGGCTGCAGCAACAAATAAAACAGCAGATACACAGGAGAGTATCAGCTTTTTCTGTGACATCACATCCTGAAAATAACACTACTCCTTTGTCAGTTTTTGATCCCAAAGCTTTAATAAGAAACCCATTTATGGTCTGATTCAAAGTATAGTCCGGTCAGTGGAAGTTCAAATATCTAGGACCTTGTTATTCTGAAAATTAGCAAGATTCAGAGAATCTGAAAACTTTAACTTCCCCCCCACCCCCAGGGCTCAACAAATGCTGCTGGCTCAAGTGTTGTTAGCTCCTGGAGTCGTGCTTTTTGCATCATGCATGCAGACAGGAATGGTTGGTCCTATGAGCTACCCTGGGCATTGCTGCTCCACTGACAGGACCATTACCATGCTGCACCCTGAGCTGCAGTAGATCCATTAACTACACAGTTTATATTCATGTAAATGACTGGTCTTGAACAGCAGCACTCAGTTGATAAGGATTGGTAGTACTAGAAAATTGATAAGAAAGCATTTCACAGCATCTTCAGTGGTGTAACACCTCCAGTGAACAATGGTCACCAATCTTTTGTGGCCTCTATTACAAGGAAGAGGAGTGCCATGAGCAGTTCTGAATGGCATGAGACACTTGGATAAATGTGACACAAGTGTATACTTTAGGTAAGCAATGTGAGGGATACCTACTTTTTCTTTGATGTGTTTCAAATGTCCCACCAGACATCTGCTAGGGTTTTTTACTACAATTTGACTAATATTTTGACTAAAAGAAAGCAGATCAAGTACTGCAGTCAGAACTGCATGCAAACTCATTGATAACTATAGAAAAATAAGTAACAGATAAGAGCAACAGAATAAATACATACTTTGACCACTCAAAGGGTTCTGCTGCTATTGCAAATGTCTTTCAGCTGAATCTTCTTTTTACAGGCTTCCTGCACCAAGGCTACAGATACAATTGTAGTTCTAGAGCAGTTTAATTCTAATCTATTGCTACTTTGAGGCGAGACTCCTCTACATTCATTTTGGCTCCCAGTCTTTTAATTTCCTATTAGTTTACCTTTTACAGCATTCTCCTTTACTGGTTTAGTCCCTCCCACACAATGGGACACTAACCCAGCATATGATAATCAATCTCAGCACTTTCCTTTTGCTCTATTCCTTAATTTTCATGTACCTCAGCATCCTAATTTCAAAAACTTTGTGAATGTTCAACACACCTCATTGCCAAATCTGTTACACTGATTGTCACTTCCAGCTAAAGGAATGCTACTGGGAAGGAAATCCTAACCATAGTTAGTATCTGAATATAAATTGCAGCTTTGTTACTCTTTCATCTGCTGCTTTACCATCCCTGGCTGGCTGGTACTTGCTCACATGAACATTATCACTTTTATTTGTCTGCCTTTCTAATGTACATCACACTTATCAGTTGGATTGTTCCTTTTCAATTACAGTGTAATTTTCTAATGCTTCAACAGGACAGCACTACTGAACACCACAAACACGGTGTTTCATGTGTACGTATATACATACATATATATATATATATAAATATCCATGGCTGGAGATGCATTTTTCACTGCAAGTTTTGCAAAGCAACTGCTCTCTCTTTAGCAATAAATTCAAAAGTTGAAATACTTACAACCAACTTTAACTGCATCGCAGTTTTGCTCAGAAACTTCCTTTAGTAACTGTTCTTACAGACACCGTTTAATGTGAACGTCAATGTTCCGTAATAATTCAAAGATCAGTGAGATACCACTATGGCAATATTTGAAGCAACACATGAAACAAATGCCTGGAGCCCATTTTAAACTGACGTAAGCTGAAGTATGGACGTGATCCTCACATCTTTTACAGCCCTCCATTCATAATTATCTATACTCTGCCTGGTCTCTCTTGGGGCTCCAAGACAAACCAAGAAGGGAGAGACAAGAGAAGGTCTGTACTACCAATAAACTCAGGAATCAAGCCAAAGGGCTCCACACCAATTCTTTGGGTGCAAAGCAGCAGAAATATTCCTTCTCTTTCCAGAGGATACAGGAGTGAGAGCTGATGACACATTTCTGCCCCACAGGGATGGCCAGTTAGAAATTATTCAACTCTGAATTTTCACCTTTCAGTCCCTTGACTACATAATAAAGAAGATAATTCCTTTTACAATATTTTAAAACAACCCCTATGGATCAGTTGCTAGTCAGGTAACAATCTAAAAATTCACAATTGAAATTAAAGGAGTTCATCCTAATATGAAATTATACTAATGAGAATTAATTACTCTGCCACTAATCAATCTATTACACATTTTAATTCTTTGGTTTTTAATGCCTAAAAACATTTGAGGATGAAGAAAACCATGATCTTTGACTGAGGACTAAACTATGTTTTGAAAATGGGGAACTGAAAAAGCCAAAGAAATTAATTTAACAAATATGAGTTTCTCAGTTTGGCTTTAATCCTTGCTGTTGGGATAAAGGGAAAAGTCAGTAATGAAAACACAATTTATTTTCATTCAATAGCATTCGGTTCTTAATCATTGTTAAGCCTGTGGACATTCTTTAATAGAGTCACAAAAATTTATCCTACTGAGGAATTGCTTTTTTGTATTTAGGGTTATAATACCAATATATTAGGACTGCTGTCTAAAACAAATAAACTTAGTACCCTTAATGGATATTTCTACCATTAATAGCAATAAGATCTTTTTATCTATACAAACTAAAGCATCACTTAAAACAAATTAACAAACCCCTGTAAGTATAGGAAAAATTGTTGGAACCCCAAGCTAAAGGATGTCCACCTAGTATGGAACTTTAAATACATACATGCATATATGTAGACACTACATGAGGTGAATTGTGTCCATACTTGTTCCAGCAAAGAGATGCTGAAATATCAACAGCAGGGAACACTGTTTTCATGAGGATTTCTTCAATTTGCCACAATTCATACTAAGCACAAAATACCGTTATTTAAAAATTATAATTAAAAAAAAAAAAGACAAATTTGTCAGCCCATTATTAATTTTCTTTCAATCAGTCCAAAGTGTTGGTTTTAGCAGAATGAAAAGTCTTCATATTTAGTGAGTGGATTAGGATTAGAAAAATATATAGACCTCAGCCTGACTGCTAGGACTGCTTTATGTCAGTTTGTAAGTTTTGTGGGAATAAAAAAATTGCACAGATGGGACTATAACTGACCATAACCTGCTCTATTGTATTTCCAACAATCTCTAATTACAGCAACACACCAGAGGAAAAGATTTGAAAGGGCAGGTGATGGGATAGGAGAGAAACCTGTTTGACTTAAACAGCACAGGATCCCTCACCATCAGGGCTGATGTACATCAGCCTGACAGCTAATTAGGGTAGACATGAATTTTTCCAATGTAACAGATGTTCGCTAATCAGGCCAGATTTGGAGCCCTTGCGCCAGCAACATTTCATGCACAATTTAACTATCTAAAAGGAATAAACTACTTAATGCATTGTACTGGAGGCACAGCTGTTTCACAATCAGAAAATTTGCTGTCAAAGATGTTCTCTTTAAAACTGACATGTTTTTATATAACTCTGATGGGGTGTTTATAATGTATTAATAGTTGTCAGTAAGAGCTGCTGTCATCATCAAGAAGTAAAATATTTCTGAAGGTATATTAAAATGAACAGACTCCTTTCTCTTTCCAAAATCTATTTAGATAATTTACTTTGAATGTGGCCTGTTTAATTCTAAATGTACTTTAAACAAAAGGCTTAACATGTATCTTTCAAGTTACATCAATAACAAAACATGCAACTTTACCTTTTGACTAGGAAGTAAAGCTGAAATATAGTTTAAATTTATTTTATTTTCAGAAAAATCAAAAACATAAAATGATAGAAAAGTCAGATTTAAAGTATCCACAAGCTATATGGATGGCTAATGTAGACCATTACTTAGGAGACTAACGAAAGTGTATATGAGATTTTTATTCCTGCATGTGAACTTCACAGACCAGATCCAGAGGAAAATAAGAGGTTCTAAGTCAACTTACTGAAAGCTAGGGGTCTTGCAAATTCAAGATACAATATCATCATCTGATTAACATAGTTTCTTTTTAACAGCCTGGTCTTTGCAGTTTTTCTGATAGTTTTTTAACCATGAGAAAAAAAAAAATCGAGTGATGCAACATTTTATAGACTGCTAGAAAAATTTGGACAAATGTTGCATAATCTGTAAAGTCTAACAACATGAGATAGAACCCAGAACTGGAAAGAATCATCAGATTCTTTCTTGTGATAATGGCATATAAACACTGCACAAATGCAGTTCCCAGTGAAGTCAGTTGGGTTTGAAGGTCATAAGATACCAAAGCTATTGAGCCTGGCAAAGATGCTTGTGGCTATATTTGTGTAAAACCCAACACTGTTGCCATTTAACACCTCACAAAGGACAAAATCTGAGGCCTGTTCTCATGAATCTGGCCTCTGCTTGCAACCTAACTTTTAGCAAGTAATACAGACTAGATGGAGTTAGAACACAAGTGAACAGATGACAGAGTCTGGTTCATTAGAGGGAAGACTGAGGCAAAGATTGTCCTTTCCTGGGTACTCAAGTCCAAAGTTTGAATGGTACTGTTCTTACCATCATTGCTCTGTAAATCTTGCTGTATTTTGAGGGAATCAGAAATTGGGTCAAGGAATTTGGCCAAAGTTATCACATTCTCTGTTAAAAAAAAAAAAAAAAAGGCATTATAAAATAACTAAATAATTAATGTGAATTTTATAAGGAAAGTTGATGAAAAAAGAGATGTTAAGAGCTTCTAGGAGTCAAAGACAAAAGCAACCTTAAATAAACATCAGGTATTTATTGTGCCGAAATACTGAGATTGATAAGGACATTCAGCAAAGAGGAAATGTCTGAAGAGTCAAGCACAATTTTAAGAGATTTCATAAACATAAACAGAGACAGAAATTAACATGGATACAAAATTAGAGACTTCAAATGAATGATGATTCAGTAAGACTATTGTTAATAATTTTTTTTAAAGGAAAGTTACTATATAAAATAAGGGAAACCCTTTCACAAATAATAGAACAATAGAGAGCTTGAAATAAAGTACTTGTGAAATTCTGAAACTTTTAAACCATCTAAAAGACACTACATATCCTTTGCTATAATGAGAATTTTCTTCTCAATAAAGACCTGGTAGTATTGTATTTTAATGACATCTAGAAGATAAGGAACTAAAATCACCAAACGGTGCAGAGCAGAAGACTGATCTGAACAATAAAAAGCTAACCTAAGTAAAATAATGGCCAACAGTGAGAAATGTTATGAAAATTATCAGCTATCTAAAGGATGCAAAACCTTTGACTTTGGTTTATTGAGAGCGCCTTATCCTGGACTTATTGGACCTCCTTTTAAAAAAAGAGAAAATTAAAAAGAGCACTAAGATTTTAATCCTACATGTATATGTTTAACCCCATTCACTGAAGGAAACCCCTCAACTTCAAGCTAACACAGATGTTTATTGGTTTAGGCTGTTGGCAGTGGGACATAAAGAATGCAGCCAACCTATGTGCGTTCCAGTATAGCCTTGAAACTGCATCTCACAACCTTTGAATTTAAAAATAGATTGGTATAATCCTGAAGAAGAGGATTTGGTGGGCTGGAAAGAAATTGCAAGGAAAAGGCAGTGCATTGCAATGATGAGAGGAGGTGTGAGAGGTTTACCCATGGAGAGAGAATGGTTTTGTCTTTCTTAACACCTCCAGTAATAATCTGAAAGAAGTAATGATCTTAATGAATTCACTATCATAATGAGCTAACAATGGTAATTTAGGAGGAGCTGAAAGTACCAGTAAGAACAAAGACAAATAATACAAAGGCACCCTGTGAGATTAAAAGCATAGGCAAAAATAGTGTAACAAAATGAGGTTTGGACTGGAAAGACACAATTCCCAATGCATTTGTTGAAAAACAATCCAAAGCATGAATATTCAACGACAGAGTCAGAAACTAATTGGCAATGCAAAATGGCTGAAGAGAAAAAAAAACCACAAAAATACCCCAACAGTGTATTTCATGCTGCCCATGCATCAGCTTCAGAGCATGGGAAGTCAGGAGTCAGACTTTTCCACATTACTGATGAGCATGAGAGGAATTACCACCTTGGCCCAGGCCTGCCAGCCATTGCAGTATCCTACACCTGATTGTGAATAGTAACATCCCTTTCAAGAAATATTTGTCCTTTATCACAACCATAATAGGAATGGTCGTAATAGATTCTCTTTTCTAGCTGCAGGCAGTCAGGGAGGTGGCTCTTAGCCTTCTTCCCTTTTCTCATTAGAAACTCTTGAGCACTTTAAAAACAAACAAACAAAACCACTAACAAAGCAAAACAAAAATAAACAAAGCCCCAAACAAAAAAAAAAAGAAAACAAATCCAGCTTTCCAGAACTTAGAGATAGACAACCAGCCAAGGCCTTATAATGTTATTGGCACTATGTTACCCAGAAAGTATTCCTGAGATGGTCGGGTATGAACTATGGGGCAGGAACAAAATCATCCAGACACAGAGAAGATTATGTCTCAGGGACAAAAACATAGGTACATTCACTTCCACCAAAGGATGAAAAAAGTACCAGCAAGATAGAAGTCAACAACCTATCTGATTTTATGGTAACATCTCATCCCCTCCTCAGCAGCACCTTTTTTCCTTGTTCATTTTTGCTAGCCTCATATATACCCTCTTTCACTGAAGCCATGAATGATACTGTGGACCCTGTGTGAATCCATTTCAGGATGTAAAAACTTGTGCTACACTCCTTCCAGTGCTCAGGATAAGACCAAAATACATCTAACGCTTCTTTCCATCTTCACCCCAGCAAATTCACCACTGGAATAGCAGCTTAAAAGAATCAGTGAATGTTTGAACCACATTTAAAGCAGATTGGACAAAACCCTAGAATATCACTTTGTTGTGAGAACTGTCGTCATACTGATCAATAGCATCTAATTGTTACTTAGGATCCCCCATCTGTTTGTAGCCATCTGTTGTTTCTCATCTTATATTTAGGGTGCCTACTGCCTGGGTACTGAGACACCCAAGCTGGTCTCACACCCTCTACAGAAGCACTGAGGAGTATGTGGGGACAGAGACACCCTGGGAGCCAGGGGAGGTCTGGAAAAGTGAAAGCTGTTTGCTGCTCTCAGCACAAGCGGATGGCAGGGCTGTATGAGCTATGCTGCTTTTCTAACCACACTGGTGTGCCTCTGTGAAAAGAGGGGCAATTTTTCCATGTCCAGATTCTAAGATATTCCTCTGTAAATGGAGCACATAGGATAAGGGCTGATTAAGGAGTTTTTTATGTGCAGCTCTGTTAAATCTTAAAGCCTGTTACAACTCATCTTGTCAAACACTAGTTCAGGAATTGTAAAGTATTTGGAAAGGATGTCTAAGAGTCTGTGGTGGCAATGAACACACAGGAGAGCTCATATGCCTGCTCAATGACTGCACAGACTCTTTAGCTAAAATTATTCCTCTGAACACAAACACATGCATATGGTTAACATGAACTACTATAGGGGATCTATACTCTGCCATTCCTTTGTAGAATCTATACAGACTGTACAGACTTGGAATCCCAAAATAAAATCATTTGAACTCTACCCTACCAATTTCATAATAAAATAAAATTGTAAAAAATAGCTCAAGGAAAGAATTAACAGGACTAGCAGCAAAATTTTCCCACTGCTTGAAACAGAGCTCTGCTAGCAAAAACAAAAATTTGACAGAATACCCAAGGCCTCAAACCTTCTGTGGTCCTTTATCAAGCCAATGTTGAACAACCCTGAGATAAGGAAATTGTGTATTGTGTCTTCCTAGTAAATGATGGAATTTTTACCAACAAGGAAATATTTACAAATAATAAAACCCCTAAATATTGTAAAAGATGTTTCTGAACTGGATGGGAAATGTGAGTTGGGATTCTCCTATACTGAACTACGGGGCAACGCTCTTTCCTCCACAAATGGAATCAGCCTCATGCATGGAGCAACAGAACCAGCCTGAGGTAACACCTCAGCTATTTTTAATCAAGGCTCCAAACTTAGATGTCAACCTTACTGGCAAAAATTCCAATTAGGCCACAATTAGAAGTGCCAAAAGCATTATATACAAAGCTGAATTTTGGAAAATTGAAAGCTGTTTGCTTCTCTCAGCATGAATAGATGGCAGGGCCATACTCCTGTGCTGTACTTCTTTCCTAACCACACTGGTGTGCTTGTGTGGAGAAAGGGACAATTTTTCCATGACCACATACAAAAGACAGTCATCCACACACAAAAGAGAGTTTTTTGTGTAGAAAATATACATGCCCATGATTGTTTAAAAATTACTCATGAAGATTTTGCTATTAAAATTCAGAAAACAGTCCCAGTTTTGTGACCCACACCCTAGTGGCAGAGATTTCTAGACCTCAGTAAAATATTTTTGTAATAATTTAATTAGAAGAAGCTTAAAATACAAAAATTCAAGAATTTTACAGTTGTAACCTAACATTTTAAAACAGATTTGACCTCAGTTTGGGGAATTCAGTCTGCTACGTTAAAAACAATTGGTATCAAGTTCTTGAAATTCATCAGCATTTAACCAAAGGACAATATTGGATTTTGTGCCCATTCAGATGTCTCAGTCTTTAGCTCTGATCTTGTAGGCTATCTGTGAAATTTGGAACATCTGGGTAAGTTTTTATATGGAACAATGTGTAGAGAAGAGCAGTCAATATATGACTGAGAACAACACATTTGTATTATCAGTGAAATACAAGATCAAGTAAAATATTGACAAGAACTTAACAACCAACAACCATTTTCGAACCCAAAACTTTATGGTACATCCCATGGGGTTTTTTTGCCAATTTGTTTGTTACTTACTGAATCCCTGAAATGACATGCTTGCTTCAAACTCTGACCACATATATTTGGGGTTTTTCCCACTGGGCATTTTAAATCCTGCATTTTAACATAGTACAAAAAAACATTGTCTGGTGAATATTCTGGTTCAAAATTTTTGATAAAATCACTTGATATAAAAATTTCCAGTATAGAAAACATAAGACTATACTTTATGTTTTAGACTTTAATGAGTCTTCAAATGAAAGTGCAAATGCTGTGCTACCGCCTCACTCCTTCTGAATTGCCTTCAATACATCAGACAATGAGTTTGCAGTTGTTTCATTTTTTTCCTCTGTATCAGTGTTAAAACATGCAGCTACTCGACTCTCTGCCTAATGACACCTTATTTTGAGACCCAGCTAGTAAAAATATGAGGCACAGAAATGGCAGCTAAGTATATCCAACTTGGGAGAGAGCTCTGTGGTAAATGTGCTCTGACAGCCTTTGTAAGCCAATAGACTTTCAGTGGAATATGGATGCAGATCAAATGTAATCATTTCAGCCACTTTGCAATTTATGGACAGGGCAAGTAGATAGCTTATTCTAACATTTGGGGTTTGGGGGGCCAAAAAGCTTGTATCAATTAATAGCATGTATAAGTACATACTGCTGCACTGTAACAATGCAGAACAGGAGGCATTCCAGTCTGTTCTTTCAGCAAAAGCTCTGCTATGCTGCTAGTCAGCACAGTAGGGCTTTATTTGCATCCCTGCAAGCTACTCATTGTGTTGCTACTGTTTTATCCTTTCCGTAGCTACTTCTGTTCATGAAAGGTTGTTTTATCTTGTCAGTGCAAATAAATCTCTCTTTTTATACCATACATCTCATTTACAAATCTGGCGCAAGAAAAAAACCAGATTGAATTAAGTCATTTTAATTAATTATTTGTTATATATCTTGCTTAATCAGCAGGTATTTTATCAACAGGAAGGTGCAATGCCTGGATGTGATCAGTGATAGACTTTGAGTCAAACACTTGGAACAGTCACTGTCCCTCTTCACAAACTCAAAAAACTTCATCTCCAGCTGCCCTCCTCCCTCTGCCATCTATTTAAATTTTTGTTCTTGCACTGCACTCAGAGTTAGACACCTGAATAAGCAGCTTGCCAAAACTGAGATGTGCTACTACAGCTGTTCTGTACCTTTGATGCATTTCTCTTACACTGTTCATCATCATCATCATCATTATTATTAATAATTACATACAAACATAACATGGAGTGAATGAGCAGTCCTTTCCAGTGGCTGAATTTGTTGGGAGGAGGAGATGTAAAAAGGCAACATGAATTGGGCCTTGTAGTCTGCCTGCATGCTTCCACTCAGTCTACTTAACAGTAGATGAACTCATGGATCACCGCTGTTTTTGTAGGTGGGGTTTTTGACTTACTCAGTTTTGGATGCTTTATCTCTCAGAAAGACTGCATGCATCTTCAAATCCTGCTGAGATCTGGTCTCAGCTAAACTGCCTTCTCTGAGACCACATTAATCTCAGTTCTAGAACATAAACTCTTCTGGAAACTGTGCATATTGCAGAGCATCAAATTCTCTGTGTTATTTATATCCATTGTTTATTGCCCCCTTATATTTCCAGGTAGCTGAAAATATATTTAATTGAAAACAAAAATTAGGCAACTATTCTTATATTGATGACATTTTCATACTGAGTCAAAAGATCAGGATGTGCTAATGTGATACACAGACGACCAGCAGAGAAAACAAATAAAATCTTATTTTTTCAAATGAACAGAAGATTTTGGTCAAGTATAAGGAAAATAGGTTTTCCTATCTGATCTGACAGCTGCTGTGCCTGAAGTTCTGGATCATGACTACATCTGTTCTGGACAATATTAAGGATGTGTATGGAAAATGAAAGATCCCACTTTCTTTACATAAAGGTGAGAAAAACGTGGACCCAGTTGTTGCCTCTACTACTTCAAGGAGTAAAGGCTATCAGAAATTTGTAAAAACATCTTCTATGTACAGCAGCACCCTGCCTATAGAGAAAAATTGTGCATCTCTGTTTTTAGCTATCTTTTTGCCTTTTTTAAAACCAAGGACAATAAATCAATTTTTCATGTTCCAAAATCACAGAGCACACCACAATTTATTTTTTTTTGTTAAAAATGACAAAATCTCATTATAACAACTTGTTCTAATGTCGTTTATAACATCCTGTTATTAAAATCTCTTCTTTGTACAGAAATCTACAAGGGTGACTAACTGACATCCTAACTTTTCCTCAATAGGCAGACTTGGCTCTGTGAATCTCCTTTGTCTCTCTCAAGCAAACTTTCCACACTTTTAACCTTTCTTATCTGTTCTGCAAGTCCTCTCCTAGTTTCTGCGATCAATTTTTGCAGTGCAAGCTTATGTTCAGCAGACTGCCTACTCTGAGATGTGAGCATCTGCAATTGCTTCCCAAGAAGGAATTCCCCATGTGTACAAAGCATCCCTTTGAACTGGATGTGCCTGAAAAGGGATTGCATGAGAAGCTTTCTGCTATGGCCAGAGATAACCACAGTTCTCAGGAAGTTCCTTCACCATTGCATTAAAAGACACTGTGGCACTTCATTCATCGCACCCAATGTGCAATGTGTGTATTTCACGTCTGGATATGTAAAAAACACTTTTGTTTTAATGAATGATATTTTAGCAGTTTCTAGCATGAGCAGTGGCACATTGGGTAAACAGTCCTTTGCAGAAACCATTTGGAGGATGAAATAGTGACAAAGAGCCTTAGAGAAAACAACACTTCTTCCCAACTAGGGCTTTTTCCAATCCATTTGATCTCTCAGTGTCCTTGGCTATCCATCTAGGGGGAAGAAATAAAAATACAATTCTCTCAGAATCATTTTAATATGTGAAATTATTATTAACAAGGGCACAAAAAATATTATTAGACTGTAGATTTAGTCTTCTGCATTTTCAAAAATTGCTCTCTTCTTATAACTTTCACAACAAATCTCTAACAATTTGAGAATATTTGGTAAAACAATAGCAACAAATTGCTACAGTCACATGATGAACTTACAACTGCCAAGTCTTACCCCAGAGAGAATTTTCATAGCTAAACTGCATAATCCTCAGAAAAATAAGCATTTATAATACAATTACTGACAGACTTTCAACTGCAGTATTGGGAATAGTGATATTTAACAAACTGGTGGGTATGTTTTTGTTTTATTATTTTTTAGCGTTTGCATACATAATAATTTTAAATAAAACTCACAACAGACCTCAGCTACCTAGAAGAATAGATTATGGAGGATAACCAAGATAAATCAAAGCATAGATAACAAAAAATATATTTAAGTTGCTCTATATTTAGGAAATTCAGCATTGGAAAGTAATTGCTAAGGCAGAGTATTAGGTCAGTATAGAAAATTAAAAATATAAAATTTATGAAGTGCAATTTAATTTAGTTAAACTCAGGTCATCTTTATAAATTCAATGGTGTCAGGTGTTCAAAAAACAGTCTGATTTCTTTCACAGTACAGAAGTATCAAAAAAGCTATATGCTCTAGGTAGTGGTAGTATGCATTACTTGCTAAATAAAAATATTGCCTTGATGAACTCAAAATCAAAATAAGTAAAACTTTTTACAAAACAATTGAGCTATCAGAAATTCAGGGGGAAAAAGGTAACTAACAACCCAGCATCAGAATAAGTAGAATAAAATAAGAATACAGATATATACTCAAAATAGGAACATTTTCTTCTGTCTAAATATAGATTGTACTTTGCTTTTCATATACAGAAGAATTAAATGGATAGTCAAAGGTAGTGCTTGAGATAATTCCAACAGTAGGAATGACTATGTCTTTTAGGATTTTCCCCCCTTTGAATTTAACAATGCAAATTTAACAATGGATTCTGCCCAATGATTGCAAATTTCAGCAGTGACATTCCTGATGGAATAGCCTGATTAGAAAATAATTGTACTTCTTTTCAGCTACTGTTACCTCACCCACACTTTTCATTTCCTATAAGGTACAGTGGCAAAACCGCATCTTTCAACTCTCCCTCTTTTATCTGATGTAGTGGATGACAGGTAATCTAGCTGAAAGTTCCTACAATTGCACCACCAGAAAAACACTGGCTGATGAAATCTGAGCAGTTATCACACTAACCATCACCTGTCAAGCCTCCTGCTTCAATTTAAGGGTGCATCAATTTTCTGAAGAGGAAATCAAGGGCAAAGAATAAAAGCGCTACAGATAAACACTGACAAAGGCCCTTTCTGTTTTTTTTTTATTTATGATGGGATGTACTATCATAGGTTGCTCTGTGAGGTTTTATCAACTGTCCTGATACATCCCAGATAGCTTGGAATTCTTTGGCCATTGATGAAGTGCAATACTTGCACTTACTGAAAGGGCAGAAGATTTCTAACTGAAAATTACTTTCACTAAATACCACAAAGATATTGAAGTCAGAAAGAGCAAGGAGATGGGACAAATGACAGCTGCATATAACAATGAAGTTCTCTGTTCTCTTAGCAGGCAGAAAAGGCTGATTAGAGTTAGAACATGAAACAATGTTTTCTTAAAGCCAGGGAGCATGTTGTGTAAAGTGTCAGGTACAATGAGTTCATATGTTCTTTGTAGTGAAATGTGAACGCATTTGCTGCAGACTGTATTTGCCATGGACTCACAGTTCTCCAGAGTAAATTGGGACCCTCTCACAGGTGGGGGAAAATCACAAATTTCTCAGGGAAGAGGAAAAGATTCCTCAATATCAAAGTAAGCCAAATTCAGGTAGTGAACAAGTGCATTCAGCATCGCTGACTTCCAGGGAATGATAGCAACCAGTCATCAGTCAGCCTGGCTTGTAGGTGTGAGTGGTGTTGGCATTTTCAAATGTTATTCATTTTGTTTGCAAAATTAGCAGAGGGAGAGACTCCCAGTTCCAATGTGACTTTTTGGTAGCTATCTTGAAGGGAAACAGATGAAGCAAGCAACACAAAGAGAAGTAATAGCAAGAAAGAAATTCCCACAGAGATTCACATCTGGCTATGAATATATCATGAGACTCTGATTTTGCGTCCCTGTTTCCAGATGCCTTACCAATTATCAGAAGAGGATCAATACATCCTGATAAAGCCCATGGGTGACTTCCTGATGACTTCCACAGGCTTTCAACTGACCACTAAATATTCAGGTCTCTGTAACCTCTAGTCCAGTTAAGCATTAGCCACAGCAAACTGCTGTGGGTGTGGGAAAAGCACAAGACCTATGAGTTCATGAAGGACTCTTTAATTCAGAGTGACCATTGTGTTTTTCCCCTTTCTTTTGTTACTCCTTTATTCATTTGTTGATCTATCAGCCCACAGTGAACACAAGAAATGTGGATAAATGCTACATGCAGTCAGTCATGCAAAAGCTAGCTGCTTTTCTCAGTAGACAACATGCCAAGTTTGGGATTCAACAAGATATAATGGAGATAGATCAGTTCAACAAAGTTCACAGTTCTCACTGGATAATATTCTTACATTCACATCAGGCCCCAAGACAAGGCCCTTGATGCTGACAACCTTGTCAGGTGGCAAATTGCAAATTCTGCCAGTGTTGCTCCTGTCAGGAGTATTTTAAGCAAAGCAACCTTCAATGGAAAAACTGACTGTCATCTGTAAAGCCTGCAAATACCCACTAACTACAGAGCAACACATTAGGAAAAACTTGTATTTTATTAGTCTGAATTCATCAAGCAATTTGCACAAATCTTTCTCAACAACTGCATCAATTGCAGACTGTTTTAGATGACAAGTCAGTAAAATAATCACAAAGAATTAGTGTTGCTCCTAGCCTGGATGACAACATTTCTAAACAGAATAACAGTAATTCCACCAAAAGGATCTCTCGCTTGGGTTTCTCTAGCAATTCTTTGAACTTCAGCTCTCAAAGTTAAATGATTTCTCAAGAAAACAGGCTTTCCTAGCAGAAAGTAATTTTTACTTCTCATTTATGTGGAGAAAATTTGAAAACATTATTAGACTGCAAACTATGAACGTCTAAACCAGAAAGCAAGTTCAAAGTACCTAAGCTCTTTTATATTTTTTAACTTTATCAATGTTTTGAAGGATTGACTTACAAGTTTGAGTATCTGAATCTGGCAATCAGCAAAACTATAAACAAGAACAACTAGTGTCTCATAAGGGTTCCAGGTGAATATTTAACCAAGTTGAAATGCATGACATCTTCTGGGTTCATCAGTTCTTTCTCTAAATTCTGGAGATAATTTTAATAATCCCAGGGGGAAAAAATTGACAAAAATATGACTATGATATCAGGTTCATCTTCAGGAAATCATATTCTTTTCCTATTCAACCAGCTTCATTTAACAAATATTATCTCTTCTACTTTTGCAAATATGCAACAGGATGATTTCAATAGTTCATCTTAAATGATACTAAAAATGAATTACTTACATTCAAATAACTCCATGTTTTGAAAAGTTATATCCACTTATATGATACATTTACCACCTCCTTTCTAAAGAATAAAATTAATTTTACTTTTTTACTGAATAAACAAAATAGTAGATTCTAATCCAGCCTCAAGAACACCCAGCTAGTTCAGGTGGCTCTATGCTACACCTTAGTCTGCTCCACAGAAATCTTGCAAAAAAACCCAAAAGAACTTATTCCAGCACTATGGCTGAAGACTCACAGCCAGGGGCCTCTGTCTTGAGGAGGGGCAAAGTGATAAAATGTGGGAGTAGACTGAGAGAATGTCCCTGGCACTGGGCATGTGGAAGGGATTGGAAGAGAGGGGCTAAAACACATGAATATAGTAACTACTGCTAGATTCTAGTCACACTGCAAGCCATGTGACAGTTTAAATAAGTAGGTAAAAAGTATGGCACATTGCTCATATTTTCCCAGTAAAAAGCAGATTTTTATATGCTAGAGCATGTCTTGTTACAGTTTTAGGATTATTTTAGATATCTGAAAATTTATTGAAATTATTACAAGCCTCCCATATTTCAAGAACTCATATTTGACCCACAGCAAGGGTCCACATTTGGGAAAGCATGAGAGCACATACTTAAATTTATCATAAATACAAAATTGGTAGCAAATGTTTGCTGAACAGAAGTGGT
The DNA here is from genome assembly GCF_027887145.1 of Ammospiza caudacuta. NCBI lineage: Eukaryota > Metazoa > Chordata > Aves > Passeriformes > Passerellidae > Ammospiza > Ammospiza caudacuta. The sequence continues at coordinate 31,913,836 of NC_080593.1, read as the reverse complement.
TTTCTGAGAACTCATGTCATTCTAAATTCAATTTACAGTTCCTATGTTTAAACAGTGCAACTATCCTGGTGGCCAGGCTCAACCTCGGAGTCTATAGACAGAGCCTGAGATTTTCCATTCCAAAATTACTGAATGCTTTAAATGTGGTTTGTTTTGTTTAGCTGTATTGTAAGACAGCAATCATTTACTGAAATCATTTACTGAAATCTGAGCTGGGTTTGGATCCTAATGTCATAGGAACCCCAAAGCTGGCAGAACCAGAGTCATGTTTTGAATCCATCAGTATTAGTATGGTGTTTGTCCCTGTAGGACTTCAAGAATGTGCAGAAAAGATTCATACTATAAAAGCAATATTTTTAGAAAAACATCAATGAATGTGATGTCTCTGATATAATGAAACCCAGCAAACCCCAAATATAGCAAAAATGAATAAATAATAGTTCTTGGTTTTATTGAACATTTGATGTAGTATTTACAGTACAATATTTTACAGTATTTAATCAGAGGTTTCAGTAAGAAGCTTGCCCAAGCAAATACTATTGACGAAATTGGTTTATTATTAACCACTGTGCATTATTAAGTAATTTGAAGGAGAAAAAAAAATAGAGAGGTTTTTAAAAAAATTCCAATGGCTTAACATAAATGACAACATCGAAACTTCTTTTGCTTTCTTATTTGGCATCTATGAACAGGCATACATCCAGTGTGTATGAAAAATATCTGCTATATCTTCTGCTAGCTGTGGGGGTTAGAGCCAAAGAATTAGTGGGGGAAGAGGAAGGGGAAGGAGGAAAGGGGAAAGGGAAAGGGAAAGGGAAAGGGAAAGGGAAAGGGAAAGGGAAAGGGAAAGGGAAAGGGAAAGGGAAAGGGAAAGGGAAAGGGAAAGCGAAATGGGAAAGGGAAAGGGAAAGGGAAAGGGAAAGGGAAAGGGAAAGGGAAAGGGAAAGGGAAAGGGAAAGGAGAAATGGGAAAGGGGAAATGGGAAAGGGAAAGGGAAAGGGAAAGGGAAAGGGAAAGGGAAAGGGGAAAGGGAAAGGGAAAGGGAAAGGGAAAGGGAAAGGGAAAGGGAAAGGGAAAGGGAAAGGGAAAGGAGAAATGGGAAATGGGAAAGGGAAAGGGAAAGGGAAAGGGAAAGGGAAAGGGAAAGGGAAAGGGAAAGGGAAAGGGAAAGGGAAAGGGAAAGGGAAAGGGAAAGCAAGCAAACCCCCCCTCTTTGGTACTTCAACCAAATCATATATTTCAGCTGCTTCCGTTCAAATGATTCTAGTTTCTCAAAAAATATTTTAAATATTATTCTGTGGAAAGTTCTTGATTTTTGTTACCCATACTCTGACCAAACTCCTTCTTTCACAATGTCTCTTCTTCTGACTTCTTTCAAATGCCTCTACATCTGTCATACTGTGTAGAACAATCCAAATCTGATGTAGCTACAGTGGAGTGGACAGGGTATGCATTCCCCTAATCCTGCAGAAGTGCTTCAGTGGAAAATGTGAAATATCAGGGAGCAAACTCAGTGAGGTCCACGTGCCACGTGTGACCCAAGAACACAGCAGTGATATCCAAGGTCTGCCAAGTGTATTTGCAAAGGACAGGAAGAAGAATTTCCAGACTGGGGGATGCAAAATTACTCTCTTAAACCCATGGCCAAGGTTGCTGAGGTGCTGGACCTTTTGTAGCAGGGTTTGTATTCTTATCTGCAAATTTAGGCACCCACATGCAGGAGCATCTTGCAGCATGGTGTATAACATACCTGGGAATAGATTCCAAAGGTCAGGTTTTTTTAAACAAGTATCACCAAATTTTTATTTTTTTTTTTAACAGACCTGTGCTATTTCTGGGCTGTTGAAGCAGGTTGAGGAAAATCACCCACAAAGCAAAAGGAACATGGCAAAATGTTCCTGCAGTGTGTTGCCTTAATACATTTAAATGATTTAATGACAAGTAGGGGATTACAGGAAAACACAATGCACGCTGGAGGTAGCAAAGGACACCCGCTGCCTGTACTGTGAAATTCAAAATGGATTCCAGGAAGGGAGCACAATGCCAGGCTGCTTTAACTATTGCTCCTACTTCCTATACTATTATTACTGCTCACCAGTCTTGAAGCCTGAATGACAGTGGTCTGAGCCCTTTCAAACCACAGCTAGAAGGTCAATTTTTGTAATGAGAAAATGGAAGTGGTAGTGCAGTGGATCGCTGAACCTTACAGTTTCTTCTATGATAAAGTAGCAGTGCTCAATCAAATTATGGTGTAGGAACAGAGTGACAACACCACCATGAAACACACAACGGATGAACTAACAAAGCACTTAAATTTGTGTAAACCCAGTGTGATATCAAAGCTAAGTTTGCTACTACTTTCACGCTGCAGAATTGCTGTAATGCCTCGCCAGCACATCAGAAATCCATAGACCACAGGAAAATCACATTGCTTACAAAGCCACTCTTCTGTCCTGGGTGCTTAGATCCCAGTCACACAGAAAATAAAATCTCTGGTTGGAAAGACTTATTGAATGAGCTATTCCAGAGAACTGAAACACTTCATGTATACAAAACCCTGATTTGATGAATACTTTAGCTCTGCTGCTTCTCAGACTTTGGAACTTACTGCAGGTGAGCAAGCCAGCATGAATAACCTCGAGGTTTTAAAATACTGTCAATAGATCTGCAATTACAGTACTCCAAGGCCACAGTGTCTTTGTGCTTGTGCATAAAGCTTCTCAAAGGAACAAAAATTAACAGCTGTAAGCTACAACTATTTTACCCTTGAAGTCTTGCACAGTAGTTTAATGAGTTTGAAGTACCTCTGCATCCTATTCACCGCATCTCCCCACTTTGATATACGGTAATATTAAGGGTAATGCCTAGCAACAATATTCACATATTCATCAGCTCCACATTTTTACTTTAATTTGTGTCCCTTTAACAGCCTAAGTGACTCTAATGAAAGGGAGAAAACCTTAGCACAATAAATCTGTGAAAGAAATTACAGACACAAACAAGAAATGTGAGGAATAAAGTAACTTGAATTTCAGTAAAAGAGTAAGAAATTGTCTGGTACTTTAAAGTACGAGCTGATCAACAGAAAATGTGTATTATTTGCCTAAACACACCAGATAAGGAGAATTACTTTAAAAAACTTGATTATTTTCTTAAATTGCACTTTTTCTAATGAGAATGGTGGAGAAACATCAAGTAGTACATGCAGGACATTTTCATCCATAGACATATAGAAGAAATTAAAATGCTGGGGTCAACTGGAGAAGTTAGATAACCATTAACCAAGTCTGACAGATGTCTCTTCTTTTAAATTTTGAAAGGAATGAACTAAGATTTTAAGCCTCAAAACCTGCAAATGAGATTTACCCAGAAAGATTTTTGTGCATTACTTAATGCACAAGCAGTCGGTGTGATGAGTAAACTTTTCTTGTACAATTTCTGTCAGCCAGTCTATACTTTAAGGAATGGTTTTGAATATTCATGTAATTTACTCATGAGCATGCTGTACTACGCCAGGCAGAAAGGGCGAAAATAAATACTAAGCTTATGCCCTGATGCATGTTTTCCTGTCTTGGGGACCATCCTTGGCAGTCCCAGCTGTTACAGGAATTCCCTCCTGCCTCTGCAGCTCAGCTTTGAACAATTCAGAATGGGCAAATACCAGCATAGCTTTTAGAATGTGAAAGGGGCAATATTTCCTATATTTCCTAAGCTTAAAGCCTACTATAATATCATCTAATGCCATATATATAGAAAATTTTTACTCAGTTATTTCTAAAATGTGCCAATAATTAAAGCAAAATATAATATGAAACAAATGTTAATTTACAGATTTAATATATTCTGCATTCTGCTGAAATCAAAGCATTATAAGCAATTTTGATATTAAGCATCTTAAACTTATCAGTCACTTTTGGAGATCTCACTTAACCTCATGATAAATATTTTTAGAACACAGTTAGAGCCTTATTTTTTGGCACAAGACTGGTGAATATTTCAGTGGGAGATCTTCATATTCTCGATCAGAACCTCCAGCTCTTAGGCAAGAGTTCATTTTCTGACATTTTTTTCTCTATTTTTGCAAGTCAACTTCTCCCATCTTTCCCCCCGCCTCTTTTGTGTGCTTTGTTGACGACAGGAGTTATCGTATTTATTTGCTCTTTCAACAGTACATGGAATCTCTAGGAAGCTTGGGCTGGGACATATGCTGATTTTTTTAAAATGGTACTGCTTAGCTGAACAGCTGAGTCATGGCACTATCTTCATTCCCTTGGCTTCTGAGGTTTGCCATTGTTCCCTTGGCATTCCCACCCTCCAGCAGGCCAAGTTTTGATGCAGAATTAGGAGTTCATTTAAATGCATATTAACAACTGTAAGCCTGTTTTCATGTGAAGTTCTATAAAAACTTCAGTACTTACTAGTTATAAAGCATTTTAAGTGATATTAATACTGTGGGAGGACTAGTTTCAACAGCAATTAATATGTGTTTTTTGCTGGCATGAAAATTACAGTAACTGTTAAGAGGCATGCACTGGAACAATGTATTAGATACAATATTTGCACTCTCTGAGTTGTTTTTAAAATATGGATAGTGTTTTAGAAGTCATTTATCTTGCCAGTCACATAACTAGAATAAGAATTCTTCACACAGACATTTAGAGAAAGCTAACAAGCTGGATTTTCAGCCCCTACAGGCACTGCCAACCAGCCATATGATTTGATTCTTCTCACACGTCATAACCTGGTCTTGGCTATTTTGTAAAACATATTTAGTTTTTAAAAGATATTAAATAATTTTTTTCATCTGAATATTCTGCACTCCCACTGAAATCAATGACAACAGGAATCAGTAAGCAATTCCAAGGACTGCACTGCACCTGCTAAATACTTCCATACTGCTACAGAATGTAGCATTATTTTTTAGTTACAAAGAAGCCAAATTCACCCAAAAGCTTTCTTTCTCTCTTCACTCTAAATCATTTTTCAAGATTAGAATTCTCCTCAATAGCATTTATTTTATTTTTTACAGCTAGAGTTAGAATATCTCCTTCTTTTTGAAAGTCTTATGATAGGCCCATTAGTCTGCAATTACTGCTATTCATATATTCAACTGTTTATCATGCAAACAGCCTGCTTTTTGCAGTAGGTGTCCATTTGATTTCTCTACTTATATTCATCTATATGTTTTGTGTCCTTAGTTAATCAGCAGGGATATCACTTAGAATTTGCCTCTTGGGAAAGAAATGCTTTATGCCTAAAGTTAAGCTTATGGTGAACCCTGCTAGGTCTTAGAAGAAGGGCTATGCATGCAGTGATGCTGAATTTAATCAGGTTCCTGTGGGCAGATCGGGCAAGATGTGTTCATCATTTTGAGTAAGACTTTGCAACAGTCAAACGATTACTAAGGAATAAAACTACTTGAGAATTTTTTTAGGACTGAGTCAATATTCTGGCAGACCACAGGGCCTGATTTAATCTAATAGAAATTAGATTTAATGGATAACTGGTTGTAGGTCATGGGGACCTCAGTATCATACTCACCAGACAAGACCTACTCTGTGCCTCAAAGGGATAAATGTCACAGCTACAATCTACTTGCTAGGTGTACTGTGATAAAATCTGTGACCCAAAACACAGCCTTTATGCACAGGCCACTTTTAAGTGCTACAGGATTGTCACACCCCTGAGGTATTTCCATGAATAATAGTGTCAGAGAAGCAGAGTATTTCATTCATGCTTCAAACTGCAAGAGAACATGCCGGGCACACATGACGCAGCTCCTGCAAACGCTGGTGTTCTTGCCCTTTTTGCAACAGGCTGAGCACAAAGCTGCTGAAAGTCCTCAGGATCTGGGCTGTGGCTTGTCACAGCATGGAGAAGGTGTCCCACTGAGTCTCTGTGTGTAAAGTCAGAACCAGGGACTGCAGCAGATTCTGTAACTCACCTTTCAGCCCATGAAGCACTCTTCCTAGGAAACGTGTTCTCCTGTAGCTGCTGCAACTGTTCCAAGGTGGTGAAAGGAAAAATCAGCTCTCTGCTTTTCTGGTGGGAACAAGCAGAGGTTTTAAAACAGGGCTCTAGCACACTGAAGAATGGTATCTAAATATTGCTGTTTGACAGTTGGAAGCATCTCTGAGAAAGGACTGTTAAAACCATCCTGCAGCCATGCAACTGCTGTGTATACAAAAAATATCCCCACAAAAATATTTGTCCTCCTATTTAGGGTGCTGGGCAGTGGGGCTTTGGGTTTTTTTTAATTTTTTTTTAAAGAATTACAGTGATTACATTCAATTATATCAAACGCTGTCCTTTAAGTCATCTTTAGTGCTTGTCTTCAGGTTCAAGAAGCATGTATATTTCATTAACTTAATATTAATCTAATTTTAAATTGAAAAAATACAGTAAGCAAGTTTGCTAACCAATTATTCTTATAAGAGACAGAGTCACCAAACAACATTTTTGTCTGTAAGACAGTTCTAGTTATTTCCTGTGCTCACACATATTGTTGCCAAGTTAACTCTCCCTTACTGGCTGGCAGGCTCAAAAATGCTGTACAGTCTCCTGGACAGTCCCACACAAAATGGGAATTCAGACCCATCAACGATATATCAAGGAGTTATATAGAATTAAAAGATGGAATTTCACGTGACAAAGGTGTGGCCTGTCCCTTTCATCCCACTGATTTTTTATTATAGGAGTCTTCATAGCATGTCTTTGTAGCTCATTAGTCATGGTATATATCAGTTGGCAGAAGCTGGATAAGAAACAAGTGGTTGGAAACAAGCTGAAATAGGAAAAAAGTAAAAACTTTTTCAGCTGGGTGCATGTCCTGATATTTTGACACATTTCTGTGAAAGTAAGGACAAGGTGAGAAGCTCAGACTACTGGAGAACAGCAAGGTCACAGACCTTGACATGATACAGAGTCATGCAAAGTATATATGGCAGCTGATACTTGGATAGAATGACAGGGTTGCCAGAGAGGTAGAAAAAAGCTATGAACATTTATTCTCTTTTATAGACCAGAAGATGAGTTAGCTGGGTGCTCAACAGTTTGAACTGGTGGCTGGTATCTGTTGTAATTTAACAAAACTGCTGATCAGCTTAAGCCAAGGCACATTCAGCTGCTTCATCATAATTATTTTGTTGAATGATAGGCAAACTCTTCCTTAACACCCCTGCAGCTTCATTTCCTGAGTCTGTTTCCCTTCTCAGAGCTCTGTTTCCCCACATGGCAACACCATTTCTGTTTCTTGACCTTATCTAGGCTTTCTATTTCAATTCTATGTAAACCTCCACCAATAAAATTCGTAGCACCTGCATGTTCCATCAGTCCCATCAACAGCCTTCTCACTGCTCCAGAGAAGAAAATAAAATGCAGAGCGACTGCCCCATAAATCACAATTTTGTATGGTGCACATTCCATATTAAGGGAGCAATAGTAAACTTGCCTAAGAGAATATTCCTCTATTGCAGCTTATGCACTTCTGTGACTGGCATGAACCTCATGCATAAACTTCTCCTGCTTAAAACAATTTATTTTACAAAATAGCTTGGCTTTTTTACTCATTCTAAAAGCTAGCCCACCCATCATCTTCAGCAAGGCCAACAATTGCTCACAGGTCAAGAAGCCTCCAGATATTACAACACTATCATTGCTGGTTGCATTAATAATCAGTCTATCCTTGTGTAGGAGAGATGAATTCCCTTTTACAATTACTTTGATATGAGTTGTTTGATTGAAGGGAGTTTATAGAGCAAGACACAGGTATGTTTTCAGAGAGAAGAGAACAAATATGTGACAGACGTCAGTCATGTTACTTAATGCACTGCTGGAAAGAAACACACTTGAATGCTACAGGATAATAGTTTCACAAAGACATCCAGAAGAATATTAAGCAGAGCATGCATAATGGACCCACAGACAACCATTCAGACAGATGCAATTAGTTCTTAGGGTTGCAAAGTAAACTTTCGGGACAATGTGGCTTATCATTTGAAAGGTAAAGACATACATTTTCTTGTTGCTTATCTTCTTTATTTCCTGCTTGCTTGTTGAGTCATTTGTTTTCAGGGAAAGCTTGTGAGAATGCTGACAAAGTTGGGACAACCCAACAAGCCCTACAGTCAAGCATCCTCTGACAGCAGTGCGGGGAGGTAAACAAAAGACAAGATGTAGAACTGTTTCCCTTGCACCTTGCCACAGTCTCAGTCTTATTTTGTGGAACTTCTGTCACCAGGACCTCATGCCTTATTAATTTCTCCACGATGCCAAGTATAATCCACCAAAAACAGATTTACCTCATTTTCAATTGACTTTGCTTCACCCAAGAAGCCATTACTGTCTTCCCTGCTCTATCACCGTACTCATCCCTGAGCAAGCAAAATGTTGAACAGTGAAGCAAATATTAATTAGTGGTTTCTGAGGTGGTAAAACAAAGACCACAGTAATACCTGGCTACATAAAATCTGGCAAAAATACGGCACTAACAACAATAGAGAGGGAGAAGACACAGTTGCTGCTTGTCAGAGGGTACCAATTTTTGGAAAAGGCAAACATAAAACAGGCAACACCTCACACCACCTTCTGTGAATGGGAGTAAATGCTGGTTGCCAACTTCTAGATCTATTTTAACTGCTTGAGGCTTTGAATAGATATTTGATTCTCTTTGGACAGACACCTAATTAAACTAGTACTGAAATGTATTTGGTCAATTAGGGAGAGATTTAAGACAGATACTAAGAACTGTTTATCTGATATTTTTATTCCATAGTGATTGTACAGGTCTATTACGGCTCTTAAGAGAAAGTGGTATCAAGAAATGCAGTATCAGTTTATCAGCAGAGATATCAGCAGTGCTCAGATAAAGTCCTTGTCTTCAATAGTCTATACACGGACACTTTCTTTTATAATCAGTTTTACAAAGTGAATTCATGCAAAAGATTTTTTTTCAGGCTGTGTCAGTAGCACAAAGCCCACACAGGGTATCTGCTTCTTTTACTCTGGATGTGTATGAAGAAAGAGAAAAAAAGATTGCTAAATTTGCTCTCTATCTTCCAGAAAACACTTTTGTACCTGATTCTCTGAAAGGCTTCAGGTTGTCAAATATAAAATGAAAGAAGTAATCCTTCTGCTTTCATTAGAAATTCTTAACTAATGACAAAATCATTAAGGCACAGCTAGCTATTCATTAAGTGCTCAGCAAAATAGAACTCAAAAATTAGTGTCCATGCAGAATGCTTGTTACAGACACAAGCCCTGTTTGTTGTTAATATGCTTCCCATAAAAAGATTCTAAAAAACAAATACTTAAAACTTGGCAGTTTCTGGAGCAGACAGCATATTGTGCCTGAATTATGATGTAGGCTTAAAGACTGGCAGGAACTGCAAGAGACCTGCTTGACCATGGGCTTCTGACATCATAAATCATCTTAGAGCATTATTTTCCATAAACATCTTGGAGGCATTTAAGTACAACCACATTACAGTGAACTCCTCTTTTCCCATCATGCAGAGTGTGAATGTAACTTGCAGGGTGAGCCTTCTCCAGGGGCTGTGCAGTGAATAAAGCTGTTGTCAATCACAGCCTTGTCTCACATGTTGAAGAAGCTGGAGAGTAAAAAGAATGTAGGAAACACAAGGGCAGAGTCATGGTTAACAAAGTTACCGCTGAGGAACAGTATTCTTTCTGTGACGTTGTTCAAGTTTCAGAAATCAAACTCCCATTCTGGACAATGTCTCAAGGCACTGAGAATTAGTTCCATTTATTAGCCATTGTTATGCCAGTTCTACGGCTGTAAAGTTGCATGTCTTTGGGATTTCCTGCTCTCCACAGGCTGTATTTCACCAAGCACTACATTTGTATAGAACTAGTGGAATTTTATTGCCCAGCAGTCATAAAATGTTTTATTGCATGTGCAGTTTCACACAGACAAACTCCAAAGAAGTTATGAATAACTAATATTTTTTAAATTGAATTCTCTGAAAGTCCAGATTTAAATGGATAATCCCTGCTACTTCCAATAAGTTAAATTCTGCTAGATTCCACAGATGTCATTTCCAATCCTTTCCACCCTTATATGTTGTTCTCTTTTCCTAAAGATAACAAAATAGAGTAACAAGAAAAAAAGAAAACTTGGTGAGTTTCTTGTATCTGCTGGATATACATGTCTAGAATGGAAGGCCTTCATTCAGGATATATAAGAGGTCTTCCCCCCTGTCACCATAAAGTTCCTCACTGTAGGTCTACTGAAATTAATGGAACGAGCCCTGTGGTTTTTAAATAGGCTTTGAGTAGGGGATCTCAGTGGTTGTTTATTAGCTGGGTTTATTCTGTTTTTCTTTGCTGTATTCATACATAATTCCTTGGAATAATATGAGCAATTTTTACCTTTCACTGCTCAGTACATTTCCTCAAATTCTAATGCATCTGCTACAAATGCAGATATCTTTTTTTAGCTCCATTTAATGTTCTGCTCTGCATTTGAGCAGACCACTTTGTCAAGTCAGTAAATTTGGTGCAACGAGGAGACAATTTGTTGCCTCCTTCTGGGGTCCCCAAAGACATCAATTAACTCAAAGCACGAGTTCTGACAGCACAAACAGGAAGAGTTAACCCCCCACAGTTATTCTTTATATTAGTCAATCCACCCTCCTCATTCCCTCCGTCCCTCTTCATTTTCCTTTCTAATGAACAGGGACAGATACCTCTTTCTACTGAGATACTTCCACTACAATGACAATTCCCTGGCTCTCCCCAGGTGATTTACTTTTCAAGCAGTGCCCACTTATTGATCTCTTCTGTGACAAATTTCAACACATGCACAGTCCTGACAAACATTTCTGGAGATGAATCCTTCCTGCTGTTCAAATAGAAGGATTATTTTTATGCAATATATTTCAAAAAACGGTTTCTGATATAGAATCACTTTCAATAAACTGCACAAGAATTCATCTTCTACTCACACGTTAACAAGAATTACTGCTGAAATTCTTACCTTTATTATTGCTTAAATATATCTGTATAAAGTTTAATTTACATTTATATTCTTCTGAACTTTGACTCAGGAAGGATTTAATTTTTTTTTTATACCAAAAAAACTTCTTGCTTTCTGATAGTGTATCTAGAACTAGAACTATTTGAGTTTAAAAACTGATGGCAAATATGAGAATGTTTTGTTGTTAAAATGGAAGGTAAAAATCACTTTACAAGGAAAGCACCCATAATAAAATATTTTCTGAGAAATAAGCATGTAGTCCCTTCATTTACATGCACTAAAAGCTCTTACCAGTTCAGTCTGACCAAGTTGCAGACAAGAATGGCCTGGGAAGCACATTATTATGGCAGTGTTATGTACGATAAGTATTAGGGCCAAGTACTGAAAATAGAGTTGAAAATAAATAATCATTTAGCCTCAGAAAAACACCACCAGTCATACTTTGTATCTTTTTCTTTACCAAACAGTGGCTAGTGACTTCACAAGATCTGGTATAGATGTCTTTCCCTCCTGTGGCGCTAAATGCTTCTAATCCCCCATTCTTGCTGCAAACACATAACCTGAAATGTGGCTTTTTCCAAAATACCTGACACACAACACTGGGTTTTTAATATCAAGAAGAAATTTCCCACAATTTTTCCTGGAATGTTGCTAATGGTATCAGCTCCTGCTTCTACCTGGAGAACCCAGACCCTTGACAGCCCGACCCTACTTCATGGCACCTGGCTGCCAGAATAAGCATCACTTGAAATCAAATTTCACCTGGAACAATTTATACAAACTGGATGCAATATTCTTTTCTTTATAATATCACTGCTTTCTGCTTTGTTATATCTTGTGTTGCCACTAACAGATCAGAAACTATGATCTTCCTAAAACTAAAATTTTGCTTTTCCAGCAAAAAGCATTCAGATAGTGGTGCATTCTATGGCACCAGCACTCCATGCTCTTTAATTCTTTTCTTTCAAATGCTCCTTCTCATCTAATTATTCAGTAGAATTTCCTTTTAATGCTTCCTCCTTTCTTCTAGCCAGAGGCTGACCTTCTCCATCCTGCTTAGTCTTGCCTAGCTCCATAACATGTTGCTTCTTTTCTACAAGCCCCACTGTACTTTGTTACTCTGTTCTCCTCTCCCTCCCTTTACATAAACACCTAAAGAAGTCATTTCAGGTAATTTAGAAAGTCTTACTCCTGAGCTTCTTGGGTCTTTCTCTTACGAATAGTCCAACTGAATCAGCAGATCTTTTCACACAGAAAAGCTAAGAGAATTTTTGCCCCAAAATGTATATTCTCTGAAATATTAGCCTAAATTTTTCTTCAGGGATGAAATTCAGGATGAATTTCAGGATGAATCCCTCGAATTCATCCTGACAATTAGCCAAGCAAGCAAACTATCCCAACACCCAAAACCCCCTCACAAATACTGTAAGAACTTTTCTCTCTATTTAGCAGCAGGTTTCCACTTCATCAATTAAACAAAATTGAGTTTTTCCTTGAGAAAACAAGTTACAAATAGCTGAAATTAAACCTAATTACTTATTTCAGGATTGTTTGGATTTTTGTTTGTTTTAAGATTGGCTTAATATCGTTAAGATTGGGGTTTATCCTGATTTAAATTGTTAAGAAATTTTACACATCTTTACACCCCTGATCTGCAGACCTCATGTAAAAAATGTACCAATCTAGCAACTAGAGCAATATAAACCATGAGAGGTTTTTACCCTTCATCCCCCCCGCATTTGTATTGTAATTACGTGTCTTTAAATCATTACCAACATTTTCTCTTTGCAATTATGTTCATGTTTCTAGGTTACTATTAGTAAAATATCTGACTGGAATGTACATATAAAGTTACCACATATTGGGCAAGTTTTGGGCATCATCTGTTTTTATTTAAAGCAAAAAATAGTGCAGTGTTTTGGTTCAAAGCTTACATTTAAATTTGGTTATTGTCAACTAATTTGTCAAATGTTCTCACACCCTGAAATACAAATACAGCATCACTTCAGTTCATAAAATTAAAACTTCTAACACTTGAAGGAAAACTTGCACAGATCTCCCACTTTGTGTAATAGAGTCAGTCTGTTTCTATTTCCTTGTGGGGCCATTTAAGGAGAAAGGCAAACAGGAGGCTTTCAAAAGACCAAAGATTTCTGCTCACTGTGTGTCACAATGGGAGCACAAAATAAAAGTGGAGCTGCACTTTCTCCCAAACTTATTTTACAGTCTGAGCCTCTGCACGAAACTCGTGTCCTTTTGCAACACTCCTTGTCTTTACAGCCTGCAAATGGCAGCAGGCCACAGCTACCTCTGAATTTCACATTTACCACTGAACTCAGTGGCCAAATTTCTAAGATGCTGCCAGCACCCATTGAAATGTGCTGCTCCCCCTGTCCAGAGCCACACAAGCCAGCCTACCCAGGCCATTCACAGGCAAGCAGAAGCAACAATGACAGTGAATAAGTGTCACTGAAATAATTAAGGAAAGCAGGTGTAAAGCACTCCAACAGGGAATTGTGCAATTTGAATGTGATTTGCTCTCAAGAAATCCGGTTTAGACACATCTGCTTTGAACTTTATGTGACCTTTGTGGCCCATATCTCATAGGTGGGAAGGTTCAGTAAGAGAGGGAGAGATTGTACTTCCTCCTTCCTGTCACTCCAGAACTGACACATGATACGTTTATCTGGCCTTTTATCTTCAGTACTTCTGACATCCATTGCAACTAATTAACCAAGAATTCAGCAAATTTAGATGAACTTTGAAAAGTTTAACATTTGGATATAGATTCAGGAGGATTTAGTATGTATCCAAACCTGATTTCTCCTCTGAAATGTACACCAACACTCTAACTTGCACATACACCCTGTTAAGCTTTCCATTGCAACAAACAAAATTAATCACAGCTGAGGAACTGAGTGAAACTTGCCCCAGAGAGTCCAGTGTAAAAAAAGCAAGCACTTTACATATTCTGTCTTCCTTGTAATTTACCACAAAATAATTGATAAGTTTTGAAGTGAAAAATTTTCACATATCAGACCATAGCAAGTTATAAGAGCACTTTCCAGGAGCTGAGGTATGTAAAACTAATGAGAATGTGGATAAAGAGCAGCACCACAGCAGCTTTCCCTACTGGGTCATGCTGTCAGACATCCCCTCAGACCTGCAGTTCAGATTGTGTCTACAAGAGAAATGCAGGGAGAGAGCAGAAGCAGTGCTGTGGGAGAGAGGCAACAATATAGGAATGGGGAGAGAGTGGGAGGGTGATGGTAAAAGCCCAAGGAATGGTGGGAGTGGGAATGGAAATGGAAATGAGGGAGAGAAGAAAGCAATAGCCAGGAGATCCACATAAAGCAGGTTGTGAATTACAGGGTTACGCTTGGTAAGCCATCTGTCACTTCTCCTCAGGCAAGAATACTTGTTTGCTAGTGAGATGGATAACACTTGGCTGTGTTTCCATAGCAAGCATTCCCTTACTCCAAGAGTAACCAAATTTTGACTGGGACAATCCCACTGCTTTTGAAGAAGCATGGGAGGGCCATATGCTTTGATCAAAGCTATCTACACTACCAAAATCACAAAGATGTCAAAGCAGATCACTAGACATCCAGACTGCCTGTCACAGTCCAGTCAGCACATTCGTTCTCCATCCAAGACAGTCACAGACTCATCACAGGATTGGCCCTGGGTCTGAAAAAGCACAATCTTTTGATTTGTCAGTTTACTTCCTTCTCCACCTAAGTGCATGGCTTTGATAGAATCTCTCTTCTTATTATCAGATCTCCTACAGTTTAGATGTTTTTTAAACTTTACCCTCATTATTTTCTTCTTCTTATGGAGCCACCCTTCATTTCTGGTATTTGTATAATGTGCTGGTTTTGGCTAGGGTAGAATTAATTGTCTCCACACTGGCTAGTATGGGACTATGTTTTGAACAGTGTTGATAATACAGAGATGTTTTTGTTACTGCTGAGCGGGGCTTGCACAGAGCCAAGGCTCTGCTTTTTGGACTGCCACACTGCAAAAGAAGTTGGAGGTGCATGGGAGATTGGGAGGAGATGCAGCTGAGACAGGTGATCCAACCTGACCAGAGCAACATTCCAGACCTTGTGGCATCATGTTCTGTACATAAAGTGGGGGGACAGAGGAGCTGATCTGAGTTCAGAAAGGGGGAGGTCTGGCATCAGCCAGCAGGTGGTGAGCAATTGCACCGTGCATCACTTGGGTTCCCCTTTTTATTGTTATTATTATTATTATTATTATTATTATTATTATTATTATTATTATTATTATTTACCATTATTACTGTATTTTACTTTATTTTTATCATTAAACTGTTCTTATCTCAACCTACAAATTTTACTTTGATTCTCCTCTCCATACCACCAGGTTTGGGGGGTAAGACTGGGGGGGTTGATCAGGCAGCTGCAGCATGCCTAATTTCCAGCTGGGCTTAAACGACAATTGCTATAGCTAGAAAAGCACTAGCCAAGGATAGAAATCCCAATGCTACTGATCCTCTCCAAACAGAATCAAAAAGTGAATTCCTGCCCTGAAGAGGAAACACCATAGATGTAAATGAATCTGTTTTCAGGGAGCATTCAACTGGCCAAGCAGAGTTCCACATTTGCTGCTTTTTTTTTTTTTTTTTTTTAATATATGATTGTGTAGTTTATTTTAGAAGGCAGATAGAAAACCATTGGGTTCCAACACTGCTTAAACCATGGCTAACTTCTAAGCTTGATTGGGTTTCCTAGGGTCTCATCCAGCTGAGTTTTACACACCTCTAAGGATAGAGATTACACAGCCTTTCTGGGCAGCTTTTCCAGTGTAAAATCAGCCTCCCTAAGAAGAATAATTTTTCTTCAGAGGAATTTCCCTTGTTTCAACTTGGCTCCACTACTTCTTGTTTTGCTGTGCACCAGCAAGAAGAGTCTGGCTTTATCTTTTCTATAATAGAGATGAAGAGAGAAAATTGATTTCTTTTTAGCCATCTCTTTTCCAGGCTGCAGAAATGCAGCCCTCTCAGATTCTTTAAATATGTCATCTGCACAATGCAAATGTTTTCATTTTCCTAATCTGTCAAATCTTAATGGAGTATTTTCACTGTTTGAAATTATGGGTCCTAGTGGATGTATCACAGTGAGTAATCCTGACAGAGACACACTGAGCAATCAAATTCTGGCAAGGCCCTAAGAAGGCCTCTCTCTGGTGAGGTGAGAGATTCACTCTGAGAGCTATCACACAGTTAAAGACAAAAAGACACCCAGGCCTTTTGGTTTTCTGGCACAATTGTTTTCCCTGACCTTGCTATCACTGAAATTTATCTTGATTTCCCGCAAAGGGCACTGATTTAAGATGTCTGCATTCCAAATCTGATTGCCACCTGTGCTGTTGTTTTCACTACCATATTTGCAGTGGCTTTTTCCTCCACACTATGATTTGATCTTACCCTCAAAATATGCAATACTGCAGCCAGGCAACTACCTTGGAAAAAATCAATTACTACACATGCATGCACAAACTCAGTAGCTTTTCTTTGATGATACACCACACTGCAGATTGCATATAAAAGTGCAGATTGAGCTTTTAAGAACATGAAAGCACTTAGAGGACTTCACTGTTTAACAGACACAGACTAATCTCTTCCTCCCTGACAGTCAGGCTTCAGAGTTCACCGTGTGTGCATACAGATACAAGATAATGAACAGATACTTATTCTATACAGAATTCAAAAGCAGGGTGGAAAATTCTCCCATTTCTACTGTGTGAAATTTCACATATCTTGCTGCAGTAAGATAAATTGTTACCCTATGTGACTGTAGCTATTCTATCTAGTACTCTTTTCCACAAGTGAATGGTGTATCTTTCATTATAAGCCATTTACAGTCTTGTGAAACATGTGCCTTTTCAGTCCTCCCTTTCCTTAAAGATAACACAATTGTGCAATGAAATGTTAGGCCATTCACTGCACATACATGTCTATCTCTTTGCACACAGAATGAAAGCTGCTCTTCCTACAATTTGAAACACTTCCACAATGACTAATTTTGGTCTTCTAATCAAAGAGAGCATGCTTTATCATTTAATTTATTCTCAGTGCTTGAAATGGGCCAGCTGCTTAAAGGGGTGTTTGTTGACTTCCAGCTAAATTCTCATCTGTGTTAGATGACTAGTAGTATTATAACAAATAAACAACTTAATAAACACAGAAAAAAAGCTTATGTAAATATAGTTAGTGAGAGTTATTGAACCAGATCATTTACCCTTAGTTTTCTGAAAAAGATAAAACTATGTTATCTCAGCTCACCAGGGAAATTAACTTCTCCACTATCAAATCTCCTGCAAAGGCCACTCCCATTGAATGGGTACATGTACCTCCTATGATTATCTCCTTTCTGTAAATACCATGACAACCACTCAATGAACTTTCTTATTAATTTTGCTTTTGGAATGCAGGAAAGGTAGAGCACTGCTTTATTCTGCTCTCTTTTCATTGTCCTTTACGCAGAAAAAGAACTTTAAATCCTATAAATATTTTAGGTTTTCTCAGAAGTTTTCTTTCACCATTGCCAACCATGGAGAAATAAAAAGGTCTCATTTTGTGCCAATGTAGACAGGGTTAGGGATTCAGAGTCAGCAGCTCTAACTGCTCTGCTCAGACAAATGAGCCCCAGAAAGGACCAAAGATGTTCAGAGTGATCCTGCCTTTGCAAAGCACTGTTCCTCATCAGGAAAGGCTAGATTTCCCCTCCTGTGAAACCTCCAAGACATATAATGCAGGTTCTCATACAGATTTTCAGCATCAGTCAAAGTCATTCTCCCTTGCATTGCAATGTTCAGGCCTCTGTTTACAGGGCTTTAGGTTTTTTAAACAATTTGGCCTAGTTTTTTTTTGTTAAAAAAAAAAGCCATATCAGCCTGATGTTCACCTTCAGAGTCAGCCCATAAATCAGCAAGAGCAAGATGGCAGCAATTTTCTCCAGAAATAATTGTAATTCAGACTACCTAGGAAAGACATTTAAAACTTCTCGTGTCACTGAGTTACTGTCTTTAGATAATAGTGCACTTACCTTAATCTTGGAACTTCTAACATGGAAATTTTTCATCTCTAATATTTTAAAAGTAGAAAATTACAGCACTGGCTATCTAATCTGATAGTTCTGAATATGAATTTCATTTTAAAAAGGGTTTTATAAATCCTAAAGACAATTGATTTTTTTCGAGGAGTGAATTTCATGTGAATGAAACTATTTACACAAAACCATGTTTTTTCACCAGCCAAGAGTCACAAGATGAGAAGCAGCTACTACCAGAAATGAATCAAACACAAACACAGTAGTGTGCATCTGGTTAAAAAATTTGAACTTCATCTCTATCAGGATATGACTAAGCCTTATTTACTACTTATTACTTCTTATTAATAAACTTACTGAATTATGTAACATAAAGAAAATCAAGGAACTCAGAAAGCATATCTAGTTTACCACAATAATATTTTGAATGCTATTTAGACAGAATGTTAAGAGCTTTCCTGCAAACAGATGCTTCCACACTGAGGGCAAACATCCCAAGGTGATACTAACTTAAACATCTCATCTGAAGCACACAGGTTTTTCTTGCTTTATAAACATAAGTATTAATGATCTTTTAGTTTAAAATTAAATTATAATTATTGCTAAGCATTAACCATAGTTAAAACATTCTGATCATTAGCCTTTAAACAGTAGCACTCAAACACCTTCAAAAATGTCAGAAAGGCTTTCCTGAAGTTACTGTCTTTCTGTGGATCATCTCTTACCTTTGGGTCCATGCAACGGCAAGAGATGAGTTCATGGAGTTTAACACTAAAATGGCTGCATTTGTGTGGAGCCATGAATGTGCTGTGAGGAGAGAGAGAATCAAGTTCTGTTAAAAAAATTAACAATTAAAACAGAAACAGAAAGCAGAGAAGAAGTATCTTCTTCATGCCAGATATTAAAAAACATTCTGTTCAACATCAGCAAGTGCAATGTCTTATTTATTTAAAGCCCAGCTCTCCAACTACAATCCTTTTTCTGTCTCTGGCACATGCATACTGATGCAACAGGTATCTAGACGTTACTTGCACAGATTGTCAGAGCAGATTTTTAATCTATAATAAAGAATGAGAAGTTTGTGTTGACTGAAAAGTAATGAAACTTTCTGTCAAGATAAATTTTACACATTAAATGTGCTCCTGGTTTAGATCAATGCAGATAGTGTCAAATAAAACAAAATACTACAAGGGAAGATTCACAAAAATTGATTGTGGCCAAAATATGCCCCAGCACTGTTAAGAGGTTTACTTCAGTAATGTCTGTGGTCACTGACTAGATCAATGAAACTCATTCTTTCAACAGCATCCAATTATCAGTTTACTGTGGAGTGAGCTTTCTAATAAATCAGTATACTTTACATAAAAGCAGACAAAGCTTCAATGAAACTTAATAGCAAAGTATAAAAATATTTTGGTTCCAGAAAACAGAGGTTTCTATCACACCCAAGAAAAAGGCCATTACTTGCCTTATTTAAGGCTGGTCCATAGGTAGTAACATTTTGAGGCAGTAACTTTTTCTTGGCTAGTTTATGACTAGCAGGATAATAGAGTTTGATTAAGCACTTAGGACAGCTGATCAAAATGCTGCAGTCATATTTACAGAATAAAAAAATGGCACTCACAGCAAGTACCAAACAACATAAATTCAGGCATGGTATCAGAAAGTAATTTAAAAATCACTTTCCACAACACAAGTTCTGCAATGCTTTCTTACTAATATTACATGTCTCATTTATATGGTTTTTCTTGGGTAAATAGGCAGCCAGTGACCATTTCAACTTTATGGCAGAGCTGAGTAGAGCGGCAGACTTTGGGTCCTCCATAGCTACTCTTCTTTGTGCTCTCTAAGAGACAACAGCATGAAGAATCCCCAAAATTTCATGCTGCCAGTAATAAATCAGAGACACAGAAAAATTTGAGAACGACACAATCTGTAATGTGTCACACCTCTTCTGTAGAGCAGAGGTTTTCTAACTATCTCAGAGCTGGGAAGGCAAAAATGAGAGAGAGATGAAGGACCAGATCCTAGGAAGGTCTTATGAAGATCAGTTTAGAAATCCCAGCTGGCTGTGGCACAAGACCAGGGGAAATCAACCAGACACATCTATGGGAAGCATGCAGCACTGACAGCCAAAGGGCTGAGTCAAAAGATCCAAATTCATCCTGATTAGCTGAGGGATTGACCTAAAAGGAGATGTTATTTGAAAAAGTATACCACCAATTTTACCCAATTCAATGCTGAATGAACATCTCTATAGTGATTGTAGGCAGAGACGAGGAATGGGACAGATGCACCTGTGTCCAAATCCATCTCCAGAAGCCTGAAGAGATGTTTAGAGAGGTTTAGAGAGTGCAAAAGGCCATCAATGCCTCCTCCGCTCCTTGCAGAACATGTATGTATACATCCAGCACTACTTGGTCCATATTTTTACACAAATAAACCATATTCTGCTGTTATAATCTCATTGCTCATGGATGCTGTCATTTAACCTTTAGTGTGCTCCAAAGGATTCTACAAAAATGTAGATTGCATGAGGTAAACTACAGTGTCATTGCTGGTGTATTTGGCCCCTGCATCCATGGAGGCCTGGTGCTGCTGCCAGGCTGGCTTCATTGCAGTCTGGAATTACTGGGAGCAAACCAAAGGAAGGTGAGCCTGGCCACTGCCCTGCAAGGAGCAGAGCACTCTGAAAACACTCTCTGGTGCTGCACTTCACCACCCCACCTGTCTGAGTTCTGTCTGCAGCACCAGGGATGTCTGTGGGGGCTGTGCCACATCCTGGGGGCACCTCCTGCACAACAGCAGCCACTGGGATAAACACAAATGCACAAACTGGGATAAAAGAGCTGGAAAAGGGCAAACCCTAAAAGCCAGTTGTTATTTTGTCTAGCGAGTGGAGTGAATGCCAATTATTTAAAAACCTAACTGATCAATTAATATTGATTCTGCTTTGCTTCCCATTGATTACCAGGCTCAATGTAAGAGATGATAAAGAAATTGTTCTCTTGTATCCTTGGTCCTGAGCTACAGTTGTGGCAGCTTGGCATACAGCAGTAGGTGATTTTTCATAAAATCTACAAAGAATACAAATTCCAATTGGCATCAGCATTAAAAAAGTCTGATAGCTCCTTCAACATCGGTTTTATTTTACTGAAAAACTCTCCACAAAATATATTTCATTTCCTGTGTATCAGACGTGGTGTATTTCAACAGAAAACTCCATGGCTGTAGGAAGTACAAATTGCTGACAAAAAGTTATCAGTCTATCAGATACTGGAGTCAGTGAGTCTTGAGTACTAAGACTGGTAGTTGAGGGGATCTGATTTTTATTTTATAGGTTGAATTTATCCACAAAGAAGGGAAGACAGGAAGAAGAAAAGATGAGAATGGTGAACATCCTTTTCAATGGCAATAAATGCAGCAAGGTTCCTGTCCCCTTTCAGCAACAGATTTTTGTTTTTCTGTGCATCATTGTGACAAAATTCTGACTTTTTTTTAAAGTCTTTTAGTGCAGTGAGGCAACTAGATGAGAGGATGAGAAATCATAAAAGTTCCCAAAAATCAGTTGTTTATCAAAGACAATGCAGTGAGGCATGTTATGATCAGTGAGAAATACATACAGGATTTTTAGAGATGGTATAAGCAGATAAGTTTCTGACCTAGGAAAATTCTCATTAAGTTGAAAACCTCTGAACTTGATCTTTCAGTTATGGGAAGAACCCAGTAAAGTCTCTGAGCCTGATATTCCCATTGAGCTGGCAAACACACAACAGCTACCAGTGAATTTAGTCCCTTGCAGTCTCTAAGCCTAAATATTGTCTTTGGTATATCCAATCTGTTGGATTGCTCCTAGGAAAAACTTGGCCAGACTGTCTGATTTCAGCTTTGCTGGCTGCCACAGCAGCTTTAATCACAGTCCAAATCACATTGTTGAACCTACCTGTGGACACACAGGTAGAAGTTTGAACCCTGGTGAACCTGGATTTTAAACCTATAAAACACCTGGGCTGGGCAAAGCCTTGTTATTTATTTCCAGATGTTGGAAACGAAATCAATACCTTGTGCTCTAGATAAAATACATTGACTGGATGGTTATAAGCATTTACACAGTTTTCACACCAAATATTCTGTCTTCCCACTAAATTTCAGTATTTGTGGGACCCACCCACAGCTAATATAAAAATCTGTCCATCAGATGCCTTCTTCATGAGCTTTAGAAAGGAGGTGAGCATGGTATATGCAGCTCTAGTCAGGCTTGGAGCAAGCTGTGGCAACACAAGGCAGACCCTGGAAGGCTGAGCTCCTGTTCTCCAGCTGCAGCTGTGCGTCCTGGGCATGGAAAAGATGCACACCCTGGCCCCCCAGACAGTTAGGGGAATAGAGATGAAATTCGACTCCTCAGATTCCTTGAATTCCCTTGAATCTGGGAGTATATAGGGTGCTTTTTCTTAGAATTAGACTAATGATGACACGGTACTTTCAAAAAGTTCTGACATGTATTTTAAATACAAGCTTGCCTGATTATTTTGGAAAACCTTCTTAAAACTCCTTTGTCTAAATTATAACTGAAAAAATAAAATATAGATAGAGACATGTTCTCTGATAAACCTGTGTTTTACAGTTTAGCCCTAAACTCTTCTTGCACTTTCAGATGCTTACATATGCATATTTTCATATTATAGTTTTCATCTTATATTTTTTCCTCACAGTTTCAGTTTCTCCATTTTAAAAAGTATCAATTATTTAAAATGCAATAGCTTTCTCTCAATTTTGAAGCACAGCTCTAAGATATTCTCAAAACCATACTGTTCTATTGTGTCTCTATACAAGATCCATTTCAACACTGATAATTAGATTCCAACACTAAACCATCTTTTACCTTGCCTATTAAAAGTAAATTTGTAACAGACTGATTATATCTCCCCTACAAGGTGCATAAAAATAAACCCAAATTAAATTGTTTTAAGTTAGTTTAAAACCAGTACCAAGATAAAAAAGCTACTTAGAATATAATTATTATTTCTGTTGCATTTTTATAGCTTACTATGACAAAATTTATAAATCTGTATACAGACACAGATATTTAGCTCTCATTGGGGAGACACGAAGGGTGTTTTGTGTTTTGATCACTTACCAGCATTTCTATCTTACGCAGCATATTTTTCATGTAAGGCTTCTGTTAACAAGAACTTTAACAGATTTCTTCTGAGATGATGTAAGAATATAGCCCATTTTCATGCCTTCCTAATTAAGGCACTATTCACTTATAATGCTACTATAATGCCACTATAAGTTTTGCTGAAAACTTCTTGTTATTGTTCATATTTCCATGCATATAGCTTTATATGCTAGAGCTTTTTCCAAGAATCCGAAGGTACTTATAAAATTAAATAAAAAATCACAGTGATATCATGGACCAGAGATTTTGTGTGATGTGGGTTCTTACATATATGTCTCAAGACAGGAAAACCAAATGATAAGTTGTGATTTTGGTTATGAAGCAATTTAATGAAAACCAGCTAGTAATAGATATTTGTAATGACCTAGTCAGAACAAAGCTAGGTCATATATTGTTTCTAGTATCCATGCCCTGGATAATCCATGACTTGTGCAGTTACATCCAGCCGCAACTAATAACTGATATTCCCTGAGTCACTCACTCTGAAGTATTGAATATGTTACTTCACACCCCTGACCTGCTATCACTTGTTGAAATCCTTGCTTATAGTCAGAAGTAGTGCCTGAAAATAATTTGAAGATACAAAACACAGAGTTCCTTGGAGGAGGATGTTATCTGTTCTGTCAGAATAATAATTGTAGCAATAATAAGCAAGATATCTGAATTACTAGTGTTAGAATGCGGAGCTAATTCTGGCTATATAATGTGTAGGAACAGAGCAGCACACAAGCTCTTGAGAACTGGATCATACTCACAATTTTATAAACTGTTCAGTTACTTAAATATTTTGATGGGGGGAAAAGGTGGATATGTAGCTCCAGGGACAGAGGAAAAGCAGTGTTCAAGCTGCATGTGAATTGGAAGTGCTGCAGTGGAAAGGGCAGGATGTGCACCTTGGTCACGCTTTGGCTTAGACATTACACAGTTACATGCTGAAAATTCTCACCAGTGTTTAACTTAAAGCACAAAAGAGAAGAAAAGGACTCATCTATTTGGAATCAGACACTTGCAAAAGGTTGACCAAAACCCTTGTGTGCATCCCTACTGCATAAGAAACGTGAGCTCTGTAATGAGTCATAGGCTGTACCCCACACGGATTCTCTGTTGTTTAATAATAGAATTTATACTACAGTCATTTTCTCTGTGGGGATTCTAATACATATCTTTTTTCCCACTACACAAACACCTATTTCCATGAATTTCACTGGAAATTCATATAATTGAGCCATCTTTCATTGTTACATCCATTTCAAATTGATCAGGGAGTTAAAACTTTGTTAAAGAGAGTGTCTGGGCATCCTGGTAAAAGTATCACATTAGCCTCATTTCCTTAAGGAGGCAGACTAAGAACACACATGAACATCTTTACAAGCATGTTACTGACCAAGTAACACTAAAGTCTAAAATAAATTAGATGTCCAGATGGAATGCAGCGATATGTTAGGATCAGCCTATTTAATTTGGTTGTCTCTGTGTTTTGCTGCTATTTCTGCATGACTACAGGACATGGCAGAATTGTATGACATGCTGATGCTCTGCTCTGTTGAGGGGTGATTCAACAAAACAGCACCAGAGATTCAATAACATCACTGGGCTTTGAATTCAGTTTCTGGCAAGAAATTTAAAGATTCCATTAACAGTTTCTTGTACCGCATGTTGATATTTATAAAATATGAGATAATGCATCATCAGGGAAATGTTACTGATCTTACCTAGAAATAAAGTTCTTATTAGAATTTTTATAGTAGCTAGGGAGCTGTAGCAAGTGAGCTATACCATCAGTTGGCTTGCAAATATGTTTCATGTTTGTGTTCCTAAGGCTGCTTCTACTGCAGAATTAACTTTTATCATCAACTAACTCATTGCCTTGCTTAGCATTTGCAACACTTCAATACCTTGTGGAGTCTGGAAATTATTACCGAAACTTAATGTATCATTCATTTCCATACTTCCCTCTTGCATTGCTACAAAAATAGTCTAATGAAGGTAACAGCTGAAAAACCTTTGTATTGATACAGTGAGAACACCTTGATAAAGTGAAATATGCTTGTGCATCAGCCGAGAACAGAGAATTGGTAGAAGCATTACTTGGAAGAAGAAAATCAGATTAAATAATTAGCGTCAATTAGCCCAAGCAAATAATTCCATAAACAATTGGTCTCTAGTGCCCTGTTTAATTATGTGAGACTTTCATCGCTTCTTATCAAGTCTGCTTTGATTTATGTTAGACTCTTGAGCATCCCAGAAGTATCATTAATTATTGTCTTGTAAATAAACCTTTGGTAATTAATGGTAGGAGAAAACAATACACTATCTTTTTTAAACTATTCCACTATGGAACTGTGAATACCTGAAAACTATTTAAGGTTTCAGAGTAAAAGGGATTCCCACTGCAGCAAGAGACATGGTAGTTGTAAGTAAAGGCAAACTTGCTAGAAGCAGTAATACACTAACTACAATTATATCAAACAACCATTTTGTGTTGCTTACTACAACCAGGGTACACTTTTGTAATCTGGCTTTAGACTGTAATATGTTTATGACTGTAATATTTTACTTATATTCAATTCTCAATCCCTATACTAAAAGAAATTAGACAGTTAATTATTTTCAGATGTAGGCAGCAAATGCATTTTTTGTAAAAGAAATCCAATCCTAAGATAAACTTCTCATTAAATGACAATGCTTTGAAAGTTCTAGCACAGTCAGTCCTTCCTAGATACAAGAATCTCAGCTAATCCCAGAACTAAATGAAAACAAGTAAATATGAGGAGAATGGAAAATCATTTCAGTTGCTTAAATAAAGCAGAGTACATAATCTGAATTGTGTTATTTGAATTTTTAGGTGCATCTTCTGTAAATCACTTGATCCTTTGATTCCTCTGTTTGATACCTTTGTTACACTTGGAAAAATAAATGCAGTATCCTTTGCCTTGAGTAGATTCCTACAGCTAATACAAGCAATGGCACAGCAAATAAATAGGCGCTGAAAATCATCAGCCAATGTAAGTGTGTAGTAGATATTTTCTAAATTCATTGGGAACAAGGTGAATTTCAAAAATTCTAATAGCTGGTGCATACTGTACTCTAAACCACTGATAGTTGTGATACCTCACTGGTATCAGTGAGGAGGTATGTTACAAGGTTTTTTGGTCAGATAATGCATGTAGCACCATCACTGTACTTTTGCAGTTATAGCACTGTAGGAGGTTTTCAAGTACATCAAAGAGTACTAAAACCTCAGCCCTCTGAGACTTCAGAATACAGCCTCATGACCCACAATCCTGGCCACTTATTGAGCACAGCATGCCTTCATATGTACAGCTGGACACTCCTGAAATTTTTATTACAGCATAGTGGGGTACTAGTAGGCCATTGCATTTTTTTTTTTTTAACCAACTGTCAAAATTGAGTTTGATTCCATCATTTCTATAAATCTTCTGCAAGCAGTGTAAGGATACTATCATATTGTTCCTTTGCCTCCACTTTTCCAGACCAAAGACCAGCTTCTTCAGCCTCTCCTTGAAAGGTAAATTTTCTCAGTCCCTGACCTTCATAACGTTCTGCTGGCCCCTCTCCACTTCCTACACATGCTTTCAGAACTGAAGAACCCAAGGATACAAATATTCCCAGTACAGCTTCATCAATAACAAGCATAATGGGATAATAACTTCTCCTAATCTACTGGCCTCAGTCCTTGCAGTACGGCTGAGTAGCAGATTTGTTTTATTTGCAGTGAGCACATACTGTTGGCTCATAGTCAGCCTGGTGGCCACTGTTCAGGGACCTCTTCAGCCACGCTGGCTCCCCTCACCTGCACTGATGCATGAGGTTACTCAGGACCCTGCACCTCTTACTGAACTTCACAGATTTTATGTTGGCTCCATCCCTGAATTTCTCAAGGTCCCTCTGGACTGAGTCTCTCCTGCTAAGCATGTTAACTACGCCTCCTAATTTTCTAAGAGCACCTTCTGTTATATCACTGTTGTTGATGATGAACACATTGACCTGAGTCAGTTCCATTTCAACATCATGGTGGTCTTCTTATTGTCAGCTTTAAACTAAACATGAAATCACTGATAAATGCCTATGGGTCCAACAGCCAAGACCAGAACAAATGCATTTAGCAGTCTCTTATATGGGAGATGACATGAAAACCTTATTAAAGCCAAACTTTATGTCCACTAGTCCTCCCCCATTCATACAACCGGTCATTCCATTGTATCAAAGAATCAGGCTGTTCAAGTCTGATCTGCTTGGCATTTGTGCTAGAAAATCCATCTCAGCAGTCTAAAACCTTCCTGGATTCCTTGCACAGTTCTATGCTGCCTTCCCAACAAATGTCTCTGTGGTTAAAATCCCAAGAAGGATGAACACCTACAATCAGAAGACTTCTGTAGCTGTTTGGAAAAGTCTTTCCACTCCATCTTTCAGAGTTACCAGTTGTGTGGAAAGCTGTCAGGCTTGATCTTCTATGGAGACGCAGCCCTTCACTGGGAATTAAGGAGGCTGTTCTCTCCTAGGATTAGGACCTAATTCCTTTAGTTCTGACTGCCTTGTTTAAAACCAACTTCCCAAAACACAGTAAAACCTAAAAAGCCAAGGAAAATCTAGAAAATGAAGGAAGCATTCCCAGTATAAATTGCAAATGTTAAACAAAAACCCAGAATGGTCATAAAAAAGGGATTGGTATAAATGCAGATGCTGAGCCAACCCAAGCATGACAAAGTCTGGGAGACAACACTTCAGGTACAAGTTCAGAACACCAGGTTATGCAGAGAGTTAAAGCAGACAGCAGGCACAATGACATGTTAAATTACCCACATGATGTATAGCTTAATGAACCCCCTTGTGTTGATCATGCTTGGCATTAATCAAGAGCCATGAACAGATTCCCTTATTTTCTCAATGCTGCTCTGATAAACTGCAATTTCATTTAACCTTGGACAGGAACTTTAATAGCTTCCACGGGACAACTGTCAATACTTTCCTGGGTATACAGTGATTAAACTGCAACACAAGATGCATGTCATGAATTTTCTTCATTTGAAATTAGAATTTTCATTTTTAACAGCCATTTGCATAAAATATGCTGAAAGTATGGAAATATGTAAAGGCTTACATGATCCTTAGATAGAAGCACAACAAAACAAAGGTTTTTAAAAAATAAAATAATTAACAACATATTAGTTAACGTATTGAGAGCTTCAAATAACCTTATGTTTGGGAAACAAGATAACAAAAGACAATGCTCCAAATAAGGTCTTGACAATGTCTCTTTGAGGTAGCTCATTATGCATCAGATACTAGACATTACACACTTCTTTAACAAAGGCTATATGTAGAGGCTAAAGGTTTAGCAAAGGTGGGGAATGCTTTGTTCCTCAACTCTGTGGTTTCTAGAGACACCTTTAGGTGCTTTTTTCTTCTAAAAGCAATGCTTGTTACTTCCTGAGTCCAGCCTCTTTGCCTCAGAGGCACCAGAGCAGAAAGGATTACTAGAGTTACTGAGTGGACTAGATCCACTCAGTCTGGAGGTTACTAGTCCAGGCAGTCAAAGGGGAGAAAAATAAGACAAATACAGATTCAGAGCCTTTCCTAGGCAATCTGTTCTAACAGAGTTCTACAAACAACTCTTATTTTCATTACCTTCATTTAAAAGATATTTTCATTTCACTGATGAAAATGAGGGAACAAAACTGGATCACAATGACTGAGAAATTTGTTATTTTCAATTCTCAAATATCTTCATTTATAGTTAGGGACTGCAATTACAAGAACAACGAAACTACAAATGCCTCTGCTTAGACATTATCAGTTACTTTTGCAATTTTTTCTCTGTGTTGTTTTTTCTACAAAACGTGAATAATCCTGATAAGGGGAAAAAACTCCATTCTGCACTTCCCCAGATTGCATTGGTACCAGTGAAAAGCACTGCTAAGAAAAGCACTGGTAACAAACTGTTTGCAATAACACCAGCTAAAATGCCCTGGTGTTGACTGATGTGGGACATTTAGCAGCAATGCACAAAAACCACACAGAATAGGGAATGAGTAGGAAGCAAACCAGAGAAGGAGAATTATTCTATCAGGGTCATGCACACATCAAGATCAGAGATAGAAAAGCCAGGAATAGGGTGACCAGGGTCAACATAAGCACATGATTTCACAGCTTGTATTAAAAACCTGTATCTGTGAAGGTAGGTAAAGTTTCCAAACCCCAAGAAAAGGATCATTACTGTCAGGCTAAAATGTTATCTTGGAGAATTCCCATTTGTGCAAAATGCTTCATTTGCAGGTAGAAATGTAAAAAGTCTTCACCAAGAGAGAAAAGTGAAAAATAGCAAAACATCCTGCTTCCAGTTAAAGGCTGAGGAAAACTACATAGTAAGGTAGCACTGGAAAGAGTTTACAGGGTTGGTACCTGGAATGTGTACAAGTTTCCAAGCACTTTTCCTGTCAAAGGAAAATACAGGAAAGCAGAATATAAACAGCCTGAATCCCAGACTGCTTTTAAACCATATTAAATCACCAGCCATACACACAGCTAACTCCCAGCCTAGGGTACGAGAGAAATGTTTTTATGGTGTTACAATTATGAGGTAACAGTGGCAATTGATGCCAATGAATCAAACATTTTTTCAGTATCTCAATAGGCCTTCATCACACAATGGACTGTAGCTAAAGAGGGCCTGGAAAACCCTGGGCAGTCACAACAGCTCTGGTGCAAACCCATTATGTGCTCAGAAAGTGCACTGAGCTACCCATTGGCAAACAGGTGAACTTAACACACCAAAGAAACAAAAGAAGGGCAGTGGCAGTGTAAATGTAAACAAAGCTGGTTTTATTTCCTAGGTTTTTCTTTTTTCCATAACTCTTCTATGAGCTAAGTTTAAAGTCTACCCCTCCCACCAAGCAAAATGTGATTCTGTACTCTACATGCTGAAAAGAAGGGCAGTCTCTGACTACCTGAGACTTGATAGTCTATTAAAAGGATTGTAATGACCTGGACAGCATTTAATATAAATTTAGAGAGACTCTGATGAAAGAATGGCTCATACTGCACTGGAACATGATTCACACATTCCCAGCCAAGACAGTTACAATTATGTGCTCTGTCCTCTTGCATAACTCACGCTACAGGAGCTCTCCCAACAATTTCTGCCTCAAGCCACAGCTTGTGATAAAGCTGTAGTGTACCTTCAGAAAAACATGCAGGTTTGATTTAATGTGTATAAAATTGACTGCATCCTTTGGCAGTATTTTCCACTGGTTAATTGTTCTCCCTCCTCAGAAATTTCCAGTTTGAAAACTGCTGACTGATTTCTGCCATGGCTCATGTTATAAGGGGCCTTTTGTTTTGGTTTGGTTTTTTTAAGAATCTTCTCACCTCTGTTTTTACCTTATCCTTGCTATGCAGAGGGTTATAGACCACAGTCAAGTTGTTTCTTTACCTTTGCTTTTTAAATAATCTAAATAGATGAAGTTTCTTTGGGCTGTCATTGTAAAGAGCACTTTCCAATTCTCAAATTATTCCTGCACCTTTCTTCTGAACCCCTTTAAAAACTTAATATCTGAATGGGACACAATATTCCTATAACAACCCTGACTGGCAAATACTACTTTTTAGTGATAGACACATCTAGATACCTCTCAAATATCAAAAACATAATTTAAACTAAGATAAAAATGCATATGAAGCTGACTTAGAAAGAGTTGCTGTTAATTATTACTAAAGAAATCTTTTTACTGGCAATTTACCATCTTACCACAGTACAGTAAAGCAAGGATTAAATATGTAAAAGTTTTAATTTAAAAAGAACAGCATGAAGCTTGAAGTCTGATTTAATAGATACTGCCAAGCTCAATCACCTGATGTGAAGCTGGAAAACATTTCCTTGGTGCCAGAAAACACTGTTGACTACAAAACTACAGCTTTACTAATACTGTTAGATTTTGCATTTATTGAAAAAGTAAGACTCCTGTTCCCTAATCTATAACATCTGACAAATCAAGATGGAAATCAGGCCAAAAGAATGAGCAATGAGCAAGAAAACTTGGAAGTTTATTTCTTCATGATGCCCTGTGTACTCCAGTTTAATAGACAAGAGCCTTGCAGTTAAGTTGTACATCCTCTGAATAAGGAACCTTTAAATAAAAGGGAGCTTTTCCATTTTCTTTTTCACCCAGGAAATACATTCTATATCCCATAACAAATCTAAGGAACTACAATAAATGCTGGCTGTGATAGCTTTAAGGCTATATGAAACATGGGTTTTTTCACAAAGATAAGGGCTTTTTTGGGACAGATTTTGTGATCATTGGCTTTGCCTACATCTTCCAATTTATATAGCCAAGATTATAAATTCAAAATGCCTGGATTATCCTGCCCCATTTTCTTTCAAATGCATCTTGTAAAATGCTGCCTACTGTGGTCTATAACCCTCTGTTTACAAAGGTAGGAAAGTGGCAGTTTCCACTGACCCTTTTGCCCTTCCTATGGGATCTCCCTGGACACCAATCCTTTGCTCTGAGGGGACTCGTGGAAACATTGAAGGAGCTGGTGGGAGACATTTGCATCCAGATGTTTCTAACCGTAAAATAATCTCAAAGACTTGCAAGAGGTCCCAATAGTGGGAAACTCCCCCTTCCCACCACAGCTGGTAAAAGAAACACAGGGGGCACGTCGTGCCACCTGAGAGTGCATACCTGAAATAAGATGGTTTAATGGTATCAGTATCTACTAAGGCTTATTTGTGGGGAATTTCCAACAGGTTGAAATGCAATTTTTTTAAGCCATATTAATGCTGTTACTAGCTTTACTCTTATGTACTTAATGAAACTAAGTGCATGACTGGGAGATGAAGGTTTTGATTTATTGAGCTATGTCAGCCAAAGTTTAGAATTACGTTTATGCTGAGTTCATTCATGCTGTTAAAGAAAAGCTTTCCAGAGTGTCAGCAGAACAAGTATTAACTAGATAGTTACTCAAATCGCTAATGCACAAGAGAGGAGAAAGCTCAACATGCTTTAAAGAAAAAAAAAAGTGAAAAAAGAATGAATTTATTTAGTGTGCCAGCACTCTTATTACCAGCCAAAAGTCGTTGACTAACACAAATATTAAAGTAAAATATTCCTAAAATTGGAAACAGAATCTGCAATCCATTCAATAGATGCAAATTACTATGGTACTTTTGCAAATAGATGTTTGGAACAGCTTTTCACAGAAGAGAGATTTAAATAGAAAAGTATATAAGGCAAAATTACCTAAGTCAGTCTGTTTGCTGCTTAACAGCATATTCTGAAGGTCAGATATTTTGATGACTAAAACATTGATAATATATGTTTATATAGCACCAGTGATATGAAAGAACCAGACCTCAAGTGGATTTAAAGACTGCATGAAAGTCTGAACATATCTGTGCGGAGGCCTCAGAGGTGAATGGATGATGAATACAGGTAAATATAGAGAGAGCTGGTACCAGTTTGTGCTTTACTGCTAATTCTAGCTAGATCTAGAGCAAGATCCCACTGCAGGTATTCTGTGTAAAATATACCTGCTTACAGAAGAAGGCAAGAGGAGTAAGGTATTCTATTAAAATCTTATGCTCTGCTTGAACCAGGGTCTCCATCTCATCAACACAAGTTAGAGATGAATGCAGTGGATGGAGAGACAGGGAAAGCAAGGTAAGGCAAAGCATGGCAATGCAAGTAATTGTTAAACCCTGAAATTCCTGCATGATGCACATAAATATTCTGCATGATTCCTTTGAATATCTTGGAAAACATTAAAACCTAAAGGCTTGGTGTTCATGCTCCTAACTGTTTGCTCAGCTGTTTGTCACTCTGTAGGCACACAGCAGTGGGACAGGGGACTCACCAACTCCTCTCACTACCTGCCAAGAAAAAATTCGACTAAGCTATAACTTTTGGTTGATTCAAAGTCTGAATGGGATAGCACACTTCTGAGGTACTCGAGAGATCCTCTGATGGATGCTTCAGAATATGACATCAACAGTATATAATATCAGCATCAAAAACAGCTGCCACTGAGCAGTGCTTTATTTTTTTTATCTTTTTTTTAACTGCATGAACTAAACAGGACAGGATGTATCCAGACCTTTCATGACTTGGTATGACCATCCTTAACAGATAGAAACCATGTTGCCGAGTATTTGTAATTCAAATACTTATCTGGAGTTATTTATATTCCTGTCACTTTCCCCACCCCCAGCTTACATGGAGTCAGATTCTATTCTCAGTTAGCCCAACGAAAGTCCACTGAAATCAATGGAATTACTCAGAATCACTCCAATGTAACAGGGAACAATGCCAGTGAACATCACCTTTGTGCTTTTGCCCCTAAGCTGCTCCTTTAAAATATAAGTATTGAAGTAATTGCTGATCTTTATTTTCAATGGAAATACATCAACTTCTTCACCTGGAAACTTTAAATGAGTAGCAAGGTCCAGTGTCTTTACACATGATGCGCTGTCTTTCAATGTGCTTGGTAAATAGTCTAAATTGACCTCCCTTCCCCCCCTCCTGGTACCTCGTTCCAATCACACTCAAATCATATTACTTATTATTCCTGCTATGAAAATCATCAAATACAGTAGGTGAAGATTTATTGTATCTCTTTAAGAAATAAATAATTCATTGAATACATTAGATGGAGTATTGTAGACTTTCTGAAAATCAACAAGATAGCTATTTCTCGCAGCTGATATGGTTTAGAATGCTTTTAATCTTGGAGTAGATAATAAGTTATGT
Source organism: Ammospiza caudacuta (assembly GCF_027887145.1). Taxonomy (NCBI): domain Eukaryota; kingdom Metazoa; phylum Chordata; class Aves; order Passeriformes; family Passerellidae; genus Ammospiza; species Ammospiza caudacuta. Next base: position 31,879,810 of record NC_080593.1, on the reverse strand, counting down.
TTCTGGAAAAAAAAAAGTAAAAGGGAGAAAAGAGAGTTGTGTAAATAAACAATACTGTTTTCTCCTCAGAAATGTATCTATGTCCAGAAAAGCATTTAGAAGTGCAAGCAAAATTAAGAGCCTGCTTAAAACAATATGATATAATATTTTAAATTCCGTCCTGACAAGGGATGATACAGTTTTCTCTGAAATAATCTTTGAGTTAGCATAACAAGAAAATATAATGTGGAACAGGACTACAAATATTTGGAAACCCAATATATTTGTTATGAAATCTGGGGTAAAATGAGAATAAAGAAAGGGGAGAGGCAGGTATTTTTAATTGTCATTACATGACCGATTAAACAAAATTTAAAATATCACTCTCTCTCTTTCCAGAACTCAAAGTGAAAAGTAGATGGCAGGTTTAAATTAGTGGATTGTGGTCTGGTCACAAATAACAGAAAGCCACAATGTCCACTGACTGCTCCAGGTCACTGTGAAAATCCAAGCCTTTGGTCTAAACATAGGTGACACACTAAAAATGGACCTACATCCTTGAGTGAGACAGTAGGAGCCAGCAGTCCTTCTTCTGTATTACAGAGGTCTTTTATTGATATCAAGTAATCTTATATAGAAATCTGGTCATAATTCAGAACATGTTTGTTAAGGATTATTCATTTGGATCAGGTAGATTTTCTGAAAGATTGGGTTTACATCCAAAGATACGTACAGTCAGTTTAATCTAACATCTCTGTCTTAGAATATGATTGTCGTGGATGTTGCTACTTCATTACAAATGAGAAAGGTATTCATTCATGCTGAACGGGGACATTTATATGTAAATATAAGAATTTTTGCCTTGGCAATAACTTCATTTCTGGGATTGAAGTTTATGTGATTCTCCCAATGCTACATTAACCACCAAAAAAACTTGACACAAAGTAAAGCCAAAAGACAAGCTTGCTTCTCTCACCCTGTACATACTTAATACCTCACTTCTACCCAGCAGCCACTACAAACTTATGCAATCAGACAAAGAAGATGGTTCAAACCACACTTGCCCCTGGTGTTGGTCCCTGGAAAATCAATACATCTGTTCCCAGAGTGACCCAGGCCACATGAATGCTTTATGTCAGTGACCACTGGGTTCACTGACGCAGGAAACTTTTCATGTCCTCAGGAGGAAAACATGGAAGTACAGAGATGATCACACAAAATGTTTACATTGAAAGTATGTGCATGTTGCAAATTTAAGCCCCCTCAACTTCAGAAAAATCAGAATTAAGCTTGCTTTTGCAACTTTAATTTGAGCTCGTTGCACATATGCATGATAATAAGTCTTTAACTGCAGAGACACATACATCATTCAGTTCATAGGATGGACGATGCTCCCAGAGTGAGCAGCTGTTCAATATTCTTTTTATTCTTATCACTCAATATGTAGCTCCATGACTTCCTTACTGCACATCATTCAAACCCTGTGCAGAATACTGAATTATTAATATCTTTATGGGTGTTTCTGTAGCATTCTCTAGTAGGGTTTCTGAGTGCTTCCCAAATACTAATTAATTTAGCTTCAAACCTGAGAAGTGAGACTGTACTATTAGACTCACTTTACAGATGGGGAACTGAAGTGCTGAGCCATTATGGCCAAGATTGATAAAAATATCTACTAATTTGGGGTCCTCAATATGATGTGCTCAGAGCTAGATTTTCAAAGATGCTTAGCTTTTTTATGGTATTTTATATGTCTAAAGGATAAGCCCCATTGATTTCGGCAGCATCTATGATAAGTACTCAGCACTTCTGTGAATCAGTCCTGAGTGTATGAAGTTGTGCACTCAGGAAATAAGGAATACACAAGTGCATTCCACCTATAAAACTTTCACTTGAATCACATAGGGAACATGAGTCTACAGAAGAGACAAAATCAGGATAGAAGAGGGTTCACTTCTGGAGCTACGGTTCCAGAGAATCCTTTTATCCATCATAACATAGAGCTGTGTCTTGCTGTCTCCCTGTTCTGGTTTCATTTGTGGCAGCTTCTCAATTTTTCATGATACTCGAGCAGATGACAGTCTTCTATGTTACAGTACCCCAGGAAACCCCTGTGCCTGACAAAGTGTGAATGCTGTAGGAAAAAAGAAAAACAAAAAGACTGTTCATTTTAAGACTGATACACAGCATGAAAGAGGACACTTAGGGCTGGCAAGGAAAGCTTAATACTATCCATTTCCAATTGCTCAGTTGAATGCACAATCTTCAGAGTTTTTTTTTATACTAATTTTTAGTATACAGTTTTTTAACCCTTTGTTTTTTAAAACTAAACAGGATTTTTGCTGTGTAGAGCAATACTGTTGCTCAGGGTGGCTCTTTGGCATGGCTGTCAGCTTGTGATTGACAACATCACCTCCTATAAGGCAAGATAACATAGGGGCAACAGCATTGGTGGTCATGGAGCTCCATATAAACCCATGGCAGGGGTGTACCTGGCATCTAGCCCTGTTTGCTTTAGCAGCCATAAAATCTTGAGGCAAATCTTGACAGGAGCTTGTGCTAATTGTGTGTCTTTTTCCTTCTAGTGTAGCACTTATGATGCTATATCTTCCTTTTTTAAGCCCATTTAGATGTATTCAAGAAAATAATTGTAAAATAATTCTTAAAATTAGCTAAACTATGCTTGCTTATAAAATTAATTTTGGAATTGATGAGATTTTGAATTTTTTTTTCTTTGAACTATTTTGAAGTTTTAAGATTTGGCAGACCACTGGTATGGAAAATTTCACAGTTTTAATGGAAAAATTCACAACATTATAAATACAGAGCCTTAAAATGGAAATTACTGAACTTCCTCCACTTCAGAACTTTGGAGGAGGCAGAGGTTGGACAATGACAGTGTATTTATTCCTTGTCCGATTCTGACCATCTTCATTGCCTTCTTTTCTTACTCTATTACTCATATCACTTTGGTTAAAAAAAAAAAAAAAAAAAAAAAGGATTTGCCCTGATAACTATTGAGCTCCTTTTTTGGTTATTGTTTGGAGGGGCTCCAGGGGGTGGTAATAGGTTGGGGCTTTTTGCTGATAGATTCTCTTTATACATGGCCATATTCTATATTTGGCTATTCTGCAATTTTCACCCTATTTTGTAAATTGATTTCCTTTCAAGGAACATATGACTTTTTTCCCTGGGATGCATTTAATACCTACACAGAGAGGCTGTCTGTGAATAGGGGAGGATTTGGCAGCTAAAGCCACTGTACTCTGTTTCTCAGCAGCCTGTTGAAACGCTAATGACTGATCTAATAAGCCAGAAGTATTAGAAGGTCAGAGTGAACAACATTGCTCAGCTTGACCCTCCATTATTTATGGTTTGTCACATCAGCTATCAAAGCTCCAAGCCAGGAGCTGATAAGGAGCTGAATCAGCAGCACAGGCATGACACTGCAACATTCTCGCTCTGTGTGAATAGCAGCCCTGCGTTGTGGTGACCTGTGCAACCACCCATGACACATGTCCCTAAAGGTGGTCCCTGCCTGCTCACTATTTCATGGAGAGACTCTCTTTGTAAAGTGCGGGGTTAACAATACAGTTGGCACTCAACTTTTGCTTTCTTTTTCCTTAAAAGGTCTAGACCCCAAATAATCTTTGGAATCAAAGACTCCTCTTTTTATAAGAGATCTGTTTTCACACTGCAGAGACCATAGTTTAACTATTAAATAAATTATGTGGTTAAAAAAAATACAGACTTAAACTTGGAGGTAATAGCATCTTGCTCAGCTGAGAGGGAGGTACCTCACCTCAGCAGCAACATTTCTTGATAAAGCAAAGACAGGGGTGGAGAGATTGAATCAGTTCCTAGACTCAACTCCTGTCTGCATTTTAGCACAGAATAAAATGGATTGGATTAGGGTTGGAGCAATCCAGTGGTGAGTGTTACAGTCCTCAGTGTGTCAGGCTCTCGGTGGGACCAGAGACAGCAAAAGGACAGCTCATGGCATAGCTCCTATGGGCTGTGGGACAGTATTGGTGCTAAAGGGTCTCAGAAGCCACTGTGCAATCCAAGCCAGAAATGGATGCACAAAACCATCCAAGTGTCAGTTTTTTGAACGTTGTCGACTTGTATGCAGATCAGGGTAACCATGTTAGGAAGTGTTTTCTTTGTTACATTATTTTTTCTGTCATGATGAGAATTTGAATATTATTTTATCACATTCTGATGTAATAAATGGCAATGTTGTTCCTTACCTCAACAATGACTTTCTGGAATCTGACAAAATGACAGTATTGGCCAGGTCATTAAAGGCTGCTTATTTTTCTCTACCTATTGCACATAATTTAACAAATCATAATAACATACCTTTGAAGGTTGCCAATCCAAAGCACAAACTACATGTCATAAGTAATAAGGAGTTTAATTGTGATCCCTTTTCATAAGACAAAGGCAAATTCTCTGAGTTGCTTCAGTGTCTATGTGCTCATTAAAATCTTCCTAAGCTTATTAACTTTCAGGATCTGCTTCCTTGAAGAGATTTGGAGGAGGGACTCAGTCAAAACATCCCCAAGGCTAGTTACAATGTTTATAACTCTTGCAATTCTATTGTGTCACTATATTTGGTGTTTTTTCCAAGTTACAAACCTCAGAAGAAAATGCTGTTGCAAAATTCACAGTTCTCATTAAAAATGCACACAACAAAAATAACTTCTATTCTGCACTGTTTCACAAAAAAGAAGGCGTAAAATGAGTACACCCCAAACTCATAAATCAGAAAGAAAATGCAAAATATTTAATCTCTATCATCTCATGAGAAGACCATGTAGAATTGGCAACGGTTTGCTTGCCTTCAGTGACAAAGCACAGGAAAACTTCTATACAGTGATCTGGAGAAAACTTACTGGAACATTTGTATTGGAAAATGAAATGTCCAGGCCAGGGCTGGCTTAGTTTACTTTCTGAATACAACAGCTGACACAACTGTCTTTTCTGAGCAATGAGAGAAGGCCAACAACCAATTCAGTTATATGTTGTCTCCCCCAGCAGACACATGTAGGAAGATATTCACCTTTAGGCTGTCTAGCAAGTCCCTTTCCTTCCTTTAAGCCATTGTCCTTTTGACTGATATCTTCACTCCATCTCTAAGATTCCAACACTGTGGAAACAGAGACCTGAGGAGGAACCAGATCATTCCTGTCTCCAAAAATCTGGGGGCGTAGATGAAGACAAGTACATTATTCTACATAGGGCAGAGACAAGTTTGTATGCACATGAAAAGAAGCAGAGGAAATGGAAGGTAGAATTTTAGTTCCTGAACCAGGGAGACCGGAGGGAAAGTAGGATCTCATTTTTCATGATTCTCTTCTGTAGTGCAGGAGGTTTTCCTGTTTCTGTAGGATTCTTTTCTGGATTGGTCCAGCTATGGAACCAAGATCATTCTTCTATCTGTAAATAATAATAATAGAAATATTTTTGATCTTTTATGCAAACTTAGTACCATATTTGCAATTGGTGGTGGCACATTATAATCTCATTTAAGTATAATCTAATACGGTCTAGTAAAGTCTCATTCTAGGACTTGAAATGAGTAAATGCCTTGAGATTAGATTGGCATTTCTGTGGAAAATGTAATTCATTTATTTTTATTTAGAAAATGTTTAATGAATCCATTGAATGTTAAACGAATCAGTGAACCGGCCTTACTAAGAAACTGCCTCCTTTCTGCATTCTTTTTAGAAGAGCAGATAAACAGAGGTTAGAGCTCTAAGAATCAAAGCAGAAGGTAACAGAGTGACTGAGCTGCTCCCTCAGGGGCAGCATGGGTGCAAGCCACATCAGAATCACCATGTCACCACAGCCTACCTGCCACCAGGCAGTGACAGGCAGCTGACAGCCTGATTTCAGAGGGTGGATTCCCCTGGACAGCAGAGCTGAATGTCACAATGCCTGAATCCCTCAGAGCATTTTGCACTTGGTGCTTTCCCCAAATCTTAGGACTGTGAAGCTGAAATTGTAGGTCACAGAGGTGTTTGCTTCACACAACTGCTGCTGGATGGGACTCCGAGGTTCATCACAGTAGCTCTTAATTGTGATAAGAGAAGGAGTGCACATTCCACTATTCACTACTAATTTGTCTACAACTGGAAGAGGACATTACCATTAATTGAAAAATTACTTTAATTTCTATTCTGAGTTCAGGGATTAAAGTTTTTTTCTATTTGTTTGTTTGTTTGATATTTTTGTTCATTTGTTTCTTTTTGCTTTTGACAAATTTTCTGGATATTAAACCAGAGATAATGAGGTTAAGCATTTCTTTTACATAATAACACATTCTTCCCAGCCTCTTCCATCCCCTTCTCCTCCTCCTCCACACTTTCCCTTTCTCCTCTGCTCCACACACAGCTGTCAAGAAATGCCACTTTTAAGCTTGCAAGGGATAAGCTAAATTACATCCCTCTTTCTCCATCACTCACCACTGTAGTGTAATTCCTAACCTCTAAGAATAAGTATTTTCTGCTTTATGCTCATTCATGTATATATCTGCAAGTTACATGCCCATGGACCACATGCCTAGGCATAAACTATTGCTAAACACTTTAATTACAACTAAAATGTGTTTTATTAACAAATGCAGACTAAACTAAAACAAACAAAAACCCAAAAAACTCATAGTAGGATCAAAATTCCAAAGACCTACTGCAAATTCTACTGTTCAAGCAGTGGAAAAACAACACAATTACATGAAAGGGCTTGTGGAGAGATTGCTTAATGCTTGATGAACATGCTGACCAAATACACAGTCCTCCTACCTCTGTCTCCCAGAAGTATCTGAAAGGAAGAGGACAGATGTAGTCTTCCTGATTTTGGGCCATCTCAGAGAATGGGATGACAGATGTTGAGCTATTCTTTCCGTGTGGGCAGGAACTCCTCTCTGTCAAACAAAGAAGATTGACAGTCTCAGAGCCCAGTTTATTTGTATAAAAAAGCCAGCTGCTTCTTAACAGTTGAAGGCAGTATTCCTAGCATAGTGAAAGTAGATGAATAAATTAATAACTACTAACATGATGTCTGTTGAATGATTCTGTGGAAACAGTAATTCCACAAAAATGTAGCATAGACTTAATGTCACTTTTCCCCATGGAATGAAATGTGTCTTTACTACTGAACATACCAGGTTCCTAAATTTGTACTTGAAGCCATCCTGAAATTTGTGCAAGATCTAATTAATGCTTACTGCTATCATATATAAAACACTGACTGCATCCTAATAAAAAATTACTTTAAACTTTCTGCCTGTGAGAGAATTTTTTGGTGTAAACAGATTTCTAATCACCAACGCATGGACTTCAGCCATTTCAGAAAATCCATTTAGCATTTGATATCTCTTTTATCTACTTTTAATATAGCATGACACAAACTGATATTTAAAGGGTCGTTCTTTACAGCACAATCCATTTTTCATTAGCCGAGAACATTTGAGGGGGAAAAAAGTAGTTTATGCCATGAAAGTCAATTTTGAATCGCAGCGTCTGAAAAACTGAGTCCACATACAGGCTGCGGTGCGATCACACACCTTTCCTAGTCACTGGGTTCTCTCCAGTTAGCTACCATCACGCTGAACCCGAGCACGAGGAGGCGGGTGCTTTACCGCTGTCGCCGTGCACAGGCTCTGTCGCTGCGGAAGAGCGGGCTTTGCGCTCGCTGCGCCGCTCGGGCTGGCGGCGGCCCCGGCCCCGCGCGCTGCCGCCCGTGCGGGCGCGGCTCCCGCGGCGGGGGCGGAGCGGGGCGGGCCGGGCGGGGGCCGGGCCGGCCCGGGGGGCGGGCGGGGGCCGGGCGGGGAGGGCCGCGCCCGCCCGCGCCTTTTGTGCGGCGCCCTCCCAGCCTGTCAGCGGGGCGGCCGTGATTGAGGGGGAGGCGGGGAGCGGAGCTCGGGGCAGCGCACCGGGGCCGGGCCCGCCGGCTCGGGCTGCCCGCAGGCGCTCCCCGGGGATAAGGCGCGGGTTGTGGCGGACGGGCTGGGCGCTCGCTCTGGGCGCGCTGCGGGGGCTGGGCTTCACGTACAGGTGCGGTGGCCGGTGTGCGACACTGTGATTTGGGACAGCGGGGCTGCGGGTCGCGCAGGTCACGGCCGCGATGTGTCAGGGAAGCCCAGGCTCTCTGCCGGAACTCAGGAACCCCTCCCACAGGGATAGGGGTGTTTCCCCATCCGTGTTTATCCCTGTGTTGTTTCCAGCTCGGGGACAACCCTCTATCCCACTGTGGCCAAAGTCAGTACTTGCATCGTTACCATTTATTCCTTCCTGCTATGAAACAGGCCACTATAGCAAACTTTGTCTGAGACTGCTCAGTGTTTGAAGAACAATTTTACGTTTGCACAAAAATAAGCATCTTTTCATAGGAGCAATGAGTTTTTCTACCAGAAATCATTCTGGCCTTTTACCATACAGCTCAGATACAGAGCAGTTGCTAGACAATTAGCTACACACCCCAGGAGCAATGGTGTTGGCTTCTCCTTGTGCAGCATCACTGCTCTGCATCCAGTGGATCTAAAATCTCAGTCTGCACGTTCTCTTTGGACTCGGTCTCATGGGATGCAGCGTTGTCACTACTTTGGCCGTTTCAAGAGGCCACGCTGCATCCTGACCAGCAGAGCTCTTCCCCTTCCAGAGGGATGTTTATCTTGGGTTCATTACGGTGGTGACCCTGAATCCAAACACCAGCTTAAGGCATTCAGAGCCCTCCTGCTGGTTTAAACCAAACTTGCCTGTCCACAACTGCCACGTGTACACAAGGCACCCTCTTACAAATGTTGCAAGAAATAGGGCAAAGGTTCCTACCCAAAGAGAAACAGACCCATATTTTGGGTCCTAATGGAGATTGACCCTTCTGAGAAACCTTCTGGGTATCTTAGGCCAACATGATAAAATAATCAAAGTAGATCTGATCACCTGGACAGACACAACACATGTCAGACTGCTTCAGTAGGGTTATTCTCCTCCATCACCTCACACGTGTCAGGAGTGAAAAATTCATCCACTGTGAGTGTGGGCAGAGTGAGGTTAAGGAGAACATTACAAGGGGTAGACATCCTGGATAGTTGCATGAAGGGTAATGTATCAGCTCGGAGAAAAACACCTTGCCAACACTAGTTGTGTTCCCCCAAGCACAATCCCAGTGGGTGACTTGCCTATTCCCCAAGTAATAGGAAAAATAAATTAATCTGCTGATGAAAATATAGAATATCATACTCGTGTTTCCAAAGGTTGCTACTATATGTAGTCAATGAATGTGTAATAAGCTGGCATGAAAAAGTGGAGCCTCTTGAATTTTTTTTTTTTAAATGGCAGGTACTTGGTGTATTCTTGAAGATGTGAGCAGAAGAATCGTGTAATGTCATGGATGTGGAGGCGTTGCCAGCCTATCTCTTCGGGGGTGGATTTATGATGTGGAGGAAAGCGGGAAGAATTTACCGAGGTGGTTTGGATCCTCGGAGAAGTAGGAGGAGTTCCCCCCCCTACAAAAGTAGCCCAAACCGGGAGGAACGCAGAAACCCCGGGAGGCAGGGCTCTCCCTCCGGGCTCAGCCCGCCCGGCCGGCGGCACTCCGGGAGCGCTCCGGGGAAAAGGCGCCTTTCCGCCGCCGGTGTGCGGGAGCAGCGGGGCTGGGCAAGCCCTCGCTTCTCACACCTCGCATCTGCCTTCGCCTCGGCCACTGAATCCCTCTTAAATGTATGTGCGTACATACATGTACGCACCGCTCGCCTCCGCCGCATCGCCTTAGAGGATGTTTACCCAGAGAGACGGCACTGCCATAGCGCTTTATTGCAATATAATGCGCCGGGGGAAAAAATAGAAGGGGCTCATTATTGCGGTTGATAAACATGGGAAAAGCACATGCCTGACCTTTCATTTGTACAATTAATTGTTCCAGCAGAAAGAAAATGAGTCTTAATTGTGCACAGCTTCCTAGAGGATCAGCTGTGTTTGCTCCTCTGCGTTCTGAGAAAAACGCTGTGAAGTTTTCCTGGAGGCTTTTACTTTCCACTAGGGCAATAACAGGAAGAAAGAAAGATTTCTATGTCTCACCCCTCTTCTGTCTCAAAAAGAAAGGATATTGAACTATAGCCATATTTCAGTGACCTGCAGCATTTCCTTCAGTTTTGTAAAACGGGCTTTTCCGCTTGTCCAGTGCTATTTCGCCCCCATAATAAGGAAATTTTTAATAATGCACAACCAAACTCCATTTGAGAGATCAAGGGTTAGCCCAGAGCTGCACCTTAAACCCGAGCTCAGAGTTTAGCTGTCAGATCACGTCGATAGCAGCGGGTGGGTGGTCAGGGTTAGGAACGGGACTTCCCAAGCCCTGCTGTGCTGGTGTCCAAACGGGGTGTGAGCTGCTTGCGGGCTCTGAAGGGGCCGCTTCCTGCGTCCTCCTGCAGGACTCTCGGCATCCAAAGCCTCCCTCGGGAAGCGGACCTCTTTGGTCGGTGACTGGGGACATCAGCCACGGCGAGCGGAGGGACAGAGCGCCGCGGAGGGGAGGGAGGGGACGCGCCCGGGACGCCCTCTCCGCGCCAGGGGACAGTGAGCGCCGGGGCCGCGGGATGGACCGAATTCCTCCCACAGCACTGACAGTCCCGCCGGCCCCGGGGCCTGAAGCCCCCGGGAGAGCGAAGTTTTGGTCCTTTAGAACCGCCGGAAAAGCTCTTTTGTCTGGCCGCGGTTGATGATTAATAACCCCCGGCACCGGTCCTGCCCTCGGTGTCGTCCCTGGGGAGCCGCGGGGCTCAGCCCGTCCCGTGGAAAGGGATCGAGCCCTACCCGGGGCGGGTGAGATCCTGCCTCGGGAGTGTGACCGTCTCAACTTCTTACCGATACCGATTTTTAATCTCTAAATCACAAAGGGACACATTCTGTGCTCCTTAATAGAGCACAACGTCCATTGACTTCTGTCCCATTGACTTCAATGGGAGTTTCGCTCCATTAAGGACCGCAGAATTTGGCCTAAACTGACCGCAATAATTTTGTTGCCGGTAATGGAGCTTCAAAGCCCTCTCTAATTAGCCGACGAGCAAGAATCGTTAGACATGCTGTACAATTCCGAGTGTGCTACGTGGGGGCTACGGAACAGCTGAGCAGTCCCCATCAGACCGGGAGAAGCTTAGAAACCGTGTTCGGAGAAAATTCCGGCTTTCCGGAGACAACCTGGGGACAAGGGTGTCTGACCAGTCACTTAATATCTGCTGCGTTAGTGTCCGAGCCTGAGGAAAGAGACGCTCTGAAAAGTTATGAAAGATCTGATCTTACACTCGGGTTTTGCCCCCCTTCGAAGACGCATTTAAAGAATCACAGTGTACGCTGCTGCTCCTATTTATCAAAGCTAAACCAAATTAATTGTGTTTATCCTTAGCCCGGAGCACTCCTAAGGAGTTACGCTAAATCCCCGAGCGCCTGCGAGCAGTAAGCAGCTGCAGTTTGGGCTGGGATGATCTTCACTACGATCAGGCACCTTCACGTCTCGCTTTATGACTAGCACTTTTCTCAGTACGGGGGCGGGGGTAGAGGGGGAAACACAACAGAAACAAATTCAATCCACTTTAGCTGAATTCATCTGTAAAGGCACTTTCATTACACCACACTCCTGGGCACAAACTCCTTCCTCAATTCCGCAGCTGTAGATCCAGCAGCGTCAACAAATATTTCGCCACTATTTAAATTTAATAACCTGATTGTTATACACATACATTTAAATCCCTGCAGACTGTCTATTACCTGTAAATTTTAAACTGGAAAAAAACTCGTTTTCCTCTTGAGATCAAATATTGAAGTAGTGAAAATGGAGTAAAGGCTTGTGATCCTTCAAGGTGAAATGAAGAAAGAAGAAAATAATAGTTGTTAAATAGCATAAACTTATAAGGCGATTCATAACATTTTCTCGACGAACTAACCATATGAGTTAAGAAAAAAACAAACCACACTTCTCGAAAACTCTAGGCATGTCCAGTATATTAGTCATCTATGTTTTTTAAAAAAAATGGGTTCGGAAGTTTTGGTCAATATTCTAGGCAAAATATGCTCAACAGATGATAGTGGAGATGCAGCCAGAAAACAACTCCAGCTATTTAAACTGCCAAATGAGACATAAAGCTGCATTGTAAAAATCATCTGGAAAACAGGTTTTCCTATTGAAGTCGCTATGTGTTAATTACTGTGATCTGGAAGAGCTCTGTATCTAAACGCCTGGAAGCCGACTTTCACCCCGCATATGTAAATGAAGAAAGTGCTGAATCTAAGCCAGAGGGTTCATGTTCGGATTCATTTCCGTGCATGCCTAGACATTAATATGTGTTCATGTAGGGTTCGTACAGTACGAGGTGTTATTTCCTTATAAAGAAACACCAGGTCTCGCTTTCCATTCTCCTTACAAAATTATTCGCATTATTTATGCTACATTGAGCGATCTAATTTCTTCGTGATAGTCAGCTAATTGCTCTGGCAGGTAATTAGAAGCGGTTTACAACGCAAAGGGCTTTTGCGGTGGCCCTCGGATTATTAAGTTGCTCTGTAAATTATACCATATTTGCCGAAGAGAGGGAGGGGGAAGGGGCTTTTGAGAAGTTCTTCTGCTACGATCAGAGCTGAGACACGTCCCTGTCCACCCCCCAACACTTAAAAAAATGGGGGGAGGGGGCTCTTCCAGGGCTCGGAGTCGAATTATTCTCAAGCACGCGATCTGAAGCCCATTTTGTTCGTGCTCACTGGTCCAGAATAACTTGGCCATAATGGCCGGGAATGGGCCAGGTCTGCAGCAAGCTTCCTGCGCCCTGGCAGCATCCAGCAGGCATGTGGGAAAAGAATGGCTTAAATGGGGACATCTGTTCAGTGTTGCTCATCTCGCTCCTGCAGCCAGGTCGGGTTAAGAGAATAACCTGTTCACCACCTTGCCTCCCTCCCGCTGCTCGTCTGCCCCCCTCCCCCGAAGTTAATAAGGCTGCTGGGGGAGGAGGGGGGAGAGGGAGCGAGGGGGTGACCTAATTGCTCTGCCATATAGGCAAATAACGACAGGGAAAGGTGGCAGCTACATTGTAAGAGGAACAGTAAATATATCAATATTAGGGTCTCTCAAGTCAAATCGCAGGAGTTCTGCATTCAGGAGACGGCTGTGGTGCACACTGAGTGTGTGAACGGACGAGGGCAAAACCTTCCTGGCACAGTGCTTCGGAGGTACGTCTTTCCTGGAAGACCAGGGCGTTCTTCCACTCCACAAACAGCAGCAAGCAAAAATGCTTTAATTTTTTTTTCCAGATTGGCACTTCTGTGCGGTTGGGAGAACAAAGAAATACATACGTACATAATACATGCATACATACAAGCGTAGAAAGCTTTCCTTTTCTTCTGTGTTCTCCGTAGGCTACAATTTTAAGTGTTTTAGGATTTGCATATGCGTGTGTCTGTCACGCACATTCATATACGCGCACATATCCACAGGCGCCCATGTGTACATACATTTATATATTTGTATGTTTATAAATAAATAGCATGTATTTCGGGGCGTGACCCAGCTTCAGGCAGCCTGTTTAATGGGAGCGTCCTGTCTTACACACCGATTTTCCAAACGGTTACTATATCTTGGCACCCTCTTGAAAAGCTTGTACTATGATTTGAACACGTGTGGTTAAACCATCGGACTCGGAGCATCTCCTAGATTATTTGTAATTAAGCACAATTCCCAAAGTAACATTTATCTTCCCGAAACTGCGATTGCAATTGTCAACCGTCTGGAGGAGGCGCGGGGTAATCTGGAAGCATTACCTCCTCTCCTAACGGAGCAGAATGAAAAGAAATCAATACCGCTGAGGAGAAGAATTTAGTAGTTTTTAACTGTAAGTGGTGCCTGGGAGAAGGTGATATATAATAGGGAAAAAAAAAAAAAAAACACCAGAAAGCAGCTTAAACAAATCTATTCTAGGCAGGACCGCAGGAGCGGCGGCGGGGGCTCCGCGCTGCGCCCCGCCCGGTGCCGGCGCGCTCAGCCCGGCGCTCGCTCTCCCCGCCGGCGCCTCCCGGTACTTACATGACCGCCCAGGAGCCGATGCGAGCACAGCGACAGCGTACCGGGAGAGCGGGGGTGGGCCTGGGGGGGCGGGGAGGGCAGGGAAAGAAACGGGGAGAAGAAGGAGGAGATGCGGATCGGATCAAGGCGCACACCGGCGATGTAAACAGAGTGGGTGTGAAGGTGCCTCTTCCTCTCCCTCCCCAGGCATGCACACACCAGCATGTGCGCGGTGTCTTCCCGGCTAATTTAATTACAGGGACCCTTCCGAGACACAGCTAGCTGCTTTTTTTTTTTTTTTTTTTTTTTTTTTTAAGCACCGATCCAGACAAATAAATAAACAAACGAGGAAAGACGTCGAAGTGAATCGCGAATCCCGTCCGCCGGCTGCAGACAGGTCGGCGTGTCCCCTCTGCAGAGAGAAGCCTGGGCTCTGCCGGGCCCCTCTCTCCGCCGGCTGCGCGGAGCAGTCAGGCCGCCCCAGGCTGGGAAACGCGGGCGGGCAGCGGGACGGGGACACCGGCAGGGTTACCGGGTAGCCGGGGCACGTTTACACCGGCAGGGTTACCGGGTAGCCGGGGCACGTTTACACCGGCAGGGTTACCGGGTACCTGGGGCACGTTTACTCCGGCAGGGCTGCCGGGTACCTGGGGCACGTTTACACCTACGGGAGAAAAATCCCACACAGGCAATAGGAGGAGGCAGCGGCGCACACGCACCGTCCGCGCTGCGCCCCGTGCCCGACAGGGAGCTCCGCTCTCCACGAAAGTGCCCAGTGAGGCAGGGAGGGAAACGTCCCAAGCGAAGCACAGCAGTGCAGAGGTGCAGGTAGAGCTTAGAGGAAGACATTAACCACTCTCTCTGCTCAGTGACCGCCAGGCACAGCACGGTCCTTTCTGGCTGGTGGCCGTTTTGTCTCGTTTACGTCCCATTCCCCTTTCTCGGCTCCCCGAACAAGCCGAGCCCTTGTGCGCCTGGAGAGTGGTTTGTCACCTCTCCGTAAATCTTCCAGGTGACGGATTCTAGCTGAAGGTGTCGGGAGAAGGGGACACCTCCTGGCCCCCACCTACCCAGCCCAGGGTAGCAGGTACGGGGCGGTGGGGCAAACACGGGGGCAACGCAGCCTTTTCCAGAGCACGGAGCCCAGCGAGGGCGAGGACAAGGCCCCCGCCTAGAGGCTTCCCCGTGACCACGGGAGCGGAGCTAGGAGCCGCTGGACGCCGAGGAGCGAGGCTTCCCCCTCGCTGGACACTTGACAGACGGCGGGAGCGGAGCCGCACCGCCAGGGAGGCAACAGGGGAGTCTGGCTCCCACCCGTGTGCCCCTAAATTGGCGCAAGGGTGGCGTGAAACGCTTTCCCTCGCTAACACGGACATTCAGCACACGGCGTGGTCAGCCCGCAGCTTAATCTTTCCAGATACGCCCTTTCAAATAGCACAGACCTCTGTTTCCTCAAAGAGAAATCCCCCTCTACACCCCGGTAGCGCTGTCTGTAGACAGGCGAGGACCTCTGGTGCAAGGGTCTATCCATCTCTGTCCGCATGCCCGTCGCAGCGCGGAGAATCGGGGTATGCTCCAAGAAAATCCACCCCCCTTCCCGAAAGGTTAGCGACAGCTATCGTTGAGTCTAAAGTTCCGAGATTGCTAATCTACATTGTAGGCTCAAGATGTTAGGTAGACTTGAGCAAGTTGTTCCCAGGATGTAAATTAGGTCCAAAAAGCTGTTGTCCAAATCGAAGAAACAGAGAAATTAATCTGGGAGACTATCCATCATAGGCTGTAATAAAGGGAGCGACATGGATGAGACAGATGATATGATTAAGGAGCTGTGGTCGTTTTAATTAACTTTTTGCTGTCCTGTAATGATCAAACTGGTCAACAGACCCGGTCAATAAGCATGTTAATATCAAACAAATAAAACCAGGGATGATTAAAAACCTCCTGGTTTATTAAATTTGAAATTCAAATGAAATTTATGCTGCAGATGCATACAGAATGCTAATAGATTTTAGCTTTATTGAGAGTGGATCCCACAGGTTTTCAAGAAACGGCACGAACATTTATCTCCTCCCGTACATTAAACTTCAAATGGGGGGGAAAAAAAAGTTTTAATTAATTTCTGGAAAACCTCTCTTTGCTGGCTCCCCCCCACCCCGCCGCCGCCCCCACCTGCATATTATGTTGATGTACTGCACCCTTAAGTGCAGTGGTCAATAAGGCAAATGCTAACAAAATTGTAAGCTTGCTTAAATCCTTTGCCCAGCAGGCAATGTATGCAAAGGAGGAAGGTTACAGATGTTTCCGTGGCCAATTCAGAAAATATCAGCTCACCGCTCTCAAAGTTCAGAAGCTGCTGCTTTTCCAGTTTCGGGGAAATTATCAGAGTAGCAGGAGGATGCCCACTGGCAGGAGTTTTGTGATTTCTGTTCTGATGTATTTGCCTTTTTTTTTTCCCTCCCTCTCGGCTGAGTTCCCTTGTAAAGACTCCCACGACTATTTTTACAACGAGTTTTTCAAAATTTCCCACACGGTGCTTTAAAGGAAAAGCGCACTGAAAATTAAGGATTTTCGACCCCAAATCAAAGGAGTCAAGGCAAGCATTGGAACAAACAAACACGAAAAGATCAAAAAAGGACACGTTTCCTCTGGGCAGACAAGTGCAGACAAAATACGGATGCGAATGGAAGACCCACCCGGCGAGGCTGTCCTAAAAAGAGATATATCACTAAAGGCTTCTACTTCCCCGGTGTATGGCAAAGTCTCCCAGACTTTCTGGGGCTGAAAGGAATGCGTGTCGATCTTTTTACCTAACCTGGCACACCACAAAATGCGATTTTGTGTTCATCTAAAATGTAATGCTCACGATGCTTGTTTTGCTCTTACGCTTTCTGATCTATGTCTTAATAGTTCCTCCCCATCTCCAGCAGATAAAGAAAGTGGAGATAAAAAGTTAATAAGCATTCATACAAGGGAGTATCTCCGGGAAATGTTCTTCCCCTCTTTGCGGGTGATAGTATTGATTAAATTAAATCCGAAATTTAAACAAGTGTGCGTTAGGTCTGTAAAATGAATATCATTATAGAAGGAGACCAAAGCAATGAAGTTAATTCTTTTTTATTTGTTAAACGGAGTTCCCTCCTTCCCCCACCCCTTCCTCCTTCTGGGCTGGCCTGTCACGCCTTCTCAACAGGCTAAAATCATTCAGAGCAGCTCGCAGAGAGAAACGCGACATCGTCAGCTTTCAGAGAAAGAAAGCAGTTCATTAATTTACTTCACTCTTACTTCAAAGTATGATAATGTACATTACTCCCTTGATCAATAGATATGATGTACAGTCAATATCCCCACGACACGGAAACGGGTCAAAACCGGAGCCGAGAGAAAGAGGAAAAACATCCCCTGGAAAGCTAAGCAAAGCCGTGGAAAACCCGCGGGGGGTGAGAGCACCTGGGCGAGCAGGGCCGGCCCGAGCGGGGTCCCGCAGGGACAGGGCGAGAGGGCTCTGCCCTTCCCCGCAGCCCCGCAGGGCTGCCCGAGGAGAGCAGAGCGCTCACCTTCGGGGGGACGAGGCGGCGGGAAGCCAGCCCCTGCTTGTGCCGGTGCCGCCCGGGCGGACTCCGCTTGTGCCACCCCTCCGCTAAGAAATCTCGCCTGAAAGCGCGGCCAGAGAGGGCGAGAAGGGAGGGAACGACGGGCAGCAGTGACCTAAAGTGTTCCCCCCCTTGCCGGCACAACGGGAGAAGAGGGGCTGACCAGAAGGGATCGGGAAGGGGAGAAAGGGGGGCTAGTGGAGAAACGGGATGCTACCGCTCTCGCCGTGCCGATAATCATAGTAAGACTGAAATTATTATGATGATCACGATGGTATAAAAATTCAAACAGAAACCGCTCCGAGGGGAAAAAAACCCAACAACCTCAAAAGCAACTGTTGTCAAATTGCGCACACGGCTGTGGGCTGGGGGGCTGATGGAAAGGGGCGGCCGGGACGAAGCGGCCCGGCCCGGGGTGAGCGGTCCCTGCGGACCGGCACCGCAGCCGCGCCGCTCGCCGGCGTGAGTGCGTGAGTGAGGTCATCAGCGCCGGCGGGGCCCGCGGCCCGGCTCGACGGCGCTGCTGACTTCACGCGGTCACGTCGGCGAGCGAGGCGGCGGTGCCGGGGATTGGCTGGCGGCGGCTCAGCGGCACTTCAAAGCCGGCGAGGGAGCTACAATTGTGGTGGAATGGGCGGAACTGATCATTGTATTGCACACCTCTAAAAAAAACACTGCCTCTGATTTATCAATATAAAAAAGATCCTCTGAGAGGAGGGCACTTTTGTGTGATGGCAACTTCACTTCTAGGGGTGAGTCTAAGGATTTTTTTCTCTTGCTGGTTTAATTGGTTTCTTTTTATTGTCGATTGGAGGGGGTTAAAATAACCCCTGTCTTGACCGGGGCTATCAGTCTCCTCTATTCAGCCTGGGTTTTTTTTTTCTTTTTTTTTCTTTTTTCTTTTTTTTTTTTTTTTTTTTTTTTTAGCTTAAGTACAAGTGAATTTAGGTGAAAAGAAAGAGTGAGAGGGGGGAAAAGGGGGCAGAGTCACTTTTCAGTGAGCAAGAAAAGGTTTTAAGGGCATTTGTAGAAACAACCTACAGCGCCTGGGCTGTGCTGTTCCTGTGCCCCCGAAGAAGTGGCTTTTCTTCTTTACATGTGACTGCTGGAAGAAAAAAAAAACAACAAACAAAAAATAATCCCAAACCCAGCACTATCGGGTTTTCTTTGCGTGCAATTTTTAAAAAAATTTGCAACAGATTGTGGCTTTTTATTTCCCTTTAAAATAACACAACCCACCGTGTCTAGCAGGTACGTTCAACTCGTGTATGCATACATATTTACATATGTTAAATTTATATATGTATTTCATTATCGTTGCTACGTAAATTAGGCTGATTTAAAGGACGCTTAAAGAAAAAAAAAAAAAAAAAAAAAAAAAAAAGCAGTAATTTGATAGTCCTGCGATTCTGTATTTAAGAAAACAGCCTTACTGGCCGGAGGGACGGGGACCAGCCATGTCCCGGGGAAAGGGAGCAGGCTCAAACGTAGCTGCCGCCGTGCCGGGGGCATCTTTAAAGCTACGGTAACAGACGCAACTTTTTTCCCCTCTCTTTTTTTCTTCCCCCTTTTTAACCCTTCCTGAGCTCCTTCGGGGGAGGGGAGTTGGATGGTGAAAAAAAGCCCCGGTAGGCGTTTGGAGGCAGAACTGCGGTGCCGGCCCCAGCGCAGGGATCCCCCCGCGGGAGTCGCGAAACTTAGCGCCCGGGGCCGGGCGGCGGAGCGGAGCGGGGCCGGGCGCGGAGCGCGGGGCGCGGGGCGGCGGCGCGGGGCTGCTCCATCCCTGACGCCGGCGGGACGGCGCTCTCCCCTCTGTGCCCGCAGGAGGAACCGCGGGTAGGCTCCACGCCGCTGGCCATGCTCGCCGCGACCTGCAACAAGATCGGCAGCCCCAGCCCCTCGCCGTCCGCCCTCTCGGACAGCGCGTCCTCCTTCGGCAAAGGCTTCCACCCCTGGAAACGCTCCTCCTCCTCAGCCTCGGCGGGCACCTGCGGGGCCGTGGGCTCCGGCCTCCCGGGCTTCGGCGTGGCGGGCGCGGCGCGGAACGGCTCCTCGGCGGCGGCGGCAGCGGCGGCGGCGGCGGCGGCCGCCCTCGTCTCGGACTCGTTCAGCTGCGGCGGCTCGCCGGGCTCCAGCGCCTTCTCGCTCACCTCCAGCAGCGCGGCGGCCGCCAGCTCGCCCTTCGCCAACGACTACTCCGTCTTCCAGGCGCCGGGCAGCGCCGGCGGCGGCGGCGGCGGCGGAGGCGGAGGCGGTGGGGCGGCAGGACAGGAGGCGGCGGCGCACCAGCCCGTCTTCATCTCCAAGGTGCACACGTCGGTGGAGGGGCTGCAGGGCATCTACCCGCGGGTGGGCATGGCGCACCCCTACGAGTCCTGGTTCAAGCCCTCGCACCCGGGGCTCGGCGCCGGCGAGGTTGGCTCAGCGGGCGCCTCCAGCTGGTGGGACGTGGGCGCCGGCTGGATCGACGTGCAGAGCCCCAACGGCGCGGCCGCGCTGCCCGGCTCGCTGCACCCCGCGCCCGGCGGACTCCAGACCTCGCTCCACTCGCCACTGGGCGGCTACAACTCGGATTACTCGGGCCTGGGCCACTCGGCCTTCAGCAGCGGCGCCTCCTCGCACCTCCTCAGCCCCGCCGGGCAGCATCTCATGGACGGATTTAAGCCGGTGCTGCCCGGCTCCTACCCGGACTCGGCCCCCTCGCCGCTGGCCGGCGCCGGGGGCTCTATGCTGGGCGGCGGCCCCGCCGCGCCTCTGGCCGCTTCGCCGCGCTCCTCCGCCCGCCGCTACTCGGGGCGCGCCACCTGCGACTGCCCCAATTGCCAGGAGGCCGAGCGGCTGGGGCCGGCGGGGGCCAGCCTGCGCCGCAAGGGGCTGCACAGCTGCCACATCCCCGGCTGCGGCAAGGTCTACGGCAAAACCTCGCACCTGAAGGCGCACCTGCGCTGGCACACGGGCGAGCGGCCCTTCGTCTGCAACTGGCTCTTCTGCGGCAAGCGCTTCACCCGCTCCGACGAGCTGCAGCGGCACCTGCGGACCCACACGGGCGAGAAGCGCTTCGCCTGCCCCGTCTGCAACAAGCGCTTCATGCGCAGCGACCACCTCAGCAAGCACGTCAAGACCCACAGCGGCCCCGGAGGCGCCGGGGGCCCCGGCGGCGGCGGCCCCGGCGGCGGCCCCGGCCCCGGCGGCAAGAAGGGCAGCGACACCGAGAGCGAGCACAGCGCGGCCGGCAGTCCGCCCTGCCACTCCCCGGAGCTGCTGCCGCCCCCCGAGCCCGGCCACCGCAACGGCCTGGAGTGACGGGCGGAGGTTCGGGGCCGCGGCGCCCCCAGTCCCGCCGCCCTCCCGGTGGCGCAGCCCCCCGAGCGCGCAGCCCTGCGGCGGGGACGCGGACACGTAAGTAGCTGGCACGGCTCCGCAAGAACAGCGCTCGGCCCCGCCGCCGTCCCGGAGCCCCGCACGGGGCTGGCGGTGCGGCCGGGCCGCGCAACCCCCGCCACGGGGGCAGGGGAGCGGCTCGGCAAGGGCGGAGAGCCGCGACCCCCCACGGGGCGGCCCCGCCGCCGCCTCCTTTCCCCTTCGCCTCGAGACGCCCCCGCGTCGTGTTGCTTTTAGAGCGGAAAAAACACCCACGTCCCCTCTCGCTTTGCTGCTGGAAACCGTCCCGCACTGCCTCCCCGGCAGAGCCGCGCTCGGTGCCCCGGCGGGGCGGGCAGGCGGGCCGGGGCTGGGCTGCTCCGCGGCGGGGCCCCGACGGCAGCGCCGCCAGCCGCGCTCCGGGCCCCGCACAGCGCCGAGCTGACCCTCGGAGCTGCTCCCATCCCGGTGCCTGCTCGGAGCCCGTCTGCTCCCCGGGACCGGAGCGGCAGTGCGCTTATTTCCCTTCCCTCATCCCCCCCCCCCCCTTTTTTTTTTTCCAATTTTAACAAATCGTTTACCTCCTCGAGTCCGAATTTCACTGCGTTTGCCAGCATATTTGTATAATTCTCGTTTGAGCAGGAATCGCGAAATGCGTTGAAAATAATTAGGTTGAAAGTCGTATATTTTTTTTTTAACTTCAGACAGATGAAGAAGAGCCGTGGGTTTCAAGCGAAGATGTATTTCCAATGCCAAAAAAGGGAGGCTGGGGGGGAATAGGAAAATTAAATATTTGTAAAATGCGTCTGAACCTATAGGTTTGTACCACTGGGAAATCGTTCTAGATTAGCTAACAATTAAATAAAACTCCACCAATATATCGGTGTGAGGTGCAGTTGTCCAGGAGACGATTTTGTATAGTATTTTTCTTGTAAATTTCTTCCAGTAAATATTTGAAAATATATTGAAGTACACTTGAGCTTTTTTTTTCTTTTTAATTTTTATTTCTTTTCCTGTCACGAGAAAACATTCTTGTTGCAGTCCTGGTTCACTGCATTTTTTTTTCCTGGACTCCTCTCTTGAAGTGTGCATCAAATCACTCTTCAGGATATAGGTTTTGCTTGAATATTAATTTAGCTAGGCATACAACTGTAATAAAGCAAACAATATTTGATAAATGTTGAATGACATTTAATTTAATGGAGCATGTACTTATTTGCATTTGCTGGCAGTTCAGGTATAGTTACGGTGAGAGTTCTCCTATATTTCATAAAGTGGGTTTGCCACAACCCATGTATTAAATAAACTGTCCAAGTGAAACTGAACTAACGTTGGCCTATGTGTATTTCCTGAAAATAATATTGATAAATGTTAATAAACCCTCCTGACACTACATTAGCGGTTTGCAATGCTGCAAACTAATTGTCTCATTGTAATGTTGAAATAATTTGGATATTTCACATTGAAATGAAAAGCCCTTCGCTGGAACATTTTAGATTTGCATTTTAAATGCATGAAATGTAATTGATTTTTATCTGTAATATTTTAAATGGTATTAATAAACTCCAGAAAATCATTCTACCTTAGGTCAGCCAGTTGTTTTTCTTCTTTGTAAGTCCATCGTTACAGTCAATGATTTGCTTTGAACTCATATGTCATGAGTTGTTCTCTAGAGTTTCAGAGAAAAGAGAATATACAACGAACGTAAATTTTAGCACATACTGAGAGCAGCTTTGAGGCATGAAAATGGGTAAGTTGTTCTGTTTCATGCTTTTTAAAATGCACCATCAGAGGAAACTAAATGAAAGACATTAGGTTTTTTTTTTTAGAAAATTGTTAAATTGCTTTTATCAGACTAATTTTACAGTGCCTTTCACAAATCTGAGTATGTTTGAGCAGCTGCTTTGCATATACCTCCTCCTTGAAATTATTTTTCACATCCCGCCAGATCCATTGTGAAAGGAGATTTAATATTGAAATGCTGAGGGTCATTATTGCTTTAAAAGACAAAAGAAAAGTGGTCCTCCGCTTTTGTTTTGAGGTGAGGTGGTTTTGCCTGGGGGCGATGCTAATTGCCGTAGCGAGCCGTAACTTCTTCAGGTCTCAGGGCTGGGAAACTTCGCGGTTGTGTGTGAAAACTCCCTTCTTGTTCGGGGGCGTTTTCCCCACAGGACCGGGAATCTGGGCAATTTCAGGGGCTGCGGGGTGCTGTCAGCCAGCCGGTCAAGCGCTGCCGCCCTTGCTGTGCCCTTTAAATCTTTTCCACAAGCTCCCCCTGGACAGCAATAAAAACACAATTGTGCATTTGCTTAGCGTTTTGGCAAAAAAACCCTAAACACCAAACCGAAACCAAAACCAACCCAAACCCAACCCTTCAAACTCCTAACACTTTCTTTTGCCACCTTCTTTGGGGAGTGGGGGGATGGGGAAGTGTCTGGAAGTCGTGTTGATTCTGTTTGGAAATCTGGCCTCATCTGTTACCTAGGGAAGTGATGCTCACTGTCGAGGTACTGAAAAATTAGGGCTAGAGCACGTAATCTGCATTGCAGAATGATCTTTAGTACACACATGTAAAACACATGGTGTTGGTAGTACCTTAAACAACAGGTATTAAACTGCGGGGCAAAAAAGCACAGACCAGTCAACTCCAGATGCATTCAACATTTTGGTCCCGTGTGGTGTAAGGGTTAGATGGGACTGTTAACAACCTCTAGAAACAGGAGTTGCTCTGACTGACTTTTTCTGAGCTGCATTCGGATTTTTCTTCATTACAAATGCAACCAGGAGAGGCCTGCAAAGTTTGCTACTGAAACAAAGCAACAGTTTGCTCTGAAATTTTTTTGTTTTTAATGCCATGTAAATGGAGTGGTGGAGCAGCACCTGATTTCCCCAGTGGGAGTGAGAGGCAGTGGTTATGTTACTTGGAAATTTTGGTCCTGATGAAATGGTTTGAGCACCTAGTAGAAAGGGTAATGGAGCAGAGGATGACTTTTAATAATGCTTCTCAAATACACACCTGAAAATAGAGTGCTATCAAAATGCTGTTGTCCAGGAACTTGATGGTTTCTTTAGGGCAGTGGTTGCTCCATCTCGGGAATGTCTGGCAGTGGGATAGAGCCAGCAGCAAAACTCATCCTTGGCTTGGGAAGGAGTGTGTGCTGCTGCTGTTTTGGAGCTGCCAGTTTGGATCCAGGCTGTGTGAGAACGCACATATTTTTCCTTTCTTTTACCAGCAAAACCCAGCACTTGAAGGCTGAATAGCTCCTTTTTGTAGTGGATTTACTTTTACTAAACCCTTCCAGATAAGGGCATTGAGTTGCTTGATAGGAGCCGGGAACTTGTCTCTGCGTTGTGCAGATCAAGGTAGAGTTAAACTAGTTTGCTGACCTGTGGGTCAAACCAGTGTCCATCAACTTACCTTCCAACTGCCTTCAGATGATTGTGGCCATTCCCGTTTGCTCTCTGACCTTTTAAGTCGCTTCCCTTCAAGCTCATAGCAATGTCTATCGAATTTTGTGTCCTGCTTTACCCATTATTCCAGCTTTTTATTGTCATTTTCCAGTTTAAATTTTCAATAGAGAGCAGTGACGGGAGATGTGTGGAGCTGAAGTGATGTAAAACACCACTTCATTTCTGCCTTCTGATGGTGCCTTTCCTGCTACCCTCCGCCTGTGCCTGACGAGACTAAGCAGCAATCAAAAGGTGCTGACTTCTCCTCGATTCCAGTCTAGGAATGCGAAAGCAGAAAACAAGAACTGAAATATCAAATGCTTTATTTGTGGATGGGGTGGCTAATCCAGCCGTCAACACGTTCACAGCTGTAAAAGTGATGGAGTAAGGATACTTGATGCAGCCCAACAAATCTTTCAGTACGAGTGGCTGAAAGTAAGTATGCACTTGCCAAAACCTGCCACATTTCACTTACATTCCGTGAAGCGACCTCTGGTTTATCTTTGCAAAGAAGGAGCTGGGAAAAGGTGTGAGCAAATTAGGTGTGCAGTTGCTCATGCTCTTGCCAGATTTATGATAGAAGCACAAAACTCTTTTGCTGTATCAGAATAACCTTATGTTTCTTAGAATAAATTGGGATTGCTTTCTAAGCTCACTCCATTACCCTTTTTTTTCAATCATAAAGATATATTAAAAATTACTCAACAATTCCATGGAGGAGAGCACATTTTGCAACATGTGCTTTAAAAAGTAGAACACTAATTTTTCACTTGTTATGGCATCGTTTTAAGCAAACTGTTTGTCTTTTGCTAAAGTGTATGGAGAAATTGTTACACATCAGGAAGGTGTGTATTGAGGAAAAACTGCGCTATTTAGGACAATTACTGTGTTTCCTGTTGTATGGTTTTCTAACTGCCACTTGGAATTACTTTTTTTAAAAAGGGATTAGGGAAATAGGGGATAATGGCAAGTGGATAGGAGCTTTAGTGGGGCACTTTAAATACAGAGTAATTCCATTTTACACTTGTGGATTTCGAAACAGACTGGAATCCTGTATTACTTCTTGAGAAGGGTACAATTTTTCAAGAAGCATATTTATATTGCCTGCAAGGCCCGGTGAGGAGCTGAATAATGGACCAACCTCCTGTGGAGTAATCTTGATTTTGGCAATCGGAGAATTCTGCTTTTCAGCCTGAGCGATAATGCTCTGCAAGGTGCAGAAAGCAGACGGGGAGCCCCGATGCTTGCGCTAAGTCGGTGTCCCCAGGGAGGGGACGCTGGGAGCAGCCCTCGCTCCCGGCTGGAGCCTCGGGGCTGCCCTGTGTGTCGGGGACGCAGAAAGAAGGCTTGTGAGTGTTCATCCCTTGTTATGGAAAGAGAGGCGCTTGGGCGGGAGGTTTCTTTTGAGCAGCTTTTGCTTCTGGGGCAATGTCAAGCCGCGCAAATTTCTTTTGCAGTGACGAGGAAAATAATATTTTTTAAAGTATTATTGTTGTTTTTATTATTGCCGGCGACATACTTTGCTTTACGCCCGTCCTCATCCCTTGGGACGGGAGGATGTGCATGTGCGTGCCTGCGCACCCAGCGCTGCTCTCCCACGCCTTACCGGCTCTCCTTCCGCTGGCAATCAAGCCGGCCCCCCGCACATCCCGGTTGCTGCTGAGCAGAAGGCTCTGCGCCTCGCCCGGACTTCCTCCCCCTCGCTGCACCGCAGCTTCTTTCGGGAGCGATTATCTGCCTCCCCATTGCCCCTTCCCCTTTCCCGCCCCGACACGGACGCGCTGGCGCGCACCGGGACAGCCGGAGCAGCCGCGGGCTCGCAGCGCCCCCCGGCGTGAGCGCCCCGTGGGCAGCGGGACCCCCGGGGGCACCGAGCGGCGCGGCGGGGCTGCGGGCTGGCCCGGACGGAGGGAGGGAGGGAGCTCTGCACGGCTCCGGGGCTGACCCGTGCGGAGCGGCGGGAGGCGCGGGGCTGGCCCTGCCCGCGTCCCGCCCGTGCTGCCCCGGCGTGTCCTCCAAACTCAGCGCGTTCTACTCCAAATCACAGCCAGGTCTCTCCCCCTGGACGAGGTGCCCGTCTTTCCCTCGAGGGGACTCATCGCGACACTTCTTAGGACGGTGGGCGTATTTTTTTGCAGAGTAAATGGTCCAGAATTCGTTTCTGCGGGCAGATGATCAGTTCCAAGCCTGCATGGGAGAATGAATCTCCGTGAAATCGCCTGGAAGGAGGTGAGATGGAGAAGGTGCCCGCGGCCACCTAGGCTCTGCCGAGCGTTCGCAAGCGGCTGGAAAAGGGGCGGCCGGGGATCCCCGCCGAGGCAGGACGATGTCCTTGTCTCGGATCAAGAGACGCTGGAAATGCAAAAGCAGCTACTAGGGAAGGATTGGGGATTTATTTTAAATGCTTCATCCCCGAATTCTTTGAAAGCTGCTGAGCGGGGGAGCTGACAGGGTGACAAGGGCTTTTGGCTGAGTTGCTAAACTCATTCATGTAGTTGAACGCTGGCTCGGAGACGGCTTTTTAAAATTTTTTCCCTTTTTTTTTTTTTTTTTTTTTCTCACTCGCGTTTGTTGCAGAAAACTCAGTCCCGAGGAGACGCTCCAAAGTACTTTAGTATATTTTTGTAAATTTATCTTCTCAGGGAAGCTCAGGTGTTCTCTTCACCGACTTGTGCGTGTGAAAGGCAGAAAGCGTGTTCCTGATAATTAAAATTGCTCCCCAGTTAATTAACGCTGCTCCCGGGTTTAGTTTTAGAAAGCACTTTTTTTTTTTTTTTAATCAAAATGTATATAGCATGTTATTAAATTCTTACAACCCTGTTGGCACCCGGGGGACGGAACGACGCAGTGACAACACAGCGGAATTGGCACAGCGGGCAAAGGTGTCCTCTCAAGGGAAAGGCGGCCGGCAAAGAAAACCCCTTCAGCCTGCGAATGAGGTGCTGAAGTCACATCCCCGCCGGCTTCCCTGCCTCCCACTGCAAGGAGCAGGCGGTCGGATTTTTAACTACTCGAAGGAAAATGTTTTAACACTCAGAACTGCAGGAATTTTTCTCTTTTCACTGCTGCTGTCCCTTCTTACACATCTCTCGACATTTTTAACCCCTTAGTGGCATTCTCTCCTCTACTTTTCAGAAGTTTAGCATTTTTATTTTTGGTTTTGTTTCGTGGTGGGGTTTTTTTGGTTTTTTGTTTGTCTGTTGTTTTTGTTTTTAGGTATTTTCATGCTCATACTCGAAGATCAGACATGGATGCCTGGCAACAGGTATGAAGATTTTTTCTCCATTACAGAAATCAACCTGTTGTGAGGATGCTGCCTATCCTTGCAAATCTTGCCTATTGCAAAAACATTAGCACCAAACTTCACTCAGCTGCCTTTTCAGAGCTGCCAAGTGAGTTCTGTGAACCTCTCTTTCCTCAGGGTGAAGGAGGCAAGCCACAATTATTTGCCAGTAGTAATTTTTGGTTTCTCCAGATAAATAAATATAAAGTGGGATTGATGAGCAGTGAAAGGTACTACATTTGATGCAGAGTTTAGGTGGGCAGTGCAAACAGGCTGCCCCAAGGAGGAAATCCCTACCTGGCAATAGATTGGTACCTGAAACTTCAGTAAGAGCCAGCACCACTGTCTGCTGTGTGTGTTTGCTTTGCTTTGCATAGTCCGACCATTACCACACTAAGAATGGGATTTAATTTGCTTGTCCATATACACATGAAAGGACAAAGCCAAACGGAGAAAACACTTGCCAAACACAGTTTTCAGTTGTGCTGAATGCAGCAGCACACTGCTAACTCTGTACAGCCATCTTCTGTGTTAGGACAAACACAGGTCTCACATTTTAGAGGGGTGCAGAGCAGGACTCCTTCCCTCCAGAGCACTGGTGTCACTCCCAGAACAGTGACACAGCCCTGGCCCAGCAGCCAGGGAGTTTATCAGCCTCGTGCACCAAGCCCAAGATTTCCAGCAGACTTCTGTTTTAATGCCCACTTTGACACTGGATCACTTCTACTTTCAATTAAACTCAACAGCCTGTGGGAACAGCTGCAGACTAAATTTACGTCCCGTTTTTCCAAGAACAGAATATTTAGAAGAATGAATGAATGAATGAATGAATGAATGAATGAATTGAAAGCACATGCAAGCAGCATATCTTTATTTAAAAAGAGCTTTCAGAACTCTGTGAATTCTAAAAGATCCCGAAAAAATTGCTCTCATCAAGGACGTCGTTTAAAAGGTAGCTGCAATATATTTGTTTTTAGTTCTGCCTAGTCCTTCTCCCTTCATGACACAGAAACCCAAAAATTCAGTCTGACCTGTTTCTGCTCATAAATGAGAAACCTTAATTGATGTCAAAGTCATGCCATGGATCTTGTTTCTGTTCTGGAGAGCAACAGTACCCAAACATGAGTTCAGTTACAAAACATAGTATGTAAGGGTTCATAATGTTTTATAGACATTAAATCACAACTTGGCTAGCATTCATGTCAGGCCCTGCTAATTTTCACTTGCTGTGGCAGACATTAAGTTTTTCTGACTGTATGAGTCAGGTAAGAAAGATGAGGGACTTCTAAGATGCTAAGTTTCCACATGTGTGTCCTCTAGTCTATGGTGATGTAAATATTCCAAGGTACATTGCATTCAGCATCAGGGTGTATCAGAGAAGGAGTGTAAAAAAAATCTGTTACATATACATTCAAGTTGAAATATAGATACAAAGGACAAAAGATTTTCCTCCTCTTGTTGCAGTATTTTTTGGTCTTAAATATACAGCAGGAAATGATTTCCTGTTGTCAGTAATACTACATAAAGTGATTGTAGACAATAGAAGTCTTGTTGCCTTCTAGAGATTATACACATTTTACAGGTTTAGACTACTTACTTTCAATATCTTTCAATCAAATCTTAATAAAATATGAAAGCCATGAGAAAAACCCCATGGTTAGTGGTCTTAATTAACTAGTATTTTAATCAGGTAGTATTTATCTATTTTGTTTTGATTTTGTCATTTGTAGGCAGAAAGACATGCTTGTTTTATAACATAATTGCTGACCTGTTTTCAGAGTGCTCATGGGAGAATTAACAGAAGTTTTAAAAGAGACCCAAAACTTCAAGAAAATATGCACATATCACTTCTTCTCATGTAAAAGAGTGAGAGCGAGATTCAACAGCTAAAGATGAATGAAAAAATTTCAGCCTTTTGTAAAATAGCTGGTGAATTGTACTTACTGATTGTAGGCCAAACACAATCAGTAAGTACAATTATTCCATCTGCTGCAATAAATTTAAAATTACATGTGTGGATTTTTCCATTTGACAGCAGAGGAAAATGCACTTCTGAAGTCAGGCTTAATTCAAGAAAGTTCTGCTAAAAATACTTTTACATAATTTATTGTGTTTCTTCAGGCACAGAAAAGATCAGAAGGGAATATCTGTATCAACTAGATACATTTTTGGCACATAACTTAGTAATTTAGCCGCATCTCCCCTGTTTGTAGTAGTCACCATGATCTCACTAAACCTGCTATAATTTTTTAAAATGTTTTTTGTCAGCTGTCATTTCTAGCCCAACTGCAATAACTTCTCTGATAAAATCTCTGTTTAGTCTGTGTAGGACAAATTTTCATTCTTGTGAAACACTGTTTTTACTGGGGCTTTTCCTGGGTGAAGACTGAGCTGAAGAGTCAATAACACATCAGGCTGTGCCTTCATGATAATGTGTTTTAGGGCACAAGCGCATGCGAGAAGGAAGGAGCTTGGTTTTGTGTGGGTTCCAAGGCTGATCTTACTGTGGTCTTCTTCCCCCGATGGCATGGGTTTCTCTAGGTTGTTATTTCTGTTTTCTGAGGCATAATCTACATTTCCAGAGAGTACAGCACCAGCAGAGAAAGTAGGAAAAGTTTTCCCTCATTCTGAAAAAAAAAAAAAGAGGTAAGATGAAACCCTGTGAAGAGAACAGGAACAGGAAATAAAATCTGGGGACTTGGCTGCTGCCAAACCCAGCAAGCACCTTACTGCACAGGTCCCTGCATGCCCAGCTATGGGTGTCCCTACATGCTCTCAGGCTCTGTATGGCCACTTGGTGTCTTATCCTGCTTATCCCTCATGAGTTTGACCCTGTTCACAGGCTTTGAGGATTCCCTCTGTACACTACCAGGATTTAGCTCCCCACGCAACTACAGGGAAGTGCTTTTAATGAATGATGAGAGGAAGGTCAGAGCAGTGTGCCTCCCTTTCCTGTGACTCACCAGAGGCCTGGGCTGCTCCAAGCAGTCAGAGCAGGGGTGCCCAAGCTGAGAAGTGAACAGAGTTTCAGTCATTTGTCCTGGGGCATGGTCTAACTGCACAATGCACACTGACAAAACTAAGCTCCAGAGATCAAATGATGTGTGGTTTCTCTTGTATTCCTGCCAAAGAAGACAGAGATCTGTATCTCAACAGAGATGTAAATGCTGATGAAAGCTTCTTCTGAAATGGGAGCAATAACAAAAGCTGCCAGGCTGGTGAGATACTTTTACTTGTAACAAGGCATGAGGTTGGCCTTCTCTTTAACTGGGATATAGGAACAAACTCCACTACTTATCTGCTTATTTTCTTCATTTTTAATAAGCTATTTGCACCTCAAACCAGCCAACAGATACAAGAGTTCCTGTGCTGAGAGATACAGAGGCAGACTGGTGGTTTGATTATATGACAATTGTTTCCATAGGAATCACTTCAAATTACAGACAAATTTATTCCCACACATGCACACTGGCAAACAGTATTTAATGAACTCAGAGTAACATTCACATTTTTTAACTAATACAAGAATATATCCCTAGCATGATGACAGACTGCCTGTTTTTTTGAGGTTGCATTTATATTTGACAAGTACCTTTCCCATTATGTAAAGCTGATCTGTGTAACTGAGGCTGTGGGATGGATTGTTCTAACAAGGGAAATTCAACAGGGAATTGTAGTACACTTAACCCAGACTTATGAACTAATTAATTAACAAAAGACCATTCACTTCAGAATCTGGTACAAATAGGCTTGCAAACTGAAGTCACTGAGTTGCAGATCACTTTCCTTAAGAGATACTCCCTTACAACTTGGTTTTGCATGTGGAAAAATTCTGGAATAGTTTTTGTTTGATAAACTTAAGTCAGTGATTTTCCCAGAGCATAAGGACCTTAGATTTCACTTTTATCTGATGGGAAGGCACCTCACACACTGCAAATCCTGCCACCAGCACCAGTTTCATTCCTCCCTGTGGGAAGCTGGGGGTATAAAACCTCTATTGTGATGACATTCTGTGTCACAGGACTAGAGCAGTGGTGGGAAGCTGGAAGTTTAGGATGGATTTAGAACTTTTGAAAAGAAACTCTCTCCTATTGTGTAAGGAGCAGCTCTCATACTTCTTCCAAGACTGGAAGACCTTCTGCAGCAGCATGAAGTACACATTTTTGAGGAAGAGAAGTGGAGATGTGCATAAGTTATACTGCAGTCCAACTGAACTACTGCAATACCCAGGGTACTTTCAAAATTCAAATGGAAAGGTATATCTAAACATGTAAAATCTCCTGTCTGTGGAACTCTACCAAGACAGGGAGTTAGGACCCCCAGAGTGAATCTGAACAGTCAGAGGCTTGGTTAAACCAGCAGGAGGAAGGCGTGCTGGTGGGTGACCAGGACTGCTCTCATGAGGGTGAGGGTGGTGCTGCAGGGCACAAAAACAGGCACTGAGGTTGTGCCTCCAGGCATAAAGTGGCTCTTCTTAGCCAAATATGTGACATGCTGAGAGAGGGAGAGAAATCTCAGCCACACATGCGTGTTGCATAATCATCAAATATGCCTGTAATACAATTCTGACAGAGGCAACTTTCACTTCCATGTGGTTGTCTTGGGAAGCCTCCCTTTCCTAAGCTGAATTGCAACTATCAAATCTCAGCTGGTTTAGCTGAAAAATTATCATGAAATGGTGCCTTTTGACTGAAATGGATTGTTTTGCACTCTGTTGTGATGAAAATAAAATCTACATTTAGCAAACTCTGTCTTCACCAAGTTATGAACCTGGTAAATTTTATGAGAAGACAGGTTTACTTTGCTTTATTTGCAAAATTATTTTGAGAAGGTTTTCACATTTTCACAGCACTTTCCACAAAAAAGTGCCAATTTTTTCTTCCTGAAAGTAAAACTGAAAAAGAGATCCTGAAGCAGCTACCTAAAAGTTACAAGCAAAGTCTATAAGAGTATATTGATTTTTTTCTTCCCCATATTTTTGACACAGAAAAGGTCATTTCACTAGTTCCTAATTAGATTTATCATTAGCATGAAAACTTCAGTGAGCATTGCAGGTCTTGTGCTGTGTGCTCAGGTCAATACTTGTCCTGTCTACTGAAAGATAAATGGTATGTTTTCATAGGATGATAGGCTAGACTCTCTGGCAAAGCTCATGTGGAAGTAACACTATCACAGCAAGTGTCTACTTGAGTACTTGCAAAAAACCCCAAACACCTTCCCTATAGGCATATTCACAATTTGTTTCCTAAAGCACTCAAAACAAGTCAAAACAAGTGAGCAGGACAAGAGGGTGGAGGGCCCAGGTGAACAGCAGTATCTTTGTGCAGGATACATGAATGGCTGTCCCAGCTGAAGGTTCACAGCTGTTACATGGTTTAAAATTTTCTAGACTTCAAACTACAAGTCAGATATTTCCAGCTAGACCACCAAATTACTAAACTGCGTCACACAAAGAAAATATTCAGTGTTATGCAAAGAAGCAGCAAAACCCTTCTGACATTCTCAGTTTACATCCATAGAAGAGGAGCACTTCCCATAGCAAAGTGATGGATGAGCAGAACACCTGACACATAAGGCACCCTGAAGAGGACAATGAAAGTAATTGAAATTCAGAGAAAGATAATTCTCTTACAGTCAAAATAATACAGTAGATGAAATATTACTTATTACTTACTGAAATATTATTATTATTAAAGTTTTCATGCAAAAAATACAAAGGGGAAATATTATAAGCTTATCTTTAGCAAACATTATCTGTCTATTTGAAGACATGACTCCAGCCTGTCTCTCAATAGTCCTTCTTTTCCTCTATTCCATCCTCCCTCCCATTTCCCTCTTGAAAGGAGAGTCTGGTTTGCAGTTTGTTTTGTCACTTCAGGTTTTTACTGGGCAGTCCCCTGCCCAGAGTGCCTGATGGGCTGCCCTATGCTCATCACTAACTGCTCTCTTGCTGCTACCCTGGTTTGAGCGAGTTCACACAAAGAGAAAGCAGTAGGTCTGCATCATTAAATGCAGGGAGCAGTGCACACATAGAGGGTAGTGTGGAAGGTTAGGTACAGAAATACATGCTGGAATATGGCAGGAAAGAAAAGGGCAGCTGAAAGGATCTGTAAAGATAGTGCAAACAGTAGGAGATAAGTCACAGAAAACTGTGGTGATGTCTGCCTCCAGTGAGTAAGGGCAGAGGACTTGAATTCGAATGTTGCAGATATCCAGGGTTAATACACAGGACCATAGAATGGTTTGTGTTGCAAGGGACATTAAAGATCACCTAGCTCCAAATCCCTGCCACTGGCAAGGCACATCTCACTAGGCCAGGTAGCTCAAAGATGCTTCCAGCCTGGCTTGAACACCTCCAGGGATGGGGCACCCAAAACATGTCTAGGCAAACTGCTCCAGGGTCTCACTGCCTTCATTTGAAATTAAGCTATTTTTAAAAACCCTGTCTTGTTCAAGATACACAGTTTGTGTGGTTTCCTCAGTTTGTAATTTAGTGATAGCACTAGAATCTGGTGAAGAATTTCTGGTGAAATCAGATCGAAGGATGATGCAGGGAAATGTAAGGAGTATTTAGTGAAGATCCACAGCTGGGAGCTGGATAAAAAAGACTGTAAGTCCCTCTCTTTCTATCTAGTGAAAGAGGAGAATCAAAATCACATCTGAAGTGATTGTATGGAAAACAGAAATAAAAAAGGAAAGGGTCTTGTGATCCTTCAAGTGTCATTGTGTGTGAACTCAGCTGAAATGAGCCAAGTTTAGACTCCAGGCTGCAAAATTTTAACAGTGATGATAACTAGTCATTGGAATGAAAATAACTATTTTCTGGAATCATCAAAAAGACTACAGTAAAATTCTTGCTACTTTTAACTCTTTAACCACTTTTATTTTTTAAAGGAAATAAAATGTAGTCTAGGCAGAAATTAGTTTAAGGGACTCCCTGGTACGTAATTTGAGGGCAGTCACAGCAGTCCTCTACAACGAGTTTACTATATCTGAATCTATGTAGATAAGCCATCAGCTACAAAATTGCAAAATTGACTGCCAGAGGCTGTAGGAAACTCTAATCTGTATTTAACATTTCAAACTCTGTGAGAGCTAGAAGAGGCTGACTCAGAACTCACAGATCTGTTTCAATGAGGCCCACCATCAGCTCATGCTGAGATATTTTTTGGATAATTAGGTTTGAGTGGGTTATTCTTTTATCTTAGATGTTTGCATAATAAATTTGAAATGTTCAAATGTTCAATTTATTCCTTGATCATTTGGGGGAAATACAAAGTTTGAGAAAAATAAATTTTTGACCAGTTTTGCTGACTCGTTAGTTAAATTAATCAAAATATTTTTTAAAAAAATCAAATGCTGACTTCTGCAAAACTTTATTTTAGTGTCAGTGAAGGATCATGTTTAGCCTTTTTTCAACCCTGATTCATGGCCCACTGAAATTTATAGGAGCCATTCATTAGCTATAATGAGCTTTGAAATGGGTCCCTTGTGAAGCAGACTGCTCAGATGAGAACAGATGCAATCATATTTGGATTTTTAAACTGTACAGCTTGAATCTGAATTGTTTGCATTCAAGTCAAAGTGTGCTGACTTAGAAGAAGAGATAATTGTAACACTTAGATGCATCTGCCTACTAACTTCTACTGATTGCTCTGCCATGAATTCCTCATCTAAACGGATGCATAAACGGAATTCTGCAAGAGTTTGCCCTGGCTGTGTTATATTCAATATTTTCATTAATGACCAAATGGGAAGAAGAGCATGCTTATTAAATTTCCAGAAAATGTCAGGTTGAGAAAGACTGGATGCCGGAGGACAGGATTAGAATTCAAAATTACCTTGACTAACTGGATAAATTGTCTGAAAAAATAGGGCAATATTCAATAAGAACAAGTTCTAGGAACTAAACTCAGCAGGGAGTGACCAGTTGCAACAATGCCATGCTGTTGCAAAACACCCTCCTGACATACACTAGGCAGGAATAGAGACTGCAAAGCATGGCAAATAATCCTTCTGCTCTGCTCAGCACTGCAAATGTCTCAGATAGAGAATGAAACCTGGCTTTGGGCAAAAGACTTCATAAGGGTGTGTGCCAGCTGGAAAACACCCAGCAGAAAACAGCAAATAGGTTAGATATCAGGGCAAAGCTGTCCTTTCAACAAGGAGAGTGAGGCAGAGGTTGCTGCTGGTTAGGAATTGTCAGCACTGGATACCTATTTGTGTCTGAGAAAGTTGAAGGTCTGCTTTAGACACTCCACCTGCAAGTCTAATAAATCCTTTAAGAGCAGTGTTTATTCTAGGCTTTGTACACCACAGTGTGAATTAGTTATGGTTCAGTAAATGTTTTTAGAAGATAATCTACTCTAAACTCAGAAGTGGGCTATGTCTGGCATAGAAAGGTTAGAAGTGCCTCAGTTATCAATACTTATGTATTTCAGCTAAGATTATTCTACATTAAAAGGATACATAGATTATTTAGACACAACATTTTTAAAGATGTTTAGTACTTCAACAAATCTGAAAATGCATTTCTAGTTTCTTAACCCATGACTGAGTCACAATATGACTGATTATTAAAGAATTTACCACTCTCATTTCCTCCTCCATGTAACTTCAATGATTCTATAAGTCACATAATAAATGCAAACCAAAAACCCTACCATTTTCCAAATAATTGTGTAATGGTCTTTATTGAGCTGGGTGCACTGAAGGATTTAGCATCACAAGAGACTGAAACTCAAGCACTTATACACCCTATTTTTC
This sequence comes from Ammospiza caudacuta, assembly GCF_027887145.1. Classification (NCBI taxonomy): domain Eukaryota; kingdom Metazoa; phylum Chordata; class Aves; order Passeriformes; family Passerellidae; genus Ammospiza; species Ammospiza caudacuta. Next base: position 31,843,333 of record NC_080593.1, on the reverse strand, counting down.
ATGTGATTCGTCCAGTTTTTCAAGGGCATGTTTTATTAACATTTTTTGATATTTTGGTATATGCTTGGCTGCTGTGGGATTGTGTGCATCTCTGAGAGAGTAAGCAGTCTTCTGTTATGGGTTGGGATTTCCTATTCTGGGATTTAGCTCTGCAGGATTCTTAATCAGAATAAGTGAACAGATATTTCTTCCAAGAAATAAGCAGAAGGATACTCGTAAGGAAACCATAAAATTTTAATGTTGTTATATGATGAAAACTGACTGGTAAAACCAGTAAAAAATTCTTCTCCTTTCCAATTGTCCCTTAAAGAAGCTCAACATAGCTTTGAGGTTGTGCACATACACTTACTTCATATTGCCACAATTTGTGCTAACCACTTTGTCAATTAACTTATAATTAATCTACAAATGTGTAAAAGAAAATACAAATCAAGAAAAAAGAGACTTTGATGAATGAAAATTTGTCACAATCTTTGAGCTTTTCTGCAAAATGTCACTATCAAAGAAAATATTTTTTATCATATTTGCTCCCTATTAGAATTTCTCTATCCCTAGTTCTTAAGGTACTTTTAAGTTTGAAGTAGTTAGCACTAATAAGTGATTTACACAAAGAGAAATTGAAGCATGGGATGCAAACATTTGGGGTATCCAGGGATAGAACACAAATCTCCAAAGTCCACCTGTAATTTAAATTGGAACAGAAAATGGTTAGAAAACTAAATAATAAGTTGAATTTGAACAGAGCTGAGATGTAGCCTGAAACCAGAAAAAATTAGTTTACAGATTTTAATTTGTTTGATTTGTGCTTCCAAATCAGGTCCATCACTACAGCCCTTAGCACCAAGAGTTCAGTTTAATGATTTAAACCTCCTCTTACAAAAATTAACATAAAAACTAGAACAACAATTTAAGATTATGCAGCTAATTAATTATATCTGTCACTGTTAGTTCCAAGGGAGTCTGCTCAGTTGCATATTTTATGGAGGAGAAAAAGAGAGAGTAAGCAGCTGAATGAAAAGGTGAAAAATTGTCTGCAGCCACATTCATATTCAGCTCAATGTAAAAAGTGTGTATTTATTCTCTGAAGGCAAGAATACTGATCAGGTTGAAAGACTCCCAGTCCTAAACAGGACCTAAGTACTGTGGAATAAAGCCTGTAAATCCAGCAGGTCAGACAACGCCCTTTTGATACTAACTGCTCTTTTTTTTCCATTCCCCTTCTGACAGCTCATTTCTAAAGAAGACCTCAAGCTACTGATGTTTTATGGCGATGTTTGTGCATTTGCTAAATTAAAATATGCTTCATGTCTTGCCATTATTGCTGGTGAATTCTTTTTATTTTTTTTCATTGGTAACAACTAGAAGAGTAACTGTGCTTGGTGCTGGTCATGGGTGGTGAGTGGTCTCAATGCAGGTCCTTCTCTTCTGGGCATGGGCAGGAGTTTGTTCCATCACCTGAGGAAAAGTAAGAGAAGTTATAATGTGCCTACAAGGTCTGGCAAAAAGACACATGGGTTTGGAAGCCTCTGAAGGCAGCTCTGGATATGTGAATCCATGCAAGTTAAGATGGATAGGACAATTTCTATGAGTCTGCAAAGCATCTCTGTGTAATGTCTGTCACTGACTAGCTAAGGAAAGAGTGTAGGTCTTTTGTAGGTCTGCTTCACTGCACAGGATGCACACATCTAGGATCACAGTACAATGCCTCTCACACTTGATAACCCTCTGCTGACAAAACCTGTTACTTTATTGACCTTTCCACCACAGGGATGGGAAGAGCACAGGCTGCTTCATGAAGTCAAGTCTAACAACACAAATCAGTTGAGTTTAATTCAAATAGTCAATGTCTAATCCAAATAAAATGGAGATCCACAGAGCATCAAGAGGGCACAAAACAACACCAAATTAGATTATGATAGTATTTTATATGCTGGGATATATTGTCAAGAAGCAAACAGGCCTCATTGCTTTTTTCCCTAAGGTTAAGCAGCTGTGTTGTCTCTGTGTTGCAACTTCATCAATTATGTCTTATGAATATCAGGTCTGAATTTTCAAGTTATGGACAAAACCTGAAGGGTTTGTCTGCTCTGAGAAATTTACTGCCAGAGCTACAACTTTCTTCATGGATACACTTATTCCTTCCATCCCCATAGGGAATTACAGCAGTTTAGTTAAGTTGGTAAATTTTCCTATTTAGACAGGCCCAGACTTCTCAAGAAACACTCTAAATTAAATATTTCTCCTGGGGGAGTAGCAGATACATGCATACTTTCATCAGGTTTTGGTTATACCTACACGCACAACAAACAATTTTAAGAGACAGCTACCTGCAGTTGTGTTACAAGGATACTTTCTCATGCCATGTTCTGTCAGGGCTCATTTATCCTGCTCAGCCCAGCTTTGAGCAGCATGACTTTGTGGCCTTGGCCCAAATTTTGTGAAGAAAAAATCTCTTAGAGGAATATCTGCAAATCTTTTTCCTCCCAGAAAACCTAAGTCTGAACTGTGAGGTAGAAGTTCGTAGAAGTGTACTTCAAGTTTATGAGTAGATATCTACTGAGAGTTATCCTACCTTCTCTGCAGAAGTAGGATTAGAATCTGGTGGTTATCCCATCCTCCTGTTCTTCATCTTAGATGTATGCTGGAGAAATAGTTGTGGCTTTTTTATACTACATATGTACTGACAGAGTAACCAATGACCAATGACAGAAGATTTTTGTAATTTATTTCTACATATATTCTCAGGGTGACCGCCTATCTCACTGAAAGCCACAGGAACTTTTTTTTGGTTTAGACCAAAAAGTAGTAGACCATAAGAAAAAGTAGACCATAAGAAGTGAACACAGGCCAACATGTCTCCAGAAACTATGAATAAAGTTCTTCTCTATGTGAATTTAGGGCTTAAATCTGAACTAGGACAGGGCTATCCACCAAAGAAAAACCCTTCTAGTGTTAGAGTTGGGCCAACCACACACTAAAGAAAACCTTGATCTCTGTCATCTGCTCATACAAAGATCAGAAATTCCTGAGCCAGAGATCTGGCTCTCAAGGTCTAAAATCACCTTCTAGAGCTTCTTGATGCTAAGCAAACTGATGACTGCCTGTCTTTTGCTAGATTTTAAAGTATCAGTTAAACCATATTTTTTAAGATTTAAATACCTGTTTTAATTCAAACAAAAGCCTGCAAAATACTCAGCAATCCTCCCCTATGTATTCTGAAAAAAAAAAAGGAATTTTTAAAATAAGGTTTGTACTCATGACTCATTTGAACTATTGGAATGTCACCAGAGAGTGGATGCGTCCAGATAAACTCTAAAAGAGTACTGCTGTGAAAGAAGGCAGTGAAATATCTACTTCTATGAAAAAGGCTTTTAACAGGCTTCAACAAGGTCTATGGTGGTTTTAAAAAATTCTTGAGCACTTAGTTTCAGCGGTTCATAAGAGCATCCTGGGCTTTGGTTTTCTTTTATGAGGATGTCTGTAATTTCTCTCCACTCAAGGACATTGGTAAAGCAGTGAAAAGAGAGTAAAGAATCACCAATTTGGGAATCATTGCCTGGTTGTGTAAGAAAAATTAGACATATGGCAACCTTAAATACACAAAATTACAATAAAGTAGAAACTATACTAGCATACTAGTATTTTGAAATGTAACCATTTAAAAATCAGAAGAAAATAACAAAAAAACTCAGAAAAATTATTATCGAACAGAAGTGAGCATGGAACTTGCACCAAGACCCTGCATTTACCCTGCAGTGTATTATCTGTACACATCTGAACAAGGGGAAAAGTAATAACCAGACACAGCTGTGGGGTGACAGTGGTGACATAAGAAACATTCTGTACTTCCACTACAGAAGTTTCCACCTGGAGTACCCACACTGGATCAAATTAATCTTGTTCTCTTTGTATTTTCCCTTTTCTTGTACATTGCTAAGGAACTCTGTACATTTTTATACAAGACCTCAACATTTGTGTTTTTTTTCCTGGGGAAAATCACAGGGTGTTTTTTTGCTTTACTTTGGAGAAGGCAGGGAAGGGTAGATGTTGAAAACCAGCTGTATATGTGCCTGTCAAGCACATCTGGCATGATAACATGATTTTCTATGTTAGATATCAGCAACAGGAAATTCAAGAACTACCCTAGTGAACTGGAACACTTATAAGGACCGGAGGGTTCACAGGATGAGAGCATGTGAATACAAGACGGCAAAAGAAGTCTCCAAAATCCAAAGCTGTGGCAGTTGCTGAAGTTGAACCACCCTTTATTAAGTCTTCATCATCCTTCCTGCCACAGAGCGTGAAAGCAGCATTTAATTTCCACTTATATCAACTGGAATTATTTCTCAGTGAAACTGGACCCACACTGACATGATGGCAGTTTACCTGTCTAATGTGATGCAAACAGGGATAGGTTAATTGGAGTCTATGGAATCATGGTGAAGCAGAATGAAATAACAGCTTTCCTCCTCTCAATCTGCAACTTGCTGATAGTAGTTTTTAAGATGGATAAGTAAAAATAAAGCCTGCTTTCTTACAGATTACAATATGAAACTTCCCTATGTTAGTAATAAGTAACAAGAGCAATCACCCTCCCTGTAACGTGGTTGAGACTGGACAGTAGCTCTCCTTTGCACAGCTGTTGCACTAGTTAGATAAATCAATAAAATCATCAGTACAGCAAATTGTAGTCTTCTACAGTGCAGCAGAAGAGGAGTGCTTTTCTCTTATCCACAGGTGTCAACAGATGATAATGTGTCCAATTTCAACTTGAAGGGACAAGCCTTCCAGAATGAGGATATCTAAGTGAGACAAATACACAAAAGAAATGTCACAGAGCTCTAAACTTCCATCAAATGTGCCCTTTGAGATGCGATCAACAATGCTTACGTGCTACTTTTGTTCTGAAAACTAATAATTTCATGTAGTCATTTGTCTTAAAATGCTCATGTTGGATTAAGAATCTATTGCAGACATATGTTTTTAGGTAGCTCCGTCATACTCGGATGCCCTGAAGTATTATATTCACCAAAAGACTTCTGCAATATCCCTGAAATGCTGACGTGGGTGTAATGGTGACTAACTATTCTGAATAACCCTTATTAGCTGTTCTTCATTTCATTCCACTATAATCAGTCTTTAATTTTAGGTCTGAAGCTGTATTCTTAACACTTACAGGAAAAGAGTTTGTTCAGAGTGTGCATGGAAAATAATGGCTAACTTGACCATATATGTCTATTTGTAGGGGAATGTGTGATGTCCTCCCCAAACTAAACAATTTGAAAATGCTCACACAGGATGCAATAATATAACTGCAACAGCCTCTGGGCCTTGAAACTCATAATATTTAAGTATCACACAACTCATTTGTGGTCTGAGTGCCTGTTGTCTATGATTCCTTGAAAATCATAGCAGGACATGGTAACTCTGCTATCTTTTAATATGATGTAATATTATCAGATGTTCTTATCACCAGTAAAACTGCAGTATTATTATTATGAATAATATACTGTGCTGTATACTGGTTGTATACTGTACTGGACTGTTTTACTGTAAGTCTAATTAAAACACCTACTTCAGTTAAGTAAAGTCATGTTTAATCTCTGCTTAATTTTTACAGATTATAGGAAAACTGTGAAAAGGATCACATTTTCTGGTTATCGAAGACAACAGGGGCATACAGTCATTCTTTACTAGGCTGTTTCTGCTTTATTTTTTTGGTTTTTAAAGTTTTCTTTATTTTACTGGGTTTTGTGACATAAAGAAATTTTTGCATCACAAAAAATAAATTCCTGAAAACTACTATTTCTTCATCATGAGATTCTTAATAGCAAAGTTCATGACATGTCTAGCAAACTGTGTTTTTTTAATCTTGCCTGATAGCAGATCTTGGAGCAGATCTTACTTAATGTGATTTTCTGTAGTAAAAGAATGGGAAAAACAGATGTTTTCAGGAATGGGAGAGAAACACAGTATTACTTTAAAAGGATTATCAGTTGTAATTCAGTTACTTTGAGGAAATAGATAGAAAGGGAAGGAGGGAATTAAGCAGGGTATCTCACAGTAATATGAAATAATAAATAAAAGGAGCTCTCCTGCGTGGTTTATGACTGTGCATCAAGTATTTCTCTCTTAGACACTTCTCTGTAGATTCTGCCTCTTGGCAGCAACTGAAACAACAGAGACTACCTGTTTCTGCATTTACCCCATATGAAAGTAGAAGGTATCAAGGAATTTCCTCTGAGATACTGAGCTCTAAAGCAGACTAGCAGAACAACATTGTTTTGGGTTAGTGACCATAGCTTCAGAACAAATTGACATTTTAGACTGCATGCAGAACAAAATCAAGCCCTTCCACCAAAATACAGCGGAGCAGATAAGACTAGAAATAAACAAATATTCTTAATGCTTTTTTTTGCTCTCTAATACCTTCAAATGAGGCAAAGAAGGGGAATGAGTAATCCATAGTCCAAGAAATTATTTTATTTTCCAGGTAAAGTGCCACTTATTTATTTTGTTTCCTGTAGTTTAATGAAAACTGACACATTTTGACACAACAATATATTTTGGCAAAAACCACTCCTATATTTTTAAAAAGGAAACATGAAATTACATCGCTAAAATGTGCCTTCAAAGAGAATTCAGAAAACAGAAATTTTAAAAATGTCTTTGCTCTGCTGTTTTGCTTTCTCTTTTGGAAGGTGTAGGAGGCAAGTGGATTATTTTGCTTTTTCAAACAACATACAGAAAGTTAAATTCACCAAAGACCTAGATTTCCTCTGATATGTATGGAAATTGGCAGTGTATAGGCTTAAATGGCCTAAAGATGTTAGAGGTATTACATACCCTGCTGTTCTTCTACAGAAGAAAGCAACATTATCCTGTAGTCCTTCTCCAGGTATGCCTTGTGTTATGTGAAGCTCATTCAAAATATTTGCCAAATCAACCTGAGCTCTGCTTCCCAGCAACCATAGGATGCTGTGCTATTTGTGAGCTCTAAATGTGGTGCTGTTTGAATGTGTGACTTACAAACCCCCCTACAGTGGTCAGATTTATGCTGTAGAGTGCTGGTTTTGCATATTTTCTCATTTTCCTGGAACACACTCAATCTAACATATTGCATACAATTCTGGTGCCCCCAATATAAGAAGGACATGGAAGTGTTGGAGCAAGTCCAGAGGAGGGCCATGAAGTTGTTAAGAGGATGGGAGCACTTCCCCTATGAAGGCAGGCTGAGAAAGCTGGGGCTGTTCAGCCTGGCTATGAGAAGGTTGTGCAGAGACCTCAGACCAACATTCCAGTGTCTGATGGGTCCTGCAGGGAAGCTGGAGAGAGATCCTTGGTTAGGAACTCTAGTGATAGGACATGGGGTAATGACTTCAAACTGAAAACAGGTTTAGATTAGATGGGAGGAAGAAATTCTTTGCTATGACAGTGGTGAGGCACTGGAAAGGTTGCCCAGAGGAGTTATGGATGCCCCATCCCTGGCAGTCTTCAAGGCCAGGCTGGATGAGGCTCTGAGCAACCTGGTCTAATGGAAGACATCCCTGCCCATAGCAGGGCAGGTGGAACTTGATTATCTTTAAGGTTCCTTCCACCCCAAATCATTCTAAAATTTTATGATTCTATGATTATGTTAAACTCTTGATGGACACTCTGAAACTGAACATTGCACTCCAGGAGTGATCAAACAAGGCTGTGTTTATTTTCTTGAGCTGGTGCAATATTGTAAATGGTGCTCAGCATGTGGTTAGTCTTTATCACCAGAAGGTCATACCACCCAATTTGCCATCCAGGTAATTTATAAATTAAAATAAAATAAAGTCCAGATGGTAAATTGGGTGGTCATACCACCCAATTTACCACCAGGATCTCTCAGGTCTTCTTTGCAAAGGTGACCCCCAGCCAGACAGCTCCCAAGCTCTCCTGCTACCTGGCATTACTTTTGTCCCAATTATGGCATCCTCAGGAGGTCTCTGTCCATCCATTTTTTCAACCTATCTAGATCCCTCTGAATGACAGCCCTATTTTCTAATATATTAATCCTTCTCCCACTTTTATACTATCTGAAATCCTAAGTTGTTATGAGGACATTTTAAAGTTGGATATGTAAGTGGAAAAATAATAAAAGACATTGGCAAAGTGTTAAGTGTAAACAGATTCAAGCGACATATAAAACAACATTTTCCAGAATTTTTGTTCCCAGTGAATTGTCCAGATTAAAATATTTTCATCACAGGATTGACTTGGTCAGTCCTGATGAGAGACCTCTCATGATACTGGCCCAGTGTGGCAGATGGAGTGCCTTAGGGTCAGAGTCACTGGTGCTGGCTTGGAAAGGCTGCCTCATCCTCTCATGGCAAAAAGGAGGAAAAAATTATTGCTTAGCCTAATTCTCCTTTTAAAACAACATTGCCAACACCAGAGGATAAATGAGGACAAAAAGTAGATTTCATAAGCTTTCATTTTAATAATCAGCTACTAAAAACACATTCCTGCACACCAGTGGCCTCTCTTGCTTTGTGACGCACTCTGTGACTAATGCAATTCTCTCCCCTGGCTCTGGGTGGTCATATTATGCCAATATACATATCTGTCTGGAATAAGATATGTGTGTGTTTAGCACTTAACCATTTTTAATATGGCAAACTTCTTTTCCAGACACTCCCCCTCTTGAGGAGCTATTTAAATTTTTTGAATATCTGCCCTTCAGATGTCTCACCTACATTGCCAATATCTTCCCAGATATTACTAGCATATATGATTAGGCACAACAAGAGTAAATACATTTTACTGCCAGAAGTTTGACACCAGAATAAGGCAGGATCCAAAAATGTGTCATCCACTGAAAGGCTTTGGATAAAAATGCAGAGAATGCCCAGACTTTTAGTTTTTCAGTTAAAAATAAATATCTTTCTACATATTTTACTAATTACTCCAAAATGCAAAGTGGTAAGGGGACAGAAGGGATGCCTGAAGAGAGGATAAATAAACACTGACAAGCTGAGAAAGTTATTTTAGGTGGTTTCAATTTAACTGTAAATTTCTTAGCAACGCATGTTTCATATTTTCCTGAAAAACATTCAAATCCTTTTCTCCAGCCTCAATTTATTAGTGTGTTTGACACAATATGTGGTGTTAGAGCAATTCCAGGCATGTCATGCCTTTTGGATGTGCAAATATACTGGGACTGTGGTTGTGGTGAATTAAAAAAGTTGTACCATCACATCCGAGATCAACAAGGCCTCCTCTTCTCCAGATTAAACAGCACCAGCTTTCAGCCACTCCTTGTAAGACTTGTGCTCCAGACCCTTCCCCAGCTCCACTGCCCTTCTCTGGACACTCTCCAGCACCTCAATGTGTTTTTTGGTAGAGAAAGGCCCAAAACTGATCTCAGGACTCGAGGTGTGGCTTCACCAGTGCTGAGTACAGGGGGACAATCACTGCCCTGGTCCTGCTGGCCACTCTGTTGCTGACACAAGCCAGGATGCCATTGGCCTTCTTGGCCACCTGGACACACTGCTGGCTTATATCCAGCCAGCTGTCAGCCAGCACCCTGAAGTCTAAATTTTTTTTTTTTGTTGCTTCCTGTTGAGCTTTCTGTCTCAAGCCACTCTTCCTCAGCCTTTAGTGCCACCTGGGGGTTGCTGTGGTCTGAGTGCAGGACTCTGAACTTCTTGTTGAATATCATGCAGTTATCATCAACCCATCAATCCAGCCCACCAAAGATCTTCCTTCAGAGCTTTCCTACCCTGCAGTAGATCAACACTCTCACCTAACTTAGTGTTGTCTGTGAACTGACTGAGAGTGAGCTGAAACCACTCAGCCAAATCATTGATGCAGGTACAAAACAGGACTGACCCCCACACTGAGCCCTGGGGAGCCCCCAGAGTGGCTGAGTGCCAGCTGTGTTTAGTTCCATTCACCACCACTTCAGGGCCTGGCCAGCCAGTTTTCCACCCAGCAACAACTGCACTCATCCAAGCCATGAGCAGCCAGTTTCTCCAGGAGAATGCTGTGGGATGTGGCACCAAACGCTTTACCAAAATCTAGTAGGCAGCACCTGCAGCCTTCCCCTCATCTGCTGAGAGGGTCACCCCGTCTGAGGAGATCAGGTTGGTCAACAGGCCCTGCCTTTTGTAAACCAGTGCTGACTGGGCCTGATTCTCTGGTTGTCCTGCATGTGCTGTGTGATGGCACTCAGGATGATCTACTCCATGATCTTCCTTGGTACTGAGATCAGGCTGACAGGGATCTGCTCCATGACCTTCTTGGTACTGAGATCAGGCTGACAGGCCTGTAGTTCCCCAGATCATCCTTCTGACTCTCTTACAGCAGGATACTAATTAGTTAATTTCCAGTCAGCTGTCAACCAGGACTGTTGGTAAATGACTGAAAATGGCGTGGCATTTTTTTTGCCAGCTCCCTCATTACTCTTGCATCCCATCTGGACCCATACACTTGTAGGTGCCTAACTGGCATAACAGGCATAATCCTTTCTTTCTTCCCCATCACTAACTTCCAGCTCTGGGAGCTTGGTAACCTGAGAACAACTGGTTTTGGTATTAAATACTGAGGCAAAGAAGTCATTAAGTACCTTAGTCTTTTCCTTATCCTCAAATGCTATGCTACCCTCTGCATCCAGCAAAATATTGAGCTGCTCCTTAGCCCTCGTTTTGAAGCCAAAGTATTTATAGAATTTTTTTTTGTTTCTTCAACCACAGTGGCTAAATTGAGTTCCAATTTTATCCAAAAGGCTGAAAAAGAAGCCGAAGTATTTTGAGAAAGTCTCTAGAGTTTTAAAGAATACAGATATAAACTAGAATTTATTTCCTTCTACTCAGAAGGCAATTTATCTTTGTGACAGTGAAATATTTTCCAAGATGTGAAGGGAGGTGTAAATCTGCACATTCTTAATAAACACATTTATGTTTATTAATTTATATGGCTTGCCTGAAAACACCCTTCACAGTCAGTCTCACATGAATAATTAGATACACCCTCAACCTGAGTCCTTTGGTATAGGGGAGATACAGAAAATCAATCCTGAATCCTTAACAGGTCCTACCTATCTCAACACTATTCTAAGTATTTCTGAAATACTCACTATTTAGAAGCATAACTCACTTCAGAAAACTCAACATCATCTTCATTTGAAGAGTCAGGGAGTTCCATAAATGAGACAGCTTCACTAGTAGGTGTGGTTCATATATGCAGGAAGATCATGTGTACAGTAATATGCACAGGATCTCTTCTAATCTCTTCTATTGCTTTCACTAGGGACTCTGTATAAGATATGACAAATTCAGGTGCAGATCACTGCTTGGTGAAAACCTGAAGATATATTATTTAATACAGAGCACCCATAAGTACACATCCACCCTTGTGAAACTGATCCAAACTTGTGAAAATCAGTTTGAGTAATGCATCCAGCTCTGGAGTCCTCAGACAGGAAAGACATAGACACATTGGAGGAGGGCCACAAAAACAATCACAAAATTAGAATATGTTTCCTATGAGGACAGGCTGAGAGAGCTGGGGCTGTTCAGACTGGAGGAGAGAAAGTTCTGGGGAGATCTTACAGCAACCTTTCATTTCTTGAAGGGGCCTTACAAGAAAGATGAGGACAAACTTTTTAGTAGGGTCAGTAGCTACAAGACAAGGCATGATTTTAAACTAAAAGAGGGTAGATTAAGGCTAGGTACATGGAAGAGTTTTCTTACACTGAGGGTAGTAAAGCACTGGAACAGATTGCTCAGATTAGGGGTATATGTCCCATCCCTGGAAACATTCAAGATCAGGTTGAAAGGCTCTGAAGAACCAGATCTAGTTAAAGATGTCCCTGATCAATGCAAGGTCTAGATGACCATTAAAGGTCCCTTCCAACACAAAATATTGTATTCTGTAATTCTATAATCCCCCGATTCTGTCCCAACCTCATATCACCACAGCCCCTCATCACTTGAAGAAGGAGGCAAAAAGCTTTCTGGAATCTTTAAAAGCAGCATCCTTCAAGCAAGGCATCTGGGCAATGTTTGCTAACAACCTACCACTCCATCAATATGCCTTGGAAGCCTCTCTGTCAGTCTATTCCTGGCAGTTTCAGTGAGACATCAGTTACTCTGAACACTTCTTTTGCTTACAAGAAATCAACAGGGACTTGGTATCAATCTGTTTCAGGTACCCAAAGGAAAAGTTACCTTTCTTTCATGTACAAAAGCAGAAGTATTTGCAGGATGAAGTCACAGAACTACAAAAATAAATGTTGTTTTCAACTGTTTTTAACATGTCAGCATTTAACCTCTAATCACCCAAATGTAACATCTTTCTCACATAAGAAGTACCTAAATATAAGAAATGATGGTCACCAGAATTATTACAGCTAGCTACAAAAGGGCTGGCAAATGGTAATATATGATGCCATATGGCCTGTATTTCTTCTGCATTATAATTTTATTTCACTTTCAAATTGGTATTGAAGGCTGTTTCCTCCCTAAGAAATTTCTGTACTCATCTACATCAGAGAGAATTTAGCTAGCTTTTCCCTCCTCCTTTTTGCTTCTGAGGAGTTTATGAATTGTCCTGTTCTTTGAGGTTATATGACTGGGAATGAAAGGAATGTGCCTCTGCATGCCCCAGGAGTTACACATGTTGTCTCTATGTTTGCTGACTGTGTTTGACTTGTGTCTTGTAATTCTCTTGTGGATTTTTTGAGTTTTAACATTCTCTTTATCAAAAATAAAGTGGATGCTCCTCCCAACTGATTGACAATATTATCAAGTGTGTATTTTATTTTATATATATATATATATATATATATATATATGTAAAATATTGCAATTTTTGGGCCATTTGTGTTACTGTGCTTATACTGTGCTGTCATCATTGTGGTAGCTCAAAGAGCTTCATTTATAGGATGTCACTGTGACAAGTATTGCACAGAGAAAAGGGGAAGAAAGCTGTAAAGAAAACATATCCTAACAAGGCCACATGTTTAAATTTAAATTCTGAAGATTGGGAGTGGCACTGACTTGCTTTCCCTCATGCCTGCAAGTCCCTTTTCATCCTGGTTGTCCATGGAACTTACATCATCTGGGCACTTACAGCATTCCTGTGACAGGAAGCATAGATGCTATGGAAAAGATCAGCAGTTATGCATATATAAAGGAGACAATTTGAAGGAGACAATGACAGAAATACCAAAGATAGAGATGTTTTATATTGCCTCTCTAAGTCTTGTGCCAGTAAGCTACAATCAGAAAATTAAAGAAAAAATAGTTTACCACTGAATGCTAAATATTAATTCAAAATCTCATCCTCTAGATCACAGCAGGAACTATAAAAGAGTTGTGAAATGAAGAGGAGAAAAATAAGAGGCCGTGAACATGTCATGGAAGTCATTCTCCATGGCCTCATCTCCCCTGACAGAAATGTGTATTGCAATCTGTCAACCAGGCAGTGGCCATTTTTTAAAACACTCTCCCAGGCCGCACACATCTGCAGTCTGTGTGCACAGAACTGCTGCTCACACAGAGCTGGAAGTGATTGGTTTGGAGGACAGAATCACACTGCCCTTGTTAGGACACGTTGAGATGACACAATTTCTCTTCTCCCACTCTAGCTTTGTATTTTAACTCCAGAAAAGTAACCTATTCCAGAATTTTATATTATCAGTTCAGTAAATTATTTTATATTTATCAGTTCAGACTAGAATACAGAATTAAAGATATTGAAAATAACGTCAATTTTTAGGCTGGCAGCTGAACCACAAAATAAGGAAATTACACATAGCTCAAAATCAGTCCAAATCAGAAAATCATTGTATTTTTCAGTTATTAAAAAATTAATGGCTATAAAAGTTGTTTAATGGTACCCAAAGTTCTTTCTTTTCCTTTTTAAAATACTCATCTCTCTTTGAGTGATATTTTAAAAGCAGAAGCTCAGCTTGAAGTGAAAATACTGTTTTGAAACAGAAAGTTTCAGCTTGAAAATAACAAAATAAAATGTTTTGCCTTTTGCAAAACATTTCTGTCGTCTCTTTTCTATCTTTTGATGAATTTAAGAATTTGTTTTGATTCTTGAGAAATGTGACCATATGGGCAGATTTAAAATTTTAGTTTTGTTTTTTTTTTTTTTTAAATCTGTTACCTGTCTGGGATTGGTTCCTGTAACAGTTCAGTTGAAACACATTAATTCATGCATTCTGTCTCCCTCCTTCTCACTGACTAGTTCTCTTTTTGGAAATGAGCTTGTCTGAATTCTTGTGTTCAGGTACCCTTAAACTTTGAAGAACCTTGCAGTTTGGCATCCCTCACTGTTGCCTGATCTCTTAATCCAAGATCTGAGAAGACTCAAGCTTTTGAAAAATTGTGATGCAAACTTAACTCCACAGCTTGATGAGTGTTACCTCTTCATCCTTTGAACTTAATTAGAATTTGATTGCAAGACATGCACTTTACATTCATTTCTTGTAAGTACACTTTGGGTTCATTTTGATTACTTTCCCTCCTATCTAAAAGCTGCCTCTTTTTCTCTCCCTGGTGTGACTCATTGCTTGCTTTGCAATGCTTCACCATAGAAATATGCTCTCTGTATTAAGTTTGATGTGTGATATCCTTTAAGACCGACCCACATTTAATGTCAATGTAAAACTGACACAGAAATGCCATAAACAGACACAGGGTAAGATTTTTTCTCTTTCTCTGGCTAAATTGTCCCCAAACGCCCAGTAATTTTTTTAAATAAAACTGAGGTTTTCATATAAGAACAGACTTAAGGAGCTAAGGCAGAGAAAGAAGAGATTATTCAGTGAAAGAGGCGTCTTCTCTCTTTCCAATGTTGTTACTATTAACAAAGTCTTCAGTGTCTGCAAATGCATCTGTTTGCACATGAAAAAACTACGACAAGCATTAGTTCAATAGCGCTCTTGCTAATAAGTATGAACACTTACATGCAAATCAAAATAACTATCAGTTTGTGCATGCAATTACTTGATTTATGCATGCAAATGTCTGGCTGAGGCCAGATCTTAACCTGTTGTAAACTGGAATAAGTCCACGGGCTTCAGTCAAACTATGCTGGTTCATGTTTGCTACAGAAATAGTCCATTTTTTTTTTTTTCTGGCAATTTTCATTCTTGTGGAATTATAGACACAGTTATAGATTTGCTTTAAAAAGTTGACTTTTTTCACTCCTGGTAAAGGCAGTGTCTGACTGTAATGATGATCTGGATTTAGCAGTGTCTACAAGTTCTGCATGCTCCCTATGAGCTCAGACTATGCCCTATAACCTGCACTCTGTTTCCAAGTCTGGAGTGAATGCAACTGCAAAATGAAGATCTGGAAAAGGCTTAATTTTTCAAATATTTTTCCAGCTTAAACTCTACCCTAACAGTGAGCCGGCTATTTTGATGTAGATGTTGATTCCTTCTGAGACTATTTCCATTGTGTCACTATGGACCATGTTGCATTTGATCAGGGAATGTTGTGGTCCAAATGACATCAATGTTGTGGTCCGAAAAACATGTTTTTGAGGTTTTTCTAGGTTTTTAGCCTTCTAGAGGTTTAAAGAAGGAGTTTCAAAATCATTGCTAAAAGCTTTGCAGTTGATGTATTGCAGAGCTCATAAAACATAAAACGTCATTTTTCTTGACATGAGATAAGATTAGTCTGACCCTAAAGAATACAGAGATGCTCCATTGGCACTGTTGGGTGGAGAAGCAGGCCTTTTAAACAAAAGTCAGTTGTAAAATAACCAGAATATGATATAAGCTCTCATTTGAGGGTCAGCTGTAGCAGGTAATTTGGTTATGGCAAATACTGCTGGCCAATAGATACACAGGAATTCTTCTCCCTCTTCAACTATTCACCATTCTAAATGTGCACCCTAAACTGCTGCCCTGGTCACATTTGTAAGCACAGTCACTCCCACCCAGGGAAGTGCATGTCACTGGTGTACCATGGACCCCTTGAGAATGGTTTTCTGTGAAATGACTGAAATAACCTGCTGAACCTGGCATTGAGATGGCCAGAAATGGGCCCCCAGAATAATCATGAGTACTGGGATACAAGAGTAGGAGACATACAGGTAATTATGGACAAAAATTATTATTTTTAGCCAAATTTGCTTGTTTGATCTTAGGTAATAGATTTGGCAGAAGTAAGGATGCAAGGAACAGCATGGAAAGCAGGCAGTGACAACAGCCTCAGAGACACATGAAGAATGAAGCCCAGGACACACTGCCAGAAATGTGTAGAAATGCTTCCTATTTTCTCAAGCAAGGTCTGGGTTCAGAGAGACTTTTGGCTGTGATACTCAGACACCCTGAAAAAATCGGGACTTTATGCATGTTGCAGTGAGATTTTTCTGTAGCAACATGCAGACAAGACCTGAGGAATAATCAACTTGACCTTCTAAAAGATCTGATGGAAGCAATGTTAGCATCCAGAGGTGACTAAATATATCTTTCTGCTCCCTGGCAAATGAAACAGCTATTTTGTCCATGAGCTCTGCTTCTTAAAATTACTACTTGATTTACAGCTGTTAAGTCATTTTAAGGACCTGATTAATCATTTGCTCTTTGCAGGCAGAGTTACAGCTGCTAAAAATAAGAAACAATGTCTTGTGTCTTAATCAGCAAAATGGGGATTGTGGCCAAACAGTGGAGATTCTTGCAAACCTTCTGGGCACATATATGTATGATGTATGTTGGGAATAAACATAGAAACACTTACTGCAACATGTTTGGTTAGTTGAGCCAGTTATTAAAAGGAAGCTGAACTCCATTCCCACTGCATTTTAGTGTCATGATTGGTCAGGGAAATTGTGTGAGAAGACAGTGTTCAGTTTACCTAGCAAAGGTTTCCTCTGATTCTGACAGGTGCACCAAAAGGTAGGTAGTTAGCAAATGCTTCAAGTATCATTCTTTACCATAGAAATTGATACAATAACATTGAACTGGACAAGAGTATAATGTAAATAGGACTACTTACTAATAATTTGGGTTTTGTTTTCAGTAGTGTGCTTGACAATAACCCACTCAAGTAAGACTTTAAATTCTATACACCTGAGCAATGTTCGTAGAATTTCTCCCACTTTCCTATAATGAAATCCATGCAAGAAAACAACTGTGTGTGTACTATATTTCCTTTTGCATTTATAGGCACTCTGCCATTTTTACATACTCTACATAGGTTATTGTAGTAGCCTTTAGGAATAGAATATAACAGGTAAATTCTAAAGGGGCTGGGTAAAGACAGTTGCAAAGTCAAACACCTCTTAGGTCATGATCCCTCAGCGGTGGAAACTGAAGCTGTCCCAATTTAAACAAGACTAGAAACTACTTCTTCTAAATCTTATTCTATTAAACATAAGAATTATCTGCAAAACTTCAGTGATTAGCAAAGAATTATTAATGTAACAGAAAAAACATTTGGTTCCTTCTGAGTCCCCTAATTACAATTCTTTAGTACAAAAAATAAAAACTTGCAAAAAAAAATGATACTGATTTAATAACTCACTGAAGAGTGCTGGACTTCATGAATTTTATACAATTCTCAGTCACAGTCTTGACAGTGGAATAGAGAAGGGAAGAAAATACTATATGAGTGATAATTTCCAGATTGAGAATGAACACTCAGTATAAAATTTTTCAAAGCATTTGTGTTGCAAACTCTGTAAAAGACATTGGATTCTAATGTGCATTTTGAAAGAACACCATCAGTGTGACAATATGGACTTCATTAGCTCCAGCTTCAACTGCAGAAATAAATTTGCGTTGAAGACACAGTCTAACCTCTCTATAACAAATCACCACTGAGCTCAGATAAATATTTATGATTTCAAACTGTTCAGGGTAACAGGGTTTGGCTGTTTGCTACATTAGAAAAAATGGAGAAACTTGCAATTTGAATTAAAGATTTATATATAGTACTTTTATGGAAATTGTTTGCCACTCATTAATATTTAGATGAAATCTTAAAAAGGAAGCCCAAATTAAATGAGAATGGAAATAAAAAGGATATTTCTAGATCATGTACAACACGTATTGGGGAAATTTTTTTGTAGGTTTATATTAAGATTAATTTTGCTTTTTTTTTTTCCTACAGACTGAAAAATAAAATTAGTTCACTCTTGCTGTTAGGAAAATTAAAGCAGAATGTTCAGTTGAAAGTTAGGATATCAATTCAGGAAAAAGATTATGTATACATTGAGTATTTCCATAGGAAAAACAGCAGTAGAGTAGAAACACAGAAATAGAAATCGATTATATGTAGCTTTGTTCAAAATATGCAGTCGTCACAGTTTTGCTTAGACCTCACAAGAATACTTTGGGCTTATCTACACTGAGTATATGTATTTAAAATACATTAGATATATATATAGGTACATATTTCAGTCACAAGCAGGAAATTTTTTATGCACAAATTTTTTTTGTGTAATACTTTTAAGGTTTCTTGACCATGGCTTTGACTGCTCTAAGTGAGATTTTCTTACTGCCAGTTTTCAGTTTCTCCCTCCTGGATCATCAGTCTTCCCTATTTTATAGGTATGTGGGGATCCTGGTGGACCACAAGGTGGGCGTCTTGAGCAGTGTGCCCTGACAGCAAAGAGGACACCAGCACAGGGGACATGATTAGTGAAGGAGGGCAGTCAGCAGGTGGAGAGAGGCAATTATTCTGCTCTGTTCAGAAACTGGGCACATGTGAGGAGCTGTCAAACCCTTGGTTTGGGCTTCCCACTGCAAACAAAAAAGGCATTGACATTCTTCAAGTGAGCCGCACAGAAGGCTACAAAGACAAAGAGGGCTCTGGGAAAAGCTGTATGAGAAGTTACTGAGATGGGGAGGGAAATGTGTGCTTGGTTTGGAGAAACCAAGTACAATGATTGCTGTCTCCAACTGGGAAATGGGAAGATCCAGAGCAGCTGGAGCCACATTCTTGTCAGGGGTGCATAGTAAAAGGATGATGGGCAGAAGATGCCAACTACACAAAGGAAACACTGACTGACTAATAGGTGCACAATATTCACAGGGGAGTGGCCAAGCAGTAGCTCAGACTGTCCAGAGGGGCTGTGGGTTTGCCAGCTCTAGGGATATTCAGGAGAGTGTTCAAGAGCCCTGAGTAACCTGACCTTGTTTCACAGTTCTCTCTGCTTTCAGCAAGGGTTGGATCAAATAAAATCACACAGCAGTTTAGGACTGGGGCTGCGAGTCTCTCTGTTGAGAAATACTTCTGTTTGCACTAGGGGATGCTAGAAAAATGAATGATTTATCAGTGTAAATACAACAACTGGAAGTTGCAGACTCCAGGAATTCACTTTTAGGGGAAAATAAAATGAGCAAAAGCTTCTTATGTTCCTGAGACATAGCAAAGTGTACTCCTGGGAAAACGTATTCTCAAGTATACTGTAAAAGCTCAGTCATTAATTCTTCATACTTTCTAAATGGGAAATGTGCCATATATGTGCCATATATGTGCTAGGACTCAATACAACATTAAAAAACTATGTAAAGAACAACTATTTTGAGTAGTAGAACCCATTTATTCCTTCCCTGAATGAAGCAGGAGCACATTCAGGACCATTTTGAGCTCAGTCATATTCTTTTTAAGCTGAGGGATTA
The DNA here is from genome assembly GCF_027887145.1 of Ammospiza caudacuta. Lineage (NCBI taxonomy): Eukaryota > Metazoa > Chordata > Aves > Passeriformes > Passerellidae > Ammospiza > Ammospiza caudacuta. Next base: position 31,823,712 of record NC_080593.1, on the reverse strand, counting down.
AACACCAGGGAAGTGATGGCAATAATGTTTAATAATCAGTCTGAGAAACATCTCTAACTGGTATTTCCCTGTGTTATGGATAATCAAAGACTGTTAAAGGTACTTAACATGTTACTTTACTGAATTTATTTTTCAATTTAATTATGGTAATAAAGGTAATTACTTTACACCTTCAGCAAGTATGATGCAAAACAGAGGACCAGGCCACTTTCAAACTGTGGCCAGTGCTCACAGAGCAGTAAATGATCCTTCACACTTTAATTTTATTATCTTCAGACATAAGAAATAAAAAAATAGTTTGAAATTACAGTTATTTCTACATTTTTAGGATAAACTGCTCTTAGTGTTGTCTTCAGCAGCAGGAGGAATCAAACAGAAGGATCCTGAGGAAGCAGAGAACAAGGGTGAGGATACAGGTATGAATCATTTCATAATGCTGCCTCAGGACCACAAATAGCAACAGAATCCAACCTTAATAAATGTGCTGTATCACTGACACTAATTTTAGTAAAGGGAAACAGTCCTCCTGATCAGTACAGAAATAGTCTTGACGTGTTCTTCTGAAGAAATGACATCAGTGTGAAAGGGGAAGTGGTGTGCAGGAGCTCTCACCAGCTGTTGTAAGTTCACAGAATCTTGCTGGTCAGAAGGAGCCTCCAGAGGTCATCCAGTACACCCTGCACCCAGAGCCTTCTGCCTGGGGCTCACTGCTTGGAGCTTCACCTGCTCCAATAATGGAGATTCCACAGTTACACTGCTTGGCAGTTATTTATTCTTTCCATATTAGTTGTTTTAGGGTTCAGTGAGATCCCTGGACCTTTTAGCCTGTGTGGTTCATTACTTTTTGCAGGGTTTATTCATCATCTTCTTCTTATGGAGCATGATTTCTCTTTTGCTCTATTTGGCTTCAAACTGTTGATACTTGATCCAACCTTAGGATCTTCTGTGGTCACTGGTTCCTCTAGTAACATCCATTCAAACCAATTCAAAGAGGATAAGACAAGAAAAAAATTCAACCAGTCAGAAATGTATTGTGTGGGTCACTGAAGCTCTGAAAAGTGCGCTGATTTCTCTTTGTAGTTTCACATAAGTATGCTAATATTCAGTTTTAGATTTATTCATCTCACCAAATTAGCCTCACTTCTAAAAGCTATTTCTTATGGGACCTGGTGATCTTAGATGTCTTTTCCAACCTAGCAATTCTATGATTCTATATAACACTATAAAAATTTCCCTTATTCATTAGAAATCCACATACAAGTCTACAGTATAGAAAAAAAAGGGCAAACATGTTTTTTAAAGTCCTAGGAAAACAGTACTTTTTTTTCCTCAATGGGATTAATTCTGTTAATTAATTAATTAACCTTTGAAAGGTTCCTACAAGTATCCATTGACTACAATGATGTAAAAATTCCTTAGCACTTCTTCAAATTACCAAGTTTGCAAGCAAACAATAGATTCTTATAACCATTGACAACTTTTAATTCCATTTCCTGGAATTTTGTCAAATTCTTGCTGAAATGCTTTTGGTGGCTGCTGCAATTTGCAAATACCTTTTTGTCAGTGTCTACAGTCTACCAAAGCTAATATTAAGTCAAGTAGAGCCAGATTTCACCCTTAAAATTTTGCAGTCATTTTCTTTGTGAGTCCTAGTTTTAGCCACCTTTCCCCCCACAGTTTTAGTTCTAGACAGTATGCCTGAAAAACCCTGGCCAGAGCACACTGACAGCAATGGCAGAAATACACCTACCAAATACTTCCACTTGTACTTTTCATTTTGCTGTTAAAGGTAGATCAGTATGGAAAAAGGGTCCAAACTGTTAATATTTCTGCACAAAACAAAAGATGGAATGTTTTCTGCATCCTCTTGGTTTTGGCTTCAGTTTGGCTCCTACATACACATAGGGCTCAGAATTACAGCCTCAGCTCTTTACAGCCCAGTCTGAACAGTGGAAACCTTCACCCACACTTCTAACTGAGACTACAGGCAAAATTGTTGCCACGATATTGCAGAGAAATGATATAAAGAGATGCAGTGTTATTTGGAGGTGAGTTGATTTTGATATCTCAGTACCAGGCAGCACTGACATCACAGCAACAAGGGGTTTTCCTGATGATGGTCATGATGCAGCTGTTAGGTCTCTATGTCCACGTGTCTGTGTGTCACTTCAAAGCACATGCCAGATTATGCTTGAATCATGGGTCATTTTGTATTTTGAAGGTCATCTGAGACATTAAGAAATTTGCAGAGTCACAGTGGTCCATACAAGAAACCAGCATTTGTAAAATTGCTGTGTGACAAATGTATCTATGCATGATCATATTTCCAGCTCCCATATCTAAAATATGGCTCAGTAGGGATTTGATCCATGATATATCTAGCCTGCATACTATGCAAGCAATAAAAGCAATGAAAATCAACGTACCTGTGAGGCTACAAGCGAATAATATGGCTCCTTTTTCTCCATCAGCTTTGTGTGCATTCCTATTTCAACCACTGTGCCATGCACAGTGTCCACTGTTACAGCCACAGTCTGAGCAGTGGAGAGCCAATGAGCAATAATAAGAGTAGTTTGACCTCGTGTGGCCTGTAAACAAAACACCAAACTGTAATTCATGTCCCCTGTTGTTTGGTAGTTTGAAGTAATTCCTCTAATTTGTCATACTGATACTTTTGTTACATCCCATTGATCCCATCTGCTGAATATCCGTATAATCCATTATTCTCTCCCAGCTAACTTAAATGACAACCTGCTCCTTTCCCTGGCAGACTGAAGTCATCACCTGTTCTCTCTTTTGGTTTATTGTCTGCTCCTGCTTTCCTTGGAGTATGCTTTTTAAAATGCTGTTGAAAAGCCCAGCCAAGATGTTTAAAGTTGGGAGCATTCCCACAGAGAATGGCTCACTGGTGAGAGACACGTCTGCTCCCAGTGTCTCACACATTCTAACAGCATGACACCAGTTATTTGCCACTGCTAAATGTTGCTCAGCATTATCTGGTTGAAGGCAATGTTTGCCTTAAATAGGCAGCTTTGGGCTTCTTTTGCCGCACAAAAAAATATAGAGGTTATAATTTGGCAATTTATGGAGGAAAGATATTCACCTCACATAAGTGCAAATGACGAATTTCCAGGAGTAAACAAACATACAGGTTAGTACCAGCAGACCACTTATATAACCAAAGAAGAGAGACAAAGACCTTTTCCAAAATGCATCTTACTCAGTTTTCTTCCTAATGAGTTCTTGGGAATTAAATGCTCAGTGCAGTTAAACTGTCTGGGGTGTTGCAGTGAGGGTTCCTCCCGTCTCAGGGCCATGATGCCAGCCCAGGCCCCAGCTAGATGAGCCAGGTGGAAATCATTATTGCAGTGGTGGTGAGGTGGAAGAGATGAGAATATTGTCACAGAAGAACAGTAGGCAGCTTTTTGCCCTGAATGGGAAATAATCTTTGTCCTTGTTACAAACCTGTCAAGGAAAATGATAACTGTCACTTATATCTTCTCTCTGAATTTAAATTAAATTCATGATTGGAGAAAAGAAAAATGAGAGACATATCAATGACAAAGCAGTTATTTTCCCAGTCCAATAGTGAGCTAGCAATGTCTCACTTATATCTAGAGCAGATGCAGGGTTATCTAGTAAGAGAATTTTGGGACTGTACACTAAAGCTCAATCAATAGCCAATTCTGGTTTCTGAACACTGATTTCTGCAGATTTCTTCTTTCAACCAAAATGATAGCACATTTTGAGAAAAAGGGTACAATATCTATCACTTTTTGCACTGTGAACAAATAATGTCTAATAGGACCTAATTGAGCATTAAAATCAATGGCAAGATCCCCTTTGATTATGCAAAGTCCAGGCTGCAAAGGAATGGGATCTAAAAGTAATGTTTTCTTGCTAGGTAACATTTTCTCCTAAAAACTGAACATCAGTGAAAATCCACCCTAATTCAGGGTGTTTTCCCACTGGCAAAACTCCTCATGTGTGAGCAGGTCTCCTGGCAGCAATAGTAACATTAATGAGCTTTAAGTCCCTTGGGTGCAACACCTTGCTGAAGCAGGGCACTGGGCTTTCAAAAACAGATTTTGAGAGCTGCATTTTCCATTTTCGACACAAGGTGGCTGCAGAAAATCAGTTTGTGGCCTTAATTCCCACACACGCCTCCTATCCCCCTGTGTTTTACTGGATTTGCAGAGAGGCAGATGTGACCCACTTGGGATTGGTATATAGCTCTCTTTTCCCGTCCGATGTCCCTCCAACATTTCTACTGCATTTACATTCACTCAGCCACTCTGTAGCTTTGGACTTTGTTTTAATTACCTAGCTGATCTTAATTTCTCTATTCCCAGTGTGCATGTAAACCCCTCTGTTTTCATTTCATTGCATGTAGAGAAAAAATAGAGATAAACTGGTTTATAGACAAGCACACAAAACTCCACTACACACATGACAAAACCCCCAGCTCCTATTCAGTACTGAACTTCATTTCAATTAATTTCCAAGGAAGAAATATATTTGAATGTCATAACAGAAGATCCATTAAGTTAACCTAAACATGTTCTTCTGTTGTTCTAGTTACAGCTTGTCCATACATTGTGTTTTCTCGGCCGTGACTTACACCTGTTTTATTAGTTGTACAAAAATGATGGCTGCCTGTCTGACCATGCCTATGAGATCTCAGAAACTTCTAATACAAAATGTTTTTTAGGTTATGTTCCTCCAGGATGATCTACAGAAAACTCCCCACTTTATCAAAGTACGAGATTCTATTTTATGACCTTTCACCTCGGGATCAGGCTGATATATATATATATCATAGGGCAATCTGATATCAGAATAACAAGTCATTAAGTAATGTTTCCTTTAGGTAGGTGTTCAAATATGCCTGCAAATAGTTAGACATCAAAATACTGGATGGATGGCTAAAGCTAGGTAAAATAATGCCCACATGAATTGTAAAGATGATTAAGTTTAAACTAAAAATGTTTTATGGGCTGAAATGTTAGAGACTGGTAAATAGATTGCTTTCAGGATTACTCATCTCCTGTGGAGAAAAAGTGATTATCACAAAAAGACAACAAGAAGGTAATTCTTAAATATTTATCAGCTTAAAAAAGTAGTTATTATTACAACAAGTTTTACATTGCCTACATTGTAAACATCACTATTTGATCTATAATCTTGCATCAACTAGCAAATCAAGCTTCACTTATGTATGTGAACGTGATAGCTATTTCCAAAAATTGTTTGTCTTGTATAGTAATACTGGACCATCCATGTCTTTTTGTGTAATTTTCCCTCAGTTTATCTGTTTCAAACATCCAGGAAAGAAGAGTTTAAAAGCCTGAATGGAAGTTCCCAGTTTTGTCATGCACTTCCTTTATTCTTCCCTCAAAGGGGAAATACTATGAATGAGTCATCTCATACAATAGACACTTTCTACAGCCCTCAAATATAAAGGCACACATTTCTGCTGTACCAAAGGGCTGCAAACATGAGGAATCACACCATATATAGGCAGCACAGCGTGAAGTTTGAGAGGGTTTTCCAAAGGCATCCGGAATTGCCCAGGGATGAGCAGGAGCTGTGCAGCAAATAGCAGCTACAGATAATTTCAAGAGAAATATTAGTTCAACTGCAACCAATTTCCTGCTTTTTGCCTTGGGACACTATCTTGCATTAGTCTATTTTAAACTTGGGTTATTTCTTTACTGTGTTGTGGTAGCTGCAGGCGCACCGCCTTCAGTTTGTCAAAGCAAACATTAACTTGGAAAAATGGACTTATTCAGACTGCATATATACGGAGAAATAATACTGTTGCCTTTTATTTTACAAGCAAAAAATCACAGCAAAAGACATGTTAAAGCTGGTGCGAAATATTTTGAAAGTGAAGTCTTAGGCACTGATAAGAAAAACATAGAGAAAGACCAGCTTCTCTGGCAGATACAGCCTGTTATGCCATCCATGCCAAGAAAACCCAATTTAAAATAAAATCCTCCACCCAATAGTGTAAGGGGGCACTTCCAAAGATTGCTTCTTTGGCACCCTGAGCCTCTGCTGCTGACAGGAGTTGAGGGTCCCTAAGAACTCCTGAGGCTGTCCTGTGACAATTTAAATTTGAGGGCTGAAGGATCCCTTGAAAACAACCTCTTGAGACCATTTGCACCTCCAGATCTGCATTTTCTTACCTCTGTATTTTACCTCTAGAAGCAAATAAAGCCACAACACCACTCCACAGCATTGTTTCAAGGAGTATGTTTATGCTAGTTGTGCTAGGAGGCCAGGGGCTGCCACCAGCTGACTGTGAGCTAAAAAAAACTGTGAGAGGTGTAAGGGTGAAGAACTGGCAGGGCTAAGCAGGTCAGTACAAAAATTGACAAGAAAAACTGGTACATTTCTTGCTTCCAAGTCTACTGTAGGGAAATGAGCATGGGATGGAATCTCCAAGACAGAGGATAAAATGTGGTTGAAGATACTTTTAAAATATATGACAATACCTAACCCATGAACTTCACCACTGAAGTACTGCAGATCCATACCAAGACAGAAAGGAATGTAGTCTTGAAAAAGTTTTCTTGAATTAATTTTAGGATGATTGGCAACACAAAGTTAGCAATAGATGGGATGTTTTTAAAACTTAAAGACGGATTAATTTTCCAACCATCCTATGCCATTCCTCCATTTAGTTCACCTGTTATCAGGATCATAAATATGCTAACTGAAAAAGTTTATTATGAATTTGTATTCAGGTGGATTGAATATCCAGCAAAGTCAATTGGGATATAGAGGTCAGAGACTTAATTTGAAAGGTTCTATTCAGAAGAAGCAAAAACTAACAAGAGTTAAACTGCCTTAGGCCAAATACTCATCTCAAAAAAAAGAATACAAGTGAACAAAGAACCTGAAAAAAAGGGAAAAATATATTTATCACCAAATGTAGGTTTATTTTGGATGTCAGGATCATAAAAATGAAGCTTGAATAATGTCAAATCAAGCAGACAGAGGTGCTGCAAAAAAATTAAACCAAATATCAAGTAGTTCTCAAGACACAGAGAGAGAAAATGAAAGGAGCAGCAAGGCCATTGCGAATAATTGCCTCCGCCACGACTGCATAATTTAGGCATTAGGTAACTACAAAGTCATTACCTTGTCTCAGCTTCCCAGGAAGCTGATGATGTCATGGATGTGGGAAAGACAGAATCACAAAGGGGTCAGACAGCATGGAAATGGAAATGACCACGGTCAGGGAGCTTGTGGGCTCAGCTTGGATAATCTCTGTTCCGGAAAGGAAATGACATCTGTGATTCTGCCCAGAGGCAGCCACTTTGGGACAATCTGGGTACAGCAGAGGTACATTGCATGCTTTACTTGGCAGAAGATATCACAACTTTTTGTGGATGTGAAGAAACTGATTAAAAATGACTGAGTCATATTCCAGGCTTATGCGAACAGTTTAGGCAATCCTAAATTTATTTTACTGAATAAATAGTATGTGTAAGACAAATCAAGGGAAAGTACAATTTTTATTCAAATTGATGACCAGTAATTTAACTTAATGAACTCTTCCCACATCAGCAAAAAATTGAATTTTAAATCACCAAGTTAAATAAAGAGAACTTTCCAATATGTAGAAGGAGTTTTTGTACAAATTTTCTGTGTTAGGCCAATGATGAGTATGACCTGTAAATCCAGAAAAAAAACCCTTTTTACTGCTGTAGAATAAAGACTGGCCACTGCCACCAGCATTCATAAGACAGGACAAAATAAAATCTGTAACTCCTTTAAATTCATTATATTATAGCTTATGAAGTTCCTGTTTAAGGCTAGTGATTGATACCACTACTGTTGGATATAAAACAGATGCTCAGACCAGAAATTATTATTTCACTGGTGCTTTTATCTGGTATTAGAGCACCTCTAGGACTGCTAATGCATAAATGCACACATATAAATATAACAACATAAATGCTGCAATTCACATGAGGTGTAGAGAACACAACCTGATTTACAAAGAGCTATGGTTATAAATACACTCTTCTGAAAAATGTTTCTATTTGAAGTAGTGGAGTCACCATCCTGAAGTGTTCAAAAAATGTATGGATATGGCACTTGAGGACACAGTTTAATGGTGAGCATGGCAGTGGCACTAGATTGAGAGTTAGACCTGATGATCTTAAAAGTCTTTTCTAACCTTAATGATTCTATAAAAATTTTGCGAATTACTTTAACCTACTTACACACTGCTATGTATTTGCAATGAAATAAATACTACCACATATTTATGATACACTTTTAGGACATGTAAATATTAAACGAACTAAATGAGTCATTGCATATGGCATATGTATTTATACACCTTGTATGTGCTATAAAATTAATATTTTCTTCTGTCTGAAGATTTGTTTCTCCAGGAGTACAAAGATTTGGGTCAGTATATGGTATTTTCTTCATGAATTAATAAAATTCTTGATTTTAGAGTATAACTTAAAATAAGAGCTATGATCTCTTTTTTCATGTTGTGCTTATAGGCTTGCTTTTGACTAATGAACATTGTTGTTTTTGCACTTTTCCTTTGAAATACCAGCAAATTATATTTCTTTTCTGAACAGATTCCACACAGACCTTTCCTGTCCCTATCCCCAGGATTAATAGTCTTGACTCCTAGAGCAATTCTGCCAACTCTTCAATTAATGTATTGAAAGGGTTTTCTTACCTGTGTTTCTTGGTGAGGCATTTGAACCTGAGCATATAATCAATAGTCAGCTAAAACATAAGTTCAGTGGGATATCTTCTCAGTTTTATCCAGAAACTTTTTTGAATTAAAACTTTTTACTTTTCTTTTCTTTTTCTTTGTTTTCTTTGGGTTTTTTCCCCCCTTTTTTCCCCTCTAGTTTTCTTCTTTCTTTCTTTTTTTTTTTTTTTTTTTTTTTTTTTTCCTGGGTTAGTGAATTTACAAGAAAATTCTGATGGAAGTAAACATTCCCATGCTGACAAAAATGAATAAAAAGTTCATGACCATACACCATAAAAACAAGCTTCATATTTTAACATATTTAATTTGAAACGATGGAAGGAACACGCCTGAAGACAGCTTGGAGCCTGGAGCAGGAAGATGTTTTCTGAAACAATACAATTATTTTTAAATGACAAGCCCTTTTTTTCCAGAATTGGGAAAGCTGCTATACTTGGATAAAGGATAGATATGATACATTTTGGAGAAGATTTGTTATTTAGGACATTTCTCCTACAATTTTTTTCATCTCAGCCAGACACGTGTGTAAGCATGGCTAGAGAGGGACCCTGTGTTTCAACCCTATAAAACAACATTCTTTGCAGAACATATTGGAAAAAGCAAAGGAATTAACAAAATACAAGCACCCAGAGTCTATTCCAGCTCTCCAAATTCATCACACATGTCAATACCTGTCAGGATTTCATTTTAGGGACAAAACCAAAGATTAGGACTTCTTTCCATGCCTAGGCTCTGACTAGTAATGGTGAAGTCATGGGTTTGATGCTGTATGAGCCATTCACTTAAAACTCAATGATCCTTGTGGGTCCCTTCCAACAGAAAAAATTCTGTGATTCTGTGAGTAGTAGTTTTGACACCTCAGGAAAAGCCACCAAGTTAAATTTGGAGCAAAGTAGAGAACCTGTTGGACCACCCTTTTATTCTATGGGGTCTTTTCTCTGCACACTTGTCTCCATGTTACTATTTCTTTAATATTAATTTCACTGGCTGGTCCCCCTAATCCTCATGTTGCTGATGGAATGCTTTGCTTGATGGCTCCCCAGGCAATGCTGTGCTGGAAAGCTTTGTCAAGGAAGGACATGTGTGCCAGAAAGAGGCCAAAGAGGGAACAAGAAGGGTTTTTCTGAAGTCCAGCAAACTGTCTTTTCTGCCAGATATTGCTGGTTTTGCTGCAGAGACTTTTAAAAGCCAAGTTTATCTGCATAATTGATGAAGAAAGTATTGCAATTTAATGAACATCTTATAAAGAAATAGAGGTCATTAATAAAATACCTTGCTCACTCTGGCTTCTTCCCTTTGCTTTGTAATGGTGGATGGTGGATCATCTAATCTGTGTGTGTCATTGTAGCTCCTAAAACAGTGACTCAGTTTACAGTCAGGATCAAGAGCCACGTCTGAATTCACAAATATAACCACTTATGAGATCTGTAGAAAGCACTCAGATATAAGCAATATTTTAATATTAATAAGAAAAAAAAGAAGTGAATGAAGCTTTGTGAAAAGCTGAATTTGCTCTCCCTTGCCTTTCTTTGGTTCTGGCTCCAGGGAATCCTCAGCAAGTTGTTACCTAGCAGGATGATCACTCATGGAAAGAGGGAAAAACTTGATAATACCAGGGGGTATTATCATGTCCTGCATGCATACAACTTTTCACTCAGGACAGCTCTGATGCCACTGACAGCCCTGACTGCTTGGTGGGGGTTTTTTGCATTGCTATGCAGGAAAGCTACTCTCTTCTTCCAAAGGCAGCATTTGTCTCTGCTTGGGCTCCATTTTTTTAGTCATTAGCAGTAAATGCATCAGTTATTGCTTCTCCTGAGAAAACAGCAATGGAAATCCAGTCCTCTTACTGTGCTCGCCTTCGCTTCTTTTGGTAGAGATTTCATGAAGTTCATGATGTGCAGTCTTACTCAGCTTAGGTTTCTTTACAGACAGCTGGCTTGGAGGTGAGAAACCTAAAACTCATTTATATAACAAAACTTGTCAACACTTTATTACCAGAGACAGGTAAAATGGAAAATCAGTTTTATAGGATCTCTTCTCTTTTTTCCCAGATTTCTCTGCTGACAGAAGCAAAGCAAACCAATGTTTCTTGATTTAAGCAAATAATCCCTTAAATTTTCCCATCTCTTCTGATCCACGTGGTAGTAGGTGAATTCCTTGCAAATCAGATAATCAGAAAATAATGTCAGTGAAAGAAGTCTCAAAAAACCCTAAAAACCTAGCAGAATAGAAGATTTGAACTGACTCAATACTCCTAAAATACTAAAGCACACTTTATTCCAGGAACTAAGTTTATCTTCTTGCATTGAATTACACAGTGATTATGTAATTATGGGGAAAAAAGAGGAAAGATAACCAGAAGCTAATATCTATTAAACCACATACTCAGCTAAAACCATTATTTTGGTGTCTCAGTAAGAAGGCAGTTTCAGTTAGAGCAAACCTCCAAACACTCAAAGCATGCCACCCTAAATGAGAAGAGTTGAGACTACAATGATAAGCAAGAAATAAAACCACCTGCTTGTTGTCCACAGCCAGGCAAGGAGCAGCAGAAAAAGTCTCCAATGCCCGTGTGCTAACTATTGCCTTGACTAAAACTCCTTTCTCCTCTCAGTGAACAGGCTTATTGACAAACAGATGTACATCTGACTGCAAAATTCCCTGGGATTCTTCCTCAGGAAAGTTATTACTGTGGTGCAAATTTTGCTTTTTGAATATATGGGCATGGCAAGTCAAGTGATCTAAAAACCCCAACCCAGAACTTTCAAAATTCAAAAGCTAATAATTACCTCTTGGGGTGGGAAATCAGAAGGTTGAAAAACATTGCAGTACCCTGCAATGGCTGGACTTACATGTAACCTCAAAGATTTTACATCTAGAGGGACTAGTTTTACTAGCAGTCTCATTTCTAACTTCCTGGCCCTTGGAGAAGCACTGGGTTTCCAAGAGAGAAGAGATTCTTGAAGTCTTTCCCCAGAATACAGCATTCCCCAGAATTCCCCAGAACACAGCATGTTACAAGACAATGTTGTTGCTACAAATGGATGTTTACACAAATAGAAATGTCTTAAAAAAAAAAAAAAAAGCTGAAAAGAGGGGGCCCACTGTGAGTGGGGGTTGCAGAAACATGGACTCTGCAGTTCATACTGTGCAAAGGGAATAAAGGGAATAGGCCATTCACAGTCTAGACTGAATTTTTCAGTGTCTTACTGGCAGGTTATCCCAGGGGCTGTTTGCAGGGCAGCTCTGCCAGTTTGTGGGGCTGTGCCCTGGAGTGGCAGAGTGCTACTGCAAGTGTGGGCCATGCACTCACAGCACTGCTAATGCAGCTAAAAATATTGCCACAGAATAAATGAGCAGAGATCAGTACACAGTTTGTTTGCCAACAGATGTCAGTGTTACATATCTTATGTTGCTTTACAGTTTTGGCAAATGCTAGCTCTGCTGGGAAAGATCTGTGCATGTGTCCTGTTTTGTTTCATGGGCTCTTGTCTAGGCTTTCTTTTTTTGCATTTAAGCCTGTCCATATGACAAAGAGCAAGTAAGCTGGGGCATCTGCTGGCTGGTTCTTCATCAGTTAGGTAGCTATAAATAAGTTTTATCTGTCAAATAACAGTAAAAGCAGACTTCTTTCATTGATCTGATTAAATTTGCAGGCCAGACAATTAGCAATACCATCTGCAATCCTGTTGCTAATCAGACTTCAGAGAGAGAACAGAGGTGAAATGGAGGAGCTGCAGAGCTGCACAGAGCAGCCCACAGCTGCTCTGATGGCTCAGTTGGTGCTGCTCATGGGCTGAGTTGTTGTGGGCACATGTAACTGAGAGCAGGACTTGGCATGTATTTTTGGCAACCCCTGGGTCTGAGTCATGCTCTAAGAAAAATACCAGAGCACTCCTCTGCTAAAGCACTGGGAAAAGGTGCCTCTTCCTCACTGGACACATCAGCGGGAGACTCCACTATGCAGGAAGGAGAAATTTTCAGGGGTTTTTGTTCTCTCACCAGGGGCTTGTTTTCCCTTACTTGCCACATCATTCATCCTGGCCAATTCCTTTCCACTGCAGCCCCCAGTCATGCTCCTGCATCAGTGGTTATGTAGCAGGGGAATCACAGAAAATGTTACTATAATTAATGTGCCACTGCAGGATCCTGTCCTGCCTGTGCTCTCATTCTTGACTAGTGACTCAGCCCTTCTTTTATTCCCCCTTATGGCAATCAACACACATCAGTGCCTTTACCCCAAATGGAAATGTTTTGATGAAGGACAGCTGGTGCACCCCTTGCTCGGCAATGCCAGGTAGAACACAAGCAGATTTGATACTACCATCACAGCAGAAAATTCTGAGATTTTTGGGCCTCCTGAATTTCCTGCGTCTCATTAGACTGTCCAGTGCACATCTGTAACAGTTCACAACCAGGCCTGTCAGCACATGGTTCATTAAAAAGCCAGGGCTGGCAATTTCTTTTGGCTGAAATCCTTCCCTTCAGCAGTAATACAAACACTGCTCTGTGCACTGCATACCTTCCTGGGAGCTTGGAGGGGGGGAAAGCAATCTCTTATCTGCCAGTTCACTTCTCTGTGGGGGGTCAGTGTGTGCTCATGTGCAATAGCCTCTGCTCTCCTCAAGAGTGGGGAAGTTGAAAATCCCCGAAGATGAGACTCTGACCTGAGGAAGTTGCCTTGTAAATTACACAAAAATGCCCTATGGGTGAGAGGTTTTGTTCTCCTGAATTTTTTGTTTGTTTTCCTTTTCTTTCCTCTCCCCAGTCATATTGTATGTCATGCAACTCACAACTGATATACTCAAAGATAAAAAAAGGAAAAAAACAGATGAAAATTTAAGTCAGGGCTATTATATCCAATTATCCTTTTCTCTGTCCAAGTTAAAAAATCCTTTCTGATAAATTATTGGAATTTAATTTAATTATTGGAGCATGTGAGCTACTAAACTTATGTCAGAAGCCAGAATTCCTTAAGCTTAAGCTGCCTTGAAACCTTTCTCATCTCAATAACAAGACCCGGACGTGCAGACTGAGTATCATCACCTTGCCCTGTTAATGCTGCTATTCTTCAGGAATCTCAGATATATCCTGCATTGAGGATCCAGACAATTTCACATTAAAATGTAGCTCAAGACCTATTTTGGGTAAAAACATTGATTTATGGCAACTTAAAAATATTTGACTGCCTGCTGAAGCATTAAAAGGCCCTGAGAGTTCTTGGACCTATGTTAAGGAAGGAGGAAAGGTGGCACTTCACCAACAGGAGGAAATTGGGTGTTGGTTTTTTAATAGTAAAAGTGTTAAAATCCGAAAATCAAATGAAATCAGGATGAAAGCATAGGTGACAGCTTTCCTGCCCCAGACCAGGGGCAAGGCTTGCTCAGAAGGTCCACATGGGCACTGCCAGCAGCCTCCCATGGGAGAAGGGCGGGGAAGGAACAGCACTGTCCCTGGGACAGAACAGGTGGTGGCTGTGCTGGGCAGGCTCAGAGGGGCGCAGAGACCCTCATCATGACAAAACCAGTTTTGGTGTGGTGAGCACTGGGAGAGGCACACTGAGGGTTATTATTGTGTTTCTTGTGCTTGAAAGTGTTCTGGCAGGACTGAAGCTGGACGGTGCCAGTTGTTTCACAAACAACCTGGGGAAATTCCTCCCCCTCTCTTGACATGCTTGACATTTATTCTGAAGCAAGATAGGACAAGAGAATATGATGAGCTGAAAGAAGGAAGGCCATGGGAGAGATGGATGGCTAATGTCCTTGCAGAACATAATTTACGCCTCAAGCCTCATGAAATATTTCCAGAAAACACCCACATCTGACTATCATTCAATTCAACCTTGAATGGTTGCCAAGTTTTTTTTAAAGGTTAAAATAGTGCAGAGTCCTGAGAAAGAATTGAAGACACTTCTGTTAGTGTGTATTTACCTATCCATGCCCTTCAAGTATTTAAGGTTTGGGGTTTTTTCCTGTTTTATTTTTTGTTAGATTGATCTCGTTTGGGAGAGGATTTTCCTTGCCTCATCAGAACAAGGCTGGTACATTTTATAGGCAATTGTCCAAATAATAAATATGGTAACAATTATAGTAAAGTCCCATCTGACCCTGACTTGCCATCAGACTAGGTTTACATGCAGTAGCTGCATCTCAGTACTGGAAGTTCCCAGACATTTCCAGTTCTAACTGTTGATCAGGACATCTTTATCTCCCTGCACAGTAGATAAAACAGAGCAGGTCACTTTTTGTGAGCCTCTCTTTCCAGAGAAACATTATTTCAAGTAATGTCTAACTAAATGGGGCCATGCTAGTCTTAGTGAAGGATGGAGCTACCAGGATACCTTAGTTTCTTCCTATGTGGCACCTTTTGCCACTGAAGCACTGACTAAAACCTGGGGCACTCTGAGAATAAATAGTGGAGATGAAGGAAATTCCATCAGATTTTGGGGAAAACAAATAGAGCTGCTGGTATTAAAAACACCCCAAATGCCTATATATGTAATGCAGTAGGTTGTTTTTAGCAATGTTCTGCTATTTACTTTTAATCAAAGAACACAACCTTTTATATCCAACATTAAAAAATCAATGTCTGTTCCTGTACTTTGTGGTTTTTTTGTAAAAAATCTGAGTTTCAGACAAGATGTGACTAGTGTTAGCACAAGCCTATTATAAAGACCTGTGGATGTTTATGCAAATATGCCACTCCTAGTAGCATTACGATTGAGTGTACTTAACATGAAAGAGGATAAAATGCAGTTTTATGCAAACTATGCTCCCCCTCAAGATGAAAACAAGCAAAAGAAGTCACAGCAAAAGCTGAACTTCAATGAAATGTATTTTAAATATCACTACACAACACATTTCTTCACTGGTGCTTGGCAGCGCTGTGTGATGATGACGACGGTGAGATAAGCTGTGCTGCCATTGGCTTGACACAGTCTTTAAGGACACTCAGTGTGAAGGTGTTTGCTGTGGTGGGTGGCACTTCTAGGTTCCTTCTGTGCTGAGCATTTTCTAACATTGAGTGGGGTCCTGAGCAGCTGCAGGGCATTTCTGTTCCCCAGTTGTTCAAGAATGATGTGTAACTGTAGGATGGATGGGAAATAATGAAATATGAAGCCTTCACAGGAAAGCTATGCTTTCTGGAAGAAAAGAAGCCTCTGGCAAAGCAGAGAGATGAGGAAAGGTTTAATTTTGCTGTAAATATTTTCAGATAAGTTGCTTTGAGTTGTGTAGTCTTTTCATAATACCGTCTCTCATGAAAGCCGGGGGCAGCTGGACAGACCCTCTGCTGCTTTCATAGTCTGAGCTGTCTGGGCTTTTCAAGTGCAAGGGGTTTAATTGCTTTCTCAGGAGGCACAGCTAAAAGGCCTAGACATAAAACTAACAATGGTTCATCTACTGAAAAATTGAATAAATACGTGTGAGTCACTGGCATCATGCGGGCAAGTGCAGTATGTGAGTCAAGGGAGAACTTAAGAGTCTGACTAAGCTGAAAAGAGAAATTGCATCATCCAAGCTTGATGAGAGAGGTTTGCAGGAGAAAAAGATAGTTTTGACTCTGCAAAATTGAACTAAAATGCTGACAGCAAATGGAAATTTCCCATTATTAATTTGATTTTTTTCCTGGATAATTTTCAAACTTCTGATTATAAAGGAATCTACAATGTAAAGAAGTATACAGTAATATATATTTTTTATGTATAGAACTATATAACCTTTTAAGTATACTCTCGTATATATTTGAAAAATTTCAGCTTTCCTTTTTTTTATAAATGGGGCAGATTAGACATTTTTCTGTTAGAAAAAGCATATTCATAATTGTGTTTATTTGTTAAACACAATTATGAAGTGATAGATCCAAAGATTAAATGGTGGTGGTGAGTGCAGAGAAATTTATCAAAATCAAAACACACTATCACTGTGTGCATCTAAATTTATGAGTGTAAATAATTGAGGCCCTAAGATATACCCTAAAAAAAATGAAAGAAAGAAAGATAGATGGAGTGAGAAAGAAAAAGAGAAAAATAAAGTAAGTATTAAAACATGACACTGATTGAGTCCCAAAAGAATTGTCATCAACTCATGGAAAAAGTTTTCCCAGGTCTCAAAGTATATGTGATAACGGAAATTGAAGAAATAATGTAAGCTTTTATTGGGAATCCTATTTATTCAAACTAAAACTACATTACTGAATACTGAAAAGCAAACCAAATTACAGGTATCTCTTCATATTGCTCTGGTATAATAAAAGTCACCCATTATAATTTTGTTTCCATATTCAGTGTTGCTGGTATACACTTCATTTGAAGTAAATACATATAGTGAGTATGTAACCAAACCTATTAGTGCTGTATAAAGTGATAATTTTTTGCTTGAGTTTGAAGAAGCATACATGCTGCATTGTCAGGGATAGGTTCATATGAGTAACAGATGTGAAAATAGGAACTCTACTTATAATTTTTAGTGTGATTTCATAAAAGGCATTATATGTAAATGTTGGAGACATCAGCAATTTTGATTCCTGAAAATGTTAACTCCTTGTTTAAAATTTTCCACATGCCATCCAAAAGGGAAACAATGCAGATTCTCCTAATTCAGTCATGGTTAAAAGTTGGTTTGGGTTCTTCTGCAACCTCTATGTTTCCTTTCCATTTTTACACTTTCTGGACAAATATTTCCTGGTTCCTGAATGTTCTTCCTTCACTCCAAAGCTTCTTGCACAGCTAATATCTAGATGAAGAAAACTTGGCCTTGTTTACTGCACTTTTGCTTGAAGCACTTGGCTGCAAGACTGGCCTCCCCAGTGTCTTATCTGGAGAGGCCTGGAGATCCCAGGTAAAGATCTCCAAGAATTATTTGTGGGAATGATAAACTAACCTAGCCATCTCTTTAAGAAAGATAAAACATTCGGAGTTGGACTCCCTTCACCTGACGGAAATGTAGATGCATACTCTGACTAAAAACTGATACCCTTCTTTTCAATTTATGGTAAGAAATAGGCACTTCCCTGACGTAGTTCACTGTCTGTTCAGGCAGACATTTGGGAACAGAAGAGTCATGTCCTAGAGGACTTTAAAGGCAATCTGACAGATTGCTTCAGACCCAGATGTCTGCAGTTAAGTGCTAAATGCCCCACAACCACGTGTCTTCCCCCTTGCTACCCTCTTGGTAGAATAACATGTGCATTCTCCATGAACGCTGCTCACATTGGATCAAATACTGAGGATATTCTTTTCTCCTTGGGGTGAACTTGAACAATTATTTCCACAAAAATAACATTATTCATATAGTTGTTCTTTCAGACTTCAAGGACCATAACAAAAGGGACTAATGCAGTGGTGATTGACTGCAAGGTGGTTTTGCTTTGGATAACATGGGGGAGAGAGGGCAGTAAAAACACATTCTGTTCATAAGGATTAGAAAGAAATGAGAATGTTACTCCTATGGAAAGAGCAGTGCAATGAAAAGTATGTTGGTCAATTTATGCAAGTCAACAAAATCTATTTGTTGAGCAAACATGACTTTAAAACATCTTTCTGTGAAAGCATTCAGTAAAGACTGGCATCTTCAGGAGAAATACAGGAAGGCTCAGCAAGTTTGCTTTGGAGCTTGTGATACTGATGTCACTGAGCAGGCTGGGGATAACTCCAGCGGAAGTGTGAGCTTCCCTAAGGGCAAAAAAAAAATAATTATGTCCAAATGGAAAGATATACTTCAGAAAATAGTTTCTGGACTTAACTGCTGATGAACCAGGTAGGCAGTAAAATGCTAAAATGAGCTAATTACTTGGGTTTCAGGTAGATGGGAGCTGCCTGCACTCTGGATAACAGAGCACAGCACAGACGCAGATGAGAGCAATCCAGTGTAAGTGATTAATTTACTGAATGCAGTGACCAGATGAGAAATTTTTGTTACTTTTAGAAAGTAATCCTTTAGCTTTGCTATTGTTTTTGTCACTTCCCCTATAAGTCTCTGTGTGTGTTTTGCACATGGTGCTGCATCTGTTGTGTGTGCTAGGCAGGGTGCTTGAGGAGGAAAAGCAGCCCAGGTAACTGGAAGAGAACAGTCAAGGAGAGCCATAACCCTGGAAAATGTCAGGGCGATGGTCAATGTGTAGTGAAGCTTATATATAGGGCAGCTGGAAGGTGATAAATGATAACAAGGCAACTGGATTCTTCCACCACTGCATCTAAAACTACCAGTCATTTACAGGTACCTAAGGATCAGGACTAAAAAAAAATAAACGCTTCAAGTACATTTTGTAAGAAGAAACTACACAGATGCTGTTTGTGGCCTTGTTGCCCAGCTGTTTCTCCTCTTTACTACATTGATGATCTTAGAAACACTTTAATGTCTCAGACACGGAGAAGATGCGTTTTACAGAAGTCTGGTTTGTTTACATGCAGCAGCAAGGACACACAGAAAGAGCAAAAGCACAGGCTTTTATCCATTGTTTTGTCCAGTTTATTTGCAATTTGGGTATAGTTCTAGTGATTGCCAGACCACATTCCTCTAATATTATCCAAATCCATTGAGGAACAGAAGAGTTTGGAAATACCTTGGAAAAGCTGGCACTGTATTTCCTGCTTCAGCAAGACACAATCACAGCTCCAGATGAACTGTGGTAATTTTTCAGCTCTCCATGGAATCAGAGGTTGGTTTGGATTGGAAGGGACATGGAAGACCATCCAGTCCCAGCCTCCCCACCATGGGCAGGAACACCTTCCACAAACCACTTTGTTCACAGCCCCATCCACCTTGGCCTTGAACACTTCCAGGGGTGGGGCATCTGCTCTTCTCTGGGCAGCCCATGTCAGTGCTTTACCACCCCCACTGTAACGAATTTCTTCCTAATATCTGCTCTTAATCTACTTCCTCAGTTTAAAACCTTGGCCTACCACTGCATGTCCTTGTAAAAAGTCCCTCTGCAGTTTTCTTGTTGGTCTCCTTTAGGTAAGCTGCGTGTTTCTCCCTGGCAGAGTGCCCATGGTTGCAGGTAGCAGATGAGCCCTAAATGGGGGCCGAGCTGGAGTATTGCTACAACAAAACCACACTTACTTGACCAGAAAGAACTTCTTCCCAGAAGAAACTGTGTTTGCCCCACACCCAGCAATGATGATGAGGTGGTAAAGAATAATCTTTGGGTCCTGGCCAGGCCCCCTCCTTGCTGCTGCAAAAACTAACCCTATGCTGGCCACATGTTCATAATGACATTTTTTTTTTTTTTTTCTGAAACGTTTGCTCTGTGCTGCTTTATGTTCCAGGTGTCAGAATTAAAAGTCTCCCCTAACCTTGCACAAGGTGTTCTCCAAACATGCCCACAATATGGTGAGTCACTGCTGGTGTCACTGGGGACTTCAGCCCTGAAATAACTACCACAAAAATAGGGGTGAAGGGAACATATTGGCCTGTGCTTGTCAAGGAACACCAAAGGCTTCATTCATGACTAGAAGAGAAGTACTTAGCTCAGAAACTTGCTTAATGGCAGCACTGATCTAAGTCTTCTAGGGAATTATTAAGATACAGCTTCCCAGAAAAGAGAGTGAAGACTTCAGAGAAAGCATTTAGAAGGCTTTTTGAAGGAAAAATTGTGTGTCTACTTAGTAGAGCCAACAAATCCTCTGTCAACGTTGATTCTTTTGATCTCTGTATCATATATAGGCCCTGGTCCTGAAATAGGTGCTTTGACATATATTTCTCCCTTAATTTAGGTCTGCTTTTAATGAGTTTGCAAGCTCTATGGGCATACCCAACCAGGAAGGTGACTTGGATGGTCTGAAACAAACTATCAGAGCACAGAGTTTACTATTAGTGTCTAGAAGCTGAACATATTTATCTCTTTATATCTCATGGAGTCAGTAAAGTGACCCAGCTCAATCTGTGTGCCAGTGGGCAGGCACAGCAGTGTCCAAGGCCTAGGTGTTTGCGCTGGTCCTGCTCCAAGGAGAGGGTTCCTTCCATGGCACCAAGGGTGCTCTCTGCTCATGGAGCCCCCGAGGCAGAACAAAAGATCTATCAAAGCAGCTTACACCTCCTCAGCCCTTTGGCCATTGATGCAGCATCCTCAGATCCCCGAGGATCAGGCTGGCTGTTACAGAGGTTGAGGTCTGGTAAGATCCTCAGAATGGGGAGCTGTTTCCAACCTCCACTACTGGAAAGCTCCAAAAAAATTGAGACTGGTAATGGGAAAGGGAATTGAGCAAAAATTACCCACTGCTAAGAAAAGTAATGGTTATTTCCCATTTTTATTTTCAAAACTGTGAATCAAAATCTAGTGCTTGTAATTTTAACTGCAGTGCAGAAACAAAACAGGGAAAAGGGAATTAATTGGAGCCCACATTAGATAATTGGAAATGTAATAAGGGCAGCAGTTCCATAGCATGTGCCTATCACAAGAAAATTGAGAGATCACACAAGAGGGATGCCTGAATGAGTAAAAATTCCTCTTGAAACAGTCTCTGAGAAAAACTGTGAGGGAGAACAACTGTATTTATTTTGGCAAATCTGAGATCAGATTTTTTTGTGTGTGTTTTATTCCCCTTGCAGATCCTGATAACGGAAAATAATTGAAATGAGCAAAGGAGCTGGTAATTACTGTAAGTTTGTCTGCTGCAATCTGGAAATTATAAAGTACTGCAGGTTGCTCCAGGCTATAAATCCTAACCCAAAGCCACGCGCAAAGCCTTGGAAAATTGAAATGCTGCAATTGGGTTTAACCAGCCAAAAAACCCCAGCTGCTGAGTCACTCTGACTACATAGTACATATTCCTCAACAGTTAAAGGAGGATGTCTTGCAGCACCCTGAGGAATATATCAGAGGACTAAAAAATTATTAAAACACATGTATAAACAAGCTTTGCCAATACTTAATTTTTTTGAAGTTATTCATAGAATAATAAACTCATTTAGAATGGCAAAGACCCTTTAAATTATCAAGTCCGAATGTTAACCTGACACTATCAGGTCCACTACTAAACCATCACCCTAAGTATTATGCCTATTAAAAAGAAAGGAACTTATATTGAAAGCAACTTTTCCTTTCATCTTTATTTTAAAGAACAGCTGTTTACATGGCTGACAAGATTCCACTCCAATAGATGCCATCCTAGCTCCCCACAAAACTTTTGAAATTATCTTGATGGAAACAAAGAATGACTAAATTCTGTTAGGTCAGCATTTGAACAATACTAAAGAAAACAATGCTATCTTTTATGCAATTTATTTTGACATGGAAAGGTTGTAACTATTATAATTATTGTCTGAATTAGAGTACTGAATATCCAAGAAATGTGTGAAGGACAGTAATATGAGAAATGTGGCAGAAAGCAGGGGAAAAAACCAAACCCATGCATCAACATCTTTCTCTTTAATGCATTTTTTTTTTGGAATCTCAGTTTCTTTAACTAAAGAAGCCTTTATGACTTCATCTGGCTGATGAAGAAACCTAAAGAGCAACCACAAGCACCAGCTTTTTGTTTATCCATGATGCTTAACTGCTGTCATACTCTGTTGTCACCTTGGCCTGTGGCAACTGCTGTGGGCCAGGGTTTGGGGGGACAGGGAGAGCACGGCACCCACCTGAGCGGTGGGTGAGACTACACCAGGTGTGACACCCTGCAGAGCATGTCACACACCAAACTGCTCAACACATTCAGTCCCTAGGACTCCTCTGTGCCCCTTCTGTGACCCAGCGCTGGGCATGCACTGCTCATCCCCATGGATGTATGGACCAAGGGCTACACTGGATACAGCAACCAGGCTGCAGCACAGCTCCTGCTCAGTCAGCATAAACACAGCCACAGTAATCCTCTGTAGAGATTTTAATGTCTTCCCATTAGAAAATCCAAAACAAAGTAAAAAAACCCAACAACTCAGTAAGTCATACTAATTAGAGACTTGTGCATTTACAAGGGCATAGTAGTGTCCTTCCTTGGCCAGCAGCTGGCTGTGGGTGCCCTGCTCGACCACCCTGCCATTCTGGATCACCACGATGATGTCGGCTGTCTGCACGGTGGACAGGCGATGAGCAATGACGATGCAGGTCCGACCTTGCCGGGCGTTATCCAGCGCTTTCTGGACAATCTGTCCACAGAGAACACAGCAAAACTGTTAGCACCTGAAAAGCCTTCCCTTGTCCGAGGAACTACCTTTGATTTCTCACTCTCTTATCGCCTGAATACATGCCCCACAGATATACAGGTCAGGGCAAACAGGAGACCTTTACTCAACAGGATTGCTCACTGAGGTCAGTGAGCCAGATCAAACAAATGTGAGACCATGGAGAAGTGGGTTCTTGGGCTCCCAGCTTGGGTCAGAAGACAAATTCAGTATTTACCATCAAATACATCTGATAGGAAGACAACTGACGCATATCAGATCAATGTGGAGTTTTATACTTAAAGTGTCAGGTTTTTTCTACTTTTATTCAGTAAATATAAACATCTTTCTAGTATAGTTCAATTCAAACCTTTCAGGTGGAAAAGCTACTGTGATACCCCTGGCTTGTTTCACAATTGAGCATTTGTAGCATGTTTTCTTTAATTTTATTCTACAGAAAGCAACTAGCCATGTACATAGGCATAAGTATTTCACAAAGTAATCATTATTCACCTTTTCACTTTCAGTGTCAAGAGCAGAGGTAGCTTCATCCAGAAGCAGAACAGCAGGATTACGAACCAAAGCACGGGCAATTGCTATTCTTTGTTTTTGACCTCCAGAAAGTTGTGTCCCTTTCTCACCCACCCGTGTATTATATTTCTGGGTGTTAAACAAACAAAAAAGATCACCAGTGAATACTTTTAGAGAAGGAAGATTAGAAAAATAAAATTTATTCACAGCTATAAAATTAAGCATTTTCATCTTGAAAGAAAGAATAGTGCAAGTGGTTTTAAGAAAGCTAAGGCTTTATAAACATCTCCAGTACAAGCAATTATATATACAGCCACACATACTTATAGCCAGTCTGAAAATTTACTCCCTCAAAGGCTGGAATAGGTCTTGAATGGTACCAGAAGTGAGGCATCCAAAGAGCGTACGTTCATAAGGTTAACTAACAATTTAATTCTTACTGACATATTCACAAAGAATTTGAAGTTGCAGTGCCTGTGAATAAAGAATCTCAAAAATTATTAGTAGTAATGAAAATGAAATATTTTTCAGCATTATTGCCTCAGTTTCAGGTACCCTGAACTACAGTGAAAGCAAGATATCAAAGCATTTTTCCTTGTTAAAACCAAATTCTTGTCAGGCATGAATGTCAAATGCCATGCTATTTACTTCTGATTTGCTGCCCCTTTTTGTTTATTAAGAAAGACTTTCTGTGCATATCCATTCAGTTAGAAATGGAGTACTTTATTTTACTGAATTTTTAAAAGAAAAATAAAATGTTTTTATCAGAGTAACTTGGGGAGTTTCTGCTGTCAAAGGAAAAATATATAAAAAATTATTATGAACACTTATGCATAGAACATTCTCTCATTTCCCTCTCCTCACCCCCCCAATATTGTGGGTTATATACCACTGTAATTATGAAAACATTGGCTTTTTTTTAACAAACTACAAGGATTTTAAGCTTGAAACACACTGACATTTAAAAACAAAGACTATTATATTAGGGAAAACAAAAGTGAGCGTTGCCTTGATATCTCTATATCATCCCAAGTATATGATCTCACTGTGAAGAGAAGATCACTGTCTCTTACCTCTGGCAGTTTTTCAATGAAGGCATGAATATTTGCTGCTTTAGCTGCTTCTTCAATTTCCTCCTGACTAACCACCCTACTGTTGTCTCCATATTGGATATTTTCAGCAATGCTGCAGTCAAACAAAATGGGCTCCTGTGACACCAGGCCCAGCCGGGACCTCAGCCATTGTAAATGCAGAGATTTGGTATCAAATCCGTCTGCTAGCTAGAAAAAGCAAGAGAAACATGAGGCCAAGCTGGCTACTGAGCTCATCCACACATATCTGCTGTAAACAGGAAATTCTAAGACAATGTGAATTCTAAGATAAAGCCCATTATGTGTTATTTTAGCAGATGTAATCAGGTAAAATTTTGCATGCTAAATGAAAATGAACCAGCAGAATGGACAAAATATTTTCTTGCATTAGTTTTTAATTTTGTGTTTTGCTTCCATTTGCTAGCAAGCAGAAACAACCTGCAGATAAGAGATGGTTCTTGTGGTCCTTCCAGCCCCACTGACCACAAGAAGCACCAGGAAGCTCATGGGAAATGCTGCCCCTTGCCCCTTAAGAAGCTGAGCACAAAAATAAATATTCTCAGCTGTAGGCCTTTTGATCTTGCAACCTTCAAAGGAGGTTTCTTTCCACCTTTTATACCCATTAAGGGTTGTATCAAAAAGCCCATTGGGACTTCCTGTTGGTGAAACAATGACATCTAGTACATTTGTGTTATCTGAAGCATGTGTCTGTCTCTAATGTGTTAGTTCATATCAGCAAGAAAACTTACACACTGTCAAGCAAGATACATTAGTGTTACGCCCCGTCTGACCAGGGTGTGAGGAGCCTTGGGGAGGAAATGCAGCCAGACCTGGTTGTTCCTTTCCCAGGCAAGACCTGTGACCTGAGGATGCACACTGTGCCAGCATGGATGCTACTGCTTGTACATGTGGGCAAATGCTCAGGGCAGGCCATGGCAGGGGTTTGGGGATCAATCCACTGGAGGCACAGCCTCTAACTCACACCTCTGAAAAAAGACATCCCAACAGAGGGACTGCCAGGCTTGTCAAAAGCCTCTGAAACCTTGGCAGATAAAGAGTTCTGTAGCTCTAATTACTATTAATAGCCACACAAATCTATTCTTACCACTTGTCCTTCCACAGGGTCATAAAATCTCTCCAAGAGCTGAATGGATGTGCTTTTGCCACAGCCGCTGCTTCCTACTAATGCCAGAGTCTGTCCTTTCTTAACTTTCACATTAAGTCCTTGCAAAACCCGAACTTCTGGCCGTGTTGGATATACAAAATGGATGTTTCTGAATTCAATGTTGCCTTCAAAATGGCTCTGAAAAGGAGTAGAGAGTTCACATGCTCATATTAACATTTATTAGCCTTAACTAAAACAACACTTGTTAAGACTTGGTTATTATAGTGAGAGACACAAGAAAATTTGGGAAGGTGTTTTCAAAAGTGCTTTTGAAATTCTTTTAAATGACATATTGGACTGAGCATATAGTATCACTAGTTATAGGATGATCTGTAAGTCACTACATCCTTCTGGAGAAGTTTTCTGCATTTCTTGTGTTTATTTTTCACTTAATCTTTGAAAAGAGTATCACAGAAGCACAGAATAAGCTGAGGTGGAAAGGACTCTCCAGGATCAGAGTCCATCTCCTGGCCCTGCACAGCACCATTCCCAAGAATCACACCATGCGCCTGAGAGCATTGTCTAAACACTTCTTGAACTCTGTCAGGTTTGGTGCTGTGACAGCTTCCCTGGGAAGCCTGTTCCAGTGCTCAACCACCCTCTGAAGAAAAGTAGAAAATATCCAGATTTTTCATTTCTAATACATTTAATTGAGATACTTCTCCTTGTGATATAAATGTGTGTCATTTGCTTTCCTGATCTTATCCTGCAGGTAGCACAATTTGAGCAAATATAACACAAGATCAAAATCAGAGATTAAGATAGCAGAGCCAAATTCTTCAGTCAGTTATTCACGAGCACAGAGGACAAGCTGTGTTTAAAAAAGCAGTGATGGTTAATTGGACATCCTAGGCAGGCTGATATTTAAGTACAAGTGGAAGAAAGGGGGACATGCCAAGACTGTCCTGTTCTTTGGGGTATGAGCCAGCCCCCTGTACATGCCAGCAGCACCACTAACACGATGCTCTCACAGCAGGTAATAACCTAATTTGATGGACTCAAACATTTTCTTTGCTAAGTCATAGTCATCACTGGCAGTTAACTTCAGTCTACAATAAAAATGTTTTCACTTAAGTTTTATTTTACTGAAGACCTTCTGCCAAGTCTTTCAATGTCAGAGAAGCCTAGTTCAAGAAAATATGCAAGCATGCTAAGAACCTT
This sequence comes from Ammospiza caudacuta, assembly GCF_027887145.1. Classification (NCBI taxonomy): domain Eukaryota; kingdom Metazoa; phylum Chordata; class Aves; order Passeriformes; family Passerellidae; genus Ammospiza; species Ammospiza caudacuta. Next base: position 31,796,907 of record NC_080593.1, on the reverse strand, counting down.
AAAGGCTGAAAATCCTATATATAAGCTTGAAGTTATAGAAAACTGGATTATGTCTTCCTGAGTAGGAGCTACTGTCTAAACCTACATGGGAAGTTAATTTTAAATTTAAATGAACCTGGATGTGCCATTGTAATCCTTCCAGAACATGTAAATTGAAAGCATTACATGCAGAAATTTGACAAATGCTGAGGTCAGGCTGCTTAATGACAAGGCTCATTGGGGATTTTTGAGTATTTTCTGATTTTCACTTTTTATTGGTTTTTGCTTGTTGTCTTTCCTCCCCCAACTTTAGAGCAAACTAAATTATTCATTAAGCTTGTTTTGACTTCACAAGAGCACATTTTTAATTGTAAAAGTTTCCACAGATGGAATAGGATGGCTTTTGGCAAAGTGCCTGTCTGTAAAGGAACTAATCTCTCTTATTTACATAATAATTAGAAAAATGCATTAGTATTTTATTTCTCCTATAAACTCTTACAAAGACAACAAAACTTTTATTGGAAGTGACATTATCAGTGTTTTGCTGAAGCCATTTACACTGTGAGTCAGTAGAATGAAAAGTATTTTTTTAATCATTTAGAGAAAAAACTATCTTAAAGGCCATACACTTTTGTCCGAAACCCAGAAATAATATGGTCCCTAAATAAGTGAGTGCCACTATATAGTGTCTGTCTTTTGACAGAACCATAGAATGGTTTGGATTGGATGGGGCCTTAAAGAACATCTAGTTCCAACCCCCCTGCCATGGGCAGGGACACCTTTCACTGGACCAGATTGCTCAGAGATCCATCCAACCTGGCCTTGAACACCTCCAGGGATGAGATATGCGCAACTCCTCTGGGCAACTCATCCCATCCTCACAGGAATCTTTTCTACTTTTTATCGAGTATCTTATCTGAGTCTCCTCTCTTTCAGTCTGAAGCCATTCCTCCTTGAACCATCACTACATGCTCTTGTAAAAAGTCCCTTTCCATCTTTCTTGTAGGTTCCCTTCAAGTCAAAATTATGTCAGTCTAATTCAGCATCCTTTTGGGATACCATAAGAAATAGGCACCTGTGAATACAATTGCTGAAAATAATTATTAATTTAGTTTGTTACAACGTTTTTTTCCTGTGAAAAAAGAACACTCCTTCCAAAAAAATGTACCCAAAACCCCAAAGAAACAGATCTCTAATATCCTGCCAAGCTCCCATGCAAAATAACACTGATCCTTACCAATTTTTCACCTTGTTCACTGTAACTGTCAATTAGAGGTTTTCTGTTCAAAAGCTGAAAGATTCTTTGAGCTGACATTCGAGCTTTGCCATAGTCTGGTGCCATGGAAGAAGACTGCCCAACATTTATAGCTGCAAATATGACAGCAGAGTAGACTCTAAAAAGCAAAGGACAAAGCATGATTCATTCCAGGTTGAACAATGCATTCGCTTCCCGCTGCATAGAACATACCTTCAGAATAAAGCTTTTTAGCATCTGTAGGTTATGATATTTCTGGAGTTCTTCACACTCCAAGATGTCATCCAGTACTAGGAAGGTCAGCTTGCTCCCATAGCTACTTTATAGCTGGACAGCAGTATCATATCACTTTTCTTTTCAACACCCTCTGCCTGGAAGGGACATCAAAGGGCAAAGGCTTCTCCAAAGTAAATGTGCTGCTCACTTTTGCTGTTTCACTGCCCAAAGGAGCACCTTTCCCCAAAACAGCCCTTATGCCCTAAGAAAACTTCCAACCAGACTGAATTCCTGGATTCCCATGCTCCATTACCTCTGTAATTTGATAAAATAATTTGCGTGCATTGAAATCACTACACTGCGTACTAATTTTGATATTTTTTCTTTGTTTGTTTTATAAAGTATACTCACATAAAGACACTTTCAAAGTTGGTCAGACAATTAACAATGAGCCATGCTCCAAATCTGAAGACTGCTGCATTAATAAAGTACTCTGAACTTTGAGATATTCCATAGGTAAATCCATAAAAAGGAGCTTTTCTCAGAGATTTTCTGATAAAAGAAGAAACTTTCCATAAATGACTTGTAAAAGAGAAACAACAGACACTGGTTCGACTTCTGGAATAAAATCTTCAAGCAATCCCGCTCACCCTCAAAACCACAACAAATCAGCCCACAACACACTCACTCACAAACAATCCTTGCCAGACCCTAAGAGCCCCTGGCTTCAGGACATAAAACCTCCGTGAGGACAGAAGGCAATGAAAACCTTGATCCTCAGTCATGTTAAATTGAATCCCCTTCCTTTGCTTTTATAGCACGACAGGTCACTAGAGCAGTTAGTTCAAATGAAATAATTAGTAACTACCCCATATGACCCATTTTATTAAGAAAACAATTAGGCTTAAGCCTGGCCTGAGAGCTGCCTGCAGGCTTCCACCAGCTCATCCCATCTGAGCAGAGCATGGACACATTGCTGGGTATCCCCACTAGAATTCAGACTATGCCATGATTTCTCAATCTATCCCTCTGGAAGCGTTTCATTTTGTGTAGCTAATTGAACACACACCAAATAAGAATCTGGTGAACTCTCTGTCCTCATTGTTTAGGATGCTCTCAGAGGAAGAGGAAATCTCCTTTCTAGTTTGAGCTGTAAATCAGACCTGTGACAGTCCAAGCAAGCATCCTGCCCAAATCCAGGCTCTTAGCAGTTCACCAGACATTGAATTTTGATACTATTTTGGTTAAGGACAGATTGTGGAATACATCACTTTCAATTCCTTCTTTTACATTAGAAGTAATTTCGATTTTGGGCTATTTTATTTAAATAAAATGGAGCTAGAAACATCTGGCAACTGAATTGATTCAAATGCATTTCAGTAGAGAAAAGACAGTGGGATGTAGTGGATCAAACAAGGGAAATGTATGAAGTTCTTTTCAAGGTTCCGAAGTCATGTGGGGGGAATAAAACTTGTGTATGCTATAAAGGGTGTGGTGGAACTGTCAGTTCCTGCACTGACATAGAGTGAACATATATCGCATATTGTAGGCAAACACAATATTCTATAACACATATGCAGAGAATGCAGCTTCTTGTTTGCATTATAAAAGACAAATCCTGCAAATGTTATTTCACTCTACACTTAATAATGTATATTAAAATACAGAGATTATACAATTCCAAAGTTATATGAACAACTATTGATATTCTTCCCAGTCTTTTGAGTATTGGCTAGGTTCCAAGAAAGGTATTTACAGTAAATCTGAAAGATTAAAGTGCACTGTAAAGAAAAAAAACCCACCTATATGTATGATTCAAACAAGCAACATATCTTTCATAAAATGCTTCTTCCTTGGTCAGTGAAGCTACAGTTCTTATGTTTTCAACGGATTCTGTTGAAATCTAAACAAATAAGAGGTAATCTCTTACAACTGCAATCTGCATGATATCTTCTGAACACTTGATTTCTTCTCTAGCATTTATTATTTTAGATCAGAATGTGCTTGTTTAAGAGTAGTGATGAAGATGAAGGAAAGTCCTAAGCAATGCAAGTATTCATCAGCAGTGTCTTCCCTAACCATGGGTTGTGGCCCTCATGAATTAAACCAAATTTAATAAAATGGGGACAAGCACTAAGAATCTGGACATAGCTTGCTCTTTTGCATGGACTACTTCTGTCTCCTAGAAGAGCACTATCAGGTGAGTGAAGGCAGTACTCTGAAACTCTTGAGCACATTAATGGCTTGCCTTTATGACAGAATAGAAAGGTATCAATGCTGCAACACTTCTGGCTGCAGCAGAGCAGTGCAGAGCCACATTGCTCACCCTAGGCACCAGTGCTGGGGCTGCTTCTGCAGAAGCTGCCCCTGTCCAGAAATCCACTATGGAGGCTTTCAAATGCATTTTTATATTCTAATTTGCAGATGGTTTGCGTTATCTGCATTTTGCTTTTCTTGAAGATATGTAAATATTTTTCTCAATACCCTTAATTTATCTTGAACAATTGAGTCAGCTACAGTATAAGTACAGTGTTGTCCTTAAAAGTGATCTCACACAGAACGCTGTAGCTAAAACTGAAGAACTTACTCTTCCAGCCTCTTCCAAAGCTTTTTGGTCTTCTGCAGCATGACCAGACATAGAGCTGGCATTCACAGCATTTGCAACAACAATATAAGGAATGCAGGCCAGGATAAGCAAAGTCAGCTGCCAGCTGTATACAAATGCAATAATGATGGCAGTCACAAGGGTAAAGGCAGTCATAGTCATCAGTGCAAGTCGGCTTCCAGTTGCCTAAGAAAACCCCAGAAACCCCCCAAATATATGCAATTAGATTTTTAATTTTTGTTGCTTAAATTACAACTTCAAATTGCTGTAATCAAGGCCACAGGTTTGGCTGGAAAATGAAATCAGGTGCGATCACATGTGTGGGCATTATGCACCAACTTCTGTAACCATTCCTAGAGATTCCTCACACCTGCCAGCATTCAGGCCTTCAAGAGGTATTAGTAGTCTAGAGAGTTGGACATGATAGTTGTTAAATGAAATGTATCTGGGACTTCGCACTCTACCCAAGTTAGAGAAAATTGTGACCACTGTGAGAATAGGGCGAGTTGGCAGTTCGATGTCCAGCAGTAGGTGAGAGTGGCTTGGTTCTGACAGCAGCCAACCACTGAGACCCTCCACACTAACAGTGATGAAAAAGATTCATCCTCAGCTTCTTACATTGCTGCACTTGAGGTTATGTTCTTAGAGAAAAGAACTCTGAATTAGGCCACCCTGCAGAAATGTTTTATCTCAGTGGGATAATGAGTAGGAAAGACTAACTCTGACTGAAGAATTTTCACCTCCTCCCAGCCTGTATAACCTTTTTCACTAAAAACTTTTTAAAATGAGAGTTTATTAGCATCCAGCATCCGGGTGGGCTCTGATCTGCAGAAAGAACTTCTGCAAATAGTCCTGTGGAAATAGTTCATTTTCCAGACCTTGACATGGTGGTAAAAACAAAACCTCTTTGGGTGGGAAGCAAATATTCTTCTTTCTTTTGCCAAAGGGTTTCCTGCCCTGAAAAGACTTTTCTTGTTCCATAAATTTAAAATATTAACAGTTAAACCAATGCCAAGGTGAATTGTTGCCATATGTTCTAGGGGTTGCACATCAAGATGGATTTGGAAACTTCAACCAGTGCAGTATGAGGCATGGTACTGTCTTACTGGTATTCCAGACATCACAGTAGCTCTGGAGATCCATTCATGCCTTGATTGGATTGTTTTTTGTAGTTAGGGAGCTGTGTGCACCCCTCCTTTTTACTGCTCTGACAGGGCGATAGACTTCATCACCACTGAAGCAAACAAACTTTAAAAGATGACTAAATTTTGTCAAAGACTATTTCATCCCTGCAAATCCACAATGAAGGTGGGCTGGAGAGAAACAAAAACCTATGGAGACTGAAAAATGTAGGGATTAAAGGATTAGAGATGTACAAATATGAAGGGGAAAAAAATACACTAGTAAACCTTTCCCCACAAGTCCTGCAGGGATTTGCTTTTCCCCACAAAGAGACAGAAATGCTTGGCAGATTGTCAGGTTCTGTGGGTGAGGCGAGAAGTTGGAGGAACTGTGCAGAATTTGCCATATTCTCTCACCAGTGTCCAGTGGCCACCTCTCTTATACCAGCTTCTTGAGTAGTTCCCTTCTTTGGCCATTGCCCTCCATGGCACTTTTAAATTGTTCTAGTCTATTTCTTACTGTTTGTGAAGCACATTTTGTGGCAATAGGAAGAAGAATTCTCTTCACTCACCTTCAGGCAAGTAAGGGTTTGTATCCTCTGCAAATACAACCCCTTTGTGGCATTCAGGGGACACCCATAAAATGATGTAAAAACCTAGGGTCCAGTGACTGTGGTCCAAGCATATATGCAGATTTCACTTTGCACAGCGAAATGCTCGACAGTTGTTATATATTTAGCCCAAAGTCTTGCAGGGAGGTACATTAAAGGTACATGAACATCAGCTGGATTTTTGATAGTTGTAAGTTACCAGCTGAGAAACCATTTCCCATGTGTCTGTAGTATGCTGCGTAAAGGCATCTACCAGTCTGTGGGGTAGATTTCCTACTTTGCTTTCTGAAATAATCTTGGAGTTCCTTGCCAATTGAATTTAATATTTGTAAGGAAAAAGACGTTTAAAAAATACACATAAAAGAATCAACATACGCCTTTAACTTGGGAAGCATCTGTTGCAAGACGAGTTAGCAGAACACCAACAGCATTTTTCTGGTCATCATACCATCCAATCTCCTGCAAGAAAAGATATTGATTTTTGTTTCAAAAAATTACATGAAAGTACAAAACAGGATGTCTAACTGAATATTCTCTCTGAATATTCTCTCCAATTAAACGAAAAGAAAAAGCTTAAAAATATGATTCTTTTGTGGACATCTAATTGCTCATAATCAAAGTGTTCTTGGCTGTGATGTTTTCCTGAACATGCCTATTTAGAAACTTTTATTATAGCCCCCATTTATTTAGACATTCCTTGGTCCTGAAGAGGTTAACTATTCTCTTACAAATTACCTATACCATCAGCTACAGAATCATAGAATACCCTGAGTTGCAAGGGGCCTACAAGGATTTGTACATACAGAAAGGAAAGGAAGATCTTTTATTTGCAAAGGCTATGGTCGGGTTCTCTTTTCTTCCAATCACCAATTTACCGATCCTTTTAGATGTTTCTACAAACAAACAGGTTCTTGTCCACACGCATTTCTCTCTCAATATCTTAACTGCCTAATTCATACCTGCTGAAGTAACGCTCTGAAGGACAAAGAGCGCAGTCTCATTGTTAGGGTTTCCCCGGACTTCCCAAACATGAATCCCTGGGGGAGGAAAAACAGTCACATTTTCTCATCTGATGCTGTAACTGTTTATAAATCTGCACAACAAAAGCAATCACACCAAGAAGCTCAACAAAAACCATCACACCTGCAACCCCCTGTGAATATGTATGGCCTGGGAAAAGCATCATTCATATTCCTGAACCTGAAACTTGATTTTCTCACAGAAAGGAAGTAACATAGCAAAGAAGGCATCTATATATTACACACTTATATCACAACCACCCAAGCAAAGGGAGATTAAACTTTTCTGGTCAATCTTGCACACACAGACAGCAACACTCCAATATAAATCAACCTGTCTAGTGATTGGGCTCCCTACCCTGACTGTGACCAGAAACATTCACTCACAGCAGTCATTCTGATGGATTTTTATGATCCGAGAGCATGCAGTGCTTTCTGCAACCTTTAAGAGCGCAGGAAATTTTGGAATTTACATGATGGTATGAAAAGCACTGTTTGCAATGGAAAGAGTGACTCTGTTTCATACTTACTTTGGCAAGAGCCTATAGACTAGTCAGTGAGAAATATCAGTATTAACTTTGACTAACATTTCCTTCAGTGGATTATTTAAACCAAGAGCAAATATAGACCCATATCTTTTGGTAAACATTAAATCTATGTATCTCAGGAAGACCCTGGCACTTGTGCATATTTTTGTAAACTCTGATTGGTTTTTTTACTTCTCAGATTGTGTTGATAGGAATTATACCTGCAGCCTGCTGGAGAAGTAAGAGCATTTAAGAGTTCAGTGTAGTGACACTTACTTGGATTATGTATGCTGCTAAGATAATCACTCCAAGTAAAAGAAATAGTAAAGAAAGCAATACTGTGTTTTTACTTCTTTTTTCTGGATCTGTCTCTTGAAAAGCCTATGAAAAGAAAAAAACCCACAAAAATGAGTACAGGGACAAACATCCATTACATAAGCCAGCCTTCACCTCAAGAAGCTTGTCTGCCTACTTTAATCTCTTTTAGCAAGTATCCTGGATTCTAAAACCAGTCTGCAGTCAACTTTCTGTTGAGGACCCAAAAGATAGCCTAACTTTCCATTTAACCTACATTGCACTAATTTGTTCTCCCAGATCCAGCAACGTTCCTCCTTTCCTCAGCTAGTCAGACGCAGTTCCACCATCCTCTGCTTCTAGAGTCCCTTCAACATTCTTCAGTGGATGTATTTATATGAGTTAATCCCACTCAAAGACTTACATGGAAAGAAGTGAGTGGTTGAGCATGAAGAAAGCTCAGGACTGCAACTTCCAGTTGTAAAAAAATTCCACCCAAACAAAAAAACAAAAACCACCCCCCACCTCAAAACCCTCAAAGAAAAAAACAAAAAATAAAAACCCACCAACTGAAAAACTTACCCCAATGATTTTTGCAAATATAACAGCAAATGCAGGATGGACTGCACCTATGACAGCAGCAGCAATCACTCCCAGCAGTACATAGAACCACTCAGGTTTGTTCAGAGCCAAGATTTTTAAGTAAGACACAGCAGGGAGATTTTCTTCCTACAGGAAAAACATTGTAAGCTTTCCTTGGAAAGTTAGGGAACATAAAATTCTCCAGACAGTGGGTGTCCATTAGGCCTTGAGCAGTGAACTGTCTTGGTAAAATGCAGAAAGCATTCTCTGTGCACTCGAATCAAGCAAACATGCTGGAGATTTGCTGCTTTGCTGTTTCATGTCCTAGAACATGAACTGCACTGTAAAAATGCGTTGGCAAAAAACTTAACAAAAGGCTAAGTCATGAGGGGAGAGGGGCCAGGACAGTTCACTGAAACTCAGATGGACTGGTCACCATGAATGGCAACTAATATTTCAATCATTATAAAGAACTGAACAGCTCACAGTTCAGAGGACAGAAGAGACCCCTCCAGTCCAGCTAAATGCCAGTGGGCTAGCAGTAGAACAATTGGGTAGAGAGGTCATTTTTCCCTTTGGCAAACTATATCCAATAAATCATTACCAAAGCCAGGAAAGAGGAATTTGTTAGAGTCAGTTAGCCTGTTTGTGCTTTCAAGGCACAAAAAATGTTCTCTCTTGCTTTATCACTTTATTTAAATGCTTATGCCTCCAAAGGGATATTTCTGGAAAAAGTAAATTAGATGTAAAGCATCAGAAATGAGGCAAAATATTAGTCAGGATTATAAGCAATTTACTCTTGCTCCCTGGTTATTTTATCCTGCTTTTTAGATGCTGAATGAAGGTGGCTAAATCTCAACTATAAAAGTGGGCTGATTTTTTTCTGAAATAATTACAACTGCTAGATGTTTGACTTCATTTTTTCTGAATGTGATGAATATTGTTTTCTTGAGCATGAACACCCACGACTTCCTCTAAGGTCTTAAGCAGTATTAATATACAGCCAAAAAGTATATTTTGAAGTTATACAACATTTTATATGAGAATGGGAATGGGTCCAGCTAGTTCTTGCTATTTGAAATATTCATTAGCTGGAAGATGAATTTTAGAGAGGAGGAAAATCTACAGATAAAATCATACTAAGGATTTCATAATTATTTTAAATATTTATTACAGATGAGATCCTAATTTCCACAGACTTAGAAGACTTAATGGTTTTACTTCGGAATTTATTTTTTGGTTCTTCACTTCAAAGGTCTTGAAAGCAGGCAAAAAACCCCAAAAACTAAACAAAAAATGCAAGTGACTTTAATATATTAAATCACTCTTCCAATATGTTTAATGAAAAAAGTACTACAAAATAGAAAACAAAATCAAGTTTCTGTTGAGCTGCTCATCTCAAGTCTGTTCCAGAATGCACTAGAAATCTGCTCTTTTTGATGCTATGAGCAAGTTTTACTCAACTTTGAAATAAAATAATTTTTTAACCCCAAACTTCCTACATGACTTTTATTGATTATGTCAATCAAGTTGTTTTATCTGTAAAAACCCTGCAAAACTGAAGAATATACTAAACCAGAAAGAGTAACATCTCTTTTAATGGAAATGCCCTTCAAAATGTCAAGTATTCAATTCTTTTTTGGTTTTTTGCTTGACATAAATGTAGTATGATACTCTAAAGTGCCTTCAATTTGGGTACACACACTCCAGGGATTATTTGCAACAGTAATATTGCATCCAGCAATATTTGCAACAGCAAGTACCAGGGAGTAAAGAACCTTGCTAATGAAATCTCATAACTAGCTTCAATTAGATAGAATTAAAATAAAGAATTAAAAAAAAATCTGTACCACTGAAATAATTCTCTTAAATTGTACAAAGAAATGTACAAATCAATAGCAATTTTTTTCAAGTTCCACATTAACTCAGTAGCATTAAAATGAAAATCTCTGTTAAGACAAATTATCCTCAGTCTGGTGAGTACTGACTGCAATAGCACCCAAGTAAAGGTTGCATAAAAGACAGCTGTCTAAAAGTAATCCAAGTTGCGTGGTTTTTGTTTATGCTTACATCTTAAAATTCTACACTGAAGTTCTGATACCAACCTCTACCTCCTTTTGTTTCTTCTTTTTTCCAAAGGGATTTTTAGATGAACTCTTCTTGCTCTTATATTTGCTGGATCTTCTTCGTATGCTGCCTTTCTCTGGTATCACAGAGGTTTCAATATTATTTTGAAAAGTCAACTCTTCCACAGGATTTATGTTTTCCTCATATTTCTCAGCTCCTGAGCCTTCACTATCTTCTGATGTGCCACCATCTTGGACATCGCTGGTACAACCCTAGTGAGAATTCAGGATATACATTTACAAGCATTGTGACTAGAAAGAAAGACTTTTTTTTTCCTCCTGAATATTGCTGTTTCAACTGTGTAACTGTGTATTTGTCTATAGGCCACATATATTTCAGTCTGCAATTGCAGGGCAGTAGACTATTTGATTCTGATTTTGTCCCCCTCTTTTCCTTTAAAGCCATCTATGGAATCCACCTGGAATCTAACACCTCTATGGTTATGCATAACGATGCAGTCTGTGCCTTAAACTCACTTATGTTTTTGTCACATTGGATGACATATATATGAAACAGTTTTGGGTAAAACCCCCAAGAATTCCAAACCTGTGTCGGTGCCCAGACTAGAATAACTGAGCAGCTGCCAGCTGGATAACATGCAGGAACTAGAGAGAAAATAACTCCACCAACCATTTGACAACTTTGCGAAATGGAGAAAGAAAGTAAATTTGCCTTTACCTGCTGCATTACAAGGGAATAGTAGACTCCTTTCTGCAGCATCAGTTCACTGTGTGTCCCCTGTTCAACCACAACACCTTTCTCAAATCCAGCAATAGTGTCAGCAGTCCTGATGGTAGACAGTCTGTGAGCAATCACAATGGTGGTACGTCCAGCCCGAGCCTACACAAACACACAAAACCCTGTTACAGTTAAGCTGTTCAAGAAAATAGCACAGAAATAAAGTTATTTTAGTCACCTGTAATATATAGTAAATTCAAACTTTAAAAATACTTTTCTTTCTTTTAAAAGCAAAGATTGTTATTTTTTCCTGGCTTTGTGTCCTTGCTTAGCAGTTCAAGGACAGTTTCATTTGACTAATTTAGACAGAGAAAGCCACATTAGTCTTTTAGACAGGCAACAAGTATTAAAGACCATAATTAAAGTTTATTTATTATTTGGCTTTTATAATATTTGAACTGTTTGAGCTTAAGTTGCTCACAAAGTGTTTCCATGTCCATGTAAGCATGATGGGGAAATGCCATAAGAACAGTTAGATCTTTCTGAAAATAAAGCTTGGATAACAAATATATAAAGAGCAGATATTTTCTTTGTCCCTGCAAACTTTTGGAAGTACAACATCAGCATAATTGCTGACCAGACTTAGCAGGAAAGCATAGAGGAGCCAACTTGCATCAAAAATGGGTTTGAGCCACTCCCTTCTGAAACAAATTTATTTGACAATAATCCTACTGGGATTTGGCAGGAGGAGCTGCTGAATTCTCAGTTGGCAGGTGACATGTTCAACCTCTCTCCAGCACCCTCACACAGAGCAGAGGCACACACAGCCCCCACGCAGCAAATGAGCACAGGACACCTTGTGACTGCTGGAGAGGCTGGCTTCCCTCCACCCTAATGCCTGGAGCAGACGGCAGCTTGGCAGGAGGAGAGATCCAAAGGAACCTCATGCAACAAGTATGTTCTGTGAACCTGGAACCTGCTGGAAGTTTCTTGCTACAGAAGTTGTACATCATGTGGGCGCAGGAACAGGGGCATGAAGATAATGAGGCCATTTGCAGTAGAGGACTACTACCATGGAGGTTTGAATTCTTCCCCCTACACCTGCCATTCTCATGGACCTGATGCAAGTCGCTCCCAGGAAGTTTGCCACAGTGTGGTTTTTATGCCTCTGGCCTAACACACAAAGCCTCACCACTGCAGATGGGAGCTGTGATCAGAACTAGCAAAATGCTTTATAGGGTGCATAGTTATCTAAAACCAGCTGGCTACAAGAAGTTTCACATGAATGCCTTGAAACAGTGAGTGTTCATGTGGTTAGCATCTCTGCTCCTCAGCTGTAAAAATAATGAACAATAGTAGCACCACTTTTTCCACTCAGGGATGTTGAAACAAAATTTGGAAATCTCATTAGGGGACTACACTGATGGACATCAAAATGCTGTGAAAACACCACTAAGTTATGATTCAGGGCTCATTTTGGTGTATTCTGAGAACATGAAGAAGGATGAGAAAGAGTTCACTTAATTAAATGACCTCCCTCTGTTATGCACTCAATGAAATAATAAACTTCTGGAAAAGAAAAGTACTTGATTAAAAAATTAAGAAAAAACAACAAAATCCAAAACATGCAGAAGAAAGATTATATGAATATTATTTTTGCATCTACGTGTTACCTCAATACTAATCACTCGAATTACATGACTATTGCAAAGAGCTGCAGTCTACCTCAGATTTAAACTCACTAACAAGTGAAGATGACAAATTCTGTGTTTCCCTTGAGCTGTAATGGTAATTTGTCTTTCTCTGCATAACTACTGAAATGAAAGGCAGGATTTTTCACCTAATTAAAAAAAATATTAAAATAAATATTCGACAAAAGAAAAACATTGAAGCCAAGCCATGAAGTTCTTTTTCAATCAAAGCCTATGGGTTCTACTGTATGTTGATGGAAACTGCTGATGAAGGTGGGATGTGAGAAAAGCATTGTGTGCTGATCAGACATGGGTACAAGATCTGACAGCTCTGCTCTGCAGCAGCACCCACCCTAGAGCCATGGGGCTGCTGAAAGCAGAAAAAGAATGAAAATGGCTAAATTTCTTAAAATTTTGAAGCAACTATTCAATAAAGAACAATTAGTAGGGATATCAATAACATATACTTTTCTAGTAATCCACCTGAAAAAGGCCATTCTGTCCTCATACATGCCTTGATAAGATATCAACGATGTTTTACCAGCAAATGAACAATTATGATTTGAAAAAGGGAGTGCGGGAGACCTAAGTTACAGTTCCATAATTATTAATAATGCAAAACCAAAACCCCTAAAAATCAAAACCAATTTTCAAATAAATTTTTGATGGTTCAAAATCCTTGTTAAAACACTGAAATTGAGCATCCATCCAAATTTTATTTTCCAATGTTCTTGATTTGGATGGAAACCTGCACCGAAAACTTTACATTAAGTTTCCTTAAGTGTTTGTTGCACTTTTTCATGGCAGCTGCTAGCTCCAGTGAGTCCTACCTTATCAAGAGCTGCTTGCACTATGGATTCACTCTGAGTGTCTAATGCAGATGTAGCTTCATCCAGAAGAAGAATCTTGGGATTTCTTGCTAGGGCACGGGCAATGGCTATTCGTTGCTTCTGTCCTCCACTCAGCTGAGCCCCTCTTTCACCCACCATGGTGTTAAATTTCTGATAAAGGAGACAACAGAACAGAAGTTGTGAGACATCTCAAATCCTCACTTCTCAGTGCAACCCTAAGTACTCATCTTCTAGAAGATGTAGCTTCTTCCAGCTGACTCAAGCACAGGCAGAGCAAACAAAGAAGGGCGTCCATCCAACTGGCCCTTAGCCAAACCCTCCTACCCCCACATATTGTGCCTGCTTAACTTTGAACTTATGGTTCTTTAAAGATCTTTATTGATCACTCAGTGCTCCAAACCCTGGGGTTTCTCAAGGCAAGCCTGTAAAAAGGATCTCTGTATTTTCTGAATATTGCCTACCTTTCCAAAAGGGTTGGAATTATAGGGACACACCAATAGTGTGCCTCCCCCTTGGAGCTATGGTTTAGTTCCTACTGACCATATCACTTACTGCAAAGTCACAAGTCTCAAAGTCCACTGTAGTTTTTTATTACATAGCTATTTAAGAGCAAATATGAACAAATCACTCTTCCTGAGAACAAGGAACCTTGGAACAGATTGATGTGTTTGAAATGGCTCATACTTGAGAGATAGGGCCAAGCTCTCTAAAGTAGTAAAAGGATTTGAAATCAAATCCCAGGTGGGCACTTCTCCCACATTTTTTAACTTCAGTAGCAAAGACAAGGACGTATTACCCATTTATGAGGATGTGTTTAGAATGCTTGACCTTGCTTCTCAGCTCCATCCTGAAAGGAGTAAGGCACCTACTGCTAAGAGAGGGCTCAAAGCTGTGAATCTCCGAGGAAGAGCTTTGTAGCTGCTAAAGGGCATACTTATTTACTTCAGGGCATACTTATTTACCTCTTCCCACTCCCTGCTATTTCCTGTGAATGTTCAGACAGCTCCTGACAAAGGGCTCTGGATTTCTGGTTCTTCTTTTTAAAAACCAACTCTTCTATGCCTCATGGGATGGGTAGGGATGGCAATACAGCTGGGAAGCTTCCTTTCTCCTGAGTTAAGGCATTGACATTTTTTCCCAGACTCCAGTACAAGTCCTTTGAGAGCAACCAAAGGCACAATATCTAGTTGAAACACTCTCTGAACTGAAAGCTGCTTTAGGCAATAAGTATATTTTGAGAAGTTGTAGTATAACTTTGATTCCCAAGCTCTGCTCTCAGGACACCAGCCTAAATGGATCTTTTGTTCTTACACTCAAAGTAAATTCATCAACTTACATCAGGCAATCTAGATATAAAGTCAAAAGCATTGGCTTCCTTGGCTGCTTGCTCAATTTCAGCATCAGAAATGTCTTCTCTCCCATAGCGAATGTTCTCTGCTATTGTGGTTGCAAACAAAACAGGCTCTTGGCTCACAATGCCAATATTTTCTCGTAGCCACTTTGTATTAAGGGTCCGAATATCCCGACCATCTAAGGTAATCTGAGAGGAAAAAAGTGTCAAAGAAGTCAAGGAAATGCACTCTATTAATAATAAAGCAATTAATTACTCTTACTTGAATGAAGTATCAGCCACAAGGTCAAGAAAAACAAAATTGTCTTTAATAGAGAGCTATGTTGGGGGAGAAGCTACAATTGCAGTTTTTCCATTTGTTGCACAAGATGGAAAATTATGATGAGTGGCATAAACAGAGAAGACATCAGGGGCTTTTTTTCCCTCCTGTTTGTTATCCCCCCAATAACTGTCATGTCTGAGTTGGCTTAAGAATTTCACAGCTTCCTTGCACACTTTTTATGTGATTCTTGTGCCCCTATGCCAGTTTGTTGTCCTCACAGTTGCAGCTACACAATCATCTCTGTGGCTGTGCATAACACCAGATCAAAGAGTTCAAACTGACTAAAAGGAAAGGGAAAGTTATTTTTAACCTAGGTAATTTGCAGTGTGGTCCTATGAACATTGGCATTGACACAGCAAAATGAGGCATGGGGGCAGGAATGAACAGCCACAGGAAAACTAAGTTTAAGAAAGAACTGTGTTGAAAACAGCTGCCTTGATACCATAAATACTGATAGTTCAATTTTTCATATTTGAAATGTTTACCTACTTTCAACTAGCAGTAGTAACTATTAGTAGCATCCTTCAAATATCAAATTTTCTTAATATTTTGTTTCATTTACCTCATTTTTTTCCTTTGGAAATTTAATGTGGGTCATATTTACCATTTACCAACTGGATTTAGTGTTTAGTGGTAAAACATATACAATGTGTAATGATGGAAACTTCTGTGGGTTAGCAGATAGTGAAAAACAAGCCAAGAAATCAACCATTTAATAGGAAAACTCTCTGCAGGTTTTAGCTTACATTCAATGAAAATGAAGCAAAATACAGCAGGACTCTGTTGGATTATGCTTTGCCTAAAAATGTTTAGGGAATTTTAAAAATCAACAGTTGATAATTATTTTAAATTCAGATCTTGAAAGCCTTGTGTAATTTGCTGTTTTTGATGTAGTACTGTAAGAAGGAGCAGAATAATGAAGTCAAGCCAACAAGAGAAGATAGTTCATTTGAAATTTAAATTGTGGAAATATGAACTATACAGATATATGGTGAAATTCAGCCAAAATAGAAAACAAGATTCAGTCAATATGGGAAATTCATGCATGTCCTAATTGCTCTGAGTTTTTACAATTCCTTTGCAGACACTCACTTCTCCCTGGTCAGGATCATAGAATCTCTGCAGCAACTGAACAGTAGTGCTTTTTCCACAGCCACTGGCACCAACTAAAGCAATGGTCTTCCCAGTTTGAACTTTCAAGTTTAGACCTTTGAGGATCTGCAAATAAATAAAAAAAAAATTAAATATCTGTCTTAGTTTAACAAGTTTGATCAGCGAACAGTCTGTCAAGGTAAGTGTAGCTGTTGCTATCAAGGCAGTAGTGAGGGCCATAGTTTAAAGGTATGGCAACATTAATAATATAATTGTATAATTGTATTATTGACAACAATAATATAATGTACCTGGGAATATTCTGGAGCACTGACAGGAAAAAGTCTTCACCTATGCTTGTGAAATGTATTAGCCTTTGAAACAGGATGGCTGCATGCAACCTGCCTTTTGGGAATGGCCCCTAGATCCTTCTGGCTACCAAAACAAGCCTGGGAAATTGTTGAGAAGATTGATAACTGGAACGGGCCAAGTTCATGCCAAGAAACATTTTAAGAGTTCCCTTGCATAGACCATTGCATTCCATTGCCTGGGAAAATTCCCCAGCACACTCAAACTAATCTAGACACAGCCACACTACTCTGAACTTCATAGCTAATTTTCTTCAATTTGTGTGATCTAGTAGCAGGCTTGGGGTTTTAAATTATCCTGCTGTCTTCCATTTTCCAGGGCATAATAATTATGAATCTCACAGAAAATTATTTTCAGGTGCAAAAAGGTATCACTGAAAACCAAGCCTGCTTTCTTCTATTTTTAAAATATAAATGGCTGTTTTGATGAAGTAATTGCTGGGAAGCCCTTAATAAGTCCCATTCCTTATTTTTAACAGTCTCAGCAATCTGAAGAGTAGCTGCAGTTAATGATATAATTTTTTGCTATTTTCACATTTAGAGAGCATTTTACCTCAAAAGATGTCCATGTCATTACAAGTAATGCTGTGTAGTTGCCAAAATATTTGGCTGCTATGGGAACTCTTCTTGTTTATACCCGGCTGATTTATAAGTTTGCCTACACATGTTTTTGCAATGAGAGATTAAAATAGTTGCAATATTCCTCTCCTCTCGCATTATTACATCCACCCAGTTTTACATCCCCAGGAAGCTGATATCCTGGTGCCTGTATTAGCAAGAATGAACTTTATTCTAGATACCATAATATTTCCACATGCAACTAATTACTACCACACACTAGGCTAGTTCTAATTCTCTTTCATCAGGCAATGTATTGCCAAGATCAAACCAATAGAAACTGTACTCCTTAGAGTTCTTTGGTTTGGTTTTACCTCAACAGGGAAGGGTATAATATGTTGCATCAACTGCTTGAGAGATTGTGGGTAACTTCTACACAGCTTTGCTGATTCCTTTGGTTCTACTAAATAACATTGATGCTCTTAGTAGGGAGAGCTGCTGACTGATTTGGGAAGGATGAGAAATATTTCTTATTTCCCTCCCATTTGGTGTGTTGACCCACAACATAGCTCAGCAGCCTGAATAGGATTTTTAGGAAGAAGGATGAAAACTCTGTTATGTGCCTTCTGATTTCTGAGCCAAGAGGGATAGAAGATGCATTGTAAAAAATTCAGTTAAGGAGAAAGCCCAGCTCTGAATCTGACCTGCAAATATCCCAGTGTCCTGGAAACAGATTTATGCACAATGGGACAGACCTCAGATGACTGAGTTGGGAACAGCCACCTTAAAAAACAGCCAGAGAGGTACAAACATTCCCATGCTCACCGCTAAATCAGCATGTCAAGTTTTTCATTGTTGACATTTGACATCTCTATTTCCACCTTGTTCTTCACCAAGGAAGAAAGTAATTTGCTACTGGTCTTTCTCTTTCACTTTCATCAAGGTGTTTAAAAGATTGTAAGAAAATACTGTAAGCAGAGAGGTCAAACCAACTGTGCCACCACAAAAGTAATCACCATGACATGACGTACACAGGTCACTAATGGAAACTGAACTAGCAAAGAGCAGGCACGACAGTTTCTTGAACAGCAATTTTAGCGTATTTCCAAAACAATGTTTGACTTCCAAATGTACATTTAGGATGATATGTTCACAAAAATACACTATCAATGTATTGAAAGTCCATCTCTGATAATTTTCCACACAGGATGTCGTAACTCCAAAGAGCCAAGAAACTGGAAAAAAGTAATTTTCTGGTTTAACTGCTTAAAGTCTGGAAGCCTTAATGAAAGATTTTGAAAAATCTTATTTGATTTATCAAAACTCTTTTTCATAGAAATTCAGACTAGGGGCAACACATATTAGATTTGTCCTCCAGAAGAGAATGAGTTACACAGTGACAGTAGATCTAGAGCATTGTCTTTGTGCATCATTGGGAGGAAAATTATGTCCCATTCCCCAAAACAGGAATGCATTTCACATTCAAGAAGAAAATTAGACAAACAACATGGACACAAGTTGAATAAGTTCAATAGTCTAAACAGATCACTTACTTTAATATCAGGTCTGGAAGGGTAACTGAAGTGGATGTTTCTGAATTCAATTTCTCCTACGAGTTTGTCTGGCTTGTAACCTTCCTTAGAACTGCTATCTATGAGCCGTTTCTGGAAAGAGGTTTGTAAAATAAATTGGTGGTTATTTCTCTTTTGGAACTGTTATTTCTGCTACATGCATTGGTCTTTACTTTCTCAGATGCTGGTTTACTCTGCATTTTACATTGTAGCAGAACTGCTGCATTTTACCTGCAGAATGCTAAATATGGGGGAACATCAAATTGTAAATTTTACTTGACAAATATAGTGCATTTTCAAAAGCAACAAAATCCATAGCAGAAAATCTATAATTGCAGAACTTAGATGCATTCTCTTGCAACCAAAACATGGGCCTCAGTAATCTGCATATGAGGGTTTTATACTCACATGAAAAAGAATGATGTAGCCATTTCTCCATGAACTTTTGATTCCTACTTCAAAATATTTTATATACACAGATATGCAATTGCGGCATAGCACAGCAAAATCAAGATAATTATATGGAAAACCTTTTTTATAGCAACATCAGCATTACAGATTATTATTGTTATAACTTTCAATAGTGATATTAATCCCCTCTTCACCAATTCCCCCTCCTCAATAAACCCCATCTCAGCTGAATTTGTGCATACATGCATTTTTAAAAATTAGTATAGTGCCATACTACTTTCCCTCTGGTGCTGAAAGTCTAATATTAGAGAAAAACCTCAACTATATATCTCAGACACACATATAGGGTTTTCCAGCTTTCACTCTAACAAAGAGGCTGGTTTTTTAGATCAATGAAAATATGGGTTTCTGTAATAAACATCTATAGAGTGGATTTGGGGCCTTAGAGCGCTTTTGTTACATTTCTCAAGGGAAAAAAAATAAAAAGGAGAAGGAGTGGGAGCTAAGTTGGTTGAAAGGCTTCTATTCTATGTAGTTAGGTCTTTACCTTATTGATAATCTTATATATTTCATAGGCAGCCCCACGTGCATTGGCCACAGTCTCCAGGTTAGGAGCTGCCTGTCCCAGGCAGAAAGCTCCGACAATCACAGAGAAGAACACCTGTGGGAGACAGAGAGGAGCATTGCAATTAATTATTACAGTGCCACCAGTGCCTACGTGGGCACTAGAAAGATTTAAGCACCAGCTCTAGCTTATTCATCCCACCTTACAAATAGAGTCCAAGACAATCCAACTTCTTTGATTAAAAGCAAGATGAATACCATTCAGTTGTTTTATACTGAGTGAGTCTCTAACAACTAATTAGTAAGCACATGTCAGGAAACAGAGACACCACTTGCAAAACTTTCCCTGAAGATACAGAGCATTTTTCAAAGCTGCATTGCTGTACTTACAATTAACACACGGCCGATGTCATAATGTGGATCCTCAGCAGTGAGTTTGGTCCCATACCAAAATGCAAGGGCATAGGATCCAAAGATAAAAAATTGTGAAAGACCCAGGCATGTGTTAGTGGTAATGGATTTTTTCATTCCAACACGTTTAGCCGCCTCTAAGTTAGCATCGTATCTGAAAGTGAGTAAGGAAACCATTAATTTGACAGGTACCACATGCCATTCTGGTTAACACTTCCCAGTGCCCTTTTCTTAATTAACAGTATTTATGTAGGAAAAACAATTAAAATCTCAAAGGGAATACAGGGTTTTGTTTGTTTGGGGTTTTTTTTTTTTTGTTTCTTTTTAAGAGAGGACTATTAGGGAGGTAATTAATTTGAATAAATCTACTCTGACATATGCCGACAATATTGGCATATTGTTGTCAAAGACATTCAGAAAATAATGAAGTATCACAACTTCGTTATCACAATGGAAGACACAACAGCACTCTTGAACTCCTTGTTTCCATTAAACCTGAAAGGAAACCTTGAAAAAGTTTTAGCAGCATCGTTCATCACAAAGGTAAAGGTCAGTTGTCCACATTTAAAACAAGCAAAATAAAAACAAAATTCTCCAAAAACCCCAGGCAACAGGAAAGGAGATAAATGAGAGCTGCCTCCAAATGCAAAGCTGTTTTCTTACTGGCCATTTTGGGATGTCAAGTATTTTTCCTTGGGTCAGTTTATTGATTGAAATATATAACCAGTGGACACAGAAAATCAGTATAGAGACTAACAAGTTCAACTAGAGAATTATTTTTTCCAAGGATGGTTCAAATTCATTCACTCATGCATAGTTTTCAGCAAATAGCTTTCATTTACTCAAGCTCTTTATGCAAACTGTAGCCTAGGAATAGTGTAACTTTCTACCCATAATCAACATGGTCAATAGCTTGCACTCTTTTCCCAGTACATATTTTCAATAAAGTACAACCCCATTATAGGAAGACATGCAATTAATTCAGCTGGGAAGCAATCATAAAAAAACCCCTGCATTCATTTTGTTCATGTAAATTTCTAAGATGCCACCAGTGCTGTATTTGTTAGTCAAACACATTAAAATATTTTGACTTGATTGTGCTGTTAAAACCAGGCCCTAAGTTTGAGTCAGCGGCATCATAGGTCTTCCAGGGAAATGGGTACGGCATTTAAGTAGAGTAATAAATACAGGTGATCACTCCAACACTGAGGAAAAGCCAAGCCACTGCCTGCAACTAAAGGTGATTGAAGATCCCTTGCAAGAGTAAACTTTTGCTGCAGTGGAAGCACTGTGCAGTGAAAGGATGCTTTTCCTAACTCTGAGGTCAGCATTCAAGAGCTGTGTAGGAGTCACAATCCACTATCTGAAAAATGCACTCCCTGGTAGGAGCTTGTCCTTAGTAGAAGATATTCCTAGGGGAGCCACTATGTTTGTTTGGGGCTTTTAGATTAAACGGAAGTAGAACTGTAGAGGAGGCTGACTGGTCAATCATAAAAAGGAAAGGTCTTACTTGACTCAGGTATCAATTATTTTGACTTTAGGCAAAGTATTTTGAATTAATATTGACAGGTCCTGTATTTAATTTTCAGACACTGGTAATTGCAGAATATGGGGAGAAGGGCAGGGGGCAACTTATCTGGGTCATCTTAGGGGCTTTGTTTTGCCTTTAATGTGCAAACAGGAACAAATGTCCAAATACTGTTGCATCTTAAAAACAAATTCCAGTGAGCAGAAGACAGGGCTATAAGATAGTCAGAGCTCAGTTTCTGGAAGCAAATACAGGAGCAGACTGTAGGATCCTAAGCTGGGGTGGACACCACCTTAAAAATTCTGCACAAGACTAAGGCAAACATGAGTTGGAAAAGATAGAAGAATTTCGTGGGGCATATGGATCAGGTCATCTGCTTTGCCTTTCCCAGCTGCATGGAACCAGTGATGCCTGATATTTGTATAAAAATTTATTGCTTATGCTTGTTGAGTTATCTGATATGCAGGTCAAAAAGTTTGTGGCCAGCCACAATAATTTCACCTTGTATGTATGACTACGGCCAACGCTGGGCAGCTACACTTGTTGTTTGCAAATCATTAAAGCTGCAAGTCATTGTAAAAGCCAGAAATGTGTTTTTGCCCAAGGCTGTTATCCAGTGTAGTTTAAAAATAAGCTCGGCAATCAAAGTCCAGAGCAGTAGCACAAATGCTCTAGAAGATAAGCAACTGACTGCATGCTTTGCTGCATCTGGCTCGTGGGAAAGGTAACCTTCCCACCACTTCCACATTCAGTTCAACTCCAGATCTCAATCAAAGGAGAAATTTTCATCTCTGCTGCAGTGACAACACCAAGTAGTCTGTATTCACTGACTAGGTCTATTTGCACACCTTCATTTTCAGATTATTTGTCCACTTATAGAAAGACAAAATGACACAAAGGAGAATCTCATCCCTCTCCCCCTCCTCCCCAAAAAAATCCCGACAAAACAAATCCACAACTAAATGTCCTTGCCATATTTTAAATATGGTTATTTATTAATTTTAAAACTTACTTCTCTAAAGACTTTTGCTGTCCATTGAAAGCCACAACAGTCCTGATTGCTGTCAAAATTTCTTCTGCCACAGCTCCTGCTTTGGCATAAGCAGACAGCTCTTTAGCAGTAAGGGATGCCAGGAGCTGTGAAGGTGGAAAACAGCTGTTATTGCAGCCTGCTGAAAGAATACACACACTGTCTTGGTGAATAACAACAATCCCACAAGGTGCACAAGACCAGACTCAGCAACGTGGGAATCAGCTTCTCCCCGTGTCCTGAATTTCCCTCAAATAGAGTTCAATTTATCATTGTCTCCTCATTACAATCAAAGGCTACACAAACATCATGAGCTTCCTGACCGATCTGCTCTCCTCCCAAGCCTACAAACTACACTGGGAAGAGTGAAGCAGGAGGTGCTGTAGCTGCTCTGACTTTCTGAGGTGTTCAGACACTAGAACACCAGCCGATATTGAAGTAAGCAAGAAAATAACATTACAGCCTCTAGCATTCTTTTTCTTAGCTTATTTGTAATGCTTCAGGTAGGAAAAACCCCATAAAATCATATAAATAGCCATTCAGGAGTATAAGCCATACACATTAATGTGGCAAATAGTGCATAAGGGGAAAGTTTTCCTGTCTGAAAGGAACACCTCTCCAGCCATTTCACTGATTTATATCACTTCAGTTTTCAGCAGCTGTATGTACCTGCATAGCTGTATAGATTTATTCTGTACACAGCATGAAATTTGGTAAATTATTTGCAAGAGATGTGGTACATGCATGTACAGATGGAAAGAGGTTGAAAGGTATTTGTGCTAGGAGGGAGAAGCGAGGGCTTCCCCAGTGCTTGCCATGAGGAAATTGCTGTGCCAGAAAGATGCTCTGATGGAGATTGTGCTTATGCAACACGGCATAAGGACAGGATGTGCAGACAGAAGGAACAGAACTTACAAGATTGTGCTTGGGAACCCAGAGAAAGGCTGCAGGAGGAGTAGAAATCAAAGTAAGAGTGGGACCAACCTCCCAAATTAGAAACCACATTAGGTTTCTCCCATTCTCTGCCCCTTTTCTGTGCATAGCAATTGTAAGGTTTTTCTGGTTTCTTTGTTCAAAAATCCCCACACACTTACAGTTGACCAAACTGCTGCTGATGCAGCAAGAAGTGGGCTGACTGACATAACCACCAGAGTCAGCTTCCACCCATAGATGAATCCTATAATAAGCCCTGACAGAAACGTGGAAAAAAACTGCAGAAATATACTGATCTTGTCTCCGATGCCTTCACGGATGGTGTTGATGTCACTTTAAATAACAATAATAAAAAGAGATTTGTTAGTATAGAATTACTCTCATTTTGACTCCCTCCCCCTTTTCTTGCTGTGTGGCCTCATGTCAGGAGCTTTGCCATTTCTTAACTGGCAAAAGAAAATTTCTGACCACAGCTACTGAACAGTACCATTTAGGCTCTTCTGTAGCCAAAACACAGCAGAAGCCTCCTGTTTTTAAAGAATAACTTTCTGTATTCTCAACATTCTCTGCTGTTTCTGTGCCATGTCACTAGGTCACCAATGACCTAGTTTCCTCATCTGGCATCCAAATGGAGCAATGTGAGTAAACAATCAAGCAGCCTCTTCATCCAACTTGACCATCTCTAAAAGATTTCTTCTGCTCAGCTCTCTGATGCTTTTTATGTTTGTAATTTTGGCTATTGACTCAGATAAAGAGCCACCTCCATTCCATCATACCATTATTTGGAATAACCTCAATTTTTCTTACGAATTTCCTTCCTTATTTTCTCTTCCCAGAACACACAGATGTTAGAGTTGAGAGTGGTTTCATTTAAGCTTCTCATACACTTTTCAGGACAGATGTGTCCAAAGCTACTATAAAATCCAGAAAAAAAGTATTAAAAAAAAAGTACTGTTCACACATATAATCCCATAGCTAAAGGGCATTACAGTCCTCACCCCTAAATCTATTTAAGTTTATGGAACTACTCCAAAGACTTTAACTGGCTAGATAGAATACTATGAGATACAAGTACAAGCCACACTTGTACAAGTACTAATACTGAAGTCCAGGCTCATTTCCATTCAATGAAGTGTCAGCTTTTGGTGTGTATAAAATAGGTGGAGACAGCAGAACTGTTTGTTTAGCAGTGGCTGAACATGTACTTCATGGACTTCAGAAAGCCGGTGTCAGGCATTTCGTGAAAAAAAACCAAACTCTTCCAATGCACATACTACAAACAGCACAAATGAAGCTGAAAAGGATAATGAATTTCCCACTTTGAGTTGTAATATATCACACTTTAGGTTTGGTAGGTGTTTTTTTTATGTTTTTGGTTTTTTTAAACTCTCTATAGGCTATTCTGCCGAGATAAATGTCAGTTTACTTTTAAGTGCCATACTTGGGTGTGTGTATATGTGTGTGAAAACCAAAACAGAGCCCTCACTCTGTCAGTCTGGTGTTCAATGTTCCTATTTGGGTAGTATCAAACCAAGCCATCTCTTGATGGAGCACTGCAAAGAAGAACTTCTGCCGGATCCTTGCAGTTTGCCTTGTAGCAGTAACCAAAAATGTCCACACTTGGATCATGCTCAGGATCAACACAGCGAAGCCAATTGCCACGTAGTAGTAAGCATACCTGGGATAAAGGAACAAAAGCCCATGTGATCCCACTGTAGCTCATGAGAGAAGTTAGACACACAGAACAGCAACTAGTCTTCATTAATCACACCAAAGCAATCAGCTTCAGTAAATACTGAAGCTTGTGGTGCATTATTGGGAAGGCAAATATGGCTTCTGCTCAAACAGATAACACAGTAAAAGAAAACCCACTAATACATTATTATCAGGATAACTACAGACCCTTACTTTGTCATTTCACCTTCTATATCCACACTTGGATCTGATGGGCAGCTGGAATTGTTTACTGAAGTATCTGTGAAGAGGAAATAAAAAGTAGGAATATTTGTGGAAGTGCTATATAGAGGAACTGATACATAGTAATATGGGGTCATCAGGTTTGGGAATGATTTGTATTTTGCAAGTGGAGTCTTGCAATACAAACTTAAATACAAAATTATTTGGAAAATATACATTTATTTTTAAGCAATTAGTGATAACGGAGGTTGATTGTACTCCCTACTATCTTAACAAAGTCAAAGTACATTCATAAAGTGCATATCGAATGCTTTGGTTTTGCCCTGGTCTAGTCATTAAAGGTGGATTGAAATGCCTGGGTTATTTCCAGCAGGATGAGTGTTGCTCATAATACGCTCCCTTAGATATGTACCATTGAATAGTCTGGGGGGGAAAAAAAAAATCTTAGCTTCAGTAGCAAAACACAGCCAATATGTAGAGAAATTGAATTTAAACTTTTTACCATTGGATTGCACGCCACTTAGCACAAAGCTGTTTGTCATCTCTCCAAAGATAATGATCATAAGTGGCATTCCAGTGCCATTTGCAGCTGCTGCAACCAAACCAATTATCATCAACAGGACATCCACCCCGTCAGCATAGCGAAACTATGTAAGCATTAGAAAGAAAAAAAACAAGAGAGAAAAGTGACATTACACCTGACAGTTCATGTATTTGCTACAGTACAGCAGACTTGCAGAACATGCTTCATCCACATATTCTAAGTAGCAGCACTCCAGTTGAAGGTAAACTCAGTACATAAGGATTTTGTAGTAGTGCAATGCATCTTTAAATTAGTACCCAGGCTGCTAAGAGAATGCTGGCAGGACACAGATTCTTAGTCTGGGAAAAAAGCTACATGCTTGCAAGTGATGATGACCTTTGTAGAATATATTGTGCTTTGTGTTCCGTTGAGTTACATATTTACTAAGATAATGCCTCTACTATGTAAACAAAAGTGAGTTATTGACCAGCACCTGGCTTATACCTACCAGTAGAAAATGTTTTCAGCAGAGGTAGATCGTACCTTAAGACTTGTCGACCCCTGAAGCTTTGTTTTGTTTGGGGAAGGGTGTGAATTTAAACTGCTATAGATATCCCAGGATGTGGTTAATCTGAAATCGGAGCATTTTATTCCTGACTGGTCTGACTTACTCAAAGTATAAACATACATGGAATAAACCGCAGAAGAATAAAACTTTTCTTGTTTCAGAATAATCAAGTCCACATGCAAGAGCTATTTTGTTTGGGAGTAGCTGTGCTACAGAAAACTGCCACAAAACCATTATCACTGGTTCTCAGAGAGCAGGTGTAGAATCAGTAGTCCTCAAGCTTCCTCTCCAATGTTTGTTTGCCTATGAATTGTCATTCATAACAAACTCACTACGTCTAATAAAGAAAAGAAAGTATCAAGCAGATCATTAGACAGGGCACTAACCAGCTCAAGAATGCCAACCATTCGTTTCTCTGGCTTCTCATCTTCCTTCCTAGAGTAAAGTACAAAAGACTAATTAAGATGAGGGGTTTTTTTTAGCAAACCTGTATTAAACTCTTCTCCTCCTTCCCCTGCCCTTCTGATATCCCCATACACCCAGGTAAGTTAAAGTTAAAAAAAATACCTACATTTCCTTCTTGGGCTTTGACTGGTCAATTTGTTCTACATGTTCTTCATGGTGCAAAGAAGGATCATCACACTCCTTGTATCCAGATTCTGTGAAATAAAAATACTTTCTTAGCATACTAATCCATCTATTGTACTACTTTCTTGTGTCTTTCACTGCTGATTCTTTTGCATTTAAAGACTAGTTTTTTCTCATGTTCTTGGGAGGAAGTTTCAAGAAAAATTCACCAGGCTCTGTCTCTTCAGTTCATCTTTATTTCTAGAAAAAGTTTCCATGTCCATTTCTGGGATGGAAACAACATTTTATAATTACAATGTATTTATCCAGAAAGATTATCAAAGACTAAAAGAAAAAGAAAGTTAATTCTTCCTTCCAATGCCTGCACAACTCAATGCAAATTAGGAGAAGTCCTCACAAAATTGCTTATAGTGAAGGTTATAATTGCTGTAGTTAACACCGGATAGGTGGGAGTTAACTAAAGAATCATGTCCTTGACTCTAATAAACATCTTCACTATTCAATTGCAGCAGTTGTTACATGTCCCATTTCCTTTGTGCTGGCTGGGAGCTCCAGAAAGTTAGATGAAAGCATAATCCTCCCCAGGAAGCTTATAGTTCTAAATACATCAAATAAGACATAAAAATATATTTAAAGAAACAGATGAGTAACCACAGTGGGGAGCCACCTGTAAAACAAAAAGAGACAGGGTGCTCCCCATACCAGCCACGCCCAATTTATATTTATCTTAACTTTTGCTGCTGAATCACAATGAAAATAATTTTTTACCTACTGTTTTAAGGTTAGTTGGCCTACAATGTGTGTTTGAGACAACAATTTGAAAGCAGTAACATTCTTCCAGCTTACCTCAGGTGAATTTTCATGCCCAGGCTAGGACCCTCCTGAACAATTTTACAAATACAAATCAATTTTGTTGAACTTGAAGGAATGATTCACACAAAAAATATTTTATAGGTGTGGCTTCAATTCACTCATTCATAGGAAACTCATGTTATCGCCTACAAAATCACTATGGCAATCAGGAGAGCTTCACAACATTGTTTAGTTCAACTCTGTGGAACATATTCTTCAAACACACGTGGTGTTCCTTCTTACCAGGATCAGAGAGGTTCTGTTCTTTGGAATTTGAAGAGTAGTCCTGCATTGTTCTTTTTGTTGCGTGCTTATGAGAGAGTCACATTAGAACCTGAAATAAGCCCCCCCCCAACAAAACACTTCGATTTAGTAAATATTTAAAGACTTCAAATCTGTGGGTTTTTCCATTACTCATCACATTTTGGTCTAAACATGATTCTACTTAAATAGAAAGACTAGAAAAAGAAAAAAAAGGTAACAGTGTGAAAAAATAAGTACTCTTAGTGAGATATTAAGAACAGTGCACAGTATTACTAAGCAACTTAGGTCAGTAGCCTGTTTTAGTAGTCTGTTATGATAAATCCTGAAATTACCAACATAAAAGTTACTGTAAGCAATCTCTTTCAGAATAGATGATTTCCCTCATTACCTTATGTTTATTTAGAAATAAACGAACAGCCATAACATGGTCATGAGTACAACGATAAGACACGCAGTTTTTAAGCCATGTTATACTAGGATGCATTTAGAGGCCGTAAAGAACCGATGCTCTTAGTTTCCCCCAGGCTCCTCTTCCTAATCTATCAAATATACCGGTTAAAAAGAAAAAGAAAGAACAACAACAACGAAACCCCTAGCAAGAAGCTGCACATGAATCTGATGAAGCCTAAAACAACATTGATAAGAAAATGCTTAATCAATCTCAGATAAAGTGGAAAAATAGAGAAAAAAACCCAAAACCCCAAATCCGACAACAAACACCTGTCCGCTTTCTGACTGTGCTTTCCCCCTCTGGTTATTTCAGCTCACCTTCACAGCCCGCCCGCGGTGGTGCTGCAGCCCCGACGGCGCGGTGCGCGCAGGGCGAGCCCGCAGCGCCCGGCCCGGCCCGCCTTTATAGCGGCAGCGGCACCGGCAGCGGCAGCGGCGCCGCCCGTCCGGGCTTTGTAGCGGCAAAGGCACCGGCAGCGGCACCGCCCGCCCGTCCGGGCTTTGTAGCGGCAAAGGCACCGGCAGCGGCACCGCCCGCCCGCCCGCGGCTCGGGTTGCGGATGAAGGTCATCGCCGCGGCCGGGCAGAGCCGCCCAGGATAAGGGGCCTGCCGAGGGATGCCGGCCGGCTCCTGCCCTCTGTCGCCTTTCAGGAGCCGCCCGAGGGTGTCCGAGCCTGCGAAGCGCGCACGGAGAGCCCATCAGCCCCTTGCCGCAGCACCGCTTCCATCCTTCTGTGTCACTCTCACAGAATAGCTAATGTTAGAAGGGGACCACTGGATGTCATCTGGCCCAACCTTCCTGCTCTAGTGGTCATCTAGAGGGCATAACCTAGGATTGATTGGTACAGATATATTTTGAATATTCCCAGTGAAGGAGGACTCCACAGCCTCTCTGGGAACCTGTTGGAGTGCTTGATCACCTGCACAATGCAGAAGTTCTTCCACATGTTCAGGTGGAACTTTTATGTCTTCCACTTTCTGCTTGTTGCCCTCTACCCTATTGCCTGGCGTCACCGAGCAGAGATGCTCTGTCCTCTTGGGACCAGGTACTCACAGGCAGTGATGAGATATTTCTCAGGCTAAACAGGACCAGCTCTCTCAGCCTTTCCTTGCAAGTGAGGTGCCCCAGCACCCTCATCATCCTCATAGCCTTACACTGGACCTGCTCCAGAAGCTCCATGTCTCTCTTATGCTGAGAAACCCAGAACTGGACACAGAATCTCACCATTACTAAAACTAGATGAATTTAAATCTAGAAAACTCAGCTGCTAAGGAGAGATGAAGGGTTATTTGGAGAGCTGCTTGTCCAGGGAAACATTCAGATTTGGGAAAGTTTTCTGCAAGGTCCTGTCACATTTGTGAAATTGCGTCACTGCACTTGGAGAATTTCAAATAAGACCTAAGATATGCTAGTGAATTTCAACTAAGGATTGTTATTAAATAAAGGCTTTTCTGTTCCACTTCTAAACGACATGACAACTGAAACCAGCTAAATTCAAAATTGTTTTTAGAGAAACTAAGCAACGTGTTTTGCTCATTTGGTTCTCACCTCTTCCCCACAGTTTGTGTGTTTTTGGTTTTTTTTCAGAAATAAGACTTGGTTTGGGCTAGTTGAGAGGGTGGTAGTTGGCTTTGTTGATGTCTTTTTTTCTCCCTTCTGAAGAAATCAGGTAAACAAATCAGATTTTCTGCACAAGCTTAAAAAATAACAGTTTTCAGCTTCCCCACTGGTACATATTATGATCTATATAATTCGCTTTCAGTAGTGCCTCTAGGGTTTGTGATATATAAACTCCTAGTTGTTCTTCCATCCACCAAATGCTGGTATCGCAGAGAAGACTCCCAGATATTTAAACTAGTTATTCAGTTGAAATTTTTCTCAAGTAACAAGTGCAAGACTTGGCCTAATTTAAGTTTCTCTTGGCCACCTCCCACTAAGTATTCAGATTATGTTTGTGTTACCCTCATTGGTCATCATGCTCTGAAAGAACCTCAGAAGAAAATGTTATTGGGCATTGTTGTCTCCTGCCCACTGGAACCCTGTATGTTCAGGTAGAGTCAAACTCTTGCATGTCAGACCTATGACTGTTTCTGTGCTTTTTTATCTCATTAGCATTACCCAGGATTTATATTACTTTCATTTCATATCACTTGCATTACTTGTATATCTATGTAATTTATATTAGCCTATGTAATTTATATTAGGAGAAAAGGAAGTGCAGGGGAGCCTTGTCTTTCTCTACAACTACCTGAAAGGAGGTTGTGGCAAGGTGTGCATCTGCCTCTTTTCCCAGATAAGTGACAGGATGAGGAAGTGGCCTTCAGTTGTGCCAGAGGAGGCTTAGTTTGGATATTATGAATAAAGATCTTCACCAATGTTGTCAAGCATTGGGATAGGCTGCCCTAGGGAAGTTATTTTGTCCCCATCCCTGAAGGCATTTAAGACATGTGCAGCTGTGGCACTTAGGAATATGGTTTAGTGGTGGACTTGACATTGCTGGGTTAATAGTCTGACTCAATGATCTTAGAGGTCTTTAGGTCTTTTCAAACCTAAACGGTTCAGTGATTCCATGGCTCAGTGTTAAGCCTACATAATGCACATACACAGCTGTTCTCTGCTTCAAAAAATTAAGAAGGCCTTTGGCTTCTGCTGCCATAAAGAAAATGAGTTTACAGATTTTTGGAAGAGACAGAAACACCAAGGTGAAATTATTTTGCTGTCCCAGCCTCAGGCTTCGCAATTTTGTGGAGTATTTCCTTCACCAAAGGTAACCAGTTTTCGTCTTACTCACCTCAACAAGAGTGAGAACTACATCTCAGTTTTTTATTTAAACTCAGTTTTTTATTTAAACTTCTCCTTACCACACCTCAGTTTTTTATTTAAACCAGTCATAAACTACTATTTTCAGAAGAAACTATCTTTGCACACGAAATTTTAGACAGAGGGACATCTCACCTGGAAAGCAAACTCCTGGTGTGTGATTGAGAGCACATAGATAGCCAAGTAGATGAATGGAGGTAGCATGAACCCAAAAAAATCACTAGGACTTTATTTCAGAGCTATGCAATACTCAGAGATGGCATTCAGCATCACTGGCAGCTAGGGAGTGTTCAATACCTCCAAAACACAGACACTTTCACTTTTCAAAGCTTCATTATTAGTTATTCACACGCAGTAACAACGAAGTTGTTACAATCACAATTCAGATCCATTGCTCTGTACTCCACAGGCCTGGCAAGAAAGACCCTGGGTTCCCCTGCATAGAAAAGTTGGTCCAAAAAGGGTGTGGGAGAAGAGCAAAGAACTGATCATGCATAAAAAAGAATCACAGGGTCTTGAGCAGGAATTTGTTTCCTTCTCTCTTCCTCCTCTCCCTATTTCTTCCCTTGGAAGGGATGATATGCTCTATGCAAGTTAATGAGCATCTTCAAAGGGGGAAGAATCCCACCCAAGCTATAAACAAAGAGATTAAATAGAAAATTTAAAAAAGAAGGAATAAGAAATGGTCTCCTGGAAAAATATTCCCCATCAAACCTACTGAGAAACATGAGCTTGTAATCTAGTTACGGCTAGCCACTCTATGCTTAACTTAAAAATAAATCAGCGTATTCTGATATCCTTGCAGAAGCAAACATTCTGGACTAAAATCACATGTAAAACAGAGAAGACTCCCATCAACAGAAGGGAGAGGAGCCACACAAAAAGATGTAGTTTACAATTTTGCCTTTGTAATTTTGAGATGAACATATTATGATAAAAATATCATAATGCAATTTGGAGGAGAAATACTAATCTTCCTTTATCCAAAAATATCTTCTATCTTTGGAAAGTAATATATGCATCTGAAAAACATTCTATCCCAAATAGCCAATATACACCTATGTCTCCATGGGTTTGTTTCATCTGTCCAAACATTGTCACTGACAGGAAAAGCAACATTAAACACAATTAAATATAATCAATTAACACAACCCATAACAGACTAGAAAATGTATCTACTTAAAATAACTATTATCCATAAGCACACCTTAAAACAAGCAAACAAAACACCCTACCAGAAACACCCTGTTACACAAGCTGAAAATGAGGACTTGTTTCCCCAAGAAACCCATTAACCCTGAAAAGAATGCAACACATGGCATGCAAAACCAGGGGACACCCAACTTTACTGAAACATTTCCTCAAAATGACAGTCAAATAGAAAGAAGGTGTACTGTATTATACAGGTATCATAGCTCCAATCCACCTTGTGATTTCTCCAACAGACCAGAAGAACACCAGCAAGACATCTCTCTGCACTCAGAAGCCACTACCTTAATTGCAGCTGATCACCGTCATATTTCATGCTGGCTTGTAATTCACAGGCAGGACCTATAAAAGACCGTGTTGCACTTTGGTTTTTGTTGCTTTGTGACTTTTGCTTGTGCTACCTGAGATCCAGCCAGAAAGGACTTGACAGAATCACTTTAAGATAAGAAAGTCCTGGTTTTTAATTTATTTGTTGGCAATCAGACTAAAAATGGAAAATTGTTATTGTAGGATTTGGGGATAATTAGTTATAATCCCCTCCCACATATCCACAGCAGTACAGTGACATTTGGATTGTACTGAAGCTCAACAGTAAAACTATTAGTAATCACTGGGAGTAGCTGTAGTCATGGCACAGCGCTTGGAATTAGGAGACTGGATTTTGGTGGGCATAAATGGAGTGTTTTAATTAAGGGAGCAGCCTGTGAAATGTTGTAATTCTCCAAACTGAAACAATGTTGCAGTTATTCTGCTGTCGCACTGGCAACTGCAGAGCTATTGGAGATTTGTGCAGCGAAGGGAGAAGGTCTGGGTAGAGGTGAACGTTGGAAGAACAAAAAATCAGATAAAGAAATATGTCCCAACACTTGAACTTTTCTGAGAAAAACTGAGCTATGTTATCCAAAAGTCCTAATGCTGTAACCAAGCAAAACTATTATTTGTGGTTTCCCAGAAACTGGGGAGCAGGAACACGTCTGATTCTTTTAACTAAACATTAACATCAAAGATAGCTATTTATTTATACAAGTTTCTAAACAGAACAACTTGTAAGAATTCATTAATGCTGAAATAGTCTTACAAGCTCTCTAGTACACATTTTCTCAAAGAATAAAAGCAAGGAAACATATTTTATTCTCGCCTGTGAAGTTTGTAGGTCTATTTTAGGTGACACTTAAGTGATAAATGTGCAGAATTTGGCAGGATTGCTATAATTCCTCTAGCCTTAAAAAGAAAGTCAAGCCAGTGTGATTTATTGCTTTTCATAAAATAGAGATTTTTTAATTCTTTTTTCCTTCTAAGTAATAGAGTGAGATAAGTGGTAAGATCATATCAAGCAAAGAAGGCGGTCATTCTGCTGAAAACTTTGTAGGCAAACTTTGTATGCTCTGAGCAAGACAATTTCATACATTATGGAAATGGTGACTTGAGTCAGTAAAGATCTATGGAGATAGTTGAGGGAACTGGATGTTGTTAAACACATCTTTCAGAAAGACAGGGAGGAAAGAAAGGGAAAGGGAGGAGGAGCTGCCTTGTGTAGGCAGGTGATTAATTCCAGGGCCTTCCATCCTGTATGAGGACAAAGACAGGACAATGAGCTATCAGTTCAGGAGTAATAAAAGGGGCAACAGAGACCAGAGGTAAAAAAATGCCCCTTAAATTCTTGGAAAGTGCCAGGAACGGAATTTTCTTTCAAAAGAAGTAACTGGAGATGGGCATTTCTTCATTTAATCCTGAGAAATTGAGTGAGATCAGGGAAGGAGATTTCCATAAAAGAGATGGTGATATTCTGTAGTTCATTAGAAGTAGTAGTTAGTAGTATTAGTTCATTTTTTCTGAAAAAGAGTAATAACAGAATAAATGAAAGCTTGAATGAAAGATTATTTTTACCCAATAGGATTATTGTTACTCATGGAAAGGCTGCCTAAATGCAAAAAAAGGATAAAAAGAATTGATAATTAATAGGAACTTGTTATGAACTTGAAACACAAATAAGAGAACATTTCATGCAGAAGCATGAGATTTTTGTGTAAGAATAATCTATCAATAAGCAGAAGCTGGGAAGGACTTTGCAGTAAGCTTTTCTACAAAACAGCATCTGGGAGATGTACTGGAAGGAAAACTGCATAGAAGCCAATGCTGTCAAACTGGGATGAAAAAAACTGAAATTCTCAAAAGCGCAGAAGAGTCACATGCGAAACATATGGCGTATCCTTTTCTCTGTGTAGCACTGTCAAGTCCTGAGCTGGAATGCTGTGTCTAATTTTGGTGGTTTCAAGACAGATGTGGGTGATAGGAATTAAGGAAGAAAGTGAAACTGAAGGCATATGAAAGATATGACCCTTGAGGAAAGACAGATGGGATTTGGTTTAGTATAGTGGAAAATATGCTATCAATTCTAGAAAAATCTGAAAGGCTGTTGCAAAACCAGTATAATCCAGTGTCTTCAGTATCTACTGTGTTACTGAAGTACAATAAGAAAGAAAAAATTAAAATGTGCTGGGCCAGACAACTGATGAACCTCTTGGTGTCTAGATTTTTGATTTATTTATTTTTGGTGTTTCTTTTTCTTTTAAAGCAAAGCTATTTGGTCTATGAGGAAAAAATTAGTATAGATTATTTTGCCTTGAAGATTGGGAAAATATGAAATTGTCTTCTGAGATCTTCATCAGCTCCATTTTCTCTGTGGTACTGATAAACATAAAGAAGGGTAAAACAAAATGAAAGCGGTTTAATCACAAACAATTTGCACTGTAATTGAAGACATGAGTTTAGCAACAAACTGAGCCTGTGGAACAGCTGGCAACATTTTTGGTGAAGGTTTCACTGGCAAAAGATGGGAAAGTGGACAAATGGCAGTGACTTCACAACCCAGTCTGTGCCCAGTCTGTGGTCCATTGAAATTAAAACTTTGGAGGGCTTCAGTTTTGTGGAGGGCACCAGTTATTTCAATTTCAGAGGAAAAGCGGGGTTTGCTTTTGGGAATATTTATTTCTGAGTTTAATCCCAAGAGTTTATTTCTATAGAACACTTCTTGTTCTTTTCATGTTTTGCCATACTGGAACACTGTCCTTGCGGCTTCACTTCTGCACAGACATGATTCCTTCTAGGGAATGCCATGTAGATCCTTAGCTTTGGCCAACAAAAATGTTTTTCTGTGTTTTTTCTTTCCATATAACATCACAGCCAAGATGCCAAGGAAACTCGGGCTAAGTGGTATTCCATAGAACTGTGGCCATTCAGAGGCCACATTTCTGAGCAAAATGGATGTATTTTCAGCAGTGTAGACATAATTACTGATATCATTTTTTCACTGGTACAATTTTGTAGTGTTTCATGAATATAAACACAGGATGAAGAAAGCTGAACCTGAAATGAAAACTTTCTGGGTCTGAAAGGTCTTATTCAAGCACTCTGTACCATCTTACATCAAAAAGTTAGGTGATAGTGAATTATCACTATCAAATACAAAAATATGGAGAAAATATCAGATGTCTTTACTGCAGGGATGGCATCAGCCAAGCTCCAGTCTTTGAACTGAACAACATTTTGAATGTACTGCATAGTGCTGAGCAGGATGTGATCAGCACAAAGTTCATTTTTTACTCTCAGACTCTCAAAGGGAATTACCTTGTGACAATTGCTTTCTTTTAAATATTTGTATTTCTCAACATAATGCCAAATCTTGAGGGCAAGGACATCTCTCTTTTACTTTACCATCTCACCCTCCAATAAAAGACCATTTTGTACATATATATAATCTAAATAACATAACTGAATCAAATGGGTGTTATTCATATATGTACCACGTGTTTACTACTTGAAGATGTTCTGATTAAATGTTTATATGCTCCCAAGGGTCAGAAAATGTGGTAATTTACATCTAAAGGAATCAGTGTAAACATCTCTTCTCTCTGAGCATGCTCTTCATGACTCACAAACATGTCACTGAATCTTTCCCTTGTCAGGATTGGCCATGATAAAAATGAAGATTTTTAAAAAAAATTAAAGATGTTAGTAGAGAGTGACCTTCCATTTAATCCAGGAAAAAGAAAATTAAAATGCAAAGGCAGAAAAAAAGTGATGAAGACACACAGAAAACATTTAACCCTACCTAAAGTAAAACTCTTTAGATGAATAACTGTGGGCTTCATATTTAAATAATATATATGGACAAGTCTTAACTGAGAGAATGCCTGTCTCTGGACTGAGATGGTGCTGAAGTTCAGGAGTATAGTTTTTCCTAAATCATGTTTTTTCCTATTTGCTCCCCCACCCAGCTCTCCACCCCAGCTGCCCCCTCTTCTGAGAGACACAGCACTTGCCTGTGCAGCTGGTATCACCACTTCCCTCATTTCAAACGCGCATTTTTCCTTTTTTTAAAAGTTTCCATTTCTTTTGGCAAGCCTCAGGTGTTGAAAATCTCAGCTATCCCCTAGTTTTACATCTCATAGTGACCTCCAAAGTATATGGTTCCAGAGGACATGAATGGGAAAAGCATCCTAGAAGTAGTAAGAAATTGTCTCAAAACAGAGGATGGGGAAAATTTCTGATGACATCTGCCTTGTACTACCTGCATGCAAATTACAATTGATCACCAGAGTTAATTTGGCTGTTTACCCTAATTATAGACTTGGTTTAAATCTTTCAGATTAGAGAAGTCATAGTTTCTGCTCATACAGTTGTGTTATGTGGTCACAAAATTGTTTTGCCTTGGGGTAGTTAGGTTTTTTCCATGACAGACCATTCACATGTACTTGGCTGCATTCTCTTCAGAGGAAAAATGTTTTGGCATTTCAGAAAAAAGCAGTAGGATTCCTGCCAGCTGATGGTTCCTGCGTTTCAGACTGCAGTGGCTAGTTTTGGTGCTGGCTAGGATGGCACTGATTTCTGGTTCAGAGGTAACGAGACTGACAGGGCTGAGGGGAGGAACAAAGTATCACACCTGTCTGTCACATCGGTAGATAAACTGTGGTGAGAGCAGAGTGAGAACTCCATGTCCCAAAGCTGCCTTAGTCAAACTCCAGTGCTTGAAAGGATGATGCTGGCATCTTCTGAATTTCCTTTCCTTTTGAGTAGGTAGTCTCTCAGGTATCACTACAATCTCCCTTTCCTACTTCTTCCTCCTTCCACTTTGAGAAGTGACAGTATTCACTGACCTTGGTTATTTGCATACTCTGCAAACTGGGATCCAAAACTACATCTGTTTCCCATATGTTCCTGATCCAGTCCTTCAGCTGACAGGTGAACAGGGTTTAGGAGTATGTTTTGTCCAGTGTAATCTTTAACAATTTACACTCCCAAGAGTGAAGGAAGCCCTTCACATGGACTGAGGAGTCCTCAGGTAACTAAGGGAGCTAGTGAGATACAGATCCTAGTTCCTGTTGTGATGTAAACTCTAGATCAGGACTCTGTGCTGTTTTCATGCAGGGCTGAACTTTTAGCTCTAAATGTGTTTGCAATATTAAACTAGTTATGTAAGTGTACATTTTTGTATGCATCACTGCACAGTCATGCCTGCGCTCTCACTAAACTTTCCTTCTGTTGTACCACTTTCTAAACAGACTACAATAACTCTAAAGAACTTCTGGTTGAATTAAAATTAACATGGCTTACAAAAAGGACTGATGAAAGATATTTCCTTTAAAGTAGAATTCAATGCATCCAAGTTATGCACAAGAACATGCCTGAATAGCTCCCAAAGGTTCAGGAAATTATTAGCCTTTTCAAATTAGCAACAGCATAATTCAGTTTTAATATGGTTGCTACTCAAATATTGTTTTGATTTATTTAGGGATACAAATTTGTTTAGGTAAACAAAAAAAAAAAAAAAACAAAAACTTATTCCTCTTGTTCCTCCTTATAACAATCTGTGTCGTTCACTATGACCCAGTTGTACTGTTCTGATGAACTAATACTTATGGAAATAATTAGAAGACCTCAGCAGTACGCACTATGCATTACCAAATATCCCTGAAGTCAATATGCACTGTGTTTCCCTTTTTAAAGTCATTCAGAAAAGCTCTTAATGAATTGCAAGGAAATTCTTACCATATGTCCAAGAGAGCAATCAGGAGGAACTTTCAGCTAATAACACTGTAAAAGCATTGGATTTTTTTTTTCTATTTGTATTGGATGCTATCCTATTACCAATAAGAAGATGCAATCTGAACATTTATCACTTTTACACCTCCAAGGCATTTGTACTGTAATGCAATGGAATACAACATTCTGCAATGTTGCCCTAGCTATACACATGATAAAAATGAATAAGCTCAGAACCCAGCTATTTCTCTCGAGATCTTTAAGATTTATGTATTTTTTAATCAAGAAAACTATTATTGTGTCTTTTCCAGCCAAAGACCCCAGAATAACCTATGATAGCCTTAACCAGAATCCAACAGGGAATAATCACTCTCTTGCCAAAAGCACATAAAATTCAACCATGGAGCAAGACAAAGCCGAAAATTACTGAAGTGTTAAAAACAATCATGAGTGAGGGCAAGAAGCTCTTATCCACCAGAAGCTCAGCATTCTGTGGGATGCACAGCTTTTAAATTTCTGTTCTGCTGGATGTGGGTCAGAAGTGTGGCTCTGGGAGTAGGACATGTCTACAAGCAGACATCTGAAGTGATGTGTCTGAAGGTGGGAAAGGTGTCCCTTGGTGAATGGAAGTGAAGATCACTGTGTTTTTGCAAGTGTTAATACATTTTTCCCCAGAGGAAAGCCTGAAAAGATGATGGTTCAGGATGGTCAAAACTTTCAGTAAGCATGTTTTTTTGTTTAAATAAACCAAGCTCATAATCCATTCTGCTCTACCATGCCCGTGAAATGTTACTCTAGAGGAATCATAGTAGTCTTAGTTGTCATTCTCTTGGAGAGCAAAAATTAAGTTGAGCTTAGGATAACTGTGTCTCTTGCTGTCTGATACTCAGTGTATAAGGTTCACTCTTCCAGAAAAAAAGAACATCTGACTTGGTTAAACCTTCCATTATAAAAAGCTGTGCTTGTGGGGGTTTCCTTCTGATGATTTTCATTTTATGTGCCAACATGTGTTTTGAAAATAATGTGAGTTTAAAGTAAACAACAAAATTGAAAAATATTTGTGGCGCTGGTAAATATTATGGACTTGTATTTAGTAATTTGAGTATTTACATGCAGAAAAAGCATGTGGTTTGTTGTGAGAATGGTCACAGACATGAAAAGAGATTAGCTAAGTCCACAGTTAAAAAAAAAACACATTAAATTGCCTGCTTTGATGACCTCTTTTATAATAAGCCAGAAATGTTACTGTTTTGGGATAAAATTTGGTGTCTTCAATAACATATTCTTATTGAAAGACTGCACTATTACAGTCAAGACTTATCCTACCCATTAAAGTAGATTGAATACAAGAAATTATGAAATTTATCTACACCAATATAACATAATATTTCCACTGCAACTGCCAAGGAAGAGTTACTCATTGAATAGAGTCAGGGAGAGTGGTATATCTTGCTTTTCTTGGCTTTATTTCTAAGTATCACAGGAACAGTATAAAGCATGATGTAACTTTAAAATTCGATACAGGTGAATTGTAAGAATGAGAATCCATTAAGTGTTTCTGAAATGATGCTGTCATGACAAACTCAATATTTCTGTGGTGTTGAATACCATTCAGGTTATTTCCTGATAGTTGTCACTTTCTGAAGACAGAATCTCTTCCTATGGATTTCAGTCAGAAGAACACCTTGCACTAAATGCAGAATTCAGGGAAATTTTCAAAATGTATTTCAAATTAGTTTGTGGGCAAATTAAATTTTTATATAGCTAAAAAAGACAATATTTAAAGAAAAAGTTAATATTCTCCAAGTGGCTAGATTATTTTTATGCTTTTCAAATTACCCCATCACAAAATTTTTCCTAAAAATATTGCAAAACAAAAGTTCAAAGTAGCTTCCAAAAGATAGTATTTTAAACTTTGAGTACTGAGGATACATGAACATGTAAATTAAGAAGTATTATTTTATTACCAACCATCTGCTTTCATGTGCATAACCTGAATTTAAGTTATTTCACCATGAAGCCAGAAGGTTCCCAGGAGAGGCAAATCAGACATTGAAGTGCTTGATTGAGCCTTGATTCAAGAATATTAATATGGGGAGTTAAACTGGAACTCCACAGAAAATTTTTCTTATGTGATATCTCTTATTCCTGTAATGATATAACTCCTTTGGGCTTATAGGAATAAGAACTTTGTTCTAAATATTTAAGAAAATAATTTTTAGACATGAGATAGTCCAGAAAGTGGTGATTTTGTTTTCTTTTTTAGCTCTTCGACCTCTAATTTGTGTGACTTGGGCAGATAATTTTCTCCTATTTATGAAAAAAAAAGGTGAACTTTCACTGAAGTTTTAAATTATTTATATATTTATGAAATGGAATTTACGAAATACACCTTTCCTGATCCACGGAAGTGATTAAAGGGTGAAAGTACCAAATTCTACAGACAGAAAAGTCAGCTATGTACATAGTACTAAACATTGGTCAGCAGATGAAAAACAAAATCCAATAAAACTTTATTTTCTTCTGAGAGGAAGAACTGTGTGGGCTAGAGCTCAGAAATAAAAGTTTTTTAATTGGGAATGGCATTTGCCCACAAAAGAGGAGCTAGAATTTCTGTGGCCTTAGCAGATGTGCTAAAGCCAAGCTTTCAATTTTGCAGAAGAATTAATATATTAATATGAGTCACACCTGTTCAGGCTTTGCTTATTGTTATGGTGTATGAAAGAAACTAGTGACATTTCTTAAGAAAGAACAGAATGGTACCAGGCTGGTCAGGAAATCTTGGCAAATCTGGAAGGCCACAGCAGGACATACCTTCTGTTTAAAGCTCAGATATTTTGTAAAACTTTGTGTGGGCTGTAAACTGCAGAAAAGCTACTACTGCGTTTTATGAAAAGGCCACCTTCTGCCTTTTATTTACTCTCCTGCATGACTTTTTAAAAGAGAGGACAAATACCTCAGCAGCTGCAGCTGTGTCTTAGCTGGGTGAGCACGCAAGCAGTAGGGACACACAAGTGGGAAGATGGTGAGAAAGAGCTGAAGGAGTTGGTGAATTTTCAGTATGCAGGGTCATGCACGTGTACAAGCCTGCTCAGCCAGCGTTCACAGGCAGGGCTCTTGCTGAAGCACGTGATAAAGAAGTGAAGGGCATTGTAATTAGAAACTTGAAATGCTGTGCTGAGGCCATTCCTGTTTACCTCCCACTATAAAAGACCTGCCCTCTGTTGCACAGTACACAGTAAAAAACAACCCTGTAGAAAGGCACTGTGGCTAACAGGATACCTGTTCTTCTCCCCTCTCTCCTTGACCTTAAAAAACTCCTCCTTTCCTCCACCACTGGCGTCACAAGCCCTCCCGGGCACTCCTGGGCACTCAGTTGTGCTCGTCCCTGCCACATGCCTCCCAAAGGTCACCAAGGACCAGCGCCCTGCCACTGCTCTGCGTGCTGCCAGTGAGTAAAGGCAGCTGAATCCCAGTCCTGGCTCTGTAAGAACTTGCAGAACTAAATGAAGAATCCCAGGGCATCCAAGGAAAGTCCAGATGTTTCCCTCCCATCTCTGGTCATGCTTAGGATTCATCCATTACCACCTCACAGCAGGAACAATTTTATTCTTGGAGCAGTTATTACTTAAGATCACTAAATTAGTAATACCTTGAGTTTGATAGTGGCTTAGTCCTTAGTCATCTGAGACTAAGGATGTTTTGGAACAGTATTACAGCATTGACTTGATTTCAGCTTCCTAGTGAAACGGCAAGACCTTTTATCTCCTTTATTTTTCATTAAAAAAAAAAAAGGGAAACTTATTTGAGTAAATGATCAGTTAAGTTGATCATAGTAAAGCAAGCCTAGCCAAGACAGGCTGAGTGTTCACCCTGAGCTCCAGCTACAAAACCAGGC
The DNA here is from genome assembly GCF_027887145.1 of Ammospiza caudacuta. NCBI lineage: Eukaryota > Metazoa > Chordata > Aves > Passeriformes > Passerellidae > Ammospiza > Ammospiza caudacuta. Next base: position 31,754,079 of record NC_080593.1, on the reverse strand, counting down.
ATTAAAATCTGAAACGTTATGATGGAAACATTATTTCTATGAGGCAAGTGAAATGTTGAGACGTGATGCCCCTCCCACCACAAGGCCCTTGTGAATGCTATAAAAGAGATATAATCGGCGATCAGTTCAATCAATTTTTACTTTGAACTTTGCCACTAAATTTGGTCTTCATTTAATGTGCGGGTTATCAGAATTAAATTATGCTTAAAACATTTGGAAATGAATGACTAGCAATTAGACCAGAGATTCATGCAATGGGAAGCAGATTACTGAATATAACCACAATCAGAGAGAGATAAAATGCCTTCACTTACCAAAGAGTCCATAAATACAAAGGAAGCACTACTGATTTGTTGGATGGGTCAGAAAACGTTGAAATAAAAGCACCAGCTCCTGATACTTCATATCACTTATGGTTTGTAATTATTCAAGAGCTGTAGCATCCCTCACACTTTAAGTTGGTTACTGTTGTTCTCTCCCCCACAGACTGATTTTGTACGCAGGGATCTGGAGATTCCCTTGAACCAGAGGGGAAAATTTAAGTCAAGTTTCTTAATTGCCTTATCTATTTTACAACTCCTTTACAAAATGCACTATCACTGCTTATCAGAGGGTGGTTTATGTTTAATATTTTCAAAGATAAAAGGTTATGAACCAGGAAGCTGGCCCTGATGTTCATGCAAGGTGACAGAAAGGGAGAGTTGTTCATTTTAGCTTACCTTTCAGTATGGAGAAGCTGCCTCTCGCCATGCACATCACCCTGATGAAGAGTACACACCTCTTCCTCCTGTTAAACAATTAATTAAGCAGAAGGCAATCTGCTCAGCTGCTTTGCTGTGCAGAAGGTAAGAGGTGCCCTGGTGCAAAAGGTCAATATTTAGAAACCAATTATTGCTGGGTACAGCTCAGTAGATCTTTTATTGTACCAGGTTAATGTATGCCAGCAGGCAGAGAGCTCCAAGAACAATCCCCACATTGTATTGGATTTTTTGTGTGGGAAGTCAGCCCAGGGAAAGTCCAGTTACCTGCTTGTGAGCAGGAGTCTGTAACATCACAACAGGGCATGTAAGGGTGCAAAAGGAGACAGAGGGATATGAGAAATTTACAGGGGTATGTTTTTCTATTGTCTCAGTTGTTTTCTTTCCAAGGATTTTTAGGCACTTTTCTAAATTTGTGCCCATTACAGACCAAAGTTTTAGCTGTCACAGACATAGTCTTGCCAGGTAACAGGTTGCTTTGGGAGATGGGGAGATCAACATTTCAAATTGGTCTAACTTGTCAAAAACAAAACAAAAACATCTAAAGCTACCAATTAATAAGGATGGGGTTTTTTCTTATCAGAATCATGTTTTTTCCAGGAAGGTCATGCATGATATTGGAAAGTTGCTACCAATTTCATTAAAAAAAAATTAATCTGTATAATATGGAATGTTTCCAGCTTTAGTGATAGTGTGTGAATGGCTTTTTTTGGGCAGAAGTGTAATGAAGATTGTAAAATAATTTCTGATAAAAACACCTGCCACAGGTGTTTTTAGCTGCAAAAACAGCAGGAATTGTGAAGTGCTAAGGCAGCAGAAAAAGACATATAAGCTGTAGCGAAGACATGGGAAAAAGAACAATAGAGCTGTGTAGTTTAGCTTTCTAAGTTGCAACAAGTTTATTTATTATATATCTAGAAGGTTATGCTTATTGTGAAAAACGCCAATCACTTGTTTTTAAAATTTTTAAAAGTTTAATAGTAATAAAATAGTTAAAAAGAATAGTAATACAATTAGAGTAATAACAATTTGGACAAATTGAATTAGGACAATATGAGACAATAAAAGCAAAGAGTTACAGACATCCAGGTACCTTTCTCTGGACATCACAAGCCCAAAAAAGGACACCCGTTAACAAAGGATTAACCCTTAAGAACAATAGGCCATTGCATATTCATACACCTCATACATGATGCATAAATTCCATTCAAACACAGGATTCTGCCTGGTCTTCATCAACTTCTCCCCTCTAATCCTAATAGCGCCTTTGAGGTGGGAAGAAGTTAGTTTCTTCCGATAAGAAGGCAATAAATTCTTTTTCTCTGAAAGATCTAGGTGTCCTGTGGCTGTTATCTCGCTGCAAGTCCTTTCTTTTAAACAAAGCATCTTCCTTAGCATAGTTTCTATTTTAACCATTTTTATAACCTAAAACTATATTTAACGCAGTACTTAAGAAAATTAATGCAGCATTACTTTTTAACACAGCACATATTATATTCATTTTAATATTTGCGAAAAGCCAATCATAAAATACATGCATTTTTCACACTTATGAATAGAGCTTTATTCGTTGTCCCTTATAAACGAGCTATTGTTTTTGAGAATAGGCCACTATTGTTTTAACCAAAGCTACGTGTGCTTAAAGTGATTAGATAGAACTACTGTTCAGTATGCTTTTGCTCTCTGTAATTGGCTGAGATGCATTTATGGTATGTTGAAACATTAAGTTTCTTTGGCTTACTGCTGGACCAGCGAGCAGTTCGCATCTCTTCTCTCCATTGTAGTAACCATGTCATGAGATTGATGCTGAAAATAAATAGCTCACGACTCTGATTCCAGTAGCCCAGTCCCATTTGTGTCTGTATATAAACTGCCGGCACACACAGAATTATTGTTTACTTCTTTATGATCAAGTCTTACTGATTTTCTGCCATGTCTATCTTCAAGAAATCAGCGTCCCAAACACAAAATAAAGTTGAATTTTCTATCACTCCCTCTAGCATCTGGGAAAACCATGCCTAGGAAAACAAAAGTTTTTTCATGTTTCTCCAGAAGAGATTCACAAATCTGTGTCTGCCATGCTTAAAACAAAAAAAAAAAAAAAAAAACCCAGTTCCCATTTGTCCTTCTAACCTATCTTCTCTGAATAAGATTTTTGTAAAATTTGATATCTGCTTTATAACACTTTAAACATTTTTCCTGTCAGAGTGGCACTTAATCTGGAACTTTCCAAAAGACATTTACATTTTTAAAATGTCTATCTTAAATTATCCCCATGACTAATTTTCTTTATATTTACAGTGTTTGGGCTGGCAAGATCTTACCTCTAAGGCAGTAAGGTTTACTTTAATTTCAAAACAACTTTAAAATGACAGGTCTTCGAGACATAGGATTTCTGAAATGTATGCAACTTCCTGGAAAAAAAATTAATATCAACTAGGGTAAGTGTATTATTTTCACCTGATAAAATTTAGATGTTTTCAAAAAAATCTATAAAATACTGATATATCCTTTGTTCCATTTCATATATATATATATATATATATATATATATATATATATAAATATATTATTTCAATTATTCTATTACATGTATTCCAGCTCTTTCTTCAGAGGAATGCAAGAAGCAGTCCTTTAATATTTGCTTTTTATAAGACATGGAATGATGAAAGGCATAAAGAAGAGGAAGACAGCTCAAGGTCTCACAGACAAATGTTTGATAGAACCAGATTTTACTGTGGGGTTACATGAACTTTGAATACAACTAATACTTTGCAAAGGGAAGGCAGAAAAAAATGCAGTGAGATCTTTCTAAAATTAATAGCTTTTATTGATTAAACAATTGGTATCTTATATAGAAGGAGATGTATTAATTCCAGTGTACCTGTCATTCTTTAATATATTTGCTTACTGCATGCAGAAATGCAAGTAAAACTGAAGCAAGTTTGCAGAACACTGGCCAAGAACAGAGGAGCAGCATGAATCTTTGTCCAAAGGAAAAATGTCTAATGTGAAGTGAAAATATTCTCCAGGATCTGTTTTGCTTTGTGGAGGAGGTTGTTCCCCAAAACTGTTATCCTGCCTTAAACAGAGCAGGTTTGCAAATTGACTTAACAAAAGGCTGACTTTACATCACACAAAGTTTGGGTGAATCAGAAAATTTCTTGTGCTTCAAGATCCTTTTCCAGGTGGATCTTATGCTCCAATGCAAAATTCTTACAGATAACAGTGACTTCAGCTGTAACTTGCACCAGTAGTTATTGGATGCACTATGGCAGGTCTGAACATAAGTGCTACTTAGAATTTCAATCCCCTCCTGATCCAGTTTACTGCATTAAATGAGGTGAACTTAATATGTAAATGAAACAGAATGGCCCAGCTTTTTAGGTAAGCTTGAAACTCATGTTGTTGACTTCAAGAAGAGCAGGACTGTATGATTTTTTTCTTTCTCACATATGCAGTTTACTTCATTTTTGTCCATAAGCTGTTACTAGTAATCAGCATTAGAGTATTTATTTGTTTCAATATATCAACCAAAAATAATAAAATATTCATTTGCCCTCAGGGAAAAAAAAGTAGAACCAAACATTCATACAAAGCATTAAACCATGATTTGCTTCATTTACTGTGTGGAGTTCCTGTCTTGTGGAACATTTGTTTCTTAGTATTTCATGCTCTACTCAGCAGGTTAATCACATGAGACCTCACTGGCACTGCAAAAATCATAAGGCTCTCTAACTTTGTATTTATTATATGTTTAATACCTGAAAGAAGAAAAAAAAAGTGGAAAATAGGCTCCATGGCGTAAGTCACGTGATGGGAAGATGGCCAATTCAGAGAACTTGCAGACACACTGCACACTTTCAGGAAACTAATTAAAAATATTCGTATCCAAGGAATGGGAAAAAGCCCAACCCGAAACAAATCAAAACCAATGGCCCAGAAATGTCAAAGCAGATAATGCTTTTCCTGAAAGTAATCTATTTACTGCTGTTACCTTTAGTGAAATAATGATTTCCTTCTGATGCACCAATCAAATTTTAGATAATGGAACTGGATGACACAAGAATGTGTTTGGGCTTACCCCAAACTTAGTATCCAGTATTTTTGGAGGTTTGCTCAAGTTGGCTCTGTTTTTAGAAAAGTTTATTTTTTGTATCTGCTTATCTCAAATGTGAAGGACACAGCTGGAACTGCAAGTAGAAAAGCCAAAATACTGTTGGAAAAACTTTGCTTTTAGTATTTCGAAATCACTTAGCAGAGTTAACTCTCTGAAGAAAGACTGTTTTGGAGAAGTGTAGACTCTGTTTTCAACCTGATGATGTCCACTAACAAGCTTTCACTACAGCTCAGTGATGTCCCAATTTCACTACAGCTCAGTGTAAATTTTGGTAATAGTATTTCAGAGAGATTTTTCCTTGTGACAAAATAATTGAAGTGGAACAGAAAAATATGGAATATTCCTAAGAAAAAGAAGAAGGTCTTCTTTCCCAATTTAAATGATACAAGATTCTAAAGTCCATTGAATACTACATTTCAGCCAAATCCCAATGTCTCCTACAATAACAGAGAAAAAACTGTTGAAACTACTTGAACTAACTTGCACCTGCAGTGTGGTCCAGCTGACAGAAACTGAGGTATTAGGGGATCCCCTGCTCTATGTGATAAATTAATTAGGCTGAGGTTATTAATACAGTGGAAAACATTCTATTAGGTAATGAGCATACATGAAAATTTCATAAGTACTTTGTCATATTTGGACTGACACTCCTGTAGATGATTTTTTGGGGGGCAGTTTTTAAAAAGGCAGACTACATAAACCAGAAACCCTCTAGAAAGCCTGTACCAGGAAGAGGAGGGCTTTACAGCTGAAGGAAAGAGGAGTGGAGCACTGCTGGTGTGCAGAGAGAAGAGCTGCGGAGCGTTGGGGCGATGGCTGGTGGTTGGTGTGGCAGCTCCCTTGGGGCTGCCTTTTCAAATGAGGGGTTTTGTCAGGTTTTGCATTTCCCATTGCAGGCAAAGAATACTTGGGATGATTCACTTCATCTTTGTGTAACTTGAATAGTTCCAAATACACACTTCATAGATTTTTTTTATTGCACTTCTGAAGGTCCATTAATATGACAGAAAATAAACAAACCACCAAAATCCATATCTGATGGCTGTCATACCTTGCTTAGCTTGAGATAATTACTCCATGCTATCTGATCTGATCAGCACTAAATGAGGGGAAAAAACCACAGCCTGCATTTAATTAGGCATTACAGTATGAAAGTATGTAAATAAAGAAGCTATCATTTGCTCAAAGTAGTTTGTCTAATACCAACTCACAGGTCTGCAGGAGGTCCCCAGAAGTACAAGGGGAGAAAGAAGCCTGGCCATAGTAGAAGCCCTATCTTTCCATGTTGAGTAAAGGACTCCAGATGGGCAGATGAAGTATTAAGTAAAGCCCAGAAGTAAGTAGATTTTCATATTGATTGAATTCTGGCCTGTAAAAACTGATAAAGTAATTAACTGAAAAATAGTACAGAGTGTATGCAGAAAAAGTGTAGCTTTTGTTAAGTAATGGATATGTTAAATGGAAAAAAGGTGGAAGCTCTAAGAGGGGAAAATTGTCCAAATATTGGGAAAGTACAGAAAACAAACACCTTCTCAATCAGAATTTCTAGTGCTGTATATCCATTCAGCCCATTGTAATAAATAGAAACTGCGAATTGAAAATATGAACAGGATTACAAAACCAAATTAAATTTATCACTCATCCTGATGACTTCTGTCTTGAATAAATATCTGTGGCCTGTATTTGAAGCCTGGAATTTTCCCAAAGCATTCCAGCTCCTCCAAACCATGACAGGACTTGTTCTCTTTGATGAAGCTGGTTAGAAAGCCAATTGTGCAGCTGAACAGCCAGAGGAGCCAGCCTTGTGCTGTCTCTCTGAGGTTTGGGCCCTTGCTGTGGATCACTGAGGTCTTGGAGCCTGATTATTGCTCTGGACTCTGCTGATTGAACTTAAAATACAAATGCAGACCTTGGAAGCAGAGGATAGTCTGTAGACTGTGCCTTCCTCTACGGCAGGGCAGAGCTGCAGATGCTGGTGCTGGGCAGGAGCAGTGAGGTGTAGTTCACACACTCCCCTTATTTGCAGAGGTGGCTAGAGCAGCTCCCACAACTGGGAGAGGGTTTCCAAACTGAAAACAATCCTTCTCTTGCATGGAAAAATGCAGCTTCCTGCTGACCAAACTAATTTGTAGGCTTTAAGCAAATCTTACACCTGCTTCTGGTTAGAGATGTTCAAATGGAAAGGAGTTCCATCACTGGCATTCAGTCTATAACAGCTTATCAAAAATCTGTTCCCTCATTCTGGAGAGCAAGGCTGGGAGTCACTTAATTGTTGAATAAGGCACCTGGTGTGTAAGAAAAACTATTAATGAAAATAGATTGTTGTGGTTTGGGTTTTTTTCCCAAGTGCCCATTGACTAATGACATCTGGGTGGTGAACATTTTAAAAAGTCACCTTGTACTTGGGAGCAGACACATTTTAAACACTGCCTTTGGTACCTTCAAGTGCATTTTAAGGCACAGCAGACTGTACTGACTGGTATGAATGCCTGGATTTTCCTTTAGTGCTCATAAACTGAGTGAGAGCAGGGAAAGAGAGCTTGCAGAGCAGGTCTTCCAGTCCTGCTACAGAGCAACCTACCTTCAACTGTGGAAATATCTGCAAGAAGCATAAATGGTATGTGGGAATGTTGCACATCTGCTTGCCCTCAGCACTTAATCCATCCTGAGGCAGGCACATATCGGCTCACTGCCAGCAAAGCCACGTCCCCACATCTGCCCTCAGCCAAGTGCTTGTTCCTGGGCCTTGCCTCTCACAACGCCATTGCTGTCTTGCCCTAATTTCCTTATTTTCTCTCCCTAAAATTAATCACTTTCTTTTCCTACCCTTGTTAACAGATTTATTTTATGCAACTTCACAAATTGAATCTAACAAGAAAAGTCTACATTTTGGTCAGAGCATCTTTGTGCCTCTTTAATAGAAGTAAAGAAAATTTAGTAACACAACTCTACTGTTCCCAGCAAAAGAAAACTGGAAGGAGCAGCATTCAGTCTGATGCTGCTGGCTCCCAAATCCTGTCAACAAACACTCAGCAAAAACCTTTGCTCTAGTTTTTAGAAAGAATTTAACACCACACATTAAAAGATAATATAAAAGTAAATGAATAACCAATTAAGTCACCAGAAGTTCCCAAGTCTTTGGTTTTACCTCAGAAAACCCCAGGAAGGGTTCTATGCCTATTTTATTTTACAAAAGGAATTTTGAATTAAAAATTGCCTCAGAACTTGCACAGTCAAAATTTACAGGGAGCAAAGTTTTGTCCAACCTGTTTCTTCTGCTCGTGCATTATTTGCTAGTGACATGGCAGCAGGTCCAAGGGACCACAGACAAACTGAGCCCATAATGCTACCCTAACATCAAGCTTTGCTCTGCACTGATGTTATGATGGTCAGGTCTAGCAAATTTACTGAGGCCAGTTAGAATTTACAGCATGAGGGTGAAATATCTGTCTGGGCAGAGGAGCTCCCAATGATTTGTAAGCAAATTGCAAGAGAGGGGACTGCATAGCTGTGTGATAGCAGTATCTGTCTTTCATTCAATACTTCATCTTTTTCAAAACATTTGTCCAAAAATGTATGCATACCTTTATTCAAAACATTTTTTAAAATTAATTTGATTCTTGGTGAAAATTAAGGAATTCACTCAGGAATTCCTACAGTGCAGCGAGGTGTGCTAAAACAGATGTGATAAAATTTGTGTTAACTTTGATCCTTTGTGCCATTTCCATTTCTATTCCATAGATCTCATCAGAAAAACTTCATCTTCTCATTGCATAATTGTATGACACTCTGTGCTTGGTGCCAATCCAAAGTAAAGCGCTCTGGTGTCTGTAAGCATACCTACACAAAAAGGCCTAGTTTTCAAACTGCTCTGCCCCCTGCCTTGACACAGCCTTGGCATTCTGTATGTGGTGTGACACAGTTCCTAGGGTGCAGGGTCTCTCCTCTCCACTGGCTCTCTCTCACAAGTACAGCTGCCTGTGCTGGCACACATCTGCCCCACACCTGGGGCAGATCCTCTTCTTGGATGACCATAGCAGCCCTGACCCCACATTACTCATTTGACTGTGGGGACCTTGTGGTGAGTCATGCCCAAACAGAACAGAGGTATTTCCATAAACCACTCCCATAAAAGCTGTATGGAATAGTGTTCTGGTTTAGGAATGGTATTCCCAAATTTAGTCTTCCTGACAAGCCTCTCCAAACCATGTTCTGCTCACTCCCATTACCATCCCCTATTCTATAGCATTTACATCTTGCCCAGATCCTACATCTCCCATGCATAGATATATATATATTTAAGCACGGTCATAATTTCCCGTGATTAAGGGTAGAGAACCTGTTACAAGCTAGGACTATCCTGAAGGTAGTCTCTTCAGAGTATATCAATTATATTATATTATATTATATTATATTATATTATATTATATTATATTATATTAAATGTATTATATTGAATGCATTATATTTAATGTATCATATTTATTGTATTATATTATGTTTAATATATTATATTTAATATATTATATTAAATTTAATATATTATATTATTACATTAATCAGCAATCACAGCAACAGAAATATTTCTGGAAGAACAGGAATACTAGAAAGAAGTTGGGGAGCTGTTGCATCTCCAAGACACTGCATCAGTACTGAAAGCAGGTAGTAACTGCTGTTTGAGTCCCGATCTTTAAGCCAACATATTTCTGAAAAATTTTAAAGTAAAACATTAATTTCTCTAAAAGTGAAAATGAATCTTAGAAAAATCAACTGGAAAACACAGGAGGAAAATGATACATGGGATGACAGTACTACAAATGGGGAAAAAGTCTGTTTACCTTACTGTAGATGGTGAGAAAAGATGAGTGAGCACAGATTACCAAGTAGCTAGCTGTATATCTGGATATGAGCATGAATCAGTGTGGCCAAAAGTACACTTCTTGCTGAATTCTGGTAGCTCATTTCTGATGCTGCCTCCCTGCCTTAAGTTTTAGGAATTGGAGTTGCAATTTGCACACATGCTCATTACTTGTGACTAATGAGACAGAACAAAAAGAGATTTGGCATCTTCCCCTGGGTGGTAACTGCTGTGAGAGAAATTAATTATTGAGAATTATTTATGTCAGACTAGCTCACAAATACTACTGATGCAGAAGATTTCATAGCTGAAAGAAGACAGAGAATCATCTCTGATGAGTGCCTTTGATAAAGTTTCCTTATGAACTTAACAACATGGCAATTGCTCCTCATGATAAGTGGAAATGACCATTGCACTCTATCAATAAAGTCTCAGAAAAGGTCAGGCTGTTATATCTTGTAATAGATTAGCCATAGATAGGACAAATATAACATCCTCAAAAAGATAAGCCTGCCTGCCTCATCCCTGCTTTTGTGCATTAACATAACAGACTCTGGAGGGTGGCCCAGGCATATCAAAACTCTCAGAGATTAGCTTTAATTGTGACAGGAGTTCATGCCTGTTGGGTCAAGAGCTCCCCAAGGACAAGTGACATAGGCAGCCAAGATTAAGGAGCCAAAAATAAATGGGAAAGGAGTGGAGTGACTTAATACATAACCATGAAAATCAAGCACAGAGGAATTTGAATGCAATGAGATATCTCAGGCTACACATACTCCAGAGGAATGAAAGCTCAGCTCAGTGATTGCTTCCTTGCTTGCAGGCCCAGCCTAGGTCTAACTTTACTTAAACAGGGCAGGGTTAGGAGTCAGAGGGCTAATAATCACATCCTTATCTCCTCCCTACTGAGATTTGACTCAAAGAACCGTGCCAACACTTTCAGCAAGAGGGTGAAAGTAGAAAAATATCCCTACCATAACTTCCTTTCATTTGGCTTATTATTAACTACATGGCCAGGCTAAAACACTAATATTTTCTCTTAATGTGTTAAATATGAGGATTGTTGTTTAAACACTACCTTAGGTCCTCTGTCCAGTAAAAATTATTCACTAGAAATTCATTAATGTTTCTTCAAGACAGCCCTTTTATTTTTCTCCTTCGATGATGGTTATCACAGCAATGCTGATCTCATCCACAATTCTGTATCTGCACCTGGTCCCAACTGCAGCTGGATTTGGTAAGTGGGATTCATAGAGGAAGGGTGGCAGGGGTCTGTCCAGCAGACACACACTCAGTCGGAGTGAAATAGTGACAACACTTTCCTTCTTCAAGGGGCTGCAGAGCAGTGAGTTTTTATCTGAATGGGAAGGCTGGGTCTTGTTCTTGAAGATTTTTTTTCTCCAAGACAAACATTCAAAATTGTCACTTAGTCCCTTTAGACTTTTGCAGCTGATAAAAAATTGGCTTGAGAAAGTCTTGGTTCTTCACCCGTCCTGACATTTTGATGCTGGGCTTTGTGGTTTTTGAATCTTTGTTTCATGACTTAAACATTAGCTTTTTGTAACAATTTAGAAAAGACAAAACCAACAAACAACCAGCACAGAACATCTGCATTTAGCTGTTATTCATCTGTTTTCTGAGAATACGTCTGTATATATTAGAAATTTTATGATATAATACAATGGGCTGTATACTATATAACATAGCTTAAGTCATATATATATTATATTTATTACAGTTTATATTACATGTATTATGGTCTCTATATATTTATTACATCTTACAATATATTTGATATAGTTGATTATATTATAATAAGAATTATATTATTATCTCTCTCATTATTAAGAGCTAGTGATATCTAAAAGAAAATAAATAGTATGAATCTCATTTCCAGGTGTGGCACAGTATGAGTAAACACTGTTTTGTAAGTATGAACTTGTATGCATAAGGAACAAAGCAACATTTTCAAAAGTGACCAGTGATTTTGCTGTCTCATTTCTAAGAAGCGTCAAAAATGCTGGATTCTTGCCAGTTAAGTTCCTCTTGGACTGGCCCTCTCAAAAGACAGCCTAAATTTGTAAATGCTTTCTAAATTACAAGACAAGATACAGTTGTGCTTAGATCTAAGGTTTTCCTTGTGGGAGAATCTTCCTGTGTCTCTGTAGCAAAAGGATGTCACTGTGTTAACTATTATATCTCATCATGGTGAAGTGCATATGGAGCTGGTGGGTGGTAATTCACATCCCTGAGAGTCAGGGCAGCATTGCAGACAGATTTCCTTGGAAGTCCTGGCATAGAGGAATTGTTGCTTGCGTTCTAGAAATATGTTTGGAATGGCTTAATACTTGACAGAAAAGTTTGATATTTAATGAGTCCCTCCTGTGCTAGCAATGCGGAGAAGGAAAGTGGGGAGGACATGCCAGAATGGAGGATGGTTTGGCAGCTGTACCTGACAGAGAGAGCTTTGCATGGGATCACAACATGTGTTTGTGCTGCTCCTGGAAGGACTACACAGCTGGAATACTTGAAGAGCCCAAGAGCTAAAAAGCTGCAATTAAACCCAAGTGAAAATAAAAGGCCAGTCTATCTGCTAGAAGAGTATGTTGCCACAGTCAGGAGAACACAGGGCACTTGCACAAGAAGGAAGCTGTCTGTGATGGTGTTCACAGGGGTCTTAGGATGAGGGAAGAGACATAGATCTGACTCCATGTTACAGAAGGCTTGATTTATTATTTTATGATATATATATTACATTAAAACTACAGTAAAAGAATAGAAGAGAAAGTTCTCATCAGAAGGCTTGGCTAAGAATAGAAAAGAATGAATAACAAAGGTCTCTGGCTCGGACAGAGAGAGCGCCAGCTCTGCTGTGATCAGCCGTTAATTCTAAACACCCACACAAGGCCAATAATGGCTCCCTCCACCTGTTGCATTACACAGCAGCAGATAATCATTGTTTACATTTTGTTTCTAAGGCCTCTCAGCTTCTCAGAAGGAAAAAATCCTAAGGAAGGATTTTTAATGAAAAGATGTCTGCGACAAGCTGTCACTGTGTGCTGGGACTGGAACATGTCCCTTCATGAGTCGTACCCACAGCATGAGGCCCCCACTCTATTTTAATGATGCACTTTTTCTCCTGGTGACAGTTTCCGGGATGTGCAACTCCTGTGCACAAGGTTAATGTTTTAAGGGGATGGCAAACAACTTGACTAAGAAAAGGAACCAGAATAGTCCACCAGAATCTGTTTCTCTCCCACCACATAGCACTATGTGTAGCACCATACATGTTTGAAATGTATTTCGCTTGCATTTTGCCTCCATGGAGGAGCTGCTTATTTTTTTCTTTCCCACCATCACAACCAAATTGGTAGGGAGAACTATGTTTGTTATAAATTCCCATTAGGCTGAACAAAGAGACCAGTCCACTTGTCAGGGAACTCTCTTTGGCTTTATTGTATAATTGTCTTAGGTCTGGCAACCAGCCCAGCCTTTAGTCTCAAAAGTTTGTTCTATCAAGCCCTTAACTTTTACAACACAATTAAAAAAGCTCTTGAGTGCAATGTACAGGCTAGAATATGATAGTTGAACTTTGTCAAGACAAAGCAAGAGGGGAGAGAAATAAAGGTGGAAAAGAGAAAGAGAAGCAAGAAGATCATCAGTCCTTAGATCCTGCGATGTAGATAGTCTGGATCTGGGGTAGTGAGACTAAGAAAAAGAGAGGAAAAAGAGAAAGAGTGAGAGGGACTGATGCACTGATGCATTTCTTTTCATAGCTTTTCTGATTTTTCCTCCCAGTCCATCACACACACTCAGCCATATCATTTGTATCTGAGCAGTCAGCCCTTCTGAGTTCTCCAGGAAGGGAGTTAGGGGAGGGTAAGAGTGAATCTCAAGATGGAAAAAGAAGTTGGCTTAGCAATATGCTGCCCCACCTCTGTGGGACCCTCTGTTCTGATCACGACTTTCCTGTCACAACAGCCAGAATATTTGAGACAAAACACACCTACATCCTCCATGCCTATGCCTGGTCCTCCACACCCGTGCACGCAGTGTTGTGTTTGTCCAAACTGCAGGCTTCATGCGGATGCCGTAAATTAATTTGAAACTTTCCCCAAAACAGGTTTGTGGAGCACCAACAAAATGTTGTAATCAGGGACATTCTTCTTCCTCTGAAGCGATCACAGTGGATTTTGGTTTGGAAATGATGACATATTTTCAAGTTGTGGCTCGTGGCCGCATTTCCTAATCTACTCAGTAGTCAAGCAACAAGCCCCAGGTCTCACATGAGGCTCCAGAGAGCTGCCTTAGAAATTATCCTCAAGAGATGAGTGTGACATTGAAGAATTTAATCGTACCATAGGATTATTTTGTCATATTGTCTGCCCTCTCTGAATTTTTATTTCAAACAGTCACAGAGATGTTTCATGAACCAATTTATAAACTCAGTCACAGCTGTTACTACAAAATGTTATGTTCAAAACACCTAATTAAAGGTTCTGCTCCGTGGTCACAGGAGATAAATGCTATGTTTTTATTTGCTCATTTTTGCCAATAGTCCATGATGTTTGATAATAGGGTGTGTAATAACCTGTAACTTTAACTGATCCAGAAGAATATACAGTGCATCTTATTCCTCTTTTGGGCCTTCAGTTTAAAGAGTGTAGAAAAAAGAAGTTTGAAAAGAATTAAAATTTTATTACATATATAAATGGGATACAGCAATTGAACGTTGCATATTACAAGAATTATATCTTATTTTGAGTAAGAAAAAAGAAACACCAAATGATCATGTGGAAGGAGAAGACATGAGTTAACCTAGCTAGCCACTGGATGGCACAATTGCTTTATTTAACTGTTGCAAAACTGGGTTGTTTTTCCTTCAGATTTAATTGAATAAACAAATCAATCCAGATGCAAGGGAGTTATTTACAGTGTAATAAACCAAACTGGAAAACCATCATACCCTAAGTAGGAACTACAAATTATTACTGTGCAATTTAAGATGTTCTGTTACCACCACTACTTTAATAGATCAACCAAAACAACTACATGAGCAATTTTCCCAATCCTGGGCTTTGCTTTGTGTGCTGTTTATGCAGCTCCAGTGTCATCAAATTTGTGGATAAAAGAAAAAAAAAGTAAATTGGCTGAAAATGTGAAGTATAAAGGTCTATCAAATAAAATTTGGCTTCTGAACAAAAAATTTACTGTTTAAAAAATAAACTATAATTAATAGTCATAAATACTGAAGTTTTGGAAGTGTCCCTAATTGATCTTTTTGGACCCTCAAAAAGAGGTTATTCTATTTCAAAGTCTGTTTCATGGTGTCAAGTGTACTGAAATTGCTTGATGCTTTTTCTTGCTGACATTCTTTAGATCCACACCTTTTTTCCTCCCTGGAGGAAAAGTGAGAAGATGTCAATAATTCATAACAAGGAAATCTATGACATATGAATTTTACCTCCTGTGGGATAAGTTCCTATTTACACAAACAGTATTTCAAGAAAAAACCAATAGTCTAAGACTGATATTCAACCTGAGAAGTACAGTAATAATACACAGCAACAGCAGCAGCAGCAGCATCCTTTTGATAGACTTTACTGGCAGCCTATTGCTCTTATGGGACCTCTCCTTCCCAACTCCATCTTCAGCAGCGATTTTGGCTGGTTTCTCATGAGGAAATATAAACACAGCAAGAAAGAACTGCAAAGTGGGTGGGCACCATTGTTTGCCCAAATCAACCACAGGAAAAAAACTTAAGAACTGCTGATTTAACTCTTGTGGTTTCCTAAAAAACAATAATAAAAAATAAAAGAGAGGTTTGCACCATCATTTAATTTTCAATTGGCCACTTGCCATTCATAACTTCTGAAAGAGGAAATCAGCCTATAATTCTTAAATCTAGAAATTTTTCCCATGTTGGTGTCTGGATAAAATGATATCTGGGGACACAAGATAGGGGAACAACTGTGTTCCTCTACCCTTTCCAAGCTTGGCTGTTGTTGGCCTGTTGGCACACCAACCTGCCAATGAGCATATGCTTTATTTCCACCCTTTGCCAACCAAATAAATGGGGACATGAAGGAGTGTGCTGGGGTTATCAGGGACAGATGCAAGATTTCTGGTAGATGGAGAGCAACCAATTTTCATCATATGCACAACTCATGCTTTTTAAACTTGTTTTAAAGTCTGAAAAGCACAGTCAGTTACCTAGTTTCAGACACACATCAAAAAAAGAGAAAATAAATAAGTAATGTTACCCTTGAAGGCTGTCAAAGCACAAAGCCACAATGGAAAGGCTGAGACTAGCTCCAAGGGTTTGCATGTGGAAACCATGGCACATGGCCAGTCCCAAATCCCAGGGACGCCTCTCTCGCAGCAAAGCAAATTCTTTAATAGGCATAATTCAAAACCAGAAGAATAAATAGTATTTGTATGAATAGCTGACCAGTTCATCTATGGAGGAGGGATCCCCTTGAAGGGGAAAGGAGTAGTACTCCTGAGACCTAAAACCACTGGATGAAACTGAAAAAAGCATGTACTTAATATTACCAAACACTCTTAAGCATGATCATAGAGGAAGAACTCATTTTTCTGTAAGGAGAAGTCCTGGAACACCACCAGTCTGTAGCATACAAGTCAGCTCTCCTACAGAAGGCATATGACTTAGGGATCCTAATTTTTTTTCTTCAGACTGTTTAAAATGAGGAAAAGAAGGGGCTTACATTAACAGAGGCAGCTGCACTGGGTAGAGGGCCTGTGAGAATAAGGGCCCTGTTTGCAGGGCCCAAATCATCAACTGAGGTGGGATTTCCCCATGGGGCTCCTCCTGAGCTGGCCCCTGTTGGCTACAGCCCCACAGCTCTGTTGTACTGCTCTCATCCTTCTCCTGTCTTAAAAATCAGCTGCTAGAAAAAGTGTTGAGGAAAGCATGACAGGTCAGGGAGGTCCAGTTGTGGTGCTTCAGGCTGGGTGGGCCTGAGGGGCTTCTTTCAGGTGGCCATGTTACATTTGGGCGACCTGGAGAACACAGCTTCAGAGCAAAATCTGACATTTAGAGACACAAACATACCGGTACTCATGAACCTTCTATGGATGCCATATTTATATCCCACAAAGCTATCATGTGTTCAAGCCTTCACATGACATATTTACACACCATTATACAAATATTGATTATCCCAAATATATTGCCCAGATCTTCTGTTTTATAACATATTCAGTTCTCGGTCCATAGTCACACTTCTTAGGCAGCAGTATGAGACCTGTGGGCACTCCTTTTAGTGGACTCATGGCTCTGAAAATTACATTCAACTGTTGCTTTTTCAACACATAAATTACTTTTCCAACACATAACTCTGACAGTTAAAGAACAACAAACTACTCAAATATTAAAAACAGAGTCATCTCAGAGTCCATCTAATGTTACTCTAAATACCATTTATGAAACTGGAGTTGTGCCATAATGAATCAGATCTCAAAGATATGTGCTGTAATATGATGGTTGTAACCAAATATAAGTTTTATTTCACACAAAGGGATCTCTTGCTGTTTGCGGGTTGCAACATCAGTAAAGTTCTATGTGCTCTGTTCCCTTGATGATTACTTTAATTTCTTTTATAAGAAATAAGCACTGAATGTACAGAATGGAAGATTTTTATCCATAAAACACTTGTTTTAGTGATACCAAAAAAATGCTGATTTTGCCTAAGGATCCAGTATGTCCAAATAACTCCATGTATTAAGTCTGTTCAAAGTGGGCTTAAGGCAGTATCATCCCACGTCCATGTGGGATCTTATCTTCTGGGATCTTAAACTTCTCCATATTCATTAAAAGAAGGAAGTATCATGGACTGCAACCATGAGGTCTATCATCACCATGACCTGCTGACAAAGATGCGTGCCATTGGTCACCTCTTAGTCTTACCCTTGCAGACTGTGCCCAAGAAATCATATATTGACCCATTACCTAGAGTACTTGCAAAGAGGCCAAACGGAGCCACACTTTTAGGTTGAGCTCGGTGACTGTGTTGTTTCGTGTCAGCTCTTGGAGGCAGTCACGTCTGGACAGGGTGACACCAGCTTTGTTGTCACTATTTCACTGAAGACAAATGGTTGGACAGTAAGTTACTGAGAGTAAATTTTAACTTAGGGCTTGTAAACACGTCTCAGGATCTTCTGTGCTGAAAATGTTGCAGTTGTGAACAAGATACTGTTCTACTGTAGCCCAGCTTCTGTGCTGCCAAGCAGATGCAGTTGCCTGTTGGGCATGAGGGAAGGGCTGAGATGCCAGACTTTGGGATACAGCATCTCTCCCCATTCCCCCACAGATTGCCAGTGTGCCTTGTGAGGCACCACCTGAGTAAAGCACACGTGTAATCTCATGCCTTCCTCTCCTGGGTCTCTGCCCCTACCCTCAAAGGCAAATCAGAGCTGATTTCACACCCACTGCAAACACTGTAGCAGATGGACAAGACCAGGACTAGTTCAGAGCAGCTATAAGGTTCAACTTTCAAGTTTTTATAGTCAGATGTGGATAATTCTGCATAATCACTTATGCATTTCTAGAAAAAGGGCATAGATGGCAACTGTGTCTATTACATAATATTTCATCTTGCTAGATTTATGGATGCAGTCTGTACCTGACCTTGGATGCTGCCATTGGAACAGATGTTGTGGACATGTGAGGCTTTCCTTGAAGTTTTGTGGACATGGATGATGTTACCCTGGTGTAATGGACAAACTTCAGCTTAATGTGGGAAAGGGAAGATTGTGAGAAGGAGCATTTTCCATAGGAAATACGAGAATGGACTACACAAGGAACATTTGGCACTTCTCTGATATGTCATATATATTCCACAAGTTTTTCAAACCCAACTCATGAGTGGGAAGAGAGCATGAATTGCAGAACAATTGCATAATATTTGGTCTAATATGACACTTTTAGCCTGAAGCAGTCTTGTGAATTTGTATTTCAGATTACCCACGGTCTTTCTCAAGAAATCTAATTAAACTTCAAAGATGTTCCCACTAAATTGAGCCCTATAACTTCAGCAACAGGAATGACATCAGAAGCTTTGGAAAGGAAAAGATGAATATTGCAAGAAAAAAAAAGTAGGAAAAAAATGCTTTTAGAAGGCTATTGACCATGGGCCAAGCCATACCCTCAGCTATGTGCATGCTATTCCCACTGAAGCTGAAGGGATTTGTATATGCCTTGGAGCAGAATATGGTTCTTTGCTTCAGATGGCAAAAACCTTCCATGGCCAGATAAGGAATACATATTCAAAGTCAATGCATGCTATAAATGTCACTTAATTAAGTTTATTTATATAGCTATTTCTTCAATTAAGATAATCTCTCTGCTCTATACAGGAGTGTGATGATTGCAGCTTTTCCTTCCTAGCAGATCCTTAACAAACTGTTATGAGCTGTACCAATGGCCACCTGCATACAACAAGCCTCTTGAAGCAAATGTAGGTAACACAGAGGGGAACAATGATGTGTGCTTAGGAGCTAACCAGGCTCCACATATCTCACAGACTCACAGACCTATCCAGATTGGAATGGACCTTGAGAGGTCTCTAGTCCAACCTCTTGTTCAAAGGAGAGCAATGCTGCGTTGGAAAAGTTTGCTCAAGACATTGTCTGGCTGGATTTAAAAAACACTGAAGAACAGAGACCTCACAGCTTCTCTGAGCAATCTCTTAGAATGCTTAATTACTCTCAGAATGAGCATTCTTCTGAAAACCCAGTCTCAAACTCCTGTTCCAGCCTACGTCCATTATCTTACTAAGATTCTTGGTGAAGAGACTGATTCCATTGTCTTGATCACCTAACAGTTGCCCATAGGCACTGGCAGGCTGCTCCTTGGTGCTCTGGAGCCACCTCTTACTGAGGGTGAACAAGCCCATATCCCTTGGTCTCTTCTCACTGGGCAAGTGCTGCAACCCTGACCATCTCAGAACCCCTTTGCTGAACTTGATTGAGGTCCTCAATTCCTTTCTTGTACTGAGACCCAAAAGCGGATGCAATATCTAGGTGTGGTACTACCGAGTGCTGAGTAAAATGGGGACAATTTCTTCCATCATTTCCCTTGCTATTCTTTCATAAATACAAGCCAAGATGGTGCTGTTGCTGTGCTTTGGTGCCAGGACTCTCTGCTGTCACACATTCAGCTTGCAACCACCAGGCTTCACAGATCCTTTCCAGCAGAGCTGTCCCCTCAAAAGGCAAACCCTTGGCTAGACTGATGCAATGGGTTAGTCTGCAATGGGTTAATTAAGAAGTCCCTTCTTTCAGCCTTTCAGGATGTCTACCCTTATCTAAATACACATCCCATGTGGAAAAGCAGTAGAAATTCATACTGTGGAAAATACCTTAACAGATTTCAGTCATGATGATTCTTACTTTCAGATTTATCCCAGTAGTCTTTTCTTGTTTTTAATTTTCCACTTCTTGTGATTCGACAAATGAAGGAGTGCATTTGGGACTGTGCTGTGCCAAAAATTGGAGGAATCTCTGCCAAAATCCTGAAGTTCAAAACTTTCGTCTTTGAACAAAACCTAGGAGTGAAATATTGATTTACCAGCCCCCACGAGACTATTTTTAAGATGATAGTCACCATAGTAGAGGACATGATAATCCTTGTTTTAACTTTTTTCAGATACCTTCTTGTTTCTCTCTCATTTTCGCTGTTGGCTAAGAAACAATACTTTCCATTGCCATAGTTGTATCTAATGAAACATTCAGCTTACAATTCATAGTTTTATTTAATTAAAAATTTAGCCTATAATTCAGGGAGGCTTGCTTACCAAATGATCTGACTTTCAGATGCTAAATCATTTGTAGCAGGACTGTTTAGGGCCCAAATATAACATTTTCATCTTCTATGTGTCTTGCACAGGACACTAAGAATCACACTATGTGCCTGAGAGCATTTTCCAAACTCTTGAACTCAGGCAGCCTTGGTGTTGTGGCCACTTCCCTCGGGAGCCCGTTCCAGTGCCCAATCACCCTCTGGGTGAAGAACCTTTTCCTGATATCCAACCTAAACCTCCCCTGCCACAACTTCAGGACATTTCCTTGAGTCCTGTCACTGATCACCACAGAGAAGAGATCAGTGCCTGACCCTCCTCCCTTCTTGAAGCTGTAGCTGCAAAGAGGCTTCCTCTCAATGTCCTCCAGGCTGAAAGACCAAATGACCTCAACTGCTCCTCATATGGCATCTCCTCCAGAACTTTCATCATCCTTGTGGCCCTCCTTTGGGCACTCTAACAGCTTCATGCCCTTATTATATTGTGGTGCCCAAAACTGCGCATAGGACTCGAGGTGAGGTATCCCCAGCTCAGAGCAGAGTGGGACAATCCCCTCCCTTGCCAGGCTGGTGATGCTCTGCCTGATGCATCCCAGGACATGTATGGCCCTCCTGGCTGCCAGGGCACTATGGGAGGCTAATGAAAAAGGAGCAGTTGGCAACAGATACTTCTTCAGGAACAGATGCTGTAGCTGTCCAAAAAGGCAAAAAGAAGGAAGAACACTAGAAGCACCTTTCCTAAAGGGAGAAAGGGAGAGTCATGTAATTATTGCCTCTGTGGAAAAGTCAGCGTATATATCTGTGTATGGATTTCAGAGTCAGATAGCTGGCCCAGAGAGAAGTGGGCTAATGGAGACATTCATTGAGGATGCATTGCAGTTGCTGAATATTTTGTCTTAAGAAAAGCTGTTTACTTCTGTTGGCAGAAGTAGGCTGGCAGGTGAGATCAGGAATGTCATATTGACAAGTGAAAGGAAGTATGACTCCAGTAATAGGTTTCTCTTAACTGGATTGTGCATGCTCTCTCTTAATGCAAAAGCCCTTCTGGAATTAGGATGTCCAGCAGGAAGGGAAGAGGACCAAAATGCTCTGATACAGCACATGGTTCAGACATATAGGCAAACATACATTTTGCCTACAAAGTGCAAGGCTGGTTAACCTTAGAGGTAGTGGGTTGCAGTGAGTAGAATTTAGGTAACCATCAATCACGTATAGAAGAGAGAAGGTAGGAAATTCTGGAGGAAAATATTTTCATGCTGGAAAAAAAAGCTGGAGACCAGGCTTCTGTGAAGCCTTTACTACAGCCTGTGCAGAACAGGAAACAGAAGTAGAAAGGCAGAGCTGTAATACTGGAGGGTGTATGTGGTGGACATTTCTGCTTCACCAGGAATGATGCTATGTGCTGAAAAAACAGAATTATGAATGAGAGAGAAAAAGAGAGAGAGGGGGAGAGAGACAGAGATCCTTCTTGAGCCAAAAGAGAACTGAACTTCTAGCACTTTTATGCCAAAGGGATGTCAGGAATCATCTTTCTTTCATTCAATGGTTTCAGAGGTAAACAGGAAAGTACGCTATAATTCAGTATAAGACCTCTGTTAAGCGGAAAGACATGAAAATTCTGTATCAATTGAAGTCATAAAAATGCTAGGAAGCATTATAAAATGAAAAGGAAGAAACATCCGTATGTCCCTAGTAAACAGGTGGATTGTGTACATTCTGAATTTTGAAAACAGTTCTACTCCATCATCCATAATGGAAATGAGAATGTCAGTGATAGGAGAGGAGCTGGAAAGTGCTGCAAAGATGATCAAGGATAAGGACAGGCTTTGGTATAAATGACTCTGTATGTTTGGACTTCACAGTCTGGGAAAGGTGACCTGGTGACACATGACAAGTCTTCCAGAGAAGAGTGGCTGGGGTTCAATGTCCCCTCTATTTGCTTGGGAGCATAGTTCCTGCATTCCAAATGCTGCGTTCAAAACCAGAGGAAGCTCTCCTTCATACAGCGGTTCCAGACTTGGTGGCTGACTCTTTTTTCTTTTAAATTTTTTCTTTAAAGTAAACTCAATGGCACATCCCTGAAAGTGAGGGCTACTGATTTACCAAAGGAATTAGATGTGGGAAATGCTGAAAAATTTAGGCTAGGGGACCTCATGGAAGTAATACACAATTAGAGTGTGCTTATGCTTCCCACAGCAGCTTGGCTCCACTGCTGGAGACAGATACACCATGCTAGAGGGACTCCAGGTTTGAGAAAAACCCTGGCTATTCTCATGGAGTACTGATATAAAAAGTAAGGACTCTTGTTGGAACACGGTTCTGGTGCTGTGGGAGCACTTGTCACTTCCATATCACTAAGGTAAGGAGGGCACAGCATCATTCTTCTTCCTTGTGAACACTGTAAATTAATCTATTTGGATGACCTCTAGGGAGGCACCAGGGGAAATAAAGTATCTAAAAATATCATTCCAAGGGGGATATCAAAAATACTCAAGAAAAAGAGAGTTCTTCAGAAAAGTCCCTCACATGATAACTCTTAGAATTAGTAAAATTTCAGGTATGTTATACTGCTGACTTCAGGGCAGCTGTGTATAAATTGACTACACATTTTATATCCAATAAAACTTCAATAGCCCAGGTGCTGTAGTCATATAAAACTTACAATACTGTCCTCTTTGCCAAAGCTTGCTGAAGGATAGCAATTCCCTTATTTCATTAGTTCAAAGGACAATTGCAGACTTTGCTGGCAAGCACTTGCATTCACCTATGGAAGAAGGAGGAACCAAGCACTGACCAAGTAAGGGAATAAAATTTGGCAAGGTAAAAACACTTGAATTCTATAGGAATACAGGCACCAAATGTATCATATCACTTAAATAAAAGCATTTAGACTGGGTAATACACTTTACTTTGAGATATTTCAAGTGATGCTGACAGACATTTGTTAATTTTCCTTCCTCACATAAATTAAAAAAAAAAAAAGAAAAAAAAACAGTACAATAACACACTTGATAAAAAGTCAGCTAATTAGACAAGCAAAGTTCTTGGTTAGTACAGGAAATAACAGTAAATTATGCATTACATTATTTTCAGATAGATTAAGTCCAAACTACTTTTTTTTTTTTTTTTTGGTGGATAAAAAGGGGAAAAATAGAAAACATAAGAATACTCCACAATATTTGCTAGCAGAAATTCTTGGTGATCCAAGAGAGAACATCAGCTAAGACAATAAATAAAGCCTTTCATGTTTTGGATCACCAAACAAGTTCTGTAAAAGGTTGTGTTTTTTTAAAAGAAGGGATATAACATACTACATTAACATTCCTACACTGCTATATATCTGATATCAAAGGCGATCTTATGGATTTGATATTTAAAGCTGCTCAGCGTGTTCACTTCTAACAGAGTCTTCAACTGAACCACAAGGGCCCAGCGACTTCACAAAAATGAACCTTGGACAGAACTGTTGAAAACAGAGTTTGTTTGGTTTTGGGTCTGAAAATTAATCTACTTGGTTTTCATTTTAGACAGCATGAAACACTTTTAGTCTGTCACACAATAATAAATCTTCCTTCTGAGAATAACACTTTTTGGATTTGCAAAATGATCTGACACATTATCTTTTCTTTCTTTGGGCCAAATTATTCTTTTTAAAAAAATCAAAGGAGTGAGGAAAAAAACTTCTGCTTTCAAAGGCATGAGATAAAAACTGGCAAAGGAATCATTAATTTATTATTTTTGACATTGTGATTAGGACCTATTTGTGAACCAAAAATCCCTGGGTAAGGTGCTGTGTCTGTCTTCTATGTTTTAGGTTTAATGTGCTAGGCAGCATCCAAAAAGGATAAAAGAAAAAAATAAATAAAGACACCAGGGAACTTCAAGTCACAGTTTCCACACAATAGCAGTTAGCCATTAACAGAAACAGGAATTTTAAAAGGAAGATCCTGCTATGCATATGAAATTAGGGGAGGAATCCCATTTGAAGCATATACAAAAAAGGTGTGTGAAACTATGCCTGGATATAGACTGACAGGCTGCTTAGCAATCAGAGATGGACTTGATGCTGAGGAAAAGTTAATTTGGATGGAATATGCAGACAGACACACACATAAACATGCATAAATACACACACACACGCACACACACACAGACACACACACACACACACACAGAGTTATACAGAAAGAAATGAAAAAAATCTGTTATCAGAATGGGGATATTAGAGGTTCTCTATGTCTCTGGGCTTTGTATGGTGCAAACACCCTGCAGTCATTCAAGGCTTACAGCAGGAGAATTCCTGCGAGTATCTATGGGCTGGCTAGTACACCAAGAAATAGCCCCAGCTTCTTAACTCTGGAAAGGAGCAGGGGAATGGTACTGCACCTGACCAAGTTGAGAGATGCTCTCTCTTTAGCTTTGCACCACAGACTTTAACTTGTTCTTTTCTGCCCAAATGTAAAAAAAGCTTTCCTTATCAGCTGTTTCCTGATGACTCACTCTGATCCTGTGTCTGCAATTTTCAAAGAAGACACAGGTAGAGCTCCGTTTAGATCTAGAGAGATACACAAGAAGAGGAGAAAAGCAGCTGAGAAAGACAGGAAGTATTGTGGTTTTTTCTCCCACAGGAACCTGAGTGCTGCTGCAAAATGATTCAAGGAAAGAAGCCAACCATAAACACTCCTGAAGACAAGGACAATCTAGAGAACATCATGATTAAGTTGTGTAAGTCTTTGAAATTCCTGCTTTGTCTAGAGCAGAGTAAAGCAAAAGTATGTCCAAAAATTGTATGAAAAACCCATCCAGTCATGCCTCCATCTCCTCAGCAGGCCACACATCTTACAGCCTCAGCAATGCTTTCAGAATGCCTGTGGCAAGGCTATGGTCAAAGCCCAAAATATCAGAAGGGGGTCTGTGAGAAGGCTTCTCCTGTGAGCAGTTTTGAGAGCAGGGAAACACCACTCAGAGACAGGTTCTGGGCTGTCCAGATTGCTCAGGCATAAAGAAGAGGCTTAGGATGAGGCTTAGAGTCCCAAAAGGGGGACTTGGCAAGCAGCAGAGCTGAAAGAAATACATCACAAGTACTGATTTCAATAAGCATATGTGACATAACTTGGCATTATTATGCTTTTGTGGTTAATAATTTAGCTTTATCTGCTTGCATACACATCATCTTTATTAAGCAGTAACTGTACTTCATGAATCATGAAGTTCAAGGCCAAGAAAATAATCAGAGACCAGGCTAGGCTCTGTGCTGAGGAGATAGAATGGTTTACAAAATATAAGGAAAATTCTACTTTCTGTCACCCACCACAGCCCCTGGAATGAGGAACCACATGATAATGCTGGGGCTTCTGGAGTACTAATAAATCAGACAGGAAGCCTGCTTTATATGAATTCTGTACAGTCCAACCCAACTTGGACCATTCCAAGACTCCCAAGAAGAAGATGAGCAGCCAGAAGAACTGACAGCACCTGTGCTCTAATCACAGCTTCAGACCACTTGAGATTCTGTAAAACTATATTTTTATTTACTTTATACGATACATTAAACTGCTTGCTTTTAAACCCAGGGTAGCAGGAATGCATTTCCAAGGTTCTTGTCTTTGTTGCAGAACCTGAAACCAAAAGAAACCACCCATTTGTCAGATTAACTCCTTACTAGTCAAAATCAGTCTGTTAATAAAGTTTTTATTCTTAATTCTAATCATCATATTTTGGTTATTATCAGGTGTATTCAGATACTCACTCAAACCAACTCTAATGCCATTTTCTCTGAATATTCTATCAAATTCTGCATCTACCATGAAAGGAATCATGCAGGCAGAGAAATTCTGTAACAGAATACACATACATGACTGGTGTCAAAAAAGTGGCTGAAATCAGGATCTCTTTCCTCCTCCAGCTTTAGAGGCTGTAATTTAGGTTTCTTTTCTCTTTGGAGAGTCTGGGCAGCAAGCCTTTTCCTTGGCAATGGCATCTGCAAGAAAATAGCACTTGCATTAGGTTAGAGACACATTTAGCTCCTGTTGTACTGTTGCTGACAACTGTGTATATGTGGGTAAAAATTGGCTAAATACAATGCCAGTGTCACAAACCCTGTCCTGGCCTGGATATTTAAAGGTATATAGCTATGAATTAGTTACTGGATTACACAACATAGGAAAGAAGAGAGGAAGAAAGATTTTATACAGAGCACTTACCATCATTTCAATAACATACAGGATATGCCAACACTGCTTGGTGCCAGGATCACTGGCTATGGGAGACTTAATTGTTAACAAAACCTCAAAATGGAGGCCTATAGCTCTGGCTCAAGTTATATGCTTGAATTCATCTGAAATTCAGATCTAGGTTTATGCTCTCTCTGAGTAATGATAACATGAATGTTTTCCCAGTAGAAAGCTTTCAAGGAAAATATGTATTTCTGTTTATGGGACTCGCTCCTCCTTGCTCTGGGTGTCAGTGAAAGTTGATTGTGGCATCTGTGAAAGGAAATTTCTCAGACATAGTCTCATCATGCATATATTAAGATGATGTTCCTTGCTTTGATAAAAGAAGCAAAAAATATTTACAGATATTTCCTGTGATAATTACTTTTTTTTTCCTTACAGTTTTGACTTTTTCTTAGTGTTTCTCTTTTATTGGACACTAAGCTACATGATGATTGAGAACACATCAGTTGTCACTTGATTCTCTCTCACTCCTAAAGCAAAAACTGGATCATGTTAGCAGCATGGATGGGCAGTTTTATTAGTGATGTCTGGCAAGCGTTTTAGTGCTACAGATATCTCTTACTGAGGCATCATGGCAAATTTTAAATGTCCTTATCCAAGGCATATCTAAATCCTTTTCAAGAAAAATTTCGTGCCGCTGTGCAAGGCAAATGCTGTGACTGATTCTGCACAAGGAGAGGATGAGAGAACCTTCCCCACCAGTGACATGTTTTCACCAGTACTCATGAAGCGACCCAAGTGCGCAGTGAGTGGCATAGATGAGGCATCTGCAGAGATTTACCCATTTCCAGAAATCTAGCTGCTCTACCACCCAACAGGGCAAGGGAAAAGAGAGGCTATCACAACCGTGTATCAATCTAGAGATTGTATTTACACAGGAAGTATCTTCTTGTCTTCTACAAAATACTAGCACCTCCTAGTGCTTTCAGGTTTAGATGGGTTGGGCAAGGTAAACCCTTGGTGGTGGGCAGCTGCACCTCCAACTGATAAATAGTTTTTTGCTCCTTCCCATCTTCTCAAAATTCAACCTGAATGTGCATCTACTCATTTGCCTACATCTGATAAAAAAAAGTTCTCTTTGTATTTTATCTCCTTGGACATGGTATTGTTCAATTTTAAAATAACCACAGTCATATCTTCCCATTGCAGATATCAATACACCTCAGTAAATGTGCTTTATACTTTTAAAAGCAGGTGAACGTCTCTTTCTTGTCAAAGATATATTTAATATCAAAAATATAAAAAATCCATATGGATTAAATATTGATTTTATTTTTTAGAGAGCAAGTACAATGATGTTGCATTAAAATAATGCTATGTCATAGTTGTTACAGCTCTGATAGAAA
This sequence comes from Ammospiza caudacuta, assembly GCF_027887145.1. Lineage (NCBI taxonomy): Eukaryota > Metazoa > Chordata > Aves > Passeriformes > Passerellidae > Ammospiza > Ammospiza caudacuta. Next base: position 31,725,942 of record NC_080593.1, on the reverse strand, counting down.
AATAAACATCTCAATATGCTACAGTGTAACTCATTAATAAATATCACAATAAAAGTTAGTAGTCAACTGAAATTAATAAAACAGCTATAAAAGTATACTATTTTAAATAATAAAATATTCAATATATTTCCAGATGAACAAAAGTAGTGATTTAAAAGTATCATTCAAAATGTAAAAGGAGCAGTAAGAAGTTATCAAATTTAAAACCTCTTCCCTTACTAAAATTCTCTATGCATAAAATCTAGACACACATTATTTATTTCTCTATATTTATTTTTTACAAAAGGTAGTATATGTTAAATAGAAAGTTTAAGACCGTAGTATTATTAATCGCTGTCACACAATTGCTAAGTAAGACACTTTAAAGTAGCATTATTTTTGAAGCAGTAGTAGCTCAGAGTGAAGATGCCAGCACAGTGAATTCATCCAACACTAATGCATCAACATCGCCCTTCAAAATATAACTGAAACGGCCCAAATACAATATAGGTATCAGGATGAAATGTTAGAATTTCAACAGAAGTAATTATTTTAACAAATGCCACACACTTTAAGGTTTTTTAATAGGTACCTTTTTTTAAAGCATGTTCAGAAAAGGAAACAAAGAGAATATGAAATTCAGACCAGCAGAAAGCTTAAGAATCTAGAAATTTAAGGTTTTTTCTTCCCCCCTCAGCCCCTCCCCCCAGACATGCCAACCATTCTGAGCTGCCCTGCTCTCGGTGAAACCCCACTGATCTGGCATGCTATAAAGATTCATTCCTGTTGGTTAACTTTAACATTTTTCCCCCCTCTCCAAGAATTTCAGTCCTGTGTAAGAGCCAACAGATACCTGTGCATCAGAGCAGCCTTGAGATCAGAACTAAAAATTAGTGTTTTTCTTATCGATTGCTTAATTTCTGCTTTCCCCTCTGTTGCAAAATGGTAGCCAGGACATTGTCACCAGGCGTCACTCAGTTGGGACAGAGTAGGAGTCACCCAGCACTGACTCAGCACAAATGCCTCTGTGAGAAGGGCCCTTTACAGCCCCTGCTCACATTCCTTGAGGCTGGCTGGTGGAGATCCAGGGGCTGGTGGGAAGTCAGCGGGCAGGTGCCCAAATGCTCCCCAGGAGCTTTAATGGAGGTCTGCAGCATCCACGTGTACAGGCTGTCCCTTGCTGGGCTGTGTGCAGGCATTTTTGATGAGTAAAGATGCAAAAAGCCTGAACCTTAGGGTTCAGACTGCATACAATGCAGTCCCAGTCTACACTGTGTGCAGCGCCCGCGATGCAAACCTAGGGCACCAGCACTGCCAAGCCAGCCCACTCCAAAGAGGCTTCCTGCCCTGACAAAAGGCAAAGTGAGATCTCAGAGCACCACTTCTGCCCCAGAACTGTCCCTCTTGAAGTCTCCACACAGGCAGCCATGCCCTTGCATGTCTCTGCCCTGGGCATCACCAGACTCTATGCCTACTTTAGGACAGAGGGTTGCTTGAAGCTGTTTCACACATTCACTCCCATGGTTTGCAAAACACGCACACTAAGCAGGAAATAAATATTATATATGATCATACTGGGAAAAAAATATTTTTCCATTGCAGTCAGAAGAATGCTTTACATAGCAGGTTTTCATGACATCATAGAGAGGAAAAAATAAATCCAGTTGTAAATAATAGCTAAAATGTAAACTATGCCCATACGAACATCCTTCCTTTTTAAGGTTCATTTTTAACCTTGCAAATGTAAGGGGATTTCAGCTGGGCACAATGAAAATTCCTTGCATACCCTGTGCACGTTTTCTGGATGAAACAGCTATTTTCCCACACACTTCTGCAGCAATCTTATTAGTGTAGTAATGATTCTTGGAAAGAACTATTTCATAGCATTTTTCATTTTATAGTACTCAAAAAAATCTGATGTAAAATACATACTTTTTAATTACATAAACATGCAATTTCTGAAGTGTCAGGCAAATAACAGGTCAAAGGTTAAAAAAGGGAACTAGAATTTGAAAAGTATACATATGGATTTTAACAATAACAAATATGCTGTGAAAAGTCATGTACATTCTTCATTTGTGGGACCAAATCTAAAAACAATTCCCCAAACTAATGATGAGAAGCAGCAGTATCTGCTGGTATATTTTTGGATATAAGCACGCAGTAGGATTATTTGACTTTTTTCTAAAATTTTTTGAAGAAGCCCAGTATAAAAAGTGTTATTTGGGAACTTTGGAACACTCTATTCTGAGGTTAGTTAATTTTTCCCCTATTTTTATGAACATCTTTGATGCACAATACATTGAAAACTAATATGAACTAATTTGTCTTTAATATCTCCCATATTAAGCACTATAGGAAGCACAGTCCTCCTGCAATCACTGAAGAAATTCCTTGTGAATTAAAGGCTGCTTTCTCATTTAAGGTCATGTGCTGAGGGAACACAGCTCCCTAAATAGTGAGGCTTTTGTTGAGCTATTCATCTCCTGCAGCAGCTCTTCTGAAAAACATGGTCAAAGGCAGAGGGAAACAAGTACCAAGCAAAGCCAGAGTTTCTCATGGATAGATTCCATCCCTAGAAACAAAGCCTCCTCCCAAGAATCCTGCTCTGTATAAGCTCCCCACGGGCCTTCTAAAAGCCTTGACCTGTCACATTAGCAGCAGCTTATTCTCTTTCACCAGCCTCTTCCACAATACAGCAAAAGCATGAGGGAGATGCAAGAAAGCTTTTTCTCTTTTTTTTTTTTTTTTGTTAATATATATACATTTTTTTTAATCTCAGGACAGCAAGCAGCTTACAGTGCAAATTGTCCTGTGAGCCTGCTGTTTTTGACCAGAGTATTTTAAACATTCAGGCAGGTGTCTGATAAGGAAATACTGGCCATGCCCCTTCACAGGCAGCAGTCCAATGCCAAGTGCTACAGAAGAAAAGCAGTAGCAGCACGATGTGATGTGTCTGGAAGATGGGTATTACAGCTCAAGTCTTTCTTCCACCAAGAACCCAGTTCCATTATCCCTTACCCAAAAAACTGAACTACCTCTAACAGTGAAAAGCAATTTCTAATGAAAAAAATATATTTATCAGTTCAATAAATGCTTTAGTACATGCTTTAAAGGCCATTTTGGGGTGAAAATAGATTCTGAGGAATCTTTTTTTTAAAGGGTTTATCACACTGTTTAAAGAACATAATTAACCTCTTTTTTATATACTTACATATACTTCACTAAGCATTTTTAAAATTTAAGTTAAATAGCAACCAGAGATTGTTTCCCACTCACAAATTGCCATGAATTGTGACAAGGATAACAGCAGGTCAACCTTTATAAATCTTTTATCTTTATCCCACCAAAACCAGTTGTTTGAAATCTTTTAATTTACACAGGAGGAGAACGGTCCTATACACTTTAAAAGAAAATGAGAGTTTAAGGTGTAGTATTAGACTACAGAATTAATCTATGACTAAGGTTCTACAATTAAGCTAACACTAAAGTCAGGGTCAGTGTAAAGAAATACTCTTTTTGTTAAATGAGATAATTTTACCTGTGTGGTAGAAAGCTCAGGACCTACTTCAGAGACTGCTTTAAAAACATTTAATAGTCCATTTTAGACATTAAAAAAAAATTCCTAAGCTTTTATGACTAATGAAAGGTCCATTGTCTGTGTATTATTTTTCTCAATCCCGCTTGTTCTGTTACCTAAGAAACTTAACACTCATAAAACACTCATCATTTTTCTACACCCTGCCTTCCTTTCAATCCTCACAGTGCTCAAGTTTCAGTGGGAATTTACAGAAGAAATACAGAATAGGAAATACAAGTGATTTCTAAAGACTGCACATAAGGAAGTCCTGCTTTGTTTCTGTAACTCTTATCTATGACAAATAGTGACAGTATTTAGTATTAGTAATAAATGTTAGTGAAATTATACACTGTCTTCTGAGATGATTTTTCTTTTTAAAACCAGCAAGGTTTTAGTGCATTAGAGGTTGATCAGATTTTCATAGGGTTTCAGCAGCATACAGTTAGTAAGTCAGACTGACACTTCCAGCAAGCATATAACAATAACGTGTTCTACCACTCTAGCTGGTTTCAGGGATAAAAAAAAGATGCTTCTGCTTGACTTTTTAGCTCCCATTCTGCTCTTAGATAAGATTATATTGGTTCCGCCATGTTTGGAAGAGTTTTGCACATTTCTGGAATGCAGAATCCAATCCATATTTATAAAGTCAATTATTGTGTTTTGAGAAAAATACTCTTATTTTCCTCACTTTCTTCTAGTTTGCAGGTTCTTTTCTCCATCAGACACTGGACACACTTCTCAATGCACAGTCACAAAAAAGTGAAGTAGTTACAAAAATCTTAGAAAACCTAATCTCATCAACTAATTTACATAGAGAAAAAGAGCACATGTAAAATCAGACTTATGCCTGACATCATATAAAAAGATCCAAGTCCTTATTTGGCAAAACACTGACATGTAGCTGGCAAACCAAACACAGCTCTGGTGTAATTTATCTATTTGCAATGGATTTGATGTTGTTGACTCTAAAGTCGTAGTCTGCTGGCAGTGATCATCATGTAGACCATGCTGTTGGGTAAAGGAACTCTCATTTTCTGTAGCCACTCGGTTTCCAAACACCTTATGTTTTGTATAAAATTGGGGCATTATATTTAAACAAGTAAAACAGCTTAAAATTACTCTTTATCAGATATAAATTATCCTTAAATGACATCATCCATTCAAAAACCCCTATAAATATATATTTATCTGTGTATGCATGCATATATGTATGTATACACACACAACATACACCTATACCAGGAACTAAACACTCAATCCCATCATTTTTTTGAGGAAAAAGATGAGAGGAATAAGCAGACAAATTAGTGGAATCTGTCAACTGAGAGAACTATAAAAGTACCATTTACTCTATTAAAGAGCATTTTTATAGTTTCATCTATTGCTATAATATACAGCAATGTTAATACTCCAGTCACAGCTTTTGTCCATTCCCACAGAGCACATCAGTACCAGCTACATGTAGAGTGAGATCAGTGCTTTGTCAGACCAGTTTGTATCTACATTCTACGCCATAACTAAATAAATTAGAATATGCTAAAGTGCTACATCAACACTAATGTTTCTGAACAGTAGTAACGCACATTTCTCTTTCAAAAAAAATTTAAAAAAATACAGCAGCTATAGTTCCAAACATAATCACATAATGTGAATATGTTTACATGTCAATTTGTTACAGTATTCAACAAAATGCACAACACAAAACCATATGGCAACAGTCAAGACTCCCACAGAGTACAAAAGGTAATTTCTTAAAAGTCGAGCATGATGGAAATAGACATTTGCAGTCTTCAGAATTCACACTTGAAAGTTTCGTTTAATCGCAACTTGCTGCTGTCGATATTTATTTCCTCTGGTTTGTCACGTCTGTATGTTACTGTTCTTGTACAAACTGTAGGCAAAAACATCTTATCCTTGAAGGAGAAGATACAATTTTTATCAGCAATTAGCTAACTTTTATAAGCAAGAAAAAGATTACTGAAGATGATGGCTCTGAAATCAATTACCTTCTTTGTCGTAGATACTCTGTAATCAGATGAAGATTTAACTTTATTGCTACTCCCCTGCAGAATTATCTGCCTGATGATAAGGACAACAAGCAACCCGATCAGAAAGGTAACTATAAAGATTATGGAAAAGACTCTAAAGTAGTTCCGTCCAGAGAAACAATCTGCAATGAAAGGAAAACACAGGGGTAAAGCCTAATGTATGGAACAGGCACATCCCTCTAACACAGGCATCTCCACCACTGCTTAGTAATGCTGCACAAATGTAATACAAGCCTGATAGAAATTAAGGGAAAATAAATTAAGGGAAATTAAGAGGAAAAGTTGTCATATGCAAGCTTTTAAAGTTGGGCATATCAAGAAAGGCAATTCAGATCAAGATCCATGGTAGAAAAAGAATTTAGGTTTCATTGTATTGCCCACCATAAATTCTCTGTAGACTAGTGAGTTTATAGCTGAAGTAGAGAGGATGAAATATTAGAGATTTTTGGGGCTGAGAGAATTTAATCTTCACAAGACAACAGTGAAGATCACTGGTAAAATTTGAAAGAAAATGTGTTTTATTGAATCCCTGTTCAGTGCTCTCCTCACTGATAGACTAATACAGTAAGCTTTCCTTAATACTAAAGTTATGAAAAAAGTATTCACAATAAGTTTTCACATTGATGAACTGTAATATAAAAAGATTTATATATATATTAAGGTATAACAAAAGGTAACCATTTACCTGCATTTTAATTGCTGCATGAAGTGATTAAACTTGGAGAGATTATATTTTAAAAGATTTTGTTCTTCCACAGACCTCATAACTGCAGTGTTTTATACTTGAAAGGAACTTTTAAACATTACTGAACTTGAGGTAAGCATTTTACTTCTTTCTTTCCTGTTTCTGGTAATGTCAAATACTATAAGCATGGTCAATGTAATAAAACATACAGATGCCATAACAAATTTTTATAAATATTTCTTTAAGCATTGCTCAGGCAAGATTCATCATTATTAGACATGACTTCTTAAGGATCTGGGAAAACTGAACTTAGCAATGCTTGACAATCTTATTTCCTGTTATTATTTATCTTTCACTTTCCCTAAAGCTATGAATGATTTTTCTTTTTCCTGTTTTCTTTCTTTGCTATTGCAATAATGTGATATACTTCTGCAAGACATTCTAACACTGACAAATTAAATTACTAATCACAGAAGATTTTAATCTCTTATTAAAATTACCTAGAAAATGCCACTTACCTGAAGTATTATCAATATAATGCAGTAGGTAAGTGCATGAGGTTGTGCACTGGTCAAGTATGACTTGAGATGCATTATTAGAATGATAGCACTGAACACAGTTCCTGTAAAATAATAATTTAAATTTTAATAATTTCATATTTAATATTTTTAAATTTAGTAATAATTCCTGTAAATTATAATTGAAAACCTATGTCTTTCTCTGCCTTCCCCTTTAAGAGATTGTATCAACAGGCTGACGTATTGCTTGCACATAATGCTTTCCTGTTGTTAGCAAAAACATTGCGACATTTATTTATTTTTTTCTGAAATGTGATGCCTCTCTCAACATTTTATCCCCCTGATGCTTCTCAGAACCAACTAGTCAGAAGCTGCAAACTAAAACATGTCTTTGGCTTTGAGCCACCTTCACCCAATCCTTGCTCTGCCTTTTGTGATGCAAGGGTGTAGCTAAGGTCCAGCTTTCTTCAGCTTTCAGCCTCCACTTTCTAGTCTTTCCTTACCTATCAATCTCATTCAGATGCACGCTGGAATTGAAAGGTAGAGGTAAGTAGAGGAAACACAGTTTTGCCAATAATTTTTGGGTGCTATGTTAAGACAAAGCCAAGTAAGTCTGCACTGCTGGGCAGTTTAGAGAGAGAGCACAAGTGGGAGGCAATGCTCTCAGTCTTACTGTCTTCACTGTATAGCCCTGAAGGAGACAGATGTCACAAGGGATCCTCAAAAAAGCCCTAACTGAATTTTTAATGAAGATATGCCATCTTCTGAATTTATTAAAGGCACACATTTCACAGTGACTTCGAACAAGTGCAAGCCAGAAAGGTTAACTGCATTTTATTTAGTGAAATCTTAGCAGCAACATTTCCAGATGTGGCCAAGCTTGGTTCTCCAGCATTTTCACCAGATGAGATATAATTGAAATAAATACAAACAAACAATGTTTCTGTTTTGAGCACAATGACCTTTCCAATGAAAGGCTGATCTTTCACCCTCTGCACCACAGTGAGATGCACAATATCACATGTGTGACGAGAGGGCACAGAAGAGATGTGCCCAAGGAAAGGGCTTCGTTTGCTCTCTGTGCCAGGACCACAGAGGGCACCACTGAGAGCCTGGTCTAGCTTGTCCCCTCCTGGGCTTGCTCAGTTTTGACCTCCACACTGTCCCTTCCTTTACATGAGTAAGGAAAAATGACGTGCTTCAAGACCAGCATGGCAAAGACTAAGTGCTTTGAAATTGAGCAGTGAAGAATGTTGTTCTCTGGGTAAGACCAGCTCTGCTCTGCTGATCAATGGCAGTGACAATCCACAAGTACTGCTCTAGCTCCACACCGCTTTCTTTCAGCTGAGAAGCACAAGGAGTGTGCAAAAACAAATGTGGAGACTATTATTTGACTGGGTGGCATTCAAAAGTAGGAACTACTTTCCATTTTTAAAATACAAACTTATGGCTTTATTTCCAGGAGATCTCATATGAAGAATGGTTAAAATAGATGCTGACATGCAATTCTCTAAATTGCCAGTGTGAATCCAACTACACAGAGAAGTATCAAGTATGAATTGTACCAATTTCCTACAATCTAAATAACTAAGAAATAGAAGCAGAAATATATTTTCATGTTTCAATACTAGGGAGTGAAAAAGTCAAGTCTAGCACAAGAAACCTACCAGTTTTCTTCACAGGCTTTGTTACAAGTAGGGCAATATTCACAGAAACGACCAAAGCTTCTTGGGTCTGTGCACTCACACTTTCCACATACACATTTTCCTCTTCCACTGCAAATTTGACCCTTTGAATTCAGGCAGTGCTTTGCTGATTGTGATGAGCACTCACAACGATCACCTTCCCAGCCAGCAAAGCATTTGCATTTACCACCTTCACATTCACCATTACCTACAATACAGAGAGTCTGGAGTCATACGTTTCCATGAAAACACAGAAAAAAAATTAGATGGATACATTTGTATTGCTTGTGCTTTATCTTGAACGGAGGAAATTTAGACCTGGACTTTCTAATTAGTTTTTAAGTTAACAACTTGGACTGAAGTTACTGGCATGATCAATATTGATGGCTGCTGTTCATTGTTAAGTTGAGCATAAGTTGCTACTATGATGTTACTCTAAAACCTTTTACTAAAATTCTGCTCTTTTGCTTTGGATCAAAACAATGGAGATTAGGAATTACACAATGACCAGGAAAATAGTCTTCAGGCAAACTAAACAAACTTCTTGTTAGCAAGAAAACATTCCATTCAAATAAACAGCAAGATTCAGTGGAAGAAATAGTATAAAGTTCATGTGCACAGGCTAGGTTCTTTCCTTCCTTTTCATTTTCCACTCCCATTTCCATTTCAATTTCAATTTCCATTTCCTTTTTTTTTTCCCTCTTCCCTACAATAAAGTGGACTACAAAAAGAATGAAAATTTCTAACAACTCTGTTTCACTAAGAGTCTCCTTTCTGAAGCAGGCATTCCCTACAGTGTTCATGTTTATACCAGTATTTGAAATCAAGTGCCACTGTATGTCTCACAGGACTGATTTATGGTAGTAGAAAATCAGAATCTCACCTGGAAGCTATGATCACTTCCTAATCTCTTAGTATCTCATATTTCCATTATACTGAAATGTATCAACTAGCTTCCTGGAATAATGTTATTTTTTGTTTGAGAAGTCAGTATAATTACTTATTAAGAATTTTGAGATTTAAATATTAAAATAGCTAAACTTTGGAAAAAAAAATCAATCTATCCCCTAGAAAATGGTGGTGAAATTTACAAGACAGTATGCCTGTGGTAAAAAAAGTCCAGGAGTGTGAATTCCTAACAGGATGTTCAGGACATTTCCCACACTAATTCTGCACAAACAATTCTAGTTCTTGACAGCCTTATATCATTGTTTTCAGCTGCATCATGTAAAGTAGCCTCAGAAAACAAAACAAACCAAGAAAACATAGACATAAACACTGCAACTTACCAGAACATAAGTTTCCTTGGTGATAGGGGCAGGAAAAATCATCCATTTCACAGTACTTGCCATACACCTTGCCTAGCTTGTTTTTGTAGCAGAAACATTTCCCATCTATGCAATTTCCTTGACCACTGCAGATGGGTTGGTCCTGGTGTTGCCTGCACTTCTCTGAGGGAAGCATGTCTCTGTTAGAGCTGCAGTCACTGTCACTGCACGGGGACTGTTGGCTGTCAGAAGTTTCATCAGCCCACACTCCTTTGTGCCCTGTGCTGTCCCCATACTGGCAGGCACAGCTTTGCTGCACATTGACAATGGCAGTTTCATTGAAACCAATAGGCTTAAGTATGACATATTTTCTTCCTCCACTTGTATGACATCCTTTCATTGTAACTGATACATTGAAAAGTACCTAAGAAGAAATAAAGATGGATTTAACAATATTATTATTTTCTTGCTTGCACTTGTTTAAAAATTTTAACACATAAATAAAGCAGAATCTTATATCGTGTATGAATGTGCACTAGCTGATAATAGCAAAATACAAGTGGTCACTTTTCAAACATTATATATTAGTAATGATAGGCATCACAAATATAGGTAAAATCCTAATAATAGAGGAAGTCCACTTTTGAAGTTAAGAAAGCGTAGTTGCAAAAGACAAGTTTAATACAAACTAAATGGAAATAGAGATATCATCACCATGCTCCTGCTATTATTTAACATGTATATTCTGTTATATAACAGGAATATTTAGGTAAGAATTGGGACTAGATTGAACAAGACAATACACAAACAGAAACAGAGATACTCTTCATAAAAAGAATCTATAATGAATGTCCTGCTGCAGAATTGGTCATGAACACATAAACCACATAGATTTTTGGATGGCCCTGACTACCCCTACTGAAACACAGAAACAGTTCACACGTTAGCAGTTACTTTTCTCAATTCCATGGACCCAGTGCCTAGCTCCAGGCCATGTCATGGCCATCACCACCGTCCTCCAAGTTCTCATCCCAGCAGTGCCCACTACAGCAGCAGCTCCCATGGCTTTTTGCAGTTCTAGCACAGGACTAAGGATCATTTTTGTAGTTAGGTGAGTGCCACAGTTTCCATCAATCACCCCTAAAAGTTTTTGACAGCTCTGACATGTCTGACACACTAGATATCAATCTTGTATTTTACAATTATTTTTCGGGTTTTTTTGTGCAGTACACTTCTGACAGGGTATTCTCTCGAAAGTTTTGAATTTTTTCAGCTTCCTGATGCAAAGCAACTCTTTCTCATCTCCTCATAAAGAAAAGGTAACCAGGAGGAAAAAGTGAGAGAGGAACACAAGAGAAGCAAATACCTTTAATCTTTACTACCAAAAAAATAAAGATTTCCAAATAAAAAAGGAGAAACCCCGAGAAACTGATTACATATGAGGCTGAAACTACCCGCAAATACTGAGGCCATTCATCTCTCATCACTGTCTCTCCCTCCCACTGCGCCCCCACACGAGAACAACCCAGCCCTTGGGGACAATGGTGGCTTTGTGGCAAGTGGGGCTGCGGCTGCCCACACGGACAACAGGAGAAGAATGCTGTGCAGAAACATGCACTTAATGTCATATTGAGGGGGCACACAGGCTTTGTCTCACCCTTTGCTTTTCTTCTTCTCATTTCTCAAATGTGCCACTACACACATAACCCCTCAGCAGCCCACACTCTCCATGCATTGAGATTTCTTCCCTTGGGTTGCAGGGCAAAAGTGTGGCTACAGAGGAATTGATTCATACAGCAGGTGCATATCATGTGGGGAGGACAGGCTGCAGCTAAGGAATGTGATTTATTCAACACAGAGCCCTGCCAGAAAACATCATCTTCATGTACAAAACAGTACTGGAAGAATTGCAGGGAAATGGGAGAGAAGGGAAAATCATGTCGTGCATATGAGTCGTGAAATTTGATTCTGAACACAGCAGCAGATAGATTGAGCCTGTGGTGACTAAATAATTACAACACCATGACACTTGCTAATAGCCAAAGTTGGTTTTGCACCCTGAAGAGGCCACAGGATTCTTCCAGAATTTAATCCACTTTGTGTTTTGGTAAGAAAAGGAAGGAAGAAGGATTAGACAATGAAAGGAATGTGAGAATTAAGGAAAAGCATTTTGTCTGTAAACAAATACTGAAAGAAGGATTTACGGTTAAAATAAATTAATCTCTTAAGGATGGCTCATTTTCAACAGCCATAGAGGTTTAGGACCACATGCAATCTTTTACAATCAACTGGCTTGGCTTTTATTAAAAAGAAACAGATATAAATATTTTTCTTTTCATTAAACAGAACAAATTCCAGTCCTGTTTCTTATGACGTGCCCAGGGACCAACAGAGGGGAAAAGATGCCTTAAGAATAAAAACAGCAGATCTCCTGTAAACTGTAAAAGCTACAATCAGCAGCATGCAGAGAAAATTCAGAAGAACATAAAATACATTCAAATTTACATTACAATTCACACATTTAATTTGTTTTGCTATTTTTACACACAAGCTATTTTTCACACTAGCTGAGACATATGTACATGTCAAGCAGGAAAGAACTTGACCCTGCTCTCTAGAAACACAGACTTCTTCCTGGCAAGCAAAAAGACTCCAGTAGTCCAGCAATTAAATAAATATATCAATGCACAGAGAAGTTTTTCTGGGAAGAAAACCATGTTCTTCACCTCAGCCAGACATCTTCCCCTGCATTTTCATGGTGCATGATGCTCTGTTTCATTCAGTAGGTGCCACCAATTCAAATGGGAATAAATTATTTTATTAATTTGGTTTAAAAAATAAACTAATTATCCACAACCCTGATTGTGCAGGAAGACTACTAAAGCAAGAAGAGAGAAAGGTGACATCTAGTCCCAAGGAACACAAATTCCAGTGATTTTTTTCCACTGGGTGATTATCTTTCAACCTCTTTACGTACAGATTTCATCACAATGGATGTGGTGGTTGTGCCCAGTGGAGGACAAAGAAGGAAAGTTTTAATGGACGTTAGCTTTCAGGAAAAGCTTTGAGCCTTAGTTCCACAGGATTAGTGAGAATTAAAATAAGATTCAGGAAAAATAAACCCAGAGAATAATAGAGAGCCTGTGATCATTAATCACATAAATCCATTTTCAGTTTAAGTAAATCCCTAGAAGATTTCACACCATTGAAACCCAACCAAACAGAAAAATAAGTATTCCAGTTCCTTGAAGAATGAGAACTATCAACATACTTCTTCATTATATCCCACATTTTTACATCCTTCCATGCCAGGTTTTATACTTCCATCAGGACAGATCGCAGTGATATTGAAATGAAGACCTTGGATCTGGTTATCCACTTGAATTTTCACTTCAGAGATTAGTTTCTGTAACCAGAAAACAAGTTTTAATTGCACTGCATCTCAAAATACAATGTACATTAGTGACTAACACCAAGTATGGCTCCTATGTCTGACTAAAAATGAAGAAAGCTTGTCTGTGTGAATAAAGGAATGAATTAAAGCTTTGTTTCCTATGTAGAGACCCAATTACATTCCAAATATACACAACCAGTGAACTGGTAATTCCGCTAAAGAGGATTAGGTTTTCCAGATAAAAATGTTTTCAGCTTTGCTAACATGGTTTTGAGACTGCATTTTTCACAATTTGAAAATCTATTCCAACAACCATGTGCAACAAAAACTGCTCATTGTTTGAGTCTACCCTGGCTTTTAGCAACACACCTAAAATACAACAGTAAACATACATAGAACCACTGTTATCCAGCAGAAAAGTTTTCTAATTGACTTGACACTTTAAAAACTTCTGGTATTTTGCATTTATCTTAAAAAAAAATTCTCTGAACAAATCTTAGGGTGACCTAAAGGCTATTGGGATTATTCTTACTGATTTTTCTGGGTAAACTAAGGCTATAAAAGCCAGCAATTGGCCGATTTTGTGATAAAAATAATGAAAAAGCAACTACTTTGTAACTTGTATTTACTACATGACCTAAAATCCTGCTTCCTTCAAAGAAGAAACACTTCTTGACCATTTAAAAATTTATTAAAGCTCTGTATAAATTTATGAACTGAAAATTGCACAGAGGGATTTTTAAAATTCCTGTCATATTACTATTAAAAATAAGTTTAGTGGGATATTTTTACTGCTACAAATGGAAACACAATTATATGAATCTTAACACATGTTTATCTTAGTAGTAACTTTTTGAAAATTAGTGACTCATCCTTGGCTTTGTAGCCAGGGATTTTCAGCCAGGGTTTTCCATAGCTAAGGCTAAGGTTTCCCTGCCTGGAACAAGAGTGAAAGAGGCCCACTGTCACTGAATATCAACACTAAATTTATTTTCTTACCTAAGTCCTTTTTTTCCTAGAATGCAACACATTCAAGACCTGTTCACCATGTGTTTATATAGTAAAAAGCCCCTAAAACTATGATAAAAAGCTCAAATTGTGAAATCCAATGAAGGTTAGAATGGGAAGAAAGTCAGTGTCTAAAAAATGAAAATAAACCTAAAGCAAACTGGGGGTGGCTGGACCAGGAAAGTCCCACTGAATCTTGTATTGAACAAAGTAATTGCTTCATAAAATTTCATTTCCTCCCCTTGAATGTTTGCCTGCACTGAGTAAGAACTGTGTTTCAATTTAGGAAGGACAGTGTAAAATTGTCATACAAAAGGACTGCAATTTTCAAAATTCTATGCCAGCAACTTCCTGCAAACCTCCATATTTAAAATGAGATCTCTTGACTTTATAAGAGGAAATAAAATACCAGTGAGAACTTCTCTGCAATTTGACTACCCCTAAACTCTGCTTTTGAATGTGTTTGCCTTTCTCCCAATGTCTCCGACGTGACAGTGAGAAAAGTGTATGCAAAAGCACTCTATGAATTAGGAACAGACGTGGAGGCTTGCTCTTCATTATAGCCAATTTGCTGAAAACAAATTGCTTGATTCTGTGGTTAAGCAAGTAAAATGGATAATTTCAGCCTCCCAAATCTAACAAATTAAAAAAAAAGTGATACATGTGGATACCTTGCATATACTTTTGAAGCTGAGATTTCAACTTTCTGAAACAGAATGTTTGTGCGTAACTGCACATCTTAACAGCATTCAAGCATGCAACTCATCACATTCATTCAGATGCTGCTCTGTGGGCTCCCCATGCTCTGGTACCTCAAATGTCTATTTCTTGGCTTCATTACCAAAGCTGTTTACACTGTCTTTCCTTCACTAACAACATGTCTGTTTCACTTTCAAACTGCCATTCTGTGTCAATCATGTGTGGAAAATGACTTTATGGTATTTCCCACACTGTTACTTTCTCTTTCTCAAACTATTACGTTCAATTGATGATTCCAAGCAAGAGTTCACAAAGCCATTTCCATTTTTCTCTCCCAAATTCTATCAAAACTCTTCACTTCCATGCCTAAAACCCCCAAGTCATTACTCCGCTTTTTACAGTATAGATACTGCTTTTCACGATATCCACTGTTCTAAAACTACCTCCTTGTAAATTCCCATTTCTTGTTTGTTTTCTAAAAATTATGCTGCAGAACTCTTCAGATATTGCATTAGGCTTTTGCTCTGAATTTATATGGTGCCCAGACAGTGGTGTCTGGTCTGTAACTAAAGATCTGAGGTGCCAAAATTCAAATAAAAAAAACATCTTTTGAAATGACATAGCAACAGATACAGAAAACCAAATACAATATTTAGAAGCATCCTTAGAAATTAAAAATGAGAAGCTCTTGGCTTTGAGACCCTGACTGCCTGGGACTTGGAGAGCTATCAAAAGATAGTATCACCTATCCACCTGGACATTAGGAAAAGTACGGAATGTATCCTTGCAGACTTCAGTTGGAAGACGAGATCCTGGAAATTCCAACTTCAGGCTATAAAAGATGAAAAATATACAAATATTACATAGAACATGTCACTCTCCTCATACCTGATAGGCTTCTACCACCAAATCATTGAGGTTTGCTGCTTGGGATTCTATTTGTCTTGCAACAGTACCAGGCAAGAGAGGTAACAGATCCTATGAAAAAGAAATAATTTATGCACAGTTTTAATTTTAAGTATAAATATTGTGCCTTCAGAATTAAAAAAAGAAAACAGGTTTCTAACCTACTTTATACCAATGAAACTGGCTTCCTTGAACAGCAAAAATAACATTGATGTTATTGTCAATCAATTTTTCAGAAAGCTGACCAAGAGATGGATGCTCCTGCAAAATACAACAGGAAAGAGAAGATTGCAGATTAGTAGGGAAAAATCTTATATTTCATATATGACACATTACAGATTTTCAAATCAATCAAATTGGATTGATTCCAATCCAACTGTAACTCCCAAACGTACAGAGAATGGTAGACTGATATCAAAACCAGGATGGGCCATCCTAAAAAACAATTTAAAAAAATCATCAGGGCATTACCTAGGGTTATCTGTAGCCATCTATGTTGATCTGCTGCACAGTGGGATGACTCTACAGTATTATTTTGTTGGTCTGAGTCTTATGCTTAAAGAAATATGGATAGGATATGGCCCATCTAGAAGAACAGGGAATAATAGGGGGGTTCTTGTGCAAAAGCCAGAGAGAAAGTAAAACATGAAACACTGAGATGAGGTGTGCTTTTGGGCACAGCAAGGAGGGTAATTACAACTGACAGCTTTCTCCTTGGTGTGTTCAAGACCTACCTAAGGGCTGATGACTCTAGTCCTCACCATGATGACCTGCTACATTTTCTTAACCACACCTGTGCTTGAAGAGGATGGCATGAGTTTCACAGCTCTCCTCAGTAATGCATTGTTTTATTTGCTGGAGTACCTATGACAGCCTGTCCTGTGCCAATGCTCTTCTACACTTCTCATTAAGAGATCTGACATGGATTTAAGAACAAGAACTGTGTTGCTACCTCTTCATCCAAGATCTGGGCAAGTTCAAGGGTGTCTGTGTGGTCCCAATGGGCTTTGTACACCTGAGTTATGGGAGATCCCTTCAGCTCCAGTACTCCAAACCAAACTGTATCTGAAAATCACCACTTATTAACCAGCCTTAAATGAATACTTCTCAAGAAGTATTCAACAGTTCTCCAGTAAATTCAACAGTTAAAATTCATGACTAAAAAGAAAGAAGTGACTGGGGTCTTGGCCTGTGATTCCACTTGAAAAGATTTCATCTGGACACCTCCACTTACGTCAGCTACTTCAACCTTTATCCCCTACATATTTTGCTCTTTCTTTTCCTTGTATTTTTCATCATCTTCCCCCCCTATTGTCTCTCTCTGGCACAAACACAGTCTGTTACCCTGAACAATTTCTTTCTCCTCAGATTGTCCCTTTTTACTTAAGAGACCCTGCAAGTCAACAGCCCTACTAGCAATAATCTGAATAGCAAGACAATTGAGACAAAGAGAATCTTATGCAAGAGAGCAAAATCCATTTTCCATCATATTGCACGATTATAAAGAGCCTGTATAACATACAGAGAGAACAAAAGAGTTTCTTGGTGCAGTTTGATATTGGCCAGGGTCCATTCCTCTCTCAATGTTTCAATGCTTCGGTAAAAGATTATGTTCCTTAAGATAACTGATGAAAGGTAGATGACACAGTATCAAACAGGCCTTCTTACAGCTCCAGCTGGAGAGAGTAGCCTACCACACAGTGCTAAGCCCTCCTTCCTTCTCCATGGCACAGAGCACAGTGGTGGGGCCTCCACTGTGCTGCACAACCCTGCAGGCCATGTGCAATTGGCTGGCTGACCACAGACACACCAAGTGGTCCTAGGACACGAGTGAAGCCAGAAGATCTGCAAACTCCTCCTGCACCATAAATGTGAGAACGACAGGGGCAGTACCAAGAGATCATGAGATGCTGACAAAATAGGTCAGTCCTTTGGCTTAGCACATGATACTAGATCTGTCTGAATTACAGCAGAATGGCTCCTCAGCAACTCTGCAGCTACTGGCTGAACTCTGGCATCAGGAGTATCAGAAATAGCTTTCCAAGCCTTCATAAAATAAAAACTTACTCAGATGGAGCTTATGACACCCACAGACATGCAAGGGCTGCAGGGACAGGATCCCCAGACTACCTCTGCTCACAAGGAAGGCTGAACTTCTATGTACTTGTCATCAATAGGTCTCTAGAGTGTCCAGCTTCTGGTTTATTTTTATTAGAATTGAATAGAATAAAAAAAACCCAAAAACCAAAACCAAACAAAGCCCAAAGCATCAACAGACCCACACTAGCATTTTTAGTTTTTTTTATTGTTTATGTAAAGAGATGACATAAGGTACCAGAGATGACATAAGGTACCTGATGATTTTTTTTTATTGTTTATGTAAAGAATCTCTTCCCACTACTGCTCAGGTAAATGTACTTTAATTTTAGATCATCTCTCTTGTTTCAATTGCATAATTCATTTTATTATTTTAACTTGGTTAAGCTGAGAAGATAACTAATACAAATGTTAAGTATTTCAGAAAGGGAGTTAACCAAGCACAGGTCCAATTAAAAGAGACTAGATTTCTTTCCTATCATGTATTTTTTTTGCTGACCCTTCTGTGACTGCTTAGCAGAAGTTAGAAAGAAACATGCAGAAAAATTGTCTAAGTGGAAACATTTCTGATGTCTAAGCTTGTTCAAATAAATAAAGCAAAGTCCTCTAAACTGGCTCAAGTAAGAAATAAAAATATGCCAAAATACAATCTTCTCATGACTACCCAAAGCTAAGAATCAAAGCAGGAAAACAATGTAATTGCAGAAGTCTTTAATTTAGCACAGCCAAACAAAATTGTATTGATACCAAAAAATCCAAAAATATGTTTCATATTATGTTTTCTAAAAGACTGACAGACTTTCATCATATTTCATTTAAGTATCAAATAGTTATTTCAGCCCTCTGATTTCACTCACTCATTTGAAGTTGGATATAAATAAAATAATCGCATCTCCCATGGATGAGAGGAAAAAAGCAAGAAACCAGCACATCTTCCCTTACAGACACTATTGTGTTGTCATCAAATCTGCTCCAGAAAATGCAATTCCTAGTACTAAGTTGATGCCTACTGTTAACATGTGGGCATGCAAAAATTAGCACATATGTTAAAAAAAAGGAGTTAGCAGCCAGAAAACATGTAGCTCTAAATGTTCCACACAGATCTAAGCATCTTTCAAGGTCATTTCATTGGGGTGGCTAAAAAAAACAATACATCAGTAGCAGTCATCATGGAGATTTCATTTTCCATATGGGAAAGTTCTATTATGAGCTATCAAACCAGAATGCAGAATATCAGTAAAAACACCATTTTTTCAGTGAGCATCAATCTATCATAGCTGCATAGACATATATTCATTTTGCCCATATTTTCCATTGGTGAGTTTTTCAGTTGCAACAGAAATTAATTCCCAAAGTTGGACAGAAAATAAATACAGTTTGTTGGGTTTTTTTCCTGAAACAGAAAATATCTTTATTATCAAAGGAATCCTGAACACCAAAAAGATTTGTACCTTTAGCAACTATTGAATAAGCAGAGCAAATATTCTCTGATTTATAGCACTGCAACTAAGAAAACTAAAAAGAAAGAAAAACAGAGAATGTTCTGCATTGGGAAAGAAAAGTTTCAGGATTATTTGCTCTAAGTAGAATAAACTGAATAGGCTGATTAGAATGGAAAAAAAAAAAAATCTGACATCTGTGAGGAAATATCCAAGAGGTGACAGAGGGAGTATATGAATGCATGAACGTCAGATAAACGGAAATCTAAATAACCTTCCTGTTGGCACACACTGATCTCCCTCCTCCGTTCAGCAAGGTCCCAAACACTCACTGCTTCCCAGAAACCTCCTGTATTTCATGATAGCACAACAGCCAGCAGCCTCTTCCTGCTGCTCCACCATCCTTGTAAATAACAGTTGCCAGGATTACATTCAGGTCTAACCCCACTTACACAAGCCCTCACTGACTTCACTTTCACATTGCTGGCTCTGGCTGAACACAGGCTGTACACTTTAACTAAGGGCAGCCAGCACTGAGAACAAAACTTCAATGTGTTCTAACTGTACCATAGCTCATACTTCTGCTTTCTGGGGATTACACTGCAATTAAGCAGTGATTCATGTTTCTTAAATAAACAATTCATATTTATTTAAGAAAATAGCCAAAGCAGTTGAAGCCTATAATTCTTAGGAAAAAATCCTTTCTTCAGTCACTTATGACTACTTTATCTATTACTGAAGAAAATATTTTGAAAGTTAAAAAAGTCTGTTGAAGGCATCTTATTTTGCTACATCAGATTTGCTGCAACTTTTTGCAGACGTTTGTATTACCACACATTGGCTTTCCACTGTGAAATCTGAATGCATTTAATGCTAGTCCATCCATTTGAGATAGCTCTTTGCTGTTGTATGCCCCCTGGTTTATTCTTACCAAGCCTTTCAACCAACACTCCTGTGTATCGTCTGACCATAAACCATAGCCACTACCTTTGTCTTGTGAGCACGATTGTACAACTCCTACATCTTACCAGCTTCTACTTGTGCAAGATATCACACCACACACTTCTTACTTATATTTTATACAATATGTGTGTGATTTTTATGAGATGCTAATAAAAACTCACACCAAAACCACAACATATCCTTCTTTGCTCTGTACCGTTTTTTTCAGAACTCCAAAATACGTTAGTTCACACAAAAAAAAATGTCAATGTGCCAGGTGACCAATTCTTCATTTCACAACTTCCCTACCTGGAATAATTTTATTATAATAACTGAAATAAAAACAATGTTTTGAGAGGAGACTAAAAACTTCATTAAAACAGTTTTGCACTGCCTCTCTGACGGCAAAATCCATGACATATACCTTACCATACTCGTAGCTTTGATGTACACATTATCTTTCAAATGACAGTTTCCATCATGGGGAATTACAATTCCTGCTAATTTACTGTCAAGGGCCAGATGGGAAGTTTGATCTGTCATCACAAGTAGCAGTCGCTTTGCTTCTTTACGCCATCCAATATGGCTCTACAAAGAAAACAAAATTAGGTGTAAGAAAGCAGCAGCTACCTATTTTCTAAAGTAATCAACAACAAAATGAAAAATTAACATGAAAGACCACCTTCCAGATGTTACACTGCCTGGCAGCATTGCATTTAGACCAGGCTATTTAAAGCATTTTGTGTGGAAATACACATAATGTATTACATCTGAAATCTACCAGTTTCTTTGCTTTTTTCCATTTACCATTTTCTTTGCTTTTTAAACAGCCATGTCTCACTATACAGGTCAGTTATGCTTTATATCGAGGGCTTGATAACAGCTGCCACATTGTGTACATCACTGTTAAGTAACAAATGCAAAGCCCACAGTTTGTAAAATCCTCTGGGGTCCTAGGAAGCATTACAATCAGTAAACATGCATTCATCCATATTGATACTTGGCACTGTTCTATTTTTACTTTGATTTATATTCTCATCACTCTATAATTTTCTTTTCCTACATAATTTCCTGGAAAGTGCATTAGTATGCAATCACAAATCAATAAACTAAAGTTTGAAGGACTTAATGCAATTATAAATTGAGAAATTCCTTATTAAGCAGCAAAATGCTACATTTATTCACCATGTTAGGGGATTGGTAGCAAAGTGGCAGCCTCAAGGGTGAATTGAATGCCTTTCAGGAATTTGGTGATGTGAAGGATGCAGCAGGGTAAACTTATACCTAAATCAATTTAGAGATGCCAAATTGTATTTTCAAAACATTTATCTCCCTGATTATAATCAAATTTCTGAGGCACACAGGAAACACATCATATGATTTTTCATTATTCCCTGTCTTGCTTATTCCATCTACTTTTTCACTGCTTCCATTTTATCTCCTTCTTATGACACACAATCTCTATGATTATCATGTGCAACATGAACCTGCATACAGTCCATGTACTCAGCCAGGTTTTGTGATTTACTCTCTGCCTTCCTTTCTTCATGGAGAGGAATTTAGCTCCTTTCTCAGGTTCACTCTCTCCTATCTCTGAAAGGAGGTTAAATATCTCAAGCCAGCAAGAATAACAAGTACAGAGGGGTGTCATGCCTTTCCAACTTGTACTTTAGGCATCAGTCTCTCTCGGACACTCCTAGACAGCATCCCTCTAAAGAAGGAGTATTTTAAGTTGTATTTGTAAACAGGATTTGTCTTAAATCATTCCAAATTCTCCTCCAGCACTGTAAAAACCTCTTCTCCTAAGACTCCATCATTTGACTTTGTCACCTTGAGACTTGTTTAGCTTTAGGTAATGCTGTGAGGAGCAGGGAGTTGGACTCAATGATCCTTATGGGTCCCTTCTGAATTGAGATGTTCTGTGACTCTATGATTCCTACCTACATATGGCACAGCAATCTAAATTTTAAAGCACCTCCATGTCCTAACCTGCCACTTGCAACTATGATGTATTGGTTAAAGCAAGATGGAGCAAGTTATAATGGTCTATTGTAGGCAAAATGAGTGCACATTAATATAATTTATAGCTCATGATGGTCATTATGAATTGCACATTCTTCCCATCCATTTCAGTTCACAATTCACTTACCAGGAAAGCCTCCACATTCTCATGAATGTTTCCATTCTATTGTTCTTGGAAGCATATATTATTCTAGAACTCACATGTCATAAGCGTGGAATGTGTCCAGTGAGAAACACTGAATTTTTAGGAATTTTTCCAAAGTTCCAGAATAATTCTTTGTAACAGCTTCAATCACAGTGTTTATAAAGTGTGGTTTTTACTTACCTGCTCATCAAAATTTGAAAATAAAATTGGACCAAACTATCAATTTTTAGCATAGTTTGAATTACTTTTTGTTCTTGAGATATTGTACTGTACAGAAAAATAGTGTGAAGATGGACAAGATAAAACAATTGCCCAGACATCATTCTAACAGATGAGAAACAAGCCAAGCCTGTGATTTGAATATAAGTTGAATATTTTATAGAGCATTACCAAACCCATGAATCAGCAAAATTTCAAAATTTGTATTGCATTAATATGCATAAGAAGAAAAACAATAACAAAAAATAGCTCTCTAGAGCAAAACAAACTCTTGTTATCTAATATGCTTAAGGTTGAGACTTATCCATGCAGATCTTTTCTATCCTTTTCTGCATGGGACAGACTGTGATGACATTTCATCAATGTACAAAAGTTAATTTTTAATTGATTTGTACTGTTTTAAAATTTGAAAATTTTAAAAGCTGAGAACATAGAAGTTCTTCTGTTATCCTTATCTACACAAGCAGTTAAGTAAAACATCTTCAATTTTCAAGTTCTTAAGGAGCAGAAATGTCAAATGGTATGTCTTCATTGAGGAACACAAGCAGTGCTTTAATGATTTATGAAACTAATTATGTAATTGACTGAAATTCATACATGTGTCTGTTAAAACAAGAAGCAGTTGCTTTCATCATCCATCCCATGTTGGTTAGGCTGGTTAAAGCCAGAAATTGAACATCCCTAACCAATACTGAAACATGTTCCCTCATGCTCTCCTTTTTCAGTTTCAATTGGAAATTTTTACTTAAGGGGGAAATAATGGAAAATGAAGAAAAAAATCTTAGTATTATCAGGCATAGCACTGGCATTTTGAATTCAGGAACACTGACCACCAGTTTATCTCTCTCTCTCTCTTTTCATATATATATATAGTGTCTGAATTACTATTTCTTTACTCTTTTGTAAATAAGCTGCTTCCTTACCTGGCACACAGCTGCTTGGAGCATCGCATCGAAACCTCCTTCAGGTGTATCAATATTCCCAGATATTTTTTGTTTATTCACTGCATTTCTGAATTCTGCTATATTGTCAGTCAGGGATAGCACGTGAATATAACCATGAGGAGGCATACAATCTAAATTGTAATCACTGTACAAAAACAACAACAAAAAAAGACTTATTTTTCCTTTGAAGGAAATGAAAATATTGAATCCCTATTAACCCATAAAATCCTGATATTAATGAAGATGTAGGTAACACAGAATAAGAAACATTTACAGAAAAAAAGAGCAAGTCCACGTGAAATTAAGTTCAGTGGGAAGTAGTTATAATTAACTACAAAGAATGTATATTATCTTGTATTTTATGGAATTGTGTATATAATAACTTAGCTAGTATGTTAACAGTATATATGTAGTGTTTCATACAGAACAAAAAATGCAACAAGAGGGATGGGATGATCTCAGGGAGTATATGAAACCTTCTGGAATATCTACAGTGCGGTACAACTTCGCTTTTCATTATCCTGAGAAAAGACTATCATACTGTAAGAGTAAGATCTTTTCATAGGTTGCTACACAGTCTACTGAACTGTAATAAACTTCCTATATCCACTAGTGTTACCTAACTGTACACAAAATTAATACTGATATTAATAATAATTACCTCATCAAATAGATGAGAAAATTCATTTTCAGTAACATCATAGCAAATGATACTTTTTCAAATTATGCATAAGGGAGAAAGTTTGATTTTTATCATAGGTAAGCTAGTGAAGCGGCACTTGTACAGGTCATTGACCTGGGACCCATTCCCAGATGTGATTAATGGCACAAGTTGAAGTGCTCATCCATTCCAGAGGTGCTGAGCAGCTTTCAACTCTTAATTTCTGCTGCATCCAGACTGTAACCTGCTCTCCTCCAAATCAAGGTACAGTCAAAGAAGAGAAACTGGCATTGAAAGGATTAATACCTTTGCAGATGTCTCCTCTTAAGCAAAATACATTGTGACCTAGAAATGCTAATCAATATCCACTCACTATATATAGATGGTCTAGATGACTGCTTTATCCAAAGGTAGTCACATCTCTAGAAGGAACTCCACTGCTAGGAACCAATTCAAAACCCACTGAAATCATAAAGGGTACTTAGGGACTTGACAGAACTTTGGATCATGTCTTCCCAGGAGAGGCAAGCAAGAAAGTATGAAGAATTAATATTCACTTTTCCAACTACTATCATTTATACAGCTCTGAGTTTGTTGTGCATAATCTTGTTCTCCGGGGGTTTTGGAAGCGATTCCTCACTTTATGTAAGTGTTGAACCCAAGGTATATAAGGCATGGCATGAACAAAGAAATGCAGGCCAGAACATCTTTTGTATTTAAAAGAGGAGCTACTCCACATTATAACTGTAGATCAGAGAATCACTTATGTTCATTAAATGTGCTGAAAGAAACCACATCATGTTGACAAAAGTAGAATTATCACAAAAGAGTTAATGAACGCATGACCATACACTAGAAAGTACCTAGATCAGAAAGTAAAAGCTTTGTGATGAATCTAGGTATTATACCCAAAATAATGAAAACCACAACAGTTGAATTTAAAATTAAATACAAAACATCACCAAAGCAGCATGGGTTTTGGCTTGTTTTGCTAAAGAAAATACAGCACATTTTTCTGATACAGAAACAGTTTTTCTGAAATCATTTTGCAGGTATTTCAGAAGGAATCACTGTAAAAGTATTTTCAGCATTTTCTTAGAAACTTTGTCAAAGAATACAAGGAAACCAAGATAAATTCTGAAGAATTTTAAAAATAAATACATATAATGCATATTCTGACATTAAATACACGTCTCTGTGCTACAGTAAATGTTAAAAGACTACATACCTGCACTGGTTATGGATTCTACCTGGATGAATGCTAATATAGGGTGACACAGTTTTATCCACATAGGATCCAAATCCAAGTCGAAAATCAAGAGAAATATTTTCCATCTTTTTAGATAAAGCAAATCCAACGGAATTTAACTTTTCTATATTGTTGTGCATAGAGGCTGAGACGTCAACTAAATAGTAAAGATCCACAGGGTATTTCTCTAAAGGACGAACTTTTAACATAAAGCTTGCTTCACTTCCTGATTAACAAAAGAAACAAATATGTTTGTTTACTATTTTTGAATGGACATGCTTAAAAATACATTTATTTTTGTAGCAACCTCAGCACAAATTTGTTTGTGTCAGCAAAGACAAAAACAAACAAACAAGAAAATCTCCCAAGAGTAAATTAAACCTTGAAGAAGCATTCAAAAATAAGCCATAAAGGGCTGTTTTGGAGAACATCTTGGGTTTTTTTCTTGCAGGAGCACTGTGCAATTTATTGTAAAAATCTGACTTCTCTCCATTTTGTTTTAAATTCATGGTTATGCAATCCCTTTGGCATTATAACAAAAAGCAGTTGTGGCTCACAAAGGACACAGATCTGCATACAAATTGGGGTCAGTCACTTCAAGGTTGTCACTTCAAAGTATGTAAATGTATCCTGCAAATAGTGTGTCATATGACAGAATCTAAAACTACATACACACCACAAGGACAGCACAGCCTCAAAACTTCACATAAATAATGATACAAGTTTATCCCAAACTGCTCATCAAATCCCAAAGATTTGATGAGAAAACTCTGTGGGATAAAAATATATATATTTTATTAAAATGTTTTAATATAAAAAAAATCCATCTTTTGGTATATACAAAATAGAACTCTTATTTCAAGATTATATATATTAATGCTTTGGAAGCTGCTTAAACCAGTCCTCACATTTTTGCTGGTCTAGTATTCTGTAATGTCAGGAAAATGACTGAATTGATTTGTATGGGCAGAGTGGGTACAATAATTCACAGTTTCAAATTAGCCATCATTTTATGTCATCCAAAGTGTGAGTTTAGAGCAGAAATGAGTTCAGGATCTTCATGTGATGAGTGGAGAATCTAATCCAGTATTGTGCAATGAAGATACAGCAAAGGACAGGAGGAAGGAAGATGTTACAGAAGAATAATGCAGGTTTTCAATTAAAACTATCAAAAGGTACATCCAGTATAGAGATCTGACTCATAAAATTTAAATATGCAAAGTACTTTCTTCCAATGGTCTTTGAACAGAATCCATCTGAAAATGTCAGGATTTGTCTGTATTAGGTCTTGCATGAGGAAACCAATTTCAGTGTGCTGTAATTTATGTTTCCTCTTTGCCAATGTAAATTGAATTACTTTTTGTAAACGACCCTTGCAGGTCTCCAGTTTGCATAGAGTGAGATACTGAGTGCAGCTTTTATTTTTTTTCCCACATAAATCCTAACTGATGAGTATAGGAAAACAGTGACAAACCCCCCCAGTATTAAAACAAAAGCATCTTTGTCTGCATGATTATACTGTAGCAAATGTCTGTTTTGAGAAAAAACTATAGTGGGATATCTGTGTGTTTCCCTGAGGTGGAAAATATGGGCAAGATATCTATATATAAAAAGTTTTTCTTCTGGAGTCCTTGAAATTTCATTCTTTTGCCTCCCTGATGCAAAAACTTCTACAAATCATAAGGAACTCCAAGCCTAATTTCATTATTTACTGAAAAAATGGTTAAGGAAACCAAATTTGAGAAAGCTAACTTTTTTTCCTATGAATCCAGTATGCCTTTGGAAATCAATGTGATCACAGACAGGGCTTAGAGGTAGCTCAATTCCTCGAACCATTTCTTGAAGCAGCAATCAGTCACTTTGAAAGGAGAGTGAAGAAAGGAGAAGTGCTGATGTTACCTTGACTGTTTTATTATTATAAAGTGTGAAAAACAGAGATCCTTTGAGCTTTACACTCACGCAGATCTTCCTTTTTCCCTTGTAATTGACAGAAAATTACCATTTCTACAGTGAAGATCAGCAAAATACTTCTCCTAAGCATTTAATGTTTTTAAGACAAAGATTGATCCCTCTCACATATTTCTTTCTCTTTGAAAAAGAAATAAATTAAATTTTATTGAGTGAAAGATAACCTTGCATCCCTTTATATCACCTTCACTTCTGCTGTTGGTTACAGCTTTTTTAGAGACAGAGAATGAACACTGATTTAACTAGACTTGTGCTAAGGGTAAATGGAGATATACTAGTTATAAAAAAATTCAGGCAGTGAACATTCTTTAGGAATGTAGTCTTATATTATGGTTTTGGTATTTTTCTACTTGTCTAGTCAATGTACTTGAAAGTAGAGAAATAATTAAGAAGCTTATCAAATTATGAATTTAGGGATTATAACTCTATTTTCTTTCAGAAGGAATATATATACACATATAAGGCAAAACTGTTACTGTAAGTGGCTAAAGAATCAAGAAACCACATAAGAAAACAGGAAAAAACATCTAAAATTCCCTGTCCACTTATTACTTGAATTATTCTGAGCTGTGTTTGACAGAAACAATTCTTGGTGAAGATGATACTTGAATATGGGAGCAACACCATCACAGTTCTACAATACAATGCTATAGCATCATTCTTCCAAATAATTATTCCAGATGCCTCTTCATAAAATATCTGTACTTAGAATTATTATTTTTATTTTAAATTTATTATAATATCCATGTGTTAGAGATGACCCAACCTGGACGCAGTTGGACTGAAACTTTTCCTGGTGTCACTTGTGTATTTGTTTCATGGTCACTAGGTATTGTGACATGAACCATGGGGTTTTCAACCAAATCTGATTGGCAGCCTCTTTTCATTAAGTTGAAAACAGTGTCACAGCGTCCTTTCTGTGTTGTGCCAGCCATGAAATCCTGTTTAATAAGAAAGAAAAAGTACAAAATAATCTGAGCTGAAAAAAAACTGTATAAACTTCAAAGGATGAAGAAAACAAAAATATCGGTCTTTGAAACAATAAAATATGCTATTATAATTGCATAAATTATAGGACAAGTTCATGAAGCCATATGTTTTTAATAATGGCAATGATGCAATATTTAAATTAGAAGTTAAATCTAATTTCACATTGACCCTTTTCTACACAAAAAAAAATTTAAATGAGAAATAGGATCATGCACAATCAGAACAATCTGACTTTGAAGAAAAAGGAAATTACACACTGTTATTATGTCACTTAAAAAAGTTCTGTGCCATGCTATGAGCTCATTTTAGCAAGAAAGCATCATTTCCACAACATCAAAAGAGGTTAGTTTTCAGAAGAATCCATTGGTAATGTTACTCAGGCTGATATTTAGTAGGAGCACCAGAGGTCAGCTCTAGATTTAGCCAGCTTGAATTTATCTATCTCACTACACAAAATCCATAGACCTGCTGAACTACATCATTTCAATTCCCGGAAAGAAGAATCCATGTATAATTACAGGAGCGGACAGTTTAGGATGTCACCAACATAAAAAAGCCCTGGTAGCTTTTTTATGATTTTTAATGAAAAGTGATTAGTAAAAGGATGATGTCAGAAGCAGCCCATTCTTTTCTGCACTGAAAGAGAAAAGTTGTCCAAAATTGTGCCAAAATGATCCAATCCAAAATTCCTTCCTGACCACTAATCTGATGATTAATACGATTCTGAACATGTGTGTGTGGGGGGGAAAGACAAGATCTCTTGTAGTCTTTGAAAGTATTGGTCCATCTGAGTCAAAGCAGGAGACCCACCAAACAAAGGACAAGCTCTGATCTTTCAGATGCAAATGGCAAAAACAAGCAATCTAAACTACAGCGAACTGTGTATTAGACAATAAATAGTCATCCAGACCCTGTAAAGACTAGAGAAAGCCCCTGAACAATGAAATATGACAGTCCTATATCTTGTTTTCCTATCTTCAAAGCTTCTTTTTGTAGTCTATCCCAGATGTATTTTTTCTATAACCAAACCTATTATTAAAACCAACAGACTGCTTTTTAAGTTACTGCTATTTACATATTCTTTAGTGGATACTTTTCAAAAAGCTAGATTTTTAAATGCATAAGAATTTAGCTACTCTTGTTATCAGTAATGACTAATATATTTGTAGTGTTTTCTGAGGTCCACTGTGTGCAGGTATAAATTCAAAGCATGTCAAGAGTTCCTCAGGCCTGATTATCTTATTAAAAAGATTTTTCTCATGAAGCAGGCAGGCTAAGCTGCACTGCAATATTTCCATCTGCAATAAGACTACTTATGCTGTTCCATAACCATGGATGGTGTGTAGGTAAGCCAGCTATTTAAGAGGGTTTGAGAAAGCCCTGGTGTCCATGAACAGCTCTCAGGATTGACTTGAGAAGTGATGCAGGACGAGCAGAGCAGAAGTGAAACTGGCCAAGTCCGTGTGCCTACTTAGAAGGGGATGTACTGCAGCTTCCAAAGCACTGGAGAGTTAGCAAATGCTGTTCTGTAATAAATGCAGATGGAGGAGGATAAAGCTTTGCCCTTTGTAAGACAGGACATGGGGCCAGAATAATGAACACTGTAATCCATTGTGCCATCTACACCACGTCCGAAGCTTCCTCTGGGAAAGCAAGCCCTACGTGCCTCTACCCATCCTTGCATTACTCAGCCTTGTACCTTTGGCAGACTAAGTTAATAATTCCAAGACACAGATATTACCAGTGCATTACTCTTCTTATCTCTGCCAGATACACCCCTTATATTATAGGTAGGAACTTATCTACCTTCTCTGCTGCTAACCGGAAAGCTACCACTGGTAATTTCCACGTGAACTTAAAGAGCATATGAGCTTGCGATTGCCAGTGATATTCTTCAAAAGCTTGCTCCTCTGAAGTGATTATTCAAAATCATGCTATCAACAGGGTTATGTGTTTTCTGTCAAACAAAAGCAAAAATTCTCATATTCTTACGGCTTGAACAGTAACAATAATTTCAGAATAATTCTTGCTACCGAAGATCTATCTTCCGTGCCAAGTCTCAGAACTGATAGTTTGCAGTGTCAAAATGAGAAAAGCATCACTTTTTCCATTTGTGATATGGTCATAATATAGGGTGAAGTTGAAGTCAACTCCACTGTTAGTAGAACCTTTAGCTAAACGCAGTAGACATATATGTATAGACTTGTTTTCATATATGATAAGGACTTAATACAAAGTACTGATAAGTAATTTTGCTTTGGAAGCCAAAAACTGTTAAAATCTCAAAGCAACTGTAAGTCTGCCAAAGCTGTCTACAAAGCAGATGGAATGCATTAGGAAGGTCTCACTTTATTTAAAATTACTGCAATTTTCCAAATAAAAGATTGCATTTTCCCCTTTGGAAACAAAATGTATTTCACATGATTTCTCAGGTTCTGTCTCTAGGGGTCATTTAAAGATTTTCTTGCTATTTCTCACTATAATTTTCTCAGTTTAAAGGTCTTTATCTTTATAAAGATCAGAAGCAGCTAAAGTATAAAGTCAAATGTAATTAAGCAAAATGCCATACCTCTTGAGCACACCATCCACACTCTGGACCCAAAGCAAGACACTTTGTGCATGTTACTGCATTTGAA
This sequence comes from Ammospiza caudacuta, assembly GCF_027887145.1. Classification (NCBI taxonomy): domain Eukaryota; kingdom Metazoa; phylum Chordata; class Aves; order Passeriformes; family Passerellidae; genus Ammospiza; species Ammospiza caudacuta. The sequence continues at coordinate 31,694,860 of NC_080593.1, read as the reverse complement.
GTGGCACATCTGCTTTCCGCTGCAATGAAATACAAACCCAAACATTCATGATTTATGATGATATGTGAAATTGTGAAATATCTAATTTTAAACCAACATTTCAAAAATGACTTCTCCAGATTAAGAGTGATGACAATATATTGAAACAGAAGTAAAACATAACAAAGGCACTGTGGCAATGGAACGGAATTTTCTTTTCTCTACAGTCTAGAAATATTTGCACAAATTGAATAAACTCCATTCACAATTAACAAGGCCAAATTTTTAAGATCCTGATTTAGAATAATTTTGAAGTGCAAGTTTATCTTTGGCATGTATCTTGCTGATTTACTGCCTAAGAGAAAAGAATTTACTAGGTAGCTTATCATTTCACAGACATTTTCCCTTTAAGTCATTTACACTTGACTGAATCATTCATTATTCACTCCTCATGAAACCCAAAGTATTTTCTCACCTTCTATAAATATTCCCCTTCTGCATATTCATTTTTGCAATGAATAGTTTCCCAGAAGAGGAAGATTTTCTTTTCCAGAAGCAAATAGAAATGAATCCAACACTACATGTGTCACAGATTGAAGACACATCATTCTGTACCAACAATTGCAAAAATTGTGCCTACTTACATGTCTACCAGCAAAGTCCTTTATATCCTTTTCACGTCTTTGTTTTATAGATCATTGCTTAAGTTACTACTCTTTCCTATGAAACTTTGGCAGTTGGTATGGAGAAGAAGAGTCTTTTCAAGGGACTGGGTCAGCTCAGCTAGAATGTCAGCATTAGTGTATCCTTTCACCATGTTGAGCACAAGCCTCTTGCAGACCAGTGCACCCCTAAACAAGACAGAGGTCACCTGCTAGGAGTTATATGGAGGGCCCAAAATGCACAGCTCGGTAGTACTGTGTTAAACAACATTGCTTTCTGGCACGTTCAGCATGCCATATTAGAAAATATACAGGGAGCAAAATAAATTTAATTTCTGCATAAAAAGGCTACATATGTTAGTTGGTCCATTGTGATAGTGTGCATCATCATATCAAAACAGTTTTATGAAGAGTTTGGTTTTCATCCAAAGTTTTGGTGACATGATTGTCTGAGATGATTTCCTTCTAACCTGAAATAATAAAGCAAACCATCTTTCTTTTTAGGTAACGTGACAAACTTCTCATAGTGAACAGTTGCATTAGGAGAATATGTACTAAGATACCTTTTTTAAAATTTATTTTGCTGATTTCATCTGTGGATTCTAAGATGAGATCCTGTATCATATAAACAGCTAGTATTCAAGAGGTCACTTAGAACGATGGCTGATGCAAGGCACTAATCACAGTTTGCACATTGTTATTATTATCAACAACACATATACCAGTATTAACAAGCCTAGTGCAGCAAAGCTGCAGCATTATACTGATAATGTGTAGATTAGTGGCAATTTAATTAATTTCAAAGGTCAAACCAACATTTCTATTTCATATCAACTGCTGCTGACAATTTTTGCCATGAAGGCAATGTGAGGAAAAAAAGCATAAATGAAAAGGAGAGCTACAGGTATGATATAAACAGTAAGTTGAAAAGCAGCCCAGGAAGGTGCTGGAATGCAGGGAAAACTGATTAAAGGGTGGGAGAGGTTGGTAGGGATAAATAAAGAAGGAGTTGCTAAGGAGAAAGAAAAGAACAAGACAAAATCTGAAGGGATTTTTTTTGTTTCCTTTTGTTATAAAAAAAGCATAGCAAGTTTTACTTGGATGTGAAATGAGAGCAAGCTCATTCAGCACTAACACAATAAAACTTTTTTTGCAATTATAAGAAGACAGCAACTGTACTTTATGCAGTTCTAGTTCTGCACTCCGAAAGAGCAGTCCTAGAGGCCATAGAAAATGTTACCACATACTGCAGGAGACGGGAAAAAGTATGAAGATTTTGGGTAGGTACTGACATGCACAGGGTTGTAGACCTTGCCACAGATCCTTTTCTAGACAGTATTCATAAAGTGCAAAGAGTCAGAATGAAAAGTTGTTGAAAGATTAAAAATAAAAGGAATGTAATTGTTCTTGGCACACAAACACCCCTCCCATCTTCAACTGGATATCAAAGATAGCAGAGATGAAAGGCGTTACAAGAAAAAGAGAGTGATAAATTCAGTAAAGTGTCAAAGGACAAGGAAAAATATAAGTTGCTGATCTGCAGCCTAATAGTGGTTTTAAGACCCCCATGGAGCAAAATAGAGAGAAAATTACATGAATTTTGAGGTTACCCATTCAAGTTAATATTCATTACAGGAGACAGAGCTGGTCTGATAAGAATAAATAGCTGACATGAAAAAATGAGAAACCTGTGTTTCTAGCTATTCAGATACGGAATGAGGAAGATTAATTCCTAGTCATTGCAATCAGTAAACCAAGTAAGCCAAATAATAAGTATGGCCTAATTAATTTCCTGCAATAATATCTGAGACTCCTTTCTTAAGACATATAATCCTATCTGCAAAACACATACTTTAATTTAAATGCCACTGACCACACAGCACAATATTAACACCTTTTTTAATATGCACTTCCTAAAAAACCCAACAATATGTGTCTATGTGCCATTTTCCAGATGCATTGGAAAGCTGACTGAAAAATAACTGTCCCAATTTTTTTTATATGATTAGTTTATTGAATCTATTGAAACTTGATTTAGTTTATTAATATAGCCTGTCCAGTAAAACATAGGGGGGGTCTGTGTCTTTCTGACTTTGCAGACTGCTAAGTCAGAAACAATATCTTAAAATCTAGTTTCAGTGTGATCACATTAACAAATGAGATATACTGTACTCCTGGATGCAAAACTCTTTGCTGGTAACTCTCCAGTCTCAAGAGCTCAATTTTCATAACATTAAGTTGCAGATTGGTAATAGAGAAGCCTGGTACCATTGGAACAAAAGGTTGAAATTTTATGTTTTTAATAACAAGAAACTTGAAAAAGTTGAATTAATTTCTTTATTTATTATTCTGTCTACATCACTACTCTGGTTCCCAAGTACATAGTCCATAATAACAGTAACATTTATGGACATGCTTTCATTCATCAAATATTTAGTATTTAGTTGTAAACCTACACTAAAACCATAACTGTTGAAGTATAAACTTTTCGGTTGCTTAAAAAAACTATGGTAAAGCAAGAAATATTTTTTTATGAGTTGACTTAAAAAAGAACGGAGATTTTTCCTGCCACTTCACCAAAAACAGAGTCCAGACAAGACTGAGTTACTGTTCAGCCAAAGCTAAGGGCTAGTTTCTACTGGCTTAGTTTGAACTGATGTATGCCAAAAGGTATTTTCGACAAGGGCCAAATTCTGTGCTGGGAACTGCAAAGGCATATGCATATAATAAAAAGTGCATCAGGTTAAACCACACTTTTCCAGCCTACTCCACAAAATTACAACCATGCTCCAACAACTGCAGCTATTTACAGTGATCACAGGTGTGGCAAGCCTAGACTCTCTGCAACAAGAGGGATCAAGGCAAGACAAACATCCTATATGTTATAATTATATCCTGCCTCCTTATTATGAAAGTAGCCTTATCACAATCAGGGTATTTATCTCAGAGATGAAATAGCAATAAAGCACTCTGGCGTCTCAGAGGGGATGTTAAACAGGTTTTCAAACAGACAGCACTTTGTTCAAGTAGAGCCAAGAATTTGGATTTGTATCAGCTTCACAGTTGGTACACGCTTGTGCTGGCTTTGGAGGGTGTACCACTTGCTTTCTTAAAAGAGAAAGCCAAAATATAGCTTGCAGCTTATGCTCCCTGATCATGGCCCTCACACTGGTGAACACTCATTGAGGCAAGCAGATAGGAAAATATCCTGCTTCCACAGAGCTGGTTTTCCTTCAATTGTGCATCTAATCTTGTTCTAGGGCAGCCATCAGCCAGGCTATCCCCCTGCACAGATAATGAATGAGGCCTTCACTAACTCATGCATAGCCTAATTTATGAGGAAAACTGCAGCTTTTATGCAGTATACTGCAGTTACTTTCACTTTTCTGTCTTCAGAGCAAGCAGCATGACCCTGTGCAGAGTGGCCGTCCCACCTAACACATGGCTTCCCCACTCGCTCTGGCTGAGCAGGCAGGTACAATGAAAAGCACCATAAAAATGCTACAGAGGAGGGATTATTTTTCCATGATTATTATGTTGGACAGTTACATGCTCAGATTACAGGAGAAAAAAAAGAGTGTCTGTGCTTTAACTGCCAATCCTAAAACCTAGTCCTGGAATTAGGGATTTCCCCCCCCCTTTTTTTTTCCAAATAAGAAATAATTCTCTCTGCCTTTTGTGCCATACCTTAAAAACACACTATGACATCACCAGATTTTCCAATAAGATTACAAGGTATACCTCAAAATCAGCTTTAAGAGGTACTCAACCTTGCCCAGGAAAGGAGATCTCAGCTTGAATACTGTACACTTTTTATGCTTTATAATAAAATTCTAAGATTACTTCAAAAGAATACCAAACAACTTTTCTTTCCTCTCCCATTTTTTCTATTACATATGGCATTTGTTAATTTGTTTCATTTCGTCATTAACTTTTGGGCACTTTAGTTTCACTATTGAGACAGAAAGAATCTAAGCTGCACGCTGATTTTAAAATGTTTTTTGCCAGTAACTAAAAGAAGCAGTAAACTAAAACTCTGCATGGCAGAGGACATGTTTTTGCTATGAAAATAAAGATGTATAAAATAAACGTTAAAAACACTATTAAATTCTGAGCTCTCAAAAAATACTTCTGTAAATCTGGCACATGAGTAAAACACCTTTCCAAACAAACAAACAAACAAGATAAAAACCCCTCCAAACCAAACTAATCAACTTTTACAGTGTTCCTAATAGGAAAAATGGAACTGGAAGAGATAAACCATAATATGGTTACAGAAATATTAAGAGGCAGAGGTGAGAATCGAAATAGTCTTTGCACATCAAAATAAATGCAATGAAAATAACCACTAGTGAACAAGTCCTGATAACTGATAGGGACTTCCCATTCCTAACTCTGCCAATATACCCCCCCACACTGAGAGTTTTGAGATTCCCAAATTAATTTGCACTACCTTATGAAGAAAGTACCTTTTAAACATGAGGGTCATTAGTTACAGCTACACAGGTGATTTACAAAGCCATTAAAATGCAAAGTCATGCAGAAGTCTGCCCTGCATGAGTTTGTGCCTTTGCAAAGCACGCAAGAAAAACCACCAAGATCTTCCTTTTTTGCACATTGTGCAAGGTCTGAGTGACATCACTGGAGAGAGCTGACACTGGATTTCAGCTGAACAGCGCAGACAAAATGGGAGGACACCTCTGTCAACACAGCATTGGGAAAGCCCTGGCAGAGAACAAGAGTCATAGCTGATGCTGGAGGATGGAAAATGCTTTGAAAGTCTGCTCTGTAAAGGCACATTGATGGGGAGTTCCCATAAAAGTGAATGGACACTTTTGTAATTAGAGAGGATATTCACATTAAGCTTTGAGGCAGTTATATAAAGATCAATAAGGGGAAGTGCCAGGTTCAGCATTTCAGTCAGAGCAACCTCATGTGGCACTACAGGCTGGGGGGAAAAGGGGCTGGAAAGCTGCTGGTGAAAAAGACATTGAGGTTCTGGAGCATGCCCAGAGAAAGGCAAGGGAGCTGAGGAAGGGTCTGGCACAAGTCTTAATAGGAGCAGCTGAGGGAGCTAGAGTGGTTTAATCTAGAGAAATGGAGGCTCAGGGGTGGGGAGGGGGGCTTATCATCTTCTACAATTACCTGAAAAGAATATTGCAGCAAGGTGGGAGTTGGCCTCTTCTCCCAGCTAACAAACAATAACACAAAATGGCCTCAAGTTGTGCTGGGGAAGGTTTAGATTGTATATCAGGAAAAATATCTTCACTGAAAGGGCTGTCAAGCCTTGGAACAGGCTGCCCAGGGAAGTGGTAGAGCCATCATCCACTGGACATGTGGATGTGATGCTTAGGAACATGATTTAGTGGTGGGCTTGTGCTGGGTTAGGTTGAGAATCTTGAGGGTCTTTTCCAGACTAAATGATGCTATGATTCAAGGAGATACTTCTGAAATTCTCTGAGCCTACTGGTGTCTTTCTTATCCTCATCTCTCTGAAAAGTTCCAGCACGTACATGAAAGTTGCACATTAAGATGAAGACTTGGGGAACATAAGCCTCAGACAGATGCATAGCAACCCAAGTTTTTCACCTACATATAGCAATTTTGAAGGTTTTTTTTTTTTTCCCGAAAGATTCATATAACAGCCTTTTTGAAAAGGTACTACCCATAGTAGCTACTGGTACTGCAGTTAGGACTCAAAAACACAACATTCAAACCACAGCCTCAGACATGGCCTTGACTATGAGAGACAGAACTATTGACTACTCCAGTCTGACTTTGTTCCCAAGCGACAATACAGAATGAAAACAAGCAATGCAACCTTGAAATTTTTTTTGTCTCTTGGCCAACTTTACTTGTAGCCTCTCCTTTCCATGAAACTTCCTGCTTTTCTGGGAGATGGTTACATTTTGTTGATGCAATTCATGCCTGCAAACAATGAGTCAAAGCCTACTTGGCTTCAGAAACTAATCTATCCTGTCTCTTGCAAATAAAACATACAGGAAAATTTACTAGGATTATATCATTAGAACAGACTAATTTCCCACAGTCATAAAAGCTAATGCTTCTGTGGCACAGGTTTGATGGTCCTGTTTGTACAGCTTTACACCAATAAAAATGCAAAGCATATGGAACCAGAGAGCTTAAAAGGTTTGGTTTTTTTCTAGTCCCTTGATTTCAAGGAAACTTCAAGATGTGTGGAGTTGTGTTCATTCAGTTTCCTAGGATGGAACATGGGCATAGGAAAAATTGTACTCCAGTCATCCACAGCTGCTAGAAGCTCCCTCAGAGTAGACCAGCTTGAATACAGTCATGCTGCTTCAGCAAAGCCTGGAATGGCTACTGCCTTATACCACTGCTAATTTAATTTCTTTTGTATTAGTAAGCACTGCTAGCAGGTAGCCTATCAACAGCCCAGAATGGTTGGTATTTTCCTGTGTATTCTATAAAGTCTTACCTAATCAGGAGGTCAGGATGGTTATAAAGGTAGATAAAAATGACTATTTTCTGCCTTCTTAAGAAGATCAACCTTGAATAAAAGACCAGCCCAAGCTTTATCTCCCACCATCTTCTATAGCTGTACCTCCTTAAACCAGGCCTTCAACCCCTAATTGTTTCTCTAAAGTACCCTTTTATTGCATGTCTAATCATCACCAAATTGCTGCTTTCTGCCCTATAGGAGCGTGACCTCATCCTGGCACTCTCTCCATTCACATACCCAGCAGCAGTGCAGAGGATCCTAATAGCTCAGGGCTATTTCTTCCCACACAGTGTCACCAAAGACAACCTGATAGATTCTTAGTCCATAGCAATGCAAATAGCTTACTTCATTCTCTTTTATCTGCAAACATGGTGGTTTGGAACAAATCTATTCTAGTTCGAAATTCCCAAAGCTGACAACCTAGGGGAACAAGTCCCTCAGCTCTGAACACAAAATGATAAACTGAATTGTGCTTTTACACAAGATTTTCCTGAAACAAACCAAAAGCTGTGCACGTGTGGATTAGGGAGACAGATCATTGAACATACATAGTTTACACTCGCAATGAGAAAACCTCAAGAATATGAAATAAAAGCTAAGACTGGTGTCAGAGAGGATAACCACCATTCCCTAAGGATTTGTATGTAGTCCACAAGATTGGGAGGAGCATTTATTCAAGAGGGCTATTTAAAAAATGTTACTGTTTTCTAGAATACTAAGTCTACGGTATTTGTTATTTCAGTAATGTGCTTTTCAATAGGATTTTCAATCTCCAAAGATGGTTATTGTCCCTGAGACAAATTGGTAAAAAACTTTCTGGGATTTTTTTCATAATTAAAAACCTCAAAACCCAACCCACCTGTCTAGGAACAGACACTGCATAGCATCTATTTTAGGTTTAGCCTGTTAAATTTTATAATTTGGGGGCAAAGATTACACAAAATATGGCAGTGGGCTATAAAATATACGGACTCACATACTAACAACTACAGGTGCTCACAGACTGTTTGAATGCAAGCTTCTCCTTCTGCTCTTTCAAGGAAGTATTCACATTTGTGTACGGTCTGCAGGTGCAGCTTAAATGCTCTCTTAAGGGACAGACTTCAAACGTGCAAATTCTAGGCTTTAAACAGGTAGTGGTTTATTTAATGTTCTGAAGTAATGCCACAACATTTCTAACAGCAACATGCACTCCAACAACTTTGCTTAGCTTGGAAGAGGCTGCTTGCTGATGTCATTAGTTTTATTTAGTTACTTTGTGTCATTCGTGCCATTGTGTAAGTTGTTACAAGTTTTCTTATTTCCTGGTAGTCTTGTTTGAGCAAAAAGATGGGAACTTGGTTGATTTTGGGACGAAGCTCCCATCTGAGAGAAGCAAGTTGTCCTCAGCACAGTACTAACCCTTTCCACCCTGCAGAGATAAGGTGGAAATAAATTGTACTCTCAAGTATAGAACAAACAGAATTCACTTAGCGTAATTCCCTTGAACATAGAGAAGGAACAGAATTTATTTTAGAAAGGGCAGCTACTGGTTTAATCAGACTTGGACTACTTTTGTGATGTCACCATACACCATGCAGCTGTATTCATAACACTGCTACAACAGCAAAACACCAAAAATACCAGTCTTCAATATTTGAACCCAATGAACTACTGCTGCTAACAACCTAACTCCCAAATCAGTGGGCAGAGAAGAGGCCTGAAGTAAAATGAAAATCAAACATGCAGGAACATCATTTGACCTGCCTAAAGGTACAGAAATTTCTTTCTCCAATAACCATAATTAAAATATTTGTCTTAGCATCTTTTGATGACCATAAATACTTCAGACTCATTATTATTGTCACCATGGGTAAATACCAAGAAGTTACCACAGGCATATGACAATGAAGTCATGGGAAGCAGAGAAACATATAAAGAAAAAATCAATTATGAGCTTTGCAAAGTTTTCAATTTAGGCCAATTTAGCCTCAGCTAGAAGTTGCTTTTTTGGCAGCTTTCTAATGCTGTAAATTCTGATCATCCTGAAACACTTACATTTTGCTCAAGGGGTTATTCTTGTTCTGCCACCAGAACAAGGGGGAATCCTGAATGGCTGGCAAGAAGCTTACTTTTCTTTTTGGAGAAAGGTTCCATTACAGTGTACAGTGAACTAATTCATTAGAGCCCCACTTCCTTCCCAAAAGTTAAACTAAATAGCCCAAGTCCATTTATGTAAACTGCCAAAAGGAAAAAAATTAATGAAGTTCAAGTACTTAGAAAAGAATAACAGACCATATCCTACTTTGTTCATCAAAAATTATGTTTGCTTAAGCAGATGAGAAAGAATTATTACATCTTTCCACTGGTTAAACAGAAGTCAGCAATTAGTAGAGGAGATACAGGAACTTTGAGAACAAGATTTTGCTGAAAAGGAGGTTGCAAGTAGAATGATAAGCACTGAGGTCTTAAGAATTTTATTTGAAAAAAAACCCAAAACAAAGAAAGTTTATTAACAAAACGGAAACTATATCCTTCTCCACTCTTCTGTTTTCAGTAAATTCATCTTGAGAAGTCAAATTTATACCAAGATGTCTAGATAACCAGTTACAGCAAAAGCTCTGAATAGTTCACAGATATAAGTTTTGAAAATATAACATATGACTTTAGTGCCATTTATATATTTTAAGAACACTAAACAAACTTTAAAGGTCAGAACACCAAGCTATTCCACTCGTTCTTCTTACCCTGACAGAATTCATTAAATCCCAATCACTGCCTTAGATACACCTATCCTGAACTAAGAAAGTACACTTTTTCTATAATCAGTTTTTAAAATATACATTGTTGAAAAAAAATAATCATGTAGGTAATGCAGATTTGATTTATAAATTAAGGTTAATGTTCCTTACATCAGACCTATTCACAGAATCATAGCATAGAATCAGACTAATTTAGGTTGGAAAGGACCACTAAGATCAACCAAATACTGCCAAGTCCACCAGTAATCCTCTACATTGATATATATCTCATGAAAAACTTGAGTTTATATGCACCTGTCTGAGGCTTCTCTTTGAGTTTTTGTCCTGAATGATTCCACCTTCATATAAGTGGGGGAACTTTTCAGAGATGAGGATAAGAAAGGCACATGTAGGCACAGGAGTACCTCCTTGAATCATAGCATCATTTAGGCTGGAAAAGATCCTTTAAATCCTCTGGTCCAACTGTTAACTGTTATTAAAAAGTCTTGATAAATATCAGCAGCCCATGTCAACTTACACAATTTCTAAATAAAATATCTTCCATTTTTCTTCTCCTATGGTAATTAGTTCTAATTGTCCCAAACTCAAGACACAACATGGATAAGTCATCACAAATTCTTCACAGGGATTTGAAAACTATTACCAGTATTTAAGTGCTCTATAAAGTATAAGGGTGGTTATAATATGACATTTTAATGTCTTCTTCTGGAATGGGCGTCATTTAATGAATATTTTCTTTAGCTTCCATGAAGTTCACATTCTGACATCTTTCCGATGGTCTGGGGAAGTGAAGTAAATTAAACTTAGATTGTATGGAAAATCAAATTTATTCATTTAAGCCTCTTGACTAATGGGGTCTAATTTTTCTTTTCTCAGTTGTTGCAGTTCCAGTCCTTGAAAGTTTAAAGGCCCAAAAAGAAGCAACTGCCTCTTCAAACTGTAGAGAGTATTTCTGATGCACGCACTCTTCAGACTGCCTTGACAATTTTCCTCATGAACAGCATATCCAAACTAACAGAGGCAACCTTTCCAGAGCACCAAGAGAATCGTTATTGCTCTTCTAGTTCATAAACTGCCCCTCTCCTCTCTTTCCCCAGCCTCATCTCAAACACCTGTAGCATGAAAACACTGTAAACACTACACATGCAATGAGTTTCATTCAACTTGTAAAAACCATAAAATAAAAAAAAAACACCTTACCACAGAAGCCCTCCAGAGACACGAAATTGCAACCGATTATGAGAAGTGTACAATTTGCAAAGCAAATGTATTCATGTCATTGGCAAAATATGCTCCTTGAGCAATGTGCACATAAACAAACCTCTCCCTCACTATTACTCAGAACTGCAACTTACAGCCTGCTCAAACTGCCAGGTTGTTTTTCCCCAAATGCTGGTTTCCAAAAGGTTGGTGTTCCCAAAGATGGTCCATTAGCCCTCAGGAGCAGATCACCCAGGCAGACCCAGGAAATGGAAAATGGGTCTTCTCTTCTTCTTGCATTGTTTTAAGCCTCAGGAAATGCCAAACTGGCTCAGTGTTGGGTATTCCATATAACACACCTTCTTCCACTGAGACTCAATAGAAAATGGGCCACATGGGTACACAAGAGAATTAACAGACAAACGCCAATTAAAGCTATCATGATATATCTTTTATTTCAGACTTTATTGTGTGCTTGTGTGTGTGTCATGAGACATTTCTCGATCACCTCTCTTCAAAAACTTCCATGGGTGGCTTGAATGGCTTTTCTTATTCCTTTGAGAAGTAACACGAGTAATGGTTTATAAAACTTTCTTACTAGAGGGGTCACATGGAAATCTGATGTGACCAGACTGGCGAAGCACCAAAGACCTTGATGGGAGAAAATTAATGAATCAGAAGTCATGCAATTGGCATAAATCAATTAACAACTGACCCCTTCATGATCACAGATCCCCCACTTTCCCCAGTGGTCTTTCCAAATCACACTCTCAAGAAGACTGAAAATACAAACATTTCAAGTTGGTATATTAAAGAGACCTGTCAATCACAATTATCTAAGAGAATTGCTGCGTGACTGTTCCCCAACTTTTAGTTCAGACATAAAGATTTTCATTCCATCCCATTCCTCTTTGCACATCACAAGTACACTCTGTTTATTTGAGCTTCATAGAGGAATAACTCCCTGGGTATTTTGGAAAGCACCAAATACCTTCATTTTCATATTTTAATATTAATTATAACTGGTTTTGGGACACTGTGGAGATTTGAACTAATGTCATCTATTAACCCTGACCAAACAGTCATTCTTCAGTACTTGAACCCCACATAACCCCTGTGCTTATACAGCAGGTAGAAAATAAGAGTTTCAGCAGTTGGTTTCTGAACAAGGCAAGGGAACTGTCTTCACTGAAGTAAACACTTACTCAACTGGTTAGCACAATGCATACACATGCTTTTGCTGCAGAATCCAGCTTTTATTCAGTTCACTGGTTTACACCTTTAGGAGTTTGTCAGGTTTAATGGTCCAACATAAATGCACAGATCTGTAGAAATCCCTACAGAACTAGCTTGATTCTTAGGTCAGGTATTTGTTATAATTGGCTTACTGAACTGCAAATTTCCTTTTGGTGAGACTTATTGAACAAGGGGCTCTTTGTAGAAGGCAGCAACACTACTCTTTTTATCTGAGCTTACAGGACCTGTAATTTGGGAATTGCAAATTTACAGCATTGTGAGATTTCCTTTTGCACTCATTATACCTTCAAACCCTGCACCAAATTCCACCTTTACTTATCCCCAAGCAATGACTCATCTCAAACTGCAGTTTGCAGAACAAATACCTCAGGTAGTATAAAGCTCTCAATTTTTCAATTCAAGAGCCACCAATGCTCCAAAAAGAATTAAATAAATTTGAGTTCCATGTACACTTCATATTAATTCCAGTCTCTTTTAGAACTGGAGATTCAGTGCAACAGATATGCAGGTTCTGCCAACTCTGCGCATAAATAAACTGGACTTGCTGATGGCACAGGAACAGCATGATGCTTTTCTCCATGCCCAGCACTGTCGATGCAGAAGCAGAGAGGAGTGGCTGCTTGAACAAAGCCATGCTGCCAAATATCTGTACATGGAGCTGCTGCCCAGTCTCTCTCAAAGCAGCCTGCAGACATTCAAAGAATCCAGGTGGTGCTGCACTGGCTACCACAGCCAAATGTAAAAAATTACAAATAACATTAATAATAACAAAAAATTTCACGTGTTCATTCACAGAAAAACAAAACAAAACACTCTTCTTGCTTCAACTGCGGCTGTAGCCTGTAAAGTGATTATGTATGAAGGAAAGAATTCAGTGTGCTTTCAGCTTTCATGAATTAGCAGAGGTTTCAAATGAAAAGGAAAAAACAAGGTCTATGTGAGTTACAGCCTGCCCAATCTGAGAGCTGTTGTCACAATAAACACATAACCCATGATGCATTGCCCATATATATTTTCACTATGAAGCACAACAAAGACAGCAAGCATCTTTTGGCACAAAAGCCCCATGCACAACCTCCCCCCTGTGGCATTCTGTTCTGATGCATTATTTGCACTAGTGTGTACCCAGGAACTACACTCATGAGCAAGCACAACACTGCATTCAGGCACAGAACCATCCTCTTCATAAAGTTTCAATTAGCCTTTCAACTCAATTGCACTGTATAAAAAAAAAAATCTGGGATACTACACACGAGATGTCATGTTTCATAAGAAATTTAATAATATATTTTATTTTTCCTATTGACATTTAGTTTGGTTCTGAATTCAAAGTACGAAGCCAAAAAAGTAAAGTAAATTATCCTATGAAAGTTAACAAATTATTCCATTGTTTTTAATAGCACTGGGCAAATCCTACTGAATTAGGCATGAATTTGTCACATATGCAATGAAGAACTTAAGACTAATACATTGTTCCCATTGTAAATCTTAGTTTCGGAGGTTACATGTTAACATTTTAAATCAGCTCCAGGCTTAAACTGGGAAATGCCAATTATTCCACAAGCAGAAAAACATACAGAAAGATGATTGACAATCAGATCTACTTTTATGATCACTGCTAGCTAAATAATATCCTTTATGAAATACTAGACTAACCTGCTTGCTCTGTCAACTGCTGCACTATCTAAGGTGCATTTGCACAAACCCCCCTCAGCCTGCACACATTAAAACTTATGCTGGGGGCTTTGAGAAGCAATTCCACAACGCGAGGGGTTACCCACATTTACCAGAGCCTTTTTCACCCGAGAACCATAGCTCCCGGGAAACTGTCAACATGCACGTTATCCCAAGGTAAACAGAAGACAATCTTCTCGTAGCTCTATCCCTATTTAACCCTGCCATTGCATGCCATAGAAACGACGTAAAAACCAAGTGTTGCCATCCCCAAGAACTGTCCATGCCTAGCTCGGTTCCCCGGGCGGGTGCGGGTGCCGCTTCACGGAGTGTTGCGGAGGGTGCACTTCAGGACCCGCAGCACCCGGAGTGCGACAGTCCCGCCGGCTTCCCGGGAGCTACCACGGCTCCCTAAAGGCGGGACGCCCCCGGCGTGGGCAGTTCAATCCTGGGCTGGCCCCGGCCGTGTGAGGCTTGGTCAGGAGCCGCTCCAGCCCGGCTCTCCCTGCAGGTACCGTCCGCCCGCCAGCTCGGCCCGCCCGGCCGGCGAGTGCCGGTGGCGCCGGGCGACCCCAGCTGTCAGCGCTGCGCCCCAAGGCAGCCGCCGGGCCCGGGCAAGCCCCCCGCCCCCGCACGACCCCGCGCCAGAACCGAACCCAGCCACAGCCCCAACCAGCCGGGGCACGGCGAGCAGCCCCAGGCGCTCGGACACTTACAGTGCTGGCAGAGTCCCGGCACGGCCGCCAGCAGCCGGGCCGCCCCAAGGAAGGCTCCGGGGCCGCGCTGGCACCTGGGCACGGAGACGATCCCCGCGGTGAGGCACGCCAGCAGCGGCACCCACATTATGCGCCGCGGCCGGCACTGCTCCCGCTCCCTCTTCTCGGGGCCGTGTCTCGGCGCCGCGGCGCGCTCAGTCCCGGCCCCCGCGGGGGCGGCGGCGGCGGGGCCGGGGGAGGGGCGGCGGCGGGCCCGGCACAGGTAGGGCGCTCGCAGGGGCGGGCGGGGGCCGCCGCATCTCGGAGGCAGCGCCTGCCGCGCCCCCGCGCCCCGCCAGGACCGGCCCTCCCCCGGCGGCAGAGGGGCCCCGGCCGAGCGCGGAGCTTGGCTCCCTCCATCCGCCTCCAGCCCGGCGGGCCAGGGGCGCCTCGCCGCCCGCGCTGCCTGGGGGGCGCGGGGAGGCTCCTGGCACCGCGCGGGGAGCGGCGGCGGCGGCTCCGCACCTCCCTCGGGCGGAGAGGGCGGCTGCCGGGGGGGGCGGAGACGGCCGCCCCCTGCCCGCCCCCGCCGGGGCCAGGTGGGCGCTGCCCGCCGCCGTCTCCAGCCGCCGCCGGGGCCGCCTCTCCGCGCCGGGGGGACGGAGTCTGCTGAAGACGGGGAGGGGAGGGCCGGAGACCGCGGCCGGCGGCGCTGCGCGGCGCTGTCCGGCCCCAGCGCGGAGGGTGCGCGTCGGGCCCGCAGCTCCCCGCAGGTTGCCAGGAGACGGCAGCGGGGCAGGTTCCGCGGGCGGGAATGCGGGGGCGGGCCCGGCGGTGAAGTCACTGCGCCCGCCCGCGCCTTTGTTTGGCGGCGGCTTCGGTCGCGGCTCCCCGAGCTCGGCACGGCCGCTGCCCCCGGGCGGGGAGGCGGGCGAAGGCCGCGGGCAGAGCGCTGCGCCGCCGGCCCCCGCCGCACTTCGCCCGCCGCCGTGGCCCTGTAGCAGCCGCTCCGCTCCGCCGGCTGGGCCGGCCTTCGCTCCATGTGACCCCACCGCCGCTTGCTTGTGCGACCCTCGCCGTCAGCACCTCCGTAACCCGCGGCGCTGCCCACCGGCCCCAGGAGCGCCGCCGTTTCCCCCGGGCCCTCCCGCTGGCACCAGCACGCCGGCCCCTGGTGCGGCCGGCAAAACTTCACTACCTAAAACCGCCTCCCCTGCTTTACCGCCCTCCCCGAATGATTTCTGCCCGGAGTTTCCACCCCTCCGGGCGCAGTGGGAGTAACGCAAAGGTTAACCGTGTGCGGAAAGTACCGCGCCGTGCGGGCCAGGAAAGCCCCACCGGGCCAAGGTGCGACCTCGGCCGCCGTCCCGCCCGGCCCCGCTCCGCTCCCCGGAGGAGCTCCCTGCATCTCCGGCCCCTGTGCTCCTCTGCAGGGCTCCGCTCCCCGCGGAGGCTCTGGGTGGTGGAGGCGTTTTGCCGGCAGGTAAAACCCACCTGGGCACCTCGCCCTGTCACACGCCGGTGGCCGGGCCCCCGCCCGGCGGCGTTACGGGGTATGTGTGCCGACCTCGGGTCTCTGAGGGCCAGCCCTGGGGCATCCTTAATTTCTGATGCCGGCAGCAGATGACAGTGCACGCAGGATCCTAAAAGGATCTCTGCGCTGCATCCAAGTCTGCCTTTGCGGGGTACAACGTTAATAAATCCTGCAAATGCAACCAGTGTAAATAATGTGCTGTTTCACTGTCTTTACGAATGAAGGGCTGCGGAAGCCTTTTCAGATCCTGTGCTAAGCCTTGTGAAGCTATGAATAGTTTAGCATCTGAATGTCCGAGGTCAGAAACTGAACACGGTAGGTTTGTTCAAGAGTGCTGAGGAAGAGCTGGCAATGTAGCAATCTCGTGGTCCCACTCTTGGGAGTTTTTAAATAATGTATCATGTTTTTTGCTTCATTTTGGAAAAATTCCCCATTTCAGACATCTGACTATCATTCCTTGAGTGGTCACAGCCCAAATGGGGATATGGGATGTGAGAAAGCCATATGCAATGACATTCAGAAAGAAATGCAGCATCTACAGGACTTCAAAGATTGTGACATTCTTAACCTAAAAGCCCTATGATTTCAGAGGTCACAGTCTCAAACGCTGTAGGTGGAGAGCTACATGTCCCTTGAGAACTCAGTTGGGTGCTATTTGAAATGGGATACACTGGTGATGGGTGAAATAAACTCAATTTACTCCTGTTGGGTACTGTAGTGTCTAGTTTATAGATCATGATGTTGCAAGTTTATGGTGATTCAAATGTATCTGGAAAAAAAAGGATTCAGATGATACATCAAGAAATTCAAGGAAATATCTTTAAAAAAATGCCATCAGAAGCAAAAGTGACTGAAACTGGGATCTCTCTATTTTGGATTTTTCACCTGCATAGTTCTAAGTGGTGCTGATGGGAGGAATGATAGAGATGATATCCCATACAGATACATTGTGTATGAAACTATTTATTAGACAGAATGTAAATTATCATAAGCAGCATAAAAAAAAATGGCTATGTCCTGAATAGCATGAATTATCTTCTGAGTTTCTAAGCAAAGGCTGTTCATCATACATGTAGGAATCAGTCATTACATGCACTACTCCTGATGAGAACATCATGCAAAGATTTGGTATTCTGGGCAGAAAGACAATACCTGCAGTTTAATGTGGAAGAATAAACATGGATAGTTTTCATAAAAAACTGATAATAAGGTTACCAAAATGAAACTACTCTGGTCATTAACTTAAACCCTGAAAACATAACGAAAAGGATGCCAATGTTGGGTGAAAACTATGCACTTTGAATAACATCACCAATAAAAGAGCTAAGAACTGAAGATACAAATAGTTTAGGCCTCAATGTCTAGAGGCTGCTGTAAGAGCTTAAAGCATAGTCTACTGCTTTATGTGAAATGCCCTATTTCTTTCGCTTCATTCATCTCATGGTGAAATCCAAGGACTTAAAAATATTTACCTTGCAGTGATAGTATCTTTGAATATATTGTTATTTCGACAGTGTTTATAATGCAATAATATAATTAGGCAGGAGTTTTGAATAATAATTCTAGGCTTGCAAGTGGAGAAACGGAGTCATCCAAGGTCACATATGAGAGTATGTAACTCTTAAACTCCTGTAACAAGGAATTTAAAGCAACTGGAAATGGATTTAGAGTCTCAATCCATTGTCCTATCCACAGGGCTGTGAAATCTTGAAGCAATGTTTGTGGAATCTCTGTCCTTGGAGAGAGTTGAAACGTAGCTGAATGTGTTCCCAAGCAGACTGAACTAATTGAACCTGTTTTGAGCAGAGGGATGGTTGGGCCTCAGGGGGCTTTTTCCGAACTAAGTCATTCTACAAATTTTTGTGGTGGAAACTGTGTTATTATATTACATGTATCCCAAATTTCTTGAAGTGTTATAACTGTGGCTTTTTTCCAGTATTTACATTTGCTTTATTGAAACAAAATGCAATTGTCTATCACATTGTTGGTGAATAGTCTCTCTTTTCAGGAAACAGCTTTGAAAATATTGCATCTGCAATGAATGTTAACTAGAGCTGGTCAAAAACCCCAAAACTTTTCTTACAAAAACCATGTTCCTTTTTTGGTTGAATGTTTCCAACCATCTTTAATGTGCCATTTCTTGGGGGGGAGTCCAAACCAGGACTGCAAAGGGAAGATTGATGGTATTTTTCAACTAGTATCAAAGCTTTTTTAAAATGAAAAGTATTATTTATTCAATCTTGTGATTTCTTACGTTATTATGGAATCTTAGACACAATTAAAATCCCCGTAAAAAGCATTTTGGTATTGTTAAATTAATTCTACTTTCCTCCAACTTCCCTATTTTAATAGTATAAAATCCTGCAAGAGTATAGTAATTGTTTTGGACTTGTTGGTTTCGCTCAATCCCACTGACACGCAAATTTGAATTTTTTTGCAGTATAACTAACAAAAAGAATCATATGCTTGTCTGTCAGATACAATTGCATTTGCTACCATAACTTGTGTTCATTTCTTTATACAATATTTGAATCTAAAACTGCATCTGTTTCATATAAAAAGGTCAGTATATTGTGAAAATCCATTATATTTCATCAATTAAAAATGATGGAATAATTCAAAATCAATGACTATTCCCAAAAAACCAGTTGCCAAGAAGGCCTTTTCCTCAGAAGTGCAGACTATGAACAATCCACTTATGCTGCCTATTATATACAGAAAAATTCTACATTTAATTCCAGCTGCCTAATGCAGTACACAATTTTTTTAACAAAATGTGCTTTTATTTTCTAATTCTGAAAAAGCAAATGTGATGAAAAATGTGATGCATTTCCTTATAAGATATTAAAACTGTGCACATTGTTTTTAGTTTCTAGCCTCAGTTCTGGTAAGAATTGGCAATGTCAGTTTCCAAACTAGAAAAATCTTTACTCCCCAAAATAGTATTTTTCATTATTTTTTTCATTAATACCTACCTTAGTTACTAGCCCATGCTACTGAACTTCCTGAAGTATATGGCACAAAGAGAAAATGGTCAATTTTACTGTAAAACAGTAATCTACATTGTCCAACAATCTATTTAATTTGTTGTGAAGGCTTACTTTGATTTCAGGTGGACATTTTATGTGAATTTACAAACCTTACTTAGGTTTGCAACTTCAGTAGGCCTGCATGAAACTATCTGGCAGCATCTGAACCAATACCTTTTTTGCATTTACCCTCTCAGTGTTAACAGTTTGGTCAATGTCATGCAGAGACAGGTGGAATTCCACTTTTTATTTTCCATATACTCAGCCTGGTGACTTATGCATACTTCATCTAAATGTTGTTGTTATTCATAATATATTTGGAAAACTTTAACTATAAAATTATTTTCTTTTCTGGCTTATGTGGCAGAAATTTCTCCTTTCTGCTTTTCTGAGAACATTACTTGCAATACCATACTGGTACTCTTTTCTTCCTTGTTTATATAACCAACTGAATTGTAATTTTTTTAATATTAAAAATAGAGTATGTAATCCTCCTGAAATCCCAGAGCATGATTTTGTATACTTCAGTGCTTCTGACAAGTCCAGTGAAGAAGACTGTGTTATAAGACAATAAACCTGAGATATTTCAGACTATTCAAGACAAAAAAAAAAAAGCCAGTGCAGATGGGTTCTCGACAGAAATGGTCAGCAAGCAGTTGAGACAGAAAGAGCAGTTGTTTCACAGGTGAGAAGGTATCATTCTGTTTAGGATTTACTAGGTTAAACTCAATGCTTTAAGTTCTACACATTAATTTCCAAAGAGATCTGTAGTGCAGGCTGCTGATCTGTATATTGGCTCAGTGGGGAGGCTCATAAAGGTGTCCCTGTCCTCTGTTTAAGAAAGAATAGGGTGATTTTTCTAGACACAAGAAAGCATAAGAAATTATCTATGTAGTCCCTCTAGAATACTTAAGACCATAAAAATATGTATTGTAACAAGTGGTCAAAGCTGAAGTTGTTTATTGAAATGGTCTAAAAATCTGTTTCTGGAAGTAATTACTAAAAACCCCAGTAGTATATTTAGCTGAACAGATGTATTCTGAAAGAAGAACATTTCAGATGTTGTCACATGAAGAGTTTTAAAGAATATTGTTTCACTAAGATTTTTTGGTATTTCCACTATGCATTTTTATGTGACTGAACTGATATTTTAGACAGTGTTTTCTTTTGACAAATACATTGTTTTGAGAGTCCTTCTGACTTCAGAGAGGTGAGGTCCCCTGTGGTCTGTCTTTGGAGTATAAAATTTACCTGGGATTCTTCTGTGTGCTGTCATTAATACTTTCCAGATATTACTTCATGAACTTACAAGCACCATGGCTTGATTTCTGAAAGGAACAAACAGAAGAACAGTAGGCTAGATGAGTTATTTCATTAGCCTTATTTCAGTGAGACTTTGGCCTGAAGGACTGAAGACCTGACCCTTTGTTACTAATCTGTGTGCCATTTTCCTGTTTGCCTTCAGTGACCAACAGAGAAAAAAAAGCATATTGTTTTAATTAGCTTTATATTCACAAAGGACTGCAGCCCACCCAAAAACAGTCATAGCATCTTTAAAGCTATGTTGTTTTCTAGCTCCATGGAGGATAGGTGAAGACCAGGTTTCATATTGATAGATGTAGGTATAGATCCACAGACAGAGTCAACTGAACTCTGAAAACACACATTTCACAGAATACTTTGTGACATGCACAAATAGCACTTTTATTTATACAGAGGAACAACAGCCACTGTGAAGTTTAGCAAGTCACACACTTTTTTTTGTTATTGTTGTTATTATTGCAAGGTCAAACTGTCCACAGAACATTGGCACTCCGTGTGTTTATTTTACCTCCACCCATTTCCTTCTGTTCTTGTTACCTGTCTCCTACTTTTCCCTCTGGTACTTGAAAAAGGTATGTAATCTCCACTTAGTGCTGAGAGCCAACATAGGTGCCCATGAAGTCACTGTATTACACTTCAGGTGTTTTAATTTTCTTCTTCCTCAAATTTTTTTTTTCCTCTTTTAATATATTTTCTCATTGAAGACTACTACTCCCATTATGCCTTCTTCCTCATCTGCATTAAAAAGTTTTTATTTTTTATTCTCACCCTCCCTCCACTCAGTCACTTTGAATGGATCCTCAGATACTTACAGGCCTCTTGCTTTCCCCACCTACTCCTCTGTGTCTCACTTCCCTAACAGAGTCCCAAGGTCCTGATTGCTGCTGCTGCAGCTATCTCAAGCAGCTTTGCATCTTCTTCCTCATACTCCTTCCACAACAATTTTACCCTTTTCTGTACCTTGGATTTAAGACCTTGGGTTACCAAATGTCCATATGAAATATTTTGTAATAGTACAGTAGGTCTGACATTTTTGGAAGTTTTCAGAGAAAATTCCCACATTTGCCCCTGACAACCATTAGCTCACTTGTTATTTCCCAGAGGTTTCCTATGTTATGTATTACTAGGAACTGGTAGAAAGTAGGTAGAATACAGTAGATAGTAAGTAGGAAATATTTCTTGGGACTTCTGAAAGTTCCTCCTGAGAAACTTTGGAGGAAATTAGGTGTTAGAGGTTGAAAGGGAAAGTTAAGATATGGTTCATAAACAGCATTGGTGCTGTTTAACAGAAATTAAAGTTCATTTCTAGCTCAGAATAACCTGTATGGATGAAGCTCGAAAGTGTCATACAGTTGAAAAGCAGAAGTTTGTAATTGGGTGATTGATGAGTGAAAATCGTTTCTCCTGCCCATAGCTAAGCTGCTGCATTGAGCAGTGGCCGATGAATGGAAAAATCCCACAGGCAAACTCTGTGTGGGGGCAAGTAGGAGAAATGGAGAATATGGACAGGATGTGGGTGGTTTTCCAGAATTATCAAAGGTTCTGAACATCTCTGGTAGAATTTCGTCTGGTTTTGTCCTCAGTCTTGAAACATGGTGTGCACATTGCAGCCTGTGCGTGGTGTTTACCTGCATATCCTCTCTCCTCTCTCACCAGCTTTAGACTCATTGCTAAAATGACAACTAAAATAAATCGAGAAATATTTAGGTCCAAAATCAGGAAAGAATGGAGGCAGATGGGGACATTTAGAAATAGTAAGAAAACGTTGCATATTAATGTTTGTAATTGTTTCAAATACGTGTCTGCGTATATATCTTCTCACCTCTTATATCCTGCTTATCCTCAGGTGATTCATTTTGGCAATGTTTTCATTTGGCATAAGAGCATGTGTATTTGGGCAGCACCTCACACAAGCTCATCCCTTCTTCTGAAAGATATCTCTACTTCTGAAATTTTTTTAATTCATATCAGTGAGTCTTCTCTAGTCTAATTCCAGGATCCAGTGGAACTGTAGTTATTGGTTTTACTGCTCATACTTTAAGCTAAAATAAAGATTCTTTTTAAAATAATATATAAGTAACTCTTGGAATTAGTTGGCTGTAGAAATTTGTAGGATTTAAAAAGAAATGAAATATTTATATGAATTGTATGTGCTTTTACATTAGCCAGGATAAAAGTTCATAACAAAAGTAACCTTTTGTACCTCAGAACAAGAACTGGTCACTTTCTAAGGCTGCACAGAAATTTCCCCTGCAGCCACACCATTACATGTTCCTTTAAAGATGATTTCCATCTTTGCCGAAGCATCTGGTACCAGCTGTGACTGAAGTCAGATAAGACATGAGGGGGACTATGGAATTAATGTATTGCTAAGGAGCAGAGAATTTTTTGGGGACAGACAGTTCTAACCTGAGTTGGGGCTGTCAGGAGTAATTGAATTGTTCAGTATATAAGGTCAGTATGAACTGAGGATGAAAATTAAGGCCACACTGTTAGCATGTACTTGAATAGAGTACACAGCTACCTTAGGATTTGCCACAGCATATATTTTTATTATAAGTGGAAAGCATTTTACAAAATTAAGTTACAGCTAGGATAATAATTTTTTCATTAAAATTTAGCTAATGTGATATTGTACCAGCAAATAATCCTCACGTGACATGACACACTAATGATCACTGGAAGGTGAGGGGAAATAGAGATTGCAGAGTAATTTAGTGATTCTAACTGTGTTTGAAGAAAAATGTTTCTGATAAAACTTCATCTTTGGCACCATTTTCCATCATGGCTGGTCTTGAATTCAAGGCTCAATGGTTGTATGAGAGACAGACTATAGATGAAACAGAAGCATTAATGTTAAATTTCTGGGTGAAGTCATAGGCTGTGCAACACAGAAGGTCAGAAAAGATTGCCATTACAATTCCTTCTTGATTTAAATCCTATCAATCTTCTAAGTGTCCACACTCCTACAGATGATTAACAGAACTATATGACTTGGCTTTGGAAGAGAAAACAGAACACATGAAGTTAATCTGCAGATATGTCCTGGCTGACTCTGAAATTGGCAAAGATTACATTACATCCAATTAAACTAAAACTGCACCTTGCTAAACAGAAAAATACAGGTACCAAACCAAAATAAAGGACAGAACAGCCAGCACCTTAGGCAGTGTGAGAGAATACCAGGGACATGCTCCTTGCCTTACAAGCTATCCTAACACCTGCCATGGGAGGTTATGATTGCAAAAGGTGTGATCCAGGTAATAACCTCAAATATAACTGTGCCTGCCACAGATGACACAGACACATGAACCACTCAAAAGGACATAAGAGGATGACTAGATCTTTAACCTTAGCTATTAACTGTCCTCCATGGAATACTGCAAATACACAATGATCACAGCTTGGAAATGCACAGTTATGAGTTTACTGATTACTTGTGGGTTTTCATTTTTACAATGGAGGCCAAGATAACGCTGTCCCTAAGCTTCTTCCCATGTGTGGGTGGAAACCACTAGTTCTCTGTAGATTCTTGGTTTATTTTTCAGAGCATCGTTGTCCCTTTGTCAGTCCTCGTTCCTGTAAGAACATGAGAGGTGTCATTCCTGTAAGGGGAGTGGATGAACCAAAAAGAAAACAGATCAGTTTCTGTGGAAAGTCAAAATAGAGTTGGATGTGTAAATAAGGATTAAACTTCAAAAAATTGTATGTAGTTTCTGTGCTGGTTTTACATTTTTTCTCGCTGGCCACATCACCTCAGAGCACCCATTTTCATTCAGATCCTCACCCAATATTCTAAAGTCTAACAAAAAAAAAAAAAAAAAAAAAAAGAAGAAAACAAAAAAAGAAAGGAAAAAAGCAAAAGTCCCTTCACCAAAGTGTAACATTTACCATGGAAGTTACAGGTTCTAGATACTTTAAAAAAAGGTTTCACAACAAATGATTTAATGATTTAATCAGTGTAAAAATGATAGATAATTGAAAATTTAAACTTTATAATAGTTTTAAAAACCTCTGAAAAAAGTCAGTACTGCCCAGCTACTACAGACACTGTGAATAAGGAACAGTGATTTTGAGTTAATTGATGACAATCAGATAGTTGTACTTAGCTAAAGAATTGAGGCATAATTCTGCTTGTTGGTGCTGAAAGGACCCCTGGCCAGGATTTTATTTTCCATTTCAGCTCCTCCTGTTTTCAAAGGGCTTGAATTTCCAGTGTCTGGAGAGATCAGTCTCTCCTCGGTGGAGAGCATAAGACCTACGCAAACTGCCTGCTGCTCGCATGGTGTTGTCCAAATGGTGGCTGAGCACACCACTCCTTTTTTTGTTCTTGAGCCATTCATTGCTCAGTAGTTTGTATTGTTTCTTTGTTCTGGCTGTCTTCTTTCATCAAAACCAAATAGCATGCTTTGTTTTTTTATATTTTTAAAAAGATTTTAGGTGTTATTTCAGATTGAAAGTGCATGCAAAAACAAGAAATCATTCTTTCTGTAGTGCTGTTGAACCAATCTGGGGTTTTTTCCTTAATTTTGTTTTGGTGAGGCTTTTTGTTTTTTTATAAAAAATAATTTTACCCTATAAATATTTTATCCCCTCTCTTTTAGCAATAGTGACCCTGGAGGTTGCCTGTAATGGTAGTAGACAAGCATTTTTACATTCCAAACATGGAAATGGAATCTGGTGGTATTTCTATAAAGAAGTACAGCAAACCTTTAGGTGGCAGCCAAGGGCTGCAGTTTGAATCCCTAGATTTATTAGTAGTGTGTTTTATTGCCTCTGCCTCAGATAGCAAGCAGAATATGATGAAGAATGAATTTCTGATGTGTCCAAAAGTAAAAAAAAAAATAAAAATACAGGTGAAACAATCTTTAAAAACTGAATATATCTGAATATGCAGGAGTACACCTGGGTCTCTCTGCAGTCTTGCCCTTCCACCAAACTCTGTTCCCTTCAAAGAACTCTTAAAAGCACACCGTAAACCCCAATGTCTTACTCCTGTCAATAAATCTGATTCAATCTAGTGCCTTCATATTGTGCTCAGGACATCAACGATAATTTGCAGATCTGGGTGGAGGTTGGAAACCCTTGGTGATCCCTTAACATGTACAGTACATCCTCTGGCCCAAGGCCATCACAGCAGGGTAGTAGGGACTGCTGATCCCCTTCCTCTGCCACAAATTAATGCCTCCAGAGCACCTCCAAAGGTGGCCATCCAAATGATGTCTTCAGGAATTATTGTTCCAACTTATTATTCCCATTCCACTCTAAATTGGAGTTTTGTGGAAATGGCAGATTGGTTTTTTTTTTCATAAAATGAACTATCCTGAGCCTACTGCTGCAGTTATGCAGTAGAGGTGATGAAATATATTCTAACAATGTGTTCTTAAGTTATATAGAGGTATCAGAATGTTTTTTAGTGAAAATAATGCTCTTTAAAAAAAACTGTCAGCTCAAGGGTCTCCCTTAGGGAAAGAAATGCATCTTTGTTTTTCTAAATAACTGAACAATGATATCTTTTGATGCAGAACTTGCCTTTTTTTAAAATTAATGCTATTTTCATACAGGAAAATATGACTGCATTTGTATTATGTAGTTTAGAAATCAAAACTAGAGAATTAGAGATTTACAAATAACCTCATTTGTTTACTGTACTGTTCCCAAAGTTTTTCTTTGCATAATTAACAACCACATGCAGCTACAAATCATGTTGTTTACCTCTGCAGTCTAATGCAGGATACATTGCCTAACCACCCTACAGAGAAGCTCAAATGTTCAAAATTGCAGTGCCAGAAAACTATGTGTGTTAGAATAAATACCCAAATACAGCATTAAGACAAGGAATTGTACCCTGAGTGTGAACTGTTAAAAATCAGTTAGTTTAACTTAAATGACTAGTGGTCCAGCAACTAACAAGATTTACATTTGACTATATTACTTCCTTTGAAGGAGTTTGTGATGGTATAAGGTCTGCCTGAGTGTGAGTATGTATTAGCTAAGATTATTTTTTTCTTCCATCTCCCTACTCTCTTTTTCCTTTTTTTTTTACCTTTTCATGTTCTCTATTTTGTGTGAGCCCATGTGGGTGACTGGAGACATACATAAGCCCTTTTGCAAGTATTTCTGAATCTTCAGGTGCCAGCAAGGGTCTCTTCAGAAGATATACAGCTGCAATAAAGCATAGCTGGACTGGGGCTAGCAGCTGCCTCCCTGCATAGCCTGTTCTCTGGTTTGTGTCTGTTTAGCTCTGAGTGGGAGCTGAGTGGAAGGAAAGAGGAGAGCAAGGCTGTCTGTTCCCACCTGTGGAGAGGTGCCATGCTTTTCCTAAGGCTGTTCCTCCTTACTCGCATGCATTGCTGCATGCTTCAGGCTGCACAAAAAGGGCAAGCATCAAGCTTTACAAATTCTTTGCATTTTAATTGTTCACTCCCATTATCTGGCCCAGACTTCCACTCATTCACATCTCTGCTTGACTGGTTCCAAGAGGTTTGCATTCACCTCCAGAAAGCAAAGAAGGCGACGTCTAATTCACATGGTTGAAATTACTTAGTAAACAGAATGTGCTGAGCTGATGTGGAATACAGCCAAAATACTGTTGAAGATGCCATGTTTATTCAGGAGGCACCAATAGATCTTTACAAGATAAAAAAGGTAAGGACAAAAGTTTGACACCCATAAGACAACCACTCCACTTGCATGTATATTCCTTATTACTGGCATTTTTTTTGTTCATATATCAAAACACTGAAGGTTGACTTAATAGAGACAGAGTTACTAAATTATACACTTACTTTTTAGTTAATTTGTTTTTTAGTTAAATATTTTATTACTTCATAAACATTTTCAAGTGAAAAATGCCCATCCACTCCTATTCAAACTCCTATGCAATTTCTCTTAGGGGAAAATTTATTCAGAGGCTCTGTCTCAAAGTCATGGTTTTCTAAGTGACAGTAACTGGCTGGGCCTTTATGTGCTCTCATTCTGAGCTACACAAAGATATTTTGTGGCTCATTTCCCCGCTCAGGGAATATTTGGGATATGGGGGTAGTTTGAAATGTTTGTTTGGATGAGATGAGGAATGATCTCAGAAGTTACCAGAAAGAAGGGGCTTATTGAAATGGGAGGTAAGAGAGGACGTGTCCAGTATGGTGACGAAGGAATTACACTTTAGCTCATATAAATAATAATAGCAGGTGAGGGTAATTGCACTTCAGCAATCCCATGTTTGAAAGCAGTTAAGTTGTAGTTTCTTAGCAACTGCTGCTGACAGCCACGTTTTAAGTGGCCAAGGCTTTCAAATTAGACAACACCCTCAGCCTGCTATACAGCAGTATTAAATGGAGGGAAACACTAAAGCACAAGTGCTCCTACTCTGTAAACAAAACACAACAGAAGGCCAGAACTGCAGAGGAGGTGATGGAATAGAAAAAGCAGAAATTATATCTACATTTATATATAAGCCTTTTCAGGAACAACTGCTGAGGAAGAGTATTTATGGAGAAAGGCACGATTCATTACATACTAAATCAAATGGGTAGGCCTTAGGGAATGTTGAAAGAGAGATAATTTGTAAGTAGGTAACTTTGTTAGTATGTTGGCACATTTTAATCTTTCTTCTTATATATCTGTCAAGTAAAATCTACGTGTCTATATATAAGGGTGCACATAAAGGATTTTATGTTAATGAGTATATCTGCGTTTAGTGTGAAATGTCAATATTGTTACTAATGTTCATCACTTTGAACCATGCTGTCAACTTAATGTTGAATAAGAACATTTCCTGGAAGAAATCTGTGATAAAGCCAACCAAGAAGTGTTGGAGTGTTAAGGAGCCTAAAGGCTCCTTTTGGCTAATTGACACAAATTTACATTTGTCTGATTCATATTCTAGCATCTCATTTGTTTTCAATTCCTTATAGATGCTCCACAGGAAGATTTTTCTGATTGTTAATATTATCCCCAGTTAGCTGGGTCCTATCCTAGCAGCCAGTAACATGCTCTTAATTCCATAGAGCCATTAAGGTTATCTGTAATTTTTTTCCTCTTTTGAAACCAGAATATTTTCTGGTAGTACACGGGTTTGGATAGTTCATTCTGGGTAAAAGTTCTCCAACCCAAGGTGGAAGCTAATGTAGTAATTAAGGTGTATTGTGGATTAACAATTGCAAATTCTGGAACATTGCCCTAACTTCTAGCTTATGATTTTGTTAAGTAGGAATGTCAACCTGTCTGTTACACAAATGGTATAGTATGTTGTGCCCTTATTCTGGCTTCATAAAATTCTTTTTACTCTTGTAAGGTAAAATTTATGTATGCAAAAGATAAGTGAAATTGACTTCTACAGTTTTTAAAACACTTTAGTTATTTTCCCATTATCTTCCAAATGCAAAGCACACTTCTCTAGCCTGTCTTTCTTTAACACTTATATAGGAACATGTTTCTGGAAAGAACCTGTTCTAATATGACCTTTCACTGTGTCCTTCACGAGGACAGCGTAGTGTTTAGAGTGAGATGAGACTATACAAAATATATGCAGTGCCAAAGACATAAATAGTAATCTGGTTTATTTTGCTCAATTCTCCAGCTGTTTAGCTCTTATCCTATGTAGCCTCATACATCCTCAAGTATGACACAGATGCCAGAATAATACACTTATAAGCCACACTGCTATTATGTGATCAAAAGCATGTACAGTATTCCCAGGGGCTTCCTATGATAGCTCCACACATTGTGTATTTGGAGAGAAGAACTTATTTATCCATGACTCTTTGCTATTAGGTGGGGAGTCTCCAAATATTACTTTGTTGGGAAAAGGCCTTTAGCCTTTTAATAAGATCTCATTGAAGTGTCTATCCTCCAGCTTTTACTATAATTTATTGAAATGAATCTGATGTTTTTTTCTCACATTTCACTGTTTTATTCCTTGCTTAATTCTCCTATCTTCATGTGACATAAAAACATCTTTCAGTACTTCACTGTCTTGTTTTTAAATTTATATTTCACTGAGGGGAGGAATGCCCATGGCTTTCACTGTGGCATGGTACACAGATGTTACACCACAGGATATACTTATCGGCTTGGATTTAGGACAGAAAACACTAATACTGCCCAAACCCAATTAATAATTTGTTCTCAGTACCTTCAATTCTGATGAATATGCTCCTATTTCTTTCTGCAAATGTTCATATAATTTTCCAACAGATGTACTGAATTGCAAATATGAATGGACTGTGATATACTGAACCAAGATTTTCAAATATGGCCAGGATTCAAAGCATCCTGGAACTGACCAACATAATTTTGGATATCCAGCTTACATGGGAGCTAATTTTTTTTCTAGTTTCTACTGAAACCAAGTGGATTGCCATCTGAAATCTGAAGATGGTTGGACGCACCATTTTTCTTACAGAAAGCCAGACCTAGTTCCAAACAAAGCTGCCACCCTTTTCTGTGTTCCTTTCTTTACCCAGCTGAACTAGGAAAAGTAGGCTCGTGTTATTAACAACCAATTGTTACAGATACTGCAACTTTTTTTTTCCCCGCTGTGGAATAAGAATTTATTTCTTTCAACATTTTTATTAAAAATTATTGATACCATCTTTCTTTGCTATGTAGCTATTTCTCAGTTATTTTTGTATGATTCAAGCCAATTGTTCTGAATGATATTCAGGAACCACTTCCATGATTGCATGTCCTGTTCACTTAGGCCACATAGGTTTTTAGAGCTGTCTTCATTGGCTGATGGCAGGGCACCTATTCTGTAAATGAACATGGTTTTTCCCAGTTGAGAAGAGATGATGCTGTCTCTACAGAGCTTCTATCTAATACTCCCAATTCAATCACTGACACTTAATTTCTCTTTTATTGTCTGTAGCCTGTGACTAAAATGCAGCAGTGACTCACTATTATATAAAACAAGTCCATATTTTTCTTTTTAACTTTATGCTTCTTTTCAAAGTATGGGCGTGCCAGCTCTAATGTGCCCGTGGCATCATTGGGAAAGAATTTGGAGGCAGGATAAATGTATTCCTTCCTTTCACGAGAAATTCCACCTATTTAAAGATTTTAAAGCAGGCAGATGGGAAATGCCTAAAAAAAGCACAAACCCAGGGGAAGCAGAAAAAGAGCAGGTTGGAATGGACCATCTGTGAAAACTTTCTGACTATCACATGTAAGGCTTGAATTGCTGGCATAGAGAATGAAAGCATCATTATCTCCAGATGATGCAGATGTTGGGTCTGCCTCAAAATATTGCAAAATTGTTCAATCTGTGCAGCAGTAATTTTCCAAGCTGTATGAATAGCATAATCTAAGCTGGATTCAATAGGCTGACACCACCTGCCCAATCAAGCAAAACAGGGGTCCTTTCTTTTATGCCAGTTTACACACAGCATTTTCTGTCTTGTTATTTTGTGCGTTGCAGGAAAGGTAACTTTGGTCAGACAAATTTGGCAATTCCAAGAGAATTCCTAAAATTATTTGACTGAAAACCAAGCTGGATCTTAGACAAGCTGAACTAGACTTAAGAGACCTACTGCTCTATGAAAAGTCATGATACCCACAATATGTAATTAGGGATATTTCTTTTTAGTTTTCTTTCCTTTGATTTTTTAAAATTAATTTCATTTTCCAGCAGGTTCTGATGAAAATATCCTCTTTAAAAAAAAACAAACCAAAACCCAAACT
This sequence comes from Ammospiza caudacuta, assembly GCF_027887145.1. NCBI lineage: Eukaryota > Metazoa > Chordata > Aves > Passeriformes > Passerellidae > Ammospiza > Ammospiza caudacuta. The sequence continues at coordinate 31,663,602 of NC_080593.1, read as the reverse complement.
CTTCAATTTTATTTATTTTTCTGAGTGCATGCATTTGAATAAATGAAGAAATATTGCTAAAGAACAGTTAACTATTTTTAAAAAACTTATTTTAGCACTATTATCTTGCAGCAATAAATGGTTTTCAGCTATAACATCTTTCCTGAGTCGAAAGAGTGGACAGTGACAAGTATGAACAGGAAGTGGTACTGGCTAGAGTTTAAAGAGATCCTCTAAAATGAACTTTATTATTTTGAAAGTAATTTTAAAGTCATCTTGCTCTATTCTTTTCCCCTGTCTCCTCATGGGATTTTTCTTTATTATGGGTTTCTGTAAGTGCAGATCCCAGCTTCTGAGTAAAAATTTGGAATGTGTGTGTGTGTATATAACAACATAATTAGTGAATATAGTGAGCCATTGAAATTGCAACAAAAAATTCCCTACCAGATTTTATAACAGCTGCTGAAGTCATGTGGATAAGCCTGCTCCCAGTCTGGACATCAAGGGAAAGAGATCAAAGGATTGTTCAGAGCTAATCATGCCTAGAGTACGGTAAAAGAAACAATGGCAAAATTATGTTTAATTTTTAGGTTTTTTAAATTACTTGTGTTCATAATTATTTTGTAGACAACTGTAACCTTGTTTCAAAACTTTCAGGCTCAATTTGAAAGTATTCACCCAGATTCTCCATAGGAACAAACATGTTGCTATGGAAATGGACCAGAGCAAAGACAAAATATAGATGCACAAAGATTCCCCAGAGGAATGTAATTTGAGGCATTAGTACAATGCTTTAACAGTATAAACAGTGTCCTGGTATGCCTTGTTTTCTTCATCAAAAGTACAATAAAATATTCCTAATCCTAAATGATCTGTTGTTTTCGGACAACTTTTAAATCTTTTAACTTTTAAAAGATTAGCCATATTTCTAACAATTTTTTCACTTATTTTTTCAATAAAAGACAATAATTGATATTGCTTAAGTGCTCTTAAAAGAAAAGTGTAAATCAGCAATAAATTGGACACAACTTCACAGAAAAAAAAGTGGTGAAAGCTTTGCTGATGCAAAGAGATCTTGCTTGCTGTGAGTTTAGTATTCCTAATAAATGTCTAAAAATGGCTTCCTTTTTCTTCATTGGTGCAAAATATGCCGAGCCCATCTGGAACTTCTGAGGGAAAAGATGAGTGCTTCTGCTCTGAAACCCATGTATCTCCCACTTGGCATAAGCAAAAATCTTTGTTAAATTTTTGGATCAAAGGACCTCTTCACAGTAATTCACTGAATGGAAATTTCCTGCCCAGGTCAGTACTGCATTTATAAAAGTGCAACAGCTCCTGCAATTTTTTCTTATAAGCATCAGTTTCATAGGTCTCTCATTTTGAGAAAGTAGCTTGTGGAATTCAGGATACATGGCCTTTTACAGCACTGCACTGCTGTGTAGTACCACCACAAGAGACCACTGAGAGGGGACCTCTGCAAGCATCCAGAGGGAGGGTGCCCAGAGGATGGAGCCAGACTGTTCTCAGGGGTGCCCAGCAATTGGGCAGGAGGTCCTGGGCAGAAACTGCTGCACAAGAAATTCCACCTGAACATGAGGAAGACCTTTACTGTGCAGGTGATCAAGCACTGGATCAGATAAACCAGAGACGTTGTGGAGTTTCCCTCACTCGAGATATTCAAGAACCACCTGGACTCAATCCTGTTCCATGTGCTCCAGGAAGTCCCTGCTTGATCAGGGAGGTTGGACCAGATGACTCACTGTGGTCTCTTCCAACCTCATCCATTCTGTGACCTGTGAACACAAAGAAGAAAATATTCCAAATATAAATTACATAGATCAGCTTCATGGATACCCTGTTCTTAATATTACATCTGGAAGCTATTAAGGAAAATGGATTTCTCTTCAGGGATGTTTTATTGACATTAATTTGCACAGATTTAAAAATATTTCCCTACAGCTGTTAGCACCAGACAAGCTTTTGTGTGAAAATAACTGGGTTTTTAAAATATAGATGTGTATTTGTATGAAGGATTAATCTTGTTAGAGAACAAAAATACCCAGAAATGCTTCCAAATAAGTGCTCAATCAAATGGGAAGTAGGTACCAGATTACCTCCTTCAGAGTGCTTCTATATATGGATGAATGCGTCTTCTTTAATGAGTTTAAGTTCCTTGAAAACTTCATGCTTGAATCTGAGTTCTCTGTTTCTCTTATGCTTTCATTTCTAAAAAATATTTTTGGAGCACATTTGTAGGGGGATAGAATATAAGAAAATAAAGGTAGTATAGAAAGTAATCTTACCCCTAAGGAGTTGCAGCTGAGCCAATTATTAGAGATTTGGCCTGACTTTAACAGGCTGCAGCTGTAGCCAATGAGAAGAGTGCTATAAAAGAGTGGATTGGTTGGTTGAGAGGGGGATTGGAGTTAGCTGGCTGCAGTGAGGAGCAGGAGGAGTTAGTGCTTAGAGGAGATGCCCATGGGAAACCTCGAGGAGGTATGAAGCGCTTGCAATAAGGAGACAACAGTATGGAATCTTTGCGATATAATGACAATACGCTCCCCCTCTGCCCCCAAAAAGCTGGTCAGTAATATTTGGTTAAGAGATACTGTCACCTCCTCATTTAGTTCTGGAAGTAGATTGTTAAAGCAATGTCCTTAGGAGTTCAGAAGTATTGTTTGAACCTATTCTTTGCTTAACCCTAGCTGGGCTCTTGGGGGCTTATTCTGAATAATTCTCTCACTAGTAATGTCAAATTTAAAAGGAATTTATGTATGCCCATGAAAGTTCTTTAGAGGGGAAGCCTAATTTCCAAGATACACAAATGTTCCCGGTGCTGTCTGAACCAGGCTAATTTATGTGTGGGACAGAAATGGTTTGGATCTTGAAAATGGAGGAAGAATTGTCAGAAGTCTTGGTGAAGTTTCAAGGCTATCCAAGTATCTGTAACTAAGGTGAAACTAAAAGTTTAAACAGGAAGGCAAAATGCTAATGAGTTGAGCTTATAATGAGAAGACTGAAAAACGTAAGTGATACGACTTTTCTTTAAGACTGAGCTTTTGTTGGAGTGAAGTGGTAAAAATAACATAGGATCCTTCGATTAAATAAAAAAGGATTAGTTTGAAAGTTTTGGTTTTTATTGAAGAAATGTGTGTGCCACCAACAGGCAGGAAAAACAAGGATCAAAAAGCTATATGGTGAAATGTAACCTTTGGGAACTAATAAGAGTCACAGCTATATTAAAACCCCATCAAGTGAGGAAAGCGTGCTCTACGCCACACAGACAACAAATCAGAGGCTGGTGGCAAGGCAGCAGCAATGCATTCTTCAGGCAGAGGCAGTGCATTAAAATGATTACACTTGGATAAACTGAGCATCTGCATTCAGGGCAAATGTACTTCCAGTGTCAGCAAGCAAGACACAAACCCAGATGATTGTTCCTAAATAAGCTGTGGCATCACTGTGTATGCTGGCACATGCCAATTTTTTTGTTGGGGTTGAGCATGGCATGAAAGTGAGTTATTTGGGTATTGACAACAAAGAACAAGATACCTGCCCGTTGCTGATTCCTGGAATTCCAGTTGAGAGGCAATGCTGTTCAACTGGTGAAAAGTAGGACATGAGAACCGTAGGCACGGCTGCCCTTCTGCTCTTGCAAATTCATTTGCTGCTTCCTCTAAAAAGCTTCAGCAGAATGTGTAGTCTGGTACACATGAAACATAAAATAAGTTTCCCAGAAATCTAGATGTGAATAGTCTCTTTACATATTCTCAACAGGGAGAAAATTTTTAGTATTTTAGTTTTAAAAAGTACAATAAGGCAGCACAAATGAAAGTTTTGGTGTTACTTGGAGTATGTGAAAACCAAGCACTTTATAAAAACAAACCCACAAGAAGGCTTTACCTGCCCCCACACAGAGTTATGCACAACGACCAGAAAAGCTCCCCAAAACTGAAACGTAGAGCACAAAGGTTTACACACGACGTAGGTGACAAGCAAAGCTGTGACAGGAGACAAAGTCGTATCTGGAGATGAAAGCTAAACTACTGAAATATGAATGTCTTACCAAATGGAAAACAATTATGTAGAATCTTTGCAAAGGAAATGATGGTTTAGTGACATCTAGTGATGTTAATGCTTGTCTAGATATTTCCATCAAAATAGGACATCAAATATTGGTTTAAGGTAATCCATATTGTACTCTAAAGGAAAATATGGTTTGTGCAGATGTTCAGATTTTTGCTGGGGAAATCCAAATTATGTATATAATTTTGGGGTTTAATAGTTTAAAAGTCACTTAAAAGTGAACTACAAGCAAATTTGGTTCATCTTGGAATAATGGAATTGTATAAAAATCAGCAAAGAAAAATGTAAGCAAATAAAAAGATGAAAAATGTAACTGGACCATGATTTTACCATGAAAATAAATCCCACATGGGACCTTCTACTCTTCATGTTGTTGAAATTTCATTAGTTTAGATGTTCAAATATTATATAAAGGCAAATACACATGCTCTGTATTATCTAGATGTAAGCACTGAAGCTCTGAAGTGACTATGGCACATTTTTATGTTATCTAAAGAATCATGAAATCAATGTATTTTTATTCTCTGTCAGCAGAGCCCCAAGGAGTTGAGCTTATAATGAAAACACTGAATAAGTTAAGTAATATGAATTTTCTTTAAGACTAAGCTTTTGCTGGAGTGATAAAAACAACACAGGCTCCTTGAATCAAATAAAAAAAATATTACAGATTATTTTCTGCACTTTTTACTTGCATGAGAACATTAATTTTAAAAAAAGCGCCCCACTGTAAAATACTTGAAGCCATGCAATTAAGTATTATTTTAAGGCAGGGGCCCGGTGTTAGAATTCTTATATTTCCCCAGAAGTCTCTCCCATTTTTGCACTCAACTTTTCTGTTCTGTATCTACCTCATTTATAATCCTTCCATCTTGTATCTCTTAGATTTTAGGTTTGATATGTTATGGTTTCTTTATCAACCAGGTTCAATACCATCCCAAAACTTTGACATCAATTATTTTTATTTTTTTTTTTTTTGCTAAATTAAGGGGAAAACCACAGTTCTTTAATATGAGACCATAACTTCTCTGTTCCAAGAACAAGTTCATTACTGTTAAGGAACAAATGTACTGTAACCACACAAGAAAATTGAACATCTCTTTTCTAGTTCTTAAGCTGCTGTTTTATTTGGCAGAGGGGAGGAGTGTATTGTTGGCCTTTATTTGTCTTTCATTTCATACCCTGCAAAGCTGCCCTCAAGCACCACTGGGTATGACATATGTTGCTGTGATATACAGCATGAACTGTTGATGTCCTGCCCTAAGAATGTCTTGGGAAGAGCAAGATGTCAGTGTGGTTACTGAATGCCTGCTTCCCAACATTATGACAAGGAAAAATTTGTATTAGCACAAAACCCAGAGCATCTTCTGCAGAATTCAGAAGGGTTCATGTATGCTACAATAAAATAGGCTTCCAGACTGCCTAGATAAATGCAGATTTGGCATTGAGCAGAGGCTGATGTACGATCTGTGAAGCTGGAAGCAGAAGACAGGATAAAATTATGTGTTTTGTGTGTACAGGCCCACTGTGCAGAAATGATAATAAGGTGAGAATGACAACTGGATATTTTCTGGTGTGCACTTTTTCTGTCAAAGAAAACTAACCTGCTGAAAATAGAAATATCCTGGGGAATGTTGATCTCTGTAGACACTTGTTTGGCTTTTTCACAAAGCGGGTTTTAGACTTTGGCTGCTGATCTAGCCATGAGGATCCCAGAGTTTTCATCAACTGGCCCTTCAGATGCTTGCTGCTTCCTGACTACCAAGATCTCTATCCTTCCAGGACAGTGCAATTCAGCATGTGAAAGCTTAGAGTCCCTGGGAACTCACTGCCAGACAACATAGCTGTCTTTGAAACCATGAGTTCAGCCCTTGAAATGTTTTGCTTTTTAAGAAATTATAGCACCTAGACTCCCATTTCAAGCAGAAATCAACTTTCAAAATTTCATTTTGATTTGTGATGTTTAAAACATTATAAATGATACCTTAAAAATTACTAGAAAATAATGATGGAAAAACAAGCTGAAAGAAAAAAGGGCAAAGTTCAGTGGAGATGGACGAGCTGAAAATACTACTACTACTACTACTACTACTACTAATAATAATAATAATAATAATTCATGAGTGGGAGGTTAAATGCAAGAAAATGTGTCAATGTACTGTGTCAATGGGACCCTTCTAGAATATTCATATTCTCAGGTAAAATGAGAATCTTCATATTTGTGTTTTCTTTGGTCTTTTTCCTTTGCATTATCATCTGTTGTATTCAGACTAGAGCTACATATCCCCATAGCATTTATTAGCACAACAGCAAGAGCAAGAATACTCAAAAAAAAAAAAATTGATGTCCTAGACTGCATCTCAAGATAATCAACATTTTGGAACAAAACCCAGGGGTGAAATTCTGGCTTGATTTATATCCCTGACTATTATTTTTAATGAGACTTTTATTGCATACTATTTTCTTTTCTCAGGTGCTATACAGGTACATTAACTTAAGTATATTATTCTAGTGTTGGAGCCAGCAGATCTCATTCATCACTTTCAAGTTGACTATAATTTCTTTCAGTACTTTCCTGTGATTTCTTTAACCTTTTTTAATTTGGGGTTTTTTGGCCATTGTGCAAACTTTCATTTCACATAGCTGTTCTGTGAAAGGAGTTCCCTAGACCGTGATTAGAATTTCTCTGCATATCTGCCCTTTTATGCTGAAGTCTCCCAAGAAATCTCATTTTCATTCTGTGCAATACTTGTTCTTTTGCCCTCCTTGCTAGCCACCAATCTGACATGTACTGTGACTTGCTTAATCATCATCTAGTTCAATGATTAACTTGACATTGCAGATTATTTAGCATATTCCTGTTGTGGCAATTTTGCAATTTATTGTTCTATTCATATTGACCACTAACACTTAAACTAATATTGCAATTCACAATCATTGCTTGTCAGCTGAAGTATTTCAATTCTTGTGTGATCTTGCTACATGAGCAGAGGTATTTGAATGCTTGTATAATCCTTACATAATGAAATTTTACTGTATTCTTTTTGCTTTTCTCATCATAACATCTAATTCTTCTTCTGCCAATCAATTTTTAAAGCATTTGTCTTCTCATGCAGATTACTTAGAGTATAAATATTTTTTCACATATTTGCTTTCACAGTACAATATAATCTTAGACTCACACAAAATTCTGATGGAAAGAAACCCTTGGAAGCATCTAGTTCAACTTCCTGCTCACATTAGCTATAATGGCAGACCAGGCTTTTCTGGGCATTACTGTGAAAACAAAGGATGGATGCAGCACACTCTCCTCATAACCAGGCAATCTGTTTCAGCTGATAAAAGCTTTTCCTTCTATCTAGTCTGGAATTTTCCTTTTTTGTTTTATGACCATTGTCTCTCATCCCAACACCACCATATTTTTATGAACAGCCTGGCTCACCCAATTACACTCCATCATTTTGTAGGTAGTTCCTTTGAAATCCTCTCAGCAGGATAGTCTCCTTGTTTTTATTTGGCCACAGAACCAAAATCTTTTTGATGTTTGATCATTGACCATCATCTTAAACACCTAAACTAATGCTAGCGTGTGTGACTTTGCTCTTGCTTTACCCTATGCTGCAGACACATTTGCTGCTGTGTCCTGTGCTTCAGACAGAAGTTGATTAATTAACTCCACTCAGCTCTCCAAGGAGTACTTTGCCACATTTTAGACCATTTTCTCTTGTCAGGAGGCAGTCAGATTGTGAAATGGTGGCACTGTTAATTTAATTAAGTGATAACCTCCCCATTTCCAACGTGGATTTTTTGGCAAGTCAGTCCCTGACTGACTTTTTCTGGGCAGTCTCCTTTCTGATTCTGAAGTCAGGGCACTCACTGCAGACCTTGCTGGGCTTCACTGGCCTATTGAGATCTATCATCAGGTATGGACCGTCTGGGATTTTACCACACTTTTAATTCAGTTCCATCTGCAGTTTTCCATTTTTTTTCAGTATTATTATTTTTTGGCATTTTGGTTTGGCTTTTACCCCCAAATATCAGCAGATAACAATTGAGGTTTCATGTGTAATGTGAGCCTCATTAACTAATCAAGCATAATATTGTTTGGAAATCTTAGTTATTCTTAGGTAGAGGTTGTGCTGTACCTGATGTCTCATAGCTGCCCATATCTGGTTATAGACTGCCACGTTTTGTACCTTCACCTTAGTTCAGAGTACCTCCCATAACAGGGAAAATAACAGAAATTCATCTTCCGTACACCTCTTGCAACACTTTCTAGGCATCAAATTATTTCTTAAACTTCCTTAGGCCAGCTTTCTGAGGTATATTTAAGAGACTAAATAGAAAGAAAAACTTAAAGCAATTTATAAAATTAGTCTTTTATACTGTGCCCGGACAAGGCAGAATTCTGCCTTTCTTAGTCTGTGCTGTGTAAGTTTTCGGCATTCTTCTTTGCTCGGCTGATTTACGTCCGGAGAGTGATAGCTCAGAGAATGCCACTTGCTCGGTTTCTCGGCTGTTTAGGCTTGTAAGGTTCTCTGCTTCTGCTGTTTAGGTGTTCTGGAATTCTCAGGGATGGTCTTGAAGAGCCGACGCTTCAAAGGACGAGGAGAGACTTCTGATCTTGTCTCGGTCTTGGTGTTTATTAATTGTTTATCTAAAAGATTTTCTTTCAGCCCGACAGAGGTCTGCACAGCAAGTCAGCCATGGGCACACTGCGAGCCCCCGGGGCGGTCACTTATCTTTATACCCGAAGTTACGTGTACAATATTTATCATTTCTCCCCAATACCTTCTACCCTTATTAACCGGTGCACTTTTAGTAATGACCAATCCCAAAGTGCCACCACCACCACAGAAGATGGAGGCCAAGAAGAAGAAGAAGGAGGACAGGACACGCCCCAATTCCTCCATCTTACTTCTTTAGACCCCCCTGTACCAAGATCCTAAACCCTGTGTTTTACACTTTAACTAACTTATCCCTTCACCATTCACCCAGTGAATTCCTCCCAGTCCTCATACAGGTCTCATCTCCTGTGTAGGATCAAAATCCTGCCACCAGACACTTCTGGCAACATTCCAGGATTCCCGAGCCCCCCAAGGGTGGTCTCAGCCTCTCTGCACCTCCATCCTGAGGTGCTGAGATCCCACAGTGCTGTAAGTCTCCCCACTTTTAAGAATCTTGGAGTCAGGATGAGCAAGTGGTTTGTGTACACAAAACACATTGCTCAGAAGATTTTGATCCATCTCATGCATTGATTGTTCACTGTTATACTGAGTGAACTGTGGAAAATTCCTTCAAGATCTCTAGGAGGACGCAGAATATTTTGTTATTGACTTTGATATACATAGGTATAACACCTCATCAAGAGCTGATGAACATTTCTTTTTCCTTTATTTAAAAAGACAATGGTATCACACCTTGGAGCCAAATCCTAAAATCTATGACAGAGTAAGCAGGCAGGTAGGGTCTGTACGCTGCCTTTTTGAAAAGCTTGATTACACCTAAAGGAGGGCAAGCCCTACAGATTTTTGACCAGCATGCAAGAATAGGATTACTAAAAGCAACAGCAAGCTGGCCATGAAGCTGTAGGGGAGCTACTTAAGACTAATTTGTCCTTCTCACTGACTCTGGTTAGTCAATTTTTTAATTTTAGGCCCTTGCTGAGTTTTTGCTCATATAAATTCCTGTTACAATTACCTTGATCTTAAACCCATGACTCAGTTTCAGAAGGTCACCCAGCAGGTGGCACTCCCCATCTGATTTAAAACTGATCCAGAAGAGAAAGGTCTTGGCACTTACACGGCAGGGCAGACCTGCCAAGCCACATCCTGGGTGGTAGACAGGTGCCTTCATCTCCATCCCAACTTTCCCACATGGGGGCATCTTTTCTGCTGACCCACTGGCAGAGGAACATTTCTAGGCTTCACATCATCTCCAGCATCTTTATGTTGTGGTTCCTTCCTTATTGCATAGCCTAGAAAGAGGCTGAAAAGTCCAGCTGGTGCAAAGGAAGCTGCAAGTAGCAATGACCAGAAAATAGCTGTAGAACTGAGGTGAAGGGTGACGTGGAAGTCTGTAAAGTGCATGCCTGAAGGAGGTTAAAATAAGCTTGGCATTGGAGTGAATGCAAAAAGATTGACATGCGTATGCATTTGTCTCAAGACATATAATTTACATCTCCCTCTTCTGTAGGTTTCTTGACCTTTTCAATATTTCAAGTTTCGCATAATTAACATATTTCTTCTGGTTAGAGAGGCTGAAAGGTTAGAAAGGTTGAAATCAGAAATAAACGGATGTCTCCTTTGAGTCAACAGATGAAAAAGGCACAGTCTGACACAAACTAAAATTTTAATTAATGGAAAATATGAGACAGTAAGAAAGAATCAAATACGAAACAAGATGTCAAGGATCTAGACCAGCTGAGTCTGAGGGAGCTTCTCCCTAGCCCCTAAATTTCTCTGTATTTTGATAGCTTTCATCCTCCCTCTTATTTTTCCCATTGAGAAACACCTGAAATATCTTTTACGTTCTTCCTCTCACTCAGGTTGTGTTTTCTCTGCATCTTCTATAGCTTTAGTATTCCTGTGTTCCCAAAGAAATCATCATAATGTCTTTTTTTGATTAATTTTGCTGCCCTACATCCTTCTGCTTTGTACCCTTCCATAGTAGTTTGCATCCCTGGAAAAATCTTTCAGGAGTGCTAAATTTAATAAAGATTTTTTGATATCTATTTTCTATATCCAAACACATTAGAGGAAGTTCATTTGCTACATTGGAAGAAATACTCCTTACAGTCCAAATATAAATACTGTTTTGTTTTTCTAATTGGAGCTATCATAAATAAGTATATATTTTATTTCTAATGATTAATCATGAAGCTGATATAATCTAAATTTTCATATCTTAATAGGTCATTTTACTACTGGTTTTATTCTGTTGATTGTTCTGGATGTTCTTATTTCTCACCTGTGTCTGTTCAAAAAATTCATGCCTGTCATTACAGGTTGCAGTTTATGAAACCAGACTTATGAAATGTATAAATCCTGTTTGTTAAAAAATCAGAGTTTGCTGTATCAGAGACTTAAAACCACTACCCACAATTAAAGGGCTGACAATCTGAGAGGTACAGCAGAATTTTATTTTCTTGTATGATGCTGGTGAGATGCTGAAATACTTTGTTAATATGTAAGAGAATGCATGTTGTTCTAGAATCAGAAATCCTGATTTTTACTTTCAGGGATTCCTTATTTTATCATTCGGCGTGGGGTTTTAGGGCAGTAAATAATCTGCATTATGGATTGCATCTGTGAAATTTGGGATCAATTGCAGCCCATCTTCCACTTGCTAAATATTACATACGTATGTCATATGTTTGTGCATGTTATGGCCCTGTTCTTTCACTATGTAGGCTCTAAACACATTCTAAATGTTTTGCTATATAAAAATGAGAAAAGGCTGCCACAAACTGTGAATTCCATAATTATTTTGTCCTAGGCAATATTCCAAGACACAGAGAACTACTGATGTTATTTCTATTACAGAGTCATTAGTGTCAAATGCAAACCCTCAAAATAATGAGCCATACCTCATTTTCCAAGAACTGTGAAATTACATCATTTTAATTCTCCTGTCACTTTTAAATCTTGTCTTTAGGAGTTTTTTCCTTAGCTATTCTCAATCTGTATCAAGTGGATACACATACCTATGTGTACTTTTCTGTCTTCACATGTAAGTGTGTGAAAGTCAGTGCATAGTTTTTACTTTTCCATATATGTAGTAATTCCAGAACAAAATCAATTCCAGTTGCATACATGTGAAATGTCTGTTTTTCATAGCCTGTCTGGCAGAAAATATTTTGTTCTATTGGGATGATGATAACAGGGAGCTGTATGAACTCTTTTATGTCTGCATGCATAGTCTCAAATCGTCCATTTACAATGACCTATATTGTATTTAAAATATCTCAAAATTTTCTGATTAAAGAGGCTTGTCATGACAATTAAAAGTAGTTTTTTTAGTGATTATCATATATTAAATTATAAGTATTTTAATTTATTGGCAGTGTCTTGCTTTCAAAGACAGAGACTGGCAAGTCTGTAATTACAGTTTGTATAATTTCACCATTTTCCCCAGCAAGAACAAATATGCAGACATCTATAATGCTTCATTAACACCCTTATTTAAAAAGCTCTTCAATATCTGACTACATTAATTTTAAATTTTTTTTTGTTATGATCTGTAATGTGGAACGGCCTTTTTCAGCTCTACTTTATGTGCCAAAAAATAGTACTGAAGATAGAGAAGCAAGAATAAGGTCTGGCATTCAAAAAGTTTTAGTTTCTTAAAAAAGAAAAAAATTAAAAAGAATCTGACTTCAAGGTCATATTGGAAATCTAGGGCAAAATAAGGTTTCAGGTTCCAGGCTAGTGCCCTCCACACAATGAATAATGTGCTAGGCGATATACTGCTAGAAGAAATTGCTGAAATACTTTTAGGGAAAAGAAAAAAAAAAAAAGAAAAGGATTCATATCCTTTTGAAAGAAAGATGTTAGATGTATAAAGGCTTTAACCTTCATTCATTTTCCACTACTTCTGTTGAGAATTGAAAGTACATAGTATGTTGCAGGACTGTTCACCTACATATGGTCCTTAGAAATGTATGAGTGCTTTTTGTTCTGCCAAATAAATGCATGCTGTAGGGAACAATCACTGTTCAAGCATTCTTTATTGCAGGTTGTCACTCATGTATTTGAATTGTACATTTTTCTCCATATGAACTGAGAAATCTTTACCCAGTTTTTTCCTGCCCCTTTATGAGATTTGGACATGTCACTTGATAAAAATCAATTTTTCAAAACATCCCCATCCCAAAGCTTCCTTGGGTCTATATGCGCTGTTTTTCATTGTATGGGTTTGACTCTGTTACTGACAAAAAAAACTGAATGCATTTTTTCTTTCTTACATTCAAATTAAACATAGGAAACAGTAAACACAAATGCTGAATTCAAGGTTTTGCAAATGCAAAAGCCTAGACATGAAACTAGGAGAATTTTTACAGTAATCTTATGAACTCTTCAGAAAGTCAGTCAATTTTTTGTATGAGGTGCTGATATACTGATCATATGTCAAAGTAAGAAGCTTACTATGCAGAGAATCTGCAGCCTCTTGGTTTTTACTGTTTCTAGGGTTAAAAATCACACAAGAAACGATGTGCACTGCAGTGTAAAAATGACTGAGACCACTTTCACTTTCATTTTGTATCTGGTCTGTGTTCTGGAGGGACAGACTGTGAATTGTACGCTGCATTGACAGACACCATGACTGCAAAGTAGCTCTAATGTGTATTCTCTTGACTGTAATGCATTTTCTTCTTGCCCAGTGCTGCAGACAGAGCAGCCAGACACGTGACTGGGAACAGCTGCTCATCCTTTCTATGCTGGTGAGCCTGAGAAGCAAAACCTTCTCTCCAAGGTAAAGCCACTCTGCATTGTTTTGCAATCCAATGGCAAAAGTAACCTGGAATTTAATTTGTTTTTGAAAACCCCTTTTGTATTTTACTTCATTAGATGAGGACTAGAAAAAAAGTACGAGTCTTAGTCAAAGTGGGTTTAAGGCAACATTACTTTTATCCATGGTCTGATTCTAAACAATAAAGAGAGCAATGCAGAAGCAAAACAGTAAGAGATCTGAACTCACTTCAAAACCTTTAGCAGATCCAGCTAGCAACTGAAACTATTTTGGCACTGAGACCTCTGGAAAAAAGGAGATAGCAGGATGAAAAATTGCAGAAGACTAGAAGTGGAAAAATTTTTCTGTGAGTGGATAAATTTCCAAGGGTTATTCATACTAAAAACAGAACATTTTAGTTCTATATCTAACTTGCTGCCATCAGCTCCCAAGACCAATAATTCCTGTTTCAGATTTAAAAATTGACCCCACAAACCACAATGGAACATTTATTTTTAAATTTAAAAAAACTTTCTTTTTTTGTTTAAATGCAATTAATGATAAAAGACACTTCAAAGCATTGCTGTTCTCTATAATTTCACAAATATTTAAACACACAGATCCCAAAAAAGTGGCTGTGGCCACCAATGACCAACATCCATCCCTAGTGATGGCTGAAATACATGTCAAAATGAACCTCAGAGATGCTATGAAAGCAGGGGAAAAAAATCAAGGAGGAAGACACAACTTTGATGGGAAGATATGAGAGATATGCTATGGATACTGGAAAAAACAAACAACCAAAAAAAAACTTGACCAAAAAAGCCATCAAAAAGCATGGCATGCCATCAAGTGCAGGGACTTACATCAAGGCTTACCGAAGTGATCCCCATACAGATGCCAACAAATTTCCTTTAGGACAGGGAAATGAAATCTTGCGATTTCAATGGGGATCAATTTGGGCAAGCTTTAGTGCATGTCCCTGTGCTTGATGGCATGCCACGTCTTTTGATGGCTTTCATATCACCTAAGACTTTTTCTTTCTTTTTTTTTTTTTTTTTTTAAGTATCCATACCATGTCCCTCATATCTTCCCCTCCAAGTTTTGTCTTCCTCCTTGTCTTTTTCCCCTGATTTTGCAACATCTGTGAAGTTAGTTTTGGCCTCTTTTGGTCTTTTGCACTGCACCTGATGTAATCCCGGTCCATTTTCTTGTAGTCACTAAATTTCCCATTTTTTTTTTTTTTCCTGCAGTTGCATTGCCTTTGATGATATCTCCATTCCTGAGTGTTTTTATGTCCTTCTTTTCTGTTTCGCTAGATCCTACATTGTTGTTGCCAAAGCAATGGGAAACATCAAGGCGGAAACCAGAACTCTGGGGTGAAGTGACATGGCACGGGTACTGAAAAAAAAATCTTCACCAACGTGAAAGCCATCAAAAGGAATGGGATACCATGAAGTGTAGGGGCATGGACCAAAGCTTATCTAAATTGCCCCCACTGAAATTTTGGAAACAGAAAAGGAGGACTTTCAAACACTCTGGTATGGGGATATAATGAAATGATATGTAGTTGAAGAGAAAAAAAAGAAAATTGAGAATTTTAGTGACTCTAGGAAAATGGACCCGTACTGAGTTTCCATGTGTGCCTTGAGGATTGATAGCAGTCACTTGTCCTGCACTACTCTATTCAACCCAGATTGATCAAGATAGACAAAATATCCGTGAACTAAACATGCATAAAAGCCACGGTAACTATTTTCCTGAGCATTTACTTGTACTCTGAAATTGATAATTTCTTCTCAAGGGTCCTTAGTACAAGGAAATGGTGCTACAATTCACATCCCACAGAGGCTTGGCACATAACATAGTAAAATTCTCTTTCCTCTCCCTAATTATGACCGTGGAGAGGTGGTTCTTGTGCTCACTGCTGTGCCATTCTCTGCTTCATTCAAAATTTGTGTTCCAAAATCAAGGGCTCAGAATTTAGGAGACATGTGGCTAAGTTGGGTTTGGTTTACAGTTACATGATTACAAAGAATTTCTGCCTCTGTTCCAGGAGGCACTTTCTTTTCCAGTCTTAATGACCCTTGGGATTAATAGGTCTCAAATTCCCTTAGGATCTGTTACACGTCCTCCAGTGAGGAACATTTCAGGAAACCCCAAAAGTCTCCTCATTCTCTTCCTCTTCTCTGTGGTTTCTTCTGTAGTATAATTATTATTACACAAGACAGCAGATGCAGAACTGAAACAGGTAACCAACCCCCAAGTATTTGTAGGCTTTCTAAAACAACACTTGCAGCTTTTTGTAGTGTACCCGGCAGTGATCAAGTGTGAACCCTTGAGTTTTATCTTCAGTCAGTATTATGAAAAGAAAATGCAGAAAAGCTGCCCTGGAACAAGAAGAAAGGTGTTCTTTTTCCATTAAGACAACATGTGTAGTCTGAACATCAAAGACAATGAGTGGAAAAGAAGCAAAAGGATGCATAAACTCTGCTAACTAAAGGCATCCTACAACATCTCACTTGGATAATTGGGTGACATCATTAACAAAACCTACGGATCATCTTCATTTCTTGGGAAGAGGGTATCAAGGCAATGGAGCCTCAGCCCTTGTCATCCTTGGCTCCTGAAGCTGGTGAGGTTACTTCAGCCACAAGCCTCTGGACCACACTTCTTTGTCCATGGCAATATCATGACTTGCATGAAAAACCTTCCTATGTGCCTGCTATGTGTTCAACCTGTTTGGTAAGGAATGATATGTATGGGATGTAGTGATAAATTATGTTCAGCACAGTACTGGTGCAAAAAAATCAGCCCCAATGGGATTTAAAATGGGTTCTCAGGTCTTTTTTAAATAGGAGAAAAAATATTAAAGGCTGCATTATTATTAATCATTGCATGAAAAATTAAAATTGTGTTATCAAGAGGAGTCTCTGTAACATGTCTTTTCTTGATGCATCTTACTCAGTTATCACATGCCCCTAAGAAGCCTTTTTACATCTTTCTTTCCATTAAAAATTCTTTCACCCCATTCTCTCAAACACTTCAGCTGTGTTAGCACAGCGCTACAAACCATCCCTGGCCTGCTCTCTGTTGCTGTAGTATATTAAACTGGTCTTGGCTCTATAAATTTTCTTCATAGGCTTGGGCATATTTTTGTCTCAAATACTTTTCTGAAGTTTATGGGATCCTTAATTTTTCATGGATCGTAAAGTCAGAATGAACTGTTGAGGTATCTGTTTTGCCCTCCCAGATAAACCATTCCGCATAATTTCTCTGAAACAGATTACACTTGGATGGACCTGCCCCAGGCCTATCTTACAGCCCTGAGGAGGCTCCTGCAGAAATGCCGGGCAAATATTTTGATACAATACTTTCCTCACTTCTCTGGACTTTTTCTTGCCTGTTGGTGCTATTTCTGATAGAATCTCAGTAGTACAGACCGGTGTAGCAAATTTTAGGGTTTATCAGAGGTGTCAGGGTGCCAGGACTGCTGGGTGCTCTGGAGGTCATTACCTGCAAGCAATTGTAGCATGCAGCATCTCTCTGCTGCACTCTAAAAAGATCCTGGAGCAAACTCTGGAAGGCACAAACATGCCTGATTTACATCTGCTTGTTTAATCTTGTGTCTACAAATACCTTGGTATATGTCAGCCAGAGATAGATTGATTAGGTTTATACTTTACAAAAAACCAAAATAAAACAAAATCAAAGCTTTATAAGGTTTTGGAAATTCCAAGTTTGTTAGAATATTCTTTATAAACTTCCTTTTTACTTCTGTTTTCTTCTTTAGGAGTATGTATTTTACATATAATGACAAGCATAAAATTTTTATTTAAAATATGAACTCACTGACTGAAATATCAATAAAAGAAAAATATACCTTTATTTCTAATTGCATTATCATGTTACAAGGAGGCTCTGTGAAAATGTACATGCTTTTCTGGTGATTGAGTACACGGTGTTTCCAGCCTTGTATTTCGTGGGGAAAGCTCTGTTGTTTCCATAGGAAAAAAAAAAAAGAGGGAAGTTGGCAAAAGAACCTGTTCTGGAATAGAATTATTCCACTATCAAACTAATGTGAGTTTCCAAGCATTTCTGTGTGTGCGTGTGGAATGGAGCCATGCTACAGCAGCTTTTTTTTTGCAAAGCTTTAAAAATATGACTCATGGGTGTTTTGTCAGTGGAATTGTTTGCAAAAGATGTTAGAGTACTATTTGTTTTCAAATTCTCTGTTCACTCTGGTTTCAAATGTTTATATACATATCACATTCAGAAATCTCTTGATTCAAATCATCTGAACATGATATGGTGTAGATAAAAACCACTTCATCACATTTTTTTCATCACCTTTCCATGTGATATCTGTTATAGAAGAGTCCATTTTTCAAAATACTGTATGTTACTGTACAAGTTGAATTTAAAACATTTTTTTTCTTAAATGTGACATCAGAAAAGCATGTCTGCGCACACATCAATAAATGAAAACTTTACAAGTTATATATATAACTTCAAATCTTTATGCTTCAAGGGTAAATTAATAATAAGACTCTCAGTACCACTGATGATTAATTGGAATAAAGTCTTAATAAAAAAAGTAACAACAAAAAATTCTTAATATTACGAATGCTATAATGTATACTTAAAGTCATTATGAATGTTGAAGTGAGAATTTTATTTATTACTGAACATGACAGTAACGTCCAAATATTCAAAATCTAAATTTCTATTAACTTCAGAACTCATAGAACAGAGTAAAGACCATTTTTTATAGGTGTGCTACTGCTGGTCTTTGTGATAATGACTGAAGGAAGGACACAAAAAAATCAGAAGGGGAAGGAAAGGGACATGGAGAAAAATACACCTTTCATACTTTATGGATGTAACCAGATTTTCTACTTCAATCTGGCTTTTTTACTTTATAGAACCACTGGGTTCCTGGTGATGAAATGAAGAAAGGATAGTTAATTTCTGTTTATTTAATGGAAATATTTTTCTTATTCCTCTAGTAAATTAACTAGTGTTTATGTCTAACAAAGTTCTAAACAAAGAAAAAATCTTTGAAAATTATGATTTGACAGCATATTTTTATGTCATTTCTATCTCTCTAATTCATTAATGTTTCACCGATGTTTAGAGCTACAAAGATATTTCACTTATGGTAATATTGCTGCTTGTCATGAAAATGAAGCTGAAACATATGGCAGGATATGTCCAAAAGGAAATAAACAGTAAGGGGCTTTGTTTTGGTGGGGTTTTTTTTCTGTGTTTTTTTGTTTGTTTGTTTTTAAATTAGACATAGCTTTTTTCATGGTTTTCTACTTTTCAAAAATCCACCATAAAGTAAAGTGGCATTTACAGCCAGGCTGGTACTTATTGAAAGTTTGGCTGATGTCATTTGGAAACTTTGTATGAGGCATTTCTTAAGAGTGGATCTTGTGGTGAGGTTAGGCTATGAAAAATCTGCATCACTTTCCCAAATTGTTGTGATTTTAGTATGATTCTTAATTAGAAGAAGAGATCAAAATTTTTAGTCAAAATATCTGCTTAATTTCTTTATTTGTCTTGGAAATATTTTTAAATAGAAGAATTTTCTTATGAAGTTCAGAGAACTTTTTTTTTAAAGAAAAAAGGTTTACTGTAAATGTATTTAACTGTTTTAGTATTTTCTTCCCTCAAGTACAAGCCTAACATTCTGACTTTCCCTTCAATATTCTGCTGAATTTCAGATTACTCTGTAAACAACAGTCAACAAACAAATCCAAGTTCAGCTAGACAGTTTCATTTATCAGGAGGTCTGTATATTTTTAGAAGTGTAATAAATAGAAATGGAACAAAATAATGAGAAAATATAATGTTTTCCTGAAGATAAAATGAAATATATTTAAAATTGAATGTATTTTAAATAGTTTAATTAAAAAAAGGCATTCTATTTCTAACCAAATGTAAACCTTTTTTTCTTGGTGCAGTAATTGCCTGTACTTATCAGCACCTGAAAAAAATAAAAATAATACTTGATCCCAGGAAGAGAGTTGAAACATTTAATCAGAGATCACTAAAGCCTTTCCTTCCATGCCGCTCAGGGAAATGAAATCCTTGCTCTGCTCACTGTAATTTCAGTACCTTCAAGGTTTTTATTTCAAAGTCTGAGACAATGTGTGCCATCTCTGTGGTCATGTAGCTTTTAGTTGAGAATAGCTTCTGATGAAATACATTTACTTGACAAGGGTTCCATAACCAGAAAAAAGTTTGAGGCACCAAAGCTCTTAATTTTTGAACAATACCAGAGACTTGATAAGTTTTCAGTATTCAGTGGAGAAAAATGAAAAAGGAAAATTGTAGCAAAATTCTAAGTGGTGGTAATCTTGTAAAACAAAGATTTTCATAGCAAGGTGACTGTATTGAATAATCTGAAGACATGCCTGTCTCTCAGAGGCTGAGTACAACTTGTTTCAACTGCTTTTTGCAAGCAGATGTGATCTTGGTACTTTACAACAACTGGAAGAGGGTAAAATCAAATGCACAGTTCCAGTTACTCAAAATTAGACAACTGAAATCATGGATCTTAAGATCTTGCAATGGTTTCTTGTAAATGATATCCAGTTATGGTTGATGACAGAGCAAACTTTCCCAAGAAAAGCAGCTGACTTCATTGGAGCACAAATGGATAATGACAAGTTCATATGGAGTCTTCACGATTACTCAGTGTAGAGAAGTTGTAGCAATAAAGTTCCAGTACTAGTGATAAAGTTTCAGCCCTGAGACTCAACATTTTTCATGGAAACCTCTGTAAGGATTCCAATACTACTGAGGCCTTGGTCACATGGGAAGCAAAATGGAGATGGCAAAGACTCTGTTTGCTCCTTTTAATGTCCATGCTAGGAATTTGGCATAGCTTCAGACAGTAATGACACTACTATTTTATGTGACAACCCTGTGGAGGTTTAGAAAACTATAAAGTTTAATTCAAATTACACAAAGATGATGTTATTTTGCAGGCCAAAAAAAAAAAAAAAAGTCATGATGATGATATAAGGAATTTGACCAAAAAGATAGCATATGTGTGAAGAAGAAATGGTTTTAATTTCTGAGCTGACTAGAACGAGTTGCAATAGGAAAACTTGAACACATGCAAAGAAAGAATTTAAAGTGATTGTTTGAACTGATTGCAAAGTGTTGTGAGCTTTAAAAATCACCTTCTTTCATACTTAGTTATATGGAAAAATTCCTAAGACGGTAGATCTTTCCAATGCAGGTGGCAGCAAAAGAAGACAAATCTTATTTGTCTCCACTCCTGAAATCTAAAAGTAAGATGTCAAGCAAAGCTTAGCACCTTGTAATTCAAATGGCTGAATGAGCCTGCAGTAAGAGGTTTTTCAAAGTACAATTTCAGATTATGTATGCAATGAGGAGCACTCACTTGATGAATTATACTACAAGAGCTCCAGCTACAGGATCTTTGGCAAAGAAGCAAGGATAAAAATCTGTGAAGGGTGTAATTTCTGAACTGCCACAGACATTTTGGCAGGAATGATTTGTCAAGGGCAAATCCACTAAAAAGTTGTCAAGTTAGGAATTTTTGAAAGTGCCTGAGATTCCAAGGAAGAAGAAAGTTCCAAGGAAAGTGTGTCTGACAAAACTAGACACTCAAATTCATCAAAGTACTTCATGACATTTTTCCTTGGCTCATAACTGCTTTTCCCAAGGTCCAGCAGTCGATCAAACTTTGAACAAAAGAGGCGCCAATTATGGAAGATCTGGTCATTCATATGAACTTAATAGAAACATGCATGCAGATGTGCTTTGGATGAATGGCTTTAAATGTAGCTTTCATTGTCAGATTTTATAACTTTCTTAGCATGTTTCCTGTCACGATTTGTCTGATTCAGTGAGTGAGGAAGGTTCTGGATAATGGAAAGGGGGAAGTGAGATTGAGGCCTGAATTGAAGGGGCTGGTATCATGGAGCATTCTTTTGACCAGAGAAATGAATCCTGGAAGAAGTCGTGTCGCAAGGGGCAGTCCAGCATGCTCTGCTATTCTGCAATTAAATGCTCTATGTGCAGCTGGTCAGCAAATAAACATTGGTAGAGGAACCAGAGTGAAGGCAATGCATGGCCAGTGCAGGAGATGTGCCCAGGCTGCCAAGGAACAGGAGCCTGGATTCACGCACAAGCCTCGACCTCTCCAGGTGTGAGGCTTCACAGGTCATACCTGTTGCAAGGCAGTGTGAGCTCACAGCCAGATTGTTAATGTCAGATCAGAAATATGTATATTTCTTCAACCAAACAGATACAGTGTCTGTATTCAAAAGCAGCAAAGGCAGTAACAACGGGCCTGGTGGCACTGGTAATGAACGTTCTTTGTGGGCGTATTTAAATACTCTCTTCATCATAACGAACTGTGTCTTTGATCCACAATTTAACAGTCATGACTGAACTTGCATTTGATTTTACATGTTTATGAGGGGAAAAAAATTATCATTTACAGCTTGCAGATGTTGTTGAAGAATCCATTTCAAGACACTCATCAGGAAGACTATTCTCTGAACCTTTTTTCAGTTTTGTTATTTGTTCTTTTCCCTCATATTTAAAAGATTAATATTTGAACAGTATTTTGCTATGATTAAATTTGTCCACTATTAATAAAGTGAGATAATGATCCCCTATTCCAAAAATCTATTTTCATATTTAGAAATTAAGTCCAAAATGCCAGTAAACTAACCAAGTAAAATGAGAAGTTAGTAATATAAAAGCAAAACTTTAAGGTTTTACATGGTCAAGTATTTATGAGCATTTCTTACATGTTTTTGCATCTGTATTACTGTAGTCTGTAAGTTTTTCTGGAGCATGGCAGCATCACTGTCCAATTTATGTACGTCTTTGAAGTTCGCCTTCAGCAAGAAATGCATGCAAAGGGAATCATCATAGATCCTCTGTGATCCAGTGACTCCAAACCATCTTAGACTGATTAACTTTGGTGCATGCATTTACTGAAATGCAACTGTTATTTTTTCTTACCATTTTGAGGTAGTTTTACAGCCCTTTTTATTCCCTGTTCCTACCTGAGCTTCCAGCCACAAAGCAGCACTGCTGCTGATCGAAACTCAAAAGTTGTCTAAGTCCTCAAAGTTGCAGCTGATAACACCACAATCAGTGGAACTGCAATTTCATTTCCTCTGCATAATCATGGCTTCCTCACTGTATTGGATTTAAAAACCAAAAAGAACTCTGTGTGACACTGGAAGATGCCAGGTTAAGCATTGGTTGTATTATTTTGATGGAAAATGTTTACTGAAACCACCCCTGTCATTTAAAGAAGTTTAAAGCAGTTCGTTATTTGATCTTATCTGCTCCTGTAGGTGTCAACAAAGATAAATCATTGCATTCAAAATGAAGGCAAGAGGAACGAACCTTGCAAGATTTTTATGTGAGCACTCCCTTGAGCTAGTCAGTGCTCAAAATATTCAGTGATTTGCAGAGACCTGCCTTCCAGAACAGGGCCCATAAAGATCTCTAAATCAAATATGCTTCTATTTCCACATTTTTCAGTTAATAGGCACCCAGTGTACTGAAGTGATGTTCTGTGTTTATTAACTTCAGTAGGGATCAGACCCTCAGAAAAAGCAAACTGGAATTATTCCCTTCACTTCAGCAGAGTTGCCCTCATTGCTAGCAGATCTGGCATTACTAGTTGTTTTTTTTTAAATTCTCAGCATATGCTGTACTTAAATCCTACTGTTTATTGCACCTTGCAGGCTTTCTCTAAGCTGGAAAATCATTTTTAGTCAGAAATTGAGAGCCTGAGAAGAGAAACAAGGAGAAATACGATGTTACTGGAAGATGAATACTAGAATATTGTCTTCTTGCATTGCCATTACTCCCATATTAGCAGTCTCAGTGCAAAAAGTGTCAGTACAGGTAGGGAGTGCTCAGCGGCCATCGCCTCATGGGCTGCAGGAAATGGCTGTGGGTGGAGGGCTGCTGGACCAGCACACACTGCTCTGGTGGTGGAGGCACTAATTACAGTCATTATGGTAATCAGAGGCAACTGGAGGTATTACTGAATAAGAGGTTCTCTTTTAAGTACCATGGGCACACAGGTAACAGCAGCTCTTCCCAGAGCTGGCCAGGTCTCAGAGATGTTTTTCTGAAATACTGAAATACTCTTGGGTTCCTGCCCTATTAGTCCTAAGGAAGCCAGAAATGATCTTCCCTTTTGGTAGGCAATATTAAAGACCATCTCTGGGCCTTTACATGAGATCCAGATTGGCCTTGTGAGGTAATTTGGGAATTAAAGCCAGGTCCTGCTTTTAAGTTACAAAGATGGAAAAGCCAGGCCTTTTCTGAAAGGAGTGGGGTCACTGAGTTAGGAGTAACTGTGATATACTCATAGTCCATGAGAAATTCCTTGTCAAAAGAGAAAAGTTCCAGTTGCACAAGAAGTCTTTTCAGGTCAGGTGGGTGTTTGTAGAGCTTTTTGAAAATTGCATTTCAGTTATTAAAGGTGACAGAATCATCAGGATGGTGTAGCACTGGTTGCTTTGTGAAGCTGAGAGACTCATACTCCAGAGGTCAGATTCTGGCTCATAAAAAAACATTCATATGCAATGTAAGTATGATAATACTGTTCCTAAAGAACAAAACACCAAAATACATGGTTAACTATGCATCATCCACAGCAACAAGATTAGATTATGTTTTGCTGACTCAAAAACCTGATTGAACACCCAAGTGAATACATAGCTCAACAGTTTCTTTATCAGCAGTGGGTTTTTTTTCCTTGGCATTGTTATAAAAAGTTTTGTTTTACTTAATGTACCTGATGGTGAGAAACAGTGTTTTTTTCCAGGAAATGAATGCACAAAACATAAGAGCTCAGATGCACAATCCTGTATCAAAAAACATGTGACAAAGGCCAACCAGAGCTTCACTGGTTAGAGACACTATAAAAGTAAATAGAATCAAATTATCTAAGGAGAGTACAACCAAACCCAGTACCTTTTTAATCTTCAAAAATGACGTGTAAGTAATTGATGAATAAAACGTGATCAGTCCAGATATCTCATACAATGTTAAGGGAGTTGTAAAGATATTTTTTTTATACTACGAACAGTATTGAAAGCTTAACTCCTATTTCTAGTTGTACACAACATTGGAAAGGTAACCTTTGCACTACCTTATCACCATACCACACAGTAAACATGACTAATGGATACTTAAGGTATTAGACATAAAAGTACCGGATATGAGAGGTCAAAAATGTTGTAATCTTAGAGTATTGTTTCAGTCATTGCAGATATAGGCAGTCATCTGGCATATTCTAACAGATCACGTTTCAAGGATATGTCACAGTGAGCAGCACCATGCTGTTGAATTAAGGAGGCCAGGTAATTGTGAGAAAGGATGAGAAATCAGCTTTTAGCTTCATTCACAACTTCTCGGCTGACTTCTTATTCATCTGCTCTTTAAGCCACATTTCACAGAAAAACTGCATTTGGGTTTATTATTAATACAGGCTAAAGCATCCTTAAACTAAGGAGAAATATTTTCTACTGAACTGATGAAAGGTTCTGAGATGGAGGAATAAAACCCAAAACCAAACTCACTTTACAATGAAGAAAACAATGAATTTGTGGTTTTTTTTGTTTTCAAGGCTTATTAGCTCCTATATATGTGGAGATAAAAATCTGTTTTAAATGGATAAACAGTTGATTTTCAGGTACAATTATAATTATGATGCATTTGATAGATATTTAGCAAATAATTGGCAAGACCAATAAGTTGGTAAGAAGGTATAACCCAAAAAATTCAATGCCTTTGAGCCTTTCCAAAATTGCATTTTTATTAAGCTGAAGCAAAAAGGAGAAACCCAAACACGTAAGTACTTCATTTCAGCTTTAAATAGCATAAAGAATATGAAACTCTTATTATTTACATCCATTCTCAACCCCTATCTAACATGAAGAAAATCAGTTTTAAGCTTTTAATGGCGCTACAATGCATATTTCAGGTCTTACCCTGGTGTCTTAAATCTGATTTTCAGAAGCGGCTGCTTTCCATACAGGCACCTAAACAAAGGCTTGTCTTTCAAGGGCGTCTGGTATCTCCTGACTCCCAGAGTGAGGCACCCATGGCCAGATTTTCAAGTTCTTAACGTAGTCATTGCTGAAAAACAAGTCCATGTTGACAATGCATATGGTCAAAGTGAGCCACCTACTACTTAATTCAGCAGAGCTGCTTGGGATCTGCAATGAGATCAGATTGTGGCTCTTTATGTCTCTGTGTTCCTATGAGGAAGAGCAGCTTTAGGATTCAAATTTCTTTGGAATTTCTGTTTTGATCTGTTTTATTCCTGTTAAAAAAGGAAACCTTCTCTGGATTTTGTGATTTGACTTCATGCCCCTCTTTCATTTGTAATTTTGTGAGAGTCTCTGAGACTCTGTGAGTCTCTGAGGTCTAATAATAGAAGAACCTTTCCTCCACCGATATCCTCAGCTTTCTTTTTCATGGAACCTAGTGTTCTATTCAGTCTGAGATTTCTGTGCCTGCGTTAGGCTGAACTGGCTCATGAATTCACAAACTACTGGTGAGGATCAATTAGAGCCTTACATAGAAATGGCATGATCATGTAGACTCTGTTTCCTGAGGAAATTAGGCTAAAACTTACAAGAAAAATCTTATTTTCTCCTTCTCTAGTAATGAGCTATATTCTACTCAAGTGTAGCTCAGTACAGTGTGCTCCTATTTTCTAGAAATATAATACAAGAAAATCTGAGATAGAACACTATTTTAATTCCTCACTGCTCATTGCTGTTTAAGACATTACATTTTTGGCCCTGACCCTTTCTTTTGCCTGCAGACTTTTATTTACTGTCACATGTAATATTTTCCTTGGTGACGTGTAATATAAGTGAAGTGGGATTTAATGATGAACTAGGACTGAAATAGGGTTTTCCCAACCTGAAAGATGTTATTATTCTGCCCAGTCTGATGCTACAGGAGGAAGTGCTGTGTGGCCCTGCTCTCTGCTGCTGCTTCTGCCTTGGGTCTGGAGGCATCACTTCAAGGATTTCAGGACTGGTCTCTGCAAAATACTGCTTGGGCCATGAGGGTCTTCACCTTTGTTTTACTGACTGAAGTGGGAGGATTGTAAGCTCAAGCTGAGCTTGTTTGCCTTCTTTTGAGGTCTCTTTGTACCTTTTCTCTGTAAGAATGGACTAAGTGAACCTTCCCTGCAGGTTTGGCTGTGGGAGAGAGGTTTGCTAGTGACAGAATGGAAGTGGTATAAACAAAAAAATACTTTATTTAATGAACACACTTTGCATAAAGTAATCTAGAAACCAGCCAAACTAAACAGCTTTAGTTACAGAGAGGAAACAAATGTTTTCATGGTACAAAAGATATCTTGTGAATCTTTCCCTGGGGCACAAGTTCCAACCCACTTGTTATTTCAAGAGAGAAAGAGATCTTTCTCTACCACTTTCAGAGCTCTTCCTCCAAGTCCCTTTTGGCAACTATATGCTCACCATTCAGGAATG
Source organism: Ammospiza caudacuta (assembly GCF_027887145.1). NCBI lineage: Eukaryota > Metazoa > Chordata > Aves > Passeriformes > Passerellidae > Ammospiza > Ammospiza caudacuta. The sequence continues at coordinate 31,636,552 of NC_080593.1, read as the reverse complement.
TTCCTGCTGTAATATTCTTCAGTCCAGTTTGCCAGCTTATTTATCATTGATTGAATGATCCTCTTTAAGGTTTTTGTTATAAAAAAATAAGTTCTCCTTTTAATATAATTTCATGTTCCATCAGCATTAAGACATGGTATACTCATTCCTTCATTAAGATAAATACTAGAAGAAAACAATGGTTTTCCTTGAGCTGTTGGTATAAGTATATATATATATATATATATATATATATACACATATATATATATATGTATATATGTATGTATAAGTAATTATATATACTTATAACTTATATATATATACTTATATACTTATCTATATATATAAGTAGTTTCCTTGATATGTTTCCTTGATATATTGAAAACAAGACCAATTCTGTTTTCTGTAGAGCTGAGAGCTCTATTTTAGAAAAAAACCAACCAAATTTAACAAACAAAATCTCCCCTCCAAAAAAAACCCACCAAACCCAAACCCCAGAAACAAAACCCAAATCCCCCACAAAAAACAAACCCATATTTCAGTTTTTGGTCCAGATTTCTCTGGACAAATAATTAACCTTTTTTTTTTTTTCCCAGAATGCAAGCAGATCTAGTAAGCACAAATATAGCTTTTGCTGCTCAATATAGCAACTTCCTTACAAATTTTGTTGTTGGACAGTGTTATTTCAGTGTGGTCTGCTGCTGGCTTTAGCAGTTTCAGTACACACTTCTGCTTTAGCTGTAGTTTTCCATACTATGGTACTCTTACCAGAAGTTCTGTGTGTTCATTAAAGTGTGATGTCACAGATTTTTATAAATCAAATATTCACCTTGACTAAAGTCTGAGATACAGCCTGCTGGGGATGCAACATACTTTAAGAGCTGTTTTTCTGATGTTCAACATTGCCCAGAACTGTATCCCACCCTTCAGAAATCAGGTAAAATCTTTCTGGTTCCTTTGGTTCACTATTTATCAGGAAAAGTGGGTTTGCCTGCCTGGGTGGAGTATTCATTAGAGTTTGTAAAGCTTGCTTTGCTTTGGATATGTGTCTTAGTGTAAGTCATATCTCTTAAGAATGTGAGTTTTGGCAGTGCTTGATACTGGCAAGAGCCCTAATGTGATACAGAGCTGGCAGGAGTGCTTTTGCTGGTATGGAGTATACTCAGAGCCCTGGAATCACTAAAAACAGCCTGAATTGCTTTCGCCAGCGTTACTGTATTATTAAACATTTTCTAGCACAGTCCTGTCAGAGGAGCAGTTTTCACCCCCACGCTTCTCTTGGTTATTAATTGTTATTTTACTGGGAGGAGTGTCCAAGCTGATCCTGATGTGTAGATATCGTTGGCCTGAATATTTTCTGCCAGGGAAGTTTTTCTACCATTTGTGGGAAGGGGCGGGGGAAGAATGATATATTTGACCATGTCTGAGTGGATTCCTTATACCCAGAATGTCCTGACATTGAACCTTTTTCTCCTCTCCCAGATGCAACTGTAAATCATAGTGTAGTGACCACAGATAATTTGTGTTGGAAATAATTATAGAGGTAACTGTCACGTAGCCTATGGTTAATAGTGCCCCTCTTCTAATGTCTTGATGGGCAAGGAGTTTGTATGGAGTTTGTATTTGTTTTCTCATGAGCTTTAGGAACAACTGAAATGAATGGGATGAGAATGAAACAGGGTAAAGTGAGGCCTTGGTGTTTCCCATGCTTTGGATGAGAGCTGCAGCAAACAGATGCAGGTCCAAGAGCACATGCCAAGTTCTGCCTCAGCTGTTCCATCTGCTGCAAGCAAATAAAATATGTTTACACACAGAACCTAAGTGTGCCCTTTGACCCTACAGTCATTGCAAGGTTCAGCCATCAAAACATGTAGTAATTTAAATACTAAATCAGTGAAAGAGAAAGCACATACTGTAATCAGACAAGAAGAAAAGACATGGCTGCCATTTCCCATGCATGTTATGCTACTTCAAGCCATCATGTGATTTTTTTATGCTCCCAAACACTCCAGCATCCTGTCACCATTACCAGTACGATTGCAAAAGCTAAAGGGTGTGGCTTGGTGGCATTCACCTACCTCCAAAGCGAGGTATCCTGTGGTGCTGCTTTTGCCCTGGAGTTGGCATCTGCTGGAGACCATCTCTACTGTACTGCTGTGCTTTTTCCGGGCTCAGATGGACTGGCCCACCATGTCTGGATTTCATCCAGGGCTTGCCAAATACATGTCCTCCCATCTTCCAGACTTTCCATCTTGGAATTATCCTCATTTGTCTCTCTTCTGTTCCAGGAGATTTCTCCCTAAATTCCACTGATTTCAATGACAGAAATATATCTGAGAAGTGGGTAAACCTTAGCAAACAAAAAAAGGAAAAATAAAATTGCCAGGTGAGTCTGTCAGCATCTGCTGTTGGTTTTGTCTGTGTGTACACCATGCATGTACAACCAGTGCAGTTAATTAAACCCGTGAAAGCGCTTATTAACTGTCCACATATTATTTGGCATTCCTAAGGCCTAGGAATCTAAATCTCTTTCTGGAAGACTTTGCTCTGAAAACAAGCCAAACTGCAGAAAACTGCAGTGTCTCATCAAATGATGTTCAAAAAACTGCTGTTGCAGTGCCAGGGTTTCTGAGGAGTCTGGAAATGAAAAGTTGGCTGGTCAGAACTGTTTCTGGAGTGGTAGCAGACTATGCGGTGCTCTTTTAAATATCTGGTTTAGATGCCTTCAAGGTAAGCTTTATTATGCAACAAGACATAAGTGGCAGACTTTAATAAATATGTGGGAACTAATAGATGGTCACCATTGCAGGGAAAACCCAGATAGACTAGGTTATTAATACTTGGGCCCTTTTGTAGTTAGGAGTTTTCCAGTGCCTAAAGGGATGCTACAAGAAAGATGAAGAGAGACTTTTTAGAGGCATGTAGGGATAGGATAAGAGAAAAAGGCTTTAGATTGAAAGAGAATAAGTTTAGATTTGATATTAGGAAGAAATTCCACACTGAGAGGTGGTGAGGCACTGGAACAAGTTACCCAGAGAAGCTGTGGATGCCCCATCCCTGGAAGTGTTCAAGGACAGGTTGGATGGTCTAGTGCAAGTTGTCCAGCCCAAATAATTTTATGATTCTATAGCTTTATGAGACCCAGGGATCAACTCAAGTCTTGTAGATGTTTTATGTAAGTCACCAGGGTCCCAACTGCAGCTTTATGGGTTCTAAACTCATTTTCTACCTGAGAAACAGCTGGAGGGACACTATTTTAATTGAATTTTGATTAATCCCTACAAACAGGGATATTAAAAGTCCTCAGCCTAAACTTAAAGTCTTTCCGTTTAAGATAAAATACCATTAATTATTTTTTAAATTATTCTTTATTCAGAAGAATGGATTGATAAAAACATCTGGCTCTGAAAATACTTCTACTTTTAACCAACATTACTTTTCTGAGGTAATGTTCCATTCAGAGAAATGAAGCCTAGGAAAGGTACCTTACCTAAACAGAAATCTTAAAGAGTAGTCTGACATAATCGAAAAGGGATTGAAATTTAGAGTTTAGATCACTAAAATCTTAATTTATTATTAGATTATATTGGTATGACAGTGAGTTTCAACAGGTTTGGGTGGTCATTGTCATTAGTATTAGACACACATGAAAGACATTATCTACCTCAAGAAAGCTCAAAAACCCCAGAAAATTAAACATGTAATGCTAATTAAATGCTTGCTTTCATAACAGCTCTGGGCAAGCCACTAAATGTCACTGGAAATTTTTCCCTTCTCTTCCTGGTATCTGACAGGGCTTATCTGTCCTACATTTCTATTTTCAGATCTTAATTGTCCCAACTATGCCTTTAGAGAAGCAGTGGTAGTAGAAACCACCCAATTTTTCTGTAACTGGTCGTTTTAACACCATAGAGTGAATAACTATGCTGTATTACTCTAACATCCTGCTTCTGATAGCAGGATAAAGCTCTCTCAAAAATCTATCTGTTGCTTAAATCGTTTGGATATGGGGCATCTCTTTCTTCATCTTTGTCATGTATGGTGAGGTGGGAGAGGCTATTTGCTGGATTGGGTGGGAGAAAAAGTGTTCGATTCTCTCAATGGTGCTGTAATGGACTGAACATTTCATTGAAATAGTTGGCCAAAAATTTCATTTTTTTCAGGATGAAACTGTTTGCTGAGTTTCACTCCACTTTGCTGTCACATCAAACATTACCACTTATTTTGGCAGGTTGCTTATTTGTTGGAAATTGCCCACCAATTAACACTATTCATAAATATCCAGGATTCTGTCTTTCTCCATTTTTTAATCCTGTCTGACTTACACTTCAACTTTTTGAATGCATGTTTAGGAAGCCTGTGAAACCTCTTTCCATGAACTCTCTTTCTTCTGTGAGTCCTTAGAGTCATAAACCCACAGGTAGCAAATTAAAACAGGATAGGCAAATCATCCCTTCTCAAGTCCCTGTTACCTTCCTGTCACGTTTTTCTTATCTGTCTGTTCCTGTAACCTTTCTCCTTCTAAACTTTATTCTATGAAATTCTTAAGTCACTGAAAAAAACCGCCTGCAATATAACATGTGGGAAAATTTACTATTTCTTAAAGGATATGGGGCTAAAAAGGAACGTTTTTCTCCTCACCCTGCCAAATGTTTCTCTATTCCCTCCTCTGTAGATATGTTATGTTAGGCCACTGCCACCCCTCCTTCACTTGCTTCCTTATATCCAGTTGTCTGATTCTCTCGCATACACAGAGATGCCTAAACCGGTCATACAGGTTCAAGCAATTTCAGTCACAGTATTCACTGCCAGTAAATCTAATTATTTCTAACTTGACCTTAATCAGAAGGCCACTCTTTGAACCCCTCCCAGCAATTCAGTATATCTGCAGCATGGCATGTGAGAACAGAAAATCCTCAGTCTGTTCAGTGGCACACAAGGAGCACATGCTTCCTCCTTCTCCTCTGCTTATCTCTCTCCCCCCTAAGGTGAAACTTGCACACCACCTCCCCTGGTTTCAGGTGTAATCATAAACCAGCTCAAGGCAATTATGGGTAATGTAGTCCCATGGTTCACGCCTGTCTGTTGGAACCAGCGGTGCCAGGTTCCTGCTAGACTGCACATTCCAGCAGGCATTGCTCAGCACTCCCAAGAGGGAGGCTGGCCAGGTGTGCTCCGGCACCACCTGAACTCTGAGCACGCCAGAGTGTTTCAAAGCCAGAGCAGCAATAAGTGCTCCTTCAACAGTACTGATGTCTTGAACAAAAACATAATTTGGATCTAGGGAAAAGCTCTGTTTCCAGAATGGTGAGTTTGCTTTTGTTTTTCTTTCAAGTATCTTTTGCTGGTTACATTTAAAATGCATTGGAGGATCTTAAATATCAGAGTGGTTTTTTGCCTGGCACTATTGCATCAGTCCAGTACTATCTTTTGGCCATTGCTAGTTCCAGGTGCTACTGAAAAAGGTGCAGAACTTATGGACATTTTGAATTGCATGATATCGTACCCCAGGGTGATTTGGGATGTGTGGAGAAAGGCACCTGCTAAGTGTTGGTGATTACCTTTGTTGAGAACATAAGTAATTGTGACCCTCCTAAAATTTTTAATCAGTTTTAAGCTCTCCTTCTCTGTTCTTTTTATTTCTGTGAAATGAGCTGCTGTAGATTGGGGAGGGTGTGTGCGCATGCAACTCTGTGGGCTTTGTGGGTTTTTTTGCTGGTTGATTGGTTGGTTTGGTTTTATTGAAGCACTAAATGAACTAAAACAGTCCATGCTTGCAGCTGTTGGGTTGGCCTCCAGCTTTTGAGGTCAGAATGGTGAACACCCCCTAACAATCCTCCCTGAGAACAAGGCAGCCATTAGAAGTCAGAGAAAGAGACTTTAAAGAGCACATAAACTTCTGGACACTAAATTTTTCATTCTCTATTAAAAGAATCCTTGAAAGGTAATACCTTCAGCCTAAGTGGAGGCAAGACCTATCATGCTGACATACCTTGAACCACCTCCCTCTATGGCTAAAAAATAACAAGGAGAGTTGGCAGCTTGTAGAAATAGAAATATTTAAGTGAAAGACAAAAAAAAGAAACAGCTCTTGTTCTTTTCCTACCTATTATTACCACACAGCTAATACCATTTTTTTTCATATGGAGGTATTTTTTTTTTAAGAAGAAAGATCAAAATGTTAACAGCTTGAAAATAGTTTTTGACTGGCATTATTATAAAAGGGAAATAGGTGTCCTCCTGAGTAACTGATACAGGGAGAGAAGAAGTGAAGGACTTATTGCTACTGGGTAGATCTTGGGAGGCTAAAATTGCTGCACTGGCAGCACTTTCCCTGGCCCAAAATCATGTATTTGACAGTAGTTAATAGAAAAGGCCCTGACACTGAATTTACACTCTGAAAGCAGCTGCAGAGTGTCTGTGTTGGGTGGGACATACACAACAGGATTAACAGCACAAGTTCAAGCTGGTTCTTGACGTGTTAGAATCCAGAGTTTGGTGTTTGCCTTGGGTACATTAACAGCCGGGAATACCTACATTTGTATTCACTACTACAACAACAATATCCTGTGGGAGTATGTTCAACAGGCTAATTACATAGAGTCATAGAGTCAAAGAATTGCTTAGGTGGAAAAGACCCCTAAGAACATAAAGTCCAACCATTACACCAGCACTGCCACGTCTGCCACTAAACCATGTCCTTGAGAGACACACCTATGCATCTTTTAAATACCTTCAGGGATGGTGACTCCACCACGTCTCTGAACAGCTTGTTCCAAAGCTTGACAACCCTTTTGGTGAAGAATTTTTTTGTAATATCCAGCCTAAGTGTTACCTGGCACAACTTGAGGCCATTTCCTTCTGCCTTATTGCTTGCTAGCTGGGAAAAGAGGCTGACCCCCACCTCACTCTACAGCCTCCTTTTCAGGTAGCTGTATAGAGTAATAATGTCCCCCTTGAGCCTCCTTTTTCCCAGCCTAAACAACCCCAGCTCCCTCAGCTGTTCCCCAAAATACTTGCGTCCCCTTTCATCAACTTTTTTTGCCCTTCTTTGGACTTGCCATAGTATGTTGTAATAGAAGGTTTATTTAGCATTTAAATATTTGGTGTAAGTTCGTGTGCTGTCTTGCTTCCTTGTCTTTCTCCTCTTGTTATGAGAATGGCTAATTGGGTTCAATTGCACACTTCTTTGTTATTTAATGTTTTTGTAACTCTTTATCATAGTGATTTCCCCCTTTGGCCCAGCAATATTTGTGTTTGGTGGACTATCTGTGAGAGATTTCTATGAATGGTATCCAAGGGAAAAAATATCTTTGATGCTCACTATCTCTGAATTTGGATGCCATTCCTCTCTATTATTCAAAATAGATAAACTCAAGATCCTTGAGAAACTACGTGTGTTCATGCCACTGTAAACTTTGGCACAAGTCTCTGCAGGGAAGTCCACCCTTGAAATATGAATACAAATATGTGGAACAAACACCAAAAACTGGCACAGTGCAGAAGTATAAATCACACTGCTGTAAAAGGCAAAAGACTGGCTTTTTTTTGGACAGAACAGCCAAATATTCAGCCTAATCTGATGATCTCTAGAGGATGTCCTCCTGTCTGAAAAGCTGAGCTCTGAAGTAGTGGCAGCTGTAGTTCATCATGACATAGTGCATTTCACCACAGACATGGCGCATACTTGTAACAAAATCTGTAAAACAATAAGCGTAGTTCTGTCTGGAACTATAGGCTCTTCTATCACTTCTATTGCATTAATTGTAATTTATCTCACAGGTGGAAAATAAACCATGATAAATAAATAAAATAAAATAAATAAATAAATAAAATTTTCCACAATGGAAAATAAAATATGATTTGGAAAGATAAAAAAAGCCACTTGAATATCATCCCTCTCCTTATGTCCCATATACTGCTGCTATCCCCAAACGTTTAGTCAAGTTTTACCTTAGATCTTTTTAACTTCTATGGAAGCCTTATCTTCTCATCTCTTGCCATCTTTCTGGAATTATTTTCAGTTCATCTCCTCCAAGTCTGCAATTTCAGGAGAAAATAGGTAGGTTTTTCCAGAAACTGAATTTCAGAGTAAAATGATATCATATACTAATGGAAAACATGTAACTTCAATTACCCCTGCAATATTTTACCATCTTTTCATCTGCTTCTCAGTACAGATGAGTATCCCATTTGCATTTCTGCATATCCTTTGTAAACTGCTGAAGGTCATGCTTAAGCTTTTCCTAAGAAATTTCAACTAGATTAGAAATCAATGTTTATGAGTAATTTTAAATTGTTCCTTTGAGACCACATTTTCTTATCTACAACAAACTTACTCTCACTCTGGTTTTAGGCTTTCCTGTAGTTCTTCATAGTCTGCTGTAGTGTTAATAATCTCAGTAATTTTGGTTCATGAGCAAACACAGTCAAAGCATTCTCCACTGACTTTCCCTTTCCAGCCTCCAGAATTTCCTCAAAGAGCCTATTGTGTACTTCAATATGTGGGGTCACTGCAGTACATCCCTACCAAGGAGCAGTGGTGAAGCTGAATCAGGGCTTTGAAACACTGAAAGCACCAGAAAACTGAAACAATTGTGTAGCTTGTGGCAAAGGAGGTTTTGGGCTCTTCTTTGGTGTCCTTTTGGTGATGAGCAAAAGTTTTTAGGTTTGGAGGTACATGAAATTTTATAGAAGGCATATACTGATTATTTGCTGTAAGAGTAGGAGTCCTTTTTTTGTGCAGCTGAACTTCACCTTGTAAGCCAGCCTAATCAAGGAGAAGATGGCTATTTAGCTGAAAACTATATTATATGCTGCCTCTCCCTTGCTGTGTGAGTTACTCTGCAGGCTGAAATGCTCTGAAATCCCAAAGCCCAGAAGAGAATAATTGAGGCCTTATGTCTGGGATATGTACTTACAAAAGAATTTAGATGACAATTATTTGAGTCCAAAATGTAAAGAGTGGACTATGTGGCCATTTTCTTCAGCTCTCTCAATAGGGAAAGGACCTTTTTGAATTTTTAGAGAAAGTCTGCTTTCACTGGAGACTCAAAGTACTTACAAATCTTTGTATTCTTCTCTGCTGCACACCTGTGAGATGGAAAGCTGCCACCTCGCTTTGGGTAACTCCTTGAACACCATTTAAGCTCAGTAGTGGCTGGGTGCTGCAGAATGGGCTAGTCCCCTTTCTCATGCCCAGCCATTGCTCCCTGCAGGCCAGCACAGGAGGACACTGAGTCATTGTGCCTGGACCAGCTCCGGGTGGGACCAGATAAGCACCAGTGTTGATGCAAAGGAGACACAGGACTGCTGTTTTCTGGAGCAGCCAGACAGACAGCCACCAGTCAGATGGCATCCCCAAGACCAGGCTTAGCCTCAAGCACAGTGCCACATGATCTCATTTATTTTCTAACACTTTGAAGACTTGGGAGACTTGACCCTTCTTCTATTCCAGGCTTGCTCTGAACTAATTCTTTAATCTCTCTCTCTCTCTCCATGGAGGCATATAATATTTCCCTGCATTAAATAGGGGCTCACAAGTACTTAAACTGATTAAAATTATTCTAGATCATATTGTTTTATACTTTAATCTGCACTGACCTCTAGTTAGATATAATGATATTATTTCAGGTTTTGTCTGAACCTGCTAATAACTGCCAACAGCCTTGCTGGTCCATTGTGCCAGTCATCCTGTGATCATGCCAAAGGAAGCAGCTCCTTTCCCCTGGCTGAATAAGCTGTATCGCAAAACATTCGTGTAACAACTTGACAAGGAGTTGTTCAAGCTCTCCCCTGAGCCTACGTCTGTAAAAAATTCCAGAAGTTTCACAAGTCAATGCAAAGCTTGTGACCCATCTGTAGAAAATCCTAAAGCCTCATTTCTGTCCTATTATCCTAATGGGACCAAAGTTTGGATATGTATTTACATTTAGAATAAACTGTTTTTCAACATGCACTAAGCTGTGTAATTAAAAAGAAATGACATTGTCTGAAATAAGTTGGGGGAGGGACAACTGACAAAGCTTTGAAGTGGTTGGTTTATATTCATACATGATCTCACACAAGACCTCTGAGCCCTGGAGAAAAGGCTGTGATGTGATGATAACCTTCTTGGGTTCATTCTGATCCACAAGCTTTAGCAGGATGTCTGTAAAGGTGGGAGGAGTGGTGCACAGCAGGGAGACAAGAAATATCAATTTATTCATAGCACTGCTCTAATTCCTGTAGCACTAATTGTTACCTGTTGCTCTGTGTGAAATTATAGTGTCTCAAACACGAGTAATGACAGATTGTTCTGCTCAGAGACTCCTTTTCTTTTCTTTTCTTTTCTTTTCTTTTCTTTTCTTTTCTTTTCTTTTCTTTTCTTTTCTTTTCTTTTCTTTTCTTTTCTTTTCTTTTCTTTTCTTTTCTTTTCTTCTTTTCTTTTCTTTTCTTTTCTTTTCTTTTCTTTTCTTTTCTTTTCTTTTCTTTTCTTTTCTTTTCTTTTCTTTTCTTTTCTTTTCTTTTCTTTTCTTTTCTTTTCTTTTCTTTTCTTTTCTTTTCTTTTCTTTTCTTTTCTTTTCTTTTCTTTTCTTTTTTCTTTTCGTCTTCTATTCCTCTTTTCTGGCTTGCATTGAGCAGTGGACGCTAATATGGCAGAGCAGAAAAGTGCTACTAATCAGGAAAATATGTAGGAGAGCCCTTTGCACCTTGGAATTCCCTGATGTATTTTAACCAGTAATGATTGTACTGCAGTCACAAAACACACAGCAAAAGGTATTGTGTTCACTACTCACATGCTCCCCAGATAAGTAAGAACTTCCCTAGACTTTTCCTCATCTCATGCAATAAATAGTAGCAGAAACAGAAGGACAATATCTTGAAAGTCTGAACTTGATGGGAGTTGCATTTTCCACCACTGCAAATATTTTTCAATAGTAAATTGTATGAGACTTCTAAGTTTGGCTACTAGTATATTGTTTTACCAGATAAATGAAGATGTGGGAGAGAGAAACACTGTACGGTGTGTGTGTCTATATTTGTATTTTCCTGCTATGTGTTATACATAGCTACACTTGTATCTGATTTCTGCTCACAGCTGGAAAGGGAAGACAAACATAGCAGTGTCAAAAGCTGCCAGGAGGTGTTATGAATACCTGCCTTGCACCAGTTAATTGCCTTTTCAAGGTGTAGGCACTTGAGAGAAGGACTCTTGTGATATTTATGCAATATTTTCATCCCTTTGGTCTTAGTGACAGTTCTCTTCCCGTGGCACTTTCAAGTCCTGTTCCCATTCACAGATTTTCTGAGTGGTCTGGAAAAGCTGTTTGGAGATGGATTTTTAAGGAGTTAGCACTTGTTTACACAATTCTTACAGTAGGGGTGGAAGACATTGGAATATGGTTATCAGTTTCTTTGTAGTTTAGTCTTCCCATCCTGGTTTGGAGTTTGGACTACTTAACCTTTGAAGGTAGCCTTCCAACCCAAACGATTCTATGATTTTATGATATGTAAACTTGTTTATCTGCATTTCCTTATCTTGTGCATTAAACAATCTGTTAGTATGAGGCTCTGTTTTTATGTATTTGTACAAAGCTTAGCAGAAGGATGCTATTAATGCTAGTTCTATAAGAATGCCAATGAAAAAGTAAAAGAAAGCCCTGATTTGAGCCCAAACACAATATAAACACAAGCTCTCACGCTCAGAATTGGATTTTTTAAGCAATTTTCAGTTCAATAAAAAGTTTTACAATCACACAATTTGTCCACAATAGCATCTAGGTAAAATTCTATGGCCCCAATTCTTAATATGAGGAGGAAAGAGGATTGTCTTACTGGGTTTTTTTTTTTTGCTCTGAAACCTATGAATTAATCAAATGTAGTGATTCTTAAATTATCATAACCATAGGATTTTCCAGATTTCTATGCCTGTGGTGCCAAAAGCTGTGTCTTGTCACAGATAGGTCTATGAGGCTAATAGAAAAACCTAATTGTTTCCTAGGTGGCACATCATGCCTCTCCTAATATGGAGAAAGTGCAGCAAAAGCTCACTCAGTTTCCCTGTAGGCAGGAGGTTTACTTATGGATTATGAGTTAAGCCTCGGTTTTTTAAAATGCTGATCTCTAAAGAACTCTAAAATGAAGTTACTTGTGTGGATGCTAGTGATTCAACATACTGAATGATGATGATAGACAGTGACTTACCATTTTAAATATTGCTAAAATCAGCAATTTGGGATTAATCTGCGCTGTAAAATAAAATGATCTGATCCAGTTTTCACAGCAGAGCAAACTGTTTAGTTACATTTGTCAAGACTGTTGGGGCGTGACATCATTTCTTCCTGTGTGGAGTAAAATCTCCTGAAGTTCTAAAGATTAGAACTTGCACCATCCTAGACAAATATCTTCTTATGTTCTCATTCATGACCTTCTCTGTGATACTTTTCACTTCTGGTGGATGTGAGATCACTGTATAATAGTAAACAAAAAACCATTACATTATAGAAGGTGTTTAGATAATAATGATTCAAGTTTTGAGCAAAGTTGTGAGCAAAATTCCTAATATTTACAGATGAAGGAACCGATACAAAGACAACCCTGGGTGGTGATCTGTCAGGAGCTGACCTGAACTAACTTCATGCTGGGCCAACATTTGGACCATGCACGTCCAAGAATATTTGAAAAATTAAAGTTTAGATGAAGCTTTGGAAGCAGAATATATTTAATTTGAGTATCGATTGACATGCTTCATGCTTTTCTTTCCCTTTCTGTATTAGACAACTCTTTGTTGGAGAATCTCGTGTTCTGCAAATACCTGCTCGTCATCATCAGTGACCTGAAATACACATGAATAATTGCCATAAAAGGGAGGCTGAAAAACACGTTCAATAAATTGCACAATCAGGATTACATGTGTCTGTAGGACAGAGATAAAACAAATAACAGGAGTCTCCTGTCTCATTACAGCGAAGGAAAAATGCCTTAAGCAAGGTTACTTGGTGTCATGCATCAAAGTGCACATCAAGGTGTGTGCTTGACTTGCTATTTGTAAGCTAAATGTTAAAAGGATGTTTATGATATTTAGGACATCATGGCACTTGTATACCTTAATCAAGGAACCACTGGCAGTGATGGCAAGGATATATGTGCAGTGGTAGGAGTGAGCTGATTGACCTGAGCAGTCTTTCAACTGCACTGTAAATGTATTGTGTATGCTGATCTCTATAGAAAAACAAATCCAACACAAAATACAAATTTGTTTAGGAAAAATTGAACGGTGGAATTTTGCATATAAGGTTCTGCAGTATATCACATTACAAAACACACATTTTGAACCTTATTATCTTGAGGTGTAGGAGCTAGTTAAAGGTGTAAAACTCAAGACCTGATGCCAAGGAGGTGAGATGGGTAAGGGAATGCTTTGATCATCAAAGTCAGTGACCTTATGGAAGGGCTGCGAATTCTTCCTCCCACGTTGTGGTACAAATGGAGCAAGGGCAGTAAATTTATGAAGGTGACACCAGAAAAAGTTTTTCTTTAGGGCTGGCATTTGGAAAGTGTTCCTGAATAGGCTGAATTCTCTGACCTGACACATGGAAGGTGCCTTCAGGTTCCTAACGAGGAAAATCAAAGCACTAAAAAGCTACTGTAAGTGAGGTCTGGATTTTAGTTTATTTGACTTGTAACCTTGTATCTGATCCATTTCTGTCCAAAGCAAAGGCTGCTCTGCTGTTACTGATCAGTCTGAAGCAGACCAGCTAGAAAAACAACTCTAGCTGCCTAGAAACATAGATCCCAAAAAGAAAGGGCCTGTGCTGGTACCTGCAGGGACTTTGTACCCTGGGCTGTTTAGTGGTATTTGAGATGGATGTCTGCTCTTTTCAACCTGCTGTAGCCAATGTATGGGACACTGTTGGTAGTTTCCTCCAGCAGGGAGGGATTATCCTCCCTTCCTGCAAGCCAGGCTGTCAGAAAAACAACTCTAGACATCGCATGAAGATTTTATTTCCAAATAGTAGTTGTGAAATTAATGTGGTTTTGCAGGATGTTTAAATATCCTAGTGGTCACAAATCAATTTCTGTAGTCTGACAATAGCCTATAGAGCAGTTTCACTTTGTATACCACATGTTTTTCTTTCTTGTGAGTGGAGCATCACATGGCTACTAAGGTGGGTTTAGGTGACAAATGCCACCCAGGATTGGTTTTTTTGTTTGGTTGGTTTTTTGGTTTTTTTTTTTTTTTTTTTTTTTTTTTGGGTTTTTTTTTTTTTTTTTTTTTTTTTTTTTGTTGGTTTTTTTGTTTTTTAGGAAGTCAGTGAAATCATGGAGCTTCAGCTTTTTCAAAGACTTAATAGTATAACATATTGAGCATGCTTAGCCTTTAGAAAACTGAAAGGCAAGCATGCTCAGTATCTGTGAATGGTGATGCAAAACAAAGGATTGAAACTAGGACTGTCACAAGGTTTAGGAGTTGCCACTTTTCTTGGGGAAAATTATTTTCTGCTTGTAAAAGTTCTTGGAAAAAGGCAAGAATGGTTGGAGTTGTGGATTTGTTTTTGTTTTGGTTTGGGGTTTTGTTTGTTTTGTTTTGGGGTTTTTGGTTTGGTTTCTTTTTTTGTTTTTTTGGGGGTTTTTGTTGTTTTGTTTTGCTCATTTTTTATTTATTGGAAGGGAGGAAGGAGATAGGGGCAGACCAAGGGAGAAGCTGGACATAATATATGGTATAAATGCTGTGATTCTATCTAAGAGTTACTGATCTACAGCCTTTCACTTCCACTGGAAAGGCAATAACTTCAGTTGTGGTGAAAAATGGTAAAGCTTGCTGAGACAGAAAAATTGAAATAAAAGTCTGGGCAGATATTTTGAACTGATGGAGTATAATCAGCTGCATTTCTGAATCATTGTTCTGGTGATTTTCTGCAGGGGTATCTAAGAGACTCTCTTTGGGAATTTAATAAGTTTGCTTTCAGTCCAACTTTCTAAGCAATTTGTGACTACATCTCTTCAGCCACTGCTTTTATTTCAGGATGCCAGTCATATTTTTTAGGACAAATGAAAATTTTTCTGCAACTAAACTGACTATTTTTTTTTGTATGTAAAAGGATAAAATTTAAAATTTATGATAATTTATGGGTTGATTTTTTTTTCCCCTTTGGCATGTGACTGAAGTGGAGAGTCTTTTCTATTATAGAGCTTGAGCCACTGACATCCTCATTTTCTGTCCTATGCTCATTCCCTCAAAATCTCTAACACAATGTCATAGCCAGTGAACCTGTGTGGAGATAGGGAAGGAAATAAGAAAGAATAAAGCAACAGCTTTCTGCCTTCTTTTTCTTTGCACCACTGCCATATTAAATGCAGAGAAGGAATAACTTTAAGTTATTATTAACATTAGTTTTCTTCATGGCAAATGGTATGGAAAAATGTTCTGGAGCTGTGTGGGATAGATTTCTTGTATCATTAGGCACCCATCAGTGTATAGTGCCAGGTCAGACTATTCCTGAGCAATTACAACTCTCTCAGCTGCTTCATCAAATTTTGCCCTCAGTGATGTTGGCTCAAAAGGAAGAGCAGGAACCAGTGGGAAAGTAGGGTGCCTGTCTGCTGATGGACAGGGATGTCAGGAAAAGCAAGCTGGAGCTCTGCTGCTGCTTTTGGGGGGAATAGAGACAATGTGAGATAAAAGTCAGCACAGGAATGCCTGGGTTAACGTGGTATCCAATTTGTTGTACAAACATTTCACTGTTTAATTTTGGATATCAGCCAACTGGCTGGTGAGAACCTCGGGAATAACTTCTGTGTCTGAGTTGTTCAGGGAGAATACACAGCCTTAAGATGCTTCCAGGGGGTAATACTATCAATTGCAATATAATAGTGTGGTTTTCCTGGATGGGAAAACTGGCTTTCCACTGAGGTACTTCATCTAGGCTAATTGTGTGCATCACCAGAACGAGAACTGCTGCTGAAAACACAGTTGGATTCTGTGGTGCAGTGAAAAGAATGAAGGTGGTTAAAGAATATAGCGATGGGAGGAAGAAGAGACCTGGAAAAATTATCTCTTACACTTCTTGCTCTCACTTCTGTAAAAGAAGAAATTGTTGAAGGGTGACCATAACTTCTGCATAAAAGTGGATGAGATTGAACATGTTATTCTGCCTATTGTACTAAACATTAATGACCAAAACATAGATGCCCTCCTCTAAACAGGTAGGAATAGATAGTACAATGAATGAGCCTGTAAAGCAGCTAGATTTGAAAACTAAATTTGCACACAAAAGGGCATGCAATTTTTTGGAAATTTGTTGCCTCAAATCTTCCCAAACTTGATTGCTCCTTCAGAAAAAGATCCCCAGTGACAATGACCACTCTATTTAATGTTTGGGTTTTTGGGTTTATTTTTTTGGGTTTGTTTTGGTTAGGTTTGGTTTTGGTTTTGGTTTTGTTTGTTGGGTGTTTTTTTGTTTTGGTTTTGTTTTGTTTTGTTTTGTTTTTTTAATGGAGTCATTTTGGTTTTAAAACTTCCAGCAGTACTGGAAGTAGCAGTTCCTAATTTTCTTAGTTAGAACTTCTTTCTTTTTCCCCTGATATGTGCAGTCTTCTGTAATTAGAGATGGATCATTAAATTGGACCTGATATTGCATGACAGTTTGTCTTTGTCTGACTTCCTTTGCTGGATCTTTACCATTTTACAGTTGATCTGGCAGTCATATTATTTCAGTGAAAGTATTCAGTTCAGAGGTTCAAATGTCCTTCATTAGTACAGAAACTATCCATTTAAACATGTATCCTATTTGATAGAAATAATTGGGCCTTTTCTTGTCAAGAGAACGTGTGATTGTTGTGTAAAGGGAGAGTCTGCAGTATAATGAGAGGTGCTGTTTTTGGCTTTTAGAGAACAAAATTCATTTTTATGAACTTCCCTCCCTTCTTCCCTTCAAAATTGCGTTGTCAAAAATAACTTTAAAATATTGGCAGCTGTAACTTAATGGACAGCTCAGACTATTATTAACAACACAGGCACAAATGGTTTAAATGCAATGATGTCTCACTTCTGGAGAAAAGATCCAACCAAACCTGGGGAACTGTAATTGCCATAAAAAGCAACAAAGGAAAATTGCACTTTCTGCAGTTTATCTTGAAAGTTGTCTCTGTGATTAAGACTCCCTTTCTGATGCTCTTTTTGCCATGTTCTTCCTAAAGTGTCAAGGATTATTAAACAAGTTCTTCAGTCAAAACAGATCAATACACAAAAAGAAGGTTACAGTCTTTCCTTGTGAATATTACTGTGATCTATCAAACATACTATTAGTGCTGGTACATGTTCTCTGTGCCTGTTATGTGGCCAGTCAAGTAGAGCAAAATGTAGTTTATGGATGCATTGAAGAATGATTATGCTTGCAGTTATTAACTCTTTGAACTAACCTCTAATTATAACCAGAGGAATCCTTGTCAAATGGATTTACTTTCTTCTACTATATTTAATATAATTATTTTTCCCAAACAGGTAGTTACCTGTTTTATTAATTTTTTCCATGTTGAGCTGATCACGTCACACATTTTCCATTGTTTCTGCCATCTCAGTATTTATTTTCCTTTATATTTCCCAAGAGAAATGGAACAACTGATTGACATGTATCCCCCCTCTTCACAATGCCATTCTTTCCCTACACAACTGGGGTATTTTTTTGCTAGTTTATACATTTTGAAAGCTTGCCTGAGACAGAGTAAACCTTGCAAAGAAAAGTCTTCATGTGTGTTACTCTGTTAATTCATTTTTTGGTTGGTGTGTGTGTTGGGGTTTTTCTGTCCTCACTCCAAGTTAACCAATATCAAACCAAAGTGGTTCCATGTGAAAAGGTTCAACTGACAGTACAGACTTTCTGACATGTTTTTCCTTTGTGTTGAGGCAGAATTCTGTCATGCTCATGGAAATAAGCTTTTCTAGCACCTTATCTCATCAAAAGCACAGCACATTGTAATGTCCACATTGTAGTGTCCCCCTGTATCCTTCTTCGTGCACTCACCTCAGTTTGCTGAAACGAGGACACCAGAAGCCTAAAGGCACCTTTTATATGCCTGGATATCAGGTTCAATTTCCTGCAAAGCTCTTATTGCATATTTGGCTCATGCATCTTTAATCTACACCTGTCCAAAATAAAGTGTCACTATCCAGGCAGCACACTGACAGGCAATTTAGTTCCACAGTTGGATGTTCAAGACTGGATCCTGACACAGTGTCACCCACATCACTTTGTCATAACATTCCTAGACTGAAGTTGCAGAAAAACCATCCTACGTATTTGCAACATATCCAGATTATTTGGGTGCTCAAAGTCTGCTGTTAATATTAATTACAGTAATAATTTCAAGAGCTTTAAGAGCTAATGAGCAACTAAAACACTGGTCTTTCTCTGTGGGTGGTTTCCTTAATGCATTCTGCTTTACCCTGATGCTGTGAAGAGAGCACAGCTTTTGCAGGATCTTTTTATCACATCACTGGGTCAGATGAGATGTTCAAATTTTGAAAGTCAGGAGGGATTTCTTCCCTGCCTGTGCTCAGTCCTTAAATTTAAAAGCAATTATTTCTATGAAACATGTAACTCAGAAGTGCCTGATTGACAATTTCTATGGAAGAACTGAAGAACTACTTCACGACTTGACCTGAGTTTGATTATCTGGAAAGTGGATCCTTTGCTTGCTTTCTGGCTGGATAGTAGATGTGCTATTTTCTATACATAACTGGAAAAATCTGGAAGAGTGTTGCCAGAATCAAGTATTTGGGACAGAGGAAGGATGCTTTTTTTTCCTTTTTGGTCATGCCCCAGTGACTCTGAGGCATGAAAAGGATTTCATCTTATGCTACCACTACTTCTGTCCCCCACCACTGCTTCCTGCCCTCAAAGACCTCAGCCCAAAGCTGACTTGTGGCACCAGCAGACAGGCTCAGACATGAGCCTTTCCCAGGGCAGGACATAATGAACACTGTGCAGGGCTGGGAGCGCGCTCTAAGCCCTGCTAGTGGGCAGATGTCTCCACTTGCCACTGACAGGCAAGCTGCTCAGTCAGAGACCCAGCGTGATTCCTGCAAGCAGCCTGGATGTGAGAAAAAGTCTGGCTGAGTGGAAAGAGAAGAAGAAATCAGGGTAATGAAATATAGAGTACTTTGGAGGTATCATGTACTTAAAAACCTGTGATCACAGCTATAGTTCACAGGGATCTAAATAGCTAACAGAGATTTTAAGAATCCTGGTAGCTCCCACTTCTCTAGGTTGATTAAAATTTTTGATAGCTGAGGTTTCTGTGTCATCCTAGCAACATTAAAAGTACTTAAGGAAAAGCAGCAGGGCTCTGGTTCACAGGCATAATGTGGTAGATAGACTTTGCCTTGCTCTGCTATGTTTAATGCATGAGTTATGGTGTCACTGAAACATTTGTGGCACCTAGAAATGGAAATTTTATTTTGTAATGAAACTTCTAAATTATAGGTGTTCCTTACAGAGTACTTTCAATATCCACTTTGAAGGAACAGCTGTTGGCTTCAGTCAGTAGTTCAACATTACAATACTTGTAGTATTTTAATCTCTGTGAGCCAAAAGTTGTTTCACAGAACCTCCAAAAGTGAAGAAACTCACTGTGCTTCCAAAGCATGTACAAGTATACACACTAAGTGAGAATTCAGTGTGATTTTTCACTATTGTTTTCATAGGTGTAAGGACTATTGTTTTTATAGGTGTAAGGACATCCATAGAAGAATTAGGCTAATAAACTTGCAATGTTTTCTCTCTTCATGAAAAAGAAAAAATACTGCAGTTTCATAGTGCAAAGGTAATTTGTTAGTGATATCTTTATTTTCCCTTCCCTGTTCTGGAAGAAGTTATTAAGAAGTAGAATGCAACAAGTTTCTTTTTTCCTGAGGCCTGAGTGAAACAGTGGAGTATTTGAGAGTGGTAACTAAAATCTAAAAGATAACATCCAAACTTGACTACACATTCTGAGGCTTTTGGAAAGCAATATTCCCAAATGTGTGGTTTATAACTGAAAATAAACACTCTACCACTTATGCTTATAACAAGCAGTTTTAGAAGTGTAGATGTGTGGAAGGGAAGGATACTTGCCTTGTGGAGGGCGTGTGTAGAATATAGCTATTTTTGTTTGCATAGTGTTCCCCAAACAGGCTGAAAAGCAGTCAGTTCTGGATTGTGCAGACTTGAGCAGAGCCTATAAAAACCCACCTGCAAAATAGTGGAAATGTACTGAGAGGATGACCCACTTCAATTCCTATTTTTGTTGTGCTGAGAGTACCACCCTTTAGCTCCAGCTCAGGTGAGGCATTATAAGAGAGATTTTGTCAGTTCCAAGCAGCCATGTAGACAAATGTTGGGTCTGCAGAAAGTCTAAGCCCTGGCTTCAGTGTGAATGGCTCTCCTGTTCCCACAGGTTGATAAATTTTCAGAACATCAAAAAAGTAGGTACCAAACTTGGCAGCTGTTTAACAACAGAGTAAACTAGTAGATATATCTATTGAAAATTCCTTTCTATAATTACAGCCAAAATGGCAAGATATTGGGTCATACTAAATTAATGTTTCTGTTGAATATTAAAAGCCAATTTTATCTCTGCTATAAGCGAGATACAGACACATTTCCTTGATTGCCTCACATGCAGCAGGCTAAAATAAGTCAAAGGCTCCCTCACTTCAGCTGAATGTTCCATTTGCTATGCTGTACTGCCACTGCCTACAGTACAGCTCTGTCATCAAAGATTTGTAACTTGGGTCCAAGAGCCTTTCATTAAACTCTGAGCTGCCAAAAGCTGTTCTAGGCCTCAAGAGCCAAGGGACAGTTAAAATATGGCTTATTACTGTAGCTAATGTTTACTCAAAAATATATTAGTCTGCTGAGAAAGGGCAGTGGTTTACATTTGTTGATGTCCTTCTGTTGGCAGTCCTTCTGAAACACTCCCTATTCTGTGTATTGCTGTCTCTTTAGAATTCATTTTCTTCTCTCTGTATAATAGAATTTAAATAATTCAGTATACTTAGTATTTGGTTAGATGAGGACCATTTTATTTTACATTATGATGCACTTACATTTCTCCTTTTTCAGAAAGAAACTTGAAAGTCTAACAACCCAATCCACACAAGTAGGAAGTAATTTTCCCTCATTTAACCCAAAAGTGAGCCTTAGGAATGAAACATGTCACCAACACCTGTGTCTGTTTCGTGCTCTGTCACTGCTAATGCATGAACTTCATCCTTGACACAAAGGCCATGGATCTTTTTGAATAAGGGTAGCATTGTCTGTGTGGGGAACATGTAGAAATCCATGGGGAGACACGGCCACAGAAGAGCTCTGTTCTTAACAAAACCTGCTTTTGAAGAAGGATTAAGGTAGAATGGAATATAAATTGTTAGTGTTTTGGTCTGGGATGTTGATACTTAAAAAACACAATGGAATGTGTTCTTTCTTATTTTTGAAGGCAAAGGCAGTGGGAAGGTCTTTGCCTTTGGGCTTCTCTTATTTTCTTCATTACCACTGTTTTAGACACAGCAGGATATGTTTTTTTTTTGGTAGTGAGACTGGGAAAAAAAAAGGTGCACTTGAATTTTGTAAAACCTGGATGAAATTTCTGGAGGCGTTTTATGCAGCAAAAAATGCCGTCTGCAGCAAATCTGTCTCCTGACTTCTGTGAAACTGAACTTTCTACCCAAGACTTTCTTCTTCCTCTAGGGCATCTACTGCATTTTTCTTCCTCTGTAACAGTGCTGCCTGCAGTGCTCTGAGTCTTGAGTTACATGCTCTCATGGGTCAAGCAATCCTCAGCAGAAGGCACCTGGCAAACTGTTGCATGCCCTCATACAAGTGCCACATCTCTCAGCAGTCGCTCAGGTTCACTCACTGGTCACCTCCACAGCTGATCTCTTTCCAACCTCTTCACTTCTTCACTCCCTCCTGACTTCCCACTGTGAATTGATGTGCCATCAGTCAAATAATTCCTTGCACCATTAAGCACTTGTCAGTTTACATCTTTCTTATTCAGTTGCTACAGCAAATGAAAAGCTTGGTCTCTGGTTCTCCCTATACACAGTTCCCTCTGTTTGCAGAGAAAGCTTTTCATACCTTTCCCTTTCAGTGTTTATCAGTATGCCTGTTTATCCCATATGCATCCACCTCACTTCTCTTGTGAGTGATTGTTCAGAATTTGTTCAGGTAAGGCCCTAGTTAATAGGTTTCTGCTACCAAAAGTTTAATTTGGGTTGCTATTTTATCACAGAATGTATCCATGGAAAAGGGTAAGCCTTTGCTTTTCTTATTTTCTTAGTCTCATAGAAAGAAACTGGGTCTTTAGTCATTCCCAGCACTCAGGCTGGAACAGAGAAGAGGTGGGACCCAACCCTGGTGTCAGCTGATGTAACCCAGTGCAGGAGGCACATTGCCCAGTACCCAGGGGTGTGTGTACAGCTTGTCCCCAGCGTTTCCCACATCCCTTGACATGCTGGCCAGATGTGGTCATCTTTTGCCCAGGAATGTTTATATATCCCCCCTTCTCTCATCCTCTGCTTGGCTGGCCTGAAGACGTGCCTCAATCACAAGGGATCCCTCATCATCCTGTCATACCAAGAAATGCTTTCATGAGGGCGGAGGATTATTTTTGAAAGTGGTTTTCCTTTTCAGTATCTGCCTTTTCTATCTCTATGCCGGGCTAGTGATGAACATTTTGAAAAATTCCCAGAGGGAACTTTAAGGAAATGGTTTATTCTATTTGCAGAAGTCCTTATTATGTTTAAAAAACTTCCACATGCAGTCTTGTTGTCATGTCTCATTTCAATATAATCCCCCTGTGTAAAGAGATTGTTTTTCTTTCCCTCACTCTCTTCTCCCTTCTCCATGAGTTTCCTATTTTAGCCCCTATTAATTTGCACTCTTATGCCCTCTTGTCATCCTTATTTTCTCCCTCCCACTTTATGCAGCTTCTGAAGTAATTGTAGGTGTTTTAACTATTTAAAGAACCATTCTTAAATTCACTTGTGAATTATCAGCAAATTGTCTGTCAGAGATTAGTGCTGGCAACAAGTACACTGGTACTGTAAAATAAAGGCTTACTTTTTGTACATTTTTTGAGATTTTAGACTATGGATACCTTATGCTTGAATTATTAAACCTCCATAGTGTGTATGTAGAAGCCAGAGATAATTATCTTGCATGTTTATAAAATGTGTTCAGTTTTTCAGCATTTTGAGATGCAGCAGCAAAACAAAATTGATTTCCTTTGAAGGAGTCTCTATATGTTATCAAATATTTTCACTTATCAGAGACAGAAGAAACAGTGATATCTCTATACAGATGTGAAATACCAGATCTTGGAATTAATGGTGTTGGGACTAAGGAGGCATTTCAGTTTCCAGTTTTGTTCTGTTGGGGTAGTAGTAGCAGAAGCCAGAATATATTGGCATTGGAGGCTAGCTTTACCTACTTGCTAAAATCAGGACTCCAAAGGCCAAATAAAAGAGGTTTCTGGTAACAAAGGAACCTGAAAATCTATACAGCCCTCAAGGTACTTGGGTGACTGTTGAGCTTTGCCTGACCTCAGCCTTGCATGCTGCTTGTGTACAAAATAACACCTGAACAGACTGCCATTAGCTGAAGGTATCTCTTGTGGTAAGAGCAAAAAGTACCAATATACACTTGCAAGGGAAAAAATTGCAAACCATGGCATTGGGCAATGAAAACAAATAGCTGGCTTCAGTTTTCTGCAGTAATGCTTGGATATAAAGCATGCTTCCTTTTCCCATAATGGAACCGGAACTGAAAATTCCTTTTTCTTACATCTGCAGCAAATATAGGCTCAATCCTTTTTTTCTTTATTTTAAAAGTGATAAAAACAGATCTACTTAGACTGCAATGTTTGCTGCGGTAGTAACAAGGCTGCAATATTTCAGGGTCCCAAACAAAGCTATTGTATCCCATGTACGGACCCCAGAAAATTCTGGATTTTTTCCTTCTGTCTTCCTTCCCCTTCCTTGTTTCTTTGTTCGTCTCATTTTCCCCCCAGATATCTTAATGTATCTGTTTATATGATGTATCTGTTTGTATTTATATCTCACTACATATAGGATGTGTGAAAGGATCCGGGAAAGTTGCTAGATGATGTCTTGCTTTTTAGCACTAGCTTGAAGAACTTTTCTGCCAAAAAGATCTCTCATCTTTTATTTCCTCTAACTTCTGTTTCTGGGATACAGCAATTTCAGCATGTAGGATTCTAAATGCTCACTTGAAATTTCTGTAACTCCTCTTTCTATAGGAGACACAATAATTCCTGCTTTCTCCAGCATTAGGCAATGTACCTTGAGAAGCTCATCCTTCTGTTGCCTACTTCAAAGGGACTGCACCAAAATGAAACAGAACTTCTTGTAGCCAGAACAAGGAAGAAAAGAGACCTGAATATCCTTTCTTAGGCTGTTGCTATGATGGTGTGGTCTCTAAGGAATGGTACTTTAAGTAATTCTTGAGCTGACTAGAAGGAAATCTGACCTGATCTTCTTTCTGAGAGGAATATAAGAAGAAAAATAAAGCAGAAATGGTTGAAAATACTTTCTATTAATTGGCATGGAAAGTAACAGATATAGATCCATTCCCTTAATGATTCTACTCAAACTTACCTGAAAACGGGAGGTAGGATGTCTATTTTATTTTTTAAAAAATATTTTATTCAAGACCTGAGTGGAAGCTATTGCATAATTGGCCCAGTTCCAATTGCAAGACACTTAAATTTGTGAGTTATTGGATTACACTATGGGCTGGGATGTCATGTTGTACTGCAGCTGTAGCATCTGCTGGGTTTGATGTACATACAATCATAAGACTTATGATTGTGATGCTCTTGGGCAAAGTTCATAAATTTACTCATCATCTAACCTTCAATTTTTTTTCATGTCATTCTACAGGAGCAAGCTCAATTTTTCTTCAACAGATTCCCCTTTTCCAAATTGCATACTTGCTGATGTTTTATATGCTTGACTGTCTTCTAGGAGGAAAATTCTTCCAGTAGTGGAACTGACTCCCTAAGCAGTGGAGAGATTCCACGAAGTCGGTCAGAGGGGACTTTGATTGATGTGGATGACCAGGCACCCTCAGACAGCTACAGTATGGCTCTTCTGCTATTTTCTCTACTAAGGCTCTCCAGCTAAAGTCTTTATTTCTGCAAAACTCTGGGTCAGGCAGGCTGGGAGGAAGAGTTGAAATCCTTAATGTAACATTAACAAATACTACTTAGAGTAAGTTTACTGGGGGTCAAGGTAGGGAAGAGAGGAGGAAGTTCTTAGCCAAACTAGATTAATTTAGGGTTTTAAGACCATGAAGGCAGGTTAATTTTGAGGTTAGCTCAATTTAAAAACCGGAGTCTTGGAAAAGTTGATTTAATCTCTGTGCTATTTTAACCCCAAAGCTGAGAAAACTTTGCCCTCTACAAGATAGGCATTTTCTTAGCTTCTTGTCCAGTAGCAGATATAACAGCTAGCCTGACACTTGCTGTGTAAGTTATGGAGCAGGAATTATTTCTTTGCTGGCATGCTGCACCCCAGTAATTGTGCTGTTGTGCTTTCTCATGCTCTTGGCATGAGAAAGCGTCGGTCCTAGTGACTCAGGCTCTGACAGAGTTTTCTGCTTATATTTTTCCTGTAGAAACATGCCCTTTAGGATGGGGAAAAAAACCCAAACAAAACCTTTATGCTTATTTTGGGCTTAATTAATCTATATTTTTAATATGCCATACTGATCTGACTGTAATAATATCACAGCACAAGGAAAGATTTTGGCCTATGGGCAGAGACAAAAGAACTTTTCAGTGGTGCTTGAGCAGCATGTGCCCCTCTGGTGATCCTGGTTAAGACAAAGTGCTCCAGGATAAGGAGCTGCCCCTGGGCTCAATCCCCCTGGCAGCTCACCGGGAAGGCTCTTGTCAAGCAGTGTTAGAGCTTTGTAGATAGGCACCTGGCAAACAAGTAAATTCCACCTTGGTTCTTCCAAACTGGGAATTTTCCAGAACCATGGAAAGACGTCACGGTTTTGGCTTTTTATTACATTTTGAAAAAGGAAACAAAAAGAGAAGTATGAACATTTAATTCTTTTTTTTTCTTTTTGTGGCTGTATGCACTGTCATGCTTGCATTTGAGCAGTATAGAATAATCTTGGAAATGGAAAGTACTATGGAAGGTGTGATAATGTAAGCTATAGATATGGTGAAAAAAAATAGACATAATGCCTTTTCCCTCTAAAATTTAAACTCTTTGCAAGAATATATAAAGAAGGGATAGTATAGCCTCTATATATAGGAAAAAAATGGCAAAATGAAGTAATAGAAACCCTTAGCATAAAAAATTGCAGATATTCCATTGCAAGAAGGGTGAGTCACAATCAACTGTAAACCAGCTTCTCTGAACAATTCTTAATACAAAATATAAGGATGTCTCTTCTTCAGAAAAAATAATTATTTCTACTAATAATGAGATTTTTATTAGAAAACATATATAAATATAATTTATGCACCTGGATTTGTCTATTTAAATGCAATCTCAGAAAGTTAGTAGTCACACAAACAATTTTCTCAACCTTCAAGTTGTACAAGGTCTCATAATTTATATCAATGATTGTTTTCTGATGCAAAGCTAGTATAACAAATTCCACACACATGGAGACAAACTGTAAGAGTGCTGCTATCAATTAAATGCACATGTACTAGCATGAAAAGGAATCTTAAATAATGCATTTATCTGTACCATCTGCAGTGTTTGAAAAATGAAACTAGTTGTTTAATCTTTGCAAAGAGACAGACACAAAGGAAAGAAGTCCACACCATTTTGTAAGAGGCCAAAGATTAATGGAATATAATGGTTTGAATCTTATGGAAATTTATCATACTCAATGCTAATTAATAATCATATGAGTTAATAAAGATCAACACCACAAAGAAGTGTCTTTACATCCTTCAACACCAATTTGCTATTCAGCACTAATTTGTTAGCAGTCTTTCTATTAAGTAAGATTCTTAATTAAATCAATTTTGATACTGTTTAAAAACCTGAAGGAGAAATACTGAAATTATCTATGTGTATTTGAGGAGGAAAATTTAGTCACTTCTTAGTTTAACAAACTATCAGTTGGACATGAATGCAACATCTCAAGTATCGGTGCTTCAGAAAATGCTTCTTTTTTTCTTTTAAACAGATGCCAATGAAAGTAAACTCGATTTGGATATTGACTGGCCTGGTGTATTCAAACATGCACAATCTGTTTCCAAGACTAATCCTTTCTGGAATGAACTGTCAGGATCCAACCCTTTTGTACATGACATAGCTGCTTCCAATAGAAATGAAAATAATAAGTGTCTTTCTATCTTAAAGGAAAAACCTTATTTGTTCTCTAAAATTTCAAGCAATAGGGACTCTTTGGATTCCTCAGGTGATGAGCTAGATATTGACTGTCTCCTAAGAAAGACCTCAACAAGAAGATCTGGACGATCCAAGAGTGTCTCTGACTTCCTGGATATAGTTGATAACCAAAGATTTAATCCTCACAACACAGCACCTCAAAAAACTACAGTTTCTGATATGACATGGCTTCAGAATGACCGTGAAGCCTACAAGATTGCTTGGCTGAGCCACCGACAGCTCACCCGGTCCTGCCTGGATTTGGAAGCCATGAGCCACAGCCCTGGGTGGGCACAAACACAAGCTACAGACATTCATGTAGTTTGTAAACTGAATCACGAAGGGGGCTCGGTACAGCTACCTGACTCAGATATCAACATTCATGTCCCTGTGGGTCATGTATTACCAGGAGAATTCCAAGAAGTAGGTTTAAAGGCTATCCTTAACCCTCCATTGTCATGCAACAATGAGCTGTCCAGCACAGTAAGTCCTCTGATAGAACTTACACTCAGCAACCTCAACACAAATGAAGCCATTTTCCTAGAAGTGAAAGTTGCAGCTAAAGTGAAGAGCGATCCATTCAGCCAAGTTATGAGTGATATTGTGTGTTTTTTTAGTCTCAACAAAGAAGGACCTTTTAAGAAGCTAGAGAATTGCTATATTTATCAAGATACAATACAAGTAAAGCTAACGGACCTGAGTCATGTGATGTATGCAGTGATTGCCATACAAGCAAGCAGAATCCAGCCTCCAGCAACTAACGTGTGGGACTATGTCCATAGAACAGTCTCAGTTGGAATTTATGGTCCCAAATACATTCATCCATCTTTTACGGCAGTTTTTACAGTCTTTGGTCACAACTACATTCCAGGAAAACTCACGATTTGTGATATAAAAAAGGGGGGGAAAAGTATGCCTCCTGTGGTGTTTCAGCTGTGGGGAAAGCATACATTTCTGCTTGAAAAACCACAAGACCTAAACATTTCTTTGATATCCTGTGATCCAGACTTTCAAGTAAAAATGGAAGATCAAAGCAAAAATATTAAAAAGGAGGAGTTGAAAACTGGTGAAATGGTCCGCCAACAATTCCTGTTTTCCATGCTTGGATGCAGGGAGATGCATTTCTTTGTTTTCCTTGTTCAGATTAAAATCTTGAAAAGTAGCCAAGTAACACAGTTCCATGTTACGACTCCTGATCCAGCTCCAAAATTAAGTGGAATTATTAATAGGCCAAAGCGCCTACAAAACCGCAAGGCAATCAAGTCTGCACCATGGCTTTTGATACCAACAATAAAATATCCAAAGTTTCAAGACAAAACTTTGAGTGTCAACACTTATGGAGTGGCCTTGAAAACTGTGTTACGTCAGAATAAGATTGACTATTTGCTGGAATATTTTAAAGGAGACACAATAGCACTGCTTGGTGAAGACAAAGTTAAAGCCATTGGACAAACTAAAACGAAAGAGTGGTACGTGGGAGTTCTCAGAAGAAAGATTGGTCTTGTACATTGCAAAAACATTAAAGTGATTCCTAAAGAACAAGCTATGGACACTGCTGATAGTGAGTTAACAACCAGGAATCTTGTTGAACAAATTGCATTGCCATTCAAAAAACTGACTTATATCTACTCGATAGTTCTGTCTACAGTATCAGAGAGTGTTTATGACTGGAGAGCTTTAGCTGAGGTGTTGGGATACTCACATATGTCTTTGGATGACTTTAATGAGGCACATATTGATAAAGAATCAGAAAGAGTTGCACATGTTGTGAAAAAGATGAAGCAAGACTGCCATGCTAACAAAAAAAAAAGACTATTTCTTTATGAACTCATTGTTGTAAGTATTGCATGAGCTAACTGACTTGTTGGAAATGCATTGACAAGAAATTACTGTTAGTAATGTAGGAACAAGAAAACATGATTCTGTATCCTTGCAGGATCTTTATAAACCTGAATATATTACTAAAAGTTGTAGACACCAATAGGTGGAAAATACATTCAAACTCTCATGAAGAATAATACTTTGATCAATACATTCTGAACAGTCTTCTATTAATGCTGCATGAACTGTGTTCATTTAGTAGGTTGACTAAGATGACTTTTCTGGTTTTTAAATAGCCATGATTGAAAATGTTTTGTCATTTGTCTTGGTAAATTGCTTTCCTGAGAAATTCACATTCCTGTTGTGAAATATTAAGTAACATTACTATACTGTGGAAATTCCCCTATACATACATAGATATAGATAGATGTCATCTATCTGTCTATATATCTATCTATATTTATGTCTATATTTATATGTCTACATCTGGATATATATATACATAGATATTTGTCTGTGGTAAGTTGCATGTCTAGCTTAGCTTCATATAATTAAAAGGGACATCTCGATCCAAATGTTGAGGGCAAGATTTTTCTGTCCACACCTTACAACTTCATAGTCAATGCTGCAGTGGCCTAAGAAGGATTTTGCAAGTATTTCAGTATGTCTTTTCATGGACCTCATTTGTAAGCCATTGGACAACTTCTCTGTGACTAAATACTACCAAATGGGAATCAAAAGCTTATTATAATTATTTCCAGGTAATAAGTGGCACTATTAACAATCCTAATTTACTTACTGATCTGTGTGCAAATTAGTTTGAAATTCATGGTCACTTAATACTCTCCTTGGCTCTGACAGAAAATTTGACCAACATATTAAGGGACAGAAGATAATTAAATTTCTGATATGCAAATAAAGTATTACAAAAATGGATGTTTAAAAACTCACATTGTAGCTATTCATCTAATGCTGTTTGACTATCCTTAACTGTAAACCTCCACTGAGTTTACTTCTCAAAACTAGTCTACCCCTTTGTAGTGTTGACAGAAATTTCAGCAGGATTCAGAAAGTTTTGGTAGCTGTGGCCACTTAGAATTCTTAAGAGAACATCAAACTTTGTGGAATAAAACTGAGCCAATATGAAGTATAGCAAAGCCTGTCACATCTCTTTACAAAAAGGAGAGTGGGATCTAAATGTGAAAATTGTCCACACTTTTAACTGAATACAGTTAAACAGAGTTCATTACAAAACAGGCAAAAAGTGGGGCATAATTAGGTTAAGCTTATAGAAACATAGAATGGCTTGGGTTGGAAGGGACCTTAAAGATCATCTCATTCCAACCACCCTGTCATGGGCAGGACACCTTTCACTAGACCAGGGTGCTCAATGTCCTGTTTTGGGAGATTTATGTATTTTTGCTAGGAAGGGCCAATACAGGTCCTTGTCAAGTTAGATATAAATCTAGATGTCATCCATGTAATTTTTGGGTGGAATTTTCTGTTACTTCTTTTAAAAAAAATCTCCATTTTTTTTGTCTTTTATACGGTTCTTGCTTATCAGAGCAAACACAAACTGAACAACTTTGTCTCCAGTTTAGGGGAATTTTGTACAATACACTGTAGTCAGTTTCTTGCTACTCTGTCTACCAAAGTTCTATTGTTTGCTGTGAGGACTTCATTGGTTAATACTTTAAAATTAAATCACACGTATGTCTGATTTCTGCAGAAATCCTTGATACGTCAGTAAAAATCAGTATCTAAAAAACAAGGAAAATTTCTGTGTTTTGATCTTGATCTTCTCCTGAAAACCTCAACAGTTTCAGTGGAATATTTTGGAGTGAATTGAGGAGAAGGAAAAAACCCAGCATTTATTTTTCCCACTAGCTCTTATCCAAACAAATAAAGAAAGAAGAATGCAATGTATCTACATATCAAGGTTATACTCCTTCAACCATTTTAATTTGAGTGTCTTTAAATGCTCTTTTGGCAAGGAGGAGGGAATGGTTTCATGTTTGCATTTCTCCTTAATGGTCAAAAAAATTATTAGTTCTGTGGGAGGAGTAAATCAAAAGATGCTGGCCAATGTGTAATTTTCCAAATAAAGCCCTAGATTAAGGACCACACCTTAGTATAATAGTGCTCTAACTAAATGTTGAAGTCTCATGTCATACTTCTAAGAAACTAATTTTTTTTTGCCAAATATTTTTGTTGGAGAAGTATGATTTCTTTCAGGATCTTGAAGCTTGGCAGGACCCACTTGACACTGGAATGCTGAAGCAGCTGAATGCCAGCTTGATTTTTTTTTTTCTTAAGCTCATGGGCATTTTTCCTCTGAAAGTGTTGGCAACACCATTTTGTAGGAAAAAAACCCACATATTTGTAAGAACACAAAAGTAAAAAAAGTCTTCCTGTTTACGAAGAAACGCAGAATAGTGCTATAAAATTGAATTAAAATGTTCTGTTTGTAATTACTGGTGAAGAATCACTAATGAAAATCATTGTTGCAGGCACTTTTGAAGATAGATTGCCAGGGATTAGTGGCACGTCTTACCCAGGACACCATCATCTTGACTTCAGCTGTCAAGCTTGGCAGGAGCTGGCGGGAGCTTGCAGAGAAGCTAGCCCGCCTCACAAAGCAGCAAATAGAGGCTTACGAAGTGCCCCACCACGGGAAAAATGGAGCAGTAGCCATGGAGGTAAGGGGCTGGTGTAACAGGGCATGCACATTTCCTCCTGGGCACAAACACAGCCAGGGACCTTCCTTCTTCCTGGTTTTGCAGGCTTCTTTCCTTTTGCACTGTCCAGTGAAGGTCTCAGCTCCTGTCTTGAGCTTCAGGGCTGGGTTCAATCCTTTTTTATTGTCCTGTCCACTTGTCCTCACTCACACCTCTGCTGTCATTTCAGACACAGTGAGGAGGACCAGCTGGTCCTTGCAGGAGCCACTTCTAATCACACTCTGCACAGCTTTTGCTATGTCCACAAAAAGGAAGCTGACTTCTATCACTAATACTTTTCTGTGCCAGTGTAACACTTTTTATCATTTAGCTTAAGTAGCATGAGAAGAGGTTGGAAGCCCTGACACCAATTTTACTTCTGATGTATGAATGTGGCAAATCTATGCTTTAAGTTTGAGTTTGTCAGGTACATCATAATTTTTTTTTTCCTTTGTAAAGTATCTTCTTGTACAGAAGTTTGAGCTTTGTATAAAAGCCAATTTATCGTCTCAGATCTATTTTAGTGCATACAGATCTAAGGAGAAATTTAGGTGCATAATGAAATCTCTAGTGCCATTTGAGGTGACCGGAGGTACTTGTGGCATCCTTGCAATATCAGATGTGCCACAAGACTTGGGGTGGAGCCTTGTCCACTTTTCTGAGCTGAGGGTCAGCTTCTGCTCCTGGCACACCTCTGCCTGGACAAGCAGGTTACTTCCTGCCCTCTATCCCCTAACACAAAGCATGCAGTAGCTCCATTCTTTCCCACAGAGTTATGTGCCAATGACTTCTAGGTTCCAGACTGGTTTTAACTCTGAAAATCCCTTTTTTGTGAGCATTGCTGAATGATCGTTCTGACTTGAGAGCTTACATTCAGGCTTGACTCTGCCTCTGCCTAGACCATCATCCCCTGATTATTGCAGGTTTTGTACATGATTCAGACTGCATTCCCTCTCCCTCATCTCTTGGTTCCAAAGGAATTGCTATTTCCCATTCACAGGTTCACAACTACTCAAGATAATTTCTTCTTCCTTTTTCTATTTCCCCATAGCTGGTTCTATTTATTCCCTGCCAAACCTTTCCTTTCCACTGTCTGAATCCAGTGCATCTGTCATCTTGTTTTTATTTGCGTGGTGATAACTATCAAGATATTTCTGCTCTAATCATGAACTACTACCACTTATTCCTTTTGAATGCTCTGCCCTCCCTCCCCAATCAATATTTGATCAAAATTATACATGTTTGCTCATGTGCTTTCTGCACTTTTCAACAAAATTATCTCCATAATTGTTGTTTGTAATCACAGCTTCCTTCTGAGATCCAGTTTTTCTCTTTGATCTATTTTGTGTAGTTTGTTTTCTTTTCTGGGTACTTCAGTCTGGATGCACCTTCCTCCAATTTTTTTCTCATAAAATTATCAGCCTTTCCAATCCCATGTCTACTCTCTTGGCTTTGTCTTTTTTACTGTTAGGCAGTGGCTTGTCTGATTTCTTTCACTTTTGTTCTAGTTATTAAGCTTTCTCTGTTTGGCTAACAAACCCCCAGCTTTCTACAAGAAGGAATTATTGACATGAACAATATACAACTCTGCTGGTCTCCATGTTATTTGGGAATGTTTCCCCTTTGCTGACAGAGGGTATAAATAAAACAATCTTATAACTGTTTTTCCAGCATCATGCCTATTTATTTTTAGATTAAGAAACATTTTATATAAACACTTTGCTTTGAATGGGTTTTGATTTTCCATGAAACCTATCTTCTACCTCATACACTCTACTCATTTGTTTTCGAGAGATTTTTATGGCAAACCATACAGAAAATTCTCTGCCTTTCAGTGACAATATCTGCTGGCAAAACAGTGTGTTCAAATTCATCACAATTAAAACCTTACAATACAGTACTCTCTATTTTTTTCAGAGAACATTCAACATCAAAGATCAGAATTTTGCTGTATTTCTGTGTCTTTTTCTCAAAGATTATATTGGGCCTATGGAGGATTTATTGGTTTTGGGTGAGCTTTTTAATTGTGCTTGTCCACATGGGTGTGAATTCAAAGCACAAGGTTTCTAGCACTGGTGTCTCATGTGATCACTCAGTACCCTCAATGTTCACTGAATCTAACCTAAATTTCAGTACTTTCTAGTGGATATCAGTGCTTTCTTCTGACATCTAACTTTTCAATTGATAGTAGTTTTTGGCTTTAAAACCTGAAACCCAGCAAAGCTGGGGGAGGTTAGTAAGTTTTGACTAGTTATTGAGGATGATATGAAAATATTAACTAGTGCATTCCCCACCAAAGATTGTTCCATCATCAGGAGGATTGATTGGTTAATAAAGACTTCTGCTTTTAAACTTCATATTTTTCTTGGTGGGAGAAATTTTCTTGCAGATAATGACAGAGGCAACTTGAGGTGCCTACAATTGGTGCATAGCTTATGAAGCATTTTTCATCAGTAAATTCCAAATCACTTTGCTGAGGACATAGGTGTCATTATTGCATACTCAGCAAAGAGAGTGGGAAAGAAGGAAAACTCATGCGCACAGCTGAGATGAGACTTGACCAGGATGCTGCAGTGATTTAATGTTTTGCCTGAGATTTTGCTTTGACGCAATTTAGGAATTTTGAATGCAATTCAGTTCACCCATTGCATTAGAGTATGTGCATGGGGAGAAGAATCTGCCTTAGAACCACTGCTGTGTTTGCAGTACTAGTTTAATGTGATGAGAGTGTAGATTACTGCTGAGTTAATTATGCATCAGTGGTGACCAGTTTGTAAAGCTTTTGATCCCTGCATTCTCCTTTTTCTTCTTTCTTTCTTTTATTTTGTCTTAGATTAAAAAAAACCAACCAACCAAACAAACAAATCAGTTGTGCATGATTAGAGGAAACCAAGGTTTTTATTAAAGGATATTTCAGCCAATTATCTTATTACAAAGTCAGACTGATCTTCAGCATAGGTCAAAGCATAACATCTTTTCCTATTCGTTGTTTTGTCACATTCTAGTGAAGACAGAAAAGTGTACCCTCATTCTTTAAATACCCTGCTTTAACAGGAATGTAAGAAAATGAAGAAAGAGACCCAGAAAGAGCATAGTCAGTGACAGAATTTCAGGAGATACCAGCTTCTCTTGTTGGGAATACCAGCTTCTCTTGTTCGTTACTTTGGCTATCAAGATAAATATAAGAATACAGAAACTTTCTGGTCCCAACATAAACGCAACAGTAGTGATCTGCTTTTGTTCATTAAAATATGTTATAATATATAATATTTACAGTAGTACATTAAAAAAACTCCTATTTTCAACTTAGCCTCTCCAAAAAAGCCCCAAAAGAATTCTTCAATCTCCTTCTTCCCACCTGCCACCAATGTACTTTTCTCCTTCTGTAACCTTATGGTTATGACTTAAGATAGACTTGCTTAAAAGAAATATTATGCACCATTCATTTGGGAAAATGATGATACCTTTCTCCCCTGTAGACCTAAAATGAGAAAATTCACTGAGACATCAGGCACTTTTTTATTAAACTCAAGGTGGAAACTAGACTTATCAGACTGTGAGACAGTAAGTTTAGACTAGACTAGACTAATTAGACTTTGGGGCTGTAAGTCTAAGGGTTTTTTTTCCATTTGAGTATGACAGCAGAATTTGAGAGAAATGTTTACAGAAATAATGACAAAATCAGTATTGGGTAGGCTGAAAGATAGCCCAAAAATATGGAGAAGAGTTCAGAACTATGAGCAAAGAAATTCTCCTCCTACTCAGTTCCTCCAGGCATCAAGTAAATGAAGCTTAAATTAAAGAAATAAAGCTTGATGTTGTGTACTCTTTGTAAATTAATAAGATAATATTGAGGAAATAACCAATTTCCTTCAGAATTATCCTTCACAACCATAAAAACTGTTTTTTTTTATAAAAGAGGAAAAGATGCTAAAAAAACCTCAACTTCCTGATCACTTTTGTGTGTGTGTATTTATATAAATAAAAATGTGGAGTCATCAGTCCAGATACATTTATTGCTATGCATAAGTATGTTCCTGTTAGAGCTGTGAATGACAGAACCCTTCAGGAGAATCATGGGTTTCTTTGTGGATTTGTGCATCATCCCTGCAACTGTTAACTCAATTACTGTTTGCAAAACATTTATTGCCAATAAGGAGAGGGAAAACAGAATTTTGATTGCCCAAGTAACATTTGGAAAAGCAGTAGCTGGAAAAATAATTATTTTGTTTGTTAGCTGAACAAATTCACTCAGCAG
The DNA here is from genome assembly GCF_027887145.1 of Ammospiza caudacuta. Classification (NCBI taxonomy): domain Eukaryota; kingdom Metazoa; phylum Chordata; class Aves; order Passeriformes; family Passerellidae; genus Ammospiza; species Ammospiza caudacuta. The sequence goes on along the minus strand of NC_080593.1, from coordinate 31,600,368 downwards.
TTTGAAACATAAAAGTCCAGCTTGGTACCTTAATCATGCTGCTATAACTTAATTAATGTTGTTAGACCAGTGACAAATTACACCTGCTATAGATCTGCTCCATTTGTTTGGCATAAACCAAATAAATTGTAGTTTGAAAAACATAAAAGCACTGATAATCTTTTAATTTCTTTTGTTTCTTGCAGGAAAAAAATTAAATTTTATATCTTGATTAAAATTTATAAAAGCTTTTGACTTGCCTCTTTTAGAATGTTTGGGTGCTTTTTAAAAATAGAGTTTACAGATAAATCATGTTAGAATCACAGAATCATTGCAGTTGAAAAAGACCTCTAAGATCAGCTAGTCAGATGATCTAGCACTGTCAAGCCCACCACTAAACAATGTCCCTATTACCTATGTGTGATTTAAAAATGCCCAGGGATGGTGACTCAACCACTTCCCTGAGCAGCCTGACCTACCTTTCACTGAATTATTTTTTCCTAATATCCAATCTAAATTAATTAAAGGGACTTCATTTTGCTCCCCATCCTTGTTTTCCAGCTCAGCAGAATGGATACCCAGAAAGCAGCTGATCTGGGTATTTAAACCTGAGGCAAGGAAGGCATTAAGTACCTCAGCCTTGCCCTCATCCTTTGCCACAGTGTTGCCCCTATATCTAAAATAAAGGTTGGAGATTCTCCTTAGCCTAAAGATGCTGACATACTTTTAGAAGCATCTTTTATTGTCTTTTATGGCAGTAGCCAGATAAGGTTTCTGCTGCTGTTGCCAGAAAACATTTCTGAAAGGTAAAAAGCAATTTTAAAATTTCCAGGCTGAGTAGAGGGACAGTAGGATGTTGATTAATGGGTAGTAACCATCAAAAGCACAACCAAATAGGGAAACTGTTGCTGGGTTGTCTTGGTTTGAAAAGACAGCTGTCTGCTAAGGAAGGCAGGAGCCTTCCTTGAAATGGAAAACATAAATCCCCTCCCTCAAAATTATTATCATTTTGAAATTAAGAGGCTCTCAGGCAAAGATATGGGAATAGGAAGAACAGTTCTTTACTAGGAAAATTAAAAATACTGATGCAATAGTATAAAAAAGAAAAAAACACTGACAGAGTCAGAATAAGACCTGACACTCTGTTGGTCAGGGTGTTGGTAGCAGTCCTATTAAATGGAGGCTGCAGTCCTCCTGGAGTGATAAATGTGGTTCTGTTGGAGCAGTGATCCTGTAGAAGGGTGTAGTTTTCCTCTGAGGGTCCTGTGGTGGTGTAAATGGGCCTGGTCCTCCTCTGGGAATCCAGTGGAGAAGAAAGCTGTTCTTCTTAGAATCCAGTGGGGAAAAAGCTGTTTCTGGTGCTCCAAATCTCAGACTATATCCGGGTAGGAATGCTTGGCTCCTCCCCTGGGGCGGAGCTTCTCACAATGGGATGATGTAATTTTATCAGTCAGGCAGTGAAACTCAATGGCCCACTAATAGAAACCATCTCCAGGGAGGGAGGATTTGTTGTGGAAGAGATAAAGAAAACTGCCCAATCAACAGACAATAACTGCCTCACCTCTAACAGATGGCAAATAGAATACACACCCCCAGCCTAAGACATGGGCATATGCATTGCAAAAGATGAAAAGTATTTTCCTTCCATTCTTGTTATTTGACTTATAGTTTCAGATAAGGATATATTTTGACTTGGTGATAATCATCTGAATGAAGAATTTATCTATTATTTACCTCTCTGAGAATTTGAGAGTTTCATAGAAATAATGTGATTAAGATTACTGGAGATTTAATATCAACACGCCTCTTTTTATAAAGAATTTCAGCATGCCCAGTGATTAAACACTTATTTTCTCTTTTCTTTTCTATGACTTTTCAATTATTTAGCTACTTTTTTTCTGAATAATTAAATTTCTGACACTTTTTTTTTCCCTTTATTTTCAGATGATGTGGAAACCTGCATATGACTTTCTCTACACTTGGGCTGCCCATTATGGAGATGGTTACAGGGACGTCTTACAAGACCTGCAATCAGCCTTGGATAAAATGAAAAATCCAGTGACAAAAGAGTGGCGAGAGTTAACTGGAACTCTGATTCTTGTGAATTGCATGGAGGTTTTAAGAGCAAGTGCCTTTTCCAAAATGGAGGAAGAGTAATGGACAAAATATTTTTTTGGAAACTATACCTCTGTGTAGAGATATAGTTTGTGTATTTATATTTCAGAGATACTTATAGAGCATAACAGAATGAAGTTTATTTTAACTGAGCTGATGTCGGGTCTAGCCCTATGGTTCTCAACTACAGATTTCCAGAGCATGCTAGTGGCTTCTGAGTAAATAAGAAAAGAATGGGGAATTAAACTAATGAGGTCAACAAAAATGACTTGTATTCTATGGGGTATTTTCTAAAAGGAGCTATTTCTGATTGCACTGACTTCTAGGCAGAGATCAGTTTTAAAAATTCATGGATGAGTTCAGGACGTGGAGCCTCGTTTACATTGTTTTCAGTGAAGTGTTAAAATCTAAATATTTAATCTTTTAGTATTTGGTGCTCAAACCCCTCAACTCTAATTTATTCGGTGCAGGTTAGCCTACAAAAAAACCTTTAAGATTCTTTTATCCTCATCTGGGACAAAATTAATCTAATTGTCTCACCAAACAGGAATTCAACAGTTCCTGGAAAAATAGGTGTGTGCCGCACACACTCAAAAAATAGGTGTGCGCTGCACTTTTCCAAACAGCTTCTGCTATCTGTTTTAAAGACTCAAGGGAGACAGAAGTTACAATCTCAAAAGTGTTTGGTTTTGATTTATTTATTGATGTAACTCAACAGGGTTTTGTCTCTTTTCGTATTTTTGTTAGTTTATATTTCTGCAATTTTTTTTCTACATTCTGCTGAATGCAAATTCCAGAAAATTCCAGAAGCCTACTTTATGCACACTGATCCATCTGATCATTTGTGTAGTCCTTCCCTGTTGCTTTTTGGTAAGTACATGGGGGAAGAAGACTTTGTAGGTACAAGGACTGGAAACAATTCATACTCACATCTATTGATTGTTTTCTTCTACCTCACTGGGTATGGAAGATGGCTATTATTTTCTTAAAAAAAAGTTAACAGTGCTTTTATAGTGGAGTGCTTTTAAGATTAATTTATTTATGGAAGAATTAATTATAACTAGTCATATGTTCTAAAAAGAACCCTGCTTAGATGCTATCATTAAAAATCTTCCAAAAACTGAGTAGCTTATTATAAGTACAGAAAATACAGGCTGAATAATAGTTACAGGCTGACCAAATTTTTTAATATAATTTTTAATGTATTAAATATATTTTTAGTTAAGTGGTAGATTTACAAGGTTAAATCCATTTTGAGCTCCTTTGATCAACATTCATTCAGAAACATCAGCAAATACTCAAGACAACCAGTTGAAAAGAGAATTGGCATTCTGCCATCACTTGTAGTTGACAAGACAAAGCCAAATTCTTTCAGGAGTAGCACAAAACACTACTTCAGTCCAGAAACTGCACTTCCTCTGTTATCTTAGTTCATTTCTGCTAAGGGAGGTTTTGCCATTCTAAAATAAAACTACATTTAGACATTTTTCTTCCCCTCTTCTTTCCTCTAACCTTTTTCTTTTCTACCTTCATTAAGCTTTTCCAATGTACCCATATCTCAGGAAGGAGGCTGAGGAAGGAGTACTTTTCTGGATATTAGGTAAATTCATTCACCAGAAGGTCCTCCATTATCTGGGCATTTTCTGAATTAGCATGCGGGCAAGTTATCAGACGACGCCCTTGATTTGCAAGACAGTGAGGAATTCAGTCCACAGAGCACAATTTGCTGTTGCTGATCAAGGAAAGGTGAAGAAAAAGGAGTCAGATTATCAAAGCTCCCTGTTGTTTCAGGCACCAGCACCAATTTTATATGTTTCCCCACACAGTTTTAAGAAGAGGTGCAGAGAACACATAAATTTCTCTCATGATCTGCACTTCAGTGCAGAGCCAGCTTGTCCTTCCTCCTGCAGGTAGTGAAGCTCTGAAAGATGAGAAAGTAGGTTGTCTTACTCTTGTGTGCTGCTAGGTAAGGAAAAGGTATAAAATATATTAATAGACATCTTTAAAGGTAAAAAAACACATGCAAATATTAGAATATAAAATATTAAGAACTAATACAAACTCGCTGAGAATTTTTTTAAGTCTCCTAGACTGCTTCTGCTTCTACCTTAGACCCTGCTCTTAGCTGACTGTGAAACCTGAACAGGATTTTGTAGTGGTTCAAGAGGCCACACACCAGATCGACTTAAAACCTCAGGGAAATACATTGTTTTGCTCCCTCAGAGCTGAAATACCAGAGGAGTTCACAAAGCAAATCTTTCAGCTTCACTAGATTGTCTTACTATCTGCTTTTCATGCATCCCAGCAGGCCATGCTCCCTTGCTTAAAGCCCTGTTAAGTCATATTTTAAAACTCTTTTCCTTTCACTTTTTCCCCTCTTTTGTTAACCTGGCTGCAACAGTTAAGCAACTCAGCTTGCATCTGTTTCTGAAGATGAGTCTGTGCTTCCATCCTTTTCTTCCACATCTTAATTTCTTATCTTTAGTAAATGTGTGTTTACTTTCTTTTTCAAAAGGACATGTATTAATTTCTTTGTTCAGTCCTGTATTTTTCTGTTATGAATACTAGTCAAAAGAGTGCGAAAAGCTACCAGAAGCACCAATTCCTAATGGCAAAGTCTACCGAATATCAAATATAAAGGACATGTTGTCTAAAGCCATTGAAGCTGAAGGAAAATCCATCCCAAGAAGGTAGTCAGTGGTCATGGTCTCAGGAAGAGAAGGGCCCAGGGACCTGAGGCTGTTGCCTGTAACTCTCATGGCCAGGCCCTTTCTTTGCTCTGAAAGCTTTTTCTGTCATGAACAAGAGTTGAATTTGGCCCAGCAAATTTAGCAAATATTGACTCAGTGAGTCAGTGTTCTCCTTAGCTTGCAGAATTATGCAACACGTCCTCCAAGTATATTTCTTTAAAAGGAAATTTATATCTGCCTGTAGTTGTGCTGTATTCCAGGCCTTTGACTGCTGGTTGCTAATTGCACTCCCATTTTTGCTTCAAGCTTCTGCTCATATGAATGAAATGTGCACTCGTGCAATATGCTGTTTACTTTAGCAGCCCACACTGGATATATTTTAAAAAAAAAGGTATTAAAACCCCATATTTTATTTAGTGGTCTAGTATTCAAAACCACAAAATGCCAGCTCAGAGTGAAAGCAGCTGCACTCAACAGCAACACACAGCTTGGAGCACATGGCTTAGGTAAACATGCTCTGTTCTTGACCTTTTTTCTTTTCCTCCCACCCTGTCAAGAGAGAACAGCTTTCCCATGAGCCTGCACACATACTTTCTTGGGTTTCTTCAAAGTGAGATGAGATTAACAGCTCCTTGGGAGGAGACGAGGAAAAATACCAGCCGCTGGTCCTTGCCTTAAATGACCCTCTGTTTCCAGGTTTCCTAATTTCTTTGTGTAGAAAACAGCTGTGTCAGCCAGTTCCATTTTACTTTGAAGTTGTAGGCAGAAAACCTCCCCTCACCTTCCTTCATCCTTCTATCCTCTGAATAGGTGTTTCTTAAGCAAATGAGCAAATGAAATTTGTGAGTGCATCTGTTGCTTTACGATTCCACCTACCCATGAAAACAATGGTTCCCGTGGTTGAGGGCACCTGAGTGGGGCAGACACCTTCCACGGTGGGCAGTGGCAAGGAAAACCTGTCACTCATGCTAAAAATACTGGTTTTTTTCAGTGAAGTTGGAAGCCATTTATCTTGCAGTGCAGAGGCTTCATGCCATTTAATGACACAGTGCAGTGACACATTTCTGAATTAATAACAGTCCAGATTGGAGAGAAAAGGCATATTATTCCCCCCAGAAGTTCCAGCCCTCCGGTTGGGTTTGGGGAAGGGTTCAGTTTCTTAGGTTTCACTTGCTTTTTTTGGAAAGCAGTGGTTTAGGGAAGGAAAAGGAAGTTGTTTTTTTTGAATGTGAGTAAAGTGCTACTCCCCAAGCCAGGCTCCAGGCAGCAGGCTGGATGCCAAGACCAAGCTACATGTTATGGGGTGTTCTTTGTGGAATTTTCTAGGGGAGAAAATGGGAGGAGGCACCAGCCATCTTTCTTCCTACTGAGAACAGAAAAATGTGGAGGAGTGGACAAGCGTTTATTAGGTAATTTTTTCATGAAAAACTGTTTTTCACAAATTCTTTCTGTAAACCTAAACTGTGGGGAAAACAAACACTAAGCAGTTCCAAAGGAGCAACTCAATTTTGTTGTGTTGAGCTGACTCTAAAAACCTGCTCCTAAAGTATATCTGGGCTCAGTAAGGGATCCAGCTGTCAATGACCTAGGAAATAACAAAGCTACAAATTATGTAGAACTGCAGATGGCAATGCTGTATTCCCATCTAATCCAGGGATCCTGCTTTCCATCATCCAACAGCTTGTTCAGCTATGGTCAGCTGTACCAAACAAGGATATAAAGCTATGCTGTTTTGTTGTGTTTGTGTCATAGATATGAAGTTTTCCTGTGAAAAGATGGGAATAAAATAGAGACCAAAGGATTATATTTCCCACCATGCCCAGGAACAGACTGTAGAAAATTATATTCTTCACATTAGTGTGAGACACCAACTGTTAAATTCTCTGGCAAGGCCCTAGAAAAATTGTAGATATGTAAAGGAAATGTTAGTTTAGTGTGAGTGATAACCATTGTTCTTGAAAGACATGTTTCCAATAAATATCTACAGACACTATGGGATATTCAAATAACTTGTGATTATTCTTAGTACAAAAAGTGCCATTTTCTATTTCTTGCCAATGTATATATATATGTAGATAATCTATTTTTTTAGTTTACAGTATATATTTTTAAACAAAATAAACAAAATTATGTTGTCCACTGGAATCTCTCAAGATTTTTTTGTTTTGTTTTTTATGATTAAGAAGAGCAGAGGAAGAGGTCATGAGGTAAAAGATAATGGTTCAGTAAATACCAGGAAATGAGCAATGTCTTTATACACATTTCTCTTAATTTATAAATCCTGTGTGTTAAAAAGATGAATGCACATTCCTTTTACTGTGTTCATAAGCAAAAGTAGTTTGCTGATATTGCTTCCAGAAACAGAATTATCTCACTTTTAAGAAGAGGGCAGTCTGTGGATGTTGCAGTGGAAACCAGTGGAAATCATATTCTACTTACAAGAATATGCTCTCAAATTTTTTCTTTTTTTTTTTTTTTTTGCTGGAGAATCTTGAATGTAATTCAAAAACATAAATCTTCATTTGAAAAGAACAGTCAAAACTAACACAAGCTTCTGAACCTTCCATAGAAAGAAAGAATAACACTGATTAGTTTTTTAATTGAATTTTAATTTCAGTTTTCTCAAATCAAATTCTTATGATCCTTTCAGCATAAGTTGGACAGGAACACACCCTATATCTTAAATCTTAAATTTATTGTTCAGACTTAATTGTAAAGCTATGTGTCAGGAGTTACTGCATGAACTGAAAGGTCAATTTACATATCCATTCTAAATCCCAGGTTTTAAAATGTAAGTGAAGTGGCCTAGCAGGGATAGGGGTGGCAGCACAATAGTCCTGGCAGAGCAGACAAAGATGAAGAGTATTCAACTCCACTCCACAATTTCAGAGATTAAACATTATGTTTGTGTTAAATTCAGTACAAGATCTAAAATGCAGCCTTGTCAAGTACAATACCCTGAGAACAACAGGAATCCAGAGTGACAAGGGGAAGTGAATATGCAATGACTGCTCAGTCTGTCTCATAAAAATGAAGTTATCAGGCAATGGGTTTAAAAATAAACAAAATTACCCTTTCATACAGTGAGGAATTGGGGAATGTGTTGTTATGGGATATTGCTGAAGAAAAAAATCATGCGCGGGTGCAAAAGAAAACCAGGCAAATTCACAGAGAAAAAAGAAGTGCCTAGTGGATATGGTGGTTTTTCTACAGCCACCAGCTTCATATAAAACAGGATTGGATGCTGAAAATGCAGCAGGGAGAAATACTACCCTCCACTTGTCCTGTTTCTCACCATTTCCTCTAGTGACTGGGTCTGGAGTGGGCAGATGCCTGCTCTCACCCCACCATTCCTGCACTCTTCACAGTATCACTGGGTTGGAAGAGACCTTAAAGATCATTGAGTCCAACCTGTACCCTGACACCGCAGCCAAACCATGGTACAGAGTGCCACATCTACTCTTTTCTTAAACACATCCAGGGATGGTGACTCCACCACCTCCCCGGGCAGACACTTCCAGTACTTTATCAGTCATTCTGTGAAAAACTTTTTCCTAATATCTAACCTATATTTCCCTTGACACAACTTGAGGCTGTGACCTCTTGCTCCGTCAGTTGCTGCCTGGAGAAAGAGACCAACCCCCCCTGACTACAACCACCCTTCAGGAGCTGCCCTCTGAACACCATGGGGCTCACATGCTCCTCAGACATCCCAGCAGGCTCCTTCCCAGCACCTGCCTCCCTTCTGCCCCAGTTCAGGCAACAGCTCCTCAATTTATTCAGCAGCAGCCATGGCCCTCCTCCAGCTCTGTGGCCTTGAGTCCAAGAGCAGCTGGACTGAGCTGTGATCCTCTGACATGCTCCCTCTGGCACTGGGGTCGCTGTTAAGGGAGCACAGTTCTCATCTTTAGGCAGGGAGACATCAACCGAGCAAGACTCCTCAGGGCTGGCCCTGCTTCGTGAACTTGTTTTTCTCTCAGGATCCAATGAAGTCTTATTTTATGCATCTGAGGGAAAATCGTGAAGAGGAGAAAGGATGAGTGGAGAAAAGGATTTTGAACAAAATTTTAGACATGAATGCTCATTTCTTAGCTTTACGCACAAGCAGGAAAAGTTATTATTAGAGTCTAAAAGGATTTCATATAATGCCACCCTCTGTTCTTCATACAAAAGGCTCTATTGCTATTTATAAAGGAATTTAAAAATACCAAACAGCCAATGGATGATTTAATAACACTGCTTATAAAACTAATTGTGTGTAACTGAAAAGCTCTCCCTGGGGTCCCATTTGCAGGAGGGTTAAATAGGATTATCAAATCTAAAAGAATAAAAAAGATAAAAAACTCCCAAAGCCCTGAAACCCCAGGAAGAAGGAGTTGGGGCATTTTGCTGAATAAATTATAGACCTCAGTCATTAGTACCAGGGGATTATCTCATAGAAACAGAAATTTGAATTTGTTTCATATACCTGCAAGATTCTTTAAAGGTTTTAGGTCAGAAGCTTCATTTTCATACACACAAAAAAGTCTTTTCACCTGGGGACCTCCAGCCAGCATGATGACTTCAGTGAGAAGCCATTTACCCTTCATGTCAGGGTATCAAACATAACAAACTACTGTAGCAAAACTAAAGGGACCTTATCCTTTCCTCGATTTTTATCTGCCTATAGAAGTTCTATATTGCTCCATAAAGCAAAAGTGGTGGTGTAGCTGAGATGAGGAGAATGAGAATGACCAGTGCAGGTCCATGTGGAGGCTGTCTGGTACAATTTTCCTCCACAGGTCCTGGTTGTTCAGATCAGAAGTGTTCAGATCAGTCCCATGCTACAAGCATGCCTTCTCATCCCCTCAAATCCTCCTGCCCCTCTCCCCAGAGGTGTCCTCTCCTCAGCTCAGCTGGCAGTCAGTCATTACAGACCCCACTCCACCTCACACCTCAGCTGCTCTGGGTCCTGGGAAGTGAGATCCCCATCTCCTCTGACCCCCAGTCCTCTGTGCTTTCTTCTTTCTCCAAAGCTTCTCCTAGGCTGAACAACCACTTCCAACAGCCTTAGCTGCCTGGGCTTTCTACCACCTGTAACACACCTCTGTGAGCTGCTCTCCAGCTCTTGCCTGCCCCATGCCCACCCCAACCCTGCAGCTCCTTGCAGGTTTGTTACCAAACCTGTGTTACTTGTTGCTCCATCTCTGGTCAGTCGATGCTCTCTCCCTTAGCACCACAATGGCTGAGCACAGTCCTTTGTTTGGCTCTGTGCTCAGGAATAGACTTCAGGATCCAGGCCCTGATGAGATTGAGAAGAGCATGAGCACAGGCTGCCTCAGCCAAAAAATCTGCCCACAGATGACTTTGAAGGCAAGAAGATTTTTGTCTGAATATATCCAGACAAAAATCAAAAGAAAACACAGAAATACGGTAGTGGTGTCCTTTAATAGAGAGAAACAAAAGATAAAATATGAATTTTGACCCTAGGCTAAAGACACTTTCTCACAGCTTTTTGGTTTCATGCTATTTTATACATTTTAAATTAATTAAGCAAAGATATTCAGGAGAAACACTGTAGTTAAGGCCAGTATCTGTTTAATGCAAGGACTTTAACCTCAGACACCTTTTGTCTTTTTGAAAGACTTCTAACAAGTAGGATTTTACTTTGGAGATTGGGTTGCATAAAGGTAAGCACTGCGGGCACAGAAACTCCGCATGTTAATCTAAGAGCAATGTTGACAGACTGTTGCATTTCTACAGAAATTTGTGTCAGGTTACTTTACCAGAGAAGGAAAATATAACAAAAGACATGATAGACACAATAATTAAAACTACAAGATATTAGCTGCTAGTCAACACACTTCAAGCCCCACACATTAAGGCCTCTTCAGTTTATTTTTGCCTATTTTAAGGTATCTGTGGAGAGGAGAGGAAGGTAAAAGAAGAGAGAGAGGAAAAAGAGAGGTTATTGTTACTCAAATGATTATGATTGTTAGTTCTTTGTATTACGTCAATGGCTGGTTTGAAGCTGAAGATCTATGGTGCAGTGATCTCCAATAATGAAAAGGGAGAAAAAGCACAGGAAGAGAAGTGAAGCTAGGGAAGCCTTTTTTCAAGGTCATAAAGAATATCTCCTTTATAAACTCTTTCTAAAGGAAAAGAAAGGTCCTATAAACTAGGAAGGTCCTTTATAGGAAAGGTCCTATAAACTAGGACCTTTCTAAACTCTTTCTCAGGCCTTATCCATTAAGCATTGCTGCCTTAATAGTTATGTGGATTATCACGAAGCTGTATATTAAGAAATACTTGCGGTTTTGCACAACAAGGTTCATGGGTTCTTCCAGGAGCATTTGCAGGTTATTCAGAGCATGAAGGCTTTTTTCATACAGACACATATTCTTCTCTTAGCCAAACTGTGGGCATCCTCTGCACATGAGATCTGTGCATCTCACTGCACTGGAGAAAGTTTCCCCCACCTGCCTGCTGGTCACTCCTGGGAGGGCCCATTGATACCTCACGTCATGCAGATGTGGGATGGAGCTTTAGGAGAGAGGAGCTAGCCTGCATTGCAACTGTAGGACAAAACCTGTGATAAACTGAAAGATTAGCTATGTAAGAGATGCTTTTATTCATATGCTAATTGACATCTAAGTCAGGACATTTTTGTAGAAATCCTGACTGCTGTACATCTTTTATTTCAGCCTTCTCAATGTAAATATGGCCAGTAACAATAAAAGCTGGAAAATATCTTTAGCAGAAAAAGACACTCATAGAAGAGTCTCCCTGTTTCTGTGTAATAGTCAGCTGCAAGTAACACCAGAAACTGTGTAACACCAAATCAGGAAGTTTATCTGAAGAAAAGACAACACTGAAATAATCCAGATGTCTTTTCTACGTAATGTCAGGTACATCTCCAAAAAGGGCAGCAGTGAGATTTTTGATCACTTTTTATCAATTAAATATTATTTCATATTTTACCATTCCCAAAGGGAACAGCTTTGTTGTAACTGTATTATTTCAGATGAGCTTTTTCTAGCAGACTGCCTCTTTCAAACAAATATTGTTGATTATATGAAAATGCCATCCCAGGCTACTTAATCTAAATGCGAATCTACCCACCTACAAGTCTCCAGTAAGGCTTTGCATAAATTTTCCCTCAAATCCAACTATTTTTATCCTAAGGAATACCCATTAACTTAGAACAGTGCTGCTAGGTCTGTTGCTTTCTAAATAAGGCAGAAGGGACACATTACAAGATGTTTAAAAGCAAAAGATGGTTTGGACGTCTTTATTATGTGCAGCAATAATAGTTTTCATTGTCCTATGAAAATACTTATATAACAACAGTGGCCTGCATTCTGATGGCTTTATGTCACCAAACATTACAATTTTAGGACTGTAGTCTTGCAAATGCCAACAAATTACCCTGCCAAATCTCACACTCTTTCTCTCCACTTACCTATATTAATTGGCCTATACCACAAATTATCAGGGATTTTTTCCTTTTTTTTTTTTTAGAAAAGGCACTTAAAAATCTTAATTGTCTCTCTCCCCAGTCTCCCTCCTTTTCTGTGCACGAGGATGCAGCATTTGGTACACAGTACAAAGAAACATTTTTGTGGGAGGTACTTATGGAAGTGCTGGCAGCACATGACTAAAGTTATAATGAGCACAAAAGTGCTTACGCAAATGCTTAGGGGAAGCCAGCACAGTACAGAGTAATAGGCAGAAAAATAATTGCTGAGGTTAAGTAGAGAGTTCCTGTATGTCATTATTAGTTATGGCCCACCTAAATTTTGCCAAACAACTTGACAAAACAAAATGAATACTGATGTCAGCCACTGTCTCAAGTCACAGACTAATAAAAACCACAGTGATTCTTTGTCATTCTGGAGATTTTACTCTTTTTTGTGCTTCATTTAGTGGAAAAGCCTCATAGTTTCCATGCATGAATGTAATAATAGAAAAATATATATTCCTTTTTCTAGCCTTGTTTATTTTATATACAGTTCTGGAAAATATTCTCCTGTAGTTGGTACTCTCCTCAAAAAAAAAAAAAAAACAATCACTTCTGAGCACAATACAGTAACCATACTCTAGCTTGGATTATTTTGCCTGTGCTCCTATCTGTTATTAGCTTAATTGTTGAAGGAGAGGATCATAAGAAAGTTTCAAAATTTTAAGTAACTATGAAATACCTCCTGAAATTAAAGTAATGGCATTCAAACACAGTCTTCATAATTCTGTCCTTTTTTTTAATGATCATTGGGTTCTTATTTTTGGCTTTTGGTTGGTTTGTTGGGTTCTGTATTTTTTACAGACTGCTTTAATTTCCCCCACTTCACTGCCATATTAACATCAAGACACATTAAGTTTACTTTGAAGGCAATATATAACACTGTCTTTGTGTTTCATTACTCTTCTATTATAGCTAAACCTATTTCAGCCTCTGACACATCTTGGCTATTGATGTAAACATTGAAAAAGCCTGTGGAGAAATGTAGTCTGATGCTGATAGGACACAGATGAAGGTCAGGAGATAATTTAGGCCAATGTATTTAAAAGATTTTATTACTGTGCTATTTGTGGTAACTGATCCAGAAACAGGCAGAATCAGTACAGTTATGCTAAGCACTGCATAAAGTCAGAGCAAAAAGCAGTTGTCAAGATCTCCTTGAAGTAACCACAGAATTCAACTGTAAAGGTCACAGAGATGTTTTTCATCTATGTTGAAAGGTCACAGATGTCCACTAATTTACAACTGCCATAGTCCCTTCAATCAGGACTGTTATTTAAATACCATTAGCCATCTGATTCTGTAACAGCAGTTTGAGAACCATGGATTTAGTTCTCTTGCAAAAAAGGAATTTACACATTAATATTCATGATTGATGGCACAGGACAAGTGAAGGTGACTGACATGAAATAAAGAACTGAAAATCATATGTTCTGGCCACTGTACCAGCCATTTCTTGCATTGGCTCCTCTTGTGATGTTTAATAGACAGCAGTCAGCTGAAAATTCAGACTGACCTAAATACCTTGGTTTGAGCACTGTCAGTGTGCCTGCTCTCATTATTCACACGTCCTAACTCACAGAGCTGACAGTAGAAATTATCAGAATAACAATCTGGCTCAGTCATCTGCCTGGGTCAGCTTCCAGAGCTGCCTACTTCACTGACTTCTGTGAGTTTCTGCTGCAGAAAAACTGTAGTCCAAACATGCATCTCACTGCCTTGCTGCAACATGAATTGTTTTCATGGTCACCACCTTCTGCTGGAAGAAACCTCTTTCACACAGCTGTGGTGCCAGATCTTTAACTGGCCTGAGCAGCTGGAATAGAGCTCTCACTTCACAGATCCTCTGCAGGGACCCAGGGTGCTCCAGCACTGTTATCTAATGAATGTCCTCCTGCTGTTTTATTACCATGATGTTTCACTTCATTGAAGGCAATTCAAGGTCAAATTCAAATGAAAGCACACATTCATGTAAATCCAAAGTAGACAACACTGTTATACTTATTTATACAAGACAGCTGCAAATTTGAAAAAAAAACAATAAGCAAATCCAGTGTTCTTAACAACACTTAAGAAATTAGAAATATCCCTCCTTCTACAGCTTTATAAATATGGCCTGCTGTCACATCCTCTCAAGGTGCCATGTGCCCCAAATTCCTGCTGCTAGAGTCAGTGATTAGACAGATCTCATCAGAGAGCACACTGTGTCAGTGTGGGATGCTGACTTTTACAGCCAGTCTCCTCTGCAATTATAAAGCATAATACATAAACACACAACTTCAAAAATATTTTTTTTAAGTCTTGTTAGAAGTGTGCTTCAATTACAACAGTGACAAAAAAGAGCTAGCCACCCTCTTTGCCATCCAAATGAGAAGAAGGCTCTGAAGCTCTTTGGGAGCTGTGGCAACTGACATCTGAATTTCACTGCAAAAGCCATCAAGTGTTTGGAGACACTTTGTAAATGGCTGGATGGTTTTGCCAAGCTGTTTTTATTTTATAAAAGCTGTTTTTATGTGGCTACCTTCTCCTGGGACATATACATCTGTGAGACAGCCTAGGTAATTACCTATAAAATGAGCCCATTTGATGCCAGCAGCAAGATGCCAAGAGCAGGGTAAACTGGGTAAGGTTTTAAAGCAATGCCCCTAAGGGAAAAACGCTCTAATTATTTTTTCAGTAACACCATTTGTTTGACTATAAGCTCTTCTCTTTTGAAAATATTCACTGATCATAAACTTCAAGTGCTGGGATCTTTTTCACTTCTCTTACATCTATATTGTAAAATTAGATAAATACGTCTAAAATAGGAATTAAAAATATAGTGTTCACCTAACTGCCTGAAGTATATAGATTATGGTTCCAATGAAAGATAAAACAAGGTCCACTGTGGAGACTGAGAAGAAAATAATGCTCCACTTCTGGTCTTGACACCTGGGCCTCAGACTGAAAACTTTTTCACAGTTTTCTTATATCTTGGATGCTGACCATCTTTAAGTGTTTAATTCACTCTCTGTTATGGCATTTGCCAAATACTGAATAAGATAAAAAAATACTTCTTTCTCTCTTCAAACACATGCCTTTGTGGAGAGAAAAAATCCGTACAAATACAGAGCAATTTTTAGAAATGTCTAGTTTGGCATAATTTTAATATCCTTATTTAAGGACTTTGAATTGTGGTTTAGTTTTATATCAAAAAATACCATTACAGTCAGCTGAGGGATGCCTATCTGTGCATGTGCTATTTGATCCCTGTAAGACTTCCCAGCCTAATTCAAAGGGAAAGCAAGGGACAACACATTGTTTGTATATTGTTTATTCTAAATAGGGTTACAAAGTTGCATGGATACAGACCAGATATTTTCTAAGTACTGGAGACTATGTTGTTTTATGTTTTCACTAAGCCAAGTGGCCTCACTACAGTTTTCACTGTTCATATCTGCAATAAAATCTACTCTCTTGGACAAGCATCTTTTTCTCATCTTTTAATGAAAACCACAAGGTATCTAAGTCAGATAACCAAGCCAGATTCCACCTCTTAGAGTGCTGACTCACCATTTAGAAGTGTTAAATGAGCAACACAAAATGCTGTAAGCTCTTAATATTAGTTTTTTATTCCCAGAGACTAATGTAAAACTTTTAAGACACCTTAAACTACGCCTGCATGGCCTGTGCTGGTTGAACACTCTAGTCACCTCCTCTTAGGTGCTCCCTGATTAGCAGCTCAGCCCAGCACCAGCCCTTCGTTTAGAAGTGTCTCTATCACTCCTCTCTTTCTAGAAAGCATTCTGCTTTGTCCTATGAGCCAAGTAGGGCTCCTGTAGCAGGCAGATCATCACCCTCATCCTCAAAACACATGACAAGAAATTAATGATCAAGAAGATAAATATCACAGACCTCTGTAGTGAGTGAGCAGAATCACGGCACGAGGTCCAGATTTGGCTAAAACAATTTAGAATTCCAGTAACAACTACTTAGTTCAGCATGATGTTGACTTTTTCAAAAAGAACCATGTGCCATATATTTCTTATGGATAAGTTTATTTTTCTTTCTTGCTTTCATGCAAAGAAGTAGATCATCCTAACTAAATTACAATGAACATGTTTGGAGGAGGGAGGGACTAAAAATCTTGTAGCACTTCATCCAAGTCTCGTATAATGTCAGGAAGAACTCCCTAGACAACCTACTGGGCTCCCCATCAAGTGCATGCCATGGCATGACAGGGCAAAGCGAGCAGGGACAGACTTGTACCCTAACACTAAATGGAGAAAGGAAAAGAATATGTGTGTGATTTGAAAGGGTTTCCCATAGCACTGCAATGGTGACCTAACAGTTCTAGTTGTGGAGGTTTTTTTGATAAATGCAACTCTAGTTTAGAGAACTAGTAGTTTCTTGGTGTTATGTTACTTAATAAATATCATAACCACCTAAATCTCTTACCTGTTAAGTCTCCAGTGTAAAAGATTGCAGTCAGATCTTGGTAATAATCCCTCTCCATGTTCACTGGTGAGACCCTAAGGCACAGTTATCAACTCTTAGAGTCTAAATATTCGTTAAACCTCCAGATTCTAGAAGCTTATAGTTCAGAAAATCTCACTTTGCATTCTCTTTTAGGAGCCAAAGGGTTGCAAAGGAAAGGGTGCAAAATATATCTGAAGAGCATATCTTAAAGTAAAGCCATAGGGTAAGTATAAAGCATACAAAATGCATTTTATAACTTCTCTTTTCCAAGATTTGTCTTATGATTATGAAACTCCTAAATTCTTGTGATAGACAAGTGTTTTTATAGAAAATACTTGGCACTCTTGATATCCTCTTAAATATCTTCTATTTCTGCCGCATACTGAGAAAAGATTATGAAGAAGCCACATAAGTGTTAAACAATTTTAGTGAACTTTCAGCTGCATTTTTAGAATAGGTAAGATTTGCCTAGAAGCTATTGAAATTAATTTCTCAAGCAAAGACTATTAATCCCTACAAGAAATGGAAAAAAAGTTGTACAAATGCTCTCCAATAAATCAGAATATAATTGCAAATGAGCAATTTGTTTCTAACAAAAAACCAGTCTCTTTGGCAGCTATAAAGAAAAATAGATTTTATTTCAGCATTAACTTACTGGAGTGTAGCAGTTCAAGCAGCAGAAGTGAATGTGTAAGCAGAGAGATGAAGAGTTTTAATAAACTAATCCTTATAATAACAGGCAATTTTTTTAAAATCAGATTAAAGACAGAAGAGAGAATCTCTGGGCAAAAATAGAAACTTAATTTTAGAATTTAAAATCCATATTAAAGCTGCCTATTGGTGAAATTAACAAAAGTGATAACAAATAACAGCAATTTAAAATATGATTCTTTAATGTTTATTGATACTGTTTTATTAGATTACTACATTTCTGTAATGATATTTGAGTATATTATATTGAGTTTTTAGCAACATTTAGAAAAATAATTCTGACAGGGCAAATTGGAAATCAGTATTATGATTTCCATACTTTTCAGAGATGAACTCTCATTTAAATCAAAAATCATGGATCATCTTGTTATAGTTTCATAATGACAATTAAATTAGCAGGTTGTCATGCAATACATCTCTATGTTTTAATGAAATGAAATGTAAAATAACATGGTAGGTTCATGTGACAAAAGAAAAAGCTCTTCTTCCATCGTCCTCCCTGGCCTTGTTCTGATGAGCAAAGCTTTACAGATCAGAAATGATCCCATTCCAGCTGCCTAATTACCCCACAGTCCATTCAGTCTTTGAGCTGCTCAGCAAGACTGGCAACAATGGAATCAGTTTTGACAGTGATTTTTTCCTTAATAGTGGTATTAAGCTGATTATAATTCTAAAGAATGGACCAAATATACACACACATTTTAAATAGAACATTGAATACAGATAGGCACTTCTTTAAGATGGGGGATTTATTTAGCAAAATCTCTTTGACAGAGAAATCTCCTCTCCAATTTATTCAAAATACTTGGGTAAGATTAAAAAAAATTCAGGAGGACTTCAGGAAAAAACAAAAATGAGGAGTAATAAAAATCCTCCTGAAGTATCAGAATATTTTTTTGACATTTTCTAAACAGAAATAAATTCATTAATTCAGACATTCATTAAAGAAAAACATCTTTCAAAAATGGAAAATAAATAATAGGAAATGCATGGTTTGGGATTTGTTTTTGTTTTATTTTGGGGTTTTTTTGCCTTTTTATTGTTTGTTTTGGTTTGGTTTGAGTTTTTTTTAAAGTTATTAGTTTTATCTAGAAAAAATCTTTTGAGTCCACTTATAATTTTGTTCGATCAGTAACTGAACCACAATAAACTAAACCACAGAATTATTTGTAAAACTGCTGGAAAAATTTTGGGATCCCAGACCCAAAAGGAAGTCTTGCATTCTGCTTCAAGTGTGCAGGTCTGGTCCTACTTTTGGGCCTCTAATCTTGCCAAAAAATTGAAAAAGATGTGAGTTTTACCAGTACAGTGTCAAAATACAGCTGGCATAGCTAAGTCAAGATATCTTTCTCACCCAGTGCATTTAGAGGGAAATGATCTTTCTCTGATGTCTGTAATATCTTCCCTTTCCAAAAGTGAGACCCAAGGTAAGCACTGCATCTCATTTCTATTTTAAACTCCTTTCCTGTGATGGTAAGGGCAGGATTCACACAATGCACTGCAGCATGCAGTAAGTGGGGCTGCACAGGAAGGGTGATGCTGCCTCAGCTCGAGGGTCTGTATTACAGTATTGATTTAATTGCACAAGGTTAACACTGAGCCAGCCCTTCCATTCTGTACTCATTTTTCAGATCTTTTACTGTACCAGAATTTGTGTCTAAGCTGAAACCTATCCCCATATCCTGTAGAAATTGCTTACATTAACTATCACGTCCCACACTTCTGAAGGAGAGTCTATAAGGAGCTCTTTCAATGGATTCATCAAAATATGGTGATCAACTCTTAACTGAAGTCTGAGATTTTCAAGATAAACTAATGGCTTGAACTGTCTATTTTTGTATCACCAATTTAAAGCAATTTTAAAGGATTGTGTTTCAGAAAGTGTTCTTTGAAAATCTGGCAATTTAAGTGTTTAGTCCGCTAAAAGCTTGATCAGAATCTGTGGTTTGGGCCACTCTGATAAAATTATATTGGTGCCATGAAGTCATTTACTGTTCTTCAGTGGGTTAAATTACCATGAAAATCTAATTACTGTTCTTTCAATTTTTGGTATATTCCTTCCCTAAAAGATCCAGCTAGCAATAAGTCTTCAGAATGTTTTCAGATAAGTGAAATTTTCAGCTCGTATTAAGCCTCTAAAAGGCATCATAATGAACATTTTTGGAACCTTTCAGATTACCCATATAGTCTTGAGCATCTGGTGCATGCATCTTTTCCTAACACTTGAAAAAAAGGGGAGTTAGGTTCATCTTTATTTTACAGATGGAAAACTGATGTACCTGAGGCCAGATAGGAGGCCTGATCAGAGGAGTGCCTTGGAGTTGGCTCCCCAATTTCCCTGTCAGACTAAGGCCTGGGAAAGTAATTGTTTGCCCATTCTGCACTAGCAGTACTGGCAGGAGTATGGCACTGTCTCTTTCCTTATCTCTACAGTTACCAGATGTACAGGCTGAATAGCACAGGTTTGACAGTTCAGATTTCATGGATTTTTTCCCCTTCAGCAGCTTTTCCTCTTGTTCTAGAGAAGTAGCATAGTAATGGTAGAAAGGTGCAGGAAGCAAACTATTTACCTTTGCTCTTGACAGAGTGAGTCAAGTTAAATGGCAAGTTTTATTTTCCTTAGGGCAAAATTGGCATTAACAAATTACAAGTATGTTAAGAAAATTCAGTCCAGCTTAACTTCCACTGAAATCAAACATTTTTGTGCTTATATTTAAAATACTTTGGTAAATTGACTCTTTATCATCAGATCTGTAGTATCCACTACAGTGACATATTCATATAGCACTGTATTTCAACCTTAAATTGTCATGTTTCTAACAATTTATTTAGTAAAAATTAATTTTTAACAATGAAATGAATGCATGAAAAATCAACCTTGCAGAAGCATTTACAATGGGTTCAGAAAAAGAATCAGAGATAAAATATTTGAGCATTATATAAAAGCCATTTTGACCAATAAAAATCCCTAGTTGTTAAACTAGTATGTTCCATTAAGTTTTTCAACCTTCGCTCTGCAAAAAATTTTATGGAGGGGTTGTCAAAAACTACAAAAACATTCTGTCTATTTTGATTTGATATGATTCTAATTGGGTTAGTACATATTGGATATACTGTTTTTAGGGAAGATATGAATATTGCCAATAGCAGTTATTTTGAAAAACTGAAATTCTGCTTGATTACTTAAAAAATACAATTAGAGTACTGCAGTAATCTGAACTATTACGTTACCAGCAGAAACCATAAGTGCTACATTTCCTTTTTCCTTTCCCTGTTTTTCAATTGTATCTTAATTAAAAAAGGAGTTAATTTAAAGGATACTGTCAGTCTCCTCACTTTCTGTTTGCACCACTGTTCCTACCAGCCAAAAAAAAAAAAAAAAAAGCATTAAAAGAGAACATAATTTAAAAATTGATACAGTGTGCTGGAATATATTAGCTCTGACTGCTCCTGGAAGGCAGGAGCAGTCAGAACACGTGGAGGAGTTTTCTTGTAGGAGAAAACGTGGGGGTTCATTATCAGGAATAACCTACCAGTAAAGAAGAACCCACTGCTGAGGGTGTGAGAGCTCCACTTTTAAAATGCTACACACTGGCTGACCCCACCATAAAGCAGAGGAATAGGGTTGATGACCTTTTGAAATGCCTTCCAATCCTGTTTTTCCATAATTCTATGATTTTATGACATATGAACCTGCAAAATGTATTGGCCAATCTTGTAGATTATTAAAATGACCAAAGACAATCTGGAGTAAACATCCACTTGCCTCTAATCCAAGAACTAAATTTTTGTTTTCCAAAACTGTGCTCATTATATAAGCAGGCAATTTGAGTGGTTAGGAAAAGACTTTCTGAAAGCACTTTCCCACCTAACTCAAAAGAGAAGGTACAGTTTGGGCAGGGAAAGGGAAAAACTGTTTCTGTAACACAACTTCAAAAGAATATTAGAGCAGGTTATTCTTCTGATTTTCCAGATGTGATACTAAGAAAAAGGAATCAAGGGTCACGTAGGGGTTTTTTGCAAGCCCATTGGCTGGTGTCTTTGTAGAGTGAGAGGTTACACATAATTATTTCTGTGGACTGCTCTCTCTTTACTCATACCTTTGCTGTCTCTTAGATGTCCAACTACTACATTTTTAGTTCCTCCCTGATGAGAATATACTCCTATTATAAATATCTTATATCAGATATGACTGGATGGATTAATTGCTAGATTTCCTAGGTACCACAATGAACAGCAACCATAAGATACAAGGAAGTCTAGTTCCTCAGTAATGCAGGCAATTATTAAGTGACGCTTTCATATTTTAAGCTTCCTAGCCTCTGCCTAATTTCCGTATTTAGTATCTCCTTTGACCACTGTGTTACACATCTTTCTACATCTTTTTTATAGCTCAGATAATCTCTATGCACAGAAAATCCTTTACCAGTGCTGGCGTGTCATGGCACAGTTTTGGGGTGGGTTGTGACCAGAACTGGTGTGGACTTCTAAAGAACTTTTAAAGCTCTATTGCATGCCTTGTGGACATTTTTATCTCATGTAAGATTTCTACCATTTCTGATCAATTAGTTGGTTACATATCACTGGGAGATCATGGGTTAGTCTCAGTTATAGATGTATAAGTTAGCACTCGGATGTCCCATGCAGATATGAAATGAGTACAGAAAGTTGCATTGCATTCCCCAGGAACATATTCCTGAAATTTTATACTCATTCTCCATACTGGCCTGAACAGTCTAGCAGCGAGCCCTGGAAGAAAGATCAAAGCTGAGGTCCAAGGACAACAAAAAGCAGCTTTTTTCTCCAATATGATGGGCATCTGTTCAAGAATGGAAGAGCCTATTTGTGCAAGAAACAGAGATTTATGGGATACTTCTATCTTTTCCAGAGTATCTATGCATAATAAGACCAAAAATAAAATAAAAGCTGTACCTAAAAAAAACCCAAAACCACCCCCCCAACCCCCTTAGAAAAAGTACAGAAAAAAATATCTGTCAAACCCCAACTTTATATTATTCAAGACTTATGCAGGGACAATGAAGCTGCAGAACAAGCTGCAGTTATAATGTTACTTGATATGAAACCCTTTGGGTATCAAGCTCAGCAATTTTCATTAGGAAGGATTTTTCAAGTTGCAGAAAACTTTTTTTTAGTCAAAACTACTGACCTATCATAGATACTGTTTTCCTTGTACTTTGGACATTCAGATGAGAAGTAAAAAACTTTGGGTTCAAGGCCAGAGGTGTCATAATTCAGACCAGGAAATCTGAGTCATATTGCCTGTTCCATGCTTTCGTGACACACGTGCAGCCCAAGTTTCTTTACAGCAGAAGTCCTGGGTGTTCCGGATTAGATTTGATAATCCAGTATTTCAGAAGTGAAAGAGAAACCTTAGGAAGGTTTTGCTTTCATCCTGTTTCTGATCAGTAAATTTTCTAGAACTGTCATGTAATTCTGTAAGGCAGAAATAGCATTATGCCAGTAGCAGCAGGAAAAGTAAAGGTGTGAACATTTAGCAATACAAGATTCAGATCTGGGTGATGTCCCTGCCCTCCACTGTGTGATGCTGAGTAGCTTGGACAAGAGTTTTTAATGAAAACCCCAACTGCAATATTTGCAGTATCCTGGAGGCCAAGTGATGGCCTTGGGCATACCAGATAATAAGAACAATTCTCCTGTGTTTTTGTGCAAAATGTCAAATACATCTGTGTTCTTCAGGTCTGTTGTCTGTGGTAGGTCATTTTTCCAGTCGAATTATCAAAAACTGGATTCTGCACTACATTAATGATAGTTCTTCAGCTGCATAGAGGTTGTTCTGTGCTAATGTTCAAATTTGCTAAATTTGTCATTTTATAGCCACAGTAAGCCACAAAGGCATGATTCAAATAATTTTCTTTTTTTCAGGTGATCAGTATAAAATTTACCGTGCTACCTGGAGTAAACAGTTTCCAGTGTACATTTCTGCAGTGCTGAAATGAAAGCCTTCATTTTTTCAGTACTTTTGTTGTTTTCTGAGAGTACAAGCCAAAGAATGTAGACTGTAGATGAAAGAATTCAGTAGTTTGAAGTCATGTTGCTACGTTGCATCTCATACTTGAAAATAAACCGAACGCTTTAAAGCCAACATTTTGTCCCTGAAATCTCACTGACACAGCTTATCTCAAATTTTCATGGTTTCCTACCCATTAGAGTAAAAAAGAAAATTGATACAGAGAAAGTCATTCCCCCCTCCTGTGTTAGAAAATAAGCCCATAATCATAGGTCACTTAGCAGCTAAAATCAATACAGTGCTAACTAAGAAAAATTTGAACACCTAAGCTCTGAAAAAAAAAAAGTCAGAATAAACTACCATTTCCTAAGCAGCCTAACATTATTGAATCTGTGGGAAATCAGGAACATCTTTATGCTTAAAAATCAATGATGTGGGTACTTGAGCTTGAACTCAGCATAGAATCATCGTGAAAGAAATGTCATTAATATAAAAAGAAAGCTATTCATTTTTTCTTCAAGTCAGATAAAAAATCTTAACAAATTCCTCTGGTGGAGTGTGCAGCCATATATATTGCTGTGATGAAAGGACACTGATCTCAAGTGGCTCTAAGTGTGCAAGGTGAAGAAATGGGTAATTTTATTTTGCTTCCTTGGCTTTTTCAGCAAAGCTGGAAAAGCGTTTTCTGGAATGATGAGAAACCAGCAACACAACAAGGTGACCCTGTTTGAACACTCCTTTCATCCACTTAGTGCTACAATGAAAGACATCCCTTGACAGGATGGAGTCTTTCAGTCAATACCCAGGACCTGACTCAGAGCGTGACAAACACTCCTCAGACTTCTAAATAGATGATAGCCTATATTGTACTTCTAGAGAAAGAAATCATCTTTCATAATTAAGTGGATCATTTTGGTACTGATTTAAATAAAAAAAAGCTTGTTCATATTAATGAAATAATAGCTCTCCCAAAAGATTGAAGACTTTTCTATATGAAATTATGTTCCCTACAAGCTGTAGATTTATCACTGGCTTCAGGTATTTAAAATCCTGTAATTTCATGAAGTAATAACATCTAAAATAAACTTTACAAAAGGAATGTAGATTTAAAAAAACCCTCTAAAAAAACATTCATGCAACTCTTTTTAAAAAGACTATATGGAAACTTATAAAAAAGGGCTTAAAATAAGAATTTGGCAGAACTGGTTTTATTAAACATTTGCTAAAGATATTAGCCCTAGCTCCTAAAACCAAGTCTAAAATATGTACATGTAACTTGAGTTGATGTTAATATTATTTTTTCCTATAGCAAGTGAACAATCCAGTAACTTTAGCCATAAATTGGATCTGTTAACCGTGTTACATTGAACTTAACTTTGACTAACATATCTTGCCTTGCATCTCAGAAAGTCACCACTGTAGATAAAAAGCAACCTTACAATTTAATCATTCTCATTAGAAAATTTTAAAGGAATATTCCCTTTGTACCTGCTATTTTGTTTGAATTGCTCCATCTTTATCCAGACATCTCTCTACTCATTAATGTATCATGAAAACAATAGCAAGTGCCTTTACCAGCATCGAAAAGAAACAACGTTAAATCTCCAATTTCTTCTGCTGCCTTTTGATTTACCTATTTTTTATTATTATTTCATCATTTTTTTCATTATAAAGAAATGTAATAAAATTTCCTTAAAGCACTTCTTATGACATGTTTGCATCACCATTGGGCTTGTTACTGGTATATGGAGAAGAAAAACTGGACCATCTCTATGTTACATTGTGACCCCAAATACCATAATGAAACCCCAAAATTATTAACAGAGTGTTTCTATCACTGCTTTTAACCTTTCAGTTAGAGACAGTGAGTTCTGTTCACACAAATCTTTGAGACTTAAAGAAGACACTGTACTCAAAACTTTTTTTCCCTCTGTGAAATGCATGTCTGAAAATAGCTAAGCATTTCACAGCTGGTAAAACAAGTAACTCCTGGATTAATCTCAATTTATTTTGAGCACTGACACTTCTTGTTGTGTGTTCTGAAAGTCAGCCACTTAACTGAATACCATAATTTTCTTCTTTTCAAAATAAGTCTGATGCAGGTTTCTCAAGGTTACTGCAGTGGTCCCAAGTTACAAGAACTACAGGGTTGTATTTTGCAGGAGGCCAAGATCATGATTTCTCTCAGCCCACAAGTAACTCCATGATTCAGAGTGCTTTGTGCAATCCTGAAATGAAAAATGCTACATAAAAAAAGTTTTTATTATGAGGTTTTGCCTCAAAGCTGTTAGAAGCTCATATTTCTTTTGGATAGAAGTGGTTATGAGATTTTAGATGTAATGCAAAAGAAAATGCCTTGCACTCTGTTGAGCTTAATATCAGCTGGTTGGAACTGGCATAGCTTCCTCATAAACCACAGTGGCCTCCAGAAAAATTATTTGTTCAGTGATAAGTTTGAAAGATCTGTGCAATGACACAAGTGGACCTATATATACCACACTGGGACTTCAGCAACATATACTGACATTTTCCATAGAAAACAAGACAGAATGGGGACATATAAGAAGTTAATACTTACCGATACTTCTGAAGTATTATTTCAAGTACTGGTCATAAATCACATGTGTTTTTGTGTTACTGAATTTGTCTATAGGCTCCAAACCCATGGAACTTCAAATGGACTCCACATTCCATAAATGTTTGCCAGTGAATAGACTCAAAGACAAGTGAACATCGCACTAATATTAAGGACACATTGATTCTGTCATGTTATTTTAGCCCAATTATTTTTGGACAGAAAGTTTATTGGAATAGACTTGTTTTGTTTAGACAAAACAATAATGTTCACATTTTCCTTCTGGGACGATTGATATATGAAGGCTCTGAAGTGCTGCTGAGCAAAGTAAAGGTATATTTTCTAGGATGCTATAAAAGTGTCAGCTCTTGCTGAGATGTTTCTGATAGTCTCACTACTGAATGTTAACCTTTCAAATACCATTCTGATATTATGCATGATCTGACTTGCCTTAATTATCAAAATCTCCAAACAATGTTTCAGTAAAGCATTACTAATAAGGGAGGTCTATATAGTCAATTTGCTTTTTAATGCATGACCTCCACATATATCAATGCTTCATCTAGAAAATTTCTGTAAAACTTTATGAAATTCATGGTGACTAACTTAGTAGCTGAAGGCTTCAATTTCAGTTTCAAGAAAACCCATAATCCTACACCTTGGCTCTGAAGGATTTGTACCTGGGCATGAGCTGGAGTCCAAGTGTCCATGGATTTGGGGATGGGAATCCTGGCTGTACTGTCACGCTGGCCTCCCAGACCAGCTGCTGCAGGGTCACAGGGCTTGTGACCCTGTGTTCTCTCTCTTCTGTCAAGGTAAATACAAACCCTCCTTTAAAGAAAAAAAAAAAAAGAAAAGAAAATCCAAATTTTCTTTTACATTTTCTTTCTAGCAACTATGTGCAAGGCTGGCCATTCTGCAAAGGGATTTCACAGCAAGAAGGAGACATGTTCTGGAAAACAAGTTGTGTGTTCGTATGGCAACTTTCTCACTCTAAATTTACTTCATAGCCCAGGAGCTGTTTCTACATACATTGCTTTCAAATATTTCTTGCAAAAAATAGTAGGAGAGATTGCATGCTATGTTAGTATCCTGGCATAGCAGAGTGGGGGAATAGCTCCATGTGTCAAGGGTGCAGAAATTGCTGTCCCACTTCTCAGGTGTTGTCTCAAATGAACAACCAGCACGCTCCAACACTAATCATTTGGGAAAAGCTGGAGGTAGAACCAGGAATCTGGAAGTCCTGCAGAAAAAAGACTTCTTGTTGTGGGAGGTTAAAAATAAGCAAATGTATCAACTACAAAGGAATAGCACCAGTTAAAGGCTCATCCTGGAGCAGCAATTCATGTGTGAATGTTCCTTTCTGAGGGGAGCTGCAGGCTGGGCAGTGTGTTGCTGGTGTAGCCCGTGCCAGGTGACCCTGGGCAGCAGTGGACTGTGGGCAGTGAGGGGCATCAGCCACTGCCTTGGTGAGAGTAGGGGAGCAGCCTGAGAGCCATTGCCTGCCTGGGACTCCCCACACCAAGCCACCCTCCAGGGTTAGTGTCTCTACAGCAGCACAGTTACAGTTTGATCATCTAAAAATGATGGGATGGAAATTATGTGCCCAAAACCACTAACACCTCTGTGACTGTAGCCAGAAGATTTTTAAAGCATTTCTGTTCAAGATACCTACATTATTCATGCCAAGTTAGGGCACTATAAGCTATATAAAAATTATGAAGTACAAGCTATAAACTTCTCTGATTCGCTGTGCCCCAGTGCTTCTGCCATAAGCCAGGCTTTCTGAGGACTGAATTTAAATATAAGGTAAGTTAGCTGTGAAGACTGAAACCTGCCTTATTTTTCATTATTCAAAAGAATTCCATAATTGATCTCTTAGGGGATTGGGAAAGCAAGGATTACCTATTTTTGAGGCAATGCCTACTGTGCTGAGGTCCTAGAGATCTGTCTCTGCCATAGTTTTGTTTTGCTACTTCTTTATGAGGTGTTGTGAAGCTTTTGAATAGTAACCCCTGCATAATGATCTCCCTGGTGGCTCTGTCTCTCTCCTGGGTTACAAAGGCAGTGCTGGTATTGCCGCGGGGCCCTCTGCGAGCTGCTCACTTCTCCAGTCCTTGTGAACTGTCTCCAGTTCTTGTAGTTTCGTCACCTTTGCTCCTCAGCTCCACCAGGAGTTTTTAAAAATATCCCTCATAAAGTTTTACACTGATTCAGCATCAGGTCTGTAAGTAACAAGGACCCGCCTTTGCGAAAAAAAAAAAAAAAATCCCAGCACCTTTCAGTACCAATTTTCTTTTCAAACCTTAGAATTGGTGGCTGCTTTCTGCAGAATTTACTATTTATGACTTGTGTTGGAAAACCACTTTGTTTTTCTGTTGCTTTCATATTTATTCATGCAGAGTGCACTAAGATCTTTTTTGAAAATAAAAGAGCAAATAAGCCAAACATATTTATAATACACTCAAAATTCTATTTTCCGGTAATAGCACATGGATCACTTGAGACAAAGTTGGGCAAAAGGATCAGCTGGGACAAAGATCTTGGGACTTTATCCATTTACTAAAGCCCCCTCTTTATTCAAATGGTGAAACAAGGCTTCCTTGTATGTGTGTTGCAGGACCAGCAGCATATTTTAAAGGTAGGTGTAGATTCATACAGAGCCATCCCTTTCTAGTTGTAAGAATGACTTTAGAAAATTTTTTGCTTTAAATCAGCCTGCTGGCCACTGTTCATTAACAGTAAAGAGTGCTGGTATTACTATTCCACTTGTCCCTCTGTAAATCAGTTCCTTTTATATCGTGAGCTCCTTCCTCCTTTTCCTCCCTCATAATTTTCCCTTGAATTTCCGGTGAACTGGTTGTTCTGGCATAGTGAGCACAATTTGTTTCTTATTTCTGCACAATGTTATATCTAGACTGAGCAGAAAAAGGTGACTGGGGAAAGAGGATGAAAGTGCAGTGCTGGTGAGATGTCCCAGGTGCAGACTCTCTCCAGAGGGACATGTGACATTTTTTCATGAAGCGTGACATTACTTTTGCTCTTGTCCCCTTCTTGACATTTCCACCAATACACTCTTTCAGATTTACTGTTTGATTCACAAAATATTTCCTTTCCCATTGCCTATATTTCTTGAATTTTAATGTTTCAGCATTTTCTTCTCAGCAGTGCAATATGAGTTTTCCTTTGAAAACTTTCCCCATCCCACCTGTAAGGACACCCTGGAGTGTCCTAGCTCCAGATTTACATTTCTTACCATTTCAATTATATTCTAGTCACAGGCACTATGCTTGTTTCCTGGCCATTTTCTATCTATAAGAAGTGAGCAAACATCTTTCTCCAATTACAGGTTAAGTCCACTGTAAGAACAAGTCTGATTAGATAATCGAAACTTGAATTACACAGGAAAGGGGGATGAAAAAGAGGGAAGTGAATAGGCAAAAGGGAAAAACGCACAGGAAATATGAGGAAAAATCTTTCAAAATTAAAAGGTGAAAGTAATTACAAAATGGGAAGAAGGCAAACCTGCAACATATTTTGAATTTAATGGAATAAAAACATAGGTCTGACCTAAAAAGCCTACTGACCCACCTTATGCAAATTCTAAACCCGTTGCACTCCAAGACAGAAGGCTTATGGAGAAACCATTTCTAAGTGATTCTCTAGTACATGACAAACACTGTTAGAGTTAGGCCATAAAATCTGCATTTACTTCTGCTGCTTCAACAAACAGTCTGAGGAGTTCAAATGAGTGGTTATTCGGCTGTTGGTGAAGATTGCAACTTTATGAGGAAGAAATATTTAGATTACATTGTGTTCCATCATACACTTCCCTAATGATTGTTTAAAAAAAAAAGAAAGAAAAAAAATCTGGCAAGATGAAGGAGAAAGTCATGAACTGTTAAGTCTATGTCTTTCCTTGGTTACTGTCCAGCTACCAGCTAGCAGTAATCTAATACTGAAATGAGGCTGTTTGTACTTGCTGAATACACTGTTTGAAAACCCTCTTGGTATTATAAAGTGGCAGCCAGCTACTGGTGAGGTTGAGAAACCCTGCTGTTCCTGGAGTCTGCAGGAAGGCAAGGAAATTCAGGGAAGGCTTAGAATGACAGTGGTTGAAACAGAATAATCCCCTTGCTACCCTTTAGCAGCATGGACTCATTGCCAAGACAAGGTAAGCTTTGCCATGACATGCTGCCTGGAGCTGGGACAAACACTGGAGGAGATAAAGCCTCAGTGTTGGTTTGAAAAAGAAGGAATACTAACTCAAATGTAAGATTCTAACCCCCCCCCAATCCGTGCTATATTCTGAAACTTCATGGTTAGAGGGTGAAAATTATATCAGAGATGAAATATCCCAGCCTTGTAAGTAAGGAACTGATATGACAATGGAAAACTTATCTGGTTTGGTGTTTATAAATATAATAATTATTTTTAAAGTTCAGGGATGGAATAATACATTCACATATCCCCACAGAGCATACATCTTAAACATGGTCTTTCTTCTATCAATTAAGTGCCCTAAGGGTTAGCTTGCAGAGTCAAACATGCAGGCATTCTTCAATAATCATTTCATTCTGGTTTCTAAATCTGATAGAAGATTTCCCCTCCAAACTTGGAATTTTCCCTCTTTGACTTTTTTAGAGCAAGTCTGGGTACTTTCTGCCCCTTTCCCCATCCAGGAGACATCTCCAATCGACTTGTGGCATTCAAAATTTAGTAATTAGGATGAAGGAAGTTATAGAAAATTATTACAGGGAGTCAGTCAAAAGTTACTATAGCTCTAAAGTGTTTATACAGCACGGTATTTTGCACTTCCCAATGCTTTATTTCTGTGAAGTAGTAAAACATCTCCAGCCAAAAAATCCTTTGGAGCAGAAATTTATTTTATTGCAACATGGCAGCCTCTTTGCCTTGTGTTAGCAACAAGAGTTCTGACTTCTCCATGTTAATCAGCTCTCTGATATTGATATTGCTGAAAAGGACTACTTGGATTTTCTGTTTTCCTTTTCTTCCAACACCTTACTATTTTTTTTCTGTCAGACATCTGTACCCCATTTTTTTATACTTAAAAATACTTCTATTGTTATAGATAGGGTATTTTGGTCAAGAGAAAAGAGCTAATCTGACAAACAGTGCATTTTCATTTAATTCAGTTTCTGAAACATCTAATGTCATTGATTTTCACAAAGGTATCCCTGGGTTAGCTGCTTAATCCATATCTTATGCTAACTCTTATAATTAAAGCCTGACTTAATAAGAAGTAATGATCTAAAAGATCTTCAAAGGAATTTTCAACAGTTGCCATTGTTGTTTCACTGACCACAGTGACAAAAATGACAGTAGAGGCAAAGTGCTCTTTTGCCAAATGAAAAAGA
The DNA here is from genome assembly GCF_027887145.1 of Ammospiza caudacuta. NCBI lineage: Eukaryota > Metazoa > Chordata > Aves > Passeriformes > Passerellidae > Ammospiza > Ammospiza caudacuta. The sequence continues at coordinate 31,568,975 of NC_080593.1, read as the reverse complement.
TCTGTGTTTAGAAAACGTGCCACAGTCCAAAATGAAAATAAGAAATCCAGAGCCTCAAAAGAGCCCTAAACTCCACCAGACAAAAAGCAGTCTTATTAAGAAAAAAACCCAAACAATCCTAAACCTCAAGTTACTTTTTAGTTTGAAGGTTTCTAGTTTTGTTTCTGAAAATGTAAAGGGAACTCAGAATAACTTTTCAAACTTTACCATGCAGTAAAAGGCCTAAAGATTTCACCTAAATGAAAGTAGAAAGCCTTACAATCACCAATCTTCAAGAGACAGGTCATTTACTTAAACATCAAATGTCAGGAGACTTCATCTTAAAATCACAAAAGTGCAGAAAGGCACGTTCCCTGCAAATCAAACCTATAGAGTTCTTGCACATTTGGTTTCAATCGTCTTTATTTTTAGCACAAATCCATTTCAAGAAATAGCTTTAAGAGTATTGGAATAAAAATCACACATCAAAAGGATAAGATTGGTGTGGAGGCCCATGGCAAACCTGGAAACTTTTCTTGCCATCAGGCATGTGGAACAAAGGCCCGGCTGTGCTGTTGGGGGTTACCACTGCAGCTCCTCATGTGGGGCAAGGTGGGAGCAGCAGGGTGTCTCAACAGCATCCAGAGCTTTGGATACTGCTGAAGAAGTATTATATATTTTTAGAAATCTTTAAAATTGGTGAAGGACTTTTCAAATACTGTAACTGCCTGAGACTGCAATTTCCCCAAGAGTTGAAGGTAGGCAGTAATGATCACGTAATTAATAACCTTGAGCATGACTGGGAGAATGTCAATGAACCTTGTGTTTGAAGGGAGACACTAAACCAGAAAAGAGCAGGAAATAATATTAATGCTCAATCCTGTATTAAGTTCTCCACAGACATTAGATTTCCCTAAATCAAATTGCGTAGAAAATGACTACTGTATTACTTCAGTTACAGTAGCCATTCTGGTTTGACAAGTGCATAAAACACAATAAAAGACTATAGTCATTTGTAAATTCCAACCTAGTCCCTTGTATGAAATTTATAGTTCTGAACACTGTGAGGATATAGAATAAATCTTTACAGAAGAAAAATCTATTCTCCCTTGAGCGAAAAGTGGACCTATTAACTTACATTCAATACTTCTGAAAAAAAATCTCTACTTTTTCATTTTCTTATAGAATTCAGCAGATTCCTTTGTACTGCAGCTTCCAAATTTCCATAGTAGAGGGCAACACGCAACAACAGGAGTTTATGCTTCCATTGCTCATTATCATGTGTTGCAACTTGTCTATGATTTGCATTAATTAAAATGCCAGAGCTTTGCCACAGTGTAAGCAAGCACTATGGTCTGGACTCAAAGAAAACCTCACCAAACACCAAAGCAAAATCTCCTACTGGCTTGCCTGATTAAATCTTTTTACATTTGTGCCATAGACGCAAGCTGGTCTGTACATCTTGGTACATATGGATATTTAGGTAAATTGTAATTTAGGCAAGGTAATTTTGATTTTTTTTTTTAATACCTTAGAAGAAGTATATTCTTTCAATTTTTTTATTTTTTTTATTTTAAAGCAGGGTTTACTGATATCAGCCAGTCATTTTCCTGTGAAGACTACATTGTGGAGAATCATAGCAAGTTAACCCACAAGCCAATGAGTTCCTACACATGAAAGAAGCTATCCAGTTGACTTAATGGTGCTACAGCCACAAAATGAAGACAACAGTAATCAATTGGATATTTTGCACATTTCCCTTCTTAGAATGCTGCTGTGTATGCTGCTGAGGTCACTTTGCTCCAGATGAATAAACGTGGGTATGTTTAATACCTCTGGTCTGATAACAACATATGTTGTTCTAATTAGAATTTACCAGGTTTTGCTGTCTGTTTAGACTCCTTGATAAGTTTCTTACCAGAAGTATTCAAGATACTGGACCCACTTGTAACAGTTATATATGAGACAAATTACACAGAATTTGGAAGACACAGCACCGATACATTCACTTGTATGTGGCAGAGGGAGGAGTTTATGTGGAGCATAAATCTTTTGCAAATACTAGCTTTTCTTCAAGAAATGGTTAGACCAATTCTCTGAACTGATGCCTTAAGTTTTACCTTTCATATTTTGCAGATTCTGTACTGCATTAGTATATAACTCTTAACTGCATGAAAAGCGCTGGCAAGTTCTCTTCACAGTGTAGTCGGACAAAAAAATTCTTTTCCAGCCTGAGAACCAAGGACATCATTGCAGCTTCAGGCCCAAAAAGTGTAAAAACAGCAAATTGAGGAGAGCAATCCGGGAGGATGGGACTTCATAACCTGAAGCTGTAATTGGACAATTAACCCCAATATGTAAATGGACCAAAACTTATAAAAATGTGAAAACTCGTGACCCGTCATCCTCCTTGGGTGTAGCCGCAGCCAGGCTCTTGTACTGCCCAAGGTGTATCCTTTGAAGGTCTTTTTAATAAATATCTACTTTATTCCTTTAACACTGTTCTAGGTAGCCTCATAAGGCATCAGGAGCATCGATCAGAATAATATAACCACTGTTTCTTCACTTACTTTATTAGCTAATTTGAAAAGGTCTTGCAGGATTTTAAAGCCATCCACCATAAAGGATTGGTTATATGTAGTAAAAGAAAAAGAAACACATAGAACTTTATGCTATAGTTTGAAAAATCCCTTTTTGTGTACATTATCTGCTGACTCCAAGGTGTCTAGATACACTTGTGTTCAAAACACTTCATAAGGCTTATGAAGTGGTTATTTTACTGGTTATTTTACTGTTGATTGCCAATAATTTCTGTTTTTTCAAAGCTTTGCTCTGGCAGTATAAGGATGCCCATTACAGCATTACAGCAAGTCCTGGATGAAATGGTGAGAGATCTTAACAGGTCAGAAGGCAGATGGAGTTCTGGGCCTGTTGTTTCTAGCCATAAGATGACTTTCTTCCCCTTGGACATTATTTTCAGGACACTGGTGAAAAGAATTAATTCTAGAGATTATTTGTGTCAGAGTCTGCTGAAGCCCCCTAATGGATCTAGAAATCTTAATGTTTTAAAAAACACCCATCCCCATCCTAATTGAGCTAGAAAATGTAGTAGCTCTCCATACTGCAAAAGACTTTGGAGTTCTGTGGAAAAAGAATGAAATAAAAATTCAAAAATAAAACAGGTAATTGGCAGCAGCAAAACCCCCACACCAAACTGCCAACCAAGTGGTTGAAAGTTAGGATCTGAGGCAGATATGTACTGCCCAGAATTTTTACTGCATAGTATGGCTCACAGGATTTATTTTCTTCATGTTTGTAACACAATACTGTCCCTGGAATTCCAAAACTGTCAAATCTAAAACCAGGGATTGCTTTGAAGCGGTGAGTGCAGAGTGACAGCACCCTGTTGGAACTAGTGGATCTTTATCCTTCTCACTGGCTTTAGGAGCCTGTCATCATTTCATCCAGAGATTTGTATTGAAATCCACCAATATTCCCAGCTCTCAAAAGGGCAAATGAAAATCTTAAAAACTGGAGAGAGCGCAGCATTTTCTATGTGAGAGGTGGGCACCTGGTCTCCCTCCTTTCCCGGCAGGCCTGCTCCCTCGGGCAGGAGGGGCTCTGGCCGGGGGGATTTGCTCGCCCTGCTGAGCAGCGCTCTCCGCCAGCCGCGGGTGACTCAGCATGGGCCCTGAGGGAGCCCCAGCCCGACAGCTCCGTGCAGATGTCCCAGCCACTGAACATTAGCGTTCTGCACTCTTTGCAGCCCTCAAATTTAACACCCAAACTAAAAAAAAGCACTCATGGTCATGTTTTTAATCTACTGCACACATACTGACTTTTTCTAATTATGGATGAATGCATAAAAAGTGACCCTTCTAGTCTCCTGAGGGCATTATTACAGCAAAAGCTACTATCTAATCCTAGAAATCTATTTCTATTTTAAATATATATTATTTCTCTGACCCCTCCCACACTGCTTTCCGGATGAAATCAAAAAACCTCTTAACTGGTTTTACCTGATTTCCCTGAAAATAAAGGGTCAGATTTGATGCAACCTAGAGAAGGAATTTGAAGGTAGTTCGAATTCTGAGTAAGAAGATTTAAGTCATTGCAGACAAGGTAGATTATTGCTCATATCCTTTTATGAACAGGCAGAGCTGAAAAGACATTTCTATACAGAAAATCCACGTAATAAACTGTTCTCTTTGACAACACACACTGCTTCAGTTGCTTGGATTACTGGCTTGTGTGACCTCAGCCACACACACACACACACAGCCACACGACAGAGCCCAAAATAGAACCAGAAGATGAGTCATGATGTTCAGGAAGGATTTCAAAACAAATGGACCTATTTACTTGTGCATCTGTCTCCCGAAGCTGGTACTGTTTTACAATGGTATTATTGATTTGTTCTCATTATCTGCATCTGAGAGGTTAGTTTGTTCTTGTTTTTGATTGGGGGGGAATTTGCATTAGGTAATTAAAATAGCAGTTTAGCTCTTCAGAGGAAGCATTTCAGGAATAAATATGACACACACATTCTGGATGATCTAAAATAGTAGCATCATAACTAAGATATCCTCAGTATTGTAGGAGCCGTGCTTCTTGCTTGCCAAATGCCAGGCAATTGCACAGCAGTTTATTTCAGCATTAGGAAATAAATAAAATGCTTTTTTTGTCATTGCATGAGGGATGCTCCATGCTTTCACAGATCCACAAGGCTGCTGTGTGGTACACATGCTAACAATGTGTTATTCATTATTATATCTACTTAATATTGTAATTGCTGTAAGACTAAAAGACAATATCCAGTCACAAAGTGAGACTATAAATGTTTGAATGAAGGTGTTTTTCAGGTAGAGAGAGATCTGTTTTAACAAAAGTCCCAGTGCCTTCCAAAAGGTAAAAAACAATAAAGTCTGCCAAATTCTCAACTCTTTCTTTTGACCTAGCACTATTTTATTTTGACTAACAATGATCTTGTTTATCTTTAAAATAGAATTCTTAGTCTGAAATGATTCTTGCATTTAACTGCCAGACTCATAATGTTTCATCAAGCCTAATTATCTCCTTAATATGATGCTACTTTAATACAAAAATAAGATGATGTTTTAATTTTTTATTACTATTATTATTATTATTTTTTAATAAGTTCACTCCTAAACCATTAAGCCAACTGCTCTTGGCATGATAAAACGTGCATAACTTCAGTGGAATCTGGATCAGACTGTAAAAGCAAAAGATAATTACTACATAAATCTCAGGAACTTGTTAGCTACCTTCCAGTGTAGCTAATTTAAATGGCAAAATCTCTGCAAGAATATTATAGATCTAATTACTTGTTATGGATTTATGTTGGCATTGTCCCATATGAAAGACTCATCATTTATATGATTGAAAATGAGAGGAAAACAAACCTCTAGTGGACAAAGTAGTAAGAGCTAACATTTACAGCTGAAATTATTATGTTTATCACATCTGAGCCTTTCTGGAAATCAGTAGGTTTCAAGAAATGAAAATAGAGCACAAATGATTGCTTTGCTTCAGTAATGAAAGAAATAATGAAGGAAGGCTTATACCAGTACTGCTTGTACCATGGATTTAAGGTCACCAGAAATTACCTGTTTACTTCACAGAGGCTTGAGCGAAGGGTCAAAATTTCATGATAAGGTCTTCATTCAACAAGATATTAATAAGAAGAATTTACCTCTGAAATATGCCAATGTCACAAAAGACACTGCCTGATTTGATGTGCAGTTTAATGTACAGCCAGCAGGCAGCAGAGGTGACTTCAGAAGGACTGTGATTCACTGAAATTAAACTGAGTTTTAATAATCACCTCTTACAGCTTTTGCTTATGGAATTTTGCCTTTGGATTAATGCTGTTTAATTTACTAAGAAGATATTTATCTTTCTTAATGATGCTGACCAATAGCTGAGTTGATACAGACCTTGTTTGTAAAAGACTTCATTCTGACTCCCTTAGGGTATTTCAGATTCCAGACAGGCAACAAAAAAGCCCAAATAAACAGTCTGAATACTGATACAAATACACATTACTGAATATTGTATCCAAGCATACACATAGCGCTGATTACAATAAAATGATAAACTCCCCCTTTTGCTAATATATTCAAGCAGCAATTGTGTCCTTTATTAAAAATACCTTGTTTCCATTCTCAAACTAAGGACTCCTGAATTTTTTAAAGAAACCCAAATACCACCAGTATAAAATGATGATCAGTAAAAAACATCATAAACCCCTCATTTATATTGGTAGATGTAGTCATAAAAATCTTCATAATTTTTGACTCTTTTCAGGCCAGGTAGTGTTTTGATTTAACCAGTGAAGTCATAGATGAGCTTGCAGAATGCAGTGATCATTCTAAAAATAGGACTTTGAAAAGACAGCTTTGGTTCACTCAGAAGACTGTGCCTGTTACTAAGCAAACTTATTAACGGGTACAGTTTTGAACCCTTCCCTTGCTCCTTTTGTCTCTAGATATTTATGCTGCTTATTTTTACAGGTATAGAGTAATAAAATTTCTATTGCATTTCATTGATTTTTTTTTTTATAGCAGACTAGTTGACTTCATAGTGTTTTCAAGAATATTTTACTAACTTATCTATAGACGAAATGCTTACCTTTCCTTTTTCTTTGAGCAAATTTCCATGGAAACGGAACCCATTGTGTCCTCCTGCTGGCTGCAGTTCTTGTCTACCTGAGATAGCACTTTGATTAAATGTGTTTTCATAGTTAACCAGTTAAAGCCATTATGAGTCTTCTCAAAAGTCTTTGCTAGTCTTTTAAAAAATGTTTTAATACTTTGAATTAAATTTAACATATGTGCAAGCAGAACAAGAAATAGTATTTTCTGACCTAGGTCAATACTACTACTGTTCAACTATTTCAGTGGAATTACAGAACTTGAGAAATATGTGATGAACCGAGGTTTATCATCAGCTCTTGATACAATCAGCTATGGTGTTAGCTCCCCACTTCACTGATTGTGCCTTTTTTGGTGCCAGCTGCTCCCACAACATGTTTTCCCTATCCTCATTCTCTAAGCCATTGCTCTCTAACTTGCAGACATCACAAAAAAAAAGCCAAAACCAAAACAACTTTACACAGCAATTCCTCCAAACCATAACAGGCTGTAGCATTTTCTAAGAAATGTTCAATTTTAGAATGTACTGATCCTGCTATGAAAGGAACAACAGGTTCTGATGATGGCAGAAAGCATTTCATTATATCTACACAGTCTAGAAAGGACAAAAATTATTTGGGAATTGTATTTATGTTGTGGGATGAATAGACTTGTGATAGATAGATGCTACAACACCACAATAACTAAATTTAATGCTGATAACTTTTTTATTTTCTCTGTTAATGGAGCCAACCTCCTCCTCCAGAAAGTTAAATAGATTATAATCCTAAATAGTAGATTTTTAAAGTCTGTGACAGGGACCTCTACACAATACATTTATTCTATTTCTTCCTAGTCCAACTCTTCACAGGCACAATTTTAATTGTAGATTTCCCTGAAGAATTGGAGCAGGGTGGCAGAGTGTCTGTGTGTGAGTGTCCTTGTGTGAGGATTGTGGAAGTAACAACTTTCCTTATGCATAAGGAATGACAATTAGAAGCTACACAGTTTTAGCATGTAGGCAATAATAAACTGATTTTCAAAACCTCAGAGTTTTCCACCATAATTTTCTCCCTAGGTTTTAAAACTGTAGCATTGATGAGTCTCGTCCAGTTTGGATACTGGTCACTGAAGCTGGTCATGGAATCATAGAGTGTGTGGGTTGGAAGGGACCTTCCAGGTCATCAGTACCAACCTGCCTGACATGGGATCTTTAGCAAGGAAGAATGAACTTCAAGACAAAAAAAAAAAAAAAAAATCTATATTAGAGGTCCTGAGGAGAAACTGGTATCTATGCTATAGTGTGAGCTCACCCCACACCCCCCAGTTTCATTCTCCAGGGCAGGAACAGTGCCAGCATGAAGCCTGGATCCCGTACCACTACAGAACCAGCCTGGAGTTACAAATCTGCTGTTGGATTTGTCATGGAGAGGGCACATTATGCCATTTCATCGATCTATCTTTTCATGCTACTCATTAATAGCACCTGTATGACTTCCAGGCAGTCTGGTTCTGTACAGAAATGGTATAGATTCCCATATCCTACATGCTACAGGAAACCCTCAGTTATATGAATGGGAAATCCTGATCTTACAGGTCTCTGTCACTCATTGGAGATGACTGACATAAGGAGAGGATTGAACAGAAGACAAGAATGAAATCACTGGAGTCCATACAAACCTGAGAGTTCTGGTACTGACACAGAATAGAGAGGGATAGAACCTCAAGAAGCAGTAAATTCTTTTTCAGGCTTCCTCAGAAAAGGAGCTGTTTAGCTCATCCCTGGGTGAAGTCCAGGTATGCATTAACATGCGCCAAGAGGATAAACTGGGTCTTAGAATGTCAGTGTACATCAATATGCACATCTTGGGTAAGAACACCCTCTATAATGTGCAGTCAATGTTCTGGCAGAGAAAGAAAATCACAAAAGAATAAGAATTTTATATAGAAAAAATGCAGAGTAAGGGTATAATCTGTATTTACCATGATTTTATTACAAAATAGCATTTATTGCTTTTTGTTAAAAGAAATCTCCAATAAAAACCTCTGGGCTGCTAAAATATTTGCAGTCCTGGTTAGTAAGAACAAAAGTAAATAAAAAGACATAAAAGGCAAGACAAAGATTCCTTGGCATGGTTTAATGTCCAGGAAGCATGAAACTAGTGTTATGCTTCTTTGGAAACAGAACCAAACTAATAAACAAAACAAAAAAGGAAAAACAAAGCCCCCAAAACCCAACACTTGCAAACAGTAGTGAGTCACAATAGGCTGCCCCAGGGTCTCGAAGGGCTGTTACTCCAAAGAAACAATGCTGTCAGAAACTTGTGGCTTATTCCTCAAATCTGAAATGCCATAGAATGTGCCACTTTACTTGAGAGTCACTGCTAACAACTGGCAGAGACACCAGATCTGAGTTGAAATGAGTGGACTTGGGAGTAATCTGAAGCTGTGTCGGGGGAGGATTAGGTTAGACATTAAGAGAAGGTTCTTTACCCAGTGTGGTTGAGCACTGGAATGGTTTCCCCAGGGAAGTGGTCACAGCACCAAGCCTGACAGAGTTTAAGTGTTTGTGCAATGCTCTCAGACACATGGTGTGACTCTTGGGATGTCCTGTGCAGGGCTAAGAGTTGGACTTGATGATCCTGGTGGGTTCCTTCCAGCTCAGGGTATTCTGTGATTCTATGACTTTCCATCTCCTGGTAAGGTTGGAAATAACAGCAGAACAGATCTCTTTTGTGAACTCTGCATGCCTAATGCCTGATCCCTTGAAAAATAACTGAATACCATAGATAATTTTGGTAAGAACTTAGTAACTTGGTAACTTTGGTAAGAATAATTCAGGAATTTTGGGGTTTGAATCTTAATACTGTATCTTCTAAAGAAATGCATGGCATCAGGGTGCCAAATGGTAGGAAAAACTCTTGTACAAAATGTGATATAGCACTCGTCCTTATGGATAGTCTGGTACAATATGAAGCAGTTTTTTAAAACCCTGATAAAATAAATGATCATTAATCAATCCTCTTTAGACTGTATGTCCCACTGTGTTTAATTAACCATTAACCTTCAAAGTGCTTAAGTCACTTTTATAAAGATATAACAGTAACAAATTATTTGAGGGTACTTTAAAAAACTGGATGTGGACGATGGTTAGGGAGACTTTGTGTTTGGTCAGTGTTTGGTCTTTCAACTGGAAAAGTGTCATCAAGAAGGGCAAAGGTGGTTTCAAAGAGAAATACCTTTCCTAGGGGGTCATACTAGACAGAGCATCGCATTACATCCCTTAAGTCCTGTAATTCTTCATGATTTTTGTTCACCAGTAATTTGAACCACAGGAAGGATCCAATCTACTTCCTACTCTCACATGTGCAGCACTAAATCTTCACCTTAAAGTTGGAATAATCTACTTTTCATACTTATGTATTATGCCTTTTTCTTTTCCTTGAAATTTCAGGTACCTCAGCACCCAGCAGAGGCCAGGTTTTCTTTTGTGCCTATTTTTGCAACATTTCTGCTTCTCCTGCAGAATTTGATAAATGAGGAGTTGTAAAGTTGCTTATAAGAATATGATTACACAGAATTAAATTGTCAGGCCCATTAATTATTCTGACGAAACACACAAAGCCAAACAAAGGAATTTCTGTGCCCCCTACAATGAATTGTGGAGAGCCAATCTGTGGGCATTTTCACTTTTATACTCTGTCAAATGCCTCTTAAAATGTAATCACAATCACTGTAGCAGGGCTGGAGTTGGAGCCCTGCATTGGTACCCTGGTATTTGCAAGGGTCTCTGACTTGGCCCAGTGAGTCCCCCAGCCACCCTGGTGTGCCTGTGGAGCCCTGTGCACTGCAGGCATTGCTCTGCCTCCTCTCAGCCTGCCTTCATTTGCATTTCATTATGCAAAAATGCAAATCACCCGTTTTTAACATCATGAACAATTATCTTACAAGGCAAGATAAAGAAATATTTTGTCTTGCATTCACACATAATTATTCTGAATGGTTAAAAAAGAATGGGGGAGAGGAGGAATCTGCAATCTAATTCTAATAAAAATACTTATCACACAAATAAGAAGCATGATATCAGCTACATTTTCTTCTGAAGGCACTGACTCACTTGGCATTGTTTAATGGCAAATCTTACATTGTGGGTAACCACTGCAAATAAAACATCAATGAAAAAGAGCATGTAAGATTGCAACAACAATAAGGTAACAATACATAAGAATGCAATAATAATTGACAAAGACTGACATTTTCAGGTGTCCTGGGAAGGCAGAAGATTTATTGCTTTTAGATGAGAAAATGACCAACTCATGTAGCAGCCAAATTAAGAATCTGATGGACTCTTTGTCATTACTGTTGCAACTTACCAAAATCCAGCTCAAAAAGGGGCATGGGGAAGGAGAAACATGAAGTATCAAAATATTAGGGACCCTAATGTACATTTTTACCTCCATAACAAAAAGGATGAGTTTTGCTTTGAGGAACAAACCCCTCTTTGTCTGAACTTTGAAACTGCTGCAAATACTACCTCAGAACTTAAAGAGAAGATCCAGGAAGAGAATGAAAACAAAACAAACAGCCCAGAAATACTACAGATGGTAAAATCCCCCACACTGCTGAGCCCAATATTAAAAGTTTCCTAAAATCCTGTTAAAAAGTTTTGTTTAGCACTGTACTTATAACTTTTCCTGAAGTCAGTCTAACAGCTCACTATATAATTTTGGGGAGAAACAACTCTTTGGGGACTGTCTTTCCATCAAGAGTATGTAAATTACGTATATTTAGCTATCTAAAATATACAATTTCTCCTCCTTATCACCTAAAAAGTTGAAATATTTGATTCTACTATCAACTCCTTACTTGCTGGGCTCCAGTTCTATAAAGAAGTTAAACTAGTTCATCTGTGCAACTTCATATAAAGGAGACTGTAGAAAAAGCCATACTCAAGTTTTGTGCTGAACTTCAACAGGATGGCATTTCTCATTACAGTTCTGATTATTTCTGTTCTAATTATTTCTGTTCTCTAATTCAGTAAATCCCAAACTTTTGTGTCAACAGACCATGCTAAATTCAAAATTGCCCATGGAAAAGCATAAACATATACCTAATTTATGACTTAGAAATACAGATGAAATTACCAGAACCATTTGTTTGATTGGCCAAAGGGAGGTTTCACAGCTCCTCAGAGCCTGTGCCCACCTCAGAAAAAATTGAGACAAGAGGTAAAAGAGGGTGAAGGGTGATAAGTTCTTCCATTTGGAATAAATATAAGAAGTGCCTTTGAAACAGCAGAAATACTGACTCTGGAAGCAGAAAGGAAACCAAAGCAGGAGGAAGTCCAGGCTCGCACGTTAGCTTAGAGCTCCCTCGCACCATGGGGCTCATCTTTATGTTGGTATATAACAGCAAGAAGTACAACCATACCTGGATTTCACCAAGAGAAACCTCAGCTCATTTTTAAGCTTCTGAAATAGCTTGGACAAATGCTTTACAGGAAATGTGGCTCTCAATTCTACAACTGAACTTGAATGAAATGTTTATGAATGTTGTTTGCAAATCTTTTAATCCGTGATCCATAAAGTAGAATAACCTAATTTCTTCCAAGCATAAAAATGGTGGTTACCTTCACTAAGAGCCTTTCTGTCCATCTCACCATTTTATAAGGTTCTCTGACATGCCATTACTTGCTGTAGCTTCAGAGGCTCATTGAAAGCTCTGCATAGGGCTCCCCTGAGACTCTGGCACTGCTAATACCAGGTAATATATGTGTCTCTCTAACTTTGTCCATCTTCCTCTGGGAGAAATCTTCCACTTCATTACTTCAGGAAATGCCTGGGGATTTTTGCAGTTCTTCTGACAGTAACTGGAATCAAAATAAGAACTCTTACCAGCAAGGCTTTAGGAAGAAGTTTTTTGTTTGAGCATTGCTGGCTGCACTCTGATGGCTGACATGAGCCCTTCACTAGGATGCAGAGAGAAGTGATTAAGACTCACCAGCAGATAAATCCCAGGATTACACATATCTTCTTGTCACTAACAATGACATGAACAGAGTTTTATTGTAAGATGAATCAAAGGTTATGCAAGAAGGCGTTTTCCATATCCCATTTCCCCATTTGTCTGGAGCTGTCTCCTCTTACTCAATACTTGCTGACACATACCCAAAAACTACAAGTCTGGGAACCCACCCCATTCACTGCTGACAACACCAATTGTGCTGGTTTCAGTGAGGATTTTTCTTCCAGGTAATGAGGGTATACAAAGATCAACACTAAATTGTGTATCCAAATGCTGTCACCATTCCTGTGATGTTGCCTAGGACCAGGTTGGACCTTGGCAGCAAAGTTGTATCTGTGCTACCAGTTCTGAACTACCAGTTCAGAACCAATGAGTTTCAAGGGTCCAAAACTCCCCATGAGATTTTAGGGTCACAGACATCAGGGCCCTTTATACCAAGCAGGGACCTGTGCAATTAAGTCAATTTGCAGGGTGGCAGAATGACCTGAAGTTAAGATTCCTGATGAGTGTAGTAAAAGTACTTCCCTCCATTAAATTTCATTAATGGGGAAATTCAAAAATTATGAAAGAGAAACATGTTTTAACTCCTCCTATTTACTATCTTGCAAACCAATATTCCCATTCATTTTACCTGCACTCACTTCTGTGATTCATATCCATTAAGAATGAATATAAAGCACCATATGTTTTCTTTCCCTCCTATGTCATTTATAGTTTGTTGCTTTCCATTTTAAAGTATATATTATTAAACAGATCAGATGATGAATTTTTGATGAATTCTTGAAACAGGAGCTAGACACGGAACCACTGTTTAAGTAAATTATAACTATAAATAACTTCATAGCAAAGCCAAATACACAGCAAAATGAAGTTTGCATAAATATCTCTTGATTTAATGCCTGTTCTTCCTCCCACTAACATATATCTCATCAGTCACTGACACACTGGGTATGTTTTTTTCAAATTCTTTGCTGCTTGATCCAGTAAATGCTTCCCACATGGTTGTGATATTTCTTGTACAAACAGAGGATTAATGTCAATTGATAAAAGTGTGAAGTGTTCCAGAACATTTTACAGGGCAAGACTGCTGCTGGCCTTCATCCATGTAAAAAGGAATGGGGGTCTCCTATGATACATATCTCCTTGGAAATTAGAGGCAATCAGAGGCCCTCAGTTATGAATTTCAATATTTATACTTCAAGAAATTCTGTGTAATCCTAAGTAAGCAAGGAAGAAGTGAGCAATTCTTCATTTCCTATGCAGAATGAAATCTCTGAGCATCAGTGCTGTTAGAGAAGGAAATTCACAACTGAAACATGTGATGGATCTTTTACATTTCCTATATATTAAAATATGGTTGCAAAATAGAACTGACTTTCCTTTTCCTTTTCTGTTTATTAAGTCCTCCCTGATTATATAGCTTGTATCTACATACCAATCTGTGAAATAGGTGATTTAGCTCAGAGCATCAATTTCTTTATGCAAAAGGTGAAAATGTACCTGGAAGAACTAAAAAGGAAAAAAATCTAATGGAAGAAACAGTTCAGATAAACCCCTATTTTCCTTTTGTCTAATTCTAAATCTAACATAGTGGTAAATGCAGATTTGCCTGAATAAGTTTCCTCACAGTACAAAATTTGACTGGGATAAAGCACATAGCACCTGGAATTTGCTGAGGTAAGTTATCTCTACATTCCTCATTACATTGCTGTTTATTTGTAATAGTCTTTTTTTTTTAAGAGTCAAAAATGCAGTCTCTGCAAATGTAACAGGAAATTATTTTATTCTGTGATGGTTTTATATATTATAATTCGGGGTATTTTACAGAGTTCACAAAAAAGAATATTTTTTCATTATCTGTCTTTCTTACCTACATACCTTCCTTTTGCACCAGTTCTTAATTCTGCATGAAAGGAAAAGCAGGAAAAAGTACTGAAAAGAAACATGATTGATAAATTATGTTAGTTTAACAACATTCATTTTATGATAAAAAACTTGCTTGCAGTTCAGAAGCATATTTGGTTGCTTTGTTGCTCCCTGTGTCCAGGGTTCTCCTCTGTCACTGTAATTTTTTTTTACGTGGTCTTTCAATTTAACTTTTAAACCTCATGCACATCACTTTGTGTGTGAATGAAGGAGCTTCCCAAATTTATCCTAAGTTCTGTATCCCTTGCATATAAAATGTTATTATTTTTCAGGGTGATAATTGAAAGGATTAATATCCTTGAGGCTTGTAATATTTTCCTTTAGTAACTCATCTTGAAGTGGCTCCTGAACTGCACTTGGATTGTGTTGTCCTTCCTCTTAGAGGGACTTTCAGCATACTGACAATACTTCTGAGAACTCTCTGTTCCGTGTTTGAGTTGTCCTGCTCTGTGCATCCATAAATAAAGACATCCACTGTCGCCTGATACCTCAGAGTTGCCAGCTGCATGTCATGAGAAAGTGTGTTTAAGAAAATAACTCTTTCATTGACTCAGTTTTTTTGACTCTGTAAGAATGCACAGCCTGTGTTCTCTGTTCCCCATGCATCTTCTGTGTTCGTTTAAACTTTCAGGTTATCAGGGGACTGAGACAGGGACAGCTGGACCATTCATGGGATAAGCTGCAGAAGAGAGATGCATGTGTAAAAAGCAGAACAAGCGTTCCAGTAGCTATTCATGTAACAAGATATTCACCAGAGTCTCACTGCAGCAGCCAAAGCTTTTATCTCTCACACACACTTCTGCTAGGCTTTTAGGAAAACCATATTGTAATCATTGCATTGGGTAATCAGGTCATCAAAAAGGATCTTAAAAAATGAGCTAAAATCTGTTGTCACATTTAGTTAATGGTGATAACTCTCATGTTTTAATTTCCAAGCATGTGAACAAAAATCTGAATTCCAATCAAATTACCAAAAAAACCCCATACAAATGAACAAAGCAAACCAACTCCCCCCCCCCAGATTTAATCTTCTGATTTAGAAAAAAAAAAATTAGAGAGACAGGAGGAATTGGTAGAACAGAAGGAAACCTGCAAGTAAATTGGAAATCTGATTTGGTTGTTTGGGTTTTTTTCCTTTAATAATCAAACTCTAAAAAAAGAGGATTTCTTAAACTATTCAAGGGTGCACAGTCCTTGCTCAACCAAAACCTAATAGAATCTATTGTTATCCAGGTTTTCCTGAATTTTTCAGGAGATATACATGTATGTTTAATTTAACAACACTGTGTGTAATTCCCTCATTTTAACTGGAGAGAGACATTTTGTAAGCAGTTAAACATATGTTAAAAATATGTTAAATACATCCTTGTAGATGTATTTATAATTAGCCTCCCTTGGACAAGAGAGATTTGCTTGAACAAAATTGATTTTTATAGGGGGGAACCAGACACAGTAGTTCCCTGTAAACATTTAGTCTTCTACTTATTGCCTTTTTCCTGAGAAACTTGGCATTTGCAGGCATTTGGAAAAGGAAATAACTTCTGTCACAGACCTCACAGCAAAGCAACCGCTGGTAAAACTGTTCTTTCAAATACTGACCTTTCAATTTGTCTGTGTGAATGTAGCTGGGAAGTAATTATGACCTCCAGCTACAAATTAATGACAAATTGCTGAAGGAGTTTTGCCAGCAATCTTATCTTTCTTGTTCAAAAGTTAAGGTGTTGATCCAGAGTCCATGTAAATGAGCAAACTGAATTCCCCTACCTTTAGCTGCCTACTGACTGTACCTGAAAATCATACTCATATTGTTAGGTATATGGAGTATATCATCTCTATAGACACTAGAAGTCCTAGATTACCTTAGAAAATGTTAGGTTAGAGTACTAGAGCCTAGGGTATAAATTAATAGTGGAAAAAGAAAAGAACAAATAAAATGCATAAAATTTAAAGAAGAATAAACCTGAAGGAGAGTGATTTTCTGACTAACAAAATGCACTTATTTGCCTCAGTAGAGTAGGAAAATAATAGGTTAATGGGATAAATAATACAACCTATTTCTTGGTTTTCACACTGTAAATTCTGTTGCCAAGCTATATCTTTAACTGTAAGTACCATAGACCTAAATTTTCTCTCACTGAGTTTACACTTATAATTTCTACTGATGTCAAAGGAACGGGTATGGTGTGGAATATATCAAAAGTAACATTAATACCTGAGAAGAAAATTAAGCGGTGTAGTCAATTGGTTGTGCTCAAAAAGTCACAACAGTCTTAATGTCAAATGCCTCTTCTTTCTGAGGCTTTCTGAGGCATGTAATTTCTTGGATTTCATGTGAAACACATGGACTGATAAAATTTTAAATGTCAAGATATACACTATAATCTGTGTCTGGATAGACAGACAGATGCCTACACACATGCACACCCAATAATAGTGTATCAGCAACAGAGAGTGTAGGGTGAAGATGCTTGGCAGATGCTTTTAACACCAAGAATTTTCTCATCAAGGAATCAGCTGCTACTAACTGAAGAATGTGCTTGACATTTTATTCCTTAAAAGTTACAATAAAAGCCAGAATAAAGGTGGGCATTAAGGTTATAATAAAAGAGTAGCACTTTTATTGAAAGTTGTATTATTTTTCAATAACTCATGCTGGAAAATGTAAGTCCATAAGACTTTTAATATCCACTACAATTCTTCTTTTAATACCCAAGCAGGCGAGCCCGTGGCCAAAACTACTTGTGATTTTTTTTCTCTTCCATCTACTCCTTTAAATATAATGTTTCAAATCACAGAATGGTTTGTGTTGGAGAGGACTGTAAAGATCATCCAGTTCAAAGCCCACCTCCTTCCAAGGCAGGGGTGCCACCGCCTAGATCAGGTTGCACAGGGCCCCATTCCACCCGACCTTGAACACTTCCAGGGATGAGGCATCTACAACCTCTCTGGGCATTGTTTCAGTGCCTCACCATCCTCACAGTAATTAACATCCTCTAAATATCCAATCTGAGCCTACTCTGCTTCAGTTTAAAGCATTACCTTGTTGCTCCATGCCCTTGTAAAAAGTCCCTTTCCAGATTTCTTGTAGGTCCCCTTTAGGTACTAGAAGGCACCATCAGGTGTCCCTGGAGCTTCTGTTTGCTAGGCTGAACAACCCCAACTCTCTCAGCCTGTCCTGGAGAGGTGCTCCAGCTCTCCAATCATCTTTGTGGTCCTCCTCTGGACTCACTCCAACAGATCCAGGTTCTTATGCTGGGAGCCCAGAAATGAAAACGGGACTTTCTTATCAATGGATTGCACCTTACCTTCCCCTGAAGTTAGATATCACTGGGGTTGGAATAAGGGATGTAAACCAAAACAAGATATGATTTCTTGTATTCTGTTCCTGTGCATTTTTGTTAAGAGAATTGTTGAGTTTTAGGCGATGGGGGATTGTAGTAAGAGGGAAGAAGATGGTAGCAATCTACAAAAGGCAGGGATTTTTATTAGCAAAATGAAGGAGAAGAGCACTAGAAAACAGCAGATTCTTCTGGTCCAGCACCAAAAAAAATCAAAGATTACCAAAAAACCAACTGATTGATATTTTAAGTGTACTAGTGAACTGAAAACAAATAAAGCAAAAGTTAAACACTGTTGCTGCCCATTATTTCATTGTCACACTAGCAAGCAATTTATTTGTCCAAACCAACCTCAAAGTCAAGGAATTATTGCCTTTGACAAGGCAAAGGAATTATTGCCTTTGACTACTTGGCCTAAAAATTCTACAATACCCACCCCTCAAAAAAGTACAACAAAAACCCCACCAAAAGTAAACGATGAATAGACTGAAGAAACTATAAACATAGCACCTGTAATATTCTCAGTATTTCACAGGTTATCTCTGTGAAAAATCAAACAAATTTTTACTGAGGTGATCCAAATAATTGATTTTCCAAAGCCACATCTCTGCTCATTTTCCATTTATTCTTGAAATGGGAAAACAGAAGCAAAGAGATCTGTTTTTCAATTACAATCCTTTCAGTTATAATTCCCTTCTCATGACATTCAATAGGAAAAGTGGCCTTAGAGAGGGCCTTAATTATATTTCTGCCTATTTTAAGGTTCTGTTACTGGTCGATCAAATAGCATGGTCACACTAATATAAACAGAAGCTAAACAACTAAACTACACAAACAGCCCCCATTGGAGCAAGAAGTAAATCCAAGACTCCCAATCTGGTTTTGGAACCCAATGTTGTTTTTGAAAGTATCTTCCTTATAAAATATTACTTTTGAAGGTTTTACTTTTAATATGTCATCTCAGACCTTTTTCCCCCCGCTTGCCTGATATTTTGCTGAAGAAGTTTTAAAATACAAATTTGAGTACTTTAAAATACTCATTTGAGACAACAAAATATGTTCTCTCGCTAACTGAATCTAGATCCCTTGCAGAACAGTGTAATGCTCTTTTAAATTAAAAGAGAGACGATTTATATCACAGACGTGTTTATTCACAAAGGAAAAGACAGCAAAAAAATTCTATAAAATTAATACAATATTTTCTAGGGGTAATTAGTTCAAATTAAATTAAATTATACACTTTCTGAAAGTTTATGAATTCTGATTTTATTGTTTTCCTTTTCTTAGATGCTATTCAAAGAAAGATTTCATCCTGTAAACAGTTCTTTTTCTACAGAGAGTCATAAGATGTAAGTGATAAGGAGCAATCTGCTTTAGCATGGATGGTACAAAGATTGAGAGAGCGATATTTTTAATAGATACCAGAAATTGATTAAATGAACACAGGGTCAAACCTTCAAATGTGAATGCAATTTTAAATAATAAAAAAAACCATTAAATTTTTCCAGACATATATTTCAGGAAAGCTTACCATATATGAGGTCTACTTCATGTAAATAAAAAGTGTTCTTTATGGTAAATGCTGTATTTAATTGCCCAGATCTTTAGATAAGGAAATCTAGGATCTAGAAATTAAAGATATATATAAAAATATAGAGGAGCACATCTCACCTCACATGTCAAAGTAACCTTCTTATTAGTGACTCCTAATGAGACTATTCAGGATAAACCACTCTGAATTTCCAAGTCCAGCCAGCAGATATCTAAAAAGAAGTGCAACATACTCACCCCATTTTCTAAACACATGTGCCTAAAACCAAGGTGTATTACTGTGCCTGGAACAAAAGAGGTTCCCCAGGAAAACATTATTCAGAGCTGTTGTCTGACCTGACTTGGAGGGACCCAATCATCTTTTCCCATGGCTAATAACAGTAAGAAGAAAAAATGGCCTGTGGGCAAGAGGGACCCATTGACCAGTTTCAGCCACAGAGATGCTGGCCAGCTTTTTCTTCTGAGAAGCAAAAGCAGTTCTATTCCTGTGTGGCTTCACAGAAAAAATCATGAGAGCACATTAGCAGAAGCAATGCCTCATTGGGCCGACTGCAGTCCTCAACCAAGACAGCCATTTCTGAACTCTTGATAATGTGGCAAAAGAACTTGCACCTGGCTTAACACCCACATAACTAATTCAAGAATTGTATTGATTAATTCATACAGGTAATCAAATAAGCACAGTTAAAATAATAGATCTCAAACAAATAAAATAAAATAAAATTATAGCAGTTGTTCTCATCTAAACACCAAACCAAAGCTTTTAGTCAGCTCTTAGACTTGTTTTCACTTTAGAATGGGCTGACAGCTACACTATTAAATATTTACATTTTACATAAATCTGATCTTTAATCACTTTGAGATGAGGACTTGTAATCCCAACTGCCTTCAGCAAGAGCTGTGACTGCCAACACATCAGCAAGTCATTTTAAGAGCATAAAAGAAAGCAAAACGAACTGTATCTTGATAGGCTGTGGAGTTCACCTTGGGGCTCGAAGCAGTGGTACAGCTGATGCAGACCTGTGGGGTGCAATTCACTGGCATCACTGCCCTGTGGCAGCACAGAGCCTTATGTCCACTCTTCAGCCCTCTGTCTGTGCACAGCTCTGGGATGCAAGCAGGCTCAGCTCCATGCCGCAGCATTTAAAGTCACTCAAAGTGTTTGGTTTGTGTGACTTTAAAGTCACTCAAAGTCAAGTTTAATTCCCTCCCCCAAAGAGAATAATTGCTGAGTTCCAGTATGTAATGAAGAGTTCTGTGAGGCATATACATTAGCAGCACATGCTTAACATAGCCCTATGAGAAGACACACACTGCAGGAATTATGATGGCTTCTGTAAATCTAAGAACCTGGAAAACAAATATCCTTCAAAAAAACAATGAAGGCAAAATACAACTCTTTAATGAAAGAGTAATCTTTAGTGTTGAAGTGTAAGTCTTTTTATAGACACGAAGGTTCTGTGTACTAAACATTTTCTTTGAATTTATTTACTGATTTTATTCTGTACTTTTCTCTATCCAATGTGTTTCATCATCTTAGATGAGAAGACTAGATTACAAGTACCAGGATATATTTGACAGAATCCTGATTTTTATGACAAAAAAGCATTTGTTTTGTGGAACTTTTTTCCCCTTCTCTGCACCCTCTGAAATAAGATTATATAACTTTTATTATTTTTTAAAATGGTTGCTTTACTTACATCAAAGAATAAAGCAAGGGCTAAATGGAGATGAATACAAAAGCCAAGCATATACAAGCCCAATACAAGTAAGAGAAATGCTTTTCCTTGATGATGCAAAAAAGAGTATAACACTTATGTGATGTCTGCTGGTTTTACTCAGATCAGAGAGGGAGTTCTGCTAAGGGCAGGGAGTCAGACCCCAGGACATGCAGTCAGACAGCCCTGCACTGGGAATTCTCCTTTGCACCATGACAGGAACAATGAATTATGAATCTCACATCTATTCCATAGGGCATTCCATAAATAGAAAAACAAAATGTTGTAGTCTATTAGCCAGTGAAACATTCCGTGTGTGGGTACAGGTAAACTGGTAGATGCATGCTTTGTGAAGCATTGCTGAATCAATCTGTGGTTAACTCTTCAAGGAGGATTGAACCAAACCTCACATAGGTCTGTTGAGCTCTGTCCCAAATAAGACTGGTTGGGTGGTTCAGCTCAAGAGATAAAAAGGAAATCAAGGGTGTTTGCAATGGACCAAATAAAAGGTCCCTGATTTTTTTTTTTTTTGAGAAAGCATTATCTTTTTTTGTTCTTCTGCATTTTCTCCCCTCAAATGTACTTTAAAGAATGATGTCTCTTGATGTAAGATTCTGAATAAATATGTCTGGAGTATAAACACATATAGAGCTGGTGGATCACATGCACATAGCCCATCTTCTCTTGGCACAATGGTGCTGGGTAGAGGCCGTGCTACTGACAGATCTCTCTTTTATGGGAGGAATTTGTAAAGCTCTCTGTAAAAAATCCCTGAGATAAATTCAGGGTGACTTAGGAGGCAAAGTTAAAGAAAGAGTGTTATTGATGTTCAGCACAGCCAAAGAGTCAATAAAGCAGAATGATGTACTTTAAATTGTAATGCTTTTTATTTTCTGCAGTCAGAGCAGCCTAGACAGTTTCTACACTTCTAAGTCCCTGAGTTGTTTGAAAAACATACCCTAACATGTCTTTGGTTGTGTCATCTTGCTTTCTACTATTTTTCAAACATAAAATTCCTGTATATGAAAAACTGGATGTCAGATAAAAATAAAATAACATTTATTAATGAAAGAGCTTATTCAAACTGGCATTTTTATGTAGATCTGAAAACTAAAGACTTGCCATTACCAGGATTATATATAGTGTCTTCATCCTATCAGGTCTCCATAGAAACACATTTAGAAATTTATTTTTCTAAGAGATAGTAAGGTAGGGATTTAACCATGGAATCTGAATATTACTATTCCACAAAGAACCTGTCTTAGTGAAAACAGTAATAATTTTGTGGAATTATGAAATGGTATTGCTTGATTAAAATAAGTGTAAAGATTTCAGGCTCATGAGAAATAATAACAGGCTTCAGGGAATAGTTCCAAATTTTGAAAAAAGCTGATGAAGAACCCCAGGGATGTCAGCAGTGTCATTTCCAAACTCCATAGCTCTCTTATTAAATTTAATGTAGGATACACATGTAACCATATAAATACTCATTATAAGATTTTAAACAGAAGTGAGATGAGAATTGAATAAGGCTGTGGTTGTGTAGCACACAGGGTGTTGGTTCTCAGTGCTCAGAGTTGTCACCTTGGCTTTAACCTTTAGATCTGGAAATGGGTGACATATTAAGAATTTTATTAGGCATTGCCTTTTTGTCAGTGGCATAAAGTTGATATGATTTATTGGAATGCCATGCTGCCCACCACACTGCACAGAGAATCTGAAACCTAAAACAAAGGGATTCATAATCTAGATGCCAAAATCCAGGCTTCTGCTTTCAAATTCAGGATCAGGTCCATAAAACCAGCATTCAACTTCTTGTCTTAGAACATTGCCAGAGGTTGTGCCTTTGCATGCAGAGCTACCAGAATTCTCTTACCACCTCCCTGACAGGCGCAGCAAAGGAGGAAGCAGTGACTGTCATTGCTTCTAAAGTCAGGGCGGAGTGGGAACCAGGGGACCACCAGTGTAACACAGTTGAGCTCAACAAATAGTCTGAAAGAAAAACTTTCAAATTTAAACTTCCTTGTCCCCCAGATAAGTATGACATAAGCTTGGGTCCTTGTATGAGGGGAAAATAATGTAATATCCTGGTTATACCTCAGGAATATACATATTCTGTTTTGAAAGTACTCATCAATTTAAATTCCCACCTCTGACACTGGGCGCAGTGGTTAAGAGTATCTGATCCTGCACACTTTTTACAGGCCCTGCATCATGGATTGACACACCTATATAGGTTAGGAGGCTTATTCACATCTCTAAGACAATAAGCTTCTCAATCCCCAACCCTCTTTAAAGATCTTGTGGCATTTGATGCTGAAAAAAATAGAGAAGTCAGGAAATTCTGGATGTACCATAATTGTGTACTGGGTTTAGCAGAATCATTAAGTTTCTGGAATCATAAATTGTCTTAGAGTGTGTAAACAGTAAACTGCGTTTCTCTTTTTGTTGCAGAAAGGCCATTTTCTTTCTTTCATCTTGCTTTTAAGCATACCTATAAAATGCAGCATCATGGATATGCTGCATGGTTCCATTCCAGTAATACACAGAAATTTCCTTTTTTTGCAGACACAATTTTTACAGATTTATGCAGCATTCTTCAGCACTTCATCCCTGATTTTGTCTACTATTTTACTGTTTTAGGAGCAAATTAGGGAACAATGAAATAAGCTTAAAGTCTAACCTAAGAATCTTCTCTTTAAAATCCAATGTTATAAGCAAGATGAATGTAATCATCAATGAACGTTAAGCTTGATAAAACTTCTGATTTCCCATTTGTCTACTCAAAAGGTAGTATTCCTGCAAGGTGCTAAGTTACACTTGACTCTGTAGAGGCCACATGCACAATTTATTAAGTGCATCTCCACTGGTTTCAATGAACACTGCATTAGATCCTAATTTTATATCTATCTATATCTATATATCTATATCTATATATATATATCTATATCTATATCTACATCTATCATCTATATCTATATCTATACTTATAGCTATAGCTATATCTATATCATCTGTATGTATCTATACCTATATGTATAGTTACATCTCCAAATCTATTTCAGGTGGCATAATAGTACTTCTAAAGGGGGTTGAAATAACACATAAATATGAGTTTCCTTAGTTCTTTTATTTTAAAAATAACATCCTTTAGCTAAGATGTGTTTGTGTTTTAGAAAGCTTGAACTGTGTTTTAGAAAGCTATTTAGACAGGGATAACTCAAATGAGAAAAGTCTTCAGTGTAGCAAGGCCTTTAAAATAATTCCAAGCAGGTTGGTTATATCTGAACCCAGATGCACTCAGCCCAGAGGCCCACTGAGTCTGACTCTGCTTTTTCATTGATAATAAACTTGTAGTTTATTAAAAAAACTGTATAGTTTTCCTCTCTCAGGCATGTTCAGTCTAAGAACTTTGAGATTGTATAATGAAAATTCCCAATAAGTACAAAGTAATTACATAAAATTGTGCAAGGAAAGTTTAAAAAATTGCTAATGAAGAGAAGGCAGAAACCATTTACTGTACTTTCTTGAATCACTCAAGCTGTTCATTTCAGCATGCCCAGCTTATAATAAATTCAGTATCGGCATTGTTGATATGAACTGGTTATGTGACATTTGCAGATGTTATGCATGACTGCAGCATAAAATCTCCCTACGTGTAAAATCTTGAGATAAAAGTGTGAGAGGTACCTTTTGTTAATTATGCACATTAGCATAATTTCTTCTGCTGCTATAACATCTGATTTTCATGGATAAATCCTGTCTTTTCCTCTTACAACACTGCAGAGCTCTATCAGACAGTGAAAAGTGCAGCTCAATACACTTCACTCAGGCTATCTATAGTTGAAAGCAGCTGTAATTCTTGTTACATTCTTCACAGAGAGTTCATTAGGAATTTATAAACGCTGACACGTAGAAGGAATTTATAAACTGTTTGACACATAGAAGGAAAGACCAGAGTGGTTTGGACATAGGATGAAAAATCATATTTCATTAAATATTAAAATCATATAGTAGCTTAAAATGTAGTACCTACAGAAAGAATGGCACACATCTACTCATTATTTATATAAATATATATGCACATACATCTTGCATACAGTAAATACAGCATTCTGATGGAGAACTAGCTTATATAATAGTGTATTTGGTTCAACACTATTCTCTTTGGTTCTGTTGCACCAAGGGTAAGGGGACATGCAACATTTCTCCTTCAAGGGATGGACAGTAGTTTTCTATAGAGCTTTCTTTAGAGATCACATGGCTCTTGCTGTGCTCCTCCACTCTCTAGGTTATTTTTCAGAGCTTAATGCAGAAGAATATCTTGCATATTTTGGTAAGAAGCTTGTCTTGATCTCAACTCTTGGCCCTTGGGTTCAGTGAAACATTTTGGAAGGAAGGAAGGACAGATCTGTATCTATCTTTCCCAGAGCAAGTCCAGAGGGTAAAGCCAGAGCAAAAACTCTTCAGGAACTTGGGACAGATTGGGATTCTGCTGTGGCTGTTGCAGAGCAGAGTCATGGATCTTCTGTGCTGTGAAGGACAATGAGCAACAAGGCCTTGGGAGAAAAGAAAAGATAGGCCTCAGGATACAGAGGAGACCAAATAGGTCCAAGGAAGACTATGGGAAATTTTTCCCTTAAAATGCATAATTGAAGGGTGTCCACATCCCTTCATGTCCCACCAGCTTTCTTCTGTCTTTCACAGCAGATCTGGCTCTCCAGTATTTAAAGATAAATGTATTTCTAGACCGTTATTTGCGTACCCCAATTAAACCTCTCTATAGAGAGTGGCTGCTGCTGGTGCCTTAGAAGGTGCTCACATACAAGGAAAGGATGGGAATAGATCCACTTTCAATTCTGATTAATTCTGGGCTGTATCAACAATGATTCCTGCCTCCCTGGAAACACTCCTGCATGCCTGCACAAAAAGATGTCAGCCATTCATTTGTTCTAGTCAGAAAGGTACATAAAGACTTCCGTAACATTACATCCCTGTGGTCTCCCCCTTTTGGCAAGATTTCTGTGGCTGTAGCAGTAATAAGAGCACTTAAAAGAACTATTCAAGACAGGTCATGATAACTTTCCATCTGCCTTCTTGCCTCCTGTACATGTGATAAACTATGTCACAGAATCACAGTCTGTGTGTGTAATGTGTCTATGTATGATGCAGGAGCAATATTGGCACTGCTGTGTCAGTAACTGGTCAGAGCTGGTACAGAGCAGGTGCTCAAAAAGTAAGCATACCTGTGACTCTCATATGCAGTATCTAATAAGTGACAGCTGCGATTTGTGAGTGATTTAGGAAAAAGGTTTTTTGTTAGGAGTTTTTGGATGAAAATAGACATTTTTTTCAGAGGAAAAAGCAAGGGCAGAAACAGGAACATGTACAGGCAAGAAGAAGAGGGAATATAGCCAGGTACTTGTTCTGAAAGATGCATCTCAGAATTTACTGATTTGAGGCATGAATGATTGGGCTTACAGCTTATGTTCTGCAAGAAATCCATCCAAATGATCACAATAGTTCCATAGTCCCTCTATGGGACTTAAACCCTCTATAGGTTTAAATATCTATGAATCAAGAGACATAAGAGTTAACAAATATGTAAAAGAGTAGTATGTCCTAGCACATTAATCCAGTGCACCTTCTTCATAGTCATTGTGTCACAATGGCTAAAGTTAAGATATTAAACTGTAATAATCACAGTACAACTGAAATACAGATGTGTGCCTAATTAAATAAGACATTCAAAAGACTCAGATCTATCCGGCCAAGCAAGGATTTTATGGTAGTGCTGCTATACTGACAAGTTTTTCTTGAAAACTGACTTTGGACCATTTTATTTCAAGCCTCAGTTGTCAGTGTGATCACTGTAACCGTGTACATCCTGGACTCAGGTATTTTTGTAGACCTTGGCCAGTTCATCACTTACTTTTTTCTAGAATTTGAAGTCTTAAATCTGAAGATAACACTTCATGTTTGACTTTTCCAGATGTAACCCTAGCTGTGATACAAAGTCATTAATCCTAGCCTACAAACAGGGTTTAATTTCAGAGTTTATCCCAATTGCCTGTACTTTGCATTGCCACTGCATACTCTGTTCAACTCTTATTTAAATTATACATTGATTTTTTTCTTTTGTTTTCTTCTTCAGCCACTAAAAGGGTCTTTAAATAGACTCATTGCTAGGGAAAATATGCCAGCAGAAAAGAGAGGAACAAGGCTGTGCATTCATTCAGGTCACAGACCATGGGTTTATCACCAAAAGGTGTCACTAGAAAGTATTGGGAATGATCTGTCATGCTTCAGAGATTCTGAGGTACAACAGAGCTTTTGAGCTTTACTTTTGTTGCTAATGCACAAGAAGCGATCTGAGCTGGCTGTGCTGACTCCTTGCAATGTGCTATCCTTGCTCTGCATGGAATATATTACAGCTTTTATGATGTTAGGCTGAGCCATCAGCATTACTGCAGCAAAACATATTATCATGTATTGGGGACCAGTGAGAAATTAATGAGAAGAACCAGTCAGAAATCAGCTGAAATCAACAGAAACCAAGAGTATGTGCAGAATATTCATTAGTTCAATTACACATACATACTTACATTAGAATAACACTACTGAAATTATACAGTCAAACACTTGCCAGTTAAGAAGTTCCATAAAAAAGGATATCTCATCATCCATTATTAATTTTATTTCACATATACATTTAGATATATTCCCATGTTGGTTTTTTCCACAAAATGTCTGTCTCCTCCTGTGCACAAAATTGGTAATGCCCATTTAATGACTAATTATACAATATTTTTATGTACACCCCATCATTTCTAGAGCTTACTTAATTTTCAAAATGTATTTTGAAGACAAAATTATAAGGTGACTGTGCTTAATGCTGGCAAACATGACTTAGGAATCAACCTGTGAGCTTGCTCTGAAGACCCTCAGAGTAATTGAAATCAGTATGTCAGTAGTAGCTGGGTCTGGATCTCCTTCACAAGCTCTCAGCTGGGGCCTCACTCAATCTGGTGTGTATTAATGATTGAATCTGCTCAAGATCTTTGTGAGATAAGAGTGTGCTGTTGCTGTTCTATGTGCAAATGGAAGGCATCTAACCTACAGGCATAAAAATTAAATTGTAAAATAACTGGCCCCAAAATTTTTCCATTAAATAGGCAGGTAGTACCCATACTATAAAAACATGAAGCACAGCTTCTATTGGCATGAACAAACTCACACATGCTAAGCAATACTGCAGTCCAGAGTCTAGTCAGAGAAACTTTACAGAAAGTACAATTTTTCCATTTCTAATTGGTACAGTGCTGTGGATGCTCACAGCATCTGCAAGAACTGAAGTAGGAATTAAGCATTTGACAGTCACCTTAAATATAAAACCCCAATCCAACCCCAGAGTAGGTATTTCATGTCCACTGGAACACAATATGGGTTTTTCTTTAATTTGTTTCCCTTGAAGGGTACTTTGCAAAGTCCTGGTGCAAGGGAGTTCAACTGTGGCCGGAGAGGGTTTTAAAGATCTAAGATGAGCGTGCTTTCACCTGGTGTTTCATCTTCCTGCACAAATTTAACCATTCACCTGCTTTTCTACTTTACCCATTTTGCTGAACAGATATATGCCTCCTGACTTAAATTTTATCTGTAGACAACCTTTCTTCTGGTGATTCCTAGATCTCTGTAAAAGGAAAACAATCTTATGTTGACTCTGAATGTTGTGTATTTCACCAGCAGAGTAACAGTAAGACATTCATGTGAATTTCTGCCATTTGAGAAATTAAAGTGACTGGTAGCAACAATGATTAACCACCAGAAGATCAAATTGTTGGTTTTTTTTGTGAACAAAATTGTGACAATTAGGAATCCCAGGTTCCATGTAAAACCCCAGAGAGTATGCACTCTAGCAGGCACACATTTATTGCTTCTTTCTCTGAGTATTGATAAATTATGCCTTTATCTACCCTTTCCCCTGGGGTCTTTTCTTCCAGTACAATTTCTTCATGCTTATCCTGTTCAATTCTCAAGCAATTCTAGCTCAGTCCCAATTTCAGGATGCTGCAGAAGTCAAAATGCAAGATGAATTACAGAAGAATGTTTGTGTCCTGTAGGATGTGTCCTACTACATGTGTCCTAATCTTAGTTGAAAGCTATCAGGAAAATATAAAATTGTGTAAAGTTTCACATACTTAGTGGATCACAGTCAATACCTAATTATAAACTGGTATAGCAGAAAGGGTAGTGTTTAGCAAAAAGCCCAGTGGCAGGGAAAACTTGGAAAAGAAAATGTTTTGGATGCATTGGACTGACATAAATGGGGAGACAAACCAAAAAATATTGACAGTTTTATTCGGATAGAAGGATGCTACATAGGGTGCATCAGTATCTGTTGAATTTGGGTCAGAATGGGTCTGTGAGGGCAATAAAATATGTCAAAAACCTATGAACATATTGAAGCTCTGACAGAAAGAGAAGAAATGGAAATTGTGGAGACTGAGGGCAGAAAAAGACCAGCTGGAGCCAGGGAAGTCACATGCCAAAAGTAGGGTAGTGTAAAGCATGGCTGTGAGTCGTTCCAGATGGGGAGAGTTCTGCATTTTGGCTGTGACAAAGCCATAACAGACGTTGCCAATTCAAAGGTAGGCAAGAAAACCAACTTGAAGTGAAGCTACAAAATGAGTCAGAGCTCTGTAAGTTGATGTCAGCCATGAACAGGAGTTACCAGGAGAGGGGCTGCGAGAAACATGAGCAAAGAGAAGACAGCACTGCTATTTGGTGCTGTTCAGAGAAAACAGAGAAGCAGGTGAATGGGAGCAAAGGGAAAGCAGAAAGGTTTCTATAAGAGACAGAAATCATAGTGTTTCTTTTTGAAATGGCTGCTTTGTTTTGCTAGAAAGTTACCCTGGTGTGGACAGTACTGAATCTTGAGAAAGTTCTTAGAAAAAGAAAGTAATATATTTGGAAATTCTGGATAATTTGGCATATTTTTTCATGTAGAGATTGGCCCCATTTTGACATTTGTGGAAGTTTTGAGTAATTTATTTCCAAATTTACTTTTAAAATAACTTCTATTTTAATACAAATCATGGGTTTTTCAAAATATTTTAATAATAAAATGTTTAGAATTTTTTGTAGCAAAGTAATATGATACCCCTTAATTATTTTAATGCTGTTTTTGAAAATGTGTTTTATAGGTCATTTTAGTTCCATTTCATAATGGAAAAAAAAAGAGCAAAATGTCACCATTTCCTGAAGACCAGCACTATTCCCTCCTGACCTACTTCTTTGCTGCTTCAAAAAGCATTGTGCAACTTGGAGTGGAAATAGGAACACTGAACTAATTAAAGTTAAAATAAGAACAGCAAGAATTAAACAAACAAAACCAAGGCAAATGCCTACAGAATACAGGCCAAGAAAAGCCCCAAAAACCAATTAATACTATATTTCATTCAAGCAATGAAGATAAAGGACACCAAGGTAACACTCTAAAAGAGTACTGCTTGGGAAAAACAGTAAATGTCAAATACAAAATTAAATGCTCCCCAAGACAATATATATATATATTAAAAAAAAGTTATTGCGAGACTAATAATAATATTTCTATCACATCTATTCTTATGCTTTCTATACATTTCCTTATTGTTTCCTCATTCCTACTTCAACTGCCATCATCTGATTACATAATTTTTCTGGAAAAGAAAATTTTAAAATATTGCTGCTATTTAATAATAAATAACTTCTGAAATAAAACAATTCCCAACTTGTGAGTGTTGTTGCTCCAAATTATTTCTGAAACAAAAATTACTGAGTGAAATAACAGAAAGTGGAGAGAGAACTAAAAAGAGGTTAAGTTTCAATAAATGGTGTTATATTTACTCATCTCAGGTTAGGAACTTGATTAATAGTTTCAACCACAGATAGACCAGTTTTTGTTTAAAAAATCCCCCCAAAACATATGGAAGTTGCCATACACAATAGGGTTTAACTTGCTAGAACATATTTGTTAGACTATGAAGAGCAAATGCAAGGAAAAGCACAGTTTAATGAGTTGACACAAAACATAAACCCACAGAGGCAAAAAGAGATGTCTAGTACAGGTTAATTTTTTTTTTGGCTATGGCATGCATTTTTCATCTCAATCACCATATGGTGACCATCCAAGGAAAATGGATTAAGAAAAAGTATTATCAATGTCGTTATTTTTGACTACCTGACTTTAGGACTAATACAGAGAGGTACCACTAATAAAAGAGTCTCTAAGAGGAAGATAGTGATGGAGAAGACAGAAGAAATGGCATGTTACAAGCAGGAAATACACACATGGCCACTTGAAAAATAATAGAATCACAGAAGGGTTTGTTTTAGGGAAGACAACTCAAAGATAATGTAGTTCCAGCTTGCTGGCAGTGGCAGGGATGCCTTTCACTGGATCAGCTTTCTCAGAACTCCATCCAGCTGGGCCTTGAACACCTCCAGGGATGGAGCATCCACAAAATCTCTGGGTAACCTGTTCCAGTGTATCCCCACTCCCACAGTAAAGAATGCTTCCCTTATATCTAATGCAAACCTCCTGTCTTTCAGTTTGAAGCCATTCCCCCTTGTCTTGTCACGACATGTCTCGTAAAAAGTCTCTCTCCTTCTGCAGGTACTGGTAGGCTGGGATTACCTCATCCTGAAACCTTCTCTTTTCTAGTCTAATGAACAACTCTAATTCTCTCAGCCTTTCCTTCTCTACAAAGAGAATTGAAATTGGTGAATGGGAGAGTTTAGAAATCCCAATGAAAAGATCAAGGATTGTAATTTTACCCCGGAGTTAGTGCAGGGCTGGTGAGGATTTAATTAAGGACACTAGCATTGAAGGAAATAATTCAGAATGTTTAAAAGTGTCACAAAACCATTCCAGGAGGTTTTTGTCAATTTTTTTTCTCATATTTTCTTCTTAAATTGTAGTATTTTCTATTCATTATGACTGTTTATTTCCTATAACTCTATAGTGTATGTGAGCAAAGCATGAATGCTACTAGCATTTCAACAATGAGATTGCAGATATCTGGAGTGGTAACTTGGCAACTCAGCATCTACCAGGTGCCAAACCATTTATTCTCAGCTTCTATAGCAGCATGTATTTGATGTAATGTATTTTGTACATAGCAATTTAGACATTTAGAGAGGAAGGA
Organism: Ammospiza caudacuta; assembly: GCF_027887145.1. Taxonomy (NCBI): domain Eukaryota; kingdom Metazoa; phylum Chordata; class Aves; order Passeriformes; family Passerellidae; genus Ammospiza; species Ammospiza caudacuta. The sequence goes on along the minus strand of NC_080593.1, from coordinate 31,536,600 downwards.
AATTAAGCTGTGTGAAGAGAAAATGAAATAGGCCTTTCAGGCCAAATATCAGAAAAGCAAAAACTAAGTAATTATGATAAAACAAAACACCGATGGATGCATAGCACAGATAGATGAGGGAAGCAGGGATTAAAAATAGTAGCAAAAGAAATTTGTTAGGAAAATCCTAACAAAGTTAAATATTTTAACCATGGTTTAGCCTTACACAGAATCAGAGGATAAGCTGAGTTGGAAGGGACCCACAAGAATTGAGTCAAACTCTAATCTCTGGACAGGATGCCCCAAGAATCTGACCATGTGCCTGGGAGCGTTGTTCAAACCCTTCTTGAACTCTCTCAGGTTGGTGCTGTGACCACCTCCCTGGGGAACCTGTTCCAGTGCCCAACCACCCCCTGGGTGAAGAATTTCTTTCAAATCTCTAACCTGTCTGGACAGGAGTCCATCCCATGATCAAAAGTCCTCCACAAACTGCTGCAGTGTGGCTGCACTCTTCTGTGGTGTGCAAGGACAGGCTGATCCAGCATAGGTGTCCCACGGGGTCACAAGTCCTACCAACAAACCTGTCCCCAGCACAGGCTCCTCTCTGCAGGCTCCTGCCCAGGACCCTGTTTCAGCACAGGCCTTCCACATGTTCACAGCCTCCTCTAAGGCATCCACCTGCTCCAGCATGGGGCTTCTCCTGGGCTTCAGGAGGATCTCTGCATCCGCATGGTTCTGCATGTGCTCAGCTGCTTCACCATGGATGGCACCCTGAGCTGCAGGGAAATTTCAGCTCTGGCACCTGGAGCACCTCCTGCCCTTCCTTCCTCACTGACCTTGGTGTCTGCAGAGTTGTTCCCCTCATGTGTTATCACCCTGCTCTTCTCCAGCCACAAGTGCAACTGTGCAATATCTTCTTTTTTCTTCTTCTTAAATACGTTACCACAGAGGCATTGCCACCACTTCCAATTGGCCCAGCCTTGGCCAGGAGCATGTCCATCTTAGAGCTGTCTGGAATTGGCTCTGCTGGATTTGGAGGAAGTTTCTGGCAGCTTCTCACACTTCTCTTATTTCTGTCAGCCAAAGGACAGACATTTACTAAGCTTTTATTTGCATGGGCAGATGTGAAGCCAAAACCCTTCTCTCACACAACTTTGGCCTACAGCAAAGGAACTTTACCTGGAGCAAGGATAACGATTTGCTGTTGTTTTCTGGATGTCTTGTAGCATGCTGATTTTCTCAAAGGGTTTTAGTACTCTACAGACATTTAGGTTAAAAACTCCTCAGTTCTTGTCTCAATGATGGGATTTTTTTCCAGAGAAGGATCCCAGAACAGACAAAGTATGTGTCTGAGGGAGAGCTCTCCTGACCTATCCCTATCCTACTGGCTTATGACCTGACAAGAACCATCAGGTTCTCCTAATATCTGCTGTTTTGTGTGACATTCTTCAGCAGATGGAATTGGATTCACTCTCTTTTCTCCCTTCCCTTAACATTGAAGTTTCCTCTTTGCCTTCCCATGGCTTGTCTGTTGCCTTTTATCTGAGATATTCTACTGCTTTCTGAAGCATCCTGAAATTGCTGGAACTAATAAAGAGGCTTTGAGGTAGGGCATTGGGAGAAGAGGATGTGGGGACCCGGGATCATGGCTGCTGTTGGAGAGGGAATGTGGGACACTATTGACTGGGATTTTGAGAGCTGGGAGTGGGTTGGGGGCTTTAATTTTATTAGAGTATCCTTGTAGGACAAGGATGCTTGAAGGATCAGTGATTTCAGTATCAGTGCTGTCAAATGATCATTCAAGATTTAGGAGTGATTTAAAAATAAGGATTTATTTAGAACTTGGCTGGAAGATTAACTGCTGACCTAGGAACTGCTAAATGGGAATGACAATGGTTTCTGCAGAACTATGGACCTAAAGTAGTCTTGTTCAACTTCCCTCTAGTTGTGGACTATATTAAATATACTTCACAGAGGCAATTGGTAAGGGAAAACTAAATATTAGCTGAAAGATTATAGTGTCATAATCTAATTTAAAATGCCTAATGATTTGGAAAGCAGAGGTAATACTGCACTTCTCTGTGTTTGTTTATTCTCCTTTCTAGTGTGACTCATAACAGTTCACTTATTGAGCTTGGAAAGATGAAGATACTTAAAAAAAAGACTTGATGATATTTAAAAAGGCTGATCTCTTTAGCATACAATTTATTTACAGTGCATGGAGATGGAATGAATTTGTCTTCCACAGACTGACTCAGAGGGAATGCTTTGGAGGCGTATAATTCCGCTCCCAAAATAATAATCAATCTATATTAGAACTTATAAAATCAAGAAGTTACTAAAAAGGCAAAAAATAACAGACAAGAAAAAAAACCACAAACCATGACACTCCCTTACATTCCAGTACAAATTTTGATGTAAATAGTAAACTCTGGATTGAGAAAAAGTATGAAGCAGGTAAAACCCTGCTAGGTCCTACCCTTGTTAAGAAATGGCTTTTAATAAGTGTGCTCAAGTGACTTCCAAAATTTAATGGGAAGATCTTGCCTGCTAAAAATGGGCACCAAGAATTTGCCACAGTGAAAATATTATCTGGATTCATATTCCTCTTCTTATCAAAATAATATGATTTTTTTAAAAGTAACTGAAAATCTACTTTTGCAATAAAGCTGTTTCTAAGAAACATTACATCTGCCAAGAACACAAATTTAGATAGAGATGAAAGAATTAACCATTATTAAGAACATTAATCAACCTGAGAAAGCCTGTCTGCCTGAATCTTATACAAAACTAAATTCCATCCTAAACTTACTTAAACTATTAGCTTTCAAAAAGTCATAGAATTATAGAAAGTTAGAATCATTAAGTTTAGAAAAGTCCCCTAAGATCATAGTGTTGATGATCAAACATCAAGTTTTGAATTATCACAAAAAGAGGTAATTCTGTGAGTAGGATATAAAGTAAGATACAATGGATTTTATTAATTAATTTATTTTGTTAGTTACTTAGTTCTAGGAGCTCAGTGCAATTGAACTGAATGATGAACAAGGCAATAGAACCCAAGTCTATCAGCACAAGTGCTGCCACGGAAGGGAAAACAAGTGGCTGCATACTCTGTGAGCTCCATGTGGATGCCACATGTCCCAGCCACATAACACACAAAGCTGCGCAGAGAAGTTGTTTCAGCACTTCATGTCCTGCACTTCTCTTCACACTAATCCACCTGGGAGGATGTAGCTCATAAGTAGCTCTAACAGCGCTCAAAGGGAAAGAGTGGATCTCCTCCTTCTGGACAGGCTGGATGGACTCTGGGGGAGCCCTCAGCAAGCACTGCACTCACTGCACCAGAGAAGCCTCAGTTTCTGCAGGCACAGCCCACGTAGAGCAAGAGCAACCACAACACTCTCAATTTACAGCAGTGCTGAGCCTGACCAGAGGTCATTGTACTTCCTTGCAGACCTCAGCACTGCAAGAGTTGTGGGCATGTCAGCTCCACTGGACACAACACAGCAGAAATCAAAACTTGGTTAATGTTTTTATTGAAATTAAGCTCACCTGACAGTAAATTATATTCTGCACAAAGAATATAGTCTGGGAAAATGTAGAACTACTTTTATTTTTGAAAGCAGTTGAAAATTTTGATTAGTTCTCCTTAGTTATGGGTAACCAACAGCCTGAGAAAAAAACCATTTTTCCTACTTTATTTGCTGGGAAAGGCTGTGGACATGTCCACATGGACCTTAGTAAACACCCTGATGCCATTTCCCACAAAATTCTCTTGGAAAAACTGGCTGTGCATGGCTTGGATGGGTGAACTGTTCCCTGGGCAAAAAACTGCTTGCATTTCCAAGCCCAGAGAGTGGTAGTGAATGGAGTTACATCCAGCTGGCAGCTGATTTCTAGTGGTGTTGCCCAAGGACCAGTGCTGGGGCTGGTCTAGTTTAACATATTTATCAATGATCTGGATAAGGGGGTTGAGAGCAACCTCACTCAGTTTGCAGATGACACAAAGTTGGGTTGGAGTGTTGATCTGCAGGAGGGTAGGAAGGCTCTGCAGAGGGCTCTGGACAGGCTGGATCAATGGGCTGAGGTCAGCAGTGTGAGGTTCAACAGCACCAAGTTCCAACAACCCCAGGCAATGCTATAGGCTGGGAGAAAGCATTATAGCACTGCAGGCTGAGGGGCTGGAAAGCTGTCAGACAGAAAAGCACCTTGGGGTGCTGGTCAAGAGCCTGCTGAACCTGATCCAGTGTGAGTCCAGGTGGACAAGAAGGCCAAATGGCATCCTAGCCTGGATCAGCAATGGTGTGCTGGTAGGATCAGGATCGTCCCCCTGTACTGGGCACTGGTGAGGCCACACCTCAAATCCTGTGTTCACTTCCTGGGCCACTCACTGCAAGAAGGACATTGAGGTGCTGGAGCATGTCCAGAGAAGGACAACAGATCTGGGGAAGGGTCTGGAGCACAAGTCCTGTGAGAAGCAGCTGAGGGAGATTCAGTCTGGAGATGAGGAGGCTCAGAGGAGACCTCACCATTCTCTGTAGCTACCTGAAAGGAGGGTGTAGTGAGGTGGGGGTCGGACTCTTCTTCCAAGTAACAGGTGACAGAACAAGGGAAATGGCCTCAAGTTGTGTCAGGGGAGGTTTAGGTTGGATACCAGAAAAAATTTCTTCACTGAAAGGGCTGTCAAGTACTGAAACAACCTGCCCAGGGAAGTGATTGAGTCAACATCCCTGGAAGTATTAAAATACATGTTAGATGTGGTTTCTTAGAGATGTGGTTTAGTGGTAAACTTGGCAGTGCTACATTAATGGCCAGAGTCAATGATCTAAATTATTCTATGAGTCTATTAGTCTATGATTCTCTCTCTGGTTAATTTTTTATGTAAGTCCTCTCACTATGACTCTTGATGACTTTGTCTGATCATTGTAATTATGAAGCAGTAATATTTATGCTACATCATCTACAGCACTTATATGAGTAAAATTAAGCATGTCCCAAGCAGAGGTTTTAATTTCTCCCTCAAAGTGGAAAGGAGAAGAGAAAGGAAAAATAAAATTCTTCAAGGCGACTTGTTCATCCCTGTTAAGCGGCTTTTTGAGTAATAGGTCAACCCTTGAACTGAACTGGAATTTTTTCTTTCAGAAATGTAAAGCAGACACAGAATGTTTTTCTCCCATCATTCATACATCCATTTAAAACAGAGGCAATTTAGAGGAAAAGGAGGTAAATGTCCAGGGCCAAAGTTCTATGGATTATTTTCCATCAAATTAGTTTTTGTGCTTTATCCTTCAAAAGATTTAAGATAAGTTTTTGATATCCTTACTTTTTTAAAGTTATCCTAACTTTAGCTGTTCTAACAGCTGTGTTATTAAACTCTTTGTTCATCATGATGGAAACTCATACATAAAACCTGATGTAGTTAAGAATTTAACGGGCAGTACACATAAATTACCCTGTTTGCTTTAAAAAATAATTTCAAAAAGAGAATGCAGCATTTTTAAAACACCACCAACAAGAAATCAACGTTGTGCTTGTCCAGCGACATTTTAAGGGGTTTTGGAAGATGAGGTACATTATGACATTTTGCTTTCTCATGTAACTTTCAGGCTGAGAGAGACACACTTGATGTGGTGGGATAACACAGTGGGGAAAAAACAGCCATGAAGATAAGGTAAAAGAAAATAGGGGACAGCTAAATTGGTAAGTTAAATCACTAAGTTAAAAGACTTGAGGATTTTAAAAGTTCTGGCTTTGCTTTTTGCTTTCTCTTAAAAAAAGAGAAATAATCTCACTGATATACGCCTCACTTGCTCACCAGCAAAATGAGATTGGTTAATCCTTCTTTCTTGGATATTCATGTCTTGCCTATCTGACCATTGCCAAAAGATAGAGTTGTATGGACAGGTCCCTTGATTACTACCGATCACCCTCCACGCTGGTCATCTCAGGGTTTAGAGCCAATAAATGACCTTCCTGCAAAGTCTTTGGCTGCATTGAGGCTGTCAGGGTGGACGTGCAAAGAGATGTAGCTCCTCTCCCTGAACACAAACACTGTCAAATAATTAGTCATGCTAGATTAGAAGTGTTTTAGACAGCACAGTAACTTCCAGAAAATCATCAAATGTGCATGTCCTACTTCCAAGCAGATCTACTTCTGTATCCACTAGCATAAGTTAGTACTGAAAAATATGGAGTCGAGTGGCTCTAAGAGGTCATTTTTATCTGAAAACAAAAGATCTACCTAAATTTTGTGCTGTGTGGTTTTCAGAAAATTGTGCAGGAGTGAATAATAGAATATTTTAATGTCCGCATTTCTTTACTTGTTTTCTAAGGCTATACTCAAATTGTAGCTCTGTTGATTTTAAATAGTCATGCCGTAGCATAATACATTAATGTCAGTTATCATCAGCATTTTATTTCTTACAATTATTTGTGTCCTGTTATTATTTCTCATACATAATCTTGTATTCATGGGAATAGCTCTGCTTTGTTCAAGGATGTGATTCGTATGGAAAAAAAAACTTGTAAAGAGGTTTGTAGTATTTGTAGGATTTAATAAATGGTCTTAATGTTTCTCATTCACGATGGTATGACTACAGCCAGAGTCAGTGGGTTCATCACCAGTGTAGTAGAAATATGTTGGAATATCAGGCTTCTATTTTCTCTACTATGGGGCGTTTATACCAATATTTAATTGAATTTACACCCCATTATATAGGGTTTAGAATTGAACTGCATAGAATAGAATACAAAGAGCCCCAGATCATCCCAGATCACCAACAACAGCATTTAAGTAGAAAATTTGAGCAAAAAGAAATTTTCATGAGTGTGAAGAGGGATTTTTGGTCAGGTATAGGTTGTAAGAAAAGGAGGTGCTGAATCAAAATGGTAGGAACAGCCAAAAGCAAAGTAAAATACGATGCATGGCAGTCAGTCAGAGACAAGATACTTGACAGATCTGTGTGTTGCTGTTCCAGTTACTTTATTCCACATATGACTCCTAGCAGGGTATTGCTGGAGACTTTCTTTTTTGTCTCTTTATCTTCCTCCTGATAAGGCTTGTTGGAACCACTTTTGTTACTGAGAATGCATTTCTGCTCTTCCAAATGCACAAACCTATTTAGTGACCATTTAGTCTTCAGTGCTCTATAGAAAATATTCTACAAGCTCTAAATGACCCACTCTGTAAAGCATTTTATAAAAAACTTCTAATAAACAATACAAAGAAGGATTGAAAATTCCAACCAAAAGGTTTCACAGAAAGTGGGAGGGATGGTGGATGAGGGGAAAGGGAAAAAATCAGGGTTGCTCCTGAAAAGTAGTTAAAAGTAACTGAATATTAAGAATATTTCTTAATATGCTCCAGATTATCTAGGCTGTGCTTTGGAGCTGAAAAAAGTAACTGAGGCCCTGCCAATTCTCACTATCCTATGAAAAAAAAGTTGAGAATCTTTGCTACATTTTAATAGTATTTGACTTCAGTACACTCTACTAAAGTCAACAAAGACTAATGATTTCTGACAAGTTCTCATTTATTAAAGATTTGGGAATTTTGAAAAAGGTTTTGGGAGGGGTGGAGATTTTATTGTTGTTCTTCTATATTTTGACTTCATCCTCTCAGCTGCAGGAATCTGGGAGGTGAGAGCCTTCTGGATAAAATATTATTAAGAAAAATATTGCCTTTTGCTGCCAGGATTGCTTTCAGTAGTAGATGCTAGATTTTATATTCCTCAGATCTTCCAAGCTTCATTAACAGAATGGCATTTTTTGTTTGCTATAATACTGCCAGACTGTGAGTTTATTATGTAATTTTCCCTGGCTAAATGTCCCACTCTGACCCTAGCAAGTGAAAATGCAAAATTTATCAGGCTGCTTATTCCTAGTAAAAAAAAAACAAAGTCTTTGGAAGGGGAAGGTGGGGGGAGAGAGAAGGTTATTTTATTTCTTTCACAAGAGTTTCCTTATGAAGGTGTAGGTCTTCTTATTTATTCCAGCTCTTTGACATTCTTCCCAGCTTAGGTTTTATTTTTTTTTTTAAATAAACTTTTTTATGTCATGTTTCTAATCATAGTATTCCAGAGAAGAGTTTGTTATTTTACTTTTGTTCAAAGCCAAGATTTTCCATAGTTGTAATAAATAACATTTTAGAAAAAAATTATCAGTACAATTTCTGATCTAATTTTTAAAGTAATCTTGTTTGATAGTCTGCAATTTAAGAGAATTCAAAAGTGTAAAGTTTGAGTTTTTTAAAATGTGAAATAGGCTTTTTTTTAAGGATTGGGCTGTCTTTGTGGTTGGTGATTATATAAAGCCACAAACACAGTCTCACCCACAAATAAAGAAGGTATATCCTGTAGTCTTCCAAATTCTAGTAATTTGGCCAGAGACAATAGCATCAGATAGATTCAGAGTAAAGAAGTCCTTCTAATAAGATGTGAATTCTTCTTGGAGAAAAACAACTAGCTAATGGAATTTTATCAAGGAAATTAAATAAGAGTATGACTAAGGAATCTTTGCAGGGTTTTGAAACCTTGCCATGTTTTAGCACTTTTCTGGGCTGTCTCTATAGAGACCAAAGTGAACTTAGTAATGTAGATGATCCATTTTCTTCAGATGTGCTCCAAGGAGCAAATATTGACAAATGTGGAAAAATTTGGACTGCATTATTTTTTTTTTTCATTCCTGAAGTTACTTCAGTTTTCTAGTCAATATTGTTAATTTGGCAGTTTTGGTAAGTGCTAAATTTGCCATTAAGCGTAAATAGAGAATCAATGACTAACAGCAACAATATGATCTACTGCGACTAATGACTTCAGCTAATCTGTGAATATTGAAGGTCTCAGGGTACTTACTGATGTCAATAGGAATTGGTGGTGATGCTGGTATTGGAACAAGCATTTCTGTGTCTTGTTCTTCCAGCAAAAGTCACTCAACAGGATGGCAATTAGTAAAATTTTGTGTTCTTATGAAATATCAGTAGTATCTGAGAAATTATTTGAAAGCTTTTTGTTGCTAACTGCAGGAAGTGCACTAAGTTGAGCCTTGCTGTAAAGCTACTTCTTATGTGAAATATGTGCTTTGTATTGTCAGAGAGAGATTTATGATTAACGGCAAAATAATAGCCCTTCTTAATTTGCATTGAGGTAGATTTGCTGCTGTCTTGGTGGTATCCTTGCTGCAAAACATGGTGGAAAAATGCCTGTTTTATCTGTACTGAGAGCAACTACAGAAAAGGCTGTAGTCTGCTCCAGATTTTGGGTACCAGTGCTCCAGCTTTGGATTTTCTTTTTTTAGAAAAGAATTCAAGAATAAAAAACTGCCTTGATAAATAAGAATAAAAATAGAAATATATTCAATTCCAGATATTGTTATCTATTTGTTTCTACATGAGTGTATTCAAGTACTGTCCTTTATTTCCCAAGTCTTAAAATCAATGATTCTAATGTCAAGAACCTTAGCTGTTTTAGGTAAATATTCAGTGTGTGGAGTTTGGTTTTTTTCCGGCTCCTGGTTTTTTTTTCCCATTCAGGTATGTGAGTTCATAATTCATTAAACTTGTATGGAGATCCACCTGTGTCACTGTAACTTTGAGAGACAAACAAAAAACGGATGTCTTCAGTACCTGGAAGCCCTTAGGTCACTTTCCCAGGACATATGTCTAGAATAAGAAGCACTTTAACTCACAAAGCAGTATAGAAGTCCAGGGCATTTCGTCTTTCAGACCTTGGCCATTGGATGGGTTGGAAGACTCTTCAACAAGCAGAATTAAGCACTCTGCAAAAGCAGCCTGCATTGCAGTGAGCTTGGTTGTCTGGGAAGGGCTGTGCCTGCTGTATGAAACAGTCCAGTGCACATTTCCTTTCTGTGGCTCAAGGAAAGATGCCTGGAATGCACAGCATAGGATATGCTGCACAGGCACAGTGTCTGCTTTGGTTTGAACAAACAGGTGTCTGTTAAGGAAGGCAGGAGCCTCCCTTGAAATGGAAAATATCAGCCCCTCTCTCCAAATTATTATCACTTTGAAATTAAGGGGCTCTCAGGCAAAGATATGGGAATAGGAAGAACAGTTCTTTACTAGGAAAATTAAAAAGAAATACAAATGCATAGTACAAAAAGAAAAAAAACACTGACAGAGTCGGAATACGACCTGACACCCTGTGTGTCAGGGTGTTGGTAGCAGTCCTATTAAATGGTGGCTGCAGTCCTTCTGGAGTGACAGATGTGGAAATCCAGTGGAGAAGACTGCTGCTTCTCCCAGAATTCAGGGGGGAAAAGCTGTTTCTGCTGGTCCAAATGTCTGATTATATCCAGGTAGGAATGCTTGGCTCCTACCCCTGGGTGGAGCTTCTCACAATGGGATGATGTAATTTTATCAGTGCGACTCAGTGGCCCATTAACAGAAGTTATCTCCCCAGAGGGAGAGTTGGTTGTGGAAGAGATAAAGAAAAACTGCCCGAACAACAGAAGATACCTGCCCCACCTCTAACAGATGGCAAATAGAATACACACCCCCAGCCTAAGACTGTGACTTAGTGTGACATTTTGTTTCCATAAGACCAGCACAATTAGAATCAGGCCTGCAATGTTTCGCCAATTTTCCTCTCAAGTTGTATTCTCATTTTGACATGAGACCATTTGGTATGTAACATGCAAATTCTGGGGGAATGCTGTTTTGATGCCAATTTGGTTATGAGTTTCTGCTTTTAAGCTTGGCATATGAGGAAAAGGAAAATTGTGTAGGAGTCATGAGTAGTGGTGTATTTTTTCAGGCAAGGAGTTCCACAGTGCTGGAGGAGTGCTTCTCCAGAGTAGGCTTCATCCCTGGCCAATTCACAGCATCAGGGAAAGAGTTCCTGTGAGTAAATCAATTGTGTTCCCTTTGGCTGGGAGGAAAGAATCAGATGAGATGGAGATGTGGAGGTTTCCACTAAAACCTTAGGATGAAGAACAAAGAGGGTTTTGTCTTTAAAGCATAATGCCTTTCACAATCAGGTTATCACTTATTTTTCATTGTAGGAGGTGAGGAAACTTGGGAGATCACCAAATGTAACAGATAGTGTGAATGTAACTTTTAAATTTTTTTTTTAATTTACGTTGGAGGATCACCTTGAAACTTTCAGTTTTCTCTTTTTTTCCCCTAAATTACATTTACTATTTTGGGGTTACTCAACAAGAAACATGAATTATGATCTAAGTGCTCCTCAAATAAATAATTTTTAAATAAAGAAAATTGAAGTCACAAATATTAGGTGTCTTTCATAAAAACCTGAGACAGTCTTAAAATAATGCCGTCTTTGCTTCTCTACTTCATTTTTTTTCTGTAAGTCATGCAGAAGAGACACACAAATTTATTGTAACTCATCTTTTTCTTTGATATACTTCTTTCATAGCTTCTTGAGCCTTTCATTTGGACTAATTATTTTCATGTAACTTCTTTCTTAAAACATGTGCCTTGTCACAGTTTCCCAAAGGAGAAACAATGCAAATTTTTATCTTTTCTATAGATGTCTAAATGCTCCACTCCTAGGTATACAAGTATACTACACATAGGCATTCTATACCTATGTGTATGTATGCCCATGCAAGCCCATAGGTTATAGTTTACCCTGTGATATGGTAATTATGGTGAAGGATCTTCATTAATTGGGAACTTAAGATGTTTGAATAACTTTTTTCTTCCACAGGCACCAAGTTCCTTACAGTATACTTGGGCAGAAGATGTCTTTTTATGGCTATCCTCATACATTTCTATTTTTTAAAATTTTTTTAATATTTTATTTTAAGGTTGTTAGTTCATTTTTGCAGAGAACTACTAAAAATTTCATCTACTCCGCCTGACTGAAAAAGTAATTTAGTATGGTCCTTCCCAATATGCTACAGAATCATTTTTTGATGGCAGAATACTTATAGAGTTTCCTGGTGGCCTTTTTAAAACTCATTTTCTTTCCTTGTTTCTATATGAGGCCTCTGTTTATCTTCCAAATTTCTCTGTGTCAGCAGTTGTGTGCTAGCTGGTGTACCAGCTCTTTGACCTGAACTAACCCTTTTCCAGCTATTCTTCACTTGCATCCTTGATACTCTGGCTTCTCATCAAAGCAGTGATTATTCTTTATAATCTGTGCAGTGAAATATGCTGCAATGTGCTGTATGTTAAATGATTTAAAGAGGACCGTGGAAATGAAACAGAAAAATTGTGTGAGAGCTGAGCTCTGAACTCAGTTTCTTGTCTAACTGTAGTCTGACCAACCTTCCTTTCTTGTTCAAAAAGTAAAGCAATGAAGCCTTCTAGCTGCTTATTGTAAACAATATATATGCTGTTTTCCATATATTTGCATTTTGAATCTAAAGCTCAAGGAAATGGAACAGGGAAAAAAGCAATGTTTTCAGGCACAAGAAAACACGTCAACAAGCTGAAAAGGGATGTCAGCTGACTGGGGAACAGAGACAGCACAGCTGGAGTTATTTTCTAAATTAACTAGTGCTAGGCATTGCAAAGACTTTTTTTTTCCTAAAGTAGCATTAAGTATTTTGCTTTTTCAGCACAGAATTTCTTTTTACCCATAATAAAGAGCCCGCAGAGTATTGTTGTGTGTTACTTGGAGCTAAAACATTTGCATTAAGTCAATGAATGTTTTGTCATGGGCTTTGTGAGAGCTAAACAAATTGCTGATTCCACATCTTAATGACTACAGCCCATTTCCACATCCATTCCACTCTTTTCCATACCCAAAAGCCTGCCTGCAAGACAGAAAATGAATCTCTTCTTGTTTATCCTTCCCTTGTCTCACTGTGGTGTGTGCTGTCAAAACAGGTGCTATAAAAATATACAGAGGACGGTCTCACTAGGATAGTCCTGCTCTGCTTGTCCTGATTGCTAAGATGATAGTGGAGGCCATTAAAGAATAGAGTTCCTTTCTCTTCTACAATACTAGCCATCTCTGTATAGCCACATCCACAAAAGGATTCTGGCCTGATGGGATCCAAGGCCCTCAATTAGATACATAGGCTCTATATACTGATATATCTGACCTGAAATCCTAAAAACCACCAAAGCAGCTGCCATATTTTCATGGAGATTTTGAGACATCCCAAGGAAAAATGTGTATTTTCAGCACACCTGCTGGATCCACGGATGAGTTCTTCCATTTCTGGAAGTCATAAATATGTGCCGGAGCAGTTATGGTGCCTTTTTTCCCCCCCAAATAAGGGGTTTCACCTGTAAAGAGGGAAGTTCTTGATTTAAACTTTTCTTCCTTTTGGAACTTTGATGTTAGCTGCCTCAGAGATAGAGGCAGCTAAAACCTTACCAGTTTTTTTTTGTTTGTTTTTGGTTTTTTTGCTAGTTCTGTTAAAATAGACTAGACTAACTATGCTTAAAATCTGTTCCTTTTGAAAAAGCAAAGAAGATTTTTTAATGTTTTGGAATGCTAGAAAGTGGTAGTCTAATATAGGATACACAATACTCCAGGTTTTGCGATCACCACCTTGCTATGGATGGAATGCCACTTAATTTGGTAGTTCACTGTGCTCACTTTCAAAGTCAGAAAACTGCTTAATGTGAAGGAAATATGTATTTTCTGTAACACCTACATTAACACATTTACCAAATTCAGAAACAGTTTATGGGGGATCGCTACCTATTTTTAACTTCCTGAATTCTGGACACTGCTCACAATTAAAGTGATCTGCATTTGGAGACAAACCTCTCTTTTTATATTCATGTGCTTTTTCAGATTTCATTGCATCTTCTATGCAAGATTTCTCATCATTTATAACTTGATGATAATGTTACATTGCACTTAGAAAATGCTAGTGCCCCTTGGGTATGGCTATCTGGAGCCATCTCCTGTTCAGACAGTAAACAGGCTATGTTAATGACCGTCCTTCTTAACTGATACTTGGGGGGATTTATTGATTTGGAGTTGTTAAATTCTGAGTTTCCAGGTGGGATCAAAGCTTTAGTGCATAGTCTTTTGTGTATGAAATCTGTAATTCAGGCATTGAATTGTATCCTGGTTAACAAACTTCATATGACTTTTGTCTGTATAGATTAATATTGCAAATAACTATGGTTTTAAAACACAGAAAACCTGTTCCTCTATTCTTCTGATTTAATAAAAAGAGCACTAAAATCTAATTTAAACCAAAAATGTTTTTTTCAAGATACCAGATTTCTCCATTAGTATTAAATTATTATGATTGAAGAATTTAGTTTGTGTGTGAACTTACATTTGCTACTGTCATTTGTTCTTTATGGGAGAAAATGATTTGCTCTGATGCAGTTATCTCAGGTGAACCTTGAATTCTTTGTATTTGGTAGCCAATAGAAAGTGTGCAGTGTTTGATTAACAGACAAAGGCTATTGCTAAATAAATTATAAGAGCTTTTTTACGCTCTTGATCAGAGTGAATGAATACTTCAGAAATCAGAGCTAAAGACAGGAAAGAAGGAAGTTAAAGTATTATATTATTAAGTATTAAATATCATGTATTAATAAGAAGGAATTTCTTATTAATACTAAGTGACAATTAGAACAAATGTAGATGTTGTCACGGCATTGTGATGTAGAAAATGAACTTAGGGTTTATAACTTTGTCATTAAGATTAAGAGAATTCTCTCTGTTTGGAATCCTGGATCTTCTGGGCTGTTTCTTAGACAACTAAGAATCTTAGACAACTAAACATCCTGGAGTGCAAATCTTTTTTTATTGCTTTTATAGTGACCAAATTTCTTAGGTAGATCGTATAAACAATCCAGAAGTACAGAAAATGCACAAACTACATATTTTCACAAAGGTAAGGGTAAAATTACTAGAAAGGAAATATGATGGGCTCACATAAAAAGATACCTTAGGACAGGTGACATATTTCCTAGGATTACTGCCTGAGGTTCAGACACAAAGACACAGTCACCACAATTGCACTTTCTTTGAGCTATATATCAGGAAATCCTGAATTAATTTAAAGGCTGAATTCAGCAGTATATTAGAGTTCCATTCTTCCATACATCAACTCAGACTCTAAGCAGAGGGAATTGTTTAAAGAAATGGAATATTTTGATGATGGATTTGAATTGCTTATATTTAGCAAATAACAATGCAGTGGGTGCAATGGCTATGCAAAATCTAAGTATGATGGGTTCAAATATTTTTAAATAATAAAAAATACAGCAGAAATGTCACATATCTCTAAAACACCATTTTTACTTGAGACTTGCTAGTAAACTTTGCTCTTATACTGTGTATAGCTAGGGATAACACAAGTAACATAATATACAATGATTTTCCTGCTCAAATTATTTATGAACTGTGATTATAAATTAATATTGAACTTGAATCAAGACAATTGGAGTTCCAAATTTTTATTTAATAATTTTGCATAGTTTTGGTTTTTATTCCTCAATTCAAATAACTTTTAAATTCACATTTTCATTTCCCTCCTTGGCTGGGAGGGGTAGTCACAATTCCACTAGCATTCACAGGGACTATATAGTTAATACTTAAAGGAAAAATTGCTGTTGAAGGACCAGCTGCCTATGAACACCAGCATTCTTCTACAAGCACTGGCTGTCTTAGTCCTAATGCCGTCTTATAGATTCATTGCAATACCTGACCAGCATTTGGAAAAGCTTGATGAGATTGTTGAGTTCAAGGTGCTCTTAAAGTGTGAAGAAAATGCTGCACACGGGCGATTTTTTGTTTATTTTGCTTGAACAGGCAGATATCTGCTAAAATTTTCATTTAAAAAGAAGTAATTTTGAGTATGAGATCATGGATGTAGAGTGTAAGATGCCAAAAACTTTTTGTTCATAATTAATTGAACATAGGGCTGTGTTGGAAACCTGGCATCTCTCCACAGCATCTACTACTAGAAATAATATAAGCACAAGATTAAAAAAAAAATCTCTACTAGTATTTGACAAAAAAAATTCAAGAATTTAAGAGATCCTAAAAAAAACCCCAACCCTTTAAATTTTTCTTGCTCTAAATAATATCAATTACATTCCTCTAAGGTGTAGCATGTCTGTATCTCTACCACACTTCAAAAGGAGAGTTTCGTATAATGGAAGCTGAAATTCAGAATGTCTAACTGAGTCAGTATGGTGTCATTGTGTGTGAAACAAGTGTACCTGGCTGATAGATACAAATGAGGTTCATCAGAGGTCCATGCCTGAAACAAATGCCTGTCTGCCTCCCCAGCAGGGGCAAGAGCAAGTGCCTCTGGAGCCTCTTGTAGCAGCTCTGTCAACATCACTGCCAGGATCTAAAATTATCTCTGCAGAATCTCTTTATAGAAAATTGTTGTCATGTGGACTAGTTTAGGAAATTTTTTGCTGATGTCTGGGGACTGGTTCGCTGGATGCCTAAAAGAAACTCCATGGGGATTGCTACCCAACACATCTGTAATGTCAAGGGAGGCCATATCAAAGCAGCCCAAGCCTTGGGCTCACAGAGCAGCATCTGAATGCTTTACCCTCTCTTTACATAGCACAGCCTATTTTTGCTCTGCTTTTTGAAGGGAATACTAATTTTAATTTTCTCCTTGATGTGGTGCAAAAATACATGGATCCTTCTAAGGACTGATTTGGAAGATCTGCTCTGTTACTTTTGCTAGGCACTAGCTTCCTTGCAGGCAGAGACAAGTAGCAGTAATGATGGTGCAGGTTTGAGAAGTGAGATCCCATGTCTAGGTTAATGTCTCTTTGGGGGCTGTTGATGAAAGAATCCTAAACTTCAAACAAACCTGCAAATCACTCCCTTATGGAAGTCTGCACTCAGTGTGGAGGGGTAACAGAGAAGAAACGAAAGGCAACGATGTGTAGTGTTTGCATAGCACCTTCGCAGGTAGGTTAGAAGGTAGCACAGCAGACATTTTGCCTCTCTTAAAAAGCCACCCATGCATCTGCTCAGCTATATATCTGCTAGAAAATGAAATGCAGTTAAGGGACTAGCGGCACTTTGCAGCTATTCTGTTTTGCTCATACATTTACGTGTTGTTAATTTGGAAACAAAGCTACAATGCTTCAGATGGTGTAATGGGCTTGATAAAGGGAAAATATGTCAGATGAAAATACCCTCCTTTCAGGCATAGCCAATTGCCAAAGCACTTGTATTTAGGCTCAATGGGTCATTTATCTTTGAACTCCACAGCTGACTCGGCACTGTGGTGGGTTGAGAAGTAAGTAGTTTTGACATTTAGCAGCCCAAGGCTTCTTTTCTCCTTGAGAGACTTTCATGTCAGCTCTGTTCGCTCTTTTCTGCTGCTACTGTTTTGAAGCAGATGGTTAAACCTCACCTCAGCTGGGTGGTTGAGACCCTTGCAGCATTTAGCAAGGCTAACCAATTGAATTATAACTGATTGTGCCTGTGGGTATCAAGTAGCATATGATTTATGATTATGGTGCTTTAAATATAGCCTGTGGAAGGTACCAGAGCATAGCACTGAGTATATTTTGAAAATCCAGAGAAAGAAACACTGACTCACAGAAACCCAAACACATTAGTTCAGAAAAGGGTCCCTTCCATTACAGCTCCTTCATAACCATTTTGTCTATTGTAGATGTGCTCCTGAGTTTGTTTAGTCTTCATTATGTCCTGAAATTATTTAAACATAGGATTAGCTGAGAATATAGCTTTTTGCTGTTATATGTGCAGTTTAGGAGAGGCGGATTTCAAAGCTGGAGTCTATAGATGCTGAAGTGATAAGCCCGAAATAGCAGAGCACATTCAATGAGGTTATTGCATCGGCACCTCAGCGAGCACTGCTGCTCAGTTAGGCATAAAGCCTGAGGGTAAAGTAACGACCATTGTGGAATCAGCAGTTCTATTTTTAGACAGCTCTTTTCCAAAGCTCATCCTCTTGCAACACAATATTTGCTAAATTGGAAATAATACATCTCAAACAATCTGAATAACTAGAGATCATGACTGTTCAGGCTGCAATTTAACAGCAATATATATATGCATCTTTCTTAAAAGCATGTTCCTTAAAATGAAATGAAAATATGTTTATTCATAATGATGAATAAACATATTTTATAAATGCCTAGCAAGGGATATCTTATCTTCAGCTGTTTAGTAATACTGCCTAATTACGTCCCTGATGAAAGTGGAAAATGTTGCAGAGAAAAGATGAGCATTTGCTGTGAGGTACTGTTGTGAATACAATAAAAAAACTCCCAGTCTCTCAGTAAAGACTGTTTAGTAATATACAAAATCTAATCCAAGGAGTACCTTGCAAATGACATTTTTAGTTGCATGATCTACATTTGCTCTGCCTTGGCAAGAGACAGATGAGATCTGCAACTTTACAAGAATTCAGTGAATGTTTCACTGAAAATAACATAGAGGACAAGTGTAGCCATTTTTAGCTCACAAACCATCAGTGAACGTGTTGAAATGTGTGTTCAGTTTTTGTGAACACTGATGAAATATGCTTGTTAGATAGTAAGCTGCTCAGGAGGGGAGCATGCTGTACGTGCTCACGTGGCGTGTGATGGGCATTATCAGGACATAAAACTTTGTCTGCAATCCAGTACTTACTATATGCTGTTCATCAGGGTTCCCTACTGGCACCATAGGTTTAATCACATATGTTATCTCCATATTGCCCTCATTCCCTGCTGGGATAAGTTTTGGGAACATAAAGTTCTTTAACTGTGTTTCCTTTAACTGAATTCTGCTGTCAATTTAGATTGTTTCATGAATATCTGCTCACATTGACATTTGTGAGTGAGCTGCAACTAAATGTAAAGAAAACTGCATAGTTTGCAGGTGTAAGGAAAGCAAACTCAATGACATGTCCCCAGCACTTTCAGCAATACCTCCCTTTATTTCCTACATGTATTCTGCTTTGACAACCTGCTCATGCATATTTTGGGTTTTTTGAGGGTAAAGAAAGCAGGCAAATACACATACCTTGCTTAGCATGCTATTCACATTATCTGAACACATATGTATGTATCATCTGGGGACACATATTTTTTATTGGAACAGAAAGCAGAATAAGGTCTCAAAAGTTATAATGTATCACAAGCAGAGCAGAGGAGAGACTAGAAAGGGAGCCTTTCCTCCCAGCTATCCCCCTAAATGTCTCTCTGTCCATCTGAGCAGACAAGAACTCCTTCCTGACCACAGCATAGCACCCACTTTAACCCTGACTGAATGAATAACATGCTCCACCAAGCAACCAATTTTTTGCTGCTTGAAGAAACTTAGGTGCTTTCAGGCAAAGCCTCATCTTTAGTTATGTTCTGCCACCAATGCTTTGCAGTAGTAACTGGCTTGAGATGCATATGGAGAGCTGGAGTCCTCATAAGAGTGATAAAATTTCAGAGTTTGGGTTTGGTTTTCCAGGAATATTATATAGTGAAATATAGAATATAGCGAAAACTCAAATAAAAATATTCCCAAAGAATGTCCTGCACTACAACATCTTTCTAGCTATGCTAAAGCTTAAATCACACTGTATAAACAAAACTCAGCTATTTATAGTGATCAAGGAAAAACATCTTGTGGTTGCATCTAACCAAATGTTTTCTTTGAAAGGCAAACAGTTTGCCTGTTAAAGGACATGAGCGGAGTCTGTTTAAATGAAAAAGACCATACTTGCTCATATTTCTAGAGTGCTAAACAGCCCTTCCTGGGAAGTGTGAAGTGCCACTTGAGAACTGAGATGCTGAACTGTTCTTAATATTCATCCAAGTTGTTGGTTTAAGAACAATGTCACAAACACTATTTCATTTGTAAGGGAAAATTTTAAAAATGTAAAGTTATGAGGGATCCATACATTAATATTTTAGAGAAGCTGAAACAGCATTTAAACTTGAAATTTGTCTGAATTTTCACCAGTTAGACTTCAGACGTCCTTTTGTAACATCTGACAGTGGCACATCTTACAACAGAACCAAAGAGAATCCTGAATTTAAAAACAAATCTTAAAGAGCTAGAAGTACACAAGTTACAATGCTTTTTTTTATGACCAGTGTAATGAATTGTACAGATAGACACATAAGGTTCATTGAGACACAAGATTTTTTTGATTCTTTCCATTTCATGAAGTCCTAATCAGTTTCAAAGTATAAACAGCACCACAGTCAAATATTTTTTCATTTTCTTCAGGAGGTTAAATTGTCATTACCACTTGTTGGCATTTCTGATTTGGGGCTTTTTGCCTTTTTACTTAATTGAACAAGTCTGGATCTGGTGCAAGCTTCCACAGTGTCATGTTTTAACCCCAGCTGGCAACTAAGCCCTCAGAGCTGATTACAGACCCTCCTTGGCCCACTGTGGGATGGGAGAGAGAATGAGAAAAGAAAGAAAATTAAAAAACTGAGCAGAATTTGAATCTATCAGCCTTGGGAATGAAGAAGGAGTGAGGATGACCTGCTAGGATGTCCTGCTGCTCTTAGCCTCTTGTAAATCAAAATTTGGCTCATTCCAGCCATCTTTCACTGAGCTGTGGTTTTGGCAGTGGGAATAGATCTGCCAACTCCATGGAAAAAAAAGTAGAGTGGCTGTGGAGCTAACAGATGTTCAGAAAGGATAATGGACAATGGTTGACACCTCACCTAGAGTTAGATGAGAATCCACAGGGGAAAAAAGCAAACCATAATCAGACTCTCTTTTCTTTTCAGCAGGAAGACAAGTATGTCTCAAGCTAATTAGGAAAATTATTCTTATAAGCAGAATTTGACCACCGAAACTTAAACAAGACTAATTTTATATTATTTATACCTCTTAGAAAATAACTCCTGCAGTCTGTTCTTTTCTACATCAGTACAGTGCACAAGAAAGAAATAGCACTTTTATTAATTACAAGGAATTCTGCAATCAGGCAGTGCATTATGTAGTAGTCACAATGTTAAGCACTAAAGTACATAGTATCTTATGGCTTCTGTAAATCTTCTAGACATTTTCAGACTGGGGGGTTTTTTTCCCCTCAGCTCCTAAAATACCTTTGAAACTTTCAGTTCAGTTAAACTTTTTTTCTTTTTTTTTTTTTTTTTTAGTTTCTTCTAGAACATTTTGTTTCTCTATATTTTAGTGGGACAGCTTATTGCTGTTTGCCACTCCTGCCCAGATCCTTGGTTTGACAAAGCAGACTTGATTTAGTGTAAGTTATAGGGCTTGTCTGGACTCTGTAAAGTCTTGCAGAACATACTCTGCAAGGTAAAGTATCTATTTTAGTGAGAGAACTGGGTAATATAAGTGTTTGTCTGTTAACTGAAACTCACATTTCTCATTTAAAGAATGTGAAAAAATTGCTTGAGGAGCAAAAAACTCTTGAGGAGCATCCTCAAGAAGTGCATCAATTATGCTAGAGAAGATACAAATTTTGTCCCTTCAAAGCATTTCACAGTTTGAATCTGATTGGCATCTAAGTAATGGTAGGCATAGACCCAAAATAAAAATACAGTGAAAAAGTATCAGAAACATTTTATTATTGATACTTAGAGGGAAAACAACAGGATTATTCAGACATGAAGCTTATCTGGGACACAGCACTGCTCACTGCAGGAATCTAGAGGCGGTCTCTTCCTCAGTCTCATGGGAAAGACAGATTTATGTTTGGCTAGAGTAGTCCTCTTTTACATCACCCAACTCTGTTTAGATAAAAATCACAGGCAACCAAGTCAAGAGGAACTATGAGATCTCCTTTTCACGAGTCTGTTGTTTTCCTGCATAGAAACTTGACAATTTTTTCAGAGACACAACAGCATCACCTCAGGAATCCATTTTGGTAATTAGCCATTCAAACCACGAAAAAGTTTTTTAGTGTCTAGATTAACTATTTCTTGCTGCTTGAATCCAGTGCTTATTTATTTTATTTGAAGCTTATTCCGCTTCTTTTTATGGCTGTTTTTTATTTTTATTGGTAACTTGCCTCGCTAATAGAACTGTGGCAGACAGGGGAGGTACTGTAAGGTATCCTCCACACAGAAGCAGACAGATGACTAAGGAAGAAAGGACAAGCAGAATACAAGAGGCAGCTCTTGAGATACATTAAGTTTTTTTTTATATATAAACCTTCTCCACATACAGGTGGCCTGTGCCAGCACGTGACAGCTGCTTCCAGCAGGGTTATCTGGAGGGTGTGGATAAGAGCAGGCAGATTATACTTTGACACCTTCTTGAAGGCATCCAGTCCCTTCTCCTTGACTTTGGTGCAGGTGAACAAGGAACATAAACAGGATTAGGGTTTGGTCCAGATATAGGGTTTGCCTGGGAATGCCAGGGAACAAGAGCTGCAGCTACTGCTGGGATCCCAGAAGTTTTCTTCCTGCCTCCTACATCTGGTTCTGCAGGAGGAAAGGCAAACCTGACATGATTTGTTTGGGAAAAACTAATGTCTCTCAGTTAGGGATTCAGTAACACTGAATGGAAGGAGGGCTGAGCTACTGTGTAGATAAGTTTGCTAACCTGTCTGAAAGGTCCTAAAATTTGATTGATTTGAATAATTTCTCTAGAAATAAATCCAATATTAAAATTATAATCCTATATTAGGATATAAAATTCCAGGGTACTACTTTGGAAATAAAGTATATGTAGACTTCACTATTCTGGTTCTGAAAGGTCTGAGCAGCTCCTGTAATTTATGATCTAGACAGATTAGTCAACCTAGGTTTATGGCTAGTTCCTTTAAGATCTGGAGTAATACTATTTCTGTATATATCCAGGGTATTTTGCTGGATTCTAACATGTATACAGCATTAGGTTTCTAATGTTGGTGTGATTGCAAGAGTTAGAATTTGCTTAGGATTTGGAAATGTAGAGAGTTTTGAAATGCAATAAATTCAGAGTTTAGAAATGTTCACTAACTAAACTAAACTTTAGGGCCTGTACATGAAAGGTAAGTATGGTAAGCGACTTTCCGTCACTTCCATTACATTGTACCAGAGTTAAATCTGGAGTTTGGGATAAAGAATACAGAGACATTATGATTAATTTTCATAATGTGGTTAAAAAACCTGTCAGGGCTAAATTTAGGACAGTATTATTTGGATTTATGGGATTTTCATTTGGTTTATAGTCTTGTGAGATTTGGTTTGGTTTTGGTTTGGTTTTGGTTTTGGTTTTTTGAGCTACCCTTCAGTCTGTGGCATGAGGTAGGATTGGCTATAAGAAAAATCTGCTGTCAGTTTGGAACCACTGCTTTTAAGGAAATAAGTTGATAATCCATATGAATTTTTTCAGGTAGGACTCAGTATGAGATTAAAATGCCTAATTTATGCATTTAAGTATATATAACTGCTTGTTAGTAAGATGCCAATAATATTTTTGTAGTCAGCAGAGATTCAGTTAATAAATGATTCATCTGAGACTTCCTTCATAGCGAAGTGTCAAAGAAGTTACTTCAGTTCTCAGGAACAAGTGATTGCTTGGTTCATTCAGGTTTAGGATTTGATTTTGGTATGTCTAGGGATGGGATACAGCCATGCAGTAACTAATAAAATTTTTCACCTTATTCTCTTAGTTCAGAATTGAGCTACTGCTTTAGTCAATAATGAGAATTTTTTTCTTGTGCTTTGTAAAAACCTGTAACCTGAGATTCAATATTAAGATAAAATTCAATGTGTTGGTCAAGAAACTAATGCAAATAGTTCTAGAATTAGGTTAGTAATATTTTTAAAATCATGGACTGACTACTGTTCAGCTTTCCCTGAATGTCTAGTAACAAACAATTTAAATAACAATAATAATAGTAGTAGTAGTAGCAGTAGTAGTAGTAGTAATAATAATAATAATTTATTCATTTTAATTTTAGCATTATCCTTTATCAATAAGCTTCTCTCTTTTCTTCCTTCTTCACCCCACTTAGAAAACTTTAGAAACAAAGCTGAATAATTTTAATGATATCTATCTTGTCTTATTACTTCAGCCAAACCATGCTTTCTGCCAAGTCATTCATACAATAGATATCTGACTAGTTCCATACTTCTGCATAAGGGGAAATTGTAATAACCTGAAAATGGTTTTGTAACAAACTTCACAGAATGAGTTACTCATACATTAATGACTCAATCTTCACATTTAACATTATTACTTGTTGAAGAATGGATAGCTTCTGGACAGGTTTTTTAATCTCTCAGGAATTGATGTCTGGGCTATATTATAATCTCACAATGAATTTTATGAAATTGCAGGTGAGTTCATAAGACTGCAGCTCAGAACCCACTTTTCCATAATATTTTGAAAATTGCCAATCTTGTAATTATGAACTTTTGAACACAGAAACAAAACAGATAACCTCACTGTATCACTGAAAAGTGAAGTTCTAAAAGCTTTTCTTTTAAGTTCAACTAACCCTCTAAATTATGCCTCAAGAAAAGGACATTTGCAAACCCTTAAAGACAGAATAACATCAGCATAAATACAATAATACATAATCAGAGAGTGCTTTTTCTGTAATCTTAATACCTGCTAATGAAGAGCCTGTTGCATGATTTTGAGCTTGGTAGAAGTAGAATAACATTAACTTGCCCTCATATTGAAAGGACTGCAATCATGAAAGCATTATCAATTCATCATTTGTCAGTGTAAAGCCTGACCCTCCTCTGAGCTTAGTTTGGGAAGATGTCTGTGTGCTGTGGCACTGCTTTCAGTGTCACAGCCAAGGCCCAGCTGCAGTCCCAAACCTGCAGCTCTACACTCAAATATGCAATCAACACTGAGACACCCTTTCATAGGTCAGTCTTTCCACCTGCATAGCTATGCTACTTAGATTAGCTGTTGTACAGACTGGAAATTTATGTCATCATAACAAAGCATCAACAGG
Source organism: Ammospiza caudacuta (assembly GCF_027887145.1). Lineage (NCBI taxonomy): Eukaryota > Metazoa > Chordata > Aves > Passeriformes > Passerellidae > Ammospiza > Ammospiza caudacuta. Next base: position 31,511,841 of record NC_080593.1, on the reverse strand, counting down.
CTTCAACTTGAAATACTGGTTAGGATTAATGTTATGATGGAATTATGATCAAAACACAGATTACTAGAAGGTAAATGTGACAGTCAAGTACAACCTCATGTTTTGGTCCTGGGTCACTGTGACAAATACCTCCTGCATTGGATGTTGGTAAGATGAGAGGTAGAAAGAGCTTGGTTCCAAATGCAGGTGAAGCAGGTGTTTGTCTCTGTGGGGAGTAGTTATTGTCACCTTCATCCTCTCAACATCTCCATGCAGATCATGAGCAGGGGTGGGTAGCAAACACAGAGACCATCAACACTCGTTTGGTCAGGAGCACAAAAATAGTTTCAGGAACACTGAACCAGAGGTCTGGTTTCCAGTCTTCACACATCAAACCATCATCTCTGCCTAGAAAAGCTGCAATGTTGTGAAAACCAATGCATGCGGTAAATTTTTGCATGCATCAAGACTTCCCAAATCTACAGAGAGGCCAACTCTGAGGTAATACTTGGAACTTTCTGGGGAGAGCACACTAGCCTGAAATCATCATCAACCCCAACTAAATCAGCCTGAAAAGATTAATTGTCCTAAACTGCAACAAAACATGATGTAGGCACTGCAGTCACCTACTACGCAAACGGAAATGCAAGACAAATTTGAGACAACACTGATACAAAAGACTGTGTGACTAAACCAAAGCTTTTAAAACTAGCTCTATTTAATTCTATCCAACAGCAACCATAAAACTGCGTGCTTGCTGTATTTATCTTAATAAGCATATCCTTTAATGTCAATTTTTCTTCTATTGTTAGCTCACATATTAAATGTGGATTAGGAAGAAAGCTATAATGTTTCATAGCAATACTGACTGTGTGCTCTTCTGTAGTTCATCTATTCATGGCTGCATATAAAAGAGAGCAAAACAACAAACAAGTAGGTATTAACAAAACCAAAAAAATAAGTACTCGGTATCTCTTCAAGTGTTTGTAAAGAGCATTTACATGCATGGCAATTTGATGACTCTCCTTAAAAGAAAGTGAATTGTATATTTACAGAAGTCAAAGAAACACTTTGAAAAATTCTTTGAAACACTTGAACCACTGCCTTTGAACTCAGATCTAGAGAAAGTAACTTGTGAGGTTCTGTAGGCCTATTGGTATTGGGAGATCTGCGTGGCAGAAATCTTTTATTTCTGAATTTACACTCTATAGAAATCATGACTCATGCCAGGTGGTTTTACTTTGGAAGTTACATGTATAGGAACTGGAACATTACCAGTGTCTTGCAAGTTTAAAATTTGAAATATAATTTACTGAAGAGAGTGAAAAGCATATCTAAACTTGTGACATGCAGATCATCATGCAGGTTCAAAGTGATTGGCCGTTAAGTTTGCTGATATTTTGGCATAAATAAGTGAATTTTCATGGAGCATTTTTCTGTGAGTGCACACATTTCTTGGAGCAGTTTCAGTTGCTCTCAGAAATCTGTATCAACTGCTTTCAGACAATTTATATATATTTCCTTCTTTCTCTGAGGCAGGTCCATGGACTTCTTGTATTAGAGAAAAGAATAACCTCTCATACTGCCCTTGCAGAATGATAAAAAAAATTTATAGGAAAGGTTTGTTTAACATATGGAAAGAGTTCTTTGTTATATATTCATCACTAATCTTCTCTCTTTGTGTGAAATTTCTTGCTTAGCTGAAAGCAGATATATATTAAAAATGTCTGTTGCACTGAATTATTTTTTCTCTCTTGCGTAGCAAAGTGCAATAGTGCAAGATAGGTATCTTGCATTTCAACAATTTTATAATTTCATTTTTCTTAGCTTTACAGACTTCGGTCACTCTTTTGATACAACTAGCAAATTGAAGAATTCATGATGATCCTATTCTTAAAAAAATTAAGCCAAGCCACTCATGAAAGCTATGAGACAAAAATACACTTAAATTCTAAGCCAGGCATCACAGGTACAACTAGTGAAATAGATAAAAAACCAAACCCACAAGTATCCAAAGACTTCATTGGAATTGCATGTCTTCCTTTTTTCCTTTTTCCTTTTTTATTTTTTCTTTTTTTCTTTTTTCTTTTTTCTTTTTTCTTCTTTCTTTTTTCTTTTTTCGGTCTTTTATTTTTTTTTCTATTTTTCTGGCACTATGGATGAAATAATCGACTGTGCTGGTGTTCCTGTCAGAGCTGTAACAAGTTTGCAAATCTCTATAGTTATGCTGAGCTTACTGAGCAATGAAATGTTAAACAAATCTCAGGAATACTTCTCACAATGGGGAAAGCTGGAGTAATTTTTAATTCTGCTCTGCAACTTGTTTTAAAGTGTTTATAATTGAATTTTGCATTGAGTGAAAATTTGCTTGCATCTGTGGAAATATAAAACAAAAATAGCCAACCTTTTTTTTCCACAGTTTTCACTGAATATAGTTGAAAAATGCTGTCATTTTCTTAATCCAATATCCAAAAAAAGCCCCAAACTACTATATTAAAATGCTAGTTTGAAGTGTATTTTTAGCTATCCTACTACCATGGAAATTAATGTAGAGGTCTTAAATACAAAGATGCTATGCTTTCTACTTTATATAGTTCAGCATTCTAATAGATTCTGTTGGCCAGAATCAATTATTGCAGAATCAAAGGAAGGCTTGTCAATAGAAGGAAAATATTAATTTCTTGGCACGCATGCAGGAGGTCAGCATTTATCTCTGTGTTGGTCCCTAAACATCATGCCACAAACAGTCTGTTTAAAACATAGAATATCTTTGTTTGTCTTCTTTTCTCCTTTCATATCCTCTCCCATCACTCAGCACAGCAATATGTTTACTTGATCTTTGCCTCTCTTGAAAAAATATTTTTATCCCACTTCTCACTTAAATCTTTTCCTAGACTTAAATTTGAAATTTGCAAAGTCCTCCTCAATGTGGCTGAATGAAGCATTTATGAAAAAAATTAAATTCAGAAAGAAAAAGAGCTTTCAAACTTTTCAAGGTCCAATGCCAGCTTGTGTTGCTTCAGAAGTGTTTTCTGAATGGTTCTACAGGGATTCTCCAGGAATTGTGGAATAACTTTTGATCTATGACATCAACTTTATAACTTATATTCTTTTCTTATTTCTACTTCTGCTTTCCTGTAGTTTTTTGGGGGGTTTTGCCCCCTTTTTGAAATCCTAGCCATATCTTTCAGTAACTAGTGGTATTACAATTATAAGATCTGATGAATATTAAAACCCATCCTGCACATTACATATTGTCCTAGGTCTGTGAAGCAAAAGGTCTTGGGAGAAATAATACAGGTATTGTTAAAACATTTTCCATCCTTTTATGTATATAGAGAACAAAATTGCACTGGAGTTCATTAATGAACCATTAATGTAAATACTTATGCAATGTAACAGAAGAAGAACTTGCTTCTCATCGAACAGGAAGACTAACATCCTAGATAGGACAGACAAATATTCAACTATCTACCACCCATATGTAGATATGGGTGGTAGATATTTGTGCATTTATACATTTTTGAAAAAAAAAGAGTTGTACATTTTTGAAGAAAACAACAGTACATGCAACTATATGTGATACATTTTTGAAGAAAACAACAGTATGGAATTGCTCTTTATGTGCACTGCTGAAGGCCTGGGTTACTCACAAATCCTTGCTTAGCAGAAGGCCCTCTCTAGAGGCTCTCATCTGTCTGCAAGCTGGCTGCCTCCAACATCCTGCTAGTCTCAGGTGAAAGCATTTACAGGAACTGTACACTTTGCTGTACAGATCCAGGCAGATCTCTCACGATGGAGGTATTAGATGACCAGAGAAATAATGCGTGTCTCCATGACATTGTAAACTGATTAGCAGAAGTTTTTGGCAGTTGTCTAACCACAGAGCAAGCCATATTGAAAAACGTGACAGTAAGAGGATATTAGTTCTAGAGTATAATTTAATGCAGAAGTTCAGTAATTTTCCAGAAAATTTGCAAAAATCAGGAGCTGGATGGGATAGTTGTTTTGATTAATTAGAACAGAGATACATTTATTTAAAAGATACTTTTTTGTCTAAGGAAGAAGGAAATTTGGGGAGAGCTGAGAGCTAGTTTTCTTTAACGTTGCAATGCACTGAGAAAGGAAATATTTTCAATACCAGTCTGAAAAAATGTTTCCTATAAGTCAAAAATAACCAATGAGAGGATATGGTAGTTAGACAAGGAGGAATGTGTAGTGAAGGAATGAAGTTTCCTGCAGTCTACCTGTCTGATTTTATTGTAGGTCTAAAAGATGTAATATAAGATGCCATATAAGATTTTAAACACAAAATGTAATTAATTATTCTGCCTAAAATTCTGCTTTTCCACTAGCAGACTTCCACTTGCTCCTCTCTCCAGTTATTCATTCTGATGACACAGGACAGCAGATATAATAACATTTCATATATACTGTGCATAAGAAGCACACATTTACTAGGAATTCAGAGAAGTTGATCTTAAGATTTCCATCCAAAACTTGAGACATTACGATGACACTCATTCTTGTTTCTTTTCAGGATTTTGTTTCCCTAGTAAAGACTGTAGTCTGGCTTTTTATTCTGCTTTAAGAGTGGACAAGAGATTAGGACTCAAATTTTGTCTTAAAATGATTCACTGCTTTCTTTAGAAGAAGCCAAAACAGTCAGGCTCTTTGGAACTGCTGTTCATATTGATTCCATTATCACTTCCTGGGCCATGCTGTAGGCTGAGCAAAGGAGCTACGCAGCTGTGGTTTTCACCCACTTGTTGGTTGAATGTGATTTTTGTACTGTGATGAACAAGTCCCCAAGTAAATTTAAGCGTTGTTCTAGCTCTCCTAGGAATGTTCTTCTGCACAAAACTATTGCAGTACGTTGTACAAAACCTTTGTCCTTTCTTATGCCATCTGGGGAATTCTCAAATGCTGACTAAACTGGCAGCTGCCTGCATACAGCAGATGTAAAATCTTTCAATAAGAGTCCAAGAGAAAAGTGGAATTTACTGGGACCAAGAATATCATGGCTTTTTTTTGTTTACTCTTATGAATATTGGACCATTCTACTGGATGGTTCAGGTCACAGTTTCAGAAAACAAACTAAAATTCCTAGGTTATATTCAAGCCATGTTTGTACTTCAGATATTCAGTGTTTTTCTATCCCTTGGGTCAGATTATTTGACCAGTTTCAGAGAAAATAGACAATTTGGGCTGGCCCTGTTGGTATGGAGATTAGCCCAAAGAAGTTGCTTGTTTTCTTTCCTGTGGCTGAGCAAAACTGTCTATATTCTATTTATACGTGATCAAGATGAGAAGCAGAAAGAAGCTCTAATTCACTATGTTCGAGTCTTAAGAAATTGTTCTAAATTAGAGCAGTCCTGAGGTAGCCCTAGGCTATGTTTTAAGCAGCAAACTAAAATTCCTGGAGTATATAAAGTTCACTTTCAGTGACAATTAATGTCTTCTGCAGCAACTGGATGTAGGTTGAGGAGAGGATCTGGCTCAGTGTACTGCAAATTACTGGAGACAGCCATGGAATGAATTCTGCTTGGCAGCCACAGCACTTCAAGCCCTTTACCTTTTCTGTCTTTAATGCCTGACTATCATATTGAATTCCTGCAAAGTCAGTGGGTTGAATTTCCTCACTCTGATACATCTGATTTTACAGCCAAATGCTTTGCCTTCATCTTGTTACTTTGAAAAATGAAAAACTCCATTGCTTTCCATTTGTGGTCAGTAATTAACTTCTAGATAGCCCACCACACTACATTCATCTGCAGAGGAATTGGCATCTGGGTCAAGTGTTAATAAGACATAAAATCAGCATATGAAAACCCTGTTAGTAACCACGTCCCTAACCAGTTTGTCCCTCTGATCCTTTCCGATTTTTAAATACACTAGATAAACATTTAATACCATTTTTACCATCTTTTAACTCACTCTTTTTTTTCTCTTCACGCCTCTTCTTATGTTTTATAGCTATAACATCTGTTTTCATGTGTCCTGTCTTTTTAGATTGTCTTTTGTAGCTTGAGTGTAATGGCAAACAGGATACTGGAAAGAGGAAGACTCCCAAATCCTGAAACTTTCATGGCTGTACACTGCATTTAGGAAAGAGGGACACTTGCAGTTCAGGCTAACTGAAGCTTTATAAATGTTATGTGACTCTTTTACAACTGTAGCCTTAAATTTCCATTTTGAAATATTCATTGCAATGGATTACTCTACTCCATGTGAAATTCTTTAGAGTAGCCCTTCATGTTTTCAAGTTGTATTTGAATTATTCTACTTTGAAATTAATAATACTTTTATTTCCCCATGGCAACAGTTTCTAGATATTCAATAACCTTAACATGAAATTATTATAGGAAAATTACATAAACTTATACCCTTGATGACTTAAAATCATTGGGATTATCAGAATGAGGAGGAAGGCCCTATAAGTAAATGGGAAAGATTAGCTGATACAGAGAAGGGTTTTTTTTATATAATTTAATCTTATCCAGAGATTTCTTTAACAGTTGATATATTTAAAAGACTAAGCCATTCATTATCAGATTTTTCATTTCTTTTCTTCAAGTGATCTACCTTATATATAATATATTAAATTAATATATATAATTTATAAAAATGATAATATGGCAAATAAAACCAGACCGCTAAAATATTTGTCTGTATAGTTTATAAAATATTTGTTCTGTATAGTTCCTGCCTTGCCTGTCTCATGACTTTCTAAACCAGAGGAGGAAGGAGCCTTGATCTTCCTGCCATGTGCATAAGGGAACAATCATTGAACACCAGCTAAAACTTCTGAAATCAGAAAATCTGGCTTCTTAAATGTGAATGGTCTGAGGGACTTTAGGAAATTTTTCATCTGTTTCATTTTTCAAGTTTACATTTGTGTCACGTCTTTGCAAGTGTTATGTTAAATTAATCCAGTTTCAGAAGAATTTACCAGAACAGCGGCTTCTAAGAGAGAATTAAAAAATATTTTAAAATTTAAAGTTTTTGTTTTGCAACTGTAAATATTCATGCCTGACTAAAATTAATGTACACATCCAGGAATAGGGCAGAATCACACTAAGTGATCTATGTGCTGAATCATCTCAGATTCAACTTTTTCATGGTGAATATTTGTATAATTCTATAAAATACTGACTGAAGTCTGTTTGAACTAATGAATTAATCATTTCTAATGCAGTTTGAGAAGCCCATGCTTGAGTTTGTCAGTTTTATTACTAAGGTTTTCTTCCTGAATGGCAGAACTTTCCTCAGAGGGAAAAAACCCAAAAAATAAACCCCACAACAGGACAGATCAGCACCTTTAGTGCTGATAAACAAGACTCTGCAGTAGGAAATATTTCCTTACTCATATTCTCATGAATGCATATTGAAAGCTATCCTAAAATTGCAGGGCAATGCAAGTCAGGAAGAGACTTCAGGAAGCCTCTTAACCAAACTCCTGCTCAGAGCTGGTCCAGCTCAGAGATCAGACCATGCCGTTTCAGGTCTCTGCCCAGCCTGATACTGAAAACTTCCAGAGATATAAACAGTACAAACTTTCTAGGCACTTTGTTCCACTGCTCAACCCTTTGCATGATCAGTCTTTTTTTGCCTGTGTCATATCCAGTCTGAAGAGCTCTCTGAAGCCTCCCATCCTGTGCCCTTTGCCTCCCAGCCTCCCACCATTCACAAGTGTACACACAGCTGTTAAGAACCTGATTTCTCCATAACTTCCCCCCAGGCCCAGCTGGGAGCTTCCAGGTACTGTCTTTTCTCCAACTTGGATGAGGCCAGTTCTGTCAGTCTCTCCTCACAAGGCAAAATCCTGCAGCCTGCAAATATCTTGGTGGCCCTCCACTGATTTAATTCCAATTTATCAGAATCTTTCTTGTTGTGAGGATCCCAACACTTAATGCAATATCTACATCTAATGATTTGTGGTCTAAGTGAAAAAGAATATTTACTTCCCTCCATCCACTGATTCTACTGTTGTTTGTACACTTTTAGATATTTCTGACCTTCTTTGCTGCCAAGGGAGCACTCCTGTCTCATGTTCACAGACTACCAATACCCCCATTATTACTCTGCAGCCTGGAAGTCCCCAGCCACTGCTCTTCCTCCATCCACAAATCCAGCCATACCTACTCATAGCTGTATATTTAACTTCAGTTCTATGACATGCCTTAATAAAGACCAGGGCAGAAGTAAGCTTATACACTTAAATTGGAAATAAATGGCCTAAAACATTGTTGGGAGTCACGATAAAGAAAACCACAGGTCCCTATGTGATGTAAATTGATACTTATGGCAGCCATGCATGGGTTCAAAACCTTTAGCATTCCACTGTTAGCTATAAACATTAATGAGATATTGGTTGCATCTTCATTTCTTTTTCCACTAATCTGTTTTAATCAGATACATGCAGGTTTAACATACCTGGACACTTGGTTCTTAAGCTCTCAGTGAGTTAGACCTTGTGTTATATTAATTTCTGCTGTAATTGAATTCAGGTAAATATCAGAAAGTGGTATGACTTCATAGACAATATTGCAGTTATATTAACTTTGAATTTGATGTTTTCCCCTCACTTCATTTTAATGTTAAATATAATTATTTGTCAACATTTTTATGTGTGCTACATAGAAAATACTTACTATGCACAAACATATGTATGTGCACATATATAGGAGGAACACCTGTCAAGAGTCAAGCTATATTCTACAACTCCATCTGGAGCTCTGCATTATCTCAGATGAAGCTATTTCATATGCAAGATTGCATAAAAATATGTCATGGTTTTGCATTGTGACCTTTGGACAGACGACACCAGAAATGTTTTTTGAAGTGTGCTCTGCTATTTTTCAGGATTGGTGCATTTAGATATGACTTTATTAGATATTATTTTGTTCTGATACTTAATCTCCTGTCAAGACTTCTGCATTTCTCTGTACATGATGCTACCTGAAATTCTCCTGCTAGTTACTACAACCTCCTGCTTTTCTCCCACCTGCTTAAAATTAGAAGCCCTCTATTTTATTTTTCTCCTCCAAAATGTAAAATCCCATAGTTTGTAGCTTTGTTGACAGATTTACTGAGCTGAAGGATGACCTTGGTGATTGAAGTAATGCTGCAAGTTTTCCATTTTAACAATTATTTTGTAGTTTAGGAAAGTATAGCACAGTTCATACAGTATACCCAGTATCCTAGTCCCAGGATTCTATTGATTCTTTTGTGGTACAAAATGAAATAAAAATGAAAAGAGGATGTTGATTGCTCTAGGCTGAAGATTTTTTTTATTCTTTGTGTGGAGAGAATTCTTTAGGATTTTTTCTTCTTTTATATAGTCTTCCTTATCTTTGGGAGATTATTTGATTAACAAATACTTTTTCCCCACTTTTTGAACTTGATTAGGACTTCGCAAGACAGGAACTTTAAAAACTGATGCTGGTGTGTTGCATAAAAAGGTCAGCATGGCCTTGTACACACCATGTGCAGAATCTTTCTACACAGGACACATTTGATTCTCTCTTCATGAGATCCAAAATATGTTGGTTTAATCACTCAAAATCTATCCTTTTGAAAGTCTGTTGTGATGGTTAAAATTGCCCAGGTGCATTGGATTTTCAGGATACAAAGAAAGTTCAGATATGTTCTTAAGGATTTTATTTTAGCAGAAATCTAAACCTAATGTTTAGAAGCTGGTGTGACAATTAGAGCTATTTCTTCTGTAGAGTCAATGATTAATTTGCAGTGTTACTTGGGTCCATAATGCGGTTTTGAGCATCATTTATTATGACCTCACTGAGACTTGTGGCAGATCTCACAGCTGATTCTCATCGTGTTTTGCCTAAGCTGCACTGCTGCTTTACATAGTGCATCTCAGAAAATGAAAAATAAACTGATGATTCATAAAGTAAGAAGGAGCTAGTAGGAAAGTTATAACAAATCTGTCTATTTTTGGAGCATTCAAGAGAGTTACCTGCTTCAGAACTAGAATTTGTTAAAGGAAAACATTTTGTTAGCTTGCTGTGAGCCGTCAGAGAGAACTGATTGTTTATCAGGCCAGCCTACAATCACCGATCCCTCTGGATTATCTGCAGTACTATTTAGAAAGACTTCTTCTTCAGGCAAGAAGACTCCCCAATGTAATTTACAGTCCAATCTGGATATCCAGACAGATCTTTGATCTCCTGAGTAATGCAGAGAAAAGACTGCCTTATTCAGTCTAACTTTTTTGCAGAGACAACTTTTCTTGGGAGTACTGTTGGAGTCTGCCAAAAAATTTTTATGTCTTGTCCAGCTGGATTACTAAAATGCTCACCATTGATCAAACAGTCCTCCCACCAAGGCCAGCCCACCAGAGCCACAGTGAGCCTATAAAGCAGAGGTCCTGTAAAACCACATATCCTGTTAGCCATCTGAGTGCTCTTAGCTATAACAGCAGGTACTGTAGGCAGCTATCAGTGTTTATGATTTTCACTCTAAAAGCATCCAAAACACGTCCTACTGTGTGTCCACACTCCCATAAAGTCAGGCCTGAAGGACTTCTTTCCCATTTTGGCATTGCTTTAGCACTATCGGAATTTCCACTGAGTCCTTGACTCAAAACATTTACTTATGCTATAAAAGCATAAGATTTGTCTGTGCTCAAGATGTATAAACAGCTTATCTTGGGTTGATGTATTGTATTTAGAATTCCACTTTATTAATTTTTTTAGTAATTGTTTTATTTTCTGAAAACATTGTCAAAGCTCTATTGCTTGTGCTTTGCAATGCATGATGGACTGGAAGGCTGGCAGTAAGCCTCCATCAACATTTTAATGTGGAGAAAACATTTACCCCAACAACCACATAGGACTAATACTGTGAATGTTTTACCTCTTGCATTTAAGTAAACAGAAGAAAAGCCTACAAAAATATGTGGCTACGCAAATAAAATTATTTATTTTGTTTGTTCACGTGGATTTCATTAATTTTTAATGTGCATTTTGTAGAAAATACTCCATTAACTCTACCAAACTAGAAACCTACTGTCCAAGAACGCAAATAAATGTGATTAGTTAAGTGGACATGTATTTAAATTAAAAATTGATTATGAGCAAATACAGTTTCTTTCTGTTCTTTCAGTTCTCTTGCCTGGTAGAAAAATGAATTGCACCATTGATGGTTCACTAACCTAGGGAAAAAAGCAGGCAATGGGAGCTTGTTGTTTAGCAATTTCACTAAAATTGAGCACAGAGTCAAATGATTTGCGAGGCCAAGCAAATATCCAGAGAATAACAGAGGATGAGCTTTACTGAAGAGCAGAGAATGAAATTTTTGTATTTCAGCACAATATCAAGCAATCATTCTATTATTTGGCCAGATCAAGACTGAGCATGTTGCACCCTGTCTGAATCAGTAACAAATATCCCACAACTTCTTCCTGTTGCACATCCAGCACATACTGGATGCTCTGAGGTGAACACCTTGCCTGAAGACACTGAGAAAAACTACTGGAGTACTCAGTGTGCTTAAATTTCTTTTAACCTGATATAGCATCTAATTTGCCTGGATTTATTTAAGGTTTTCTAGAAATAACATTGCAAAATACCGGTGTAGGATGCTTCATTGCACACATAGAAAATATCATTATCATTACCACCATCATCATCATCAGGTGCCTGAAGCCCATGAGACAGATTTAATTATGGAAAGGAATAGCTACTTATTAACAGGAAAAAAAAAAAAAAAACCCAAACAATTAAACCCTTTCAATACTTCTCCCTTTTTTACAAAGCTAAGGCAAAGTCCTTACAGTCCCCAAACCTTCTTCTTTTTGTCATGTTCTTTGTAACTTTACCACTCTTTTCAGAAGAGATTTTTATAGTAGCTGCTTCTTCCCTCTTTCTTTAGATTTCTAACCTAATAGTTCAACTGTATGAGATCTTGGTGACGTGGAATGTTCTCTGAAATGTAGGGCCTTTTTTAAAAAAGTTATTTCTTTGTATTTCAAAGTAACTGCACAGCAATGTCCCCAGCTGGACAATCCCTGATGGAAGACTACTATTCTAGACTCAGTCCTAAAAAACAAACTTTAAAAAAAATTAAAATCTGAGTATTCTTAAACAAATTGTGCAGCTCATGACTTTTACAAAGTTGCCATTATTATTTTTAGAGCCATTTTTCCAAGAAGCTGAGAGATCAAAAATTATTGGCAGCTGCAATAACTAACAGTGTTAGCTCTTTAGGACCACAATCAAATGTTCACTCAAGCCTTGAGGATCCTCTGAGTTGTGAAGTTAGGGCAGAACAGACTGTGCAATGAGTGCTGCATAGGCAGCTGGATCAGCCCTCTGTTTCTTACTCCTGGGCTCCAAAGGATCAGGAGGAGCAATGGTACTCAGTCTTTTGGTATGGGTTCAGGTCAGTATGTGCCATTGACAGGCATGTTTGGTTTTTTTGTCCTACAGGTTAGTGGAAAAAAGGCTAAGAGGAAATGCCTTAGAAAATCAGCTGCAGAATAGCTAATTTTAGAGTAATTAGTTTCACAAAAGTGATGAGAAGCAAACTTCTTTTTTAAAGATTCTTCCTTACAAAGGATTATTAAAGCCAAGAATTTAAAAACTGAATTATATCAAAATACATACTTTAAGCAGTTGTTACTGAAACTATGTATAGGAACTTTATTATCTTTCTGTGAAGCTTTAGCTGAAGTTATCCTCTACCTAAAACTTTGTTCTCAAAATAAATAAAAAGTCTCCTGTATTTTGAAGAATCAATATAAAATGTTTTTAAAAGAAAGTGGCATGTTGATAAATGCATGTGATTTGAATTCTTTAAATATTTAACTGATGTTCCTCTTAATTAACAGTTTTCCATAGAATGAAAATGTTTAGACAAAGACTAACCAGGAAGACCATGGAATAAAAATTACCGGCATTGATCTAAATAATTTATTATAAAGAGGGAAAACCTAGCTTAAGATTTAGAAGATTGAATATACCTTTACTGTGACAATGAAATAAATAAGAATGTCAATACTATGGCTCAGAAAGCAGAATTTGGTCCCCAGCTCCACTGCCTGTTAGCTTTTTTTGTCCATGACACACATTCTTGAGGTGAGATGACTTTATTCCAATTCTGGGACATTTTAGAATCACTTCTTACTTTCTATAAGCACGAACTTGGCAGGTGCAAAACAGAAAAGTATGAGCTCAAAGACCTATTCTCTGCTACTAGGCATGAGACTTTACAAAGACACCAGACTTAGGAATGTCAGATGCCTGTCTAAATACTTGACAACTACAATGAAGTGAGGGCAAAAGTCATTCCCAACCAGACTATATTTAAAACTGCCAACCTGAGAAGGATGCATAGTCTAGGGAAAGTGTCTGAGATTCATCTTAAAACCCTGCTGTGTGTTTCCAAGCTCAGTCATCCATCGGCTGTGGAACAACTTTAAATGAGAGATTTACTCAGCCAGTTACTGCACAAAACTGGCTATATGGAAAGTTACATTGTACTGATGAAAACACAGTATATAAATCCTATATCACATTATGGCAAAGCTGATTTACAAACCATCTGCAGCCACACTAAGCTTCTAGCCAGACTTGGGCATTGAAAGGAATTGGTGTCATTTTGATTTGAGGTTATGATTTGCTCAGAAATCAATCAAGAACAAGATTAGCTGATGATGTAATGGTAAATTATAGTCAATACATAGACAGATGGAACAAGACCACAAGATCCAAAGGGTCTGGAGGCTGTGGGCCAAACCACTAAACAGGCACCAAGTTCAGGGGTGAAATTCTTCCCATTGTGAGTATGCCCTGCTCCTGCCAAAGTTGGTGGGAGCAGCATGTCTACACTGCAAGGCAGTGTGTTTGACAGTGATATATTTCTACAAATAAACCTTTCTTGTGTTATTTTATAATATTTTTTGGTACTGTGGTTTTTGTATTGTTTTGGTGTTTGTTGTTGTTTGTTTGTTTCTAGGGTATTTTTTTAATAAGCCTCCAAAACTGCAGAATGTTGAGAAAAGAGATATTGAATGAAATCCTGGTTTCACTGAAGTCGTTGGGAAAATTCCTATTGACTTCCCCAGGGTCAGCTTCACTCTTCAGTACTGTCCCTTGTATATTTTTGCTTGGTGACACCCAAATAAAATGTGCTTTGCTTACAAATCAAAACATTTTTTTATAAGCTGCTAGCACTTTCAGTGCAGCATGGTAGATGAAATACAAGCTGTGCTCTTCTCTGCATCTCCTATTATTACCTGTCATAAAGAATCCACAATTAGGGTTTAGCTCTAGCAATTTTGCTGCTGATACACAAAGCAGATAAAAATCCAGATTGTTCTTCCAAATCTGTTTTAGCTCTATGTCACTGATACAATAGCTTGTGGTGGTGAAACAGTAAGCAAATATTTACTTTCATCTATGTTGCCAGATAAGATGCCCAATGAAAGAGGAGGGATGGATTCCCACACAGCAGAAAATTAATATATTCCACAATGTTGCTGTCATTGAATTTTTAGAATCTTCCATTTGGGTTTACTGCAGCAGGTATTCCAGTGTACTTGATCTTGGCAGACATTTTAGAATTACTTCAGGGACAGCAGGATCAAATCTTTGAGAACTGACACCAGTTCCTGCAGACACACACAGGAAGAAACACATAAATTGTTTTTTCAAACAAATGTGACTTTAAAGAACACAAATGGAAGAACAGTAGTCAAGATCACAGCATTGGTATTTCAAAAATACCATAGTAATCTCTTGAAAATTTTTTACCAGCTGCGGAGATAGAAATGGAAGATGAGAGAGAATGAGTAGGAATGAGTAGGGAACAAGATGCGATGTTCTGAGTATGAAGAAGGACTATTTTCTCTTTTGCAGATTGACCAGTGGAGCAGGAAATATCTTGTACCTGGCTTGGGATTGTAAGTAAGACAATATCTTTTTGTGTGGAAAACTAATTTTTCAAGTTGTATGAAGAATAGGCAAACTAGTTGGCCTAAACTTAATCTCTCTAGCTGTGGAATAAAACCAGTATGATAAATTGTAGAAGGTGTAAAAAACCCCTTCTTCTTTGAAAGATGCTTCTTTTCTGGGAAGAAATTCTTCTAATTTGATTTCTGTCCTGTTGGAACAAAGTAAAGTTAAAATATTTTCTTTTGTCACAGCAACATCAAGTTGTTATCATTAGAGAGAGAGTAATTTCACATTGATCCACAAAAAAATGGAAAACAAAAGGACTAATAGGAAATAATGCAAATATATAAATTATTTTAATTTAAAAAATTACCAAAATAAAATGTTTTTAATTTTGTTTATATTTTTTGAAAGGAATGGTTCTCTTGAAATTATTTGACCCTATTTATAGACATTGCTTTTTCTCCTCTTGTTTCTTTTTGCATTACTGTTCAAATAATTTCAAATTGTGATTTATGCTTGTATGGCATAAAAGGGTTGAAGCCAGCGACATCTATTAAAATAGCCCGTGTCATAGATCATGCTATATTTCCCTCATCTGGAGGCATTTTCCTGTGATCTCTTTGAGTTAATTTAATTTGAAAAATGTTGTTCTGGAGTTAGAGTACAATGAATTATAGTCATTTGTTTTGGAAACTGAAAACCGAGAAATAACCAGTGCTTTTTTTAATATACTAATTGTTTTGTTTATTTAAATAAGAAAAGTGTATGCCAATGGACCTGTTACTAATTCTCAGGACTATACAGCATTTTCTCTGCCCAGCAGCAAAGATTAATAAAATACAATTTGTAATTAGTTTCTTTTCGCACACTTTTGTAAATGGAGAGCAAAGAAATTTAAACCAGAAGGCACTAATGTATTTCCAAACAAGGAAAACCTAATTTAGTGTTTCTCCAGTTAGTTGAAGACCTTTATCATCTTGGAGCAAGAGGGAAGTCAGGGACATGGCCTGTTCTCAAGGGCCCAGGTGGGTACCACGAAGCATCTCACAAGGAAACAAAGCCTGAACAGTTGGGGAGCTTCCTTTTAATGAGGATCCTCTCCTGCTGGCAGGCTCTGGGCTGGAGCATCACCATGTCTGTCCAGAACCTCACAATGTTGTGCCTTAGGCGGGCACGACAGCCAAGCCCTACTGATTCAGAGCTGGAGTGACAACATTACTGCTTTCTTCCTGACAACAAACGGCGCTGGAGTGAGGCACAGTGCTGACACGAAACAAGAGCCAGCCTCTGAGAAAGGGCCCGCTCTAAATCAAATCAGACAAAGAGAAAAGCACAAGGATTTTTTTTTTTTCTGTCTTACAAATGGGAAATGTTATTTTCAGGGAATGGCAGATTCTTATTTAATAGACTCAAAACTTAATGGGAAGCAAATATTCTGATTGTACTATATACTTAAATCTCCTTATGCTCTGGAAACATAGGTACTATACATGAGCATGTGGTGTAGAAATTACTTACCTCATCACTTCCCCTCATTTTTACACCTGCTAATGACCCACTAGCTTCAGCTAGTCCTGATTCATAGTGACATAAGGGAATAGGAAGCATATATGGATGAGATTTTTTCATATTTAACTTTAAATATGACTCTGACTTTTGCTTGCTATATTACTAGCCTTGCAGAATTTAATCTGGTGAATTATTTCTGGTTTGGGGATTTCTTTCCAAATTGTGATGCCCTGGGTTTAGTTGGGCTTTTTTGTTTGTTTTTAAATTAATATTAAATAGATTTGGCAACATAGAAATAATTTACCTGTGTTGGTATGCTAAGGAAGATTTCAGTAAAGTGTTTGCTTAGATTGTTAACAAGTCATATCATTTGGTTTATATATTTACATTACTTGAATGCTTAACCAGGGCAATCATATTCTTCTCTGTGAAAATTTTCCCTCTAAATCAGTAACCAGAAAGAAGAACATTCAATAATTTGAAGCAATGATAAAACGAGTATAATATTAAAAAGGACATTGCCTGTAAAAACCTGAATATTTCTCTATATCCTTCAAATTCCCTGTCTTGGTTAGTAATCTGTATCTACAGTGTGTGGAACCTTAAATAAATTATGAATGACAGGACAATCTTCCAGGGGTGAAAATTTTCCCCAAGGCATTATAGCTCTGAGAAATAGCTGACAAAGAAGAAGTTGTATCTGGTGTGGTAGGAATTGGTAAATTTAGAAACCTTAATTACTCTGGTGTTAAATATGGGTGAGGATGTTTTTATTAATGTCTATTCCTGCAGGGTAGATTTTTGGGTGATAACTCACTGGTTCAGCTTCACCAGATTTAAAATAAAATAATGCATTCCATGATTAATTTGAAGCCTATTTAAGTCTGTAAATGACAGAAATTTATCTTTTTAATATATGTTGACTTGCATTTGACCACAATAGCTAGAAACCAAATAAAGCATGCTTATTTCAACAATATTTTATCTTTTCCTTCCAATTCCTAAATATCATGTAGCAGGCAGAAACCTATGCTGTTATTTCTAGAGTGCTGTAGGAAAGAGATGAGGTAGCATGGCTGGAGGAAACACATCTCTTTATTACATTGAAGTGGCTTCTCTTTCTTTCTTCAAAATATTATTTTCATAAAAGCATCTATTTCTGAACTGTCACCATTTTTATGCAGGCATCTTACAGACATAATAAAATTTACATTATTTTTTAACTTTAATCTCAAAAATAACTTCAAGATATTTTTATTAATTGTACATACGTTTAACATTTCACTTTCAGAAGGAAAATATTGTTTAAGAGGCATTTCATTTAGATCAAGATAATTTTTGAGAAAAATATACAGTTCAAACATGTAAAAAATTATTCTTGATATGCTTGGGAGAAAAGTCTCATATTGAATGTACTAAAAGGGAAGCATCCTCAAATGGTTGGTAAATCATAAAAATAGTTTCCACTTATTTTTTATGGTAGTTAAACCAGTCAAAATAATGTAAAGCATGATCAGTGACATCTATGAGTATGGTTTAAACTGAGAAAATCTGGAACAAAGCTGAGGGAAATCATGCTTTCACAAGAGGAAGTCTGTTCAGTCCCAATGCAACAAGAAATACAAAAATCAAATGGGAATGGTCTCCTAGAGATGGCTGAGATGACCTCAGACCTTCTGAAGGTCTGGTGGGCTCTCTCTCTCTCAGGAGCACAGTCCCAGCCCTGAATGGAAATGTTAATCCCATGAAAATAACCTGCTCCCTTCCAGCAGAGACATGAGACAATTGGTGAAGGTCTTTCAAATACACATTTTTTAGGTTATCATTGTCTTATTTTAAGGTGTTTTGATTTTTTCCACACACACACAAACCAACCCTCAAAAATTATTGCGCAGTAATCAGCAATTTTTAAAGTAGAATAAAGTAATTATCATATATAATAGACAATGCCAAAAAATGTATTGGAAACACATATTGAGGAATGAGCTTTGAATAAGATACCAAAACAGCTCTGTGCTCACTTTTCCAAGCTAGAAAGTACCAAGCAGAAGTGAAAATACTACTGTAATATGACAGTTAGAAATTATTACAAAATAGCTATTAGCTAGAACTCATTGTTCTGCTGGTTGGGAAGGTATGAGATCTTTTTGATTGCTCAACTACAGTAATTGCTGCCAGATGGATGCAATTTTAAGATCATTATTTGTAATCCTTCCTGTGCCCTGAGTACTTTATCTTGAAACAATTGCAATTAATATGTTCCTCAGCAGTTTTTTGCTGAGATAAATTCTTTTCTTGCTCACCCAGGTTAAAACAGTACTAAATTAATCATTGAACAATTTAGCTAAGGAACACAGCTTTGTTGGTGTGCTGTTGTTTTTCACATTTAATTAGAAGGAGTCTGAGAGCTGATTAGCTGATACTGTACTCAGTATGATAGTGCAGATCATTAAGAGGCAGATGCAAACCAAAGCACAGTGTCTTGTCTCACCATGTGCAGAGTACTTACCTGAGTAAGCAGACCTCTCCTGGTGTGAAAGGAGAGGTCCTTTCACACCTCCTTTCTTAGGTGAAAGGAGATTTTGTCTAAGAGACCTGGTATTGTCAGGTATGTGTCTGATCTGACCAAAACATCTGGGAACCAAATGCACCAAGGGCAACCAACATCCCAGAAATATGTCTCTAAGGATGTTTGCTTAAGATATGCTTGCTTTTCAGAGCTGTAAGGCCAGAATTCTAACTTATAATACCACATCTGTAGCATATATTGTTACAAAGCCCAGATGTGAACTTTACCAAGTCTTTCACTTGAGCCAGGGTAACTATGGCTTCTTCCTGCTGTTAGCACTGGTCATTTCTGCACAAGCCCCTAATTCCCCGACACTGATGTGACTGGACAACTTCCCCAGCCAGACTGGGTCTGCTGCTGCTAAACTATCAGCAACCTACAGATATTACTGGAGAAAAATAATCTGATCTTTATAGACTGATGTTAACAGGACTTTAGTCTAGCAATATACCCTGTGTTTTTTCAGGTAAAAAATTGTTTGTAAATGTTGACCAGCAAATAGCCATAACACACTGATACCTGATTCAACTTGCATTTCATTCAGCTGTAAATTTTTATTAACTAGACAAGGAATTGGGTCAGACTGCAGATCTTCCATCATTTGTTACAGTAACTAACAATTTGCTGGGTATAGTCCAAGAAAAAACATGAATTCCAGGCATGTTGACAAATCACTCTTTCAACTCTGTGCCCTCTGAGCTTACTATTTTGGACTCTTTCTTCACTTTCTTCATGAAGTGTGGTTTTAATAAAAATTGTTATTACAGTTTGGCAGAGAAAATGGGATGATAGAGGCATACACATTTCAAGGAAACTCTTTTTGTTAACCATTAATTCCTACTTTTGTCTAACTTTGAAAGAATGTGAATAATTAAATTTTAGTCCCTAAATACTTTATTTTTTATTTTAGACTGCTAATGATTTTGTTTTGTACTCTACCTAGGACTTAAAAATTTTAACAATTGTTTTTCAAAGAACAATGCCACAAAAGAAAACCTCATTTCAAATCTTCTCAAGTAACAGCTCAGATGCCCCATGGTCAAGGACTATTTTCAACACTATATATCTCATCACTAGAAAAAAATTACTCTGTGGGAAATAAACTCTGATCTAATTAAAAGAGCTGGTGAAGGAAAAAAATAACCACACTCCTTATTCAAAAGAAAAACCATCCTGTGAGGCTTCAGATTAGGGCTCTTAACAGGGTTCCCACCAGGTGTTATCTCTTTCATGACTCATCCAAAAAGTATGAGCAGGCAACAGCTGGAGTTTGGACACTGCCTTTTTCTACAGGGTATTGGATGCCAAAAATGGGAGCAGATACTGGTCCTGAGGTTCTTGAGTGCTAGTTTCTGAGTTGGCACTATTCCTGGTCACTGTAGCAGCACAAACTCCTTTCTTGCATGGGTTATGTAGTCTGTCAGGACACTTAACATGTGCAGGTCTGTTCTAGACACCTAGGCTGTGCTCACACTAAGGCAAATGTAAGCTTTGGGAATCCACATCATGGAAGCTGTAATGACGATGATTCACAAAGCATGTCCAGTGCACATTTGGCTGTACATGTGTTAGATTCACCCTCATTCAGAAAAGTGTTACTCTTAAGGTGAAATCTGAACTCATTTGACAGCTGTACTACACAAAGGCTCATATTCCTAAGACACCTTCTAACCTTACTGCTTCAAAATGCTGCTGGATTCTAAAATTCAGTGGGAAATATACAACATACTGAGGTTTTAGTTAGACACCCGTTTAACAGCCTTTTAGGTTTAAGAATGCTTTATTACAGTCTTCATTGTCAGAAAATATTTTGACTCTATTTAGATCAGAGGAGTTTAATCAAATCTTGATTTAATGGACTTCTCTGGAATACAAAACTTACTCCAAAAAGGGAAGGGCAGAGACTGAAAGATGGCAGGATGTCAGACAGGCTTTGTAAGTCATGCAATTCAAAGCACATGTTAATTTACTGTCCTGAAGAGACTGTTTTACACATTCTGTTTATATAGCAAGACAATAATGTTATCTCCCTTTTTTTAGTTTTGAAGAATAGTCTGAGTTGGTGGAGATGCACAAGTCCAAATCTTAAGTGAATGGCCCATACAGGGATTTAAACTGCAACCTTGGTGTTATTAGCACCATGCTGTAACCAAACAAAAAGAAGGAAACCAAGTCAGGATTCTTCTTGGTCATTGCACCAAATAAATTATTTGGATTAAAGATTTATGTTCCTTTTTTTTATTTCGGATCAGTATTCCCAAACAGCAGAGTAAATTGGAGGAGACTCTTGCCAGGAGTGACAACAAGAATGTCACTTGAAAACACTCAGTTTGTTGCAGAGGACAAGAAGAAAATGGGATGTGCTCAGAAGATGTCAGTGAGATTCTCATGGCTCAGCTAGGGAACTGTATCTGGAACTTCTGTATGCTCACACCTGCTGTGGTAGTGCATTACTGAAAAGTGCAGTTTCTTCATGGCTGTAGGCAAGTTTCAGAATGGTCTGAACAAAATGCTCACAGTCTTGGTAGATTTAGTAATTATTGAGCACAGTACAAGAAAGCAGCCCATGGCAATGGTTTTTCTCTTTGCTGAGCTGCTATACGCTGATCGGCTCCAAGTGATCACGCTCATCCTCTCTAACACCTCTCCATGGCTCCACAACTTCAGGAGTGGAGATATGAGATGTACTATAGAGCTGTAGAATAACTTTCTGAAACTATACAAAGAGTGAAAATGAAACTATGTGCCAAGTACTTTTAGATTAAGTCATCAGATTCTTTTGTGTGTGTTACAAGCCAATGCCTTAATGCTTGATTGAAGAAAAACAGTCGTGACCTAACAAGCTGAACAGTCACTAGAGTGACACAGATCCTAGCTTTACTGGGCCTGAACTACTCATTCAGCAGAAATTGCCTGTGTATTGAACTTTGAACAGACAAAATCAATGACACTCCCTTATTCTTCTCCTGTACAAGTTTTACATGGGGTTTTCTTCCCATTTTAGAACACCAGCACATACTAATTTAGAGTATGAGCAGACTAAGGAATAAAATTTACTGAGTTGATTCTGCACAAAAAAAAAAAAAGGAATGCTCTAAGGGCTGTTTCACACACATTTCTATATATAGGATGCAATTGATACAGCTGATTTTAGAATAAAATCAATGGGCAACTCTTCGTAGAACCCAAGGCAGTGTGTCACCCCAAACACTTAAAAGATGTTTGTCAGTGTACTGGTTTTCCTTGGTTTTTCTTCAGTCAAACTGAATTGAAGGGATTCAGGTGACAAAGAAGTGTAAAGAAATGGAATCTGCAAAGTAAGTTGAAAGCATAAAGTACTTGCGAAGAGAAGAGGATTTGCAAGCTGCCCTGAAGCTGAATTTTTCTACCTCCCAGAGAACATCCTGGTAGAAGTCATTTAGTCTGTGGCAAATATTCAAAGATAGCACAACCGATAAGGCTTGGTACTGACTAGAAAATAAATCCATAAAGTAAAAGAGTAATCCAGCTTCCAAGATCACTCAAAGTTATGTCTATTTGTCCAAAATTGCTATCTTATACCAGCATATTAAAACCAAAACTTAGGGAGTATTTCCCCTCTAGGACTGTACCAACTTGTTTCTCATCCTCTAAGCAGCCACAGGATGGTGTACAGTTTCAATTTTATTCACATTTTCCTAGGCCAAATTGGATTCAATGGCCTATGTTCTGATTTAATGCCATAGGACCAGTTCTTATTCATAATAAAAATCTTTACAGTATTGTTTTAGAGACTCATGGAATTAGGAAATCAATAAACTGAACCACTTGAACAGAGTGTACTCAGCTATGAATACATGCTCAGAAGTGTTACATAAAGCTGGTAATTTCCAACAGAGAGGCTATAACCTTGTTGGGGTCTCTTGGTCATGAGAGACATGTAAAAGGGACTAAGTATAAATGAATCTTTTTGCTCTGATTTCTACTTCTTCATTGCCAGTACTATGTCATCCAATCACCCTTCATCCTGCTGTATGACTAGATTTTTTTTCGTCATGAACCCTTTTTAAAGTCTCCAATGACAAAAAAAAAAAAAAAAGAGAGGAAAAAAAAAGTTTTCTTTCAAAGTCAAGAAGAATAAGATTGATGTCTTTTGTTCATGAATCCAACAGTTTAAATTAAAAGATCCAAAGCCCTCATGACTCCAATTAATTTTACTTTGGAGATGGGATTTTAGTATTTGACTTTCTGCAGTTATAATGAAAACTTGCCTGCATATTGAATGATTTTTCCCTTTTCTCCCCCCTTTTTTTTTCCTTTCATCATAGTATTTCTGTTATTGTAGTCACAAATACAGGAAACATTTCAAAAGCAGCAAGCTGAGACAGCAAGCAGATAACTTAATGTTGCAAGGATGTAAGCATATGCTGAAATGTATGCATGAAGAGTCCCATGTGTAAAGTTAATTGCCTAGATTAGCACATAATGATGATGCAGCACCATAGTACACAAGTTACATGGACAAAGACTGTACTTTTCATTTTTAAAAAGGTAGTGATTAAAACTTTATGCTTCCTTCCTGTCTTTATTTAAAAGGGTGCTCCTCCTGAGCAGTCATTAACTCTGGCTATGGTCTTGCTCAACTCTTCACCTCTCTGTAGCCTGCTGATTAGAAAGCAGGCACCCAGGGCACTTCCTCTCCTGCTGCTGGACTCCAGTTTTATTGTCTCTGTTTTATTAACTGTTTCATGAAGTGATCTCCATCTAGGGCACACTTTTCACAAGGTCTCTTTCCCTCCATCTTTCTGACAGCTTATTATGACTGAAGTGGAAATGTTACATAAAACAAGCTGTTTATGGAAATCTTATTTCTGTCACATGAGCTCTATTCTGATGTGACAGGCGCTCTATCTGGCTGCAGGCATTAAATATATTAATTATATCTGTCATTATGCAATTCCCCTCTTATCACTGCTGGATTTTAAAGACCTAGTAAAATGTACTCTGAGCAGTAAAATCATTGCACCTTAGCACACTTCAGCGTTTATAACAATCTGACATAATAAGGATACTGTCATTGCAGAAACACCTTCCTACACCCATGTGGGTACTTGAAAATCTGTGCTTTCTCCATCCTCCTACATAAATATAGTAGCTTAGGAACTTTTATGCTGTGCCTTGATTTTAAATGATAAGAGATGTCAGGTAACATTTAAAACATGAGAGATGAAAAGGGGCAATTCAGCTTTAACTATAACAGAGCTTTCCTTTAGATGTAGCCAACTGTTCTGCTTCTGTGAAGTGGGAAAAGTGTGAGAAAATAGGAAACAGATTAAGTATTAAACTAGAAAGCATTAAGATCCTGTCTCAGGACCTCTTACTCTTGTTCTTGGATATCTAAAAGCATAAACACTGTATGGTGACAGACTTTGATGCCAATCTATCTCCACTAACCACAATTAAGTATTGAAGATTTCTACAAATGAGAACTAAACTCTGACCTGCAATGGTGGATCCAACCTTCCCAAATGTATATAATACCTATTCTCAAAACACAAGATAGGTTGTGAAGTCCAAAGGAAAATATTCAATCAGGAGCTTGCTAATCCTATGCTCTTGCTACCAAATTGCACCATGAAATACTGGACAAATCTAGACTGCCATTCTGGATTCTGACATCTGAGTGTTGGATTTATATGCAGGTTAAGAATTGCAGATTTTTTGATAAAAGTAAAGATTCCATATAATTTTTTGTTAGAGTAGAAAACAGCATGTATATAGAGGAAATAATTAAATCCTGCAGGATGCCAATATTTTTTGAATCCTGGTACAAACTTGGGAGATATAATTGTCTATTCTTTTGCCCTCTTCTTAAGGTAAATATCCAAATGTTGGTGATCCATATTTAGGAAATCCAAGGTGCTAGATTGAGTGTCTGTGTGTTACCATGTTGTGCAGCACATCTGGATTGTAAAACTGTAGTCAGAGTGGCAAAATATCCTCAGTATCTAAGCACAGTAATAAAGACTGGTACCAAGCAATCCAGCAAGGCTCAAGTTAGCAGCCCTGAATCTCTTGTTTTATTTTGCTTTATTGCTTATTTGCTTTGGGACTGACACAGTTCTGGCCATTGTGAGTGACAGGAATGGCTACAGAAATCGCCTATTTTGGCGGTAGGGTTCTGCAGAAGACCAGAGTCTTGCAGCGGTGAGACACAGCATACCCTTTAACTGATACAAGAGGAAGACGAGCTTCCTCCTGAATTTTGACAGCAGCACCTGGGAGCGGGGAGGCCTGCGGACCCCCACTCCGAGCAGGGTCAGCTCTCAAGCGTCCGCCTGCGGCTGGCATCGGCTCCCGCGTCCCGCCGCCAGCCCGAGCGCCGCGGGACGGCGGAGGTGCGCGAGCGAGCGAGCGAGCGAGCGCCGTGCCGGGCGGGGGAGGACCGGCAAGGTGCCGAGCCCTTGGCCCGGGGCGGGGCTGCCGTGCGCCTTGCCCGTGCATTGGGTCTGCATTCATACATAAGTATAGCCGGGCTGGGCTCGCCACACTCCTCTACCCCCCGCCCCCCAGCCCTGGAAGGGAAGGGGGAGAGAAACAAGAAGGGAGGGAGAAAAATCCCGGTGAGGTCATTCCAATGAGAGCGCAGGAGGAGAGCGGACAAGGTCGACTTTCCCGGCGGAGGCGCAGCCCTTAGAAGCGCGGAGCCGCGCACCCACCGCCGGCCCGGCACCTTGGAGAGCTCCGCCGCGCCGGGGCCGCGCTCGGGGCCGCGCCCGGGGCCGCGCTCGGGGCCGCGCTCGGGGCCGCGCTCGGGGCCGCGCTCGGGGCCGGCGCGGCGCTGCCTGCCCGGGGCCCGGCGACGCCGGGGCCGCCCCGCCGAGCCTCGGTAGCGCCCCCGGCCGCGGATGCGCCGCTCCGCCCCGGCTGCCTGCGAAGGAAGAAAAGTTTGGGGGCGACTTAGGGCCGCGGGAGCGCCCGAGGAGCAGGAGGAGGATGCGCGGTTTCCCCGGCTGATCGGGAAGGAAGGATGACCGAGGGAGGATGTGCACCAGCAGCCAGATCATCGGGAGCCTCCTGGTGCTCTCCGTGCTGGAGATAGGGTTAGGGGTGTCCAGCGTGGCCGTGGGGGCGGTCAGTTTCAGCCTGGTCCTCACAGAGCATAAACCGCAGCTGGGAGACTCTTCTCCGGTATGGAGCGGGGTGTGTGTACGTTAGCCATTTCACTCTCTCTTTAACTCTTTATGGTGATGATCAGACCGTGCGAAGGCATCCCCTTTTCCCTTCCCTTCCCTTCCTTTCCCTCCCGTGAGTGCATGCTGCGCCGGCCGCGCCGGGTCCATTTCCGATGTGCTTGGGGTACGCTCTGCGGGGCGAGGGGCAGGCACGGCGGGGACAGATGTGCGTGTGTGCTGGAGACACGCGGGAGGGAGACCTCTTCTTTCTCGCTCCTTTGCGTTTTTCAGTCTTGCTGTGAGCAATTGAACTTTCTCTGAACCCCTCCTCACACCTGGGGAAGCCCGATGCTTGGCGTGAAACCCGGGCCGTAGCTTACGGTCTTTAAATTGACGGCGAGTTTTGCTTTTTCAAAAGAACAGCCCTGTCCATGATGAAGAGACTGTCAAAAGGTGCTTTAAATTAATGTCAAGGGTATGTCAGCTGAGTCCTGAGTTTTTGGAGGAAAAATAGAAAGAAGCATTGGGAAAGAAAAGGAGAAAGATGTTCTCATGTACTGGCTGCCCTGAGCTTCTTGTAAAATGAACAAAAAAGAATGAAAACCTAGTAATGGGTTAATAGAAGCAGCATGTTCTTCTCAACAGATCATTTCTCACTTCTCAAAAATAATTCTTATTTTTCCAGTTTGAGATATGCATGTTTCTAGGAAGAATTTTCCTCCAAATGGTTATTTATATTTATGAAAGAATAGGAAATGTTGAATATTCAGTCTAAACATGAGTGGGCATTTTTGAAGTCCAAAGCTGGTTTTGGCCAGTGTGTATTGTACA
This sequence comes from Ammospiza caudacuta, assembly GCF_027887145.1. Taxonomy (NCBI): domain Eukaryota; kingdom Metazoa; phylum Chordata; class Aves; order Passeriformes; family Passerellidae; genus Ammospiza; species Ammospiza caudacuta. Next base: position 31,484,878 of record NC_080593.1, on the reverse strand, counting down.
GCAGTATTTCTAAAAGGATTGTTTGCTTAGCTTCAGATAACATGATAAATGTAAAACACTCTTGATTATTCACCAGCATTACCTCCTCTAATTTATAGATTAATTCAGACAAAGTGCTTCATGTAATATTCTCCCTGTCAATAATTATTAATTATTGACAACAGTGATAAATATTTTTGGCAGTATATAAGCACACATATAATTCTGCACTGCAGAACAGGTAGGTGAGAAGTGAAAATGAAGACTAGCTCAGACAGGTAATGACATTACCAGGCCAACAGGTAATGATATTATCAAAATCACTTCAAAAAGGGAGGTTTCTGATCATTGTAAATGAAGAAAAAATTACTTAAAACCACATGTCTATCTGAAGATTTAATGGCAAAGATCAATTTCCTGGGTTTCACTGAGGTCAAAGAGCTTTGATCAGTCAGTGAGATCAGTATTTTATGCAGTGGTTGCATTTTGTGACAATGCTATCACAGCTGATATCATTTCATGACGATGCACATTTCCTGCATAACTGCCTCATTCATGTTTATGCTGTTACCCCAGAGTTTGTACTAGGCATAGAGTAAGAATCTGTTATGTTACATGTTGGCTTCCAAGGACATTATAATCATAGTAAGAGACAGATACAGTGTAAAAGGGTGTAAGCGAGTATGGAGAAAAAAACAAACCAAAACTGAGTGGTATAACAGGTGGTTGTCTTAACACACCAGCAGTCTGGCTGATTTAGAGCTGTTCATAGGTAGAGTTTTAGAGAGCAATAAGACAGAGAACAGTGAAAAGGTTTTGGAGATATTTATAGGAAATTATTCCCATATGTGAGTGCAGAAGCAGGGAAGGTAACCCAAAGGGACTTGTTAGCAAATGTAACAAGTGCACAAAGGATGCCCACAACCAGAGCCAGCAGAGGCAGACATCTGGGAACTGAGCAAAAACTGCAGGTTGAATAGGCAGAGAGAGGCCTCAAAGAAAAAGCAGAGTGGAAGAAGGAACCTCATGCTTCATGTAGCAGAGGAAATTACAAAATCAAAGTGACGTGTAGAGTTGGGTGACATGTTTCTAAAGGCTGACTTACTTTTCATTGAGCTAAAGATCTGCGGTCTAAATCGTCATCATTATACCACTCTTGTTGTACTACTCTAGCAGTTCAAACTGTGAGGTTGCATTCTTCTGACTAGGGGACTAGCAGGGGAGGCAGGCAGGCCAAGAAAGGGGGCAGAGATTTGCTGTTCTCCAGGGATACTTAGGGCCATGGGTAACTACTTTCAAATTTAAACAAGTGGACAAAGGTTTGTTTGGACAATCCTGAGGATTGTCCTGCTGCCGAAGTGGCATAAGCCTCCTTTCTGCTCACTGTGGCTTACACTGGGCTCGTGTTGCTGGTATTAAAGGATATGTCTTGCATAAAATATGTTATTTTTTTTCCAATTCATACCCTTGAATCAGGGTTTTCCTTTGAGAAGTGAACACTAAGGAACAGAAAAGGACATTAAAGAAAAACTAATTCTTTGACATGTTAGATACAAAACACTTAAGTTGAACAGTGTCATTCCTCCTGTTGCAATTTACTTGGAAATGCACAGAAAACCTTTGACCCTCTTCTATCCTTTTATGTGAGTGGAACTCAGCAGAGACCCAAGTTCATAAGGAAGTAGATGAAGATAGCATCACCATGGAAACCTTAACCTGAATTTCTAAAATTTAGGCATCTTAAAAATCATGCACATTCTATCTTCTATACTTGCTTCCCTATGATGGTTTGCACTTGACAAACATTAGCTTTTCTATTAAAAGAGTTGTTCTTATTGTTCACTGCTTCCATTCAGACAGATTATTTACTAACATACCTAATTTTAACCATATGAATTCCATCCATAGCATTATGGACACAAGTGAAGTTAAGCATGGGCTGAAGTACCCTGATCATTGCATGCCCTGCATTATGTATAAGCAAGCCAGGGAAAGCAGAGTATACCAGAATGAAGAAATTGAAAGCCTAGGCAATATCTGTATCCAAAAATACATAAAAATGGTAAAAAGAAGTTTCAAATCTGTTGTTCTCATTGGAGCTGAATTGGATTGTGATAGTACAAGTTGTTTAAAAAGTAGCCATAAGAAAACAACTGAAGGTGTGACTGTCTTCTCAAATTATCTGGAGCATGTGAAGACAACTAACCAGTTTACATCATCACCAATCTGTTCTTTTTAAAATAGGCCATGGCTGTTAAATTGAAAAAAATGCTAAAAACTAAAACAAGTCCACAATAAAAACAGTCCCAAATACCCTGAAGTGCACATGTTGGTGATCTCTAAATTTTCTTTCTGTTTGTTGTTTGTACTGGGATAAACTATTCTACAGGCTGTAACCAGTGTCTCCCAGATTTCTTTGTTTCCCAGAAACTGAGGGATATTTCTGAAATCCACCATTTCCAATTCAGTTATATGACGTACTATAGAATAATTCAACCAATGAGAATGCTGAACCACTAACAATAACATAGCAAGAATGACAGTATCCATAGCAAAGGCTTTTGCACAAACAACAAAAGTCAGAAGATAATAAACCAAAAGGTATTCACAGCTATTTTTTTTAATGGTCACATGCTTCTCCATCTATATTTAGAACACAGTGGTTTCATCACTCTCACTATGAGTAGTGAATAGATATTCATGTACACACACATACATTTGTGTAATTTATCCTCATTTATTCTGCAGTGGTGAATAAATCCTTGCTGTAAATGAGTCTCCCTCACAGAGAGAGAGAGAATGAGAGACAAAAGCTACATCTTTAGACAAATATGCCATCTATCTTCATATGCGAGAGAGATACTCGATGATTCACTTATGGCTATGCCCCTCAAGAGTAATAATTTCTTCCCTTATAAAGGCAAATATCTGAATGTACTTGGGAGATATGCACTTTCTGTATGTTGGTCTGTTTGCCTGTCTGTAGATAGAGGCAGAATTACTGTTTCCATTATTTGTGATTTTATCACAGGGGAAGTCTGCCTGCCCATTAAAAATCTGCATTTGGCTACAGAAATTTGTTCAAAGTTGGCACTTGAAATATTTGATTTAAATTACTTTAATTTTTTTGAATCAAGATTTGGAGGAAAAGAAAAAGCGTCAGTCCGTATGGACTTTCCCAGAGCAACAAAACCTTTTTAGACTGTAAAATCAATGTTGGTGGCCTGAAATTTTAAACCACTAGATTTTACATCTAGATTTTACTGTTGCCAAGTTTCTTTTGGAAAGAACGGTCAAATTTTTTTTTCAAAAACAGCACTAAAAAAAATCACATTATTGTTTAGCATGCAGACAAAATGCAGATGTGATCCTACTTTATGTTAACATATGCATTGCATTTTCATCAAACTGACCATATTTCTGTCTGGCTCCCACTCGTGATGAAATTAATCACAGGACTTTCAGTGAGCTCAGTAGAAGCTGGAAAGAGTTCTGTACCTATAGATAGGGAAGGGCATATCAAGGATGGAAGCTTCTTGCCTTGCATGGAGCCAGGACAATTCACTGAATTCAGCTGAGGTCTTTCAGTAGGGTTTTTTTGTGATTTGGAGTCTCCAGAGGCACATACAAACCTGGAAGAAGTTCCATGCAACTCCTGAGTTGTATTTAGTGGATCTGTTGTATATAGACTGACTTAAGCATATGCTTAAATGTTTTACTACCATAAGACTGTAGTTCACCTGCAGGGAAGAATCTGTCATTTATTACTTTTTTGAGATGTAAGCAGTCAGACTGTAAACCAAATGCTTGATACAGAACAAAAAACCAAAAAGTATTATTTGTATTTGTTATTCTGATAGGCTCTAAACAAACAAAAAGTAAACATTATTATTTTGTGCTGATAATTTAAGGGTTTTTAGAGATGGATGGAGGTTTTTTGAATCACCAATGCCAGATTCAGAAACACACTTCTTAATTTCCTTGATTGTTTCTAAAAACCATTCCCCATTTTTAAAGCATGTCTGTAGGTCTATAATCAGATGAGTGGAAACACTAATCACAGGGACTGGGATAGAATTTAAACTGCTTGAATATGGCTTGAATCAGTGGGAAGGGCAGCAGCTCCTGATCTGATAAGACCCAATAGCACACTGCCAGACAAGGTTTGGCTCAGATTAGACATGATTTAACACTATGCCTCAGTTATAACTAAGCCCCCCCTCTCAGCATGACAGATTTGGTGAGACACAAGGTTGGGTTTTGGCAATGCTGCTGCTTCTGGTTCTGAGTCTGGATGCCTTTCAGCCAGCTAGACATTGCTGTCCCCACCATCACTTGCATGGGACAGCAACCTCATTAGAAGTTTCCATCCCTCTTTTGCAAAAGATTATTGGCATACCTGATACCTAGGCATACCTGGTAATAGGTATACCTGGTACCTAGGCTTGATCTTCTTGCCTGCTGTAATTTTTATTTAGTTTGATGTCTTTGTTTTCATTAGTAGATTCTGTGCCCTTTATGTCTGTGCTAAGAACATTTAATCCTTGTTCTGAAATACTGCTTTGAATAAGAGTTATAGATATACTGCTTTGAATAAGAGTTAGAGATATCTGCTTAGTTCATCCATTAGGGATTTCAGCTTTTTTCTCATTTGGATGGAGTTGAAACAACATTATTAAATAGAATCTTTCTTTCTTTACATTACTAATTTCAAATTCCTGGTTATTGTCCTGAAAGTCACATGCTTATGCAGCTTTAGTGTAAAAACACAGAATTTTCTAGTTTACTACCTGACAACGGTAGATAAGAGTGAAATTGTTAATTCTGTCTCGATGGTTTAGTCTTCCAAGTAGAGTGTCATTTGACTAGGTATGATACACTTGCTTTTTCACTATGCTACATTCCATTTTGGAATAATTTCCCTTCATCTGTTTCATCAGATACATATGGATGACCTACAGAGGACTTCCCATACAGTCTATACAGTTTAGCTGTCTTTTTTGTCATCAACAATGACTAGGGATCAAGCTGTCCTTACATTCAACAGGTTTTCTCTACTGTTTTGTTCAGCCTGTGTCCAGGAAATTTTTCTATGAGCAGTTTTCATTTTTTCAAGGGAATTACACTCACCATTGCTTTTGCCTTTTCAAAACATAAGACAGAAAGGTTTCTTAGCTTCAAGATATAAAATAAAAATAGTTCCTTTTCTTCTGCCTGATGGAAAAAACCAAATCTTTGGCTTCCTGCAGATTAACTAAAACTGAATCTTTTTCAGACTACCAGGGACAAAGTACCCGTTTTCCAGAAGGAAGTGAAAGAAGCCAAGTCTTTTGTTCCAGAAAATATGAAATAGGGATAGATACAAACCACAGAACTTGAATATAAATTGAGATTTTAGCCTTCTTATCAAAATTTATGGGGTTTTGGATCTGAGGTTTTGTTTCAAGGCAATATTCAATATAAAGTAAATTAAAGCAGTCTCAAAGTAAACATTCTTCTTTTCTGGGAGGTCTTTGGGGTTCTTTTCCAAAGCTGAACAGACAAAAAGAGAAATTTTCCAATATGCATATGGAACATCAGCAGGTACAGCTGCAGCGTGAATGACAAAAACGCCACAGAGAGACAGACACTACTGCATCACCTTGCAATGACACTGGTGATATCAGAGCCACTCTGACTTTGGTGGGTCCATGGTAAATCATCACTGAAAGTGGGATTGAGGCACTCAGTCTCTAAGTAGCTTTTGTGCTTTGTAGTATCTTTGGATTTTTTACCATTCGCCCAAGAGGAATTATGCCCTTGTCTATTACTTGATGATACATTTGCATAAACTCATAGAATCACAGAATCATACAATAAGGATTGGAAGGGACCTTAAAGATCATCTAGTCCAAACTGTCCCTGCCACAGGCAGGAATACTTCCTACTAGACCAGGTTGCTTAAGGCCTTGTATAACCTGGCCTTGAACATTGCCAGGGTTTGGTCAACCACAGCCTCTCTGGGCAACCTGTTCCAGTGCCTCATCACCCTCACAGTAATGAATCTCTTCCTAATATCTAGCCTAAATTTTTCCTCTTCCAGTTATCTCTTCACTCCTTGTCCTGTAACTACAGTTCCTGATGTAGAGTCCCTCTCCAGCTTCCCAGATATTGGAAGGTTGCTATGAGGTCTCCATGCAAACCCAGTGATACTTGTGGGTCCCTTCCAGCTCAGAATAATATGTGAATCTCTGAACCTTCTCTTCTTCCAGGTTGAACAGCCCAAACTTTCTCCACCTAACTCCTTAGGGGAGGTGCTCCTGCCCTATTACCAACTTCCTGGCCCTTCTCTGGACTTACACCAGCAGTTTCAATACAAGGCTCCTCTGCTAGTCTTGATGCAAAACATACTTCATGTACATGTGTGTATAGGAGGCATGAATAAGTCTGCAACCAGAAGTAACCCTGTAGTCAATAGGGGCTGCGTGAAATTGGTGATCTGTGCAGGTTTTTAAGCGAGCCTTTCAGTCTTTTAGCATTTTACTATTTTTAAATTATGAATAATAATTTAAATGGAAGTCCAACAATGAGACATCTATTTTAAAAAGTTCCAGCTGAAGTTCCCTCTCGGGCTTCCAGGGAATTTTGTAGGGCTTATTAGCTTAGCTTATCTTTAATGAAATGCTTTAGCCTTATTCTCTGCATAAGTTGTGAACACTTCAACAACAGAGTATTCTTTACAAGAAGCTTATCTTCAGTGATTTATTCCTTTTCCACTCCTGATTTACTGTATTTTTAGTATAAATCTGTTTGCCTAACTTACCTCAGGTAAGTTTTGTTACATGGTTAGAAAATATATAGTTAGAAAATATAACTACATTTAAAAGTCCATGAGATTGGCTGGTAAAAATTTATTAAGGATGATCAATGATAAAGTAGAAAGGAGCAAGTCCTCACCATGACAGTATTAGTTAGTCAAGGGTAAACTGTAGTCCAGAGTAGCTCAACAGTTACAAACCAAGTTTTACTGTTACAAAAAATTGACATGAAGTCTTTCAAAATAGCCAAGAACAGATACAGAGAGTGTCAAGACAACAGAGCCCCTGATGGCTGCATTCCAGTTGGCAGTATTATGAAATAGAAGATTCTAAGTAAAAGACACTTTCAATCTGATTTTTACTTCATCCTTTTTCTGGTACAAAGGGCCAGTGTAGTTTCTCCCATCCACTTTTCACTTCTGCTGATCACAAAACTGACACATCAAAAATTTTGTAGGAAATTCCTACAGCACCACAAAAAAAAAAAGAACCACCCCCCCCCCAAAAAAAAACCAACAACCACAAAAACCACCAAAATTAAAAAAAAAATTAAGTCGCTATGCTCTCAAAAAGCAGAGAATAGAGTCAATCACATAATATCTCACTGAAATCCTAACTGTTCTAGATGTCTCCACATTGGAAAGCTTGGCCAAAGAAATTCTGCATGAGCAGTGTTCCTGAGCCATGGGTGTTACTAATACTCTCTTCATAGAGCAGGTTTCCACTGTTTCCAGTGAATCAGCCTTAGAAGAGAGTCATGAACTTGGCTCAGAAAGTTCAAAGTTTTGCATGAGGTATAATAGCCTGACCTTGTGGCAGAAAGCCTGACCTTGTGGCACAAAGCCATCCGTTGGTTTTAATTGCAAAATGCATGCTGGCATAAGTAAATATCCATACTAGGTTTTGGGCAACCCTCTTCTCCATGAATGTAATACACTGTCATCTTAAAAAAAACCCAACCTAAATAACATTAATCCTTTGCTACTGCCCGAATACTTTTCTTCCAAGGTTTTTTAAAATATTCAGGCACTTGAGTGCATTCGGTTTCACAACTTGTTTATCTCATAGCCATACGGATTATAAAACGGGCTCCTCAGGATCTTCAGCATGACCTCAAGATTAAACAGAAGAATTTGGAGGAAGCATGAATATGCAATTCATCTGAGTTAGAATACAAAGAACTCTTTTAGCTCTTTAACTGTGGAACATGTTATTCCTTGCCTATATCTACAAACACTGTAGATGCAGAGAGAGAAAATACATACAGAGTATACATGACATAATACAATAATATCATAAAATTGTAGAATTTCTCAACTTGTAACAGACCCAAAAAGATCAGCAACTCCATGCTCCTTTCAGGACTACCTGATACTAAATCATAAGACTAATAGCAGCATCCAGAGTGCTCCTTGACCTCTGACAGTCTTGGTGCCATGATCCCTTTCCTGAGGAGCCTGTTCCATTGGCTGACCACCCTTGCAGTGAAGAACCTTCCTCTGATGAAACTTCACTCCCTTTCCTTGGGATCATCCAACAGAGATCAGCACTTCTCCCTCCGCTGCCTGCCTTGAGAAAGGTCTAGACTGTGCAGAGGTAACCCCTCAGCCTTCTCTTCTTCAATCTGATCAAACCAAGTGACCTCAGCTGCTCCTCGTAAGTCTTGCCCTTAAGGCCTTTCACCATCTTGGTCATCCTTCTCTGGACACACTTTAAAAGTCTGATGCTTTTCTCATACTGATGCATCCATCTCAGCACAGAATTCTCAAGAAGGCGCTGCACCAGAGCAGAATAGAGCAGGACAATCACTTCCCTCCACCAGCTGGTGATGCTGTTCTTGATGTACCCCAGGGCATGGTTGGCCTTTTTTGCTGCCAGGGCACTGCTGACTCACATTCAATTTGTCATCAAGCCAGACACCCAGATCTCTTTTCCTGTGCCTGCTTTCCAATCTCTTGACCCCCAGTATTTATGTATAACCAGGATTACACTGTCCTAGGTGGAGAATCCAGCACTTGGCTCTTGTTAAATTTCACATGATTGGTAATCACCCAGCTCTCAGGTCTATTCATATCTCTCTGTAAGGCTTCTCTACACTTAACAGTCCATGGTGTCTCCTAGTCTAGTATCATTAGAAAACTTAATGTACATTTAGCTACTGCATCCAGATCTTTACTGCAGGTAGTCAAGTGCTTTAAATGGAATAGTCATCCCTTGTTTTGAAAAGCTGGTACATTAGGGCTCATAGATTAACTTCATTGACTCCAACTGGAGCAGAATTAAAGCATTCCTGAAAAAATGGGTGACCTTCTCTTTCATGCTCTTTTACCTTTAAAGGTAAATTATCAAACACAGAGGTTTTAAAACTAGTTAACAAGTTAAAACTATCTATGATGATATCTTCCAACACTAATTATTTTTTCTATATACAAAAATTTCCTTTCAATCCTATTCAATCACTACAGAGAGAAAATATATTATTAATCCACTTTATCAAATCTGACTGAATAGAATTTAATTACAAAGATGTCTTCAACAAATTTCATTTGAGGTTTCTGCATTTTGAGAAATACAAAACACGATGTGTGGAAATCTGAAGCGTGCCTTCAGCTGAAGGCAATCTGCAATGGCAGGACTGGGAGTAAAACCCCAAAATTTCACAGAAAGCCTGAACGAACGCTTACAAAGCAGATGTGATGAGCTGAAATCTTATTTGCCTATGGGAATGTGCAGAAGGGACACTGCCCCTTGGTGATTTCCTTTGTTTTATTGTTATTCCAGGAAGTGGGTTCTAGCAGCAATTACCAGTTTTGCCTTCTGGTATGTCCTGAGCCATTCAGCACCCTGGTCCACGTGACCCAGCCCTCCTTATAATCTGATTGGTATTACATTCACATCCCATGCTTAGTATAAAAGTAAATAATATACATAATTTATCCACATTCATTATGAGGAGCTATCTAACTCAGAGTAAAAAGATACCTCAAGGCTTATACTTAGCTATGCCCATAAACTACTTTAGTTAGAGGGAGATTAACTATGAGTTAAAGCAAATCCTCAACTGAAATAGTGAAGTGGCAAAATTTTAGAGTGTAAATAAGAAGTACCTGCAATATATTACACAGACCCTGAATGATTTACAGAACGTCTTAGGGGTTTGGTTTTTTGGGTTTTTGGTTTGTTTGTTTTTTTAATTTCTTATGTAACAGGCAGGTCTTTTCTGTGATTTAATTCTAAATCAGGGTCAAGCAGAGTCTGTTGCTAGAATTACCATCTCAATGCAAAAATAGCGTAGAAGAATACAGCTTTAAAACTATAAAATTACTTCCCAATGGGGGAGTAGGGTTAGCTTTATTGAAAATAGGTAGCATAGATTTCTTAATAAAAGACTTTATGAGGTATCAAGGAAATCTGACAGTATTACTAACACCTGGAGAAGGCCTTATGGCTTTCATACAACTGCTGTAGTTCCTACCCTGACTGCTTCCCTGGGGACTATTTATTGTTTTATCATTAAACTTTTCTGTAGGAGGAAAAAGACATCAGAGGACATCACTGGTCTTTGACAGAGGTCACTATTAAGCATTATCATTAATTTTTATCAGCTGGTAGGCATTTTTCTGGTTTTGGTAATTAATTTTTGCCTAATGCTTGGTGCTGCAATTAGCGAATCAGTTTATGTGAGGGAATGACATTTTAAAAAAGTACAGATACCTTCATGCTCTCTCTTGCAAATTGGGCCATCAAGACTCTGAACCATCCTTCTGCATGCCCAGAGTAGTCACACCAACAGACGTACTGATATTTACACCTGCACCCACGGACATGACTGAATTATATTCTTGCCCAGAGTTCCACTGTCTTGAAGACAACGATCCATATGTGATCCTTCAGTGGTTCAGATGGTAGGATCAGGGCATTAAGTCCCAATGCTATGCCTAGAAGTAGATGATTTGGATCACTGACTAGTACCTGGCTAAACTCTTCTGAGAGAAAAATAAAACAGTAAAAAGGCGTTTTTGTGCTCGCAACACTGGGGATTTTTTTCCAACTTGTTTATCTAAGCAGATTAAAATTTATATTTCTTTATTTTCTCGTGACTTATGGTCACTAGGACTTCTCATTCCAGTTTATTTCTGGTAAGAGTGTTATGGTTGAGTTACAACCTCCTGAAATATAAGGTTTGTGACAAAAATGCTGACATTGTCTGAACTGTGGCCACCACCACAGCGACACAGTGGGATTTGAACTAGGTACCTTAAATGATGAAATCATTGTGTGGTTTCTTGTTTTTTTGCAGTTCCTGCTTTGCGGCGTATGCGGAATATTGTGCGCCAAAAAAAAATCTGGACTTGTTGTAAGTTTTTCCACTGCATCCATAACAAATAAGTATTTGAAAGGCTTACTTATCTAATTTGAACTCTTTACTGGGGGCTTTCTGCATGCGAGGGTATTTGATAAGCAATTAGAAAAAATACAAGTTGGCAATCTAATAAAAGTAATCAGCACTTTGGAACAGTCACAAAAAACAAGGCAGTTTTGAAATGGCCTATGTAGGTCATGCTATTTAAGCCATACATTTAAGCCCTGTTTATCTGTATCTGGATAAACTTTGATCAGAAATCACTTGACATAGATTTATGTCAAGTCAATAAATGCTTCTCAATAATGTCACTGGACTGTATCTTCTCTCCTTCAAAAAAAAGCACTGGGTTGCCATCTCAATAAGGCTGCTGACCAAGTTTGTTTCTACATATCATAGCTGTTAAGTGTTTAGCAAGTTTGTTTAGCAATCTGAAACACGTGTATGTAAGTTTTAAAGTGGTGGAAGATGTCTCTTCAGGTATAGTAATTTTCTGACTGCAGCAAAATGGTGTTACTACTCAACAAGTCACAGAAGAAGTCTGTGTTAAAGACATGATCTTATTTTAAGTGATAATGGCAGTCCTAATTTTCTGTCAGCTTGATTATTCTGCCACATACAGATGGAAGTCACATAAAACAAGCATAAGTGTGATGGGAATCAAAAGCTCTTTCCAATTTTTTTTTAATATCAATCCTAAACTCTGTTAAAATGACAGTCCCTTTTCTTAAAACGTGTACCATAGCTAGTTTCCAAAAGCCATCTGTTCTGGAGGTATCATGTAATAGTCACGTGCCAGTGGACTGCAAAATACATCCTCAATACCACATTCCTAAGGAAATTGTCATCCTAGTTGTGTACAGAACTAGTCTGTAAGGCTCCATAAATTTCTGCCACCACAGTAGATAAGTACATACACAAAGCCATATCGAGAAATGTTAAATGCCCATCTAGATCACCTTTTGACAGGTCAGCAGTATCAAGGGAAGTGAATAAGACAATCATTTAACACTGTCTCCGTAAGATCTTTTGCTCCTCAAATGATTTTGAGGTTAATGCACATCCTGAATCAGTGCAACATCTTTGTGACTAAAAGCAATAGGAGGTCTTTAAAAATGTCTCATTGATTGCAGCCTGTTTGACAGATTTCTAAAATTCCCAGGAACATTTTAGTCAAGTTAAAATCAACCAAACTGAACCACCAACCATATAGTCACCAAACTGACCTTCTGTAAAGCAGCATCACAGATGTCTTTATTGTTTCTTTTGGTTCTTTGACCAGCACATTCACCTTGAACACTTTCAAAGACCCCACAAAAGCTGCAGAAAGCCTTCAATCAGCTATCTGACTGAATCAATTATAACTGAGCAGGAGGCACAGTCAGAATGCACACAAAGCAAGAGAGATTCACTACAAATACATGAGGCATTCACTCCTGAGGCAGGGTGATAAACTGCACAATAGAAAATTACGACACCTTCTGTCATGTTACTGTTTTGCATGAACAGCTGGAAATCAGTTTTGTGTCCTAGCAGCCCTTCCACTGAATAGGTTTTAACTGTACCTATGCATTTTACCCAACTTTTTTTTTACACACAACATCAATCTTAACTCTTTTATACCAGAAGTTAATATATTCCCGTGGTGCAATGGGGGAGCTAAGAAAGTTAAAAACAAGGGGCTGTGCAGGGTTTTGCAGTCAATGATGCTATCAAAGAATTAAACTGTGGTTATCTCATATTTTATATGCATTAATCCATTTCTGAAAAATATTAATGTGACATAACCTCTCTTGTCTCTCCTGACAGATGATACTTTTTTCTGCCTGTTGCATCTGTGGACTAATAGGAGGAATCTTAAATTTTCAATTTCTTCGTGCTCTGACAAAGAAGTCATCTGCTCTCTATTCTTTGCATCTTGCCTCCATGTCTCTTGCATGCATTGGAATTGGTGGTTGCACCCTTTCTTCATGGCTCACTTGTCGGCTAGCCAGCTATGAACAAAGGAGAATGTTCTCAGAAAGGGAACATTCATTGCATCACTCCCATGAAATGGCAGAAAAAGTGAGTTGTGTGTCCTCCTTTATTTGTTCTGTTTATCCTCAAATGCTACCGTATGCGTTAGCGTTTACAACTGGCAAGAGATGTGTTCAGTTTTCAGTTCTATATGAGAAAGAGATTCTGGAAAATGAAATGCTGCCATTCTTTGTAAGCTTTATTATGTTGCATTATATGGAGCTATTTTTAGGTACTGTATATTTGCAGTACATCCATTTCAATGAAGTACATCCATTTTCAACATAATTCCATTGTATAGCTATTTAGGGGCTTAGCTGCTAAATATAGCACTTCCTAAATAATTGGAAGCCCTATTAATATGAATTATCATGTCTTGTACTGTAAAAAAAGCAGAGAAAGCTTTCTGTAACCACATCATTGCATTGCTTCCAGGATTTAATCAATCTCTTCCTCTCCCAAGTACTCAGCTTATAAATTAGGTTATTTAAACAGAAAAGCCACAGTTCACAAATGTAGGTGACTTAACCTAAGCATCTAAGGGCATATTTAGACACCTAAATAAAACTGGTCTCATTTGCAGCACTGAGCATTTACTTCCTTTTTGTATTAACAGGAATCCTAACAAGGTGTATAGGAATATAATTAGGTGCTGAAACTGAAGCTCCCAAAGCTGAGCACATAGGATGAAACCAAGTAATGGAGTGGAATTCTTGAAATCATCTCCTTGTCTTAACAGATCTGAATAATATTTGAGGAGTTAAGTGTCTGCTGTAAACCTGTGCTTTGCATTTGGACTTAGTATCTATCCAATGCCTTTCATTTGAGAAATGAGGAGAAAAAAAGAACAAAAGTCAAGTGGACTGCCCACCTAAACCTCTACTGGCAAGTCTGCATTACTGTTAAGTTCAAGAGTCTGTTGTCTACTGAAATGTCTGAAGAGCAGAGCAAGGATTAGTCTGCTCAGACTGTAGAATTGTTTTCAGATTCTCTGAAAAAACATGATATAGCAGTTAAAAATGACTTGTCACTATTTGGTTTCTTAACTGAGATGAGACTTCAAGTAGAAATATAAATTGAATTAATCTTAGACGATACTTGAAATGTGTCTTAAAAGCAGGGAGTTGGAAATGTTTTAAAAAGATGATGTTTTAAACAGGTTTTAAAAAGTTAAATAGTAGAGGTTGCAACAGTAACATAAAACAGGGTGATCAAATCAGCAGACGAGATACATTTCTCCATCTCATTTTAAAATGAAGAAGAATTCTGATGAGCTATTAGGCAAATATGATGGTCTTGCTGATGGAAGGCTAGATATTGACTTTCAGAGAGACTCTTGCCTCAACAAGGACAAAGATAGGAGAAAGGAAGAGAGGGAATGGAAGAAGAAACAGCTTAGAAAGGAAAAAAACCTTTCAAAATAATAAAAGCCAAAACCTTATCAATTTGGGGTGAGGATGACATGGGTAACAGTAGTTCACTGCCTACCTTCCTGGCCTGTTGACCTACTGAGCTTTTTGGCACTTAGCAGCAAGGACTGCCAGGTGTCCACTTACCCAGGGTGAAGGGCCACAATGTACGTGCAGAGCAACCCTACTGCACACACTCAGCAGATCTGGGATGCGCCCCACTGATGGCAACTTCCCTGCATGTCTGCTGTAGAGCAAGTGTGCATGTACACTTGGCCTGACTTGGGACTTCTCAGACCCACAGCCTGCCTGCTGCTGGCAGGGCTGAGTACGCTAGCTCATGGCACAAAAACTTAAATTAAATTAGACCCTAATTTAGCAACCAGCTTAGACGTGTTTTATATATATGACTATATTGTATATTTATACTGATATACTGATATACAGTAATGTAGACATGTACTGCATGTGCATTTGTTGGTGCTATATTTATTGTATAATTGTTATATTTATATTAGAGATTGAGGGGTATTGAAATAACCGACCTGCCCAGCTGCCCGGTGATTCCCCCGACACCAGAGTTACCTCCAAGGTACGCTGAACACTAGGGAGCGACCATGTTGTTATGTCACTTCAGGAAGGGCCACCTCTACGAGGAAGTCATAGCTTCAGCTAATCGAAGTTGGCTGATGCTGTGATGTTACTCTGAGGCAGGAATGGTGCTTCCAGGTAGTGACATAACTCTACGTGGTGAACGCTGCAGTCCGGAAGTAAGTTGAGTATTTAAAAATATTCACCCTAGTTACAGGCATCCAAATACTCTTATTTGGATGCAGCCACCATTGATTCACTCTGCTTCTAATCTGTGTGCTCCTTCATTCCCTAAATTCAGCACCTTTTTTTTTAATTAACTTTTTTTTTTTTTAGATAGAAATATTGGGGAAAATAAATGGGTGTTGATATTTTTCCAAAACTATGGTGATATTCAAATAGCTGATGTCTGCAGACAATTAAAGTGATGATGCTTACAAAAGGAAACTCATGAGTAGCCTTCTGACAGGTCATTGCTATCAAAATATACTGATAGTTAGTATTTGGTATTCTTGGTCTCTTTGGCCTTGGTATTTTTGGTCTCTTTCCGAGCTGACAGATACCTTCAGTGTAGATCCAACAAAGCCTTTGGGCACCTACAAATAAGAAATTACAGTGCCAGACAATCCCCAAACTGGGATCCATAGTCCAGTGTTAGGCATGCATGTTCCTCTTCAGTATATGAGGAGAATAAGGCACAATACCAAAACATCCAACACCATCATCTGCAAATGGAGACCTGTGTGGTAGAAATTACTGAAAATTAGTTTCACATCTGATTTTCTCTGAAGCTTATGCTTGATTCAGGAGTATTAATTGGCAAGGCTACTTGGTTTGGTAGAGAAGAATAGAACATCCCTTCTTTCAAAAACTGTGAAGGGAACAATTAAGTCCTATGATTTGCTTTAAAATGTAGCTGGTAAACTGAAAAAGGAGGCATTGGTGCTTTTTAACTTTATGTTACCATGAGTTCTGGTCTCTGCTTGCCAAATATTGTGGACTAAAAGAAGAGAGAGACTGAGTAAGACTAGTAATAAAGACCAGGTTGAATAATTTTCTTCTCTTTACCACGAATCTCAGCTACTATGCTACAGAGTTGGGTTCTTTCTTTCCGTCTTTTTCTCTCTCTCTGTCTAGCCCAATGAATGTTGCTTCACTTTTTTACAGAAGCTTCCACAGGAAGGGGGACAAACAAATCCCTTTTATTCCACGTTTTCTCCAAGTGTACCTAGGAGGAAGAAGAGGTGAATTTAATCTTTCCATGCAGAGAAGAGCCTCTGGTCATCATGCAGCTATTTTAGAACTAGTCCAACACTGGCACCTTCACCTCATCTACTTGAATTTTAGAAATACTCCAAGCTGCATTTTTACCTGTATCCATTCCTCTTGCCATAGCTGAATGTTCTCTGTCATTGGACATAAGCAGCAGATCACTTATTTCTGCACCCAGATTCAATCTGGTATGAAATAGGCCTGGGATTGCTCAGAATAAGGTAGTTCCAACCATAAACTCAATGTGGCTTTGCAGGCTTGGAGATCAGGGAACTGTTTAATTAATGTAGTCATC
Organism: Ammospiza caudacuta; assembly: GCF_027887145.1. NCBI lineage: Eukaryota > Metazoa > Chordata > Aves > Passeriformes > Passerellidae > Ammospiza > Ammospiza caudacuta. Next base: position 31,468,156 of record NC_080593.1, on the reverse strand, counting down.
TCTGTGCTTAGACAGCTGCTAAGGGGGTATTGTTTGCATTTCAATTTGAGAATTAGAAAATCTATCTCTGAGCAAATCTTGTTTCAGGTGCTTTAGGATTCTGACTCATGAGCCGGTCAGCTTACTCTGGGATGACTCACCTGCCACTGGAGAAGCAATCCCTGAACTACTAAAAATTGTAGACTGGCATAATGAAGGAAAACTAAAATCAGACCCATCCCAAGGGAAAACAAGTACTTAAAACCCTTAGATCCTATTTGGATCTAGATCTGCTTCCCAAATGTCTATTTCAGCAGGCATTGACTGGCATCTGTTTGTAGCATGTAAGCGCAGACAGAGGTTTGAATGGAAACAGACTTAACTACCATTTCATTCTTTTGTAGATCAGCACACAAGCTTGAGTTGATGCAATTTCAAAGGACAACATCACAAACTAGTACAGATGCCATCAATGCTCTGTATGTGGCCTGAGTGTAATGTCCAACTCAATCACTATCAATGAATCTATCGGCTTTCAAATGTACCTAATTTATGAAGGAAAAAATATGTTTTATTTGTAAGGAGGTTTATCAAGATAAATAAAAATGTAAAGTGTTTTTGAGTGTTTGAAATTCTGAGTTTGTTCAAATTTCATCACACCCTTAGATGACTGAATTTTGTACACCTTACAATAATTCTAATTTTAATTAATGTTTTCTATTCTTGTTCTAGGAAATGACAGACAACCTAAGCAATGGTGGCCCACATCTGATTTATAATGGAAGTGTATATTAAGAAATTTTTAAAAGTTCCATGGAAGGAAGTGGTTTTAGAATTTTCTTCAGGAAAAAAAAACAGACTCCAAGAAATTAAGAAAATGAAACAATCATAGCTTTTATGGCTCAAATGTCACAACTGCAGACCAGCACAGTTGCAATTCCCTTTTAGAACCATGTTCAAAATTTGTCTCCTAAACATTTTGCGGATATACAATATTTATTCACTTCCTGGCTACTCTCTTTCAGTTTTGTCCGAATAATCTTTCTGAATTGTGATAGTATTTGAAATAGACTTTGCAAGACTCTTATTCTCATGAAGACTCAAAAATCAGAAAAAAACCTGAACTGCATTTAGCCCACTCAAAGGAGAAGGCAGAGGAAGAATGGCTCAGGGGAATCTTTTTCTCCTCTCCACTTAGCAGCATCTGGTTTAGTATGATGGCTTCAGATCATGGCATGGTACAGCAACACATTTGCACAGTCCCTCTCCTCACATTCTGAATGCATCCTGCCTCAGTTTTCCCAGCAGATCATATCAAAAGAGAGTGCAAACTCCTCTTCCAAAAAGCTCCCATCTCACATCCAGAGTGTAAATGAACAGTGTGCTGAAAACAACACCAATGTCTTTGTTTTGAAAGACAGAATGCTCTAAGAATGCCATAAATCAAAACCTCAATAATGCCTTGTTGTAAAGAAATTGTAAATATTTCCAATTTGTGAATGAAGTATATTTCGTAACTTGTTCATAAAAGATGACAAATAAAATGAAATCTAAACCAGAGATTTTAGAGAGATCTTTTGGGTTTTTTTTCTTGTTAGAAATATTTTGCGAAGCTGAACTGTCATGCTTGCAGTTTAGCACAATATATTGAAAAGTTCCTAAAAGCTCAGAAAGGAAAAAAATGAAGGTTGAACAAAGTCATGGTCAAGATCAGAAGTCACTGGCAATTCTCCACACCAACAATAACGTTTGGGGGTATGTTAAAGCAGCAGGTATGCAGCTTTAACTGACCCCAAACTTTATTGCAGAACGTTGTGGTTGGTACTGCCATGAAAAATGGAAGGTATTGTCTGTAGCAGAGCATTTACAGCATAATATTAATATTCATATTCATATAAAATCACTCATATGTTACATAGTGAATCTATGACTTTGCAGTATTGCCCAGCACTGCAACACGAATTTCAGATGTGAGCATCATTGATGATTGGCAACATTTGGTGATTCATACCCATATTCCCAGACAGGTATGAACAGAACTCTATTAATGTTCAAACTACACCATAGAAAGCCCTATAAATTACATCACATTGTTTTGTGAATTCATATGGCATAAAATAATCTTTAAATTGACTGTCTTAGAATTGTTGAAGTCCATAAGGGATCTAATTACAACATGGGGAATATCTTCACTGCAATTTAAGTCTCTCCCTTAAACTCCAAGCTAATTAGTTGGATGGCTGCGCTTATGAGTTGAGAAACAGACCACCTTATAAGGCTTCTCTTCACTTACTTACTGTTCCAAAGAGCTTTTGAATTTTCTCAGAGGCCCTGGTTGACTAGTATTCATTACATACCTTAAGCATTGCTAATGAGATTGTTCAGGTTCATTGAAGAATAAAGACAGTGTCATAGCAAAATAACTAGATGTTTAAGGTGTCTCTGCTCAAGGAGGTTCTCCCCTTTCCAGGCATTACCTGTCTTTACACTGCTTCCTTCACTATGTTATAAATTGTTTGTGCTCTTTATAGGTGCCATTGTCCCTTCAGTTTGATACTCCTCTTCCTTTGCAGCAGGAAGCATGAGATAAATCTGTCCCCAGTATAGGCCCTTTATGAGAGCATTTTTGCTGCAACTCTGGACACAACCTGCCAAGGCAGGACCATGGTAGAAACAGATGCAGAGATTCACATATGTTGAAAAATGCACATTGAACATATAGCCTGGGGAGGTGGTTTTCTAACTTTCCTTCCCTCGTTGTCTCAGAAAAAAAAAACCCAAGGGCCTTATAAAATCAAGACTAAATTAAAATATTTCTCAAAAATCCACCTTGGAACTGCCTGGCTGAGGTTCATCACAACTATAATATCATAGTTCACCAGAATCTCTTGTGATATCTCAGGACTAGGAATGGTAGCTTCAGATCCTGGAGCAGTTTGGAGTTGCAGTTCAGAATCTGCTCAGGAATGACATGAAACCACTGACCACAACACCACCCAGTTATTTATCACAAACAGTTAACTTCCTGGCATATTAGTGACAGTGTGGGATAGTGCAGGGAAATAAGTAATTCTTCTCTATCCAACACAGTAGTGCAGTACAACAGCCACTTCCTCCTACTTTGGAAAGGAAAGGAGGATACATCCTCTAAGCTCACAGTGTTTGAAGCCCTGCTGTGAATTATGAAATACCACCACATCATGTCTGCTTACAGAGGTGCTGGAAGGAGAAAGAAGAGATCTGGGCCCCAAATTTAATTGATAGAGGTTTTTTTCCTTCTTTTGGTGCCAAGCTTGTAAAATGTAGAAAAACTGACTGGTCCCTACATAAATAAAAGCCTTGGAAATGCAAATCTGGAAATAAAAAGACTTGGGAACAAATGTGACAGAGTGCTCCTACTTGAGACATAAAAAGAGGATCAGAATTCAGAGTAAATTACCACAATATGCGTATGTGGTAGGGGAATTCTGGGAAAAGTTTCACTGTGTTTAATGGTTTTGTTCCATAATTGCATACAGAATTCAACTGTAATGGAAACATTCTCTGTGTGTTTTTGTTACTGGAGTAGATGAAAGGACACTCATTCCACTTATCCAACTGCATGAAAAACAAAACTTTCACTTTACAGAATGCGACCAGCCAGTGTAACTACACCAATAGCTTGAAGGCTGGGCACCCAAGTCCTTTTCAATCTAAATAGGATGAAACATGTATTGCTGTTGACACAGTTGTCTGATTCATGCTGCTGTAAAATCAGATGCTGGCTTAGATTCTCTCTGAGATATTCAGCTGTTATTTACTAGGTCAAGCAACACTCTTCCTGAAGGAACTTATTTACTGAACTTTGTGCAGAGGACTTAGCTGGTAAATTCTTAATGCATGTTATAATACCTTAGGCTATATTTTATGCTATACTTAGCATTTCATTGAACCTCAGCTGGTGAGAAACACACATGTTTTGAATTTACAACAATCAGCAGTGCTTATTGCAAACTGTGCAGAACAGTGGGTATAATATGTTTTAAATCTGTCTTGCACAATCTTCAAAATATACTTGTTGTATTAGAACTTCTGAATTTCCCTTCAGATGGTCTGGAGAGGTATGAAGGACAGTGAAGCGGGCCACATTCAATAGGAAATTGATATACATTAAACATACATAATCACAAATAGTCATGCTTATAGCAAAAAAATTCCCTGACAGTGTGATTTTAAAGATGCAGTGAAATGAGAGTCTCATGGTTTAAGCCATTTTTAATCCTTTCAGATCCCAGTCCCAGGCAGGTTAAGGAGTTAAAAGGAACCTTTTATAATTAAATCCTTAAAAATATCTAAAAGCAGATTGATATTAGTCTACCATACCATTGTAGATACTTCTGCATAATCTTCCTGCCTAAAATGGTTTTATCTAGCTTTCCTTTTCTTTATTAAAGTGACATCTTTAGCTTCACCATAAACCTCCAAAATCAACAATCAGTATGTACAACCAAAGCTGTTTTACATGCATCTGGAGGCAGATTTTGAGGAATATTTTTAGAACTTGTACAAGGGCTAACCAGACAGACTTGGAGTTGCCAGGGGGCGGGAGAAAAAAAAAAAAGGAAGAAAATAGCAGAATATTTTTGGTAAAAGATAATATGATTGGAGTAAAGATGCTAAACCCATCATAGTTTAGTATCACCAGCCTAAGGAGCTCTAAATGACTTTGGGAAGCTTGCTCAGAAAGGCTTTTTTACTCCTAATTATAAAATTATGAGAATGTGACATGGTGTTTTGAAGGGAAAAAAAGGAACTGGGTGAGATTAATCAGTAGCTGGGATTTCAGCAGAAGGTGTGTGCCTGGAGAGGCTTGCTTGGCTATGAAATTGTTGTTCTGCTACAGGAAGAAGCAGCTTTGCCTTGGAGCAGAAAGTCCAGAGGGCTGCACCAGGGTCTCTCTTGCCACCTCTCATCAAAACAGTCCAAGAAACACTGAAGACACATCACATACACTCACCCATTTCTGCCAGAGAACCAACAATAAGCTGTGCAGAGCACCCTCACTATTGCTCTGTGGTCTCCTCAAATGAGCTCCCAGCGTATACAGAAGTGGAAGGTCTGTTGGTTTTTCCCTTTACATTGCATCTGATTTGCTTCAAGGTATCTTTTATGTTCTTTAACCACAACTCACAGCAGGCTGCTATAGCGACTTCCACATCATTCTAGTTTTGCTTCATAACCCGTAGAAGGTTTGTTTTGTTTTGGTTTCCTAGAGATCTCTCTGAAATGCATTTAAAATCCTGACATAAACTGCAAAATATGTCTTTCTAAAAATACATGCAATTATGGCATTTTGAACAGGTTGATCACTTACATTAATTAAAAATTACTTCATCTGCATATTGAAAATAGCTGTTTACATGAACTGGCATAATGTGCAATGGCAACATGCTAGGAAGACAGGGATGAAGGGGCACCATAAAGAGAACTGAAAAGCTGTATATAATTTTGCTGATATGAACCAGGCATAGGAGTCAACACAACTTCTTTTTGCACCCTTAGGAAATCATACATACATTTAAAAATATTTAAGAAGCATGAGGATTTCCTACCCTCTTTCCTGAGTCCCATGACTAGTAGCTAATGTGAGACAAATCAAATTAAGTTACCAGGACCACAACTTGTTCAGCTCCTCTCCCACATCATTATGTGAACCCTATTTTCTCTCCCTCCCACTTCATGCTGGTTCAAGCTAGGAGACTGTGTCTTGTATCTACCCTTATCTCTTCCCTTCTGTTAAACTGCTGCTGAATCCTTTGAAGTGTTTAACATTTAATCAGTTCTTACCTTTCTTGCCCAGAGAAAGGAAACAACAACCATTGCCTTCATTTTACAGTGAGATCACAAACAAAGCTAATCTAAATTCATTATTTACCATGAAGTCCAAACATGCAGACTGACACTATTAAATTCCTGCGGTTTGCTACATTACTGATATCATTGCCGTCTTCCACCCTAAATCCATGAATACACTCCAGGAATGTTGACAGCTAGTATTTTTGAGAAATATTTATTAACTGTGTAGCACCCTGGAAAAGTGTGTGTCAGAGCTGCTTTTTTAACTATTACATGTGAAGAGCAGTAGCTTAATATTTATACTTACACTATGGTGGCAGTGTAAGTATAAATATCAGAGATCTTGAAATGGTCCAAGGGTTCTGGATCTAAAAGGCATGGGATTCTGCATGATCATACCTATGCAATAAATTGTTTTGTTTATATTTTATGCTTGCAAAAAATATGTATAAAACTATGGAGAAAACTGTTGAGTTTGTAAATTTAGATATACCTGAAGAAATACCTGAATGGATTTTATGATTAACTTTTCCTTCTGTGTAGGACAAGACAGGATACTTAATCTGACAATCCTTTTATAAATCATATAACATCTTTGAAACCAACATACACTTTTCCGTCAAAACATGTAATCTATCACTTCCCTTATTCCAATGATCACAAACTTTCCTACTTTAAAGTAATTTGTTTCTATGCAGATTTCCCAGGCACTGGCTCTCACTATACTATTGTATGCTCAATTAAAGAGCCTGGAACAAACTGGAATTAAGTAAATTTTTAACCTTCTCTTGAGTTAGCTTCTTAAAATCCCTCACTGTGGGGCAGATTTCAAGACCATGTACATATACATATACATATACATATACATATACATATACATATACATATATACATAACTTCTCTTCTAAACCTTTTAAAATTCTCCCATGTAAACTTAATCTTTCTGTCCTGTGCATAGGAATTATGTCAGTATCTTTAATTTCTTATCCCATTCATCCCTGCCTTACCAAAGATACATTGGTGTCAGTGTTCTCATCTCTCCTTGACTGCTTTGAACTAGTCTTGATCCTACAAGGACAATAAAATGGAATAAAATTCCACACAGTCTTAGCTGTTTCTCCCCAGTTTCTTGTCAGACAAACAGCCTATTTTCGCTGTAGGAGTAATGAAGAAAATAAGGAATTACTTTGTATTTTAGAATCTTCTCTGATTTCCATCAATAGATAGATGTCTTGTGTGACTTTGTTGCAGGCTGGCAAGTTTAACACTGATACATATACACCTAGGATTTTAAAATGTGCTGTAAGGGGTTCTGCAGAACCCAGATGCAGAGCAAGCTGAATTACCGAGGCACCCCTGACCTGAGCTCCTCAGCCGTATGCTGGGAGGTGGGGCTGACAAACACGAAGACAGAAGCACCCACACACAGGAATGCAGTGCTCCTGCACACTGTGGGTCACGTACAGGAACACGTTGTGTGGCACAGGACCCCTTCACTGCCTCAAAGCCACACCTAGCTCGGCACACACAGACCTCTGCTCCCTCTGGGTTTCAAAACCAGCCATCAAACAAGGCTGAAGGACTACACAGGGATTGCCTTCCCATCTGTCAAAGGAAAGATGCTTCCCTTATGCTAAATGGTTTGCTCAAGAGGGAATGACCTTTCTCCCCCCTCTTAGGACACGTGAGCTTTTTCAGAGTCTGTGCTATGCGCTTGAGTCCCAGCAGTCTCTTGGCAAGTAATGGAGCCAGAATGAGCATCCAACAAAACAGCTTACACAAATATTAATTTGTTGCAATTTGTCTTTCAAGAAAATGTTGCAACAGTCTTAACTCTGTGGTAATTCTATGGCTGCAATTATGGGATTGTGTACGTACAAAGGAGCCAGTTGCATCTCTGTTGTAATACTGGAAAATTTGGGAAAAAAACCTCTGAGAAAAAGGGCTTAAGGGTTTAATGACATAGTGACACATCATGTCTTCAATGGCAGACAGAAAAAACCCAAAACACAACACTCAATTAAAAAAACCCCAAACAAATCCAAAATCAAACCAAAACAAAAAAATACCACTAATGTAGTCTTGTTCAATATATCTTTACATTCTTCACTTTCATTGTAACAATTTTTTGTGTGTGTTCAATTTATTCTTTTATGTCATACACTTGTGACTGCCCAGTGCTCTATAGTATTATATTCAATATTTGATTTGAAAATCGCACAAGCAGAAAAAAAAATGAATATTTGAAAATAAATGCTTGTACTTTATGAAGAGAAGTCAGTATGTTCATGTGCCTGGGGGTTCAGCTTCCCAAATCCTAATTTAAAGTCTCTTTCGAGGACTATATTTAAAGGTATGCTTAAGAAACTGCTTCCACTGAGAGTAATTGGACCAAGATTTATGTTTAAAGTTAACCCTGAACAACTATCTCAAATAAGAGTTTTTTTTGTAATGGTAGACTAACACTCAGACAAGTCCAATGACTAGCACCTATTTTTGTAGTGGTGTCAGTACGAGAATAATCAGGGCCTTAACCTGCATTGCCCTGAACACTGCAAAAAATAGTAAGTGGATGTGCAGGCACAAAAGTGATCAATCAGAATAAATGAATTTTATAAGTACAGATCTACTGAAGGACAAGAAAAGGAAAGGGACAAACATAGGGATTTTTGCTGCTTTCTCCCTACCTTTCCATTAGCACCCAATAGTGAAAAATGCCCATTTCCATCAGTCAGTGCAATCACAGCTGCCTCGCCTGCACACGAGATAGACTGCACCATCCTTTCCCCTCACAACACCTACATTTATAGTCTGCAATACCTGCAAGCCTTTAAGATTACTCCTTTTAATGGTTTCCTCAAATACACTCTCTTAACCCCCCCTAAAAGGTTAATGTTTGAACACTGAACGGTTTATTTGGAAGCATTTACTTTCGATTTCCAGTAAATGCACATTCTGGGGACTTCCATGATATATATTGGTTATATCAAGGAATGGAAACATTACAGATGCCCCCCAGCTTACTGGCAAAGAGAGGACATTCTGTCAAAACAACACATTTTTTTGGGAACTAAGAATTTAATTTAAAATCTCCTTCTTTGATGGCACTCAAAGCATTTACATTAGGCATTTACATTCTCAATGTTTATATTGATATCTTAAGAACACTTAAGTAGAACATTTATTTGCAAATAAAATTTCATAACTTGGCAGACTTGGGTTCTCTTTATAAATCTAAGAACTATAAATCCTTTTCCATATAAACATATGTATTAGTTCCTACCGAAAGTGTGTGACAACCAAAAAGTTTATTCTTAATCTATAAACCTGCATGAGACACCTCATCCAACATAATGAGTTTGCACAGGCATAATTAAAAATATACATGTCCAGTAAAGGTAAATAAATAAATAAAAAGTAAGAAATAGCAGTGACTTGCCAGGAAAATTATGCTGTATGTTAGAAGAACCCATAGGTTCATTGAGATGCATTTGTGGTGGAAAATTACAGGAGAACTTATTTTCATCGTTCTGCTGAATTGAAAACTAGCGAAAAAGCAAAGAAAACAAAGACACCCCAAACTGTCCTTTTTGCTGGGATGTACACAGCCCAGCAGTGAGGGGGCTGTCAGGGAGATCTGCTCATTTTCTCCTGTCTGCAAGTATCCGTAGAGACGGTCCAAAGATTTGCAACACTAATGTGGGCATCATGCCTTCTGTTCTAAGACACAGAACAAAAACAGAATAAAAATAAAAACAAGATTGAAAAAAAAAAAAAAAGAAAAACCCAGAGTATTTTTCCAAATGACAACCTCAAGTGCCACACTGACTGCCCCACTGATTGCACTGGGGGTCACCGCAGAAGTGACACTACTTACTGAGAAAGAGCTCAGTACTGGTTTAGCTGGATTACTTAAATTTTTGGACAGCTCATCAGCAAGAAATTAGGAACAGGCCTCAGCATGGGTTTAAGTGTGCTGGACCCTGTGGCCTGCATGGTTTGTAGCTGCCTCCAGCTGGCCAGCCTGGCTGCCACCAGCGTGCTGCCCTGGAGGGACACCACACCCGGCTCATCCAGCCAAGGAGAAGCTGGGAGCACTCCAAGGCACACAAGGCCCTCAAACCACTGCTCTGGAGCTCCACTTGAGCCTGGCTCTGGTGGTGAACTCCGGTTTGACAACAGGTCTGCATTTCAATCCTCCAATGGAGATGGTGAACATGAACTCAAACTGAGAGTAAGCTCAGTTCAGGACTGTGTAATGTTAAATCCTACTGGTGAGTCCAGCATTAAAAGGCATTAGATTCTGGTGTTTATCAGCTTTGGGGAGCTGCAAAAAAGGCCTTTCAAGCCTGATATCTTATGTGCCTTGCTGTCAGAGTGGAATCCAAAGTTTATTTAAATATCTGGCTAGTTGTGGAGAAAGGGGTGAGCTTTGGCTCTCCAGAGGAAACATTTATCCTAATCCAGAGCTCAGAATTTTTACCATAAATCAGTAACCTGTTCAAGAACTGAGCACTTAAAAACTCAGACTGCCTCAAGAGGACTTAACATCCTACCATCTAAACCACACCTGCACAGCAAAAGCATATTTTGCCCATCCTGAGAGCATCCAAGCTCCCGTTCTGATTTCTCAGCAGCATCCACTGTGTCACTCAAGGTGACACTGGGAGGCCCTCTTCTGTCGGAATGAAGCAAGAATTATTTACTGCACAGAGGAGCATGGAAAGAAGCTCTGCTCTGGGAACTGCTGACTAGCACAGCCAGCTGCAGGCCTTGAATTTTGCTGTTGGCTTGTTGAAGTTTCTCTCAGGTTTGGCTGTTGGGGCTTCCTTCCTCCATCACCACCTAAGCAGAGAAATTTCTCATGCTCTTAAGTGATTTGGGTAAATGAAAAAATAATCTGATATGAGAGCAGGATTTTGTCCACACCTCATTTATTTTTTTTCCTACTTTCACCAGTGTAGGGAACATTAAAATTGTTTCTCAGAGAAGAGTCCCTAACACCCATGTTTTGTTTTGCTTTGGCGTTGTTGGGTGATTGGTTGTTTTGGGGTTTTGTTTTGTCATTGGTTGGTTTTGGTTTGGGGGTAGGAGGTGGGGTGTTTTTGGGAGCGGGACAGGGGAGGTGGTGGTTTTTGGTTGGTTGGTTGGTATCAGTTTTTTTACTATTACCATGACTTCTGAAATCTTGGATTTTTACATGGAGGGGGGTGGATGTGATGGTACGCAGTTGAACCAGGTAAATGAGAATGTGACAAACTAAACCAAAACATGAATTCAGCAGGAAGTTGAACGAGAACAGAAAATTTTCTCTTCCAATTAGGACAAGTTGACAATTGCCTAAATTTATGCTACCTTATCTTTATCCTTGACATTCAATGACCATTCAGGTATCAAGTGATACCTAGCAATGACACATTCAGCAGTGAGGGACACTCTTAACAGTTTTCAAGATAAGGCACAGCACATTGGAGATTATATAATCTACTGAAGGTGCATTTGCTTGAGCATCTAGAGCTTCTCTGCTCAAATGCAAAAATTGACAGTCAAACTCTTCAGTATCCACTCAAAGTAATGACTCCTACCCATTATTTTCCCAAAGGTAGATAGTGCTGCTATGGATAGTCAGAGGCTCAGCTCCTCTAAGAAAATCAATTATATTAGACTTTCTAAAGTAGTATACACTACCTGAGAAGGGCAGCAGAAAAATTATAAATCCAGAATTGTTTTACACTGATGTCATTTTTTTAATTCTCATTCTTAAGCAGAGATTTAGAAATTATTTCTTCAGCATTTCTGCAGATTTTCATGTACAAAACACTGATTAAAATAATTAAAAGCTTATCTTTGAGTTATCGTATTCTTGGAAAAGGAATATCAGTGGTTCCTGAAAATAAACAGGATAAATAGAAAATGCTGTAATGATTACTCAGCCTCTTTGGCTTGCAATGTGAAAACAGAATCCCTATCAGATTTGAGATTTTTTTATTTTTTTTTCATCCTCATAGGATGGAAATACAAGAACAATTGTTTTGATATTATCCAAGCAAGTTCATATTTGATCCAAAACAAAAGCATACACTTAGGAGAGTAAAACTAAGCACATTTTTAACTTCAAAAAGAATTATCTCTCATTTCTCTTACATTTGGGCCAAAGGCTTCAACTTTTCCAGTCTATCAATACAAAAGCATGTTTAGCTGCAGAAGAAAATACAGACAAAAATCCCCAAGATCCATGTGTAACCCTGAACACAGTTGATAATAATCTACCTGCTAAACTCTGTAGATAAAATAAAAAATCCCCATAACTGAATTATTTATCCTTGTTTTTAATACTTCTCAAGTGTCAATCCTCCTGAAATTCACTTGTAAAACTCAGATTGCAGTACAGGGGCTTGAAAACAACCTAGGAGATACAATCAGCTATCTTTCTTTCAAACAGATGGTTACTTTGGACCTCTTGAATGGCAAACTCCTCAGATCTGGGACCTCTTTTCCAGGCCAGAATGATTAACAATTTTCCATTAAAAAAAAAAAAAAAAATATATATATATATATATAGGAATAGGACTGTGCAAGAATGGATTAAAGTATAAATGCCTCAGTGTTCTTCATTTCATTTATAAATGTCTTCACAATTATTTTTGTAACAGGGCTCAGGATATGAAGAGCACTGAAAAGACAGAGCAGGCTACTATTAGTAGAACCAGAAGATTATTTTGTCTTTTGCAGTATCTGGAAGAAGTATAGGTGTCATAAAACAGGATGACAAAAAGATGGTTTCTACTCTTAAAATAAATAGCATCTGACTTTTCTGGAGGCAATCCCCTGTGGATCCTTAATTCCCATCTTTCCTGACATTTTAAAAACACCAGAGTAAAAGGTAGCTGGAAGTTTCTCAGAATATAAACTGCAAAATAGCACAGACAGATTGACAAGAGACACCTCATTTACCCCATTTACAACCTGTGCATCCATCTCATTTGTTAGCATCGTTCATCAGAAGCATTCACAGTGCTGCAGAAAAGCCTTACTGTGCTTGCAGTGGCACAGGCTGCTTTCCTCCCTTGTTTCTGTGGCAACATCACCTCTTGTTTCTATGAGAAAAGTCACGTTACCATATTATTTAATCCACTATCTGAGCACACTTCACTCACTAGCTGGAAACACACAGGAGGGTTTCAGCATTGGACCAACAAACAGCCAGAGCTCCACAGGTCATGATGTCTCTGCTATTGAAACTATGCCTTCAAGCACCAGTGGAGCTGGAGATGAGCACCACAGTCAGCACCAGGCATCTACAGCAGGTTCCTTATTTCTGCAGATATAAGGCCAGGGAGCTAATTGAACACATGTCTTTCAGTAATATAATAAGGCCAGGGAGCTAATTGAACACATGTCTTTCAGTAATATATTTATTTCAGTAAGTATATATTATACATTTTAATATATAGTATATATATTATATTATGATATTTCAGTAGTTTCTTTTTATAATATGCTATAGATAAGATATTTTATCTCCACAAGAGTGATTGCCAGCCATATCAGCCATTTCCCAGCAAGCAATAGCCCACTTAGAGAAACAACAGCCAAAGGCAGATCTAGTCAGTCCCCAACTGTTTGAAGATGTCCATCCCAAGAATTGTTTGGATGGAAGAGACCTGAAACATTGTCTAGTGCCAGCTCCTCCTGCTGTGGGGAGGTATTCCTTCCATTGGCTCAAAGTCCCATACAATCTGGCCTTGAACACTTCCAGGCAAGGGATATTCACAACTTTTGTGGGCATCATGTTTTAGTGCCTCATCACCCTAACATGAAGAACTTCTCTCTCATATCTAATCTAAGCTCACCCCTTTTTAGTATGAAGCCATTCCTCTTTTGCCCCACCACTCCATACCCCTGTAAAAGTTCTTCAGCTCTCTTGTAGGTCTCCTTTAGGTACTGGAAGGTGCTGTAAGGTTTCCCTGGAGTCTTCTCTTCTACAGCCTGAACAACCCCAACTCTCTGTCTGTCCTCACAGCGAGGTGCTCCAGCCCTCTGATCATCTTTGTGACGCTCCTTTGGACTCACTCCAACCGCTCCCTCTCCTTACATCATGAATGTCACTACAAATCAAGACAAATTAGTAGCTGAAAGAAATTAACATAATTGCTGTCTTATCGCATTTCTTTCCCTTAATGTTTTTTTAAGTCATTTCCTAGCTATTAGGGATTGACCTACTAATTGCTGACAAAACAAAGCAGAGTCTGCATAGTGTAACACAGATTAAATTTTCAGCCAGGCATGCAGCTCCTCTCCTTCTCTTGGATGACGGCACTTATCCGTACCAAGGCTATTGTGTGCCATCTGGTGGACTTTCAGCTTTTGGTACAATTAACTTAAGTACAAATAAAGAGAGTCCTGATAACACTCTCAGGGGAATCTACCTTCTTTGACCATTGATAGTTTCATCTTATCATCCTGTATTTGCTCAAATTAATGTGTGCCTGACAGTAACAACTTAATTCCTCTCACATTTACTGTCAAATGAGCCTGTACTACTGTAACTGTTGTTAACTTTAGCTAACCCTTTACATTGATAGATTTTATACATAATTGAATGGTCATCCTTTTTAAAATAACTTCCACAAATCAGAATTCCTAACAGAATTCCATATAGAGGACCACAAGATGACAATCCTCAATGGCATTTAGGTGTTTAGTTCTCGATGACCAAAAATGGTATGATTAGTCCCTATTTGTCATGAGGGTCAAAGATATTGAAGCAAACCAATTGCCACACAACTTCAAAAACAAAACTGAGAGTTTGAGTATTCATTCTTCCTTCTAAGTATGACAGCAAGAACTTTCACTAAAAATACTGTAGGGCTGAAAATGAAAAAGGAGAAGCCAGCTAAAACATTTGGAAAAAAAATCCAGAGAACAATCTTTGTACCATATCTAACTTAGGCAGCTGAGGCATTTCTTCATTTATCCTTTTTATAGAGTGGAAGCTGTGGGATAAGGAACCTGTGATGGAATAAATTTCAAAATGCAGAAATTCCTCCAGGCATACAGTCCTAAGGGGGAGTGCATATCCTACTCCAGCACACTGCCATCAGCATTCTTCCACTCTGCAAGACTTCCAGGATTTTAAAGCTGGGTGAGGGCCACTCTCTGAATGAATGAGTGCACGTGCCACAGGAGAGCATCAATAAGCAATTGGATGAACTTTCTACTCAACATATATTGCCAATTCGGAAACCTGCATACAAGATGGCAGTGACTGTATGGATAGAAAAGACCAGCTGAGAGGTGCAGAAGTTGTGGTTGTCAAGGAATCTCCTTTTTGGAATCTGGCCATCCTTTCACAGAGAAAACAAGACAAACCCAGATAAAACAGGAAGAAAAAGAACAGCAGTGACTGCAAAGGCAGATTTTGGGTTTGGTCCCC
The DNA here is from genome assembly GCF_027887145.1 of Ammospiza caudacuta. NCBI lineage: Eukaryota > Metazoa > Chordata > Aves > Passeriformes > Passerellidae > Ammospiza > Ammospiza caudacuta. The sequence goes on along the minus strand of NC_080593.1, from coordinate 31,452,906 downwards.
ATTGTTACTTGCAACCTGACCTCTAGAGACAAACAGTCTCAGCACAGTCTTATCAGCCACTGTGGGACTTTGCAAACTTACCAACAGCTGTGCTGGTTTAGACATTGATTTTAGCTGCGTTTTGGACTCAGGCTCACTGCCGTGCTGCTGAAAGGTCGGCCGAGACAGACACTTTAAGCTGAAAGCTTACATCAAGAGTGAAAAGTTATACAACCAGGGAAGAGAAAGAAGCCAAGAAATTAATGTGGGGATATTAGGATTTAAGTCCAATGGTCCAGATGGTTTTAAGAACTGGCTGGAGGAGGTGGTATTTGGATTGAGATTCCTTCTTTCATCAGAGTATCTTTTACAGGGAGGTAGTGAGTCCAAGTCATGCCATGGGTCTGAAGTCTCCACAAGACTGCAAGACAACGTTGCTTTTTGGTACAGACAGACCCTGCTGCATCAGCAAGCTGCAGCACCTGGCAGGTGTGGACTTGCAGAGAAAAACAGCTGAGGCCAGGTATTTACAGTTAAAGGATTTCAAACAGGCTATTTTGAATTATCTCTGGCCTACCACACAGACTTAATGACCACTAGGATTTAAAGTTCATTCTCCTGATTGCTTTAGCCTGAAAGGAAATCTGGAAGTCCCAAGAGCACTGTGCAATGAAAACCAGGCACAGAAGCAGGGCTAAATGGAGATTTAATTAGAAAGTACAGACTCAATCTTGTAGGGAATCCTCTAGTGACAGAAGTTTTGATGGGGATAACCTTGGATAGCTGCAGGCCCTGAGAGATAGAGCCCTTCTGACACCATCTTGGCCAACCTGACTACAGGGTGAAAGACAAAAGTCCACATTTTTCTTCATACTGCTTTTCCATCCTATTATTAGTTTTCATTTTAAGAGCAAAGGTAGGTTTTTATTATCCTGGATAAAATTGAGTAGAACCCTTAGTGTATTATATGTTCTCACTGCAAACTAAATCCACTCATAAATAAGAGTTATAAAAAATATATTTCTTTTAGGAATAGAAGTGCATGCAGTTATTGTTTAAGGTCTTTCACCAAGATTGAAAGCACATTGCAAGGTTTAAATATGATCCAAATAGTTGAAATAAAAAATAAAATATTTTTTCCAGAAAGCTGAGACCATATAACATGAAATTAATTTCAACAGACATTAAATACCTTGGAGGACTAAAGCCACATACGAATACAGATTACAGTAGTTCAAGACATTTTCTCTTTCAATTTTGGAGTTTGGTATGACATCTGAAAGCCATTTTTATGTCAGGTCTTTCACACTAATCCAACTTTACTTGCAGTAAAGTACTGCAAATTATACCATTTGTTTTACTTGTGAAAGCTAACAATGTCCTGTCTTCACAGTGTGTTCAGTCAAAGAAAACTTTCTGGTGATGTAGTATTTGAGTAGTTTCAAAGGCTTTTGCATCACTAAGTGTTTTATAGGGAGTTCAAGGATTTCTGGTATCTGATGTAAGACTTGTTTCCACAAAACAGTGTTTCTGAGCCCTCCACAGTATAAAAGGAATTTTAACACCTGAAACGAAACCGATACGTACTTTTTTTCTTTCTTTTGTAACTCCCCATATGGATTCAATCAGTTTGAAACTGTACATTTACTATAACAAGTTGATATAAATTAGATTTAAATCAATGAGAGAACACCTTCTCAACGTTTTGCATGAGTTCAGTTGAGTCAGTTTAAAGTAAAATCATACTGTGCCACTTTGTGTGGATATAAAGTCTGAATTACCTTTCTGGACCATGTCTTCACTAACCAGCCACAAATTCCATTGATCCCAACTGGACAAGGTTTTAGTACTGCAGTTCTAATTTAGTACTGCAGAAACCGTAAGGTTTCTGGACAAGGTTCTAGTACTGCAGTTCACTTTGTAAGTAATTGCTGTGTAGAGCGTACCAGCAACCCTATTGAGGACTTGTACTTTATTTTGTTCTCCTCAGTCTGCAGCTATTAAATGCACCTAAACATTTCTCACCATGTGCACAAACTGGATCTAGGGTCTAGCAACAGATAACAAATTCTGTATTCTTAAAACTGCTGTATGTGAAGAACGCCACTATTCGTCACTGCGTCTTTTGCCTGGATCACCAAATGCCCAATTTAAATTCACAAGGCCAATTCACAAGTTTCCAACGCTGAAACTCTCCTGTGTGCTTCCAGCCAGTGAATGAAGCGTATTCAGATAGTGGATTAAATAACAGGATAACGTGAAATAAATAATATTTTATATAATTTATATATAATATTAAGAATAAGAAATATTCTTATTCTTAATATGATAACTTTCTCATGGAAACGAATTCACAGGTGCCAGGTTTCCCGCCCCAAGGAGCAGATGCTCCGCGCGGGTCCCGGGGCTCCCGCCGGCGGCTCCGGGGGCCGCGCTCCCAGCGCGCCGCTGCTCGATCCCCCTGCGCGCCGCTCCCGTAAGAGCCGGACTCGACGCTCCTTCCAACTCAGAACAGTCCGTAATTCCGACAAGTTTCCAACAGGTTGGAAAGAGTTAAACCACGACACGGTCCTGCGGCACGAAACGCCCCTCCGAAGGCGAGCACACCCCCCCGGAACTCCGTCACTGCGGCAGCCGGGCTCGCCGCGGCGGAGGGCCGGGCCTGACGCCATCGCAGCGCGCCGCGGGCCCGTGCGTGCATGGCCGTGCCGCGGGAGCCGCCCGCCGCCCCGGCGCTGCCGCCGCCCGCCCCCGCCGCCCCCGCCGCCGCCGGCGCGCCCTCGTTCGGCGCGGCCCGCGCGCTGGTGGCGCGGCGCCACTCGTGCCTCGTGGCGGCGGCGCACCGGCGGCACGTGGCGCTGCCCCCGCGCTTCCTGGGCCGCAAGCGCTCCGGCATCCGCGCGCAGCTGGACGCGGAGCTCCTGCGCTACTCGGAGAGGTGACCGCGGGCACCCGGCGGGGCCGGGAACGGCCCGGCCCGGCTGCTAACGGGGCCCCTCCTCTTGTCCTTCCAGCCTGCAGGGCGTGCCCGTGGCTTACGACAACATCAAAGTGGTGGGGGAGCTCGGCGACATCTACGATGATCAGGGGTTCATCCACCTGGACGTGGAGGCGGACTTCATCATCTTCAGCCCCAAGAAGGGGAAGAAGCTGGTGGTATGCGAGCGCATTGGCGTCTCACGGGATGGGCTTTTTTCATTAATTGGTCAAAGCTTGGCTTATCTCAACATCAGGTGGTCTGGGGCTTAGGTGGAGACATTTTAGTTTGTTAGCTTATTCGTTTATGGGTAGTTCATAGCAAATTAAAGTAGTCTGTACTGGTACTTTTTACTGTAATTTGTCTGTTGTGTCTGCCTCTAGGTTTGTTGAATTTACATATAAATATCTATTGCTAAACCATTGTATCATAGGGATTGCTCATTTAATACTGTGTCATGGCTGCGTATATCATACTGGTGTTCCATTCTGAAGAGCGCATAGTTCTCAACCAGGTACATTTGTTACAGTGACGGGAACGTTTAGGAGGGCAGATGTTTAGGAGCAGTACATCAAGTTGAAGCCTGCCTTTCAGTAAAGGCGTTGTATGGATCACAGAACAGCTTTGAGCTTGTCAAAACCCTTGCTCAGCACTTGTGGGTGAAGCACGTTGAGAGCTGGCTTACATTCATTGTTGTGCCATACCTTTTGCAACCCAGGTGGTGTCTTTATAATTGTGTTTCAGGGTGAATGTGCCATCTTCCTAGGAGGAGAATTGAAAATTTTTCAGTGTCATTAATTCTATCGGTAAAACAAAGGTAGATATGGATTCATATGCAGATGTGTCAGAAATCCACTGAATGGAGTATTCAGAAGCTTTTTATGTGTCTTCCCTGTCTTCAGCTGCTGTGCCAGCTTGAAGAGCATTTTAGGCAAGTAAATCAGACTTAAAATGGCTTCAAAGTGAAGTCGATCACTGAAGTGTAAGGAAAGAGTCACCTACTCAGGTATTCACTGTAGCTAAATCCCATATTTTGACTTGTTCTCCTGCAGTTCAGTTCTATTTTCAGAGGAATTCTATAAAGAGTTTACAGGACTAATTTTGATTTTAGTGAAGGAGCATTAACTTATTGCTAAATAAACTGACTTCCTAACTTGTACATAAACTCTTACTGCAACTTTTCCATATGGGAAACTAAATATTTAAAGGGTTTGCATTGAAAGGGCTGATTTTTGCTACAGACTTGCATGACATTCTTTTTCTTTTTTAGGGTGTAATTAATAAAGTGGCCCCTAGTCACATTGGCTGCCTGATACATGGCTGCTTCAATGCATCTATCCCCAAGCCTGAACAAATGTCCCCTGTACAGTGGCAAGAGCTGGGGTTAAAAATAGGGGATGAACTGAAATTTCAAGTGTTGCACTTGGATTCTGATACAGCTGGGGTGTTCTTCATTCGAGGAGGACTCACTAAAAGCAGGTATGGTGCCTTAACAGAGAATATTTTTAACTGCTTTAATATGTTTTTTGCAAGCTAAGTGATTTTAATTACATCTTAGTCTTTCAGCTTTCTTATTTTTACACAAATCCCTATATAACTGTATCTATAACTATATATATAAATATATAAATTAAAAAATATATATATATGTGTTGGCTTAAACTAAACTTTCTGCTGTTTAGAACTTCCATGGAAATTTTCCCTGGAAAAAATAAAACTAGGTGTTTCTTGAGCTTTAAAAATCTGAGTATGTTGACCTGTTCATTGTGGATGGCATATATAATATTTGCTCAAAATAGCACACCCAGGTGTTCAAGAGTAACTTTGTGCATAGGCTTTTCAAGTGCAAACAGTCCAGGGGTCCTGAACACAGTGTTTACATTGACATTTGAACACAAACGCATGCATATGTATTGTATATTGACAAATACATGACTTAAATACTTGCTAAAACATGAGAATTTCAAAGATGAGAAAATGTGTCAACTTCCTCCTTAGGACTCTGTAAGTTTATGGGTAACTTTGCAAGAAATCTTGTCTTCAGAAGAGTTCATTCATGTTTTTCTTTTAAAGCGGTCATTTACTGAGCAATGTTTTTCTTTCAGCGTGATTTTGGTTTTGATTAAATGTATAATATGACTCCTACTGGCAAATTCATGGCATTTTTTGTTTGTTTCTTCTTTTGATCTGGAAGGATGCTCTGGATAATTTCAGTGGAATTGCAGTGAAAGTTAGCAGTTTTGTCTTCAGTGCCTCTGGGGACATAAAAACCTCCATGGTTTTTAACTGCATTCTTTCCATATTTGTCTTAGACATTTTTCCAGTGCTCTTGGTTGCAAGGTAGCTGTTGGAGGGGGAAAATCTGTTGGGTTTTTGTGGAGTTTTTTGGGTTTTTTAAAACTTTTTGGGCATCACTTTTGTTTTAATTAGAGTAGGGTAATTGCTTGGTAAAATCAGCAGTGTGCCTCATATATGACTGAATTGGCCACTAGCTGGGTGTTTTTGTGAATGACTTAAAAAAAACCCAAAAAATCTTTACTACACATTGTGTAGTTATGAATTAGGGGATGAATGAGCACTAGAAAAAAGGAATTACCAAATGGTCTGTATGGCACTTTAGAGAAGAAATTTAGGCTAAGATTTGAAAGAGAATATTTATTATGTGGTAAGAAGGAAACTAGTAAGGTAATAGAAATTACCCTGAGAGTATTAAACTCTGATTCTCTGTAACACAGAGTATCATGTTCTCCACTTGTTGTTTTTAACAAATGTTTATCTTCTATCTGCTTGGTGTTTTAGCAAATTTTGACATTTCACTGTGTGAGGTACCCTGACATGTCTCTAATCCAGTTTATGTTGTATATTTGTTTACAGCATGCGGCCCAAAAAATCTGCTGCAGTCCCTGAAAGTACAAATGGGGATGAAATTCAAAATCTTGAGCACCAGGAAAATGGCCTGAATAACTGTGGAGAAGATAATGTCACTGAAGAGCCTTTAAATGAGATGGGTAACCTGGAGAGGGAAAATGAAGAGCCAGGTGCTGATGCTGTGAATGGATTATGTGATGACAAAAAGAAGAAGAAGAAAAAGAAAAAAGATAAGGACAAGGACAAACAAGGAGAACAGGAACTTGTATTGCCTACCAGTGACTCCAGTGGTTACCAAAGTGACCATAAAACGTCAAAGAAAAAGAAGAGAAAGCATTGTGATGAAGTTGAAGAAAGTGAATTATCTCAGCTGTCAGAAAAACCCAAAGCAAAAAAGAAAAGGACTGAGGTCTGAAGTGTCTTCCCTGCATTACATTTCAGATGTTTTTGACAAGTTTCAATAAAACCCTGTTTTGAAAATATGTATCTCTTTTTCTTTACTACACAGTCTGCTCTGCTAGGTCAGATGGTGTTTGTGTGATTATGTGCACCAGCAGTTTGAAATGCAAGATTTTTTTAAGTCGTGATAGAAGCCATACCTTCCTGGCTTTTTTACTGGAAAACAAGGCACAGAAGAACTGTGGAATGTAATTACAGGAGCACATGGATCACCTCTCTGTCTGCTTTCCTGTTCCACATTAGCATTAGCCAGTTGGTAGTTACAGTGTGTGCTACTATAACTCCATCTTTGCCAATCAGTGTCTTGATTTTACATGAGTAGATTAGGATTATCTTTGGGTTTCTGGGAAATTCATGTGAATTCCCAGGAGGCTTAAAAGAGAAATTTTTGAGTTTAAGTTTTCAGCTTTTGGTTGCAGCTCTTTTCAGTTGTGAGGAGCTCTGGGGAGAACTGTAGCGTGTGTAGTGTTTCACCAAGGTAGGAGGCAGTGATGGCTTTGGTATTGATTTACCTGTTACAAGAAGAAATAATCAGCTCCTTGAAAGCCTTGTAAGTAAAGAGCATGAATGTGGAAACTTGCTGTTTATCTCTTTTCCTAGGTGATAAAACATTTTGCTGTAGTGATTAATTCTGATGCTATTAGCTCGCTTTAATAGAAGTCTTTACACCTAATAACATCCATTCACATTGAACATGTTCTGAATTTCGAGTCTGACAATACTTAGGACTCACTTTGTGTATTCATATCATTTATACTTCTTTAAAGCTCCAGATGTGCCAAGACAAAGTTACCAGCTTACAGGCTCGATGGCGTGACAGTACACAGTAGGCATTTTAAAGTTATGGTGCTATAAAGAGCCAAGTTAAGAATTTTTGAAGACTTAGAAAGAAAGTGCACTTCAGTAGCTAATGCCTGCAGTAGCAGAAACTGCAGGATGTCCTCTTGTGTTAGCTCTTCAGTGTACTCCATCTTGAGATGAAGCCAGTTTCTGAGCAGTCCTGAGGTGAGCACGAGTTGCCCCTGTTGTGTTTCTATGTGTCATGATCCTGACACTTGATTTCCACACAATTTCATAGGCACTGGCTCTTCTATCCATTTCTCCTGTACTGTGATAAAACCTGAGAAGTCAGATGATGTTTGTAATGTATTACACCATGCTGCAGGATCAGCTGAGGGCAGTATTCTGGTGTGTTATTGGTTGTAGAGAATGGCACAGAAGTCCCATGGAAACATAATTTTGTCAGAAATTATGTACTACTTGCCCCTATATATGTATATATATATATAAAATATACGTATGTTTAGGTAGTGACTTGAGGGACAAGTTGTATGGATGGGTAAGAAGGACAGAGGAGGATGGCAAGCACAGATAGTTCTTGATGGTGCCAACATGAAGAGAAGGATGGAGGCAGTTACTATTGCAGATTAACCAAAGATTGATTCACATGACTTGATCTCTTACTCCTTAATACTCACTGCACCTCACTTTCCTTTCTTCAAGGGAAGAAGGGAAGCACATCTGCAGAGTGAAGCCTCACCAGTTGATAGAAGCAGTTTGTAGCACCAAAAGTCTGTTTTGCTCTGTTCTGCCTTTTCATCAGCATGCAAAGGAAGACATTCAGGGGGAAGCAGTGAAGTTGCAAGTAATGAATCAAGTAATAGACAATATAAATGCTTTCAGCACTTTGCTCTTTTGCTCTTTTTCCACTTCTGCTCCTTTACTGTTCTCTTAGAAATTGCTTACTGTAGTTCAGCAAATTGTGCAAACTGTTTTGTTGATGATTAGTCTTTTCTGAAAGCCTACAATAGTCTCAGTTTTGGGCCTTACTTAGAGGCAGGTTTATTTTTGGCACAAAAGTTTGGCTGGCACCCACTTGTATCATTTTTTGGGGTTTTTTCTTGGGTTACAACAAAAGAGAGCAGTTAAAAATAAATGCAGGAGCTGGCAATTAATGATTGCTGAACAAGTTGTTTCTCCAGCGATACAAATACCACAACATGTTAAATTCCTACTAAGTTTTGTGTCTTTGGAAGGGGAAAGGGAAGAAAAGATTTCAAAAAAGAGGGAAGAAAAAAGTGGTTTACACAGTTGGAGGCAATATTGGCAGCCTCAGAGCTGCACTGTTGATGTTGCTGTAAATACTGTTTTGACATTTGCTAAATATGGCAAGAAAACTTGGATTTTCAAAAGTGAATTTTCACTCTGATCATGATTTAAATCACTTGTCTTTGGTTTTTTTTACCCATAAAAAGGCAAGATTTTCTGATGCTTGTAATTAACAAAGGAACTGAACTTGACACTTTCCAATAAAGTTTCTCTGAAGTTTGATCTCTATAAACCTTTAAGTTCCTGCTTTGCCTTTCCTGCTTCATTTGTATAACTACAGATGAAGAGTTATATTGAATTTTAAGTTGAGACAAGATTTTGGAGTATATAGAACAATCATTTATAAAGCTTCCTGAGAGATGAGGTTCATTTATAAAGCTTCCTCAGAGAACAGCCCTTCTGTTCCTTTTTTCAGGGTGCATTCTAGTACAACTCATTTCACATAGCAAAAAGAAGGTTAGAAAGTAAAATTATATTTTATCCTATAACTGTATTTATAGTTACACCAAGGTAAATGTGATCTAGAGAAAAAAATTGCTGGATTCATTTTTTTGTTGTTGTTGTTTTAATAAGCTTGTAACAAAGCCAATATTTACTTATGGCTATGCTTGATATTCTTTTGTCCTTATTACAGAACATGAAGTTCCAACTTAATCAGCTATAAGTTTCTAAAGTAGAAACTGCTACTTTGTAGTATAAATATTTTGATTCTGCAAATGTTTCTCAGTGTATTGTATGCCTTTGGCAGAAGAGCAAGCAGTCTTACAAGAAGATATTTTTAGCTGTCTCTAAAACAATTGTTTTGTATTCTCTGAAGCTTGCAATAATCTGCAGTGCTAACTTTTGCTCTCTGTCTTTTCCTTGCTTCTCTAAGAAAAAAATTCTTTGCTTTTGACTTGGCACTTTGCTACTGCTTTAAATACTTAGCCCAAACAGCCTAGTGGATGAGGTCTAGGGAAAGGTTTTTAAAGGTCTTCAGCGAGCTAGCTGCCCTGTGGAAAACCATGAGCCGTGATCAAATCTGCCTCTGAGTAAACAGTTTGCCTTTGGAAGCATCCCAACCTCAGCCAGCCCTAGACAGTACAGACCTTTGCTGTGAAAAGGTTATGTGATCTGATGCTCTCAGATGATTATTACTGTTGGCTATGGAAGGACTGAAATAGTTTCATTCTAATCAAAATGTTGATTCTATTCTGCTATTTAGCTTTTAGTAATTCTGTATATTTAATAAAGTCTGAGAGACTTCAGTATCCAGTAGGCTTTGTTTATAAGGATCTTCTTTGTTTTAAGTATCTTCTGGATTCATGTGAGCAAAAAATAAGACTGAAAATCAAGCTTTGCACTTCTTCAGTACTGTCAGTAGATAAGTTTTTACAGACATAGCTCAAGATTTTTTTACTTTTCATGACTTTACACATAATTAAGATAAAGATGGGTTGAAATCAGTTGTAAATATTGTCCCAAACCACTCAACTGACCTGATGTTAAGCAAGTGAAAGCAATTGCAGCCTGGTCATGACTTCAAGTTCCCCTGAAGCCAACTGTCCTATGCAAAGAAGGAATAAGCTTTAATTTTCCCATTTTAAGAACCCCTGCTCCATAAGAGTGATCTTATGGAGATGATCTCCTCTCATTTCCTAAATACTGTGATACATCTATAGAGTATCACTGCTGCTAGAATGTTTCTGTTACAAACAGAAACAGATGAACTTGGAAAAGAACTTATTTGATAAATCTATCTATAAAAACAGATTAAATTAACTTGCTGTACAGAAGGTGAGTAAAACAAGCAATTTTTAGTGTGTAGCAAAGCAACCTTACAAACAGAGGAAAGAATTTTGCTACAAGATTCATTATCAATACCTCCCTCCTTTATGGATTATTTTAGTGATTTTCATATGGTTAGAAGGTTAAGCTGTGAGCTTTGGTCTCTACATTTGTATGATACTTAGTAAGAATACAGTTAAAAAGACAGGGATAACTATTGCCCTTCAAAGCTGTCTTGGTTATTATTACCCATTAACCTGTTTCCTTTATATTTTCCTTCACTGGTGCCTTTGGTGTGTAGAAACTTCTCTAAGAATATTTTTAAACACTGTGAATGTGATGTCCCATTCGAAAGCAGGATTTCATTGTGCTGCACAAATTGAGAGAGGAGAAGTGTATTTCAGAGGCTCTGGTAAGAGCCAATCTGTCAGTACTGTGTTGCTTAGATGCTCACATTACTCCTGTGTAGGTTGGACACTGTGAAGGCTGGACACTGAAGAAGCAGATCTTTATCAAATGCTTTGACTTGAGTTTCAGGTAAGGTCATTTTCAGAAATAAATTTCAGTTCTACCTGCAAAGGCATCCTGAGTGGGCATGAGCTCACTGTGGTACCTCCATGCCCAGCACACGCAGCTCCTGATGGAGACTTAAAGAGCAGCAGTCAGTGGAATTGCAAGTATGGTCCCAGATTTCATTGAAAGCATTTTGTCAAAATTAGTATGGAATAACTCCCAGTCATTCAGGGAGCTGGCTACAGCCAGAGTAATCTTGTTTTCAAAGAGCAGGCTACAGCTCCCTGTGGTAAGTCACAGCCTGTGCTTTTATTTCCTTATAATAGATGTGTTAGCACATGGATAACTTTATAATTCTGTATGGATCAGTCAAATCAACATTTACAGGCTGGACTGAAAGAGAAGGCAAATTTATCCTCCTGCATCAGTAAACATGAATATTAATATCAGAAAAGTGAGACTTTTTGGAGCACTATAAAATTTTTGGATCAGTTCCTTTTTTGTTATAGATAACAAACCAGTGACATCTGACCCTCTTTCAGGATAATGCCATTTTCTAATATATACGTTTGAAGGTTCATTTTTTCTCCAGAGATTTGGTCATCTCTACATGGGCTCACAGATGACCAGTTTTTATGAAGCACTTTCCTAGAAGGACAGCCATTTGTCTCTCAGCTGAAAAAAAGCCACAACCCCCCCCCCCCACAAAAAAATCCCAAACCAAAAAGTGCACAGTTGGTGTAGGTATTCCTAATTTCATTATGGAGCCTCTCAGTGTTAGCTTGTGGGTTTGTGAAGCTGGGCTTGCCTTTACCTCTGGTGTATCTACCTTCTCCCCAGAGAAGCAGTTTAGGACCTCTGCCTTTCCAAGAAATTTCATGAATTGTGACTAAAAATAAGTCTGCACTGATGATGTATGGGGTGTGCTGATAGCTAGTTTTGTTATGATTTTCTTGACATTAAACTGAATTGAGCAGAAGTGACCTGCTTTATGTCTGAATTAATTATTATTCAATCCCATATTTTTCTAGTTTTCTCTGAGAGGATAATTCCTGTTTCATAGACAAAATTTGAAAATTTGTCTTTTGATAAATTTTGAATTGAAAATCTTTTCATTATAACTAGACATTAAATAAACTCGAGCTCTTGGTTTACTGGGCCAAAGGATTGATATTATGGACAGTTCTATGGTTTCTGAGGTAGAGAAAAATATGCATGTGTTATAGGTTTAAGTGCATTTGCACATCCTTTTTTTCTACCCATGTAGTATTTCTGAAGTACTTACCAAAATATGCAGATGCTCACAGATTAGTTTTGGAGCCATCTGTGTTGTGGTTAGTTCTATCTCACTTCAATGGCTGTTTTGCAAAACCATTGTCATAAATGATCCCCAAATAGAAACCAGCATCACCATATCCATTAATGTTTTATATTTATCCTGTAAATCTGTGGTTGTGCCATATTATAATGAGGAATGTGAAGACAAGCTGTTGTAAATAACTTTATACCTTCCTATTAATTGAATATAGCAACTGTCTTTTCCCAGGCAAAAATTATTACTGCAATTACTTATGGTTAGACTTGTTTTGTTTTTTCTCTGGAGCACACTTTGGAAAATGGTCTAAAAATTCAAGATTGATATATGGAAAATTGACTCGAAAAGAAGGATTTTAAACAAAAAAAAAAAAAAAAAGAGAGAAAAAGCTGGGGATTTTTTCATAAAGAGTGCAAAGGAAAATAATTCAGTTTAAGGAGATTTTTGAAATCTCCACAGTTTTCCTGAGAATTAAAGGAAATTTGAAGTTTTTCTTTAAGGGCCTTTCTCATCTCTCCACTAAATATTTTCAGTCCAATAAAAATGCTTCTCTAATTTTTTGATCATTACATATAATATTTAAAAGTGTAAGTAGTCATTTCAAATAGAGGACTATTTCATTCTAGGTACCTGAACTGCATTGTTAGGGAGTGAGCCAAAAGGGTTTTTTCCTCCCAAATTCACAGTCTGGTGAAATGGACTGAATTTAGTGGGTGTCTTTTTGTTTGTTTGTTTTCAGTTTTATTTTTTCCAAATGTGTCAGAATATGATTCCACAAAACTGCTCTGTTCCACTATGATTTTACACTTTATATTGCAAATCAATGTAAGACTTGAAAAAGTCTGACTTGAGGAAGGATTCTGCCTGTTCTCATGCAATGCCACATGGTGGAGTATTGCTTTTCCTTTTGGGCTTTTTTTCCACACTTATCATCTAAAGAGCTCAAAACTTCCATGAACTGGTATTTGATGAGAAGTATTCCAGCTAACTGAAATAAGAGTAGAAGAGAAATAAAATTTGTACCTGCTCTCTATATCAGCATCAAAACCTTGGTGTCTACCCTAGCTGTTGTGGCCATGTTGCTTCAGTTTATAGTCTAATTTTCATCTATTTCAAAGTGCTGTTAATATTGGTATTCATCTAGTTTTTCATTGTTCATATTTCATATCCTTTCTGTAGTTTGTTTGTGTAGGAAAAGAGATTTACATGGCCCTGCTGTGAATAAAAGCTCATGCAAATGCTGTGATGTGTGGGTGCATTTGTTTGTTCTTCTTTAGTAAATTTTTAGTTAATGGCCAGTTTTCAGATTCCTGTTTACTTAAATGAATACTGAATTTCTGTAAGTTTCATGGACACTAGTTGTGGGGCAGAAGAGAGAAATATTATTTCCCCTGTTTGAGGAAAAGTGATCCAAGTTCAGCTGTGGGGAATACAAACCACACTCCATGGCACTGGGAAAAGCTCCAGGCAGAACTTTGCACCTTATTATACATGAGGGAAAGAGGAGGGAGGCATCTTTAGCTCTGGTGCTGAGGAAACAATTTGGATTTGTCTTTACTGCACTTGGGGGTTTGGGGTTATTTTTTATGACATGGACTTACTTTGTGTTTATTCACATGCAATTTTTTTTCCTGGGTTTTCTGTAGACTAGTTTGTTCCCTTTGGGAACAAGGGAAAAAGAGGCTGAAAAGTCCATGTTAGTGTTGAGGTCATCAAAACATTTTAGTTTTCACATAAGCCCACTGTTAACCATCAAAACCTCAGTATCAGTCATGTTAAATATCAATGACTGATGTAAGACTTGGAATTAAGATTTTCTAAAAACAAAATTGGAGGTGGTGGAATTTCTCTGCATACCACCTATCCTAGTAAGCTGCTGTGCTGTGACAATACCGCTAGCAGACACATTAGAAATATATTAATGTAAAAGGAGTGACATCAGATTACACTTTTAGCCCTCTGCACTGTCAGTCACAAAGTGAAATACAGAATCTGTCTTGGTGGCTGAGACTTGAGACCATAATGCTCTACACTGCACTGAAATACAGTAATGTGCTCAATTACACTTAGCCTTTTCTTAATAAGGTACCCTTAAGGGCTTGTCTGTACAGCTTCACTGGGAAGGTTAAAAGGTGTCTTAATCCTCCTTAGTGTGGTGAGTGATGTACCCACCCCAACATAAATCCACGTGTTTTACATGTAAGTAATGTAACCATTAGAATCTTGCAGAAAAGGTGGATGACAAATTCTTTACCCCTAGTAATGAATGACATTTTTAAAGAAAACTGAGCCCCGCTCATGAAATTGTTGTGGGGATTTGCCTTTGAGGGGGAGTGTCAGGCTTGTGTGCGTGGGGACTTGTGGGATCTCAGCGCCTCAGGACTGATGTGCTGAGTCACCAAGACCACCCTTGGGGGGCTCGGGAGTCCTGGAATGTTGCCAGAAGTGTCTGGTGGCTGGACTTTGATCCTGCACGGGAGACGACACCTGTATGAGGATGGGAGGATTTCACTGGCTAAATGGTGAAGGGATAAGTTAATTAGAGTGTGAGACACAGGGTTTAGGATTTCTGTACAGGGGCGTCTAGAGAAGTAAGATGGAGGAATTTGGGCGTGTTCTGTCCTTCTTCTTCTTCTTGGCCTCCATCTTCTGTGGTGGTGGTGGCACTTTGGGATTGGTTCTTACTAAAAGTGCACTGGTCAATAAGGGTGAAAGGTATTGGGGAAAATAGGTAAATATCTTATACGTAGTTTTGAGTATAAAGATAAGTGACCGCCCCGGGGGCTCTCAGTGTGCTCATGGCTGGCTTGCTGTGCAAACCTCTGTCGGGCCGAGAGAAAATCTTGTAGATAAAAACTAATAAACACTGAAGACTGAGAAAAAACCTGAAGACTCCTTTCGTCCTTTGGAGCGCGGGCTGCCCAAGGCCATCCCGAGCCTTTCCAGGTCATTAAAACAGCCGAGACAGCGACAGGGACTCAAAAATATCAGTAACATTTTGCCAAGTGTGTGTGAAAATTGATGATAGAATATGATAAAATATGCAACTGTGTTTGCATTATGTCTGAGCTCTGGAGTGGATGTGGATGTCACTCAGGTTGCTTCAGACTTTGTCATGAAATTATCCATTGACTTATTTTAGGAATTGTGGGATTAAAAAAAAAAAAAGTAGAGAGTAGAATTAAGGGGATTATCTGAAAAAAAAAAAAATACTGATTCATTACCTTATAGGCAGCACAAAAGTTTAAGGCACACTTCCATTATATCCCATTAGCTAAATTCACTATAAATTTAGCTAATGGGATATAATGGAAATGTGCCCTAAAACATGGAATATGTTCATTCACACTGCTTTCTACAGGGATCTGGTATAAAAATTAGTGTAGGTGTCTATCCAGAAAACCAGCCTACATGGGACCAGTGTTTGTGCAGCTCTGCTTACTAAAGCTGTAGGAAAAAGAAGCTTCTCTTCGATAGATGCCACCCATGGTTAAAGACTTCCAATCTGTCAGTCTTACTAAGAAGTGCCTTTCACCACTGAGCTATTACATTTACTCTTAGTCTTGAAACTCCAAAAATACATTTTGAAAAACAATTTTCAAAATGTCTTCTCATAAAAAGCCCTAGTGCTGAAAAATTGACAGTGTTTCTGTTTTCAGATACAAAATTCAACTTAAGACTTTTTCTAATTAGGTTTTCTAATTAGAAAGTTTTCTCACACAAATTATAAGGAGAGTAGTATTCTCACTAGTTCAATATAAAATTACCGGACTCCTTGTGAGATCAGGACTAAAATGTTATGTAAGTGACAAATCAAGTAAATTCTTAGTTTTGCATGCCTGTGCAGTTTATGTAGGATGATTCACAGCCCGTTGCAGCAAAGCCAAGATGGGGAATAGCAGGACTTCTGCTGAGGGCCTGAAGCTAGGAAAGTTAGGAGAGTATGGTTAGGGGTTTACAGGAGAGGAAAACTATGATCTCAGCCTGCTCTTCATAACGTAATGTATCAATACGAGCAGTATCAGAAGAAAAAGAAATGGTGTTATCTCAGTATCTTATGCTAATTTAGGCTGAATGTGCTGCAGTATTATTTTGGCACTGTGCTGATGGTGTGTCTGCTGTCTCCGGGGGCCCTCATCCAAAGCAGAGGAAAGTCTCTTGCTGTGCCAATACTGTAAAATAAATAACATTCTCTGAAGATTAATACAGAGCTGGAGCACAGAGTGTTACTAGTGTCATAAAATAGACAGTAAAAGGGTTGCTTTCTAAAAGGCACGACTAAGGAAATGACTGATCCCAGGGAAGGATAGGTTTGTTGATCTGGAAACATCATTTGAGAAAGAAATGATGAGCAAGTGTCCAAAAGTTGGGAAGTTATGAAGGGACATGTGTCCAAAATGCAGATCTGTAGCTGAACTTCTTCCAAGTACATTTAACCTTGTTTGGTCTGGAAATCTCATGAATCTGAACTGTGTTTTGAATTTACATTTATTATATATTGGTGTTGCTTAGTCTGGATGTGATATTGTATAAATGCTATCGGGAGAGTTTTTTCCCTGTATTGATACTCTATTTTTTAGCTGAAATTTTTAAGACAATTAGTGTCTTAATTACGTAAGAAAAAAAAAAGAAAAAGAGAGTAAAAGGCAAGCCCCAAAGAGTGAAAAGTGTGCATTGTGGGTTGACAACTAAATTTCTGTCTGGTTTCCTTGTCAGTTACGTTTTGCTTCCGATTCCCAAACTGCAGTGAAACGAGACTTATGTCTCTCTTCATCCTTCTCCACCACCCCTCGTAAATCAGAGAGCAATCAGCAGTTCCAAACTGCTTACTGTGTGCCTACAGATATGGGGAGTGTTGCTTAACAAGAAGTCAAACAGCTAATCATAGTCATACACACTGGAAGTAATTGATGGCTGTGCCAGGGGCTCTGCCCCATGCTCCACCAGCTGGGTCCTGCTGTGGAGGATCAGGGGACTGTCAGGGTGAGCTGCTGCCCCCACCCAGCCTAAGCCCCCCACTTTCCTTTGCAGGGGCTGGAGGTGCACACATATGCACTGGCTCCATTCAAAGTAGGATTGGAGCTGTTAGAAGCTGCTACCCAGCAGCTGAGTATATTCCTGTTTAATTAAAATTCTGGAATAATGCTACAGAAAAGGAGTAACTGTCATGAATGAAGAGAAAAACAGGCTCTTTTATGTCCTTCTTCATATCAGCCAAACATGTACATCTCAGGGACATAAATGAAATTTCATCATCTTCCGATCATTAGTAGCACTCCTGAGACAGGAATGGACTGTTGCTTAAGGCAAAAATGATTGTTTGGAATTTTGAGAATTTTAGGGACATTTCTTACCTAGACCAAGCCAAAGGTGGGTTTTCAGAGCAAGCCAGAGGGAGGCATATGCACTGGCATACTGGGAGCAAGGAGATAGCACCTGGGCCCCTATGCCACCTTTGTGAGTCTCATGCAGGTTTGGGTCAGTGAGTGACTTCCCTTAAGAAGGATTTGACAATGTTTTTTGTTTTGTTTTGTTTTGTTTTTTCCTATTGTTCAGTTTTAAATTTGCTGCTTAGAGCACAGTATGTTTCAATTGATCATTGTATTAGGATGATGGCTTTCTCCTAGAACTGTTTCTCAGCTTTCTGCTTATTGGATTGTCTGTGCTTCAGGAATAAACAGAATCCCTGAGTCCTATTTTGGGTCGCATTCACTATGTGCTCTCTTTGTCATCATCTTTCTCAACATGACCCCAACAAATAAACCCTATTCCTTCCAATCTTCAAAGAATGACAAACTTTCTTTACTTTTTGAATCACAAATGCCTGCTTTCTGCAGCTGAAGCAGAAGTTAAATGGGAATCCCCATCTGTATTTAATGTGCACTTGGCACAATACCTATGTTATTCCTTTAAAATAATTTCTCCCTTTTAAAAGCCAAGGTTGGAAGTCTAGCCTTGATCAAGCCAATAGGATTTTTGCACAGGGTAGTGGGGCTACCGACATCAACCCTATGATTCCAGAAGGTACATTTTTATTGTTTATTTTTATCTATGAGCATCAGATTGCCTCTTATCTTTGATCTCTTCTCTATTGTCTTCTTAGCAGTCCCTTTAATAATAGAAAATAGACATAAGGTGTTCAGTCAGTTACCAGAGTTGGAAATAAAGCTCATTGAATCCATCATATTTTAATTTCTTCTCTTTAGGCTTAAAGGAGTTTTTATCAGTGTGCATAACTGAGAAAAGTTTGCTTAAATATTTCAGGTTTTTTCCCTAGTTCTAAGTGCCAATTTTTCATAGGAGAAACCATTTTAATTTTCTCTGTTTATAGTTTAAGTCTGCCAATCTTCTGCTTTTCCTGTTTATTTTCATAACTAATGACATTATTTACAGGAAAACTCTTTTTTTTTCCATTCTCCAATCCATTTAGCTGGTCATGTATGAATAACAATGGTACTATCTAATATCAAAGAACATAAATACCAAGTCCTGAGGGCAAAACCAAGATTTCATACCTGAGGATCCAGCAAATAGGGAGAAATGGCCATGATCTTCATTATAAAATAATAACACAGTCAACTGCTCTGTTACAGGGGAGGTTTGTTTTATTGTGGGCAGATGGAGACCTTAGAAGGTCACTCTTTAATGGTTCCCTATTTGAAGATATTGGCTGGGTAGCAGAATAAAATCAAATCTGTTCTTTCTCCTGAGTGCTAGAAAATATCTCTATTCCCCTTTATGATTTTTTAATCAGCACTATCAAGCTGTTAATAAGCACAGCACAAAAATCTCTGCAGTGGCTATTTGGTGAAACGTGACATTCTTTATTCCTACATAGTAACAGATGGCATGTTACTTTTCTTTTGCTGAAGCATTTAATCTTGAATCAAGCTGGACTTTGTAAAGGGAACTTTCTTCCCACAAAGCAATGTACACTCCAGGTATACTTTAGAGAAAAGATGCAAATTTTTTCTAGCTGTTCCACCAAGTGCTACTCTTACACAGATACTTCTGATGCTCAGCTTTCAGATGAAGTTTCTAAATGCATGCATATACTGAATGCAAAGGAATCTATACTTTGCCTGATTTCTCAACATCATGTCTCATACAACTTTCCCATCCCCAGCGATCTGTCCTGAACCAGAACTTCATTACTCCTTCCCCTGCCCTGCTGTGTTCTGGTCTTAGGTTTTTATTCATATTCCATTGGGGGTTATTCTGACCCTCCAGGATCAAACCAGTTATTTGTGCCTCACGCAATAAAACCAACTGAGCACTGCATCTTCGTGTAGCACTGGCTGCTATGAAGGAAGGGTTAAACAATGGAAATAATCCATATTTGATATCAGCACAGTTCAGAGTGAGTGTCAGTGATGGTGACTGAACCTAGGGCCCATAGCAAGCTCCTGTGCAGCTCATGTCCTGTCTCTGAGGCAGGCTGAGTACCAGGACAAGCTTATGGGATGCCTGTCAGTCCTGCAGTGGGACAGCCAGCACATCAAAGCAAAGGCAGAGATTCCGACTTTTTTTTAAAAGTGAGGCAAACATTCAAGAGCTCAGTTTCATGAATTACCTCAGAGGAGCATGGGACAAGTAAACAAAGTACAAAGAGATGAACCTAGAAAACAAGTCACAGTAAACTCTGTCACCTTTAATATTTTTGCCTTCAGCTTGATCAGTTATATCTTTCTTGTATCAACTTTCTCTTTTAATTGCACTTCCTCCTAAATATTTTGAGGTTTATTCCTCAATTTCTTTTACACCCTTTTGTTCTTTCTTTCTTTCTTTGTTTTTCTTTGTTTTTCTTTGTTTTTCTTTGTTTTTCTTTGTTTTTCTTTGTTTTTCTTTGTTTTTCTTTGTTTTTCTTTTTCTTTGTCTTTCTTTCTTTCTTTCTTTCTTTCTTTCTTTCTTTCTTTCTTTCTTTCTTTCTTTCTTTCTTTCTTTCTTTCTCTTTCTTTTAATTCTCATTTTCTGTCTTTCTTCAAATATAAAAAACATAAGTTATGACTGCATAGCTGCTAGGTGTGATAGGGACTTAAATTAGTAATGAGTTAATAAAGGAAGCTTAGCAATACTTGTGGGATGCAAACTGTTGTAGTAAAGAGGGGATCATATGTGATCTGTCTCTTATATCATCCTCTGTTTTGCCCATGAATGTCATTTAGGAAGCCATTCCAATATCAGAAGTTCTATTTAATGTGATATTTTTTGTCTCTTTCAAGCAAAAGGGCTTCTGGGTGCAAAATGTAGGAGAGGAAGAAGAAGGAGGAAAAGGATTTCATTGCAGACATCCTCACATGTAACATTTCCATTCCATATTCCTAAAGAACATAAAAATAACAATATCTGCAACGTTTCTTTATGAAAAAAATCATCCCTAACCTAATGTAGTGACCTTGTGAGCTTTGATCAGCTCTCGAATTCACTCTACAGCTGATATTCGGTACCTACATGCTAGTAAAATGCTAGTGTGTAATTGTTCTCCAGGCTGCCTCTCATCCCTGCACAGCCTTTGTAATTGAATTTGACCCAGAAACCAGCATTTTCCTGTTACCAAGTTCTCCAGAATGTAAAGCAAGCAGAGTAAGTCTCAAGCAATTATAATTTAAATATTTTTGCTAAATGTCAGCATGGTCTCACATAAACCCAACAGTTTGGTGTGATTTTCCATACTTGCAGGCCTCAGCCATTTGGTGGGGTAATAAACATCCCAAAATCTGGTCTCTTTGATTTGCTTCAGCAATGATGAAACATGGAAAACAAAATAAAGGAACATAAACCGTGTCTGAAATTTATTTGGAGTCCATGTGTGAAGCATACCTGGCTTTTCATACTTATCATAGCACCTGACAGAAGTGACACATTCCACCTTAGCCATGTCTAGTTTATCTTGTCAGTGTCTGCAACAGACAGAGGAAGCCTTTTAATATTGTACTTCATAAAATTGCAATCAGACTGATAAATCTGTTTATTTTTCCTTTAAATGTGCCCTGGTTTTCATAACAGAGACAGCTTGCATGGATGCTGATGAATGGTTAGTCTCCCATCACAGACCTTTAAGGATACTTTGCCAAGAAACTTATTTTGTGAATTCCTCAGCTTCTCCTTTTATTTTTTTTCCCAGCACCTGAAAACTTGCAACTGGCCTGGCTTGAAAACTGCCTTGGAAATTTTACTAAGGCTCTTACTTTGGTAGCTAAAAATGACCTTGAAGAATGATTAATACTGTGTAGGGGTTGATGACATAAATCTGTTAAAATGTGCCTGAAATACAGTTTTACATGCAAGAATGTTATAGCCATATTCCTGTGCTAACACAGTGACATTGAACAGACTGTGGCAGATATTAAATCTAAAAATGGAATATTAAAAAAAGAACCCCAAAAAGGATTTGAATTATTTTTATCAAGAAAATGCTTCTGGCAAGAGAATATAAATTTAATGAAAAATAAAACCAGCGGTCTTAAGGTATACTGGCATGTATTTTCTAATTCACATAATTCTAGTGGTTGTTACTGAAATGTAGGTACTTGCCCAGAAATGGAACATTCTACTTTTTCTGTACTGTACTGTTTGTAATGAAAAACAATCACAAGCTACAGTTAAAATGAAGAAAAGCCCAGGTGAAGAATTAGGTCCATCCTTTGTCTTAAACATATCTGTGGAAATCTGTCCATTGCTAGTTATTTTGGATGTAGATATTTTGAACATATAGATTAATGCCTTCCTAACCTAAATAAGGAAAAATAAATCATGAGGAGATAGGTGAAGTAAGGTTTATATTCTTTACTGAACTGGTAAGAAATGAACAAATGTTGCTGTCCTTACCCAGAGAAAATCAATATCCTACTATTTTGCCTTTGTGAAAATAACTGAATAATTAGATTTACAGAGGAGCATTTTTTGGACAGTTTCTGGCTAAGAGTTCTCAACAGTAGCTCACCCTGTGTTTAATCATGGGGAATTAAGTTGAACTTTTTGCTGTATATTGGCAACGAGTCTCTATCAAATGTTCTTTTACCCCAGTGCGTTTTCCTTTGCTTTCAGCAAAATTTTGGATAGTCTGATGAGAGTAGTATCCTAGAAGTACTTAAAACACAGTGCTGTATTCCAGGTCATCTTTTATGCTGCACAGATTTGCCAGCATGCTTCCATTACCAGCCTCATCCCTGTCACCAGCTCCCACATCTGCCAGAGTCACAGGCCTTTGTGGTTCACAACGCTGAAAAAGCCTCCAACTGCAATATAAAATAAAATAAAATAAAATAAAATAAAATAAAATAAAATAAAATAAAATAAAATAAAATAAAATAAAATAAAATAAAATGTCCGCAGCACAAACACACTATTTTATCTTCTACATCTGACAGTTTGGCACTTTTCACATCACTAAATTAGTTTGAAACTTTCATCAATATGCTTGTTCTGAGAGAAGAAAAGCAAGTACTAATTAGGATTTGTGACTTGATAAACTTTCTATTTAAGGTGAAATGATTTAAACTGACAAGAAAATACTGTGAAAACAACTCAGAAAAATAACTTATTTCTATTTAAGACTTGGCAAATATTAAGAGAACAAGAAAGGTACTAAAATAGGTGTCATGCTCTTCTGTAAAAGTAATTAAAAAATGACAAGACTGATTTATGTGAGACTTTGTAAAACCATTCTTTATCCCAGCCTTTCCCAAATTAGAACTTTGTGTGCCAAGTTTCAGCTTGAACCACTTTAAAGGAAATCGTTCCTTAAAGTATGAGAATTGTATAATGAAGTGCTCATATCTTATTTAGGATTCTAAGTACAGTTTCATATGTGTCATTTTTTAATAGAAGGAAGTACAATACAAAAAACATTTGAGTTCAGAAAGAATGCACACATTCTATTCAAATTGCAGCATGTGCAGAAACTTAAAGACCCTTACTACAGCGAAGCTTTAAATCATGCTACTGTATCTATATCCCAGGAGATAGATTCCTACAATACAAACCTAACATTAACATTTTTGCTAATGGTTGCTAGCCTGGCAAAAAGCTTTGTATGGTTTTATGGGAGGAGAAAGTAAAAAGCCATTTGTCGTATGGTTTTGTGAGAAGTAATAGTTCGTAAATTAAAAGGAAACTTAGCAATACCTCTTAAAAGATGTATTTGCATGGCTTGTGACAATTCACACACATTTTGGCCCTATTTAAGATTTTCCAAGTGATTCAGGCTAGCTGGAGATGCTCCAATAATTTTGGGTTTAGTTCCTTTTTTTTGGACCTTGTTAGCTATCCAAGATCCGAACGTCTCCTCTCAGTTACACCTTGCTGAAACTTCATGGTTTTCCTCTGCAGGGCAGATAAATAACATGAATTGTCTGACTACAAAGAAAAAAAAATTTAAAAAGAAAATAAATCCCTCCAAACAAAACCACAATATATTTGAATTCTAAGACAGCAGTGTTTCCAAAGTGGAAACTCTTAATGAGTCAGTGTATTTATCATAGAAGTTAATGTTACTGAAGATGGAAAACAATTTGTCATAATCATGTTAACACAGAGGTTTGTGCCTATTAGTTTTTAATTTTTGCTATCTATTTGATCCTTATGCTTATATTAGAAGATAACATAAATATCTTTTATTTAGCCTGGAATTCTTAAGGTGTTTGTTGTAAGGAGCAGTGGATTGGGATCATTTTCCTAAACTCTGGAACATTGCAAACACACTTGGAGCAAAGGGCTAAAAGTCTCCTGTAAAAATGTCTGGTTTAATTTTCGAAGTTCAAATATGAAAAAGGCAGTCAAACAGGATGAACAGTGAAAAATGCAGCTAACGAAATTGTTTCTTTGGTATTACTCTTAAAGAGTTATGAATGGTTCCGACAAACTAACTTTCTCTTCAACAATATAAATATTCTTTATACTGTCAGTTGCACAGAATGTGGAATTGCCCTGGATTTTTTGACATGACCTCTTTTGACATCTCTGAATCCTTACTTGCCTTTCATATTTCTCATGTTTTAACCAACATAAAATACGCGATTATGTGATGATGATACAGTCAATTCAGACCAGAGTTCAAACATCAGGTAGAAAACTCTCTTCATTTTTTCCTGAAGTGTGTCTAAAGACAGTGCACTTCTCTGATATCTTCACTCATTTAAAGCACCAGATTACATAGTAGCTTTAATTCCACCTTGGAGTAATGTTGAATAGAGGATTTAAGTGGGGTTATAGTCAGTTTTATCTGATGCTTCTGTCTAACCTTGATGTAATCCCCTTCTTTCCTAATCATTGCAAAAAGAGATAATTTATTGTAATCATAGGGAGGGGGAGACGGAAAGAAAAATAAACAGCAACATCTGTTCCTAATTTTATTTTCTCAAAATTTCTTTATTACTCCACTTCCCTATGTGTTTCTCTTTCATCCTAAAGGAAATACGTGACCTCTATTCATCTCTTTCTATATAATCTTATATTTTTGGAACCAGGAAAGAGAAATATATGTTGGCACAGTTTTTTAAAGGGAAAAACCCCAATAAGGCTGTGGGGTGCTATGACAGATAGACTGAAATACCACTTGTCATTTTTTGACTGCATCGCTGCAACCATCACAAGGGTAACACTGCTATTTCTCATGTTTATCTAACATTTACCTAGAACACTGCAAAATCTCAATTTTGTGTCACTTCTTTGTATATAATGTCTCTTTAAGCTTCCTAGAAAAAAAAATATTCAATTTATGTTGCCAAACTCTGTGCTGTCAGATACTTTGTGAGATCATTAGGATTATTCAGATTCAAATAGGGTACTTGAGTCAAAAAGCAATATAGCCTACCTTTAAAACAACAGTTGTTTCAAGTCAAGGGGTTTGTTTTGGCCATCTCAGGGTTTTTTTGTGTATCCCAATGGGACCACACACACTTAGTGATGCAAACTAAAATCTGAATATCCTCTGCTTCCATGTTCTTTGGCATTAGCTGATGGGACAACTCCTTTGTATGCAAAACTTGTACTTTGGAGACATATTGGGTCTCCCACCTGTCACTACACTGTGTCATTCTCTTGATCTAGACTGTGACCCCAACAAAAAATGTGTTTTTGTCCACTATAGATCAATAAGGGAAAATAATAATGTTGGGAGTCAGACAAACCTCATGCTTTAGCCGAGTGGTCTCTGCCCTCAGTAGAGGGCAGCAGCAGCTGCCAGTAGAGATTAACCATAAAGGACCTCTCTGTAGATCTGCCAAATGTGCCAACCTGCCCTTGAGAAATCAGACACAACGCCCAGTCCTGCCTAGATAAGGACTTCTGGATGCATTCACATAGGGCACATCATACTGCAGAGAGAGAATGAGAGCCCAGGCTCCACCTGAGAGCTGCTTTTGAGTGCTGGGCTTGTAGGCTCCCAGAGTGTTGGAGTTAGTAAAATAGGGTAGCAAGATTTTAAAACTGTATTTATGTTAAATAATGTCCTAGTCAAGGTGTTTGTAGTGTTGTAGTTGAACAATTCTGCACAATGTCCAGTCAGCATTATCACACTGGGACAATAATTCCTACCAACGCTCTTAGGAACAGCAGGAGTCTTTCAGTATTGTCCTTCTTATGGCTTTACATGGGTAAATTTCTTGAGAAAGTTTGGTTTGCTTCAGAGTTTCCATCTTTTTTTATAATACTGATTAAACTCCACTGCAACCCCATATGTTTCAACACCACAGCTGTGAAATTAGAGAAGGATTTCCAGATGCAGGTTTAAATGGCTAGGAAACAAAAATGGGCTAAGTCAATTATACTTTCCCATCAGGCCATCTTGGAGGCCTGCTACTGTTATCCACACCAGTAACATTCAGCAAACTACCCACTTAAATGGCTATAATTTTAAAGTCTCCTTCCCTGTGAGACTAGCTGTAAAGTCAACGTGTGCCAAAGCACTGGGGATGAGTTCCAAAAGTAAATGAGAACTTCTGTGGGAATACTACCTCTATGCTTGATTTTGAAGATCAAATATCTCTGCTTCATCATTATCACAATGATGACAATTGATTTGGCAGTGCTTGCACAGTCTGGAGGCATGGCCCATCCAGGTACCACAGCCAGCAGCTGGAGACCAGAATCCCCAGCTGGTACCTGGCTCTGGGCATCCCTCCATGCCAGGCACTTGTAGCTATGGGGAATAGCCTTCCCATTGCTCTCTTTTTTCCCTTCATATGTTTTAAAGAAGAAACACTGCTTTAAGAAAGCAAAGTTGCCGTTTTTCTGGACAATACTGGGTTCCTAATTGTTTAAACACATGCTGTCCTGCAGGTCTATGACCAATATAACTGGCAGGCAAACTTACACATATATATAACAAACTCACCAGGTTTTAGGTTAAAGTAAAGTGAGAAAAACTAATTGGCTGAAGGGTAGGCATAATAAATTCAGAGGAAAAAGTGTAGCTGATCCCATCATAAAACAATCAGAATGAAAATGTACTGCATAATAAACTAAGTGTTACTGTTTTCTACAATCACTCAGGCCCTGCATTTTGATTGATTGCAGATTCTGAATTACTGAGAAAATGGCAGTTAATTACCGCTAACACCTTTGCAGGAACAGCTTGGAGGGATCTATGAAATTAGCACTCTGAAGTCTGAGTTAAATATATCATTTTAGCTTAATGGAATTTAATAATATTGTAATTCAAATGTATGTCGTGCAAAATTAATGGCTTTTAATACTGAAATACCTTTATTTGATCTGCCCCATATTTTATGCACACTGACATTTACTGATTTCTTCTGAAATAACCATCACTTCCAGAAACTGGAGGAGAAGCTTGGGAGCATGTATTTCAGGTGAGGTATTATTCCAGAACCAGTAGTCAGAACAGAGGTTTATCCTGATGGTTTGGCTGCCTTTCTCCATGCTGTCTTTAACCCTCTCAGGTTGGTTGTGTCTAGTTATGAGCCCAAAGGACTGAGCTGTGGTTTTCCATCAGAGCCCTTGGAGGCGCGCAAGTGGAGGGAGTCCAGCAGGAACCTCAGGCCTGCAGGTCACTCTGCCAGAGCCCCTCCGGCTCCCAGAGGCTCGGCTGGAAAAGCAGCCAGTGCAACCCTGCCATCTCACAGTAACTGAGCTGTTTTGGGACGAAACAGGGTGAGCTAGTCAGACTGCGAGTAGAAATCCCCTGGAGATTAAGAGAAGGAGGCAGTGGTAAATCCCATTCATTCCACAGCTGTATCTACGATGGGCTTGCAGTTACACCTGGCCTTGGAAAGTTTTATGGAGATTTTTGGAAATGGAGGATATGCTGAAATGTCATCTTTTTGACAATTCTCCTGGGTGGCACCGGGCCATGCTCACTGCAGCTGTAACACCATTCTTGGTCCAATTAAGACCCGCAAATTACCCATTGAATTATAATATGTTTGGACATAGAGGATTAAAAAAAATACATCTAATGTCTACTTACAATTTGACAGATTCTGTGAAAATTAGAAATTAATAATTAGACATACAGAACAGATACACCCAAGAATTATAAAATATGTATGTTTAAATTACAAAAAAACTCAATGCAGTCAAGACAAACTTGACCAGTTCAATCATTGAACTAGATTTTACAGTTAGGAAAATCCAGTTACACACTGAGGACAAAAATAAAAGTATGTTACAGTACATCCTCTGATCCAAATCAGAATTACATTCACATGATGCCAGATGATTTTCAAATTCACAACATATTGCTTGGACTTGACAATCTTTGAGGCTTTTTCAGCCTTCATGATGCTATGATCCTATGACTCCTGCTTACATTATAGCAGCAGAAGCTTCTCAGAGTCATCTCAAATCCAGATTCATATTATTTTTGAGCCCTGTGTTGTCCTTACAATTCTAAATTCAAGAATAATTTATGAATCTTTAAAGTGAAATCTATTCCATGTCTGAAATATATGACCATATAAAATATTGGCCACAGCCTCAATTTAGATCACAAATAATATTTTTTGTATGTGATTCATTCAAGGGAAGGATTATTAATTAATATAGAAATAAATAATGTGTTCATCCGGCAAAATCTGTATACAACTCCCAGTAGAGACAATGGGACAGTATATGCAAGCACGCAAGCATAGGGGTTATTGCCAGATATATACCACAAAACCAGAAGTAGTAAAAAATATCACTGAGGAATTTAGGAGAATTTAGGGAAATTTTATAAATGCAAACAAGCACACAGAAAAATGACAAAGATGAGGATTACTTGTCTGAAGTGAAAGTGTCTCAGAAAGGTGTTTTAAAAGGTATTTGCACAATGGATAACAGATGCAGAGGCTGTATTTTATAGGTGTTGACATTTGCAAAATATTGTGAAAAAAACCCCATAGGAATTACCAATTATTAAATATAAATATATTTGATTTCATTGCAAGACTTATTTCTTCTTATGCAGCATTTTATTAGTGGAAGAAAATTTAGCATCTCTATGTCTAAACTCACAGGACCAAATCCCTTGATTTCATAATCTCCTTAAGTTTTTCCAGCTCTAACAGTCTTGTCTATAAATAAGTAAATACTATTCAAGAGAAAACACTCCTTGAATAGAAGACTTAATACTTTCACCTTGCATTGACTTCTAATTATACTATTGTGTTTTCTTCATATTTAACAGACTTATATACACAGTATTATATGAAAGGCAGAACAAAAGACAGCAAAAACTACTTAAATAGTGGTATAAAATATTAAGGGTCTGATAGCTGGGAAATTGAAATAGCTACTGTGGATGAAAATTGTTTTTCAGTGGCATTTTTAATGTCGGTTTAGAAATTGCATTGTGATAAAATTTGCACAGCTGGGAGCTGATTCTTCCCAGACACTTACTCAGCACAGGAAAAGGTATTGATTTGAGCATAGAATGCATCACAACCCAAACCTGTCTGAAATGTTAGAGATCCACCTAACACTGCTCTACCTCTAATTCCCTGTGGAAACCACCCCAGCCCAGAGCAGAGGAGCTGTACCAGCCAGGTCAGTGATGGACGTCTGTCCTGAGGACGGATCCTCCCCTGAGCCCATCTCCTCTCCCTTCTCCTGCTTTTCCCTTGCCATCACCAGTCCAAGCCAATAACATTTTGTTCCACTCTTCATCCATCGCTTTGTTTTGCTGGGCTGCTCTCTCCACAGAAATTGTTCTTGAAGATCTTGTCCAAGTTTTTACTTTCCTCTCAAACAATATGTCTATATTGCTCCCTGTAAGAATGGGAATTGTGCCCAGATGGAATGGAAACCTTAAAAGCAAAACACCAAAGAATTACATGGTTTTCTACTACTTAAGTCTTTGCTGTATGCTTTCCTTTGCAAGTACTTTCCCTGAATTGTTTTTTGTTTCTTAAATTTAAGCATATTATATTCAAGCTAAAGGCTACCTTGCATGTCAGGTGAGGATAGAAATAAAAACCTTGGAGCAAGAAATGAAGTATTCCTTAGCAAGTAATGAAAACAACATCAATGAGCAGTTGATAAAGCAATCAGGGTCCCAAACTGAAACATACAGCAAACACAGAGACCTTAGACTTTCTCTTTTGATTTACAGCAGTGTTGGAAAGTAACTTAACTAGATGCCATGGGCCTCCCAGAGCAGCTGAGTCAACCTATTGTTTAAATTGTCCTGGATGTTAATTAGATTAGCAAAATGATGTTGATACCTGCAGACAGAAGTGGGTGTGCTCTTTGAAAATCATTCTTCTGACCTTAAAGTTCTCTAGAGATGAAATCCTACACTAGAGAAATAGACGAGATCCTCCTGAGTCCCAAAATCCTCATCAGAACATCTTATGAAATAGCAAAGGATTTATCTTATCTGGCTTTGGCAGAAACTGTCCTGACTGCTGAGTCCATGAACAGGCACAGAAAGCAGGGAATGAACGTCATTCATACTGGTATATTGCAATATCAGGCCTCTTGTCAGGTGCTAATAATTTTTTATTGATGCAGTAGTGTCAAATCAGAAATGTCCATTAGAAAAATGGAGTTGCTCTTACCCTTTTAACCTACCTACTGCTCATTACCAAAGTATCTGAGCATCTTCCATGTAAATTATTATTAGTAGTAACATCTGGAGACAAGGAGTCCTTGCCACTCTGCCATCTGTCTAGGATGAAAAGCAAGATATATTTCAAATATATCTATAATCTTTGTCATTCAGTATCCACAATTAATTTGAAGTGCTCATATGTACATTTATTTTGCAGAATTAAGGCTACAGAAAGGACAGAGGTTTGCTGAATCTGCACTTCTTATTGCCACGTGGATTTGTCTAGAGACCTGGCAGGCCTGAACTTATTTAATCTCTCAGAGGCTAAAATAAGTTCTCCTACATGTCACTGCTGCAATTATAAAGCAGTCTGTCAAATGAAGTAAGATCTTTAAACCAATCCAGCAGCTGGAACTTAGAACTTGCTAGTTTTTTGTGGATAAAAAGTAAATGGAATTCTACATTGTGAAGGACCTTACAGAAACCTCCCAACTGGTGCTGAGTTCACAGCAGACACAAGCAATGCAAACTCCCTGATGTCACTGCACCAGTGTCTTTTCACTCGAGCCAAGCACTGGCAAAAATGTGTTGATCCTAAAACACCCAAAGTTTGCAGAAAAGGAGATGATATGATAAATTGTCCCAGCTCCTAGAGAGAGGCTGTGGTTCCAGAAAATTGTCTATTTCTTGCCAAGGCAAGAGCCTTGATAATAAGCTGTTCTGGCACTGGCATTTCTTACTTATGTATCCCAGGTGAGCTCTCTGCCTTTCAGACCCATGGATATTTTGGAGGGAAAAGGTGCTTTGGGTTGTATTTTTACGTGGGGTGGGAACCAAAAAAACCCCACAACTGTTAAAAGCTTCTGTTCTTCAAATGCAATATGACAAGAAACCTTTTTGCTGCATTTTTTGCTGCCATGTCCTCACAATGCACTATGGAGTCCCTGTGTTCTCATGTGCATTACAAAAGTTTGTAATTTTATCCCTGTGACATTCATCAAACAGATTAAAATGGTACAGTGAATCTCATTCCCACTTCTCGTCCACAGGCTCTTTCATGCTTGTCTCTGACTCTCATTACTATCCTGAATGCCCTGAGACATCTGTATCCATAGAAGGCTCATTGATATTTTTTAACATGGGACTGGTTTAAGAACCTGCTAAAAAATCAGCACCCCTATGCTGGCTTCTGAGAAGACTATCAAGTACAAAATACTGAAATGAGAAACAGTCACGTCAATGCCATCAGGATCAGCTCCAGCAGCAAGAAAATAATGTTACTGCACCTGTGCCAGGTTTAATTGCTATGAAGACTGGAGATGACTTAGCTTTGACATTTTCTCATCAAACCAGAATAGAGCAGGCTATATCCTTGCTGTCTCAGTCTGTTTCTATATCAGTGGAAAGATATCACTACCATGAAAAATGAACACATTTCAGGGAACTCATTTCAGTGGACTGGAAACACAAAGATCATTTACAGTTAGTGCTGCCAAAAGGTGTGGTGACCTATTGTAATTAAACCACTGTTTCTGCACAGCCTTCAGTGCAGTGGATATTATGTACACAAATATGGGGAAGGGCAATTTTTGCTACTGCTTTGATATGTTTTGGGACAAATTCTACCCTTTCTGCACTAAAATCCTATTGAAGTCCTTGCAGTTTTGGGCTATATCAGAGAAAAAGATTTCTAGAGATTATTCACACAAAATTTAAAATTTAGAAGATGCTCCATTTAGAAATATAACCTAGAACATGAAGAATCAATAGGAAGCCAACCAGGAACTCAGGAGCTGCAAATGCCACAAGGACTTGTCCAGAGAATGGCAACAAGGCTGGTGAAAGGTTTAGAACACAAGTCCTATGAGGAGCAGCTGAGTGACCTGCAGGTGTTCTGCCTGGAGAAGAGGAGGCTCAGGGGAGACCTTATTGCTCTGTACAAGTGCCTGAAAGGAGGTTGGAGCCAGGTGGGGGTTGGCCTCTTCAGGCAACCAGCAACAGGACTAGAGAACATGGTCTTAGCTGCACCAGACAAGGGTTTGGTTGAACGTTCGGGAGAATTTTGTCACAGAAAGGGTGACAAAACATTGGAATGGACTGTCCACAGAGATGGTGGAGTCACTGTCCCTGGAGGTGTTTAAGGAAAGACTGGATGTGGCACTCAGTGCTATAGTCCAGTTGACAAGGTGGTTTTAGGTCATAGGTTGGACTTGATGACATCAGAGGTCTTTTCCAAACGAGCTAATTCTATGATTCTCTGACTTACATACTCTTTTAACATTATTTCCTTTGAAACAATTGGTGGCTTCTTCCCCCCCCTTCCCAACAGGCTTCTAGCCAATGGTTGCATCCCAGAATACCTGCCTCACACACATGCAGATGTATATCATCATCAATATCTCTAAGAGCTGCTACACCTGGTATGTTGGAGAATTTTGCTCAGAAATGGCTTATAGAGTTTTGTTCAGACATGCCATAATCATATACAGCTGATGGAAAAGTGAAAGGCAGCTGTGAGGAGCAAATTCTCACAGCCTGTTTCTGTAAACAGCTAAGTTCTCAGGCTGTCTTCTCATAACAGATAAACATTCTGTCCTTGGCTGTTTTGGGAACAGACATGGAGGTTTTGAGAACCATTCATATCAGGGTGAGAACACAAATCTTGGTTTCAATAAGCAAACCACAGGTATTGAAAACAAAAGGAGGGGTTGGTGTTTAATCTGTAACCAATGATGAGCTCGGGTTTTGCAATATGTATGAAATTAATTAACACCATTATAAAATGTGCATGGTTGATCAATAAATTGGAGTTCGATGCTGATCAAAGGATGGGTTGTCTCCCTTCGCTTCTATATGGTACAGCTAGAAATCACTACAATTTTTTTTTTATTCTTGCTATCTTTAAGGTAATTTAAAATCAGTTAACTGCTTGATCTCTGAATAAAGTTTGAAAAAGCCTTATATCATATTGTACCATTGCAGGCATTGGAAGAAAAATCATGGTTTATGAATGACATAAGGCACATCCAGGACCTTAATGTGAGGAGAAACTACCTCCTGACGTCCATAGAGCACGACCCTAGCAGGAAGCTAAGGGTGAAACCTATTGCATGAAGCAGAAGTGGATTGAGTGTGGTGGATGCTTCCTTCCCCAGGGCTTTGGCTGGGGGAGATTAGGTGGGTGCACTGGCACCAATCAGCTGAGGACTTTTCCTTTTGTTTGGCTGGGGTCAGATTTAAAAATAATCTTTGGTTAGGATTTTCTCCTCACTTTCTGTGACTGCCCAGTGGAAGTAAAAGTGATTTAGTGAGAGGGAAATGCACTCATTTCCTACCACAGGGCTTAAACCTCCTGCACATTATGCTGTGCATAAGGGAAAGGCACAAGACTGTAATCCTGAAAAAGTGCCAAGTGTTCAAGTGTTAGGCATGTGGAAGACTGCTTGCCACAAAGAAAGTTGGTTGAAGCCTTAGCCAAGTGGGCGAAGAAGGTAAGTGTGGGTAGGGAGTTAAACATCTTTCACAGAGTTGTTTAACATTTCAGAATACACTACTGGATTTGCAATCAGTTTGGCAATGGAGTCTTAAAATCAGACATCTCTTTTAAGAAACCTTTTTATGTCTGAACAGAATGAGGTTTGTCCTCAAGCAGGAAGCCTAATGTAGAACTTACACAGTGATATATTTTCATTCATGTGACCAAGACAATAAACATGCATCTTTTGATCTGTGTGGCAACAGTGCATGAGTCATAGCTAATGCCAGGATAGAATGAGATGCAAATCTGCCAGGAGTGAGTCAGTACTCTTGGATGTTTCTGCACATCCTGAATTTCACCAGGTTAAGACATGGGGACCTGAAGTAAAACATTTCAAGAACCCATAAAACTATTCCAGCAAGCAGGATGGCTTAAGCCCTTATGTCAAAACACAGGAACAAGCGGTCTATTTTGTACAAAATATTTTCTGGTCATCTAACGATAAATTAAAATTCTTTAAAACGTGTGCGTCTGCAGGCATATGCTTCCCAGCAGCCCTTTCCTCTCCATGTGACTCAAAGAGGGGCAGTAATACCTCTCCCGGGACTACAGAAAGCACGGGTAGAATTTTAAAATACCATTAAAAATTATCTCTTATTAATCGCTGTCACATTCAAATTTGAGCAATATCCTCTGGCCATTTAATACCAGTGCTGCCATTCTCCCTTGTTGTCTCACGACATTATCCAGCTAACCACACTGCTGCGCTATTTCCGAGACCGCCTCTGTTTACAAATCAAAGTGCCTTGCTTAAGCGCAGCCTGCTGAAATGCTATGCTGTTAGTAGGAAATGTGAGTGGGCTGAAGTGGGGATCCCTGTAGAGTTAACTTGGCAGCCTTCAAGGTCCTGGCTCAGCCTGATATTAAAAGTGAGTCATCAGTTTACCCACACAGCAGGCCCTCACTTTGTACTTTTCACTGCGAGGAGCTCAGCAGAGGGCCAGGAGATTCAGCGTTTGCTTCTCTAATTAATATCCAGCTGAAAGGAGCTCCTTGTTCAGGACGACTTGGTGGGGTTTTTGTTGCTAGTTGCTTAGTTTAGGTTTTTGGTTGGTTTTGTCTTTAACTTTGGTTTCGTTTTTTTGTTCTTCAGTTTTCAAGTTTGGCACAGAACAAAAGCACGAGCCAAGCCTTACCACCTGGAAGGGCAGAGTGCAGTGTGTGTTAGGTGCCCAGTACAGGCTGCTTCATTTCCACTCCAGGTCTAGGGCTCTGCAACTGCCTCAGTTCCATCAATGTTATTTTTGTATCTCCTCAAATCTTTAATTCATGCTCGATTGAGGCTAGGCTTTTATCTCAAGAAGACCCATAAATAGCCCCTGAGGGCCTCTGGCGGAAGGTGTTGCCAGTGCTGGAACCTCTTTGAGGAGCTGAGAAGCCACAATGCAATAAATGCTGCAGGATAAACGTGCTTTCCAGGTTAATCGATCAAGGCCAAGTTTTCCTTCTGGCATACATGTTAAATATCTATCTAATTGGTCTTTTATGGAGCGTTTTCTTGTTCCAGCAGCTTTGCAGCAGCACTGGGGGTGGCATGTAAACATAGTGACTGATAGACAGACTGTTTCCTGTACTCTGAAGCTATCATGATTCTGCTTTTCTCTTGCTTTTATTCCAGCCCATCAATCACATTTATATGCCTCTCTGTAATTGAGATAATTTTTCTGTCCTTTTTACAGCCTAAAATTTTTCATTTTCTACATCCCTACTTCCCTATTTTAGAGGTACACTTGATTGAAAAGTATCTGCTTCACATCAAACTTTTTGATCTTTTTTTGTCCCTCACATGAGGTAGCAGCTGTATGAGCTAAAGCATGTGAATTTCAGTGGAACATGGCACCTAAGTATAGATGCTCTCCTGAAGCAGAGCCTGCTTTATTTTTAATATGTTCTGGATCTGAAGAGGACTCAAGTCAGTAGCAGTCCTAATATAGTTGCATATCCAGGTTGGTAAAAAAAGGATTCTGAGAGTGCAAAAACAAGAGTCAATATCACAGTTATTTTGACTGCAGAATTTGCATTTACAAAATTCTATGTTCATTTTTTCAAGTGCCTCCCTATTTTCTTCTGATTTGTTTATAAGGATATGCTAGTTTTATGTGCCTTTCTTTGAATGTTCTCTTTCTATTTATGCCTGTAACAGGCAGAATCATTGCTATTCATTTCACTGTATGAAATTCATGACAGTGCTACAGTTGGTTTCATACAGCTGCAGAACCACCAAATGCAAAAGCATACTTTATTTTTGCTGCTATTCAGTTTTGCTAGAACTCACATCACAACAGTTTGGGGAGGACTTTTGTTTGTTTAGATCCTCCCAAAGGCAAGGAATAGGAGAAAAATAAAATTTACGTTACATATGAACTAGTAGAAAAAGGGAGGGAAAGAAGCTGAAGAAAATATAAATCTTCTTAAACAACCAAATGATTTGAATTATGGAAACAAGAGTGTTTTATGTCAAGTGCCTCTTCACCCTCTAAGTGTGCTATGAAATATGATCACTTGTCTTGAATACACTCCGTCCTAACAGCAACATTCCTGAACTTATAAACACTATTAATTGTGTCAAACTTGGAATCTGAATCCTGCAAACCCTTCCTATGTTAAACTGAATGGGTCTCATTCATAGCTGGGCCAGGTTTGAATGAGCTCAGCACGGTTATGTTAGGCAGGACAAACTTTTCATTAATAATTCTCCATTCTTCTATCAACAAATCTTTGAGTAACCTATTTTGAAGTAGTCTGTATGGCAACAGGACCCCTTTTCTATACACCACAGAAAGGCTGAGAGAGTCATGTATCACAGACCACCAATGAAACTAGATTTTCCAAAAGGAAGAACAACAGGCATGTGAAGTTAAAATCCTTTTCAGACACCATTCTCCATTTTTGCCACAGGAAGAGCCTCTGTTGGTAGGTGGGATACAGCTTTCATTCCTGCCAATGAGATTGGTATCTCTTCTATCCCTTAAGTGTATTTAAAGTATCATTGCTTTTCATGTAATTATAATTATAGCAACACAGAGGAATAAAATGAAAATGGCCTTCCTCTAAGTTTGCTTTCAATGAACATGCTAACATACAAACAACAGACAAAATGCAGCAACAGGTCTGTTCCACACTATTACTGCTTCCCAAATTGGTCCCTCAGCTTTGCTGGTTCAGGTGTGATACATGGCAGGTCTCCACAGCAGCACACTGACAGTGTGAGCTTGGTTTCTGCCTGAGATAGAGAGGGACGGCCTGGGGAAAGATCAGTGTGAGCAGCAAGGAATGAAGCTAAAATTTTAGACAAAGTTTGAGGTTCCATTTTGTGCTTCTATTTTTGTTCCTGGTGTTGTAATAAATTATTTAACCATTTGATGCCAGTGTCTCCAAAGTTTGTCTGGTTCTAGTAGCTGGTGTTAGGATGTTTTGCTAGATTATGAATAGACTGTTCCAAGAGGCAGAAAATTGCTCCATACAGGCACAAACTGGCATTCCTCAGAGATGCCACTATTTAGGACCTCTTTTGGGGTTTGGCTGGGCAACTCAGCTTAAAAGTTTGGTAAAACTCCATGTTATACAAGAAAAAGACATTTCCTTTATCTGGTGACCACCCAGGCTGAGTCATGCAGTACGTGATGCCAAAAAATCCTTCTTAAGTAGTGATCTGAGTCTCTGTGTGATGTATGTGTGAGCGCAGTGAGGCTTGTAAGGAGGAGATGCCAAACCTGCTTTGCTGTTGCATTCTGGAGGAGAGAAAACGTGATGGCAAAGCATTTGCTGAGTTCCTGGATTGCCAAGCACAGTCAGGGTGGGCTGAAGGTGTACCAGTGTCTCCCTAAGGAGTGTGGGAGGAGGGAAGGGCCGTCCTCTGCAGTAACACACTGCTTTCTTCATCCTCTGATCCTCTGAGTGACAAGGGCCACGGAGAATGCTGAGATCTCTGTCCAAGAAGCAAAAGGTTTGTGCCATCATTACTCAGCTCTCCTCTGTTTCCTCTGGGCTGTGAAGTCCCTGCCCATGGATTTGCCAAGAGCACAGTACATTCAGTACAATCTCCAGAAAGCTCTGCAACAAACCTCAACAGGATGATCAGTAACAGCACATTTCAGAAAAACAATAAATCAGCATTTATGTACTGCTTAACCATTCTAAAGCATTTCTCGAGCATGAATTAATGAATACACAGAAAGAGTTCTGTTAGAGTAGATGGGTCACAGGCTGTAATGATGATGAACAGGCACCTTTAATCCCAACCACAGTCGGCACTAAACCAGCAAGTATATATATATATATAATCTTGGTCCAAGATTACTTATAAAACTCAAAGGTAAATAGCTGATCAGCCAAAAGGAGATAGATAATGCTAAATGGTGAGTTAATGTGAATTTCTCAGACTCTGGGTGGCAAAGAGAAGGCTGCCACTGTAAGAAAACACACAGGTGAAGTCTGGCTCCCCAGTCACTTTTAACAGTAACTCAATCCAGACATCTTTCTCAAAACAGCATGGCTGACACAGCAAGGTGTTACTTAGTAAATGTAGCACAATTTCCTCCTTTTGGTCTTAGTACATGGTATAGAAGATCTCATATATATAAGATAACAGGAGCCAAAAATTCTCACAAGAAAGTAGAATGGACAAAAACTCTTAAAAAGTAGAAAGAATGGGAACATGTGTGACTGAACAAGAAAATGAACACTTCAGGCACCTGACTAACACGAGAAATGAGAAAAGGAAAATATGAAACTGTCAATGAAGCTGTGCCACAGCCCCAGAGCAGTCAGAGGAAAGTGATCCCTGCATTCATGGACTGGAGAGGCTTTGTCTAATTTTGGTCCGGACTGTTTCCAAATTCAGTAAGTGCATTTTCTGCTGGACAGGACCATTAAAGCTTATTCCTAAAGTTTTATGTTTAATGCTAAGTGGATTGTTGAACTACAGATATCTGAGGGAATGGCAAGGAGTGTGACTCAGGACTGCTGTATTCAAAACCTGGCTAAAGAATAGCAGATTTGAAGTAGGTGAAATAAAGTGCTGAAGTAGTTTAATAGACTAACCTGAACACCAGGCTGTGACAGAACAAAAACCAGATCACTCCGATATTTCTGAATTAGCAATTCTGGTTCACATAGGAACGAATATTCAATCATAATTTTTCTTGAAAAGTATAACCAGATGGGCAGCCACCCTAACAGCCAAGAAACATGTCTTTTGAGAGTCATTCTGGGGCATTTCATAGAATAAAACACCCTCTTTTTTTTTTTTTTTTTTTTTATCAGCTCTAGTTTCAGGTTCTGACAAAGGCAGACAGAACTGTTACACGAGGAAAATGGTGCAATGGGAACACTATCACAGTGAACCAGCTCCTGTGAGCAGCTGAGTTACTCCATTCTTATTCTTATTCAGGCAGATTCTGTTAACAAGGTCTCAACCCAAGCAAGAATTTTAGAAACAGGGAATTAATATCATTAGGGAGAATTGATACTTTCTGTACTATTTTCTTGATTTTTTCCTTGTGGTAAAGTATGGGCAAGGAACAATTCTCCTTCAGCTGCAAAGTGAACATACCTGGAAGAAAACAGAGAATTTAATTCTTCCTCTCTTCACTTGCTCTTCCCCTCAGGCTAACCTCAACCTGTTTTTTAGGAGATACTGCTGTTTAAATGTCCAAGACTTGTTTTAGTGAGATGGAATAGATTACTCTTCCCTGCCTACCCTCAGTCTTTGAGTCCCGTTCTGCTCACTGCCGCTGCATCTCTCGTGTTTCAAGTTCTCCAGGATTAGGGGACTGGCATGCAAATGTGCTTTGATATTTTGAAGAAACAAAGTGCTAATCTCTCGTAATGCACAATATTGTCAAGGCAGGTGCAAGCTTGAAGTTTAAGAACCAAGTCATTTTTCCAGACATATATACAGTTACTGGAGGGGTAAATCACTTCTAAAGAGAGCATTTCAAGGTTATAGAACATTGAAAAAAAACACAACAGAAAGTTTTTATAAAATTAAAGTCAATTCTCACATAAACCCATAGAAGGGCAGGACCTTGGGTAGCAGAAGTTCCTTTGAGAAGTTTGGAAGTCTCTATAGTTGGGGAAACAATAAAACTACTTCTGTGTTCCATCCTTTACTCCTGTACCATAATAGTGGAAAGAACCATAAGAACTTATTCCTGTGACTGTGGCAATCATGATAGGGAAACCACTGTCAAAGGAAACTAATCAATAGTTGAAATATTTGCTATTAAACTGTACATGGAATAAATTGTTCTAATCATGGTGAAATCTGGGAGATCTGCAACTGTAAACATGCTAAAACTAGCAGTATGATATTGTGCTAAAACTAGGAGTATGATATTCACCAGTGGAGAATTTTATGTTTTGTGTTTCTAATATATGTTTATTCACGCTCAGTCATAAATACATGTTGCACACCAACTACACCTGCATATAAGTGTGTGACAATTAATGAGAAATATTGTGCTGGCACAGGGCTTATACATTATTTTGGGTTATTCAATCAAGACAATGATTGAAGGAACACCAATATCCTGCAGAAATCTCTTCTGAGAATTGCCCAGCTGCATGTTAAGAGGATAGGTTTGCCTAGGACATTTATTTAAGACACAATATTTTGTATAGTTTAACTGTCCATTCACTCTGGAAGAGCACCACTAACTCTAGATAGCAGATGCAATCCACAGGCTAAAAAAATAGAGATTTGCTTCTAAATAATCTGAAATGCATAAAACAAAAACAAATGCATAAAACAAATTATCTCAGGAGAGCGAAAAATATCTCATGTGTGTGTTCACACTCCTGTGTGTGTTTTGGGAAATAGAGAGGTAGAAAACTATATAAAATAATGAATCCTCCCTTTCTATATAGTATAGCTCTGCAGAGGCCAAACCATGACAGATAAGCTTCCATCTACTCCTGCTTCAGCAGGAATCTGTACAACATGAGTTGGAAGATTTCTACCTGAAAATCTGTGTGTAGGGGACAATGCTGCATTATTTTCCTTCCACTCTCCAGGCTCAGCACATAGTAAAATCCTTGCCTGCAGATTTCAGGTTTCCTTTTGCACGGTGAAGTTATCAGCTTTCTGTCAGAGTTGCATTATGTTTTTTGAAGGAGGTGGAAGAGGTGGGGGAGAAGGTTTATTTTACAAGCTGACAGTTAAGACATGTTCTAATGAATTGAATCTGGCCAACTCTCCATTCTCTATCGAGCTTTCCAGACTTGCAAAGCTTTGAACCTTGCACATGAAAGGGGAAGTATTTTTTGGAATCTGCTGTGACTGAAAGTTTGCTGCTCATCTGAAGGTATCGTTTGTATTTCACTTCATAAAATAATGAACACTGGAGCTGTCTCTTGTGAACTAGTCCAGCAGTCTTGTCCAATTTTGGTAGTAAAGGTCATAAAAGTTAGGTGTTCCTGCAGTGAGACCAACTCTATGGCAATCTTCAAAGGACATGCTTATGTCCTGGCTAGAACCTAGCATGTAAGAATATCAAAGAACTAATATCTAAGATTTTTCTGTAACAGATATCAACTGAACCTTTATCCAGCATTTATGAGGCTTGAGTAACATTATTGTGCTAGGAATAGCAGGAATGAAAATAGTTTCCCAAAGAGATTTAGAGGTTTTTAAAATTTAAACAATTTAACTTCCTGCATTATTGGTTTTTGCAGTTTTCTCTTTCTTGTAATGAAATATTAATCTGACTTCAATTGTAATGAAAACAATCTGTTTTAAATGCATTTTATGAAAACATTTAACATAAATGTCATAGAAATGGTCTAAACGCAAATCAAATATCATTTTTAGATCGAATGTTGGTTCAAACACAAGCCAGGTATTTTTTCCCGTGAACTACTCTCTTCTCATTTATTTTTGCTGTCAGTCTTTCAGACTTCTGCCCTGATCTTGCCAAGTCCCACAAAATGAATGATCTGCTATGTATTTCAAAGAAGGAAAGTCCTCCAAAATGAAATCCACATCCATGGAGGAACTGGAGCTGGTCCTTCATTTTTAGCAAGCCTGCATCACATGAAGATTTAGTGAACATTTCGTTTACATCTACCAAATGGGTTTTTTGAGAAGACAGTAGTATTAACTCCACTGCTTGATACCCATTTTAGTAACAATCCATGGTACATAAATACTTTGCATTAAATGAATGGCTTTTTTTCATGAGCATTTTTTCTTCCTCAATATGCAAATATTTATCAGCTTTTTAAAATCACATTTTTATAAGTAGATAAAAATTTAACACCTGGCCATAGGCCATAGGAAATATATATTCAAGTGAAAACAGTTACCAGTGAATTGTTATCCGGCTGTTTCTGAAAGACATGCATGACCAAGACATAAAAATCCATCTTAAGGCAAGTTGTTTGCTTGTTTGATACCCAGTGGAAAATACTTGTGCTGGTTGAACAAATATCTTCAAACGGCTTGAGAGTAAAAAATACTTGCCTTATTAGGTCAGACTGAAGAGTGAGTTAGCCCCATAGGTTGAAAGAAATCAAATACAATATATTCATACAATCAAATACTAGGATGATACACCTACCCCAGTAGGTGTATCATCCTAGTACCCAGCATCCACCAGTTAAGGCTTTCCTTCAGCAAGGAAACAGTTTTTGTGAGCACTGACAAAGGTACTTTTAAAGACAATTCAAGCCATAGTTGCTGCACTTATCATTCTTGGTCTCTTTGCCAGTAGACACAGTAATGCATGGTGGATGCAGGACCTGTTCTGCACTGTTTAACACACACAGTTGTGTCACACCCCAAAATTGAAAATTGGCTGCGTTTCACCCTTAGGAGAAGGAATTTCTGCCCTATATTTCCCGAGGGACCTGGCAGTGGAGTAACCACTGGGGGCAGTGTGCTCAGCACTGATGGTGTCAGTTCCCCCTTTGACTAACAAAATCACTGTTATGTATAACCCAAAAGTCTGAAAAAAAAATTAAGCTAATGAAAAAAACATCAGCTCTGTACTCTCTATTAGAGTTGCCAGGGCCTTGTAAGCTGGGCAGCAAAGGCATCATCTTTGAGCAGCATAAAGTTTCTAGCAGAGAATAAAATCTCATGTGGAACTTTTGTTATTCTTTAATGACAATCTAGTTACTATGGAAAATGAGTATGACCAATATGACGACAAATACTGATGCACATTTTCCACTGTCCTGAGAACTAATTCTCCTTTCTCACATTCTCTTCTTTGGTTTATTCACATGATATAATAAAAGAGTAGTTAACTTTCAAAAATTTCATGTAAATACTGAAAGCAGTATGCAACCCACAGCACAGTATATCTTTCCATAGTTACAATAAGCCCTGTGCAATCCTACAATTAATGTCAGATTTGATTTCTCTTGTGCTTTTCTGTCCTTATTATAGCAATAATTTCTGGTTTTCCTCTCTCTAGTCTTTTCTCAGACTCGCAAAGTGATAGTTCTTGTGATCATTTACTTTGTATATTATTCCAGTTTTCACTTTGCTTTGTAATGATTGTTTCAATATTATATTAAAACGATTTTTTCTTCTCTGTTCTACCTCCACACTCCCCTATTGATATAACTTCTTCCACCCTCATTTCCTCAATATTCTTGGATTGCTTATGGATAGAGTCTTCAGCTGAGTGGTGTTTGAACATGGTCCTTGGTTTGTTTGTGAGATGTCTGCACCATGTCTGCTTCAACCACTTGATAGAGATTTTTTATAGTCATATTGGTTTGGCAGAACCCGTACATATTTCAGCATCATTTTTACATGGAATGTGCATCTGCTTTTTCTAGCTTGTTCCTAGCACTCAGTGTGGATTAAAGAGTGCATTGATCACCAAATAAGTCTGAGAAGGTTGATTTTAAGAAAGATTTAATACCAGAAGTAAGTACATTTGGATTCATATAAAATAAGTAGAAATGAAATGAAAATATTTTCAGTTCCTGACTCTGTTTGAACAACTAAAATGAGGATTCTTTGAATTCTATTACAAGCTAATTATTTCTTGTTCTAATCTTGGGATATTTTTTCCCAGACCTATTTGACTATGCTGGCTTTTCTCCAAAAAATGGAAAACATTTTTGAATAAGCATTTTATTCTAAATTATTCCAAGCATTTTCAGTTTATTATTATGACCAATATTTTTTTTCTCAGTTTGGCATTTTGTCTGCCCCTGGATAAATTTGTTTTTCCTTCCCTCTGAAAAACCAGTATAATAATTTAGGAGCTAAATAACTTTTCAGTAGACTTGTCACTGATGTTCAGATTACAGTTTTACGGCTAGGCAAACAGAAACCCACATTTAAAGTGTGGATGGAGGCAGCTGGATGTTGTTACAGAAGATGGTGGCTAGAGGGAACTCTTTTTCCTTGTTGGAGATGGTGGATCTAACAGTAAAGGAACTTCTAGTGCAGCAAAGCAGTCCATTAAAGAAAAAGAAGAAGGAAAAATCCTTGAAACAAAAACATTAGCTTGAATTCTGAAGTGCTCCCAGTTGGGCGTAGGAATGAGGAGAAGTGTCAATGAAATTTATCATTTCTCCAGCTAAGAAAAGGAGAGCCTGTCGATGTCCAGGGACAGTTGTAAGGTCACGCACGGCTAAATGCACTCCCAGCAGCCAGCTCCTTCGAAGCTGTTGGAAGAGTTATGGCAGCCTGGGTTACCCTGGCTGCAGGGGTAGATGTTTGGGTTTTGTGCATGTGGGAAGAGAGGACCCAGACCACAAAAAAGAGCAGGGAGTTCACAGAGCAGCAGTAGGTGAGGCATTTAGGTAACAGCTACTCCACTTTTAGGCCCCAA
The DNA here is from genome assembly GCF_027887145.1 of Ammospiza caudacuta. Taxonomy (NCBI): domain Eukaryota; kingdom Metazoa; phylum Chordata; class Aves; order Passeriformes; family Passerellidae; genus Ammospiza; species Ammospiza caudacuta. Next base: position 31,408,587 of record NC_080593.1, on the reverse strand, counting down.
GCCAGCAAATTAATTAGGCATGTGCTTAAGTTTAAACTGGATAACTCATAGCTCTAGCGGAGCTATTCAAATGTTAAAAGTTTAACAAGTTTAACAGCTTTATAGCCTGCAGGCATCAGGTTGCTTGAGCTTTGGAGTTTTGGCTCCATCTACACCCCTGGGTACTGCCCGGGTGGTGGGCACAGGGTGGGTGGGGAGAGCTTTCGTTTGGAGAATGTGTTGGGGTGGTACTTGGCAAAAGCTGAGGTGTAGGGAAGCCTGACATGTGCACAGTCTCACCCTCATCTGAAACTGGGCCGGGGCCAGCTTGTGTACCGTACACAGAAATTTGGAAGCACTCCTGGTACTATAGTGTGGTCCTAGAGACCTATTTTTTTCTTCCCCATTATTCTTGTTGGATAATGCCCTGAAAGATAATGTAGTAGAGCAAATCAGGTGAGGGGGAGCAAAGCAAGGAAGAAAGAGTTAGAGAAAATATTGCAATGCTGACAATTAGCATAACTTTAATGTCTGGTTTAATGCTACCTTACTCCAGTAGTGCTTTGCTCCACTGAGAATGGCAAGAAAGCAATATAAATCTTACCATACTCCTCCCTGTTAACTGAGTAACTCTGAAGCCATGAATACCTCACAAGCCTCAACTGTCCTTACATGGACTAGCTACTAGAAGCTAAGCCCCACAGCCCTTTTATGGGGTCACAGTAGGACCCAGGTGTGTTTCAGCAAATGTTCCTGCAGATGCACTCCAAATGTTCTCAGCTGTGCTCCAGCAGCAAAATTTGCCAAGAGCTGTTGAATATATCTTGCTTTCGGCAGCTGTGGCTATATTGCTAAAAAGCACTGAGCTGACAGCTCTGCCTGCCCTCTTTCTACACTGCCAGCTGGCCTGGGCAAGCTTGGCCTTGAGACAGTGGAGTGTAGTCAGGCAGGTGTGGCCCGAGATGTCTGTCCTGTGTGACCGTGCCAGGAGTGTGTTTGCTCCCTGCACGGCACATGGGGCTGATCCCAAACGTGATCTCTCTTCTGCCCATGGCATGCTGTTTAAATACTGAGCAGCTCTGAACTGTGCAGTTGTGTTAAATCAGGCCAAAACTCTATCTAACCCTGGCATCTTGCCATTGGCTGAGGCAAATAGAGGTTGATAGTGGAGAGCATCGTACTTCTTCCCAGAAATACTTTTACATCCTGCAGCAATCCATGCTTCAGCAACTTAGCCAGATGTGATATCTTTTCATTGAAAGGACTTATCCTGTCATACCCACATCACCCTGCAGAAGGGAGTTCCACACCAGCCTCCTGCTTTTCAAAACTGCCACTGGATGCTGCCTTTTGATGCTCCCCAGTTGCACTCACAGAGACCACACATTGCTTGTGCAACGACCCTGCCCTGTGCCTGATTTTGTAGATCTCTGTAAAGTGTCTGTCCTCAGACAAGTCTCTAGAGGCTAAAGAGTCATAGTGCAGTTACTTATTCTTCACCTGAAAGCTGTTCCATACCTTTGATCAGCTCTGTCACTCGCCTCTCTCCTATTTTTCAGTTCTGCTATGTCTTTTTTAAGATGTGTGCGGTGGGGGAGGGAACCATAACTGCTGAACTAGGTCACATAAAATCTTGGACAAATTCCTGGGTTTCTATTTTAATGTCTCCAAAGCCTTGGCAAAGGTTCAGAACAGTTCAGTTTTCTTCCTCTCTCTCCCTTCAGTAGAGTTACTTCTATGATTAAGGCAAACCTCCCAACCTCCCAGCTCGCCAATGTGAAGCTGGAACAGAGAAGTGCATCTAGAAACACCCTGATGGAAAGATCACTACATTTGGTCCCCTTCAAACTCAGGCTTTCTTAGCGTATAATCTCACTCACAAACTGATAAAGTCCCATTTGAAAATAAGCAAGTGGTTTTGCCCCCACTACTCCCACCAAAAGGCTGTTACAAGATATCACAGCCATAGGAAGTCTCCTTTCCACTCTGCCTTTCTTCACGGATGCCTTATAAAAGTTTGTTTTAGTTCCTCTTCTCTTTTTCATTAATATTTGTTTCCCTCATACATTTATGGGCCACAAGCATGCTCAGGATAATCACGTGAGGTGATTCAAAATATGTCCCTCTGCTATCTTGCATGACAGACTTTATACTTCTTTCTTCTAGCTTTCACCTACATCTGCCTCAGCTGGACGTCAGCTTTTCTGAAAACTCACAGCCAAAGCTGTAGACAGTCTCCTGGATGAGGACTCATCAGTGTCTTGGCAACTACACACTTGTGGAAAAACAGCACCTGGTTAATCCTAACACGACATCTGCCTTTCTCATGTTGGTAATTGCCATGGTCCTGATGCAATCAGTTAATTTATCCAAATACATCGCCTTGTGTTTAATTATTGTATCCCTTAAACTTTGTTCTACAGTTCCCCAATCCTCTGGAGCTCCAGCTGATAGTGTTAGCCAGATTTTCCTATTTCTTCTGTCCTGGCCAAAAAGGAGAATATAAGCACCTAACTGCCAGTGCCAAATGTCCTATTGCTTGTTAACTTCACTTGGATGTCATAATTTCTATTTATATCCCCACAATTCTCTTCAGCTTTTCTGCCTTCCGTTCTCAATCCCAAATAATTAATTGAATTTGAAGACATCTCTAGAATATTTTTAATATTCCCCTTTCTTGACTGCTTCCCTCTTTCTTATTGCAGCTAAGTATTTATTGTGTAAATTCTTTTGCAAGCCCTAGTTCAAGTTGTCTTTCACCAAAGTGTAAGTCAAATGATGGAAATGTTAAACTAAAGTATTTTGTGGGTCTTTTTGCCACTGTGGATATGTTACTTAGGCTTTTTGATCACAAAACATATTTTAGGGACATTACCTCTCAGTTAAGCACTCTAACTTTTTGCTCTGTTTTTATTTTTTCTCTTGATTTGAACTTGCTGCTAAATGAAATCTCAGCACTTCTTGTAGTGTTTTATAGAGCCATAGCTGTAAGACAGCGAAAAGTGACACATGTATTTCCATTGGTGCCTCAAGAACATCTTGGAGCAGGGAAACACAGGGTGGTGGCAATACCTTTGCTTTCTCACACTAGGAAGAAGGGTAGAGTAGCACTGGAGTCGCCCTTGCAGCTAAGGAAGGATTTGGTGCCAAATATCAGCATGAATGTTCTGAGGAGCCAGGCATCTTACTTCTGTCCATCTTACCTTTGTCACTGGGCTGGCAGAATCTCTTCATTAAGATGTTTTTAAACTGTGGGTATGCAGAAGTGCCCCCCTGGCTTCAGCAAAGAGCTGTTCTTGCTGAGGGCTTTGAAGCTCCCAGATTTATAAATAGAATACTTGAAGACAGATTTAATAATAACCTGAATCCTAGAGCACAAAGGCACGAGTCTCTGTTTAGTTCATAAGTAGAGCAATGGTAATTTGGAGCGTTCAGTGGAACAGAACTGGTCATCACACAGCAGAGGCCAAGGCTGTAAAATCTGACACGCTTGAGACCTCTGGCTTACAAAGCTTTGGGTTAAGCACATGTGTCACTATTTGCATGCTCTGCACCTAAACCCCATTGCTGCTGATAGAGCCCATGGATTACAAGAACTGAGTTAGCAACGGGCTGAGCTGCTGGGACAAGTTCTAGCACCATTTTTAATAGCCTTTAGCTCGATTACCAGTGTTTATTCCCATGTTTATTGGTTTAAAACAACCCATCGCAAGATAAATAGCAAAACAGATCTTTCCTTCTAAATGCTAAAAAGCCATTTTTGTTCACTATGCACCATTCTTTTATTATACAGTGTGGCTACCTAAAGATGTCCAGCCATTTGCTTAAAATACATTCTCAGACAATAAGAAAGCAATCAAGTATAGCTGCGTGCATGGAGCAGTGCCTATCTCCAGGAACCAGGTAACATTTACAACTTCTTTCATTCCAAAGAGTGATTTTTGGGCATTGTCATACTCCAGCAACTTCTCTTAAATATTTTTAGTTTCAGGATTTTGGGAGGGGATTGAAATATTTCCTGCCAAGTTTTTCAGAAGGTGTACTGCCAAAAATGTCTGTACAAAGAGAAGAAACTACTTAAAAATAAAGATATTAACTTCTTTTAACCCAAATTTCAACTGTTACACTCATGCTCTATTTCATTCACAGAACAAAATGCCATGCACAAACACACACCACTTTGTAATTTTCCTCATCCAGATGCTTTTGGTAAACATATGGCTGCTGACAGTAAAAATTCAGAAAGAACTCTTACTGAATCTGCTTTTTCTCTACTTGCTTTTCCTTTATACTCACTTTTTTCCCGTTCCAAACTATGGCAGGCATTTAGTGTACCTCAGAAAACAAGAATTTCCCACTCTTTCTCACCTTAGTGTTCTCATCACCTGCAATTATTCCAAACAATAAAACCCTGGCATTTTTTTCTGAAGAAAAAGCTACATTAAGTAAAAGATTTGTGGCTGTGATTGATTACAGACTACAGAAGAACAAGATTATTCTGAAGGAAAAGTCTTACAGATAAAAGGATTATAGTTACTTACACTTGCTGACATGGGATTGAAATATTCCATTTCTGCTTTTGCGACCACTGGGCTCACTTGTGAAAGCTGGGTGAGACTGGGTAGAAACAGATTAGAAACAAAAATCAAGTCTATTTTCCACAGTCCAGAGAGTACAAGAGCAACACTAAAGAAAAAAAGTAAATGAGATATTAAAATATCTTTTTGTTTTTGAGCTTGACCCTTCATTCCCACATCCCATTACACTGGAGTTAATGGCCCTGCTCTACTCCCACAAGGACAATTGAAGCTATTTTTAGTAAGGAAGAAGTTCTCTTCCTTACATGCTGTCCATCTGAGGAGTGCAGAGGGAAGCTCCTGCAGACGGTGTGGCACGGTGTGGTGCAGCCGCAGCCCCGGGACCGTCCCAGAGCCCCTCACCATGGCCTGGGCAGAGCACAGCAGGTCTCTGCCACCCCAGATGCCTCTCCCCGGGGCAGGGGCAGCCAGAGCCACACACAGCTCTGTGGGAAGGAGGATATGAGACCAAAATTCCCAGCAGAATTGGGCCTTGAGTTCATGGAAGGCACCCAGGGAAGGGTTCAGAGCATACCCAAGTCTCTTTCCTGAAGAATAGCCTCTCTTCACTTTCCAGAGTGAGCGCAACATTTCAACATTTCTTTGCTAGAAATCAGCAGCTGTAGTGTGTTTTTTTTTTCTAGTTTCAGAGCTCTTCTTATTTTTCCAAGCTTTCCCCCTTTCCCTCTGCAATAAAGTGCTCATTGTGTCTACTCATGCTGTGCTGGAATGTTTCTTTATTTACAATGAAGTAGAAATGATGCCAAACCTTTCAGTGTTAGTTTAGTACCATTTTTCCCACCAGTCTTTGTTTGTTTGCTTTAGTTCACCTAATTTTTATTTTCATTCTGTTCTAATTTGTTTGCAGTCATTTCACAGAAAAACATCTGATGTAGTTTGGACCACAAGTGGCTAACAGATCACAGTCTGAGTAACAAAAATTTATTGATGTCCATACCCTTTTTGTAGACTTTAATTTCCTTTGAATTTCTCTTAAGAGTTACACTGGACATCTGCACATCTTGAATAAAAATTCAAGACAAAAGAGCCTCTATTTTGATTTATGTTTGCATTTGCTCTCACAAATGAAAAAGAGAAAAAAAATAATGAAAATAATAATCCTATCTAATTAATATAGGGGGAGTTAAATTTCATCACTTGATTAAAGATGTAAAAAATTAAATCTTGGGAAACTGATAAATCTGAAAATCAGGGAGGTGCCAGGGATATTGACATGGGGACTGACATAAGATTAGGCAGGAAAATAGTAGTAAAGAACTTCAGGGTAAAACCATTGAGGAAATCAAACAGGGTGCACAGAACAAACCACTATGAGCACACAATAAGGAACACCTTAAAATTACAACAGAAAAACAATCTACCCCAGAAAACCTCTTTTAGTTCATATAGGTGGATAGTGTGTATGCTGATGTACATGGTGTGTGTCAGCTGAGGTATGTGTGAACTGATCTGGGATGTAGACAAAGAGCTAAAACACACAGATTCCTTAAAAAACTTAAAAACTTAGGAGATTAGGACTCAACTCACAAACATACATTCCTAAAGACTATGGTTGAAAAAAAATAATTATTTAGAAAATAAGCCTCATTGTAGCAAGATTTATATTGCATGAATGTCTTCTTTTTAAATTAAATGGCAGGTATCCTTAAACTGTAATTTTCTGGCCCAGCTGAGTTCCCTGAGGTAACAAAACAAACTCCAGGGAGGCATCAAGGAATGCTCAAGAACTGGCTACCACCTGGCAGGAACAAACCTAGAGTGTCTGGGACATGGGCAAGTTCTGGAACATAGCCCTGAGGCAAACTTCTCACCAGAAGTATCCCTCTTCTTCTCAGGATAATGATGAGCAGAAGGTTTCTTCTGAAATACACTCGGTTTACATGATATTTTTTGTCATCATGATGTTGATAGACTGAAAAAATAACACCATAATTTTCAGCCCAGGAAGATTTGTGCAGGGGAGACCATGAACTCCTTGGCCTCTGTTTGCCCTCTGCAATAAATTTTGTTGCACTGAAGAGCAGGTGCTCCCACGGCTTTCCTTTCCATTTCTGATGCAGGAGTTTTACTTTTCTGCAGAAATGTTTGCTTTTACTAACACCCTGGTTTTCTGAGGTACTTAGATGTTTCTGAAGTACCTTCAATTTTTAAAACGTACAAACCTCTTATATTCTTCACATTATAACTGTCTCTTTCAGTAGATATGAAATGTCTCTACCACATTTGTTGGAACTTGGCTCTTTGTATAATTCCACTTTCTATCTGAGTCTCATTAACTGTTTCCTTCTTGTCCTTATCTCGAGTTTAAACCTTTCTTGTCTTCAGGGCTCTCTAGTGCTCCTGATAGCACTTTGCTCTCAGTTCTTCATTGTTACTGCTAATGATCTGTGGGCAAAATCACCAGGGTTTTTCAGCAGGCTCTCACACTGGGGTAAAGGTACCCAGTTTGGGAGCTTTTAGACTTATGAGATTTGGTGATGGGAGTTCCCACCCTCTTGTCCTTCCATTGTCCTGATTACTGTTATTACTTCTCTAGGAATTTAATTAATCTAATTTGATAAGACTGCCTCCTAAGACATTTATTGGTTTTTCTTCTCCTTTGGCTGACCTGGGATTTTTATGTGCTATGAACTAACCAATGTAATTATAAACTGCATTTCTTTCAGCACTTAAATTACTCTTCTCTGTGAGATCCAGAGTTTGCTATTGCATGTATTTATGGGAAAACAGAATTAAACTGGAACACATGCACAAATTAAGTTTAAAAGTCTCAAAAATTTTTTTTCTCACTATTCATTCTACCCTAAAAAATGGTGAGATTACCCAAGGGTGGTGAGAAAGTCTGAGAGCTACTGAGTTTATGCATAGAGGGTGATAAAAAAATAAAGGATTATTTATCATTTGGGCAAGATGTGATGCTCATTTTCATTCTTAGGAGGCTCATTATACCCACTCAAATTCTGTTTGCACTGCCAAATGATTATTAAGAGTTAGAAGTGCAGACAAGAAGTGATCCCAATTTATGTCAAGACCTGCAAGTAGTTCTGCAGCTTTGTGCTGTACTTTATTTCAAGCATCTCCAGATAAAATGGTCAGGGAGAAGTTGCTGGCATAAAGCATTCACAATGCAAACCTCAGAACCACAAATAACTTATTATTTAATAATTGGATTTCTTCAAGTGCTGCTAGCCCCAAAAGGCCAGCTCTTTACTGCTCAACTTTCTCCATTGACTCTAATTAAGGTTTTCCTTGGCTCATGATTATGGTGAACTTGGAGAACATTAAAACTTGAGTTTTTTAAAATCTGTTTTTCTCACCAGGTGGAGTGTTCCTGAAAACCCTGAAACTTATGAACTTTCCAGTACATTTTACAAGATACTTCTGTCTACACGTTTGACTGAAGATGGAGGCATTCCACAAATCCCCAAGTAGAAATCATTTTATTAGCCAGTTTGTGCACTGTATACAGGAGAATATGGGATTATTTTTTAAGAAATTTACTGCCAAAAAATTTATGGCAGCAATATAAACTCACAAGTGTCCCTTTCTGCAGAGGGGGAGTTGACTTCAGTAGCTGTATGACTGATGACGTGACAAAGTGTGATAGGGAATGCAGCTGCTGGAGCAGGAATAAAGAGGTCCCAAAAACCAGAGATAGAACACAGAAATGTATTTAAAAGGAAATAATGATTTTATTATTGTAATTATTATTATTATTATTATACTTATTAAAATCACTTCAAAAAGCCTGATGATTACCTTTTTCTTGTCTATATTGCTTTAGAAAAAAATAAAAATAGGAAAATGTTCTTAACTATTGTATTAATTATGTCTATCTCTTTGAAACATATATTTTCCAAACATTTTTATGCTGTAGCTACACTTAATTAATTTATTTTATCTTTAATTAAGCATCATTGCCTTCTATGCAGTTTTTAAGGCCCTGCATGATGCTTTTGTGTTTGAATTTCTGTGTTTGACAATGTAAGTTTTATCAGTGATTTCTACTATAAACATAAGGTAATGCTAAGGAAATTCTGTGCTGACATGTTTCTCCTTTAAATCAGTCTGGTTATTTTTGGCTTTTACTTTTTGTCATTTTTAGCATTTTCTTTCCCCAACACCCTCTCTCGCCTTTGCTTCATCCTGTTTCCTCTCCTCCTCCTCCCCAAAGTATGGAGAATTTCCAGTTTGGATTTGAACTTTGTAGCTCACTACTCTCTCAAAAGCCAGCTGAACCAGAACTCCAGACTAAGGCTGAATGAATAGTTAATAGATATTTCTTTTCTTTTTGATCTGAAAAACCAAGCCCCTCTCTCAGAACTTTATCTGAAGTCAAATGAACCTTTCCATTCAGTCTCCAAAAATGCTTCAGTTTGGAGTCTGTTAATTTAATTTTGTTTTTATTTCTTTTTATTCAATTTAGGCAACTTTGATCTCAAATAACTGTTTTGAAACAAAACATTCTGTTTTGAAATAAACTGAAATGAAGTATTGTAACATAAAAAGGAAAAGCCTGCACCTTTTTTGGCCAAAGCTATTCATAACACTTGGCAAAAAAAAAAAAAAAAAAAAAAAAAGTGAATTGTTTTGATCAACCTAGAACCAATTTTCTTTGCCAAATAAATAGTTTCCTTAAAAAAAAAAAAAAAAAAAGGCTAGCACAGCCTCTCCTCAACACCATGGAGGGGAAACAGGCCCCACTATGGAGTCAGCTGTATGAACAATGTCAAAAGGTTTTTGGAGGAGATGACCTCCTCCCTCCACTGACTGTCAAGGAGTGGACTGGGCTTTGAGTGGTGTAAAATTACCTACCTCTCATCTGTGAAAAGAGGAGCCACAGAACTACCATTCACCTTTTCTCCTTTAATAGCTGTGCTAAAATAATCTCTCCCAAGTTATGGCTGATAGCACAGAAATGCTTCAGTTTGAGCTGGTCAGTGCTCTGAGGAGTCGGGGCCGTGGCTCAGTTTGGGGTACAGCAACAGCCCCTGCATCACCCAGCGCACTCTAAAGCGGCCCTCCCAACATCTGTACAAAAAAAAATCCCTTATCATACCTGTCAGAATTTATATTTCTTTTCAAAGGGAAATTAAGATGTTGCTTTTAGAGCTAGATCTGTTTAATATTATTCAGATTTCTTTTTCAGCTATTTCACACCTTTCAAATTCATAAACACGCGAACATTTTGAAGGATGTTGTTTGGATTCCTTTTGGCTTTGTGGTATCTGGCTCTCTTTTTGTTTATGCCTTGGTTTCCATGTTTTTTGACTTTGACTCCTGATTTCTTTTATAATATTTGCTTTTTTTTTGTTTTACTCTTCATATTCTCTGGCTGAAAATCTGGTGCATTAGAAATCCTTTGAAATGGATACATGCCATTCTGTACCTGTGGTTGGGAGTTATGCCAGCTTGAAGCTAAAAATATAAAACACAGAGTATGTGGCAAAAGCATGCATATACACAAAAAGCAGAAACATCTTTTGATTTAATTCTATATTGTGGAGAACAAAAAGATTTTCTGCCAACTTCAGTGGAGAAAATTACCCCATAAGTAACAATGATTTGCGATACTAGTCACTGAAGTTTGAATTGAATAAAGCAGGTATTTGGACTTTTACATCCAAGTGTTATTCTCACAAGACACTGGCGCGAGAGGAACCGCACTACTTTTTGTGGGAAATTTAATTTTTGAACTTAAATATTTTTGTGAATATAAGGATCTCATCATCCAAGCTTCCTGGTGTGGTCCCATTGTGACTAGTTTGAATGCCAGCCTCTATTTTTTATTTTGACAAGAAGAAGTTTAGACCACAATTTCTAGACCAGTTTTGCTTGTGAGTCACCAAGGAAATACCATAAACAGTTAATATTTGGAATTCACAGATGAAGGATGAAAGTACAGAAAAATTAAATGGCTTGCGAAAAGGCAGAGATTGAGTCAATGGCAGAGCCAAGAAAGGCACCTTAAACCCTTGTTTTAGTTTATAATTCTGGCCAAGACAATTCAAGCTTCAAAAGGGAAAACTGTATTTTGTGAAACCAATTACTGTTTTGAGTATTGTGGCTAAAGTATGTCTCTGTCAAATTTTGGAATAGCTTGTGGTTCCTTACCAAGAGAGCCCTGGTTTGAATCACCTCTGGGGACTGATACATTTCAATCCCAGGGATAAAAACGTTACAGACTTTGGAAGCACATGCCAGACATAAGATCACAAAAATGTGAAAGCAGGGTCCTGTTTCTAGTCAGAAAGGCTAGATATGGGAAGTCTTTGCTTGTCTGCTCTTGAAAAAGAAAAGTATGTTTTTATTGGAATCCAGTGGCCCCTTTACATTTGGTTTAAAGTCTTGCCACTATCTACATGTCAAATGTAAAATATAGTACTTAAATTTCAAGGATTCAATACTCATGAAAGTAGAAGGACAGAGGGCTGAGGCTCCCAATCTTTCTTGATATAGGTCTTCACTCAGCAATATTCCAGTAGAGGTGCAGATACCAGTTCAGAGGCTTCAAGCTTACTGACAAAAGTCTTTCTTTTATTTTCTTTCTTTTCTTCACCTCCTCAGATGTAGCTCTCTGACCACTGACTATCTGCAAACCGCAGGCACAGGACTAAGGTAGGTAATGTTTACACCCTGGTAGAAATTTAATATCCAGGACAAGATTTTTTTCCTTACCATAGAGAAATTAGGTCCAAAAGAAGGTGGTGGACTGAGATGGAGATTTTTTTAGTGACGCTAAACCTAACTAACCATTGCCTAAGTTAATCCATTACTAACTGGCAGTTCTAATTCACATATGGTCCTCTCATTTTGAAACAACCTTTGGACAATTTTTCATTAAAAAATACCAGACATTTAGTTAGAAGCTTCATTCCGCCTGTGATGGACTCACAGAATGCTTCTGACCTGCATGGGACATCCTTCCATGGCTTAAGCTAAGATACCATTTCCCAGTTTCCACTTCAGTTTCCTTAGATGCCCCTGAGAAAATTTTTTCAGGTTTGCATGTATACCAAGCACAAAAAAATTATTGTCCATGGTTTTGGTTGATTCTTTTTTCAAGTGAAATACTTTATCAAGTGCTTGCTGATAAGAAGCTACAGCTGTCCCACAAACCGTGCTGTCTCAGGGGTTCTGTGTGACTTCACTGTCTGCACAAATGGATATTCACAACAACCTCTACACATGCCACTGGAGCAGCCCTAGATTGGGATGGCTGCCAAAAAAGGGGAGAACAAGGGTGCAAAGAGAAATTTAATGTAATGCAACAGCAGAAATAGGCACAAGGCTCAGGAAATAGAACAAAGCAGAAGATAGCTGATGAGTTGATTTAATTTGTTTTAAGAAAATGTTTCTATATTGAAATCCTCAAACAATTTTTCTCCAAGTGAATACAATTTTTTTTTAAATTTATTTTAAAAATAAATTAATTTGTCCAAGTTATCATAGATTCACAGGCCTTGGTAGTTCTTGAGAATATTGTGATAGTCAGTGGGGAAGAGGAACTCATCCAGGGAGAGATTGAGGTCACTTAGATTCACCCCTGGGACTTTCCAACAATATCTTTTTCTCTATAGAGCACTCTAAACGTGTGGTACTCTTTTTTTCTGTGGCACCCCTCTTCACTCTTGCATAGATAGTTATGGTCAGACATGTCAACACACACTTGATCTTTGCTCTTAGCATTGAATATATTTAATTATGCTGTCTTTTCTAGGAATTCTCCTTCCTAACACAGCAGTAACATGGCAGGTTGAGCTGCGTGTTCAGTAGTTGTACTGAAGAAATGAGATAATTAATTTGCTGCTGCTCTGAGCAGTACTGCCTAGTAGGCATGCATCATCTGATTTTGGCATAGTGAAGATGTCCCTGTAGGTGTTTTGTTGCTGCACTGCAGCCTACTGCCCTTCATCTTTGAATCTCAGAAGGTGTCACTAGAATGCCCAAACTGCAAGCATGTACCAGACAAACCAATTTTTCCTCATTGTTCATGGCCATGGAAAATCTCTGCTTTCTTCACCATGCAGGAGGTACTTTTGTTGTGTGACCTCCTAGCTAACCATCACCTTCTGGAAGATTGATTCATTAGGTGAGAATGAAAAGAAGATAAACAACAATTGTGAGTTGATTAGGTGGAGGGTGGATTTGATTTTGGCAAATCTCAATTTTGTTTATGTTTTCTTGGCTTGTGATGTATATGACGTGCTGTTCTTAGACCAACCCTGCTATAGGCATTCGGCTTTTTGACATTGAGCAAGAGGAAACATAGCTTTGGGGATGATTTCTGTACATGACAGAAAGGGAAAGTGTTTCTGTAAATACAAAATAATCTCTGGTCTGCACTAGGGCTTTACTGTGCCTTGACTGTGTTCCTCTACTCCATACAAGTTAATTCCCTGTGCCATGCATTAACACATGTGATAGTCATTTGCATTTTTAGTTCCATCCATCTCTAAGCAGGATCCTCACTACAGCAGATATAACATGCAGCAACCCTTTGCTTTTGGGACAGCAAATGTGCTTGGCAATTCGTTGTGCACTTGATGGGCTTTCTGCTTTTTTCTGTTCTTTTTTTTTTTTTTAACTGATTAAAGATTAATTTACTTATGAAACTATTGTCAGCATTTCCTATAATCATCACAAAAGTATTTTCCACATGACTAGAACTGAAGCCATTTTTTTTGGGAGCTAAGGGGTCACTGGAGTGAAATTTAAGAACATTATCAATGACTTGGAAGATCATTTAAAAATTAATTTTTAAGGCAGAATTAAATAGAAATCTCTTTGTATATATTCATATTTTCATGAAGCATGGTCCCTTTCTACACTGCTGGTTAACAGTTATTACACTGTCAACTTGTTACTTTAAGAACCCATTCAGGGTTTTGTACTAGAGCTCCAGTACAAAACCATATGGTCTGTTGACACATGGCTTTGCAAACTCCACGAACTGCACCTTATCAGCAAAACACGTCAAAATTTAATAACTAAAGGTAGGTGCAATCTATACCAGTAATAATTGAGTATTACTGAATATTGGTAGTGGTATAAGACATCATTTGGACGAACAGTTAATTTCTAAAAATTAAGATGGATTAATTGTTATTTTATTAGGTTTGGTTTGGTTTGGTTTGGTTTGGTTTGGTTTTGTCTTACCACTGACACAGAAAGAAGACCTTTTGAACTTTTTTACAAGAACAAATTTGTGCATCCTTATGTTGTATCTGTGGGCATAAGTGCCCAGCTTAGGTGGGGCACAGAAATTCAAGTATTTGTCCCACCTCATTGAAGGTATATTTTTTTGGCTGCCATCAGGAATTTGAAAGAGCTCTTTTTTTTCTGGTTTTTTTTTTTTTTTTTTTTTGAGTAACTGTCCAGAGCAACTCTGCATACCTCTTGAGTAATTCAGATTGTGTATGTAGCAGATGCTCCTCTGTCTCCTTCCTGCCTGACAACCAGCCATCACTTCAGTCTGACACAGACTCTCTTTTCACAAATATTTTTGTGAAAAATGTTGATTTCTACTAAACATATTTTGTCAAAGCTAGATTTCATCAAATCTAGCCTCACTGATCTTATTTAGCATTCTAAACAAGTGATGACCATATGATAGGATCTGCTCCAGGCTTTCTCTGATTAGACAGTATCTGGGGGTTCCTTGTAAGGACTGAGCAAATCTTTCTTTGGAATCTCTGACTTCAAATACAAGAATTCCATAAAGTGAATGAGTCCCAGTTTTGCTAATTTGGTGTGTAAAAAGCATGGTTCAATATTTTACTGCACAACACTTTCATGTCAGCTTTGTTCTGAGCAGAATAATTAACAGAAAGGGTTTTTGTAAATGAATACTGATGCTTTATTCTGTGTTTAGAGAATAAAACTACATTAATATCTATTTTCTGATATGATGTAAAAACTTGCTCCATATCTTTTCTCAAAATTAATGGGTAACTTAGAATTCATTTTGTTCTATGCTCAGAGTCAGGCAACTATTAAGATTTTTAATGTGAGTTGAGTTTTACAGTCATTTATGTAGCCCCATGTCCCTTCATCTGTTTTGAAGTAAACACTTCAAATCCTAATTCTTCAAAGGCCTATGTTTCTGAATAATCCCACTGAGGTTTACAGGAAGTGATTTGTATGAAGTTAGTAGAGTACAGGATTCTTTACACACTCATTGCTTTAGTTTGTGGTGCAAGGGGAATGTAATTCCTAAGTAGATGGGGGTCCAAAGCAAAGATTTATGTAATCTAGAAACTTGCATTAAAATTCTTTTAGGCCATTTGAATGAAGGAATAATATCCGTGTCTGTATTTTCGTGATCTTTTCACAACAGACTATTGCACAGCCAGCCCATTCAGCACACCTGAGTGCTGTATCTGACAATCTTGTCTGTCCTGAAGAAAGAGAGAAATGGGAGAATTGATCAGCCCTGCAGTGTGAGGAAGGACAGAAGGGTGGAGTAGTAGTTAAAGAAGCAGTAGATGTGAAAAAAAAAGAGAATGAAAATATCTAGAAATACTGGGAATGGTGTGAACTCTTTTTCTGTACATGTCTGAACATAATATTACAGCAGATTTCAAAGCCAGCCAGTGAATGCATGCACGAGTTGTAGTCTCTAGGCAGGACTTACTCATTTCATACACCATTTAGAATTAATTATAGTGATTCTGCAAAGTCAGTACATACCCTGGATGCAAGATTAGGAGAAACTGTTTTTGTTTCAAAGTCTTTTGATGTTTCTATTTTGAAGTAGCTCATTTTTCCTTAGACAGCACCCAGAACAGTCAATAGCAACCAATACACTCTCTTCTCTTTTGGAAAATAAAATGTAGTCAAATAAAATTGAATCTTTGACAGTCTCATGGTAATACACACACATGCCTATCCACTTCATACTGGAAGGCCAAAGAAGTTCAAGTTTTGTTCGCTTCATTAAATCAGACTTATCGAGGCAAACATATAGATTTGAACCATGAATATTTAGAATTCTCAGAAATGCAACAGCCATTCCTCTTTGGAGAAGATTTTATGGGTATGCATTTTTCCTCACAGAGAAGTTCTCTTGGTCTCCTAGATAATGAGAAGCACTGTATGTTCCCTGAGTAGAAAGCAGTACCTAAAAGACTGCCATGTGTACTTCTTATGTGGGTATTCCACATGCCACATAAGGCACCACCAGAGCTGCAAGGTCTGCTATCCTGGGGACTCTGAATAAAACTAAATCTTGCAGTTTGAATAACATTTACAAGATTTTGGGTGAGGCTAAGACAATCTTGCAGCATGAGTTTGACAATTGTAGAGAAATTGTATTGGGCAAAGGCCAACTTTTTTCAGAATATGAGCAATCAAATGTTATTTTCAATAAAAATATCAGTATTATGGCTCAAAATAATTGTTTAATATTTCATAATTACATGTTCATAGTCATGGTATTTCAGTTAAGAGGAAAAGTCTTTAAAATGTCTCATCAGTGCTTAATTGAGCTAAAATAATCCTGTGCTTTCCATTTGCCTCTCAACACTTTTCAGACTTTAGGTAATTTCATATCACATTAAACTGCTCATTACAAAGTCTAACATAATTTTGAAGGTTATTATTACAATAATTTTCCAATTGTTTCTGGCATGATTTTGTATCATAATTAGTCATGTTAACATATGGATTGTCCCCAAAATATAATTTCTGTTTGACAGTTTATAATTTATTAAGTGTGCCAATCAGAATATTTGGGTAACATTCATTATGTCAATGCTAATGGAACACAGCAGTAGAAAACTTTAAAATTTAGACAAATCATTGCTTAAATTACAGTTTTCTGTTTGAGTGTAGAGTATGTTTGTACCTTTGTTATGCATTTAGGCAGTCCATCAATTAATACTCTTGTTACTTAAAGATACATAATTCCATCCTTTCTCGCAAGATTTAGTTCATTAAAACAAAATATGAGTACGTGGCTTTCAGAGCATCTTCTTCTCTTATGGCTATGTGTAAGGAACCTTTGAACTAACATATGACAACTGACTCTCCTCATGTTAGCAATGTGAAATCTGAGTCAACGAGAAATTAAGTTACTTTTTTAGAGACACCAATCAGGCTGTGGGCAGAACTAGAACTGGACATTAGGTATCCTTCTTTTTTTATATCAGTGTCATAGCACCAGAAAAGCTTTGTCTTTCCATAAGCATTCCTGCGCAGCACAGGGCTAAAGGGAGACCCAAACACAAATAGGATTTTGTCAGCAAATCCTCCCTCCCATTTGTCAGATAAAGCTCCTTGTTTTACCCCGGGCTTGAGGAGTCAGCCCATATGTGCCCAAAGAGAGGAAACAAAGTGAGTCCTGCACTGGAGTTAAGGGAGTCAGTTTGCCCACGCACTGCTCTAGTTACATCAAGAGCCACTCTACCTTTATCAACACAGCTATCAATGGTGCTGGCACTGAGAAAGAGAGGAATTTCAGCACCATAATTCTTTACCCTTTGGTCTCTCCTTCTCTGCACCTTCAGAGATGTGACAGGAAGTTATCTCCTAAAGCAAAATCATTCCCTTTTCTTTGCCATCATGCTTTTTGAGTTTCAGAAGATGAACAACATTCAGGAAAGAAGCCCTGGGTTTATGATCAGTACAGATATGTGCAAGAACTTCCTTTCATGTAGTTTAAGTGGGAAGTGAAGCTGATTGAAGGTATATACAGAACTACAGCAGTTCAATGTGCCCTTTAGAAGCTGTAAGGGTATTTTGGAGTGAAGGAAGGATCCTTCTTTTCCTGATTCTGAAGTGAAGGGATGATATGTGTGGGTTGTTGATAGACGATTTTGAGAAGACTGCTGGGCATGCAGGTAATGTTGAGCTATCTGAGCATAGCCCAAAGACACTGGAGATTTCCAGCGCTCACAGCATCTTGTGCCAATTTGAACAAAAGGCAAAAGGCAGGCCCAAGCCCCTCAGACTCAGCTACCAAGTTTCAGAGACCAGTTGTAAGTTACTGAAACATGGGATTAATTAAAAAAATGACCATATCCTTCCTATCCATTTACTCCTGATCCAGCTATGACTTTCCTGCTTTTAAAGCAATCTTATTGTGTAGTCTGAAGTACTGACTTATGAACTAGTTAGTTCACTTGTTTCCACTATCCCTGCCTATGCTGTAGAAGATGCAGAACTACTTTCTTTGGTGTGGCTACCATATTTCTGTAGGGTTTCTTTACATTTACTTCTCTCAGGCTTTCATACTTCAACATTTTTTCTGTTAATGTGGGGGAAAAGAGATATAAAAGGTGGTTGTTTGTGTGTAAGAGAGTATATTTGGGCACGGAGGATGAGTTAAGGTTTGCAGTTAGTTGACAAGGAAAAGGGTCAATGGAACAATTTGTACTAAGTTGTGGCTCTGCACTGCACTTATGTCTTAACACTGCATTTATCCGTCTCACATTTTACACTTCCATATGTGATAACTGCTGGATGGTCTGGACAAAAATGCTAAGTATGCTTTTTAGGATTCCTAAAGTTGTTGTTATCCACCTATACCTGAGCCCCAAGCTGTTAGAAACTGTGAGCAGATCCTGGTGCATATGCTTGGTCTCCTCTTACATGCTTTACTAATTACTTTTGGCTGCAGTTAAACTAAACTAAACTGAAGTAAACTAATCTAAATGGACCTGGAACCTGGTCAAATATGGTTGGTCTTATATTTGCATGTTAAAGGAGCTTGAAGTGGCTGTTTAAAGGGTTTGAAAAAGTCCAAGAATTTAATAAATTGCTCAACAGAAAGCTCCCTACAGCCCCATTAGGATATCTATGATCTGCTCACAAGGACAAGTTGTGGAAATTAAAATAAAGAAGTGTTCAATGTAGAAGTAATTCATTAGAAATTATGCTGAGCATGTATTTTCTACCTTGAGAGCAGTACAGCAAGTATCTGAGCTCCTTCAAAACAAAGGATATGCTAAAAAATAAAATAATTTTTCTTCTGTTGTGGTGTGTTTCCTACAGGCAATGAAATCCACCTTGCTTGTTAATAATTCTAATAATTGTACAATGATTAGCAAAAATAAATTAAGGAAAGAGGAAAAATACTAGTTATAATCTGCTAATTTGCATATATTATCTATTAGAAGATCACTGGAATACTGAAGAATGGAGAGATAATATTGATTTCATTTTATCTAGACAAAACCCTCTTCCAAGACCACACAACAAGTTAATGGCAGATCTGAGACAGAATCTGTGATTGTTGGCTCCTATCTGTGTTGGGACTAAGGTGTTTGACTTTCCTTTACCCTGACAGTGGCAGGACTTCACTGTCCCAGCCACAAAGATCTATTGCATCTTCTCTACACGATTCCAGTATATTTTTCTCACCTTTGGCACTACAGTAACAAACAGATTTGCTAAACTGAACACAGCAAAGTTCAAGAGTGACCAGAGTTGCTGGCAGGGGATCATAATGTAAGCATCTGATTTATAAATAGCTGAGAAAGTTTATCTCTTTGGATTTACAAAAACATGCTGTCACGAAAACAGATTGCTGCTATTGTAAATACCATGGAACACGGCATACGTGAAAAAAAGAACTGAATTTGTCTTGTGATTATCTATCTGCTTGCAGTCTCCCTTCTCCAAATCCTCTGCATCTGAACAGCACCCAGGGTTTATAAAACAAAATAGCTAAAGGTCCTGAGAACAATTGTGCAGTGATATATTGTAGGCTTTCACTAGGCCCAGGGGAGTAGCA
Organism: Ammospiza caudacuta; assembly: GCF_027887145.1. Lineage (NCBI taxonomy): Eukaryota > Metazoa > Chordata > Aves > Passeriformes > Passerellidae > Ammospiza > Ammospiza caudacuta. Next base: position 31,389,273 of record NC_080593.1, on the reverse strand, counting down.
AATGTCTCTGTAGCATGCTCTACTGGCATGAATCCTTTGGTATCTATTTTCCTTCTCCTCTGGCTGTTGGGTGCAATTAGTTCATCCAAGATGGCATGCCAAAAGACCCCATTTAATAGCTTGCCATATATAATCTTATATTGTTCTGGCTTTGAAATTTCTCCTTCACACATGGAGCATAGAGTAATGGAGATCATATTATTCTTTGTCATCTGATAAGCCTCAAAATCTGTGTATAAGGATTTTTAAGTCATAAACATAATTCTATCTAAAGAACTGCAAGCTCAAGGCTGTCTTTTATTTTTCCTCTGCATGAAAGGTACATTGTGTTTTAGAAGCTATTTGCTACAGCATAACAGGGAGGCTGCTTTCCCAATAGCCAGCTCTTCACTTTTATCTAACAGATAAAATAGGACTTAGAATTTTAACTTCCAGTAACATTTCCATTTCTGTAAAGATGGGGCCAGGATTTGCCAAATAAAAACTATGAAAAAAAATTATTATTAAATTCAACATTCTGAATGTTTTTTCACTCCAGACACAAAAGAAAATCCAGACAAATTGAGGATGTGAAAAAGTCAAAATATTAAATGTCACAGGAGAAGACAACAGTGGTCCTTTACCATGCTCTCCTTGTTCTGCTTCATGTCATTTCCTTTCTTGAAAATTTGCAGTCCTAAATTATGATCTACTATGCCTGATAGGTAAGAACTTCATGCCATGTTTTGAAAAACAGACATCTTTATTCTTTCAGAAGGACTTGGGAAAACTGACTAATATATACTTTTTTTTATCACAACCATGCCCAAGTAATAAACAAGACCAGAAGGCTTGTTCTTTCTCTTGAGCCCAAGGCAAGGGCAAATATTTCTGCTCCACTAGTAACATATATTGGAGAGTGATTTCAGGACTTCATATCTTTTTTTGCTAGTTTATCCACTGATTAAAGAGTTTTTGAATGTGGTTTTAGTCTCTTTTGCTATCTAACAGGTGCTGGCTAGAATTCAATTAAAAAAAAAAAAGGCAAAAATTACTGAAAGCCTTTAACCAAAATCAGAGCTTAATCAGAACCAGAATTCCTTCTGAGTCCTCCACTGCTGATTCATACAGTAGTAAAAGATACTGCCTTCAATTAACTTCAGTCATCATTTATATCATGCAATTTACAATTGACTTAACTCACTAAAAGTAATGAATTACAGCATGAACTTCACAACAGGAGAAATAACTCATGTAGAAATGCAGAGGTGAAGTCAAAGCCTTTGCTTCAGTGATGCTGATACCAAAGAGCCAAGTGTGTGTGGAGGAGACGTGCACGGCACAGACCTGCTCATGGTCGCTGTGGAATACGTTTCTCTGTGAGCAGAACATGGCAATGTTGTAGGGGATCTCTTTTCACAACCACAGCACCTTGTGTGGTTCTGCTTGATATTTCCCAACATCATCTTAGGAAAGGAAATTGCCTGAACTTTTTTGAGTCTGTTGATTGAGCTGTTTATTTCCTAAATGTTATCAGATTTTGAAAGATTTGTTTTGGCAAATAATGACTTTTCCTGTTTTCCTGCTGAGTAAAGTTACACTGGCTCAAATTACTTGTCAAAGTTTTATTTTTCTGTAGATGTTAACTATCAATTCCTTTTTTCTTTTCCCTTCCACCGTGCATTCAGCAAAATCAGCTGACACTGGAATTTTACACCAGTTCTGCATACTGCCGTATCATGTTTTTAATTTATTTTCAAAACCCCTTTGAGCAGGTCTTTTTTGAAGAATAAAGGCAGTCTTCTTTGGAATCAGTTCCCTGCTACAAGCATCCTGGCACCCAGCACTAACTCCCCTTTACTGGAGTAAGCCCACCCAAAATCTTGATTCAGTTTCCATCAGCTCCTTTCTCTGCCGCTTTCCCTCCCTTTCCTGCAGCACACACCTTCCAGGAACAAGGCCTGCAAGAGAGTGTCTCATATAGGTTAGATGGGATGCAATACCACCAGCTTCAACTTTGTTCATTTTAGATGCTCAGTTGGCTTTAGATTAACATAGAGAACACCAGACTTTCAGGACACATGCAAAGCTAAGTGGTTTCTCACAGATTTGAGCTGTGGCCTCTTTACACTGCCTGGTAGAATGCAGAGAATCTCAGAACTGGTATAAGGACAGTGCCAGCTCTTGGAGGCTGCCCTGTCCCAGCAATGTTACTGTGAAGAATCCTTGATGGATTATTAAAGATACAACTCCCTTGTACCAGACAGGGCTTGGCATAAAGCTCTGGCTTTTCACTGGGGCAGAGACACATAGCTAGCAGCCTCTGCTCTGTGTGTGGAGAAAGAAACACAGACTGTTTTCCGGAGCAACTCTGGGCACAAGGAAGCCTGAAGTTGTACTTGCCCCAGTATTGGCACCTCAGGAGTAGCTGGGACGGATGGATACTTGAAGCCTTCCACTCTGCAGGTGAGCATCATCTCTAGGAGATTTTTAAGGGTCTTTCAGTTTAGTCCTCCTGCCAAACAACCCTGATGCACATCATCGGCTGGATGGATATAGATGGGCTTGATGGTTACATTTCAGAAATCCCTCCTAAACCTAGCCCTTGAGCAACAAAATGCTTTCTTTAATAGTGAATGTTTCTCCTCTAACAGTTTATAGTCCTTACTCTGCCTCAGTAAAAATTATTCCCATCTTAACATCTGTTCGTTTGGCATTTTTATTTCAGGGAATATTAACAGTAATAATGAAACTCTGATCACAAGATTCAAGAAGTTCAAAACACAAGTGTTTTGACAGGGTAAATGACTGTGTTTATCAGATCTAAACAGAGCTAGAATCCCTGAAGAGACTTGTAAGATTAACACATGCTTGCTTCCCACATGCTTATTTAGTTTACTAAGTGAATTACAACTAGGTTGCAGCTAAGTGCAATTGGATGGACTCTGTCACACAGCCTCAGGCTGTCCTGGTGGTGAGTGAGCAATTCACAAAGTTAGGTGCAGGATGCCTCACTATATGTTAGTACCTACAGGAAGCACCTTGGAACATCACTGTAGATGATGGGCAAGCACAGATTGTGTGGGAACTGCTGGATGCAATGATGGACTGAACTGAGGAGGCCAGCAGGACAGACCCAGTGGATTATTTAATTGAGTCACCTCAGCAGTTAAAATATAATCAGAGAAGTAACTCTGCCAGCCATAACACCTCTTTGTCATGGCCAAGTGGATCTGCAGTTAATTGTCTCCCATCATGCTATCAAGAGAGCAACAACCATGATGAATCATTATTGCAATAATTCAAATGTTTCACCTCAGTAAGAGCTAATGTTAGGGTGAAGAAGAAACTTGTTTGTCTTTACCTTTGCTTATCTTGCTTCATGGTTTCATCACGTACTATCATCCTGTTTGAACTGCATATTTTCCCCAAGGGAAACATTGCATCAATCTTCATTACCCTGGTGTGTTGCTTGTTAGAAGTTTTTTTCACACCTTTTTTTATACTAAGAACTACTGAGTTTGCTATCCTTTCCATGAAGATTTGGAAGTACATACTTATTTTCTACTTAAGACTGTGGGACAACAGGAACTCAGAAACAACATTCTCAACAGCTATAAGCTGATCTAACTCAGCAAGACATCCTTTGCCTTTGATCCCAATTTTCTGCCTCCATTCATTAATTAAATTATCAAAATCTCCATCCTCATTTGTTCCTAAACCATTAGTACTAGATAACAAATTATTAAACTATTAGTGCTAGATAAGAGGACATGAAAACTTGAGTTTTCTTATCTCATAATTATTAGCCAATTTTAATTTGTGTAACTGAATAAATATCCAGGGAGTGTATTCTATAACTTCATCTTATGTCCAGTGATGAGACTAAAGCAAGAAACACTCTTCATAAGTCCAGGCAGTTGTATTCAAAAAACTAGACCAGATGGGAAATGAAAAACAGAATAACAGGCATCTTTTTCCCAGGAGAATGAGGCTAATTTCTCCAGTTGCAGGAAAAGAAACAACCGAGACTATATTTATATGAAGACATAGCAAAAGAATTTTGATTAACCTTCGCTTGTGTGTGTGTGCATTTGAGTAAAGTATGAACATGTCTGTAACAACCACAAATTACACACCAACTCCTTGGGTTACACACCAACTCCTTGTATTGTTGGGTTTGATGTACTGTGCTCTCTGTGGACACTGCTATTGTACAGCGTTATCTGGACCACAAGTTGAGTGTTCCACAGTTCATTAATCTGATGAGATTAGTCAGCATGTTCCATAGATATTGTCTATGGTTAGCATGTCAGTAATTTCTCTACAGTTCAGCGTACCTTTCTGGAAAGGCATTTCTTAATCCTTAAGCTATAATCTCATTAGCACAATTCTAACCAAATAAATAGAAGTAAAGACTGATTGCCTACTCAAAGCATTGTACCACAACTCATAAACTAAAAGTTTCAATTCTTAATTTACCTTAGTGGAACTGTAATGATATACATCAGCTAGAAGCAGATCATGGAAGCTCTTTTAACTTAAAGTCTATGTTCCATTACACCAGAGCTGGCTCAAGCACTGGTAGCAGTGGAACATCGCATGGGCTGATTTTTTGCAAGAAAAGCCAACTAAGGGACAAGAAGTTCTGGTTTTGTGCTCTAGCAATGTCATTACCATTGAGCTTCCATTTCTTGCACAATACAGTGAAGTATTCGGTCCAGTTTTTCTTTGGTAAATGAGAATATAGGTCTCTTGAAGTCATGAAGGTAATCTCACTGGCAGGAGAACCATGCAATGTCCAACCTCTCTACTTGTCCAGTCTGAATCTCAAGTACACTGAGGTACCTTTGTGCTTCTCCGTCCTTGCAGGCCTATGCTAATTTCTGCTTGGCAAATCACTGGAGAAGCAGGTAGAGGAAGTCTCACATTTTTAATCTTTACAGAAGAAGTTATTCCAAATGCTGTAGTACTGTTGTTTTCATGATGTAGTGGAGTGGGTTTAAAGCTGTCTCTTTAAACTGAAGGAGAGAAGTGTCTTGGGTTTTCTCTTGCACAACTTATCATGGGGCTCTGGCTTGTCTTCCTACAACTGTCAATCCCATAGGGTATTTTAAATTATTCCAAGAGGTAAATCTGGAGGATGGTCTTCTAAGTACTAGTGAAGGGAGAGCACAAATTCTCTGTGCCCTTCAGCTGCAACGGAACTGAGCTATAGAGTGATCTGGCCCTCAAATCAGTACTGATATATAATATGCCTAATAGTCTCAAAACCAGACCTGAACATTGTTCTCAATATGTATATTGCCTTTTTGGTGAATCCCCCTTTATTTTTACCCTTCCAGGATTGTGATGGGGCTACCAAACTCTATTGTATTTGTAGTCTGTTCAGGGCTGGGGTTTGTGTCATCAAAGTAAAATAGCTTTTATATATACTTGCTGCATGATTAAATTGTGGGCAAATAACCAAAGAAAATAGGTGAAGATCAGGAAAATTAGTTAATTTGTTTTGTAATTAATACATATTGCAGCATAACTTGGACTGGATCCTCATTCATGGCTCATCCCTTTACACCAGTCTAGCAGGATAAAACAATCCTTACGGAGTTTAAATGCCAGTAGAGTTGTATTTGCTCTCTGTTGCAGCATTTTCAACTGAGCTGGAAAACAGCAAAAATTTTTAGTGCATCACTTCTTTAATTGACTTATGTTCTTCCAAATTTGTGTTACCAGTTCCAGTACAATCTTCAGCTGCCAAAAGAGGAAAACCAAGTCTTCCTTTTAATAAGAAGTTAAAATAAAAAGTCAATTTTTTTTCCTTATATTTGCTATTGATATATGCATTCCCACCAGCATACAATGCTTTTGCAATAGTCACTTAAAATAGGAGGTAGTTAAATGAATAATCCAGCTCTTCCAGTTAACAGTAAACCATTCAATTTATTAAATAGACCACATTTGCTATATTTATTCACCATTACTACATGGAAGTTGTGGTTTTAACATTTACACATTTCAGAATATCACTTTTTAATGTTTGAATTTGTCAAGTGATTTTGACCACACCAAAATATTAACTCCTCTAACAGGTACAGATTTGCATTTTCTGGATGTTGAAAATAAGTCTTGAAAAGAGCAAGTACTCAATGGTACAGACTGCTGATGTTATATTCTAACTATTTATTAGAATTATGTAATAAATCTCCCAAAAAAATGTGTCTTTCCATTACTTAAATCTAACTTGAGGCAAAGCATGTCCTGTATTTAACGGGACAATGGAAAGGTTTAAAGGAAAGGTAAAAAATGCCTATTAGTCACCAGTGCATTCTGCATCTGTCACAGCATTTCTTCTAGGAGAATCTGAGTGTTGTCCATCCTCTAGTCCTGTTTCTAAGCAAAAATGATGGGATTTCTGAAAATATTTCATAGTAATATGCCAACACAGGAGAAACTAATTGCCATACAGAGGGGTTGCACTGCCTTTCCTGCAGGTATAGCAGAAAAAAAGCTGTGCTGGAGCTAGCAGATGGCAAAGTCAGTGGGAAACTCAACACATCCTCAGGGTGCACCCTTGGTCCCAAAGGAATGAAGATCTGAACATGAAACCGAGATTGTTTCACTACACCAAGGATAGGATATTCCTTCCTTCCTTCCTTCCTTCCTTCCTTCCTTCCTTCCTTCCTTCCTTCCTTCCTTCCTTCCTTCCTTCCTTCCTTCCTTCCTTCCTTCCTTCCTTCCGACACTTCCTTCCTTCCGACACTTCCTTCCTTCCGACACTTCCTTCCTTCCTTCCGACACTTCCTTCCTTCCGACACTTCCTTCCTTCCTTCCGACACTTCCTTCCGACACTTCCTTCCTTCCGACACTTCCTTCCTTCCTTCCGACACTTCCTTCCGACACTTCCTTCCGACACTTCCTTCCGACACTTCCTTCCTTCCTTCCTTCCTTCCTTCCTTCCTTCCTTCCTTCCTTCCTTCCTTCCTTCCGACACTTCCTTCCGACACTTCCTTCCGACACTTCCTTCCGACACTTCCTTCCGACACTTCCTTCCTTCCTTCCTTCCTTCCTTCCTTCCTTCCTTCCTTCCTTCCGACACTTCCTTCCGACACTTCCTTCCGACACTTCCTTCCGACACTTCCTTCCTTCCGACACTTCCTTCCTTCCTTCCTTCCTTCCAACACTTCCTTCCGACACTTCCTTCCGACACTTCCTTCCTTCCTTCCACTTCCTTCCTTCTGTCACTTTATTTTTAAAACTTTAAATAACTTTACATCAGGGAACACCAAACACAGAACTTGAGTCTCCTCAAATGCAATCAAAATTTCAAATAAAAAACCAGCCAGCTAATATGGGGACACCAGAAATAAAGAATCATGAAACAACTATGGACAAGATTGTCCCATGTGGTCTTGCATGAGAATAGGAGAACGAAGAGTAGTACAAATTATAAACTGTATAATACCTCTATAACATTTATCCAGTGCAGCATTGCCTAGCATGTAATGCAGCAGAATGTACAGAAATATCTGCTTTATTTAGCAGTACTGTCACTGTTTAGATTCTTGGTTTGTTTGTGCATCCAGCAAATACAATATAAAAACTTGCTCAAGCAAGCTCATTTCCATATCATGACATTTTGGGTGGTCATCTTTGAAAATCAAGACCTTATCTTTCCTATTGTTAAAGCCCTGGAATAATTTTGTAGCTTTCATCTTTCCTAATGCTAAAATAAATGTTTTTCACCACCAGAATCTTCTTCAGAGAATTCTAAATTACAAAAAATTCAAATCTGGGTGTTTTAGAAGGTGTCAATGGAAGTTAAAGACATTGAGAAACAATTTATATAAAAAGAGCAGGTTAAAAAATCAGGTACAGAATGCCCATTGTAGTAAATTAGTGGAACTGTTAAAAGTGTAAAACTGTTAAAAATTGTAAAAAGGAAGGGGCAATAATGTCCAAAAATATTAATTTCTTCATAATGCCATGCTGCAAAGAGCACTATAGTAAACATTTTGGCATCTTACTGCCTATATTAAAAACACTGCCCAGAAATTACTAGGAGGTACAGAACTTTGCACCCAGAGACTCTTCATGTAAATAAGTAATGCATAATTACTCAAAATACATTTCCTTTTATTAATTGTTTTGCTCCATTAATAGGAAAGATAGACAATGGGGAGTATAGCAGTCTTTGCAATTATCATTTCTGCCAGGTTTTTTCTTCTGTGAAAAGCTTGTTCTGCATATTTCAGGTTATATAGCAGAACGTCCTGTCAATGGAAATATTTAGAATATTTAGATATTTAGAAACATATTTTGTTGCTCAAAAATAAGTTGAGATTTCTGGGATTCAGTGGTAAAGAAAGTTTTAGTCCAAGAATATTTTGTAATAAGTGTGACACTGAGACACCAATTAGAGCGAAGACTTGCAGGGAAGAAGAAGCTGCAGATTAGCAGGGCAAAATATTAACTATGCAATCTTTTACACCAACACTGCAAAATGTAGGCTTTTACCTCACATTCATCAAAATTTTAAAATACCATCACCAGCCCTGTGTGAAACTCAACATTCTTGTGTCACACAGGGTTCATTTTGCTGTGTGAGGGTTTGCACCTCCTCATTTCTCTGCTCGGGTTTCAGACCTGAAAGGCCTCAAGTTCTCCAGTCACAGCATGGAATGGGTCATGCTTCCTGCTGCCCCATCTGAAGAATTGCCCCCTTTAATGAGAGAGAAAGAACAAACAATGAATAACAGTGCATTTCTGTCACACACTCAGAAATCTGGGGTGATTGGTGGGCACCTTCATGAATACCAGCACGAAATTGAGTATCTGGTGATTAGCAGGATCATGAATCCATGAATAATGCCAAACTGAATTGGAGTCATTTATTTGTGCATGTATCTCCAAATCTGATTTTAAGTTATTTGATAAGATGTAGCAAATAAGCATTTTATGCATTTGCTTATGGAACAGGTTCTATAACATAATCTATTAATGAAACCCAGATGGCATAAAACACAGTGCATTACTATTTTATCATTTGCCTAAGAGATTTTTGATGTAGTACAATTCCACCTTTCATCAAAAGTCCCATGGCTACATTTCTGCTCAACCTGGAGACTGTTGATGGCTTTTCTGAAATGCTGACTACAGCTCTTGCAGAGGCAAGTGTCCTCTCTGGCATAGGGCTTCAGCCCAGGGCAGTGTGCTGAGGAGCCAAGTGAAACAGAGAGATGTGAAAAAGCAGAGATTATGCACCATTCCTAGAAACAGCATCACACCAATTCCCAATGATTCTTGTGGCCTTATTAGGTTTTAATACCATTCATCACTGTTCCTGCATATGACAGATGCACTATTCCTATTCCATTACAGAAACCTGGACCAGCCATCTTCCAGGAAGATCTTCCTCCTTCCTATTAAATACCTTGTATACAAGGCAAAGAAAATGTACTGGGGCTAAATAAAGTATTGATATTCTTCCATAGAGTATGAACATAATAATTATGTTCTTGCAGTTATGTATCTAGTTTTCTACATTGACGATGAGAGGATTTACCTTTGAATTTTGCAAAGAAGTTGTGTTAGAGCAATTGCCAAAAATTGCATCAGTGAAAGAATAACTCAAATCATACCTTACCACCTCTCTCATATGATTCTGACTTCCATATACCCTAAAAATGTGTAATAAATCTAATACTTTAAATGGGTGCTGGTATGCACATCTTGGGTGATACTTCAAGTGATATATATCCTTGGGTGATATACATCCTTGCCAAAGGTGATGTACCAGCTGATGTAGCCCAAGAAAGGTATGGAGTATGCACTACTTAAAAATGAACTTTCTTGTCTATGAAACTGCCCTTTGTTTGGCTGATTTGGCTGGGGTTTCCATTCCAAACTTGCTTTGTCTTTTATCCCTTAAATATCAGTTGGAATAGTGAGTAGAGGGAAAAATAATTTTTCCTCCAACATCTATACACTCTTTCCCTAGATATACTTTCCAAAGGCAGAGGGTTACAGCCAGAGTTGAAGGCTGACATTTTTCTTATAAAATCAAACTGTCTGTTATACACAAAGGCTCTACAGTCTATTTGTTAGAGTAGCATGGCTGTATTCTGGCATGGATATCTCAGAATAAATGACTTGAAGGAATCCTGCCAGAGAAAAAGGAAAATTGTGTTGAAACCAAAATGATAACTTCATTGTCAGTGTGTCTTAAAAGAGAAAGTTTGTGGCAATAATTTCTGTGAGAGACAGTTCAGGAAATTTGTACTGGTGAAGACTGAAGTCTTTAATTTTTGCATTCTTCAATGTATCCTTGAGTACAGAAATAAGAAACATCAGACAAATAAAATAAAATGTTTCAGGGAAGACAATTAGGGGAGGGGGAAAAAATTTATTTCTAATGCAACTGTTATATGGCTTTTATAGCATCTACACCCAAGAGAAAATATGTTCAAAAAAACTGTATTTCATGGTATCTATATCAGTTAATACATTTTCCATTAATGGTAGAATCTTCTTTTAAAAAATGGTACTGTTTTATGAAAGGTGCTAAGTAAACCTCATTGTGTTAAATTCTGACTCTGTGCTTCCAGTCTCACTGACTTGTTTTGAGACCCACTGTGCCATTTGGATATATGGGAAAAAATTTTAAAAATCCCAAAACCCTAAGCTTTTGAAAAGAGGACCTTTTACACCTTTTGAAAAATATGGCCACTTTGAGCAGTGGTGATCTGTAAAGAAAACAGATTAGAAAGTTTGATATTAGAGGAAGGAAATATTATTATCACAGCTTGAAATCTGTTAACAGGGCCTTCCAAATGGGGCAAGCATTAAAGTCGAATAGAAACTCAATTACAGGAAGATTTTCAACTTGTCAAAAATAATTGCATTAATGTCAGCAATGTTTAAGGTCTAAAACAAGGAAACTATTGTACAGTATCTCTAGAAAGAAAGATTAAAGGAATGCATAGTGTAGTTTCAGCAAAAGGTCCAAAATGCTCACATTTATTTTGGTTTTGTTCTGAGGCCAAAGACCACAGTACTGAATAAAACTGAAACATCAAGCCATAAATTTCTGACAGATGTTACATCACATGAAGACTGTGAAATAGTCAACAAGAGAAATCATTTATCTGCTTTACTGTGAACCAAAACTTGTAGTAAATACATGTACAGGACAGAGAGCTATCAGTTTGAATGAGCTGGACCTTTGAGACATGAACTTATTTGTTCTTGAATGTTTGGCTAATATTTCAGGAGGGAGTGTTCTGCATTTGCAACTAAAGCTTCTGCTGAGTAAATTTTATTTTAAAATCGATTGAATTACTATATAGAAAACTTATATCCTCTACTGATTTAAATGGGATTTTGAACAATTTTTTTCAAGAAAGACTCTCTTTCTTTGCTCCCTGATAACCTAGCCAAGGCTGAGATATTTATAGTACTACTGTCTTCATAAGTAGTTCCTGTGTTCATTCTGAGCAGGAACTACAAAGACACAACAGGGCAAACTAGAAAAGCAAAGTAACACCATCAGCAGTGTTCTTTCTTTTTCTTAATCTCAGTGTTTCTTTGTAGAAGTTTATATATGAAGTCCTGCAATGCACAGAATCTTTATCCACCGATTCTTTTTCTTTATCTTCTTCTTCTTCTTCTTCCAATAATTACACCAATTAAAGGTGTAATTCCAATAATCTGTTGTGGTTGAACCTCTGCCTACTCAGTGTCTAAATTCTGCTGAAATGAATGGGTATTGGAACAATATAAACGAGGACCTGATGAGCTTTTCATAAGTACTTAGGCAGGTTAGTCCTTTTTCAAAAATCTCACTGCAGTCCATTTTTTTTTTTTATTTTAAGCCTCCTGATCTCTTTCAGGATATAAAGGGGGCTAATAAGAAGAGAGGGCATGACTTTTAATAGAGGTAGCTAGTCACAGGACAAGTAGTTGTTGTTTTAAACTAAGAGAGAAGAGATCACTTCATATACTAGGGAGAAACTCTTTGCTCAGTGGACATTTAGGCACTTCAAAATGCTGCCCAGAAAAGTTGTGGATGCCCCATAAGTGATAGTGTTCAAGGCCAGGTTGGAGGGGACTCTGACCCATCTGGTCTAGTGAAAAGTGTCCCTGCTCATGGTGGGAGAGCTGGAACTAGATGATCTGCAAGGTCCCTTTATGATTCTATGTGATCTTATCCTAAATAAGTAAGTAATCAGGGACATTTCATAACATTTTCAGATGTTATGAAGTTAATTGCTTTGAGAGACTGATGTTTTCTTTACTCAATTAATCTGTTGAAATATCTCGCCTCAGTTTTTTTTCTGGTTTTACAAAACCAGGAGCTGATTATGTCATATGACTGGAATGGCTTCTCATGAAAGCCTGATATATGGAAGTACCAAAAATGTTAATTTTTCTTTAATCTTCTCAGGCTATTGAAGTTGCACAACATTAACAGTCAATAGCTCATACCACTGTTTTAATAGCCAAAGTGACACCCACACTGTAAGAGCCAGTATTCTGCTAACAGCCAGGGTCAGTAACATTTCTACAGGGCCAGACCAAATACTTTCCCAATCAGTATATTTCCTAAAATTATTTCAGGGACCAGTGATGAGAAAAAAAAATTTGACCTCTGGTATTGTTTGTTGAAGAGCTGCAGCAGGTCCTCTCCTAGCATCCCTTCACCTTTGGAAATCTGTTCTCATTTGATTACACCAGATCTGCTTCCAAATTCTGTGCTTTGTTACAAGAGCACAGGACTTTTTAATAAACAAAGTAAATGTACACAGCAGAAACACTCTGAATTTGTGCTAGCTATTTATTTTATTAAAATCACAGAGAGATTTGCAGATCACCTTTTCAAAGCTGCATGCAGATGGATTTCTACACCATTCTACACCAGTCTGAATAAGTGCTGAGCTAGGAATCAAGAAACCCTGGCTCAGCTTTTACCATAATTCTTTGGGCTCTCCTACTTCAATAACAGTTGCTATGGTAGTTTTGCCTCAGAAGCAGCACAAGACTCTGATAACAAAATCCACTTTGCATTTAAAGTGCGAGGATTGCTCTCCAGCCAGGGCACCAGGGCAGAGTGTGTCATGGCTCCCTCCACCTCAAGTGTGTGATTTTTTTTTTCCTTAGAAAGTAGGGCATGGCAGAAAGGAGAATGGACTGTGCCTCATTTTTCTCTGGCATGAAAACACAGTGCAATGAGGAGGTGCACCAAGATGAAGGAGGTTAAGAGCAATCACAGTTCCAGGAACTCAGTGCCTCTGGGACAAATAAACTTATTATTCCATTCATTTCACACTCAAGCATTACTTTAATGATGTGGATCCACTGAGTATTGGGCTATGAAGCCTCAGATAGTTTTTACTTGCAATGGTGTCTAGCCAGCAGGGAGAGAGTAAGGGGTGTTCCTCAGGAGACATCCAGGCCACAGAATTTGAAAATAAGTTTAGGAAATAGACTCCATTGCCTCCTTCCCACACTGACTAGTTATACTTTTTCACATATTTTCAGTTTAGGGGAACAATGTGGAGATTTGTGAGCACAGATTTCTCCCACCCCTTGGAAGACAGTTACCTGAGGTATCTTCAAGCAGGGAAATTCCTTGCACCTAGATGTGCTTCCAGGTGGTAGTCAAGGGAACTGAGACCAAAATCACTTTCTGAGGGTAACTTTTTCATCAATAGCTGAGCAGAGCAAACCAGAGAAGTGCCTCACATACTGTGGGAGGAATCCATCCCACATATTCTCCCTCATTCTCTCAATGAGGTCTCAATGAAAGAAAAACCTCACTTGATGGTTAAGTTTGCGTACATCAGATGGAAATCTGCAGGAGCAAAGGAGTGTTTGTGGAAATGGGATTTTACCTCTTGGTGGGTAATGACACACTTGAAGATTTTACCTCACACAAGTCAGATGAGACTGTTCTGGCCCAAAGAAGCCTACTTTTGTAGGCAGCATACACTTTTGTCCTGTAAATGCTTACTCTTTCGCTCCTTGTCATCCAGCTGTCAGAAATCTCACATGTGCAGGGGAAGCCTAAGCAAGCGTGAAGTAAACAAAAATCTTCAGACTGAATTTGAAACCTCAAACCCTTTAGGGGTTGGTTTTTTTGGCCACTTATTTGGTGCTTCAGTCTTTTTACAGATACTTTGCTCCTCTACTCACTGGGATTTGCATTGCTGACCATTATTATGTGGACAGATCATAGACAATATAATCAGTGAGGTTCTAATCTGTTATTTGTACATTATTGTAACATACTAATGTGATTGTGAGACATAATTTTGTCCTATTTCAAAATGTTCAAGTGAACGAGTTACATATAAAACTGAGTCTAAGACATTTTTCTCTCTTCCTTTAGCCTAAGAGAGACATTCCAACACATTACCAGAGTGCAATTTAGGAAGGACTCATTCAAAATGTTGATAATGGATTAAATAGCTTCAAGCAGAACAACATAAAGAATCTCCTCCTACTGACTAAAATGTATTGCTGTGGCTTACATAGTAGCTTAGCAGTTCACATATGGCTTATGTCAATGGCAGAAACCATGTTATTTTCTAAATCACATTGATTTGTTATGTGGTACTGAAAGATCTAAACCAGAATCATTGGCTATAAATTACAGAATCTAGTCTTCTACATTCTTATCTGTGTTTCAGATCCGTCAAAATGAGCTCAAGAGTCAAGTCTTCTATGTACACAATGCTACTAGTCAAAGAGTAAGAGCTAAGACCATTCAATTTCCTCCTTTTTTGGAACTAAGCCAGACTCACATTTTCCTTTCTGTTATTTTTGGCAAAGAAGAAAGAGAGGGAAAACTTTACTGCTCTGTTACTGATGGTTTTTTTATTTTGTTTTTATTAAAAATGTTGAAACATGGGCTCTCTGTCAAAATTATTTTATTATTGAAAGCTGGGTGGGGTGAATGAACTGGCAACAGTTCAGAAAACCATTAATGGTACTGATAAGGGGGAATCCTATCCAACCTCCACAGCACTGCAATACTTAAATGCAATAAATTTTACTGAAAGCGGGTGACTGATGTGCACAGTTAATGAATCGGTAAAGATTCAAAGGTTAATCTGCTGGGAGGTAACAAGCTCTGCCCATCTGATACTGTAACCAAAATATGATATTTGTTAGTTACATGATGATATTTTTTGGGCATACAACAGAAAAAAATGAGTTTTTATTGGCTGCAGCTTTGTTAGGTCTCCAAGACCAAAATGCAGAAAAAGAAACAACTCTAATGGTGATTCTTGAATCACAGACAAAACTTAAATATATTAGAGGTGAAATGTGACTCCCTGAATAAAATATATTGTCAAACATCAAAGGAATTGCCCAAGAAGCAGAGTGTTCCCTGAAGCAGAGTTGCACGTGTGCCCAGGAGCCCCCCTGCCTCAAGGCTCAGCCCTTTCCCAGCCAGCACACCCCCTCCCCTGAAGGACCTGGGAGACACCATGGCCGTGTGGAATTTGGGAGGGGTGGGGAAAGTGCGCAGACAAACCTCTTAAAAACTTCTCCTACAGTAAGGCAGCTTTCTAGAAACAAAGGAACGAGGTCCAAGCAGACTCAAAATTTAAGTGAAAACAGGAATGGAAAGGAAGAAAAAGATAATTCAGCTAACAGCAAGAGGGGTGGGTGAGGTTAAGAAAGCCGATGATTAACACTCTTTCTTCGCCCTCAGGAGACTCACATTCAGATTTTGTTCTGCCACACCTATTTCGTGGTGCTGGCCATGCTGTTTACACTCTCTGGCCCAAAGCCTCCCTCCTCTTCCCCACCCCTTTATATGAGGATAGTACTAGCTACTTCACAGTGAGCATAAAAATGCTGAAGCCTGTGAAAGGTGCAGATCTTGCAGATATCTGTGAAAGACAGAAGGCTTGCCATGAAAGAGCACACTCCCAGGGCCTTTGACAACACATGGCTTGGAAGTTACCACTACATTCTAGACTCTTGGTTGTCAGCTCACAGCAGAGAGACACAGTCTAAGTAAGGCTTCTAGGGAGTGAAATGTGATGGTTCCTCCAGTATATTCATTCCTCTGTCCAGCTGACCGTGGGACAGCAAAGCCTGGGAACTGCCACTGCTAAAAGGAATCTATGCAGCACGAGCCCTGAGCTTGGTCCCTCATCTCTTCACATCACTTGACACAGGGTGATGGCTCATGAAACCAGATCTTGTATATCCACATCAGTTCAGTTTTAGGAGTTATGCCTTTTTCTCCTTTCTTTCTGTGTATGGACCAAGGTTCTGGTGTTGTATTAAAAATACATTAGTATTTTATTCCCTACTTGGATAGACCTCTCTAGCACTGGGGACACAATAGAGTAACTATAAATTTAAAGTTGTCTAATTTATTCAACAATTAAACAGGGATGATGAATATCACATTCCTTTTCTGCAGCACTTCTACAAATAAGTCTTAAATCACTTTCTGAGCAGGGTTTTGTAGATATTATTACAAGACTTAGCTGAAAGACAAGAAACTGATGAACATAGCAGCAAAGTGCCTTGCCCATGGCCACTCAACAGATCAGAGGCAAAGCTCTTTTGTGTGTCTCCAAGGTCTTCTTAAGGCCAGAAGACCTCCTCTAAAGAATTATGCTATTGATTTGTCAACAGGTTACACCAGCACATGTTCTGGCTCAAGCTAGCAGGATAAAGCAGGATGTCTGTGTGCCAGGTTGATGTCTTCTACTATGGGACAAATCAACACTTTTCTCTTGCAGGATTTGCCAGGAAACAGAAATAGCATATTTCAGTCCAACTCAGATGCATGTTACATGAGGCCCAGATTAAACACGTCCTAGGGCTCTAGTCTGGAACTTAATACAGGCCTGGGATGATTCCCAACAGATAGAGCTAACAACCTCCAGACCCTTTATGCTGAAAAAAAAAATAACCAAAAGATCATGGAAAGACAATTGAGGCATCTGGAACTTACTTCCAGCTCTGAATTTCCTGCGTCTGGAAACATCCTTCCCTCTGTGATCAACTTAGTGACAAAGAACTGCCAGCTACAGTGCTGATGGAGGGTTAAAAGAGGAAGGACGGAATCCACTACTGTGTCAGAAATCTGTGTACTTCTCAGTGGCCTCTCATCCCTTTTCGAAGAGGCTTGTAATAATGTAGTTATTGACTATAAAGTGATGCTATTTAGTAATAGCCTACCTCCGGGTAAATCTGCAGGTAGAATATACCTGTAGCAGGAAAATTCTGGTTCCAATACAGTTTAATATTAATGCAACCAACTGCCTGTTTCAGAATCTGTAGGTGTCAGTGAAAGACCTCTGAGGTCTGGATCAGGGTCTAACTATATCCAATTACAGCTTCAAATTGTGGGTCACAGCAACATTTTCACTAAAGGTGAGAGTGAAACCTCAAGGAAGCAAGTCATTGGCATAAGATGATGATAAGACTACGATAATCTCACACAAAAGCACTTTCCTTATTTGCAGATAGATGTTTGCATAGACAATTCAGGACAGCTTTTTAAAATTAGTAATGACAGAGATTTGAATACATTTTCAGGTCTTTGTAGGATAATATGAGAAGACATTAATGGCATTAGTAGTGTTAAAGAGATTATGTGCTCTCTTCCAAGTTCAAGACAGACACACTGAAAAACTTAGAACCATAATGAGTAATGGGATCATCAAGCAGGATATAAAATTGAGCTGGAAGGACATAGGAAAGAACAATTTTTACTGAAAGTCAGCAGGAGTTCAGCGTATGGGCTTGAAACAGAAAAAAAAAGTCTTTATAGTTATACTACTTTCTTAGTGTTGAAGAAGGATTTATAATGTGAGAAAGAGAATTAGAAAATTTAGCATGGTAATTCAGAACATTTTGGGGAGAGGTAAAATAGTATTTTGTTTATACTTTGTTTCATAATCTGTGCTTATATTAAGATTTAATTAGTATAGAATTAAAGATTAGTAACAAAATATTGAAATATGATTGCCATAGTTATATATTTTAGAATAAAACATTAATTTTCTATTAAAAATAAAATAGGTTTACATATTTGTGTAAATACATATGTGTATCAGGTAGATCAGTTATGAAATATAAGGAGAGGTCACTGCAGAAAGCTAGGCTAAAGGTTATAAAAATAGTAAAATTATAAAATAGTAAGAACCATGGTGAGAAAAGCAAACTCCAAAGCATATTAGGGTAGCAGGAGAAGAACCTAGTACACTGGAGGATAGGAAGTCAGAATTCAGAATTGCAATTCAGCACAATTTTCTTGAATAAAAAGAAATATTCCTGAAATGCTCCCTAAATATATTTTTATTATAACCTAGTGATCAAGTTTAGTGCACTACTGTCTTTTGACTGACTCCATGTACTAACCTCTTGTGGACTATCCCTGAACTATCTCTGAATAATTTAATGCCTGTGGTCTGTCCAGGGAATACCATGGCTGACAGCAGGAATACATGGCAGATTATGTATGGCCAGAGTCTGTATCCTGAACATGGTCACACACACAGATCAGCTTTGTTCATCTGCAGCAAAATGACTGAGAAATGCAATAAACTGATCCCAAACAGTGTTTGGCTTGTGTGATCTTTGAGGGATGTGAGGAAAAATAGGTAACTCTGTCTTGAGGGAAACCGCAGAGTTAGCAGGGTGATGGAGCAAATGTGCACGGCAGCTCAAGAACTGTCAAGATGCTGAGGGTGATCACAGGATATCCTTGACAAGAAAGGACAAGAAAAGAAAGTATTCAAAGAAATTCTTGATGTATTCTTTTTCTGATCATCTAAAAACTTCACAAAATATTAAAAAGAGAATCTACTCTGAAATGTTAATACACAGAATTTTAATATCAGATGGTTTCTATAGTGAATAAAGTTGTCACTGATACATCATACAATTCACAACTCGAGCATACACTTTACCATTAATGAGATATCCTGTGAACACTATTTTTCTAGTTCAATCCATTTGATTCTGATTGTCAGAAGTAACTGGTGCCTCTGAGTATCAAGTATGAGGGGCCAGACTTAGAGTAAATCATCACTTTCTAATGTGTCTTATTTTAGAAAAATATATAATTCACTGGTTGATTTTTAAGGGTTGGGCAGGCTTGGTTTTAAACAGATTTTCCTGGGCAGTTCTATGCTACCAATGAAAAAGCTGGGCTGTGATATTCCACTTTAGTCCAATCCATCCCTGTGACACTTTGTGGTGCCATAAGCAGAATATGGAGCAGGAGCAAAGAGAAGAGATCAGAACAACATATCTTTTTAAAAAGAAGTATATGAGACATTGCGTTGTTTTAGATATCATGTGAAAGTCTGTCTCTGAGTTACCTTTGCTGAAAGACATATAAGGTTTTTCTCAGTTCTTAGGGATGTTTCCTAAAGAAAATACCATACTGTCTAGTCCATCTAAGTTTATCTACCATCAAGATGCAAAACCAAACCAAATTTCAGGCTGTTTCTCTCACATGAAACAGGTGGAACATTTCTTCTTTGTCTTTGTCCAACATGAAAGATTGTTGCATCTCTGAAGTTTAAGGCATGTGTCCTTTGGAGTAATGCCCCTTCCACTGGATCTCCTCAAATACTGGCAGCTGCTCAATTCCTTTCCTTGCCTTTGCCAATGACAATATTTTGTGCTTCAGTGTTTCCTTTGCGTGTCTGTGTCTGACATGATTTTCCTTGCACACAGAAAGAAGCATACAATAATTTGGTTTGAATAGTGTAAGTAAAACAAGTTGCCTGCAGACTTTACACAAACAAATTTTGCAATGGCTAATAGCAACAGAAGTCCACAAATGAGTTTAAATATAAAATTTAAAATAGGCAGATAAAAATATGGGCCTTTTCTAATGATGGAACTTTCGGTTCTGTGGGAAGAAGTGGAGAAGAAGACTGAGATGCTCCCTTATGTCAAAACCATGTGTGCATCATTAATTACAACATAAATCACTTCAAATGCTAATGATCCCCTGTTTGTCCTACTTTATCTGCCTGTGTCTTCTCTTCTCACCAAGCACTAGTTTATCCCCAAACAAGGTGAAGTACATAAACATTGAAACTGAATGGACTTTTTTCCCCTTACTGTTGTGTCTCATGAACAAGTTACTTATGACAAGGAGAAGACTCTTTCTGGGAAGAAAAAACAAATGTACATTTAGGCCTTTAAAAGGCAAATGTCCACAGTGGTGTATTTTTACCATGAGCAATGTGCTATTAGCAGAGCTAAGCTTTGCAAAGATTAAGTGGGTTTAGGTCTGCTGTTATTTTGTCACTGGTTGTGACAATGCTCTAATTTTCATCTTGCTTGGATCGATTAGGTAACGTTTAAGATAAGAGCCCAGGATAGTTTTATGTTTGCAAGACTCTTGATTGTAGTTTTTTTTTTTTTTTTTTTAATAAACATGATGTTAAAATATACTTCAGCCTTTCATTTTCTTTCTTTCTTTTCTTTTCCTCCCATATATAACAGTGGCCTACATTGGAACAGATGGAAAAAGATGTTGAAAGTGCACCCAGGAACATGCTTTCATTTTTACCTGCAGAAGAAGTGATGACAGTGAGTAGCACTGTATGTAATTGTAGATTTGTTTTTCATTACGTTTAAGATGTTTATAGTGTTGGCTCCAAGATTAGAAAAATTTTGCACAGGAAATCAAATCATTAAATACATACCTCTCAATTTAACATCAAATGTAAATCCAAAGTTTTCTGATCTCGGTTTACTAGAAATTCAGATGATGATATCAAAACAGGACAAGAAAGGGGAAATAAAGAGAGAAAATTTAGGATGATCAAATTGCAGCTCTGGACCAGGATTCGCTTGTCCAGCAAAATAAAGTTCTTACTGTCTATGGGACTTCAGAGAAATCAGTCTTTTTACTTGGCCTTTGAAGTCACCAAGACACCAGTGCCTGTGATAAAAGAGTTTATTTATAACTTGGTGAGCTTATGTCTTTTCTCACTGAACCAGCAGGCTTTCCAAGGTTTGGGGATACAATTTCAAGGGCTGTTAAACCTCTGTCAAAATTTTTCTGGCCCCCTAAGGAGCCCGACTATCCAGTGTTCTGTTTGCTATGACAGGGCTTCATGTGGAAGCATTCACGAAACTGACAGCTTCAACTGCTGCAGTTTTTGTTACAGAAAGTGGCATTTAATCTGAAAAACAATATTAGCAAATCAGGATATAATTGGGGTTTTATTTCCTGACTTTTCCCCCTTTATTCCCTTCCCTATGAGATAAGACAAAGCCCAATAATGTAAGTTCCTGATCTCTATGGAAAAATATTATTTATATATAACCTGGCGAATTGCAAGAGGCAGGAGTCAGAGATTTTTTGTTTGATAAAAAATGTTACAGCAAATCCTTAAAAGAGACTATAGCATACAATGTAGCACTGGTTTAGGATAATTCTGTAATCCTTCTGACAAATGTTGTCAACAGCAAACATAAAGACCGGCTTAAATATCTAAAGTGGTAGTTCTCCAAGTACCCAGTTTGTCATGTCACTCAACACATTTGCTGTCAAGAATTTAACTTGAAACTCTTCATGAAACTCTTCATGAAAACTCTTAAAGAGGCGTTACAAAGAGTTAACACTCAATCATTTACTGTGATCCCACAAGCCTCTACATTTTGGGAAACCTTGATGAAGTTGTCCACTCAAAATGAGCAAATATGAACTGGGTGAATGAAAATCTGCCCTGGGCAGCTTCAGATAGTGTTTAGGTCTTTCTCAATTTAAAATCAGTCCAATGAATGAGACTATCATAATCATAAGACAGGCTTAAAAATACCAGTACAATTTGAAAAGTACTGAGAAAGGTAGGTTGTCCTTGTGATTTGGCTTCCCTTTTTGATCCCCAGAGATCTCTACTTTCAAAATTTTCTTCATAGTCTTGTGAGCAAGAAGTTTTATTTTCTTCTTTTAAATTCAGGCCAAAGTTCTCACATAATCTGAATCAAGATATTGGCCTTAATGTAAGCACCACGTTTTATGAGACTGAAGAGAAAGGCATGGAAGTTGTCCACGCTTCCCTGAAAATAATTGTATGTATGTTTACTTTCAGATAGTAAATAAGAGAGAGATAGGCACAGTAATTTAAGCAGACTGCCAGCTTAGTAGCAGAGCAATTATTAAAAATGGTTGTCTGGGGACAGAACAAAGGTCTACTCCAATTGATACCCCACTTCTGACAGCAGAAGGGCAGTCAAGGGCAGAAACTTTGGGAAGAATTTAAGGGCAGGACAGCTGTGTTGGGCTACTTTCCTGGCATATTTCTCCAGATTTTGGGGCCTCCCTGGGCCACAGCTAATTAATTCAGTGGATGTTTCAAAATGGTAAAAGTAAAAATAAAATAAAAATTAAATAAAAATAAAATAAGGACAAGGAAAGAGAAAGACTGACGATAAGATAATAGGGACTTGTGCATTTATTAGACTGAGTAAGGAATGCTGATGGAAAGGTAAGAGATACTTTAGTCAAAGTAGCACAATTCTGATATAATTGGTGCACACACCATTATCACAACCACAAAAATATTTTATCAATAAATGTATTCAAATACATTTGCCCTGACAATCACAGCCTTTGAACATTACTTACTTAATTACTTCCACCGACTTCATACAAGGTCCCTGTGAATGTCATCATGCAAGAAAGTTTTCATCATCATCTCTTGTTGATATTCTGTACCTGTTTAGCAGGTAGTATCACACTGCTGCAGGAGGAGATACTGTTGTAGAGCTGCTCCAGCATGTTTGTCTTTTCCTTCCTTAATATGATGATCTTAAGACATAGGAAAGAAATAAATATCCTTCAATGTGTATAAGACATTCTGTGTTTGTATGCATTGTGTGAGTAAAGTGCTTTCTGTTCACTAAGCAAGAGGAGAGTCACAAAATGGCAAAGTATTTTTGTTATTGTTAAACAAAAAATTCTACATATGGCTCCAAAAGGTTGAGCTGGTGTAAAGAAATTTTCACTGTGTTGAGGCAACTCAACAAAAGCTGCATTAACACTTCCTCGCTTTGATGTCATAGATCTTGAAAAATATTATGATGGAAAATAAATACTTTTTCCCTATAGCTGTATCTGTTTCCACTGTGAATCTATTAAAATAAGGAGTTTCTCTTACAGATTAGTGGCACCCGGAGCTGATTTAAGCAATGACAACTTTGGAAGTCAATTTATGTTTGAATCAGGAAATGACTCAGTATTTTCTGAAGTTTTACTTCAAAGCTCACTCTTTTGTAGTTAGGTAAAAATGATATCACATCTTCAGAATGTTAAATTAAACAATTGCATAGAAGCCAGGACTTATTTCTGATGGTGCTTTAAACTCTTTTTTCATAATCTGTGTGTATAAATATATATATATATATATATATATATATATATATATACATATACATACATACATATATCTCTCCCAGGATAGTTTTTGTCATATCTGGACAAATAATGAATAGTGTCATTAACACACACGTACCAATTCCATGACAGCTTTTATAATACTGCTTGTCACTGTTTTATGTTGCCATAGATATAATTTGTCTACAATGTGTTAGAATAAGTGATCTTATGGTTTATGGATCTCCTGACATTATATCCCATTATTATGTTAGCTGAAATGTGACCTTCTGTGAAGGTGATAGCAAAAAAAGATGTTAGCCAATAAGAAGTGTTTCTACAAATGGTCAAATGACAGTGGAAAAGGAAATATTTTAATAAAGCAATATTAATACAGCCCAGGATCAACTCAAAGGAAACCCCTGAGGAAGACTATCTGCAGAAACATACCATACTTTTGGCATAGTGTGCTTTATTGCATGCCTGACACATTTTCCACAAAGCTTTTGTATATTTTCTGTATGAAAATCCAAAACATAAAATCTTACATTTTGCAGTTGAAAAAATACAGGAGATTTAAACCAGCAATGGTTCTGCCACATGCCAGCAGATTTTTTTGGCAATTAGATCTGAAGGAAATTATGTATCTCAAAAGAAAAAAAAAAAGGAGAGTAAAGGGAAGGCTGATGAATGTGGTCGTATAATATGATTAAGCTCTTTCTTTCTCTTACAAGTAGAATGTTTGTGTAAACTATAGAAACACAAATAACTACTATTGTTATGATTGCTAAGTGTGTTTTCAATATGATCAGCTTCACTCTTGGCACCTATTGAATCAAGGAAGTGCTGGACTCTGTGACTGAACCTTACTCACTGATGCCATGGTCCCCTTATGGAAAAGACACTGAAATTTTCTCCAAGCTGGTGCTGCAGCCTACTTGGAAATTATTCTTGAAATATTCCTGCCAGTGAAATCATCACAGAGCCTCATTAACCTTACTATAGTGGAGATAGGCTTGAGAGCCAAGGTTGAGTTGAAGTCTTCAGCATTGTAAACAGCCCAGTGAAGAGGACACAAAATGTGGCTGTTTGAGCAACAATTCAGAGTGTCACTCTGAATTTTATTTTGTTCAGTCACTGTTATTAAGAAATGAAATGTAATTTATGGATAAAAATTTGATCCACTATGATTAAAATGAAAAAAAAAATATCATGAAATTCAAACATTTTGAAAGATGAAATGTTGACAAGTGTTCACATATCTTGCCTAAATTCGAGTATAGAAAGTCAGAAATCATAAGGAAGTGCCAGTAGCCAGTTCAGTTATTTCTTCCCACAATAACTTCCTGTTGAGGTGCTGCCATTATGATTGCTTTTTATTTATGGTCTTACAGGATCAGGTTCTTTCACAATAACCCCAGCAATGACCAGTATCCACAGGTCTCATATTTTAGCTAGTGTTCCAGTGTTGCTAGTCTTAGACATTCTTTTTCTTCAATCACAATGATTCCTGAGTTTTGGTAGAGACTTACATTTATTATTTTTCCAATATGATTTAGAAACCATGTTTATCTGCTGTTTCACTAGATCTGAGGCTATAGACTATGTCTGTATGAGTACTGAATTCCAGACAGTTATTGTAAGATAGGAGAATAGAGCACATGACCTTCAAAAGTACCTTTAAACTGTTTTCAGTAGTTGTCTTCACTAGATTTTACCCCAGCAGTACTTCTAAAGGAAAAATCACCTTAAGACTTCAATTGGAATTCTAAGTGTATTTTACTGCTATTCCCACAAACAACTAAGATGAAGGGTTTAGATCACTTGGATGCAGAGGGGAGTTGAAAAACAACAAACTGAATCATCTTCATCTTTCCCATCCTGCAATTCACACTGCAGTGCATGGAATAGAACTCCGGGGCAGCAGCCGAGCTCAGCTCATAGGCACAGTGTGGGTGAGCATCTCCTGTGTAGGACATGGGTGGGTGACATGATTAACTCCACCAAAGGAAAACCAAGGAGTTGAAGCCTTGTTTGTCCTCTTTAATACAGCACATGGCTACTGCAACCTGTCCTTTCAGCACTTTTGCCCTGCTATTTTACAAGCCTGACAGGATGACTTACGTTTCTCTTGGTGTCCTGTAGCACAGTGCAGATATTGAAGCTTTTGACTTATAATGTAATTCTTCTATTTCTTAGAATGTTGGAGATGCAAAAAAAAAGTTGTGTTTGTGTGTGTGTGTGTGCAGAGAGGGAGGGATTATACAAAGATGAATAAATAAAAAATTAGAAAATTTGCCCTGGACTAAACATTTCCTACATATTTTGCTGAAAATAAAGAAATTGCTATTCTACTCTCATTCAAGAACTTGTACTTTGCAGAAGCAAAACACATGAAAATTTGCACTTTCACTTGTAAAATTTGCACTTTCACTCTGTGCTACATATAGATAAATGGCAACAAATGTAATTGCCCATAACATTTCATTTCCTATAATCCTTGGGTCATTTGTAGGTTTCTGACTTTTTAAAGATGCATGTGAGAGGGTATCCTAGTTCAACAATCATTTTTGCAGTAGCCAGGAGAAGGTGTGGCCAGGACATGGAGGTTATTCTATCCCACCTCACTCCCTTCTGGGCAGAAGGGATTCCTTCCAGCTGAGAAAACGTGGCGAGGAAGTTGTCTGGAATTGCTTGTTGTCATGGGGTTTCTGTGGGAGTCCTTTCTTTTCTTATACCTTTTGTTTTAATATTGTTGCTGTCACTGTCGGTTTTGTTATTACGTTTCTGTTTCCAGCATATTGTTCTTATCTCAGCTGATGATTCTGACCTTTTGTACATCCAGCTGGAGCAGAGGGGAGTGGCAGAGGCTCATGGTTTTAGTAGGAGAATTGGAGAACACCATCCCTACATCATGACAGGGGGAGAAAACGTGAAATGAATGAATGCGACTGTTGTGTCCCAAATTATGAAGGTGCAACTGGGCACAGTGGCAAGAATGGGGTAGCATAACCATTCTGAATGATGCAGAACAAATCAAAATACTGATTTGGAAAAAAAAAATCTTGCTGCTGTGCAGAAAGAACATACATTTATTCCATCCTTTCTGGAGTGAGGATAAGGAACCAAGATTTGCACTGTTCCTTGTGTCTGCTCAGAAATTCCTATGCTTGGGCAAGACTGGCCAGATTCATGACCGTATTAAAACAGTATTGCATAAATGTCCTAAAATACATCTCAACCCACCAAAAGAGAACTTTTCCTCCCCCCGAAAAAAACAGAGCAACAAACAAACAAACCAAAACCACAACCTCCACCCCAAAACCAGATGAGAATTTGGGAAAAGAAGTGTTAAATCTAGGAGCTCATGTCTGTAGCTTGGAGCTATCCTTGCTGTCAGGTGAACTCCTGGGAGGGTTGAGAGGCAGCGGCCCCAGCTCCATGCAGAGCACTCCAGACTCAGGCTGGTGTGGTGGGCACCATGTAGCTGCATGGATGCTGAGCTCCAGGAGGAGCTCACCACCTCAATAGCCATTCCACAAGTCTTCTGTTTGATGTGAAATTACTGCTCCTGCATAGATGCTCTGGGCTTGAGCATTCACGCTTAATTTTAGGCAATTTTTCAGCATGTGTTTTTTAATAATGAATGACTGTACTAAAAATTAAACGCAGGGGAATTGCCTCTTGGCACTTATGATACCAGCAGTTCCAGGAAAGATTATCCACTGCTACATCAAGAAAGTATTATACCAAATGGGGAGTCCAGATGTTAAATTTGTACATTGTCTTCCTGATTTCTTCCCCTATGCATAGTTCAACTTTTCAAATATTTTATCTCTTATCCAGATATTCAAAACCTTCTGCTTTATGGGGAAGACCGTGAGATCACCCTGCCTGCAGGCTAAATAACTGAGGAGACCTGTTGCTCTTTCAGTCATCTTTAAGTCCTTAACTCATGACTTTGGAATATAAGCTATTATCCCTAAACCATTTTGATCAAAGTACCTCATAAATAGTCTGGCTGACATAAAGATTCTACCATTTAAACAGCAGAGTAAATGCATAAGAAAGACTAACTCACACTGTAAGCTTTGCCTATGTACATGGAATACTTTTTAAAGCTGCCAATAAATTGTAACAAATAGCTTAACACTTTGAAACACAGTGGAAAAGCCAATTAAAAATACCTTGGAGCTGCAGTTGGAAATACTGTGAGCCAGTTGGTCAAAACTTGCTTTCAGAAATAATTCAGAGCTTACTAATTTTACCATTAACAGTCAGAAAAACAGCAGTTAACTGGAGTATCCTCATTTTACTTCAGACTGCTGCTAGTGTAAAAGCAAGGATTCGCAAACCAAAGCCATTCCTTTGATGTGAATTTCAGCCCAGAACTTTAGTCATCAGAGACAAAGAGGGAATTAATCATGTAACGTTTTCATAAATGCATTAATTTCATTTTCTTTATAATATCTCTTTTAAACTATGGGTTACAAGCTAGCTGAAGTCTGGAGCAGGGGGATCTCCCTTTTAAGCGCACTTGTATGGAGCAGTGGCATCCCAGCTTATGACTCGTATTATGTAGTGCTAAAATTATTTAAGTTATAATTCACAACATCTGCATTGTCTTTTGGGAAGCATTTGTTATACTCCAAAATATAGCCTTAGCATATTTAGGGTTCTCAAGGGACACATTTTGGCTATCTCATGTTGCTGCCACTTTTTTACGTTCTGCTAACCAATGAACCATCTTTTAATCCATGTTCCTGGTAGCCAAACCTTAAAGAGGACTCCCTGCTTTCTGTCGTAATTTCTCATAGTTCAGAAAATCAACTGTGTTGAAGATGCTTTCTTCAGAGTGACAGGTGGCAAAGTCAGTAAATATCCAGCAGTGCTAGTAGCAGGGTTTGGTGCTAGGCCTGCCAAATATAATTTTTCTGACCAGTCAGATCTGTGAAAGCCTCATCAGTCACCACTCCTTTTATGTTAAATTGGAAGATGTCACCTCTCTGTTCATAATATTTCATCAGTGAAGTTTCTTTGACTTCACATGTCCCAGTGCAGGGGAATATTTCACCTGCTCTTTTTCTCTGCTTTTTAACCCATAAAGGTGTGGATAAACTGGTAAAGAGGCATGTGCAATAGAGCTTTCTCTGTCTTTCACCTCAGTAGTTAACAGTGTGCTCTCAAAATGGGTTCTGGTAAACCTCTGAGCAGAAGCATTAAACAAACATGTTAAAAACCCTTCCATTTATGCAGAGACAGAATTTGACACACATTTTGACATATATTACACAGTTTAAATTGAAATATTTTGAAGTTTTTTTTAATATCTTGAAAAAATATTTAGAAAATAGTATGGACTCACAACACAGGGACATACAGGAGAGTCATGCAGGCTATTAGTGCCTCTAACTTGAAAAAAGGCAGTCTTAAATAGGACTTGTGGGAATACTAATACATTGTATTGTGTTCACTCATACTGTCAGCATATTTTCTGAGCAAGTTACCAACTGAAACATCATTTTTAATTATCGTCTTCTATTAGCATTCAGACTCACCTAAAAATGCTTAGTCATGATGAAACAGCAAAATAGAGAGCAGATTAACACTGTAGACAAGCACTCAGAGGTAACTTCAAACAATTTGAGTGACTTGGTTCAACTAAAAATTCCCCAAGGGAAACCACACTTCTTATATGAAACTTGACTCTTGAAAAATGTTAAAATCTTTTAACATGATCACCACAGTATGTGTTGTTTTACAGGACTTTTAGAACTCTAACTCATCATTTCTATAAACAAAGTGACTTCCTGTCTTCAGTCAATTGCTTAAGAAGAATGAAGCATGCCAGCTGATAGATATGGATATAGAAGAGTAGCTGAGAAAAACCATTAAGAAATAGGAGAAAATCCAAAGAGCATGCTACAAAATTGTGATTTTTTTTTGTCTTTAGTTTTTAAAGACAAATTTTTATAGACAAAAAACTAAATTACTCTAAAAATCTAGAAAGACAAATCTCTGTTTTAAATTCCTTATCAGTAGGATTTATAGAGCTATAGGTTGCTCTGAGCTGGAAAAAGGAAAAAACCAATTCAATCATAACAACTGGAAAAATTCTGCCAACATCAAAATTTTCATATTTCATTTGAAACAAAACAACAGCTCTTTCCTTTGATAGGATTGACAATCTCTATCTACAATTTCAATTAGATTTAGTATGAATATTCACATGAGTGTTCTTTCCTTCAAGGAAGCTCTCAAAACAGAACTCAATGAGGCACAATGATACTAATGACTTCAAACAAAAGCTTTTCACCTAAGCTCACAGAGTACATATTTGGAACCAAAATGTGGGCGTTTTTTGCAAGGAAAGCTCTGACACCTCAGTTAGAGCATTTTCCACTAGACATGGACTATGTTCCACAAATGGCAAGCTAAGTATTTAATACCAAGACTATGAAGTATGTAAGTAATGTATTTCCCACGTTATCTGGATATTCAGTGACTACAAGTAAGATTATAACATTTATATTGATCACAGTTTAAAATAGAACTACAGCTATATTTTGTATGAAATCCTAGCTTCAGAGAAGCCATTGTCTTCAGCTTTTGATGGACCAAGATTTCACTCCTTTTTTTCTCTGTCAAAACCCCCATATTTATCCTCTGGAAGCTCATTGCCCTGGGTATGAAGAGTAAGTTCTGATGCACCAGCTGCAAAATATTTTGTATTCTGAATAGATTTTTGAACGTCTAGTGCAATAGATGAAGGTAAATTTGGCCTTTCATTTGGCCTTTGTTTTTTCAGATTAGCAATAGGTACTGATTTCCATTAGTAAGCAACATGTCTTTGTCAGGCAGCATTTGGTAACAGTTTTCAGAGATGAACAAAAGTCATAGTAGTATAAGCATCATTATAGAACTGAAACAAATTTCAGCTAACAATTTTATAGTGGCCTTCTATTCTAATGTTCTCATGAAATTGCACCCCCTCAGGTGTTTTCATTTTGTTAGTACAGCAGGAAGCTAAGACTTCAGTAAAATATTATGCATAGCATAAAAGACTAAACTGAAAATTTTGCAATATGTCATTAATTTCTTGCTTTGTGTGCTCTGGCACATTTCTAAAGGAGTTAGCAGTACAATATTTACTAGTTTTATTGGAGGGTTTCAGCTGTGATTGCCCAGATGCCATCTGCTGAAGTCCAGAGTTAGTACAGTATTTCAGTAAAGCAAAATTCCTTGTACAGTCGGGGTCTGAGGGCATTTGGCACTTCCTGATTTCTCACAGTTCTACACAAATTTCCGTTGTTTGTTCTCTTGGAAAGGGCACTCCTTTTCCAGAGACCAAAAAGAAAAATAGTGAAAAAAACCTCTTATAAATATTAAAGTATTGCTATCAATAAATTTTGTTGCACTTTATGATCACGCCGTGACCATTCCACAGGAAAGCAAACAGGCAATAAAAAGGCCATGCCGTGGCTGGAGATGTCTCAGGCTTCATCAGTGCTGCCTGTCTGGACTGACCCTGTCAGTCAGGCTTGTGGCCACTGGTTTGGGGAGCTCCTGCTGGCCCAGGCAAGGGGCAGTGCTAGGCAGGGCAGCCTGCAGGACAGGCAGCTGACCGACAGGGAGGGAAAGCAGTGCAGCAAAGAAACCCTGCCACTGCAGGGAGGACGAGGAGTGGCCTTATTTTTGCTCCATTTTTCTGCGGAAGCTGTCAGTCACGCTGCCGCACATCAAGCCCAAGCAAACACAGTTTGCAGTTCACAGAGTGACAGGCTCACAGCAGGGTTGGGGCTGGCTGGCACCTCTGGAGATGGCCTTGTCCAGCCCCCTGCACAGAGCAAGGCCAGCCTCAGCAGCCTGCATGGGGCTGTGCCCAGTTGTGTTTTGAATCTTCCCAAGTGCAGAATTCCACAGCCTCTCTGAGTGGGCTATTATTGGGTGGGCTATTTGCAAGTTTTACCTGCAAAACTTGAGTCCCTTTGCTTTGCAGAGTCTCCAAAAGGCACCTTTCAGTGGCTTCTGCAGACAGCGCTGCCTTTCAGCTCCTGTGTAACTGTAGATGGTTCCAGAGGACACCAATTCCTGCAGGACTATCCCAGGGAACAGGATCCAGCCTTTAGCTAGAGGCAGGGTCCTTTGGCAAGATGACCACAGCCTCACTGCCTGTTTTCTGTAAACCAGAGTTCAGGCAGCTTGTCCAAGTGCTGCTGAAAGCCTTGGCAAGGTCTGACCCCCTCATTTCCCATCTCTTGTCCCTGTTTTTACTCTGTGGCACAGCAGAAAATGGTCCATCTTAAGGGAAGAAAATCTATCTTTCGAGAAGCTTTGGATATATTGCTTTAAAATGCAGAGCGAAGAAAACAATATCTGCATGACCAAAATTCAATGTATTCTCTGTATTTATGAATTACTGCACAATTAGCCTAACTAGTTTCATCTTAAAAAGAAATACTGTATTAAGCCCAGTCATTTCAAAAACATGTAACAGCATAAATTGTATTTCTAGAGACAGAGAAAAAAAAGACAATAAAACAACCCTCCAACACCTGCACAGTTGCCTTGCTCCTGATTTTTTCTTCTAGGACTTGATACTGCAGTTTTCCACAACAGTGATCTTTCCTGGTAATGTGAGCTTAGAGGATGTGGATCTCTGCTTATCTAGCAATGAAATTCAGTTGCAAGCTAAAGTAAGTACAGATGCAACAATATTTCAACTCTGATTTCCTCTGATACACAACATAAATATATGCATAAATAATTGACATCCAATTCCAATTACTGAGTTATCACAGCACTGAGGAGCTCCAGAGACTTTGAAAGACATTGGAGAAAAGCTATAGCAGGACAACTCATGCAGAGAATCTTGAACCCATCCCACAACATTTCCTAGATTTTTTTATTCCTACCCAATAAATGAACAAAAATATGATGCTTTACCCCCTCCATACTCCTAATCTTTTCTTTCTTTCCTACACTTCAAACTCCTTTTAAGAAGCTTGGGTGGAATTACTTTTATTTTTCCAGATGCTGTGAGAATAGCTGGTCCTGTAACACTTCCAGAGTAGCTTTACTTCAAATGCTGCCACAGCAGCAAACGGGTCTGATGAGGATTAACACCTCCCTGTAATTGGTGGATTTTGATCATTTACAGAAGTGACGTTACTCCCTCTGCTCTCATTGATTTTGTTTCACAAATCCCAAGTGTAGTATTATCCCCCTGTAGTTTAACTGCTTTTTAGGTGGTAGGAAGGATGGAGAAAGGGAAGAAAATGGGGGCAAGTTGCACAGTTCATGCTACGTTTAATACCTTAATCCTCGTGTTTTATTTCAACATTCTCTAGCTTAGGTTGCCTTATTTTCATCTGTAGCTTTCTTTGTTTCACTTCTCATTACTTCCTTCATCTTCCTTTGGTTTGCAATGTGTTACTTCACTTTCTACTGTCTAAATTTTCTACATATTTAGAGGTGCTTAGATTCGGTCGTAAAGAAGGTCACATAGAGTTCAGAAATGTTTGGAAAGGAAAAAAAACCTGAGAAAGATGCCCTATTTTTCTTTTGCTGATGGAGGGTGCTGATGGTTGTGTGATTTGCATGGTAAGGGTTATTGGGGACCAGCTCTGGTGCAGCTTGTCCACGTGCACTCAGGACAGCGCAGGGTCGCGACGCTGTTTCCTCACATGAGATCATATCTGCAAATGAGCAGTGGGAGCTCTACTGGGGGAGGCTGTGGGGAGGAAGGGAAGAGACAGACTGCAGTCCAATTTGAAATAATTAATCTAATCTTTCTGTTCTTCCCTGACCAATTCATATCATCCTGCTGCTCCAAACAAACTGCTGGATGTCGCGTTCTCTTTTTTATAGACTTCCTGTAGCCATTAGCCCTACGTCAGCCTGTGTGATATATCACGTATCCTTTAAAATTCTACATTCATTTGAATGGGTTCTTGAGTTATTAGTTCCTCCATCCACCCACTGATCCCTCCCTTCCCTGCTCTGCTCCAGGTAATCAGCAATTCAGCAGGACACTCAAAGCAAGTACTTACAAAATTATCTATCCAGGAGGATGTTAGAGGTTTTATGTATATACAGAGGAGGACCAAAAACAATTGGCTGGGTAAAACATTTACACATAACTTCTGGCTTTCTCTCAGGCAGAGCTTTTGCAAGGGATTTATAGGTCAGATTGGCTCAGCAGTTTCAGCCAATTGCCCACCCTACCTTAACAAAGCTTGCGTGTGTTTGTACAGCTGTCCTCATAGCTGTGGGAGTCCCAGGGATCCCACAAGCCTTCAGTTCCTCTACCTCCCCTTCATCATTTACCAGCACACAAATGTGCACAGAATGAAACTGTAGAAATCTGTCTGACTAGCAGGTTAAAGGCCCAGGATTCAAACCCTGTTTATTTTCTTAGCTTGATTTCCTGCTGCTACAGTGAGTAAATGGTATTTTTCTCCTTGCCTTTTTACCTGTTTGTCTATCACTGTTTGGCCAAGAATGAAAGAAACCATCCCTTTCAGGCTCTTTCAGAGAACTTCAAGGGACACAGAATGTTTATGTGCTGCTCTGGGTCTTCAGTGTTTTGTTCCGTTTCAGTGGGGGTGTTGGGGTAAAATGGGATATAAGTCACACAGAAGTAAACCCACCTGCGTCTCCTGAAACTTCATGCTAAGAAAGGGATATATTTTAATTAAACCAATTCACAATTAAGTCCAGTAAATGTTTGATGCTGAGCAGTTTAGAGGCAGTTAATATACCTTTTTGAACTGGTGCCACAAATTACAAAGTCTGCCATCTGGGGAGGTATTACATTTGAAATTAAATAAAAAAAAAAAAGTCAAGATGTTTCTGATGTTTCTGAAAATTAGCTAGCAAATTCCAGCCAACCTCACATACATTAGGATTTTTTTGAACAGCAAAAGAAAACAAGGAGGGAAAAAAGGTTCTTAAATTGTATCTATTAACCTAATAAAGTCCAGAAACTAAGAATTTCAATAAAATGTTAGCTTTGTTAGTGATTTCAAAAGAAACTCTATTTGTATTTCAAGTATTATTGTCATTCCTAAAGTCTGATGCCACTTTGATAAAAGCTCTAATTCAGAAAAGTATAAACTGTACTAACAAAAGAAATTAAAAACTGTCACATTTTCAAAGGATCCTATTACTCAGTTCTTGCAGACATTTCTAATTAGAGAACTGTATTCATTAACACTTGATATGTTAGCAATCTGCCAAGATTTCTGCTTTCTCTTTCAGTCATTTGGGCCTCTGTTCTGCAATGAGCTAAGCAAAAGACATGTCCACATCCAGCCTGACTCTGAGGGTAGAAATTCAGAGGGAGTGAGACCAAGAGGCAGAGAGGCTCCAACACAGAGCTTGCAGGAGCAAAGGCACATTTTATTTCCTTACTCTTCTGCATCCTCCTTTTTCTTCATTTTACAATTATGTTGACATAAAAGGAATCAAGGAAAACCTCAGGTGTTGTCTCCATTGATATCTGTTTTTGAAAGTAAGTTCACTGAACTGTTTAAAGAGGAGTCAGTCACTCAGGATTAAAGATTGCATCCATGTTTGGAAAATCCCTGAAGTTTCCAACTAGAAATAAAATGTCAGTCTGCAGTTTCTGTTGCAGCACTCAGAATTTTATGTGACACATTTGAAAATGTAAAGTAAAAATCCCAATTCCTTTAATTTTTTCAGCCTGCACTAAGCTAGTTCTGGTTTACTTTGCTCTTCTAAGATTAATCTCACTTTACACTTTGCTTGCTAGCTGAAATGAAGTGAAAAGAGAAAGAGGAAGTGTATGGATACACAAGTAACCTTCACGTACCAAACAATCACCTTAAAGCTTTCCATGGAGAGTCTCAATGAGGTACCTCAGGGAAGTATTATAAAGAAACACCAAAGGAAAAATTGTTGTTAAGTGTAAGAAATCTCCAAACACAGTATTCTTCTGTACAAATATCCATACTGTTGCTATATCAAAGTTTTTCAAAAATCTGGAGATTGACAGATTGACTTTTTTTGGAGGGGGGCTTGGGAGGAAGGAGAGGAATTGCCTTTTGCCTTTTGACACATTTTCAGGTTCATGTTTTCATAATTTCCGTCCAATTTTAATGGTTTATTTTTTTTCTTAATTAGGAGCTGAAATTATTTTCTCATCAGACAAGGTCTTCACTTTAGGACAAGGGACTACTGGAAGGAAAAGCTTCATGGCATTCGGAATCAAAGATCCTACTTCTAGCATGTGACTGCACACTTTGTTGTTCTTTCCACAGACATATGCACAAAAGATCTTTAAGAGATCTCTGGTTGTTACAGTACTGCCTCTTGACTCAGGAGAGTTTCCTCTGCATCCTGGAAATAATTTCAGAGGCATTTCATGGATAAGACA
Organism: Ammospiza caudacuta; assembly: GCF_027887145.1. Lineage (NCBI taxonomy): Eukaryota > Metazoa > Chordata > Aves > Passeriformes > Passerellidae > Ammospiza > Ammospiza caudacuta. Next base: position 31,353,514 of record NC_080593.1, on the reverse strand, counting down.
AGAGGACTTCCATAGTCAAAGTTCAGCATAAAGTGAGGAGAATAGTATTCACAAACCAGTGCATATTGTCAAATTCTGTACATTTTCCTTAAGAAAGTAAGAAATATTATTCACTGCTGAAAGTATGACTTGCTGAAGAACCAGCTAATCTTTTTCAGTTTATGAAGTTAGATTATAAGCAGACAGTACAGGAAAGGGTGAAGGACTGGAAAGCTCAAGCCCTTCCCTTGAGATACATTTGGAAAAAATCTGTGGGAGAGCTGAAGGAGTTTTTGTTTGACTTTCCGTTTGTTTGGTTTGTTACACTTCAAAACAGAAAAAGAGCGTGGATATAATACAAATCTTTTCAGTGTTACAGAAGATCCACCTCCCATATTAATCAAAACATGCAAAGATAGATATTTAACTGAAGGAGTATGGCAAGAAGGAGAGATTATTGCAAAAATCTGGAATGGAACATCTCCGTGAACAGAAATTAAACACGAAATTATCTGGAAGTAAATGAACATGTTTGAAACCCCCTTTTGGCATGCATGCAAAATTCATGATGGGTTTTGTATCCAAGTGAGACAAGGCCTCCTTAAGATTGCTACTAGCCTAAACCCTACACTTATTTCTGAAAAACTCTAGGAGCTTAGTCCATAACTTAGGCCAGAAGACTTTCTTTTGCTTTTTTCCATTTTCAGATTACCAATGAATTTTAGACCTGCCTTACCCAAAGAAACAAAGATAAAACCACACCAAAAAAAGGAATTAGAAACAAATAAATATGCGGTCTGACAATTTCTTACCTCTTTTGTTACAACTGAGACTAAAATTTGATGAAAATCCATCTATGCAGTATTTTTTCACCACTTTGTGCCAAACATTGTTTTATACTGATAGGGAGCACATCTTGTCAAGAATCAAGTCTTGACAACACACAATAAATACAGCTACACACAGCACATTAATAGCTTTCAGATCACAATGGAAAATCTTAATTGCCATCTGCATATTTTCATCTCACTTCTAAGGTGCTACAGATGTAATCCTGACAGCATAGGTCATCTGCATTTATAGGCTTCTAGTATGATTAGAGATATAAAATTTTCAAAGTGAAAATCTGATGTGACTGAATGACAATCCTTTAGTCATGCAATCCTGGGGATAAAGCATCTGAGCAGAAGATAATGTATCAAGGTAGATTTTGCTTTTAGCTGATCTCAGCAGAGGAATTTATCAGTTGGTAGAACTGCACAGGCAGTATCAGCCCCAGTCTTTGTGAGAGGGGCACATTGTGGAGAACACATTGCAATTGTTATCAATCCTTGCAGAGAAAACAAGGACCAAAAATTTTCAGGCTTAGACCTGGAGTTTGTGAGATCTTGAGATTTGTAGAACATTCTGGAAGAGTTTTATAATTAGCGAGTGATACCATTCTCATGTTGGTAGCATTTAGATTAAGGCTATGCTTAATCTTTCTTTTTTCTTTTCAAGAAGGGTGCTGCTTCACTGAGGGCTCATTCCTCCTGTATCCTTCTGTGGTTCTCATTGACATTGCAGCATTTAAGCGTATTCCTACTTATTCATTGCCTTTCAAACCTTGACCGGGAAATGCTGCAAAAGAGACAGCATAGCATGGGAGTATGACTGAGAGATTGGCAGGAAGGATTTAGGAATATTAGAAAAGCTAATCAAAGAGAAGAAAGAAAAACTGAGAAAGAAGAACCCAGAACTAAAAAACACTGTGGCAAATTCTTACAGGATGCTGTAGAAGGTTATAGAGATTCTCTGTGGGACACCAGAGGTTTCTCCCTATAGTTCCACAAAACACATTTTACAAAAATAGCTATTGGTGTTCAGATGAACAGATGACAAAAAGAGAGAAGGAGAAGAGGGCAAGAATTCAATAGAGAACTGGAATGAGGAAAAGGATAGGAAAGAAATAAAAAGCACCATGAAGAGCTCCAGTTGTGCTTTTAGTGGCTCAAGGGCTCACCAAATGTTACTTGGCTCTGCAGAGCTGCCACTACTGGGTTGGACAACTCCATAGCTCCCTGCAAGGAGGTTTTTTTAAGATAAAGGTTGTCTACTGTATGAGAGAGATAAACAGAATATTGTTCCCCATGTTTGAGTCTTCTAAGTGACAGTTTTTATGTCTGCTCTATGCCTGTGAACATTCTTCTAAAACCCTAGAAACTCAAAAGTAGCAAAAGTAAGTGTCAGTTGGGTACAATAATTAAAAAAAAGTTGAAATTAAGGCTTAGGTGGTCTTGCACAACAATGAAATGTTCTAAATTGCTTGAAACGAGATAAGTTTGTGGATTTTCACCACTTTCTGTAGCACGGAAAACTGAATCTCACAGTGGGCAACATCATGCAGCACCCTTAATTTCTACTACTGAAGAATAAGTCATAAGAGGCAATGTTTGTACCTGTAAACTTCAGTCAGGTTTGGATTTTGTCCTCAGCTTTTGTTTTAACAAAATGGAAAGTTAACTTGTGCGAGTAGATAATGAAATGACATGAAGCAATGGGAGAGTTCTATAGAATGGGACTGTCGCAGACATTTTTTCACAGAAATCCTTTCTTTCAGATTTCTGCATTTTCTGGGAAGCTGAGGGCCCCCAGAAAGAGAATGTAAACAATTGTTATCAGCTGCTGTGGAATGCAATGGGATGCACCTTGATTGGCTCATGTTTCTATGTTTATAATTAAAGGCCAATCACAGGAGCAAGCTGGGGTCAGAGTCCCTGGACACAACTTTGTTATAGTTTCTTTCTTTCTATTCTTAGCTTAGCTAGCAGCTCTGCAATTTCTCTCTTTATTCTATTTAGTATAGTCATAATATATTATATATCATATATCAATAAATCCAGCCTTCTGATCAATAAACAAGATTCTCGTCTCTCTCTCACCATGGAGACTTTCAACAGGTCGCAGTAATATGGGACTGATAAAACACAGCTTTTTTCTGTGAAGGCTTATCTAAGTTATTTTCACTTGGGGACATGAAACAGAATATAAGACATGAAATTATAATTCATACAATTTAGTACATTTAATTGAATTTCAACATTTTCAACATATATATTTGTATATTATATATATATGTATGTATTTATATAGGGTAAGGCATAATGTTGCTATAACATTTACTGAAAAAGCAGCAGTTTTATTAGAATTGCAATGTATGGAAATGTTCAAAAAACATTTTTTCATTCAGCTAATTTTATATGTGCACAGTTGGCTCCCTTCCTCCCCATCCTCCTCCTCCTTGAAAGCAGCATGCTGTTATCCTAAGGAGTCTGTTTCCAGTCTAGCCTCCTTTAATCATGGTGAAAAGCCTAAAATCCAGAAGAAGATCCAATGTAATGATATTTTTTTAAACAGAGAAATACTTGGCAACCATTTATTTTGATTGGTGTAATTATAGCAGTAGCACAGATGTGCCAATATGTCCATTACAATTTTCTTACTCACTGCAGCATCTCATTGAAAAAAGTGATCTTCCACCTCTAATTAATGGTGGCAAACTTGGTGACTTTTCTTATGACATATGATATCCAAAGCCCCTGGTTTTTTATTTGGATCTAGTTCAGGCTGGTTCCACAGATAGAAATTATTCCTGCATTGTTTTATTTTGAGGTGGAGAAGTGCCTTAATGGCTGTGAATTATACAATGCAATGAACCTCTTCCCCCCAGAGCCTTTGTTACTTTTACTATATGGAGAGGTTAAAGCCTAAAATAATTGTTAAAAATAATTGCTAAAAATAACTGTTCGGATATTGTAACAATAGTCTTTGTTCTGAGTTTTATCAGAAGTGAGAGTGGACTCGCTGCATTCTTGGGCAAATTTTGCAACAAATGCGGGTGAACTGAAGGGGAAAAGTGAAGTAGTCTTGCTTACCAGAATGAGCTAGAAGGCACATTAGTAAAAACTTGAACCAAGAACTCATCATCTTGTTGGCTCTCCACACAAAGATTCTTTTCTTTTTGTACAAGATTGCTTTTTAGGGTAGTAACTGTTTATCTGATTGTATTTCATTCGTACTAGGGCACAACAAAGAGCAGGGCTCACCACAAGTAAGGGTTGGTGTTATACCCCCTAAAAGGGCTGAACATCCTCCAGTAACAAAAAATCTTGCATGATAAGCAGAATATTATGTCATTCTCCAGCTTCAGCAAGATAGCTTTCTTCCTGAAAGTCAATTAATCAAGAATTTTCAAGCTAGGAACAAGCATCTGCTTAGCCAGTGTGAATATCAGGGAGTACTTTTAAGCTGGTTATTCTGGTGGTCTTAACTAGTTTCTTCTTTTGAAATTTTCGTACTAAGGAAATAAGCTTATGACAAGGACGGACACAATAAACATTATTAATTTCATTTTCTTTTGGAAAATTTCATCTGCTTGCCCAAATGTATTTATATGCAAGGGGGTTATAAATTTAACTGGATATTTAAAGACCTGTAAGCATATCCACTCTCTAATTCTTGGATCCCAAGGTAACATTATGCTTTTATCTCTAGACAGCATGAAAAATGCAATGCTATCTGTCTCCTTTATCTTTCAAAAGCAGAAATAAACAGTAAGACTGAATCTCTTTATGGCTTCAAACTAAGCCCCTTTCATTTTTTGTCTATCTAATCCATATTCTGCTCTCCCTAGTCAATTTGTGACAAAAGTGTCTTTATCATCCTCACTTGTTGGTATGTTTAAGTAATGCAGTAGGGAACAGTAGCTTAGCAGTGAGAGGCTGCTCCACATTTCCTGTTTTCCAGGAGCAAAAGGGAGATTTCATGTATCTTTGCTATGCCTTATGGACATAAGACTCCTTCTCATCATCCCAGAAAAACTTTTCCAATTATGGAAAATGCAGGGCTTTTCTCTTGGGCACTGGAAACTTCCTGGGAACTCTCACACAATTTAGCGCTGTTACCTAATTTTTTTAAATAACTGCTGCTGAGATAGACACTTTTATTTCATGTAAATGACCATTTCTAACTAAGGCTCCACAAGTTTTAGTTTGTTATACTGAATGATCTAAAACACAAGAAATGGATTGGAATATTTTCTGTGTTTTTCTTCAAAATGTTTTAAAAATTTATTTTAGAAATGCTTATATGAAGTTGAGGCAATTATTATTGTTTGGGTTTTTTTTAAAATTACCATTCATTGGTTTTCACCTGAAATCACAGAGCTTAATTTATCCAGGACATCATAATTCTGGCCCATATTATGTGATTTTCAACCACTTCATAATTTTTATAGGAAATAACTGTTAGGGTATAGAAGTCACCTCATTTTTTCTCACCAGGCATATACATATATTAATATATGTGCACAATATGCAACAGGAAAAGAATAATTCCAAAGGGAGAATCCTATATCACTCAAATATGCTATTGCATATTCATTATACGTGAACATTTTCATGCCCAGATAAACTGTTGAATCACTATGATTGTAGGTGCAAATTATGTAATTGTACGTGCTGGTAATTGCCATAACTCTTTGCCTTTGAAGTCACCACATTTGCACGTGTGATAGTGGCATGGGCATTTTCAAATTAAGGAATATACTGTGCAGCAAAACATTAAAGAAAACAGAGTCCTAAAGGGTAAGTCTCACTTCCATACAAATGTTTCTGACCCCAAAACCAGCTGGGAGAGGTGTATGGAATTGAAACAAAATTATGTCTCTCAAGAATGTTATTGGAAGATTTTCACATGGTATCTCAATGTTTTAAAACAGCAATTGCCAAATGGCAATGCTGCAGGGATTGGGATGAAAAAGCCCTAGCAGGAAAGTCTGTAAAAATATCATGGATATGAAAGAGTTGTCATGCAAATGTCAGTTCCATTTTGCAGCTATTAATCTACTGCTTCAATCTAACAAGTAATTCCAGCCATTTTATTTCTTCACTTGAATCACCTGGACTTCTTCAAGGGTAAGTCAAACCGCTCCACAGAAAGACTTGAAAATGGGCCTGTGATAGCTGACTGCGCTATCACAATCTCTGGCACAAGTTCCTTTTTCCTCTTACTCTCCCACAAAGCAATATTAAACTTTTATGCTATGGGGAAAGGTCACTTTTTTCCTTAAATTAGCAACCTACAACTGACTGCTGGAATTTTAGAGAGAACAGATCCTCCATAAAACACCCTGTTTCATGGTCTGGATAGGCACATATCCAAAATTATGATATTATTTATAATCTTTTGCTTGAAAGTGAAGCATGATGTTAACCTACCCTTAGAAGAAGAGCATTAGGAGCACATTTATACCCTCTGGTGCACTCTGAGGGAGAGCTTCCTGAGGCAGGGCCCCAAAAATTATAGATACACTGCAGTCTAGACCCAAATAAGTAACAAAGCACTGCTGCTCCCAAACTAATTGAGGGATCAATGAGATGTTTTTCTAACATGCAACTCCTCAGCAGGGTGGATTTCCACAGTCAAAGGACAGCATTAATAATCTTCCTTGAACTTATCAAGTGAGCTATTTATTACTTCTACTTTGATCCTTAACATCTGCAATTATCTCTCTTTAATAAGCACTTTGATCATAAGCACTACTTCAATAGTTTAATGAATTGGTTCTTCTTGTGAAGAAACTAACACATTTCAATAGGTGTGCTAAAACCACTGCCAGTCATGCCCACTTGTTAGCTTGCAAGGTGGGTCTTCTCTCTACAAAAAACCTGGCCAGGAAGACAGAGCAATCCTTTCTGTTATCTTGTTTTTTGCTTAAAGTTAGTGATGGAAAGTATGACAACTTTGTCTGCATTTGTCACTGGCTATGTGAACAGTCCTGTTTGTCCATTTCTTTCCAAACAAAACTATTTTCTGTTCTTGGACTCCACCTCTCTCTATCTTCTTTTTGGCAATCCAAAGGCCTCAGAAAATACTAAACAAAAATTGGCACTTGTATCCTAAAAGCACTTCCAGCCTTTGACAGCTTCCAAGTCAATCTCAAGTAGAAAATCACACCTATAGCTTGCGTCACCTTCTTGGAGAGACGAAATCAGTGGGAGGGTTTAGAGAAGAAAGTGCATGGAAATTCTTTCATAAAAGACAAATGTTGCCAGAGGTAGCTTGCAACAGCCTATCTGCTCCAGTGAGCAGATATGTGGGCATGATCCCCGCTTCGTTATTTGTGTGGGGCTTATATTTGTAATGTGGAGTGAGAACAATACCCCTGTTCAACACCAGCTGTACGATTTTAGATAGCACTCACTAGCCAATTGCACAAGACCAATTCCAATCTGTCAGTGTAGTGTGGTCTGTCCTGTCACAGGAAGTGTTGTTTTTGGAACAGTTTGAGCAGCCATTGCCATTTTACTGTCTACTGACAGAAATTAATAGTGAAGGCCTTGTAGAGCAATTTATCAACAGCTGTTTGAATTCACACTTTTTTCACCCCTCCTATCTCCAGACCAGAAGGACTGCCTGCCTATTTATGTAAAAATGTCAGTGGAAGGTAGAAATTGAGCAGGATTGACTCCTGGGAGTAAGTGATCTCAGTGACACAGGGTTTCCTTAAACTCCACTTGGGCTGGTTTTGAAAGAGGCTAAAAGGCTCCGGCCCAGGCTGGCCACAGGAGAGATGTAAACACAGATGCATCTGGAGAGCCCAGCCCTGCAAACACAGACAGTGCAATCAGCGCTGAGCGAGACAAAACGACGGCAGAAAACCTCTGAGAGGAGCAGTCGTTTTTCCTTCAGTTCAACCATATAACATAAGATAAAAAAGGACAGACATGTTAACAGACATTAGAAGGAAATTAATTTTCAGCCTTTTCAGCCTATTCTTTTTCAAACCTTCCACATTCCCAGTCTGAGAGAAAATCTGAACTATGGTAGTTTTAAAAACTTTTATAAATTCAGTTTCTTCTTATGAAAATGCCAAGTTGAGCTTTGTTCTTTTATATCCAAATTATATACAATTTGTGTACTTTTGACACAAATTGTTCTGCCATCCACCTCATGAGAGTGTAATTCTGCTAGAATACAGTACAACTCATAGACCTCATGTAGTGTACCATGTACCTTATTAGTAGTGACAGGGGGTATACAAATAGTGCTACGATGGCAGTGCAATTTCAGTATTCATAAAGAAATAAATTAAAATCAGAAAGAAATTCAAAACCATACAAAAGATCAATAACAAAGAACTGAATGGAATATTGACAATCTTGTGAAACAAATTTCTAGGTTTTGTTTTTGAGAAAATAAAAAAAAATCAAATGAGAAAATTATTTGAAACAGTATTTGTGTGTTAATATGCATAAGTACAAATTGAAATTAAATCTTCATTGGAAAAACACCACTCTAAGATACACAGTGATTCTAAAAGGATTACTTTTTTTAAGCCTGAATGACATTTACATAAAAATAAATTTGCATGAAATAGCTTTGAAAAAGATTAATCTCTAGACGGGTTTGTCCATGCAGTTTTTCTCACAAGCTTGCATCACTAGAGAAATAAACTTTAAAGTCTTGCAGAAACTTTGAAAGCACATTTTCCAGTAGCAGGCTTTATTTTCAGCAATTTATCTCTTGCAGCTTCCTTTCTTTGAATGCTGCTTTTGATGCTGTTTTGTGTGAAGGATAACAGCAAACGCTCTGGAAGAACCTCAAAGGTGTGGGGGACAGGGAAAAAAGAGGCTGCCTTCCTTGACAAATAAAAATATGCTTTACCATTCTCTCATGCAAAACTCATGCTGATTTTTCCAATATAGAAAAAAAAAAAAGGGCGTTCTTAAATCTCTGGCAGCACCTAGCATAACCTTCATTATTTTCTATCTTAACCACATCCTCAAAGCCTTAAAAATTCAATGAGGAAAAATTGGGTTTTTTTCTTCAAAGGAATTCATTGTACATTTCACCATGAATACAGAGAGGAGTGATTTTCTTTCCTCTAAAAGGTGTGATTTTTATTGCAAATCAGAAAGACTGTGGAGGTCCAGACTATGTTTTACACCAAAAGACTGGTACACAAGGAGCCTTCATGACATATTGCAAGGTCAGGAGCTGTAAAAATTAATGCAGAGAGCATACCCCAGTTAAAGAACAGTTTTACAGAATCTGATCAGCCCAGGACTGACTGGAATATACTTTTTAATTAACATAGTATTTGTTTGTGGTTTGTAACTCCATGGGAATACTGGCTTGGTTTCTTACATTTTCTTTTTTCAGACTAGAGATGAAGTGCAAAGGTAGGAGCATGAAAGAAACATGAATAGGAGCCATCAGAGCAGGGTGAAGGGTGAAGAAAGATTGTTCTTACTGAAGGACAAATAGGACTTTGAAATTGCTTTATACACTAACTCAGTGTAGAAAGAAGAAGAAACAGTTTTACTGTGAAATGTAATTAGACATTGCCTTCATTTCTCCATTCTCCTGAATGTTGCAGGATGTGAAAGTTGAACTGCTGTTCTGCAAGGGGTGCAGGAGAATCCTCCTTAGCACAGGAAGGTTCAGGACCTCCTTAGCACAGCTGGTGAGTTCCACTTGTGGGTAAGTACAGCCACAGAATTGTTGAATATTTTGAGACAATCTCTCATCCATCCATGGCATTGATGTAACAGAGCTTGGGGCATATTTCTCCACAAAGAGGGAATATTTTACCCTTTCTTTCAAGCTGTAGGTGTTCTAATAAAGACTACAGGCATCACCTACTTAATTCAGAGAAGAAACACAGCTAAAACCTGAATATAAATGCATGGACCTAGCTGAAATGTGAAACTGAAAATGCAACTGTGAATTTACTGTGGCTGTACTGTGCATGTTATGGATCTGAAGACAGCAAATGCATTAGAAGAAAATACCTGGCACTATCAGCACAAAATGTGAGATCACAGCTGAACCTGGGTGCTCAGAGTGTCCTGAAAACAGTCAGATCATCCCTGTGTGCTTTGTAATTACCTGTTTCTTAGCTTTGTTTCACCTCTGTACACTTGCAGAGGTGCTTTTCTTTAAGAGACCTTCTCTTTTAGTACTTCTTTTTTATCATGGCACAGAATTTTTTACACTGATACTGAGCCCAAGAGAGAACAATCACTCCTCCCAGCTTCACAAAATTTGCCATCTCTGTCTGATGAACGTTAGTATTCTGCTCAAGATATTTCTTCTCCCATCTGTGTGCCTTGCCCTTACGTGAGAGGTCATGCTGTGGTAGTACAGGACAGCTGCTGGGTGGGACAGATGGATTTCTCTTGCTCTGGTTTGGTGCAGTAACTGCACTTGCACTGGCATTTAAGATCAGGGAGCTAAGAGCAGCCAAGGCACAGTTATATGTGTGTGCTTTGGAGGCATTGATTGCTACTGTGTTGGACAGTGGGGAAAAGTGGCACCCTAAACTGGTATAATTAAACCAGAGCCCTAAATCATAGAAAGCCTAATGTAACTCACTTTTTTCTAAAATTGCATCTTTTCATCTGATAAGACAACAGAAAAAATGGAACAAGTAAGGTTACTGTTATATTATTCCTTCTCAGCATGACAACAAAATGAGAGCAAAATGAGAGCAAAAGTAAACAATGATAAATTTAGGTAACTAAAATATGTTTGTGGGGAAATTTGCAGCTTTCCCCCTGACCTGAGCTTGTAATGAGGATGCTGAACCAGCAACACTACTGAAGGGAGCCTGGATCAAAAATAGTCATCATAAAATGAACAAGGCTTCAGAGAAACAGACAAATGCAAAACCAGGTAAAATATGGTTGTTTACATCTTTAAATAGTGATTTTTTTTACAAAGTTTTCTTAATCCATGAAAAATCATTGTAATTTCACACTATTATTTGGTTTTGATGGTTTAATTTTTCTACTTAGTCCTGAACAAGTGTTCTGTGATTGTGAGACCTGATGAGATCATTGTGAAGGAGCTTGTACTTACACCTGTTCTACTTTCAAGACAGTGCACTCAACAGACATGGAAATAAGAGGGTCAAATAAATCTTGATCAGAGCGTTGACCACAACAGATCACAGTGGTTTAGCCATAAGGCAGAGAGAGATAATGTTTCAAAGGTGAGTAGGACTGTGCAAAAACTGCTTTTGTCTTGCCAAGAGACTAATCTGATTAGCAGACAATTCTTTCATGTTTTGGGTGTAACATCTTAGAAATGGGGCTTTTGGTCTTTTTTTTTTTTACTGAATTCTACCAGAGGGAAGAGTTGAAGAGGTTGATTTGTGTGCTTTCCACTGGGATTTATAAGCACAAGTAGAGCTGGTTCGTAGGTTATTTCAGCTGGTAGAGCCTCTCTATGCTTTTTGTATAGAAAATAGGTGTTTATTACTTGGAAACACAGTAGAGAGTTGTCCTTTAATCATCTGACTGTGGGATCTGACATGTTATAAAATGCACCTGTTAGAGGCTGTGCTGGAATTCAATTAGTTCTCATGTGACTTTTGCAGCTGAACTAATGGGCTGAAAGGTTATACTGGGTAAATACAAAATCCCAAACTGATTCACAGGGAAGTCTGGAGAAATGTCATGATTTCACTTGGTAAATTTTGGCAATACCACAATAATCACATTGTTATTTTGCCTTAAAAAGATCCTAACTAGGGTGATACTGCTTATTATTTTAAAATTTCAAAACAAAAGTCTTTTAGTTAATACTTTTCTGTTAAATGTCAGATCCTCTGAGTAAGAAAGAAAAATTGCTGTGTTACAACAGCTACAGTTTGAAAAGCGGTGACCATTCATTTCCACTCATTGTTTATATTGTCATGCTTGACTAGTATAGCTAGTCATAGAGCAAATTCATTAAGAAGGTTATTATGACTTGTTATAAGAACATGGTGATTTTAATTGATCTGCCTAATACTAACCTCTAATTACATTTTAAAATTTAATAATAAATGACAGTTTTCTTTTAGACATCTGCTGTAGAGAAGATTTTTGGTGTGTGTGCATTCACCAAAGATTTGGCAGATTTATTTCTCTTTGTGTTTTCATTTGACATTCTATAGCATGGTCTCAACTGCAATAGGCATTTCCTACTTTTACATTGAACAAACAGAACTTCTACTGATCTACTAATATCAATTATCAAAAAAGCCCTATATTTTGGAATAGTTTAATGCAGTCTTTTAGTGTCTTTCATATTTTGTACATTTCAGATTTTGAATCTTGCATACACCAAATTAGAAATACTTAGTGCTTACATAGATCTACATAGCAAACACATAAAACCAGAATGTGAACAACATAATACAAAACGTTAGAAATCTATATTAAGATCTACACAATGTTTGTTATCTTGACAGATTTTGCGCTATCTTTAATCTGTTGAAAATTGAAGCTAACAGACTTTGGTTTCTTGGTCTAACCCTGCTGCCTCCATAGTTCCCATATCTGCACACTTTCCACAAGCTACTGCTTTCCTAATGCAGAAGCCTGAGATACATTATGCTTTTCATAAAGCCCATGAACAGACCTTATTCTAAAATTAACACAGCAGTTGATTTTGTTTCCAAGTGTACTTTGTTATAAATTAATAAATGGATGCATAGATGTTTACTTTATGATGCATTATCATGATGTTAACTTTGTTTTTCCCATGTTGAGAAGACCAGTGGAGAACTGTACCATCCTGGGGAAGCTGCAGTTCTCTTGAGCTGTGGCCAGAACCCTTCCACCAGCTCCTGCTCCCCACTTAGCAGCCTCTGAGAGCAGGGATAGGAAGGAGTTGGACCATTATGCTGCCTCCTGACCAAGTTATATTTTCAATAAACTTGTTCAAACAAACCACCAACCCATTTTGGCTGAAACTTTCAAAATAACAACCTGAGGCAGAGCTCTGGCCAAGAATTTAAGACTTATGCACTGTTTTAAGTGACATCTGAGAGAAACCTTAGGTGGCTTTCTAAATGGGACCTTAAGCCTGGAGGAACACAAGAAAATCATCAAGTAGTCTGCTTTGTTACCGTGAATATCCAATATTGGCTGAGTAGATAGGTCCTCTTGTCCTCTCCATGCTCTCCTGGTTTTACATTTGAATTTATTTCGATTTTAGTTTTTTAATGTTTATTTATCAGCACAGCACAAAGCTAAACTGAAGGAATAAACCTCAGTAATCCTTTGAAGGGGTATTGCTCACCATTTCTTTCTCTGGTCTTTGCTCATATTTTCTTTTTTTATTTCTTTGAGTGGAAGACGCAACAGATTTTGACAGCTATATGACTGCAAACCCTGCTTTAGTAGAATGAATGCATCCTTTATGAAGTTTTCCAATGTCTGAGCAAATAAACCGAGCGTTGCTTCTGTGTACTTTAGCTGCCTCTAGTCAGTGCTTGGAGAACTGCCATTCCCTGCTGGTTGCTGCTGTGGTTAGAAGCCTAAGTAGAGTAAAGTTATCAGACAGCTGGATGTAATGCTAATTAATAGATCTTGAAAATGTCTTAACCCACAGCCTTAGAAGAACCAAACCTACTTTTCTATTTGCAGTTTTCATAGAACAATGTGCACTTACAATTTTAAAAAACTTTTATTTTGGAAAAATTACATTTTAAAATTATTGATGATGTTTTTTTAATAGATAATTATTTTTATTATTTAATCCATGGTTATCTCTGGGATTTTTTATCTGGAACTTGTTATGATACAAATATCTTGCCTGTCTTGAGACAGTTACTGCACCATCTCAGGCCACAGAGTGCCCTTAAACAATTCAGATAATCAACAGTAAGACTCTTTGATCCCACAATGACTAACCAAAATGCTTTTGCTGAACTCGAATCAAATGTCTTCCAATGGCTCTATGTTAATTATTACTTAAATACAGAAGTGAAAAAGAAAACAGAGAATTAACAGACATGGAATCAATGTGATCTCTCTTAATATGATGGAAAAATCAGTAGTGCAAGATTCATTGCACTAAACAGAAGAAAGTTCAGGATGTTCATGTTCATTATAAATCAGTGTAATGGTACCACTGCAAGCCAGATACACCCTCTTGATGGTTGTGTTTAATTTGCACTCAGCTCCTGTGAAGAGAAAGAAGCAGAAGCATCCTCTCCTATTTACTCCAGTTTCAGCAGAAAGCAATAAGGGCTAAAGAGCACCCAAAGGCCCAAGGCCAGGCTAACCAGAAGCTGAGGCACACCCCAGCCCTGTGCCTGGCTGTGAACTGCACCTGATACATGCGTGGCTACAAGGTGCAGAGAGGAAGACACCAGCAAGGGAAGTGGCCGTGGGCATTCCATTGGAAAAAAGTCAAGAGAAATAACTTCCTTTACTGTGTTCATTGTCAATTCAGAGGCAGATTTCTGGGCGAGAAAGTTGGTTGCTCCTATTATTTTCAGTGGAGTGCAAATAAGTAAACAATTGCCCATTTTCCATGGCAGAAAAGAGAGGCATCAAATAAATGTTTGGCTCACCTTATAGATTTGTTCTCTAAACAAGCACAGCAAGACCTTGAATGGTCTGCAGTCACCTGAGCCAAAAAAGGCAGCAGCTCCTCTCTGAGTTGCAGAAGGGCTGAAGATGGGGAGATGACACTGAACCTGGTGCCCCACTTTGCAGAGCATCCTGTGCCCAGTGTGAGCCAGACTGCTGTGGCCTCGTCTCTTGGAAGCACAGCTCTCCAGCTTCCTTCATTCCTCTGTGGGCACAGGGGTCTGCTTCCCCCAGCCCTCCTGTGTGCTCATGGGGCCTTACTGCAGGAGGGCTTTGGGCAGATTTGCTTATCTGCTTTCAGTTGGCAGCGTAGGAAGGCAGTTACCTCATTGGCAGCCAGCAAGGGGAGGGCAATCACAGCAGCTGAGGTTTTCCAGGATATGTTCCTGGAACATGCCTTTGGAGGCTCCAGGGCAGTGCTCATCCGGTGTGCATTGTCAGCCTTGCTGCACCAGCCGGCAGAGAGCTGTCAGACCTACACTGCCTGAGAAGATCTTTCTCCAGTGACAGCCCTGCAAGGCTGGGCCTGCTTCGTGTTAGGAGGTGACTGGCTCAGCCCCAGAGAGACCTCTGAGCACAGCCCTCTTCTTTATTTCTGGGAAAGTTTCTTTGAGGTTTCTTTTAATGCCACAATCAGAATAAATTCTGTCTGATTTCAGAGTAGGAACACATGTTCACCTTTTAAGTCCTCATCAGGGTTTCTAAGACAGCAGAAAAGTGGCAGGATCTTTTAATATTCAGCAGAGAGGATAGCTTAGCAGCTGCCAAGTAGAAGCAGTTGACATTACTTGGGAACAGGAGCAAACGTTGCTCTTGCTCACTCCTCCTGCCTCCCTCAGCAGACTGAACATAATAAATATAGTGGTAAGAAACAAATGGTCTCCCCCGCTGCTTTACTAGAAACTGGAGTGTCAAGTCTTCCTTTCCTGGATAAAAAATAGAGTGGGCAGGATGTGACAGGATTTCTAAAATAAGCTTTGCAGAAGGTAGACAACACAACCAGGATATGAGCAAGAGGGTGGATATGATCTGAGGGGGCACGACTGCGTGATGGAAAGCCCTGAGGAGGAGTAGGAAGAGAAAAGCCATGAGTGCTTGGTACGTAGCAAAGCATTTACAGCACCACTTCACGGGACGTTTGTGGTTTATGAGGTATGCTGAGGCAGCTGCTGCATGTGTATTAATGTATTATCACAGTAATGGATTATGTTTTAATTCCCCGTAATGTGCCTGATCCTGAGTAATGCGAAGAAGCAAATTTGGTTTCTGTGCCAAACAGCAAGATGTGTCACAGATTTAAGACATGCTCAGAGGCTGGGGTGACTCCTCACCACACATTGTGCTGCACACGAGTCCTGCACACAGCTCTGTGCAGCCCCTGTTCCAGGGCTTTCTACAAGGGGCAGGATGTCTCCCAGGAAGGAGAAACACTCTGTCCCCTGTCCCTATTTATTGACAGGAAAAAAGTTTCCTGGTTTAGTCCATTAATTTAGAAACAGTTAGGGAAAGGGGCTGGAGCAGCAGCTGGAGCAGCTTGCTTCACAAGCTGGTGCAAGTTGTCAAACCCTCACTGATTCCAGATAGGCTGTAGTAATTTAGCCATAAAAAAAAAAAAAAAAAAAAAAAAAAAAAAAAAAAAAAAAAAAGTAATAGGTAAAAATAGAGTTGTAGCTCATGTCCCCAAGAGAAAAATCTCACTCTTACCTTATACGTCTACATCTCAAGACCACCACCACCAATTTTTGGCAGAAATTATTGTACAGGAGAACTACTCTGCACTCAGCTTTGGCATCAGGAGCCAGCAGTGATAGCAGAGGTGGTGCTAGTCAAGCCAGAGCAGGTTCAAGGAGAAGTAAGTGCAGATTCATTTGCTGCAGCAACAGCACTGTGTCAGTGTTTGGGTTGGGACTCTGAAGAGCAGGCTCAGGGTGGAAAGCTTGCTGCAAACACTGCAGCCCTGTCTGGGACTTTATTGGCTATAAATGTATGAAAAGACAATCTCAGAGGAAAAACAGACTGATACAGAATGCCTAATCAGTGATGTAGCATACACCCCTACCAAGTGTTTTCAGTAAAAGCAGAGCTACCAAATGACTGAGTAGCTGGACTGCAGTGTGCTACCAATAACGCTGAAATCAATAGGCAGAGAGTTCCTATGGCTGCAATGTCAAAGAGATTTAGGAAAATACTGTCAAGTCTCAGAGAGGAAACTGTTGGGGACCTGATGCCAACACTTGAATGAATTCAAATGTCTAATATTAATTTAGAGAGGCGGTGCTAAATAGCAATCCTAATTCAAGCGTGGCTCTAGCAAAAAAAAAAAAAATAAAGAAAAGGTTTTCCCTCTGGGTGTGGTCCTAGAAATGATCCCTAGAGCTGTCAGACATACCCCAGCCATGAGTCAAGAAGCATTTATAAAGTAACTCTTCACTCTTCACTCCTTAGTGAAGGACAGCAGATATTTCATTCAGGCAGCAAAGGGCACCTGCCTAGCTGGGTGAAAAAGTTATGTTCACTCTTCAGCAAAACAAAGTACCTGAATAGCTGCACTGGTGGAAATATTCCCCAAAAATGCTACATTGGTGTCCAACAGACACGTAGAGTCATCAAAAAAGAAACACTCTGTACAAGTATTTTCAAGGTTTTCTGTACTGGGTCAGTACAAGGGGAGGTGTCAGATGATGTGATAGTGTACAGCTAAAATATTTTCTTTTAACAGCCTCATTGTATGTTGCTGGGGTGAGTGAGTTGTAAGATGATCCTCTGGACACATATTTTGGAAACTTTTTGGTCAACTGCCATGCAGCCAGCAGATTTAGGGCCAGTGATTAAGTTACTGAGGCTTTTGTTTTTTGAGTATGTTCTCTTCAATATATCTTTCAGGGCTAGCCATGTGCCAAGGGGTTTGTAACCAAGCTGTGATCCTCTTTCATGCTTTCAGAGGTCTCATTACAGACTGCTGGCACCCACAGCCTGCTTCCTGCTTATTTCAGATGACCACAGCACTCAGCAGAGACTGAACAGAGAAGTCAATAAACTAGTGGGTCACAAGGAAAGAAAATGTGCATTTCTTCTGGGAAAGCAGAGGGTTCTATTTGTTACAAAATGGTGGTTGCTCTGATCTCAGAGCTCAAGAAGTTCTTTGCATAGATACTTTTTCACAGGAGCCAAAGCCAGGCTTGGAAAGGAGTGGGGCATTATGCAGAGTTATTGTAGGTTTTTCTGAGATACAGGTTTCAGAAAGAGTCTTCAGATTCTTGGTCAGGGTAATTTGTTTAGCTCTCTTGGCTTCCTTACCATTTAGCCAGCAGATTTTAGGGCAAGGGATTTAAGTGCGGAGAACTTTTGCTTTGCATCCATATTGTGGTTTATTCATATTATTTGGTTGCCATCCTGCTTTGACTATGCTAAGAAAACCATTGTGGGTTTGTTTTGTTCTGCTTTGTTTTATTGTTTGTGGGGATTTTTTTGTCTTTTTTCTTTTAAACAGCTTCAATAATTTTTCCTCCTGAAATTATTAATATGTACTTACTAAATGTTATAGTCAGTTCCTCAAGTCAAAGAACAAGCTGAGATCAGTAGAGTTTGCACCAAATGAGGATCTGGCTCACAACTTAAAAACAGACAAAAGGAAATACCGTCCAAAGCTGACTTCTCTATTACAGTGTTTCAGCCTAAATGAAATGCTTTGAGGACATGATATTTTTTTTTTCAAGAGGATCAAATGCAAGAAATAAATAGGCATGCAAAGTCTGCTTCCCAGGTTATTCGGGTTTCGGGGCTCTGTTGTGTCCTGCTGCAGAGCCTTTCCTTTTGCTTTGGTAAAACATCAGAGTGCAGAGGGTGACCCTGTGCACTTGTTTCAGATGAGTGTAAACAGAAGATGATATTACTTGTCTGAATGAAGTGGACTATCCCATGGAGGAGAATAATAGCTGTCTCCCAGGGCTGTTTTTCTCAAAAAGACTAGTGAGAACTTAAAAGTCAAAAGACCCAAGAAGAGGGTGAAAGTTGATTACTTTAAGGATTAAACTGTTACCCTGGTGAAGTCAGCAAATACTGTTTCTAAGCAATGATTTCAGTGTCTCTTGAGCGTTGTGAATCTGAACCGTGCAATTGGAATGTATTTCATAAAGATGTAAATTTTTTGTTATTAGTTCTTTAAAATGCTATTTGGTGTTTTGACTTCAATAAAATATGTTCTGGAATAGTGTATAAAAATCAACTTTTGCAGAGAATTTCATTTGGATGTGTGCTTTTAAAAAAATTTAAAAGCTAGAAGTATGTAATTAAAAATTATATGGTTCTCTAATTTGCATCAAACCATGCTCTGTTAAAAATGTACTCACACTTAGATTTTTGGCCACTTTTTCTTCCTTGGAATTTCTTGGAAGATGCAAACAAAAGTACTGTTGCTCTGGTAGCATCCTGTTAGGTAGGGAGTGATTTTTCACAAAGTCTTGATTATTATTTCATCAAGAAAGTAGGTAGATATTAAAGGTTACCCAGATGGTTTATATATTACTATAATAATCTTGTTCATAGAAACTCTCACAAAGAAAATAATTAATCATAAACATACTGTGATCCCCTTAAAGCAGCGACTGTTTTAAGTTGAAATCCCATAATGGCTATGACCTCTAACCCTGATGTAACTGTTTCTATCCTAGCTACTAAAGTGGCTGCTCATGAAAGGCCATCAAATACAGAAGTAAATGCAAAGGTTAACAAAGTTAGTGGACCAAACAAACTTGATACTGAGAGTGAACTTTCACATGTAGCAAGAAAATAAACACCACTTTTCCAGACTGATCTACACAGGAGGTTTGAGATGCCAAAATATTAAATGTTATTAAGCACATAATCTCTATTTTACAGATAAGTGTTTACTCTGGGGGTTACCATCCTTTTATATTGATAAAAAGTCTTTGCTCAAATTAAAAAAGAAAAAAAGTTCATGCACTAGTGTGTTTTCAGTGAGACAGTGTTTGCTCTAGACTCCAAGAGAGCATTGGTAATTGGTTTGGGAAAGAGAAGAGATGGCACTGAGATGTGTAAATGTTAAGAACTTTTTGTGTGTGGCCCAGTTATTAACACGTAATTTGATTTTTTCAACCCCTTCCCAAGTGTAATCCTTGCATGATATGATGCTTCAGGTTGTTCTCTTCAAAATTTTTGTAGTATACTCATCCTCCCTCCCCAGTCACCTCCATGGATGGGGAGAATGCAGTTTGCCTCTCTAATTCAGTGTCTATTGTGAGGGATTCTTTTGCTTCAAAAATAGTAATTGCTAGTCGATGCTTTGCTGGTTGAGTTCAGCAGGACAGGACTTTGTAGCTGTTGAGCTCCAAATGTGCTTGCAAAGGAGCAGAGTATGGGCAGGTTTGCATATGGGATGTACAGGAATGCATTGGTAGCTGGAAAAGGCATCTTTGATATTTAGATATAGTGATTTCAGCAGTCCTTGGAGGATTCAGTAGTCTGAAATTTACAACTGCCCCCCATCAGACACCTCCATCAACAGGGTGTCAGTGACTGCTACTCCAGATTCCAGCTGCCTGCAGTGTCCTCCTGTGGGATGTCTCTGCTGACCTCAGCTGCACTTTGTGCCTTGAAAAGCATGAATTCTGCCGCCTTACTCAGAAGGGAGCCATAGCATTAGGGAGAAAGTTTCTTTTTCACCATCATGACCCTGTGAAAATGTGTAGGACTGCCAGGAAGCTAGTCTCAAATGGGAGAATAAAAAGGCAAGCTCTTTTTATTAGTTTTGAAAAGAAAAACAAAAGCTTTCTTATTAATTTAATCAACTTGATATCCTAAACTCCAGTCAGAAATTTTTAGGCTGCTATGGAATAAGCAATTCAATGATGAAAAGAGAAAGAAATGTTGGTTATATATAAAACTTGACAGTTGGGGAAACCATTTCCCTGGCCTACAAAGTAGTTTTTCAGGTAGATCAAAAAGAGTTGTTTAGCTCTACACAATTTCCAGTTTTAACAACATTAAATACCTTTTCTCCAGTTAGATATCAGCCTTTGAAGATTTTGAAATTGTTATTCCTATGGGGAGGAGGATATTGAATAATTCCTACCAGTTATGAAACTCAGTATTCTCCAGATGGTTATTGAGACAAGCTTTTACACACCATTGTAAAATGGGTTTAAAATATCCTGTGCTGTGATTGACTAAACAAGTGACATGGCTACTGCATACAAATTTGAACTCCTTTTTCAACTAAATGACCTTATTAAAACCATAAACAAAATGGTACTTAAAGGTTGGCTTTAAAGCAGCAGCTATAAATCCTAGATTTATTGTAGTACTATTCTATTATTTGTGCTAAAAACAGCAAAAAACAAACTAGGAAGGCCATTCTGAACATTAAATCATGCCTTTAGTGATGAATTGGTTAAAAAAAATACAGTTCCCTGTACTTTAGCAATCCTCTAACATTTTCTTCAAATGACTTAACAAAACACATGTTCACAACCTAAGCAATGTCAAATGGTGCAAGGAAGGAACAAAATCCTATGGTAAAGATTGTTCCTTGAGCAATACTCTGCCTTCTCTTTCAGGAGTAAATTTGTGCCTAAAGAGACCCTAAGCACTGTTCTTCATAAAACCTTCACTCCCACTTGTGGTCTAGTGCCAAGCTGTACTGCAGTGGTGAACAGCTCTAGCAAAGAAGAAGAAAAATTATTGTTATTACTTATTATTACTTATTATACTCTGCACTTGCACTGCAGAGTTTGCAGCACCTTGGGGGAAAAATAGCAGCCACCTTTCACTCTTCATCCCCTCTACCATAAAACCATGCCTACCAAGGTGCAATTTTTTGTCTATATTGATTAGGATGCTGGTCCTGTAAGCTTACTACCAGAAATGGTTACATTTCAAAGTTACTAAACTATCCCCTTAGAGTTTTGGGGTTTTCTAGGAGTCCCAGCTTACAAAATTAATTATGTTATTAAAATAAACACATCATTCAGTTTAGGGATTCTTTGTTGCTGTTTATGGATCTCCCTTTCTTAGGGTGAGAGTCAACAAAGGTAAATTATAAGAGAAAAGGCTAAGCTAAGGAGTGGTTTTAACTATTTTAACTGAGAATAACTCCATGGCCCATTCCTGAAGTGAAGGAAACCTTGGCCTTTCTCTTCCAGAAACCAGCATTTTTCCCTCTTATTTTTGCTTGGCATATGGCTTATGACAATTAAAATATTAGATATTATAATTAACAAAAAGGGCTTTAATAAAAACCATAGTGATGAAAAACATGCTTAGAGATTTATGTTCCTTTAGGAAATGTGTTTACATGAAAGGGAAACAGGAAAATCCATAAAGTGGTTGAATCTGGTACTACACTTAAAATTATGCTGCTGAGCTTTTTTAAAGCAATTTTAATTTTCCTCTTCTGTAAATATTCCAGTTGTAACATAACTCACTTATCAACACTTATTTTTTTAACTTATTTAGTGTGTCTTGGTTTCAGAGTTTCAGTTTAATATTGCTAACAGTCTTAGTAAAAACCCCAGGATTAACAGTGTATTTGAACACCTGCAAAGTTCATTTAACAACTGGAATGGCAAATGTTGCAAAATTCAAAATATATTTAACATATTTGTAGTTTGAATGTTAACCACAGCTGCTTAGTGCTGTTCAAGAGGCTTGGAATGTACATATTTTATACTTCTCAAGGAATAGCTGTGATTGATGATCTTTCATGTCAAATGTTTGATTTGCTGAAGACAGAACCAAAAACAGTGGAAGGGGGAAAGTCTGGAAAGAGCTGCCAGACCAGCAAAATTGTTTATTAAAACAAAAAACCTATCCAAGTTTGGCACGCTTCTGAATCTTAGCTGAATTCAATAGATAAAAGGGGGCAGAGAGGAAAAAGAAGATTAAAAAATCCCAAAGTAATAAAACCAGACAAAACAGAGAAAACTCAGTTTGTTGTTTTACTGATTGCATTCACATAGATGAGTTGTCCTATCATTCAGACAGATGGAAGTCCAACAAATCCTTCATACAGAGCTATGAATATCTGATGTACAGGTATTTTACAACCCTTACAGAGCCAGGTTTTTCAATGGATCATTCACAAATCTTTCAGAGAAACACACTTTTCTATGATCCTTGGCACTGATAGTATCATTTTCCATACCAGACTCAATGATTAAGCCAGATGCACTACATTCATTTTCCTTTTTCATTCTGAAGGACTGATTCTTCTCATATTTATACTAGCTGTGACTACTGCAGCTCAAAAGTTTTTATTTGAGTAATTCTTGATTTATTTGAGGGCAAGAAATAAAGCCTTTTAACTATTTCTTTTCAGAATTTATAGATGCAAAGTATTTTTGTCCAGATTTCAGCCAGTTCCAGTTTTAACCAAAATCATCACAATGGACATATTTAACATTTAATTTTCTAGGAACATTTGCCCTTCACCTCTTAACATTCTGGAGTAAACAGGCAGAGATGGAAAGTCTGTAAGGTAAACATTTGCTGCACCCTCTTCTCTTTAGTTTTACAGAAGCTACTTCCTAAATTCTTTTTTTAAAAATGCCATAGATATTCAGCTATTTTGCTGGCAACCAGGAGATATATCTTGCACTCCTAGATTTCAAGCACCCATCTAGAGTAAAAAAAGTATTGCACAGCTTAGGGGGGAAAAAAATCCAGTAGCTATTTGTGCCCAGCTTTGAAGCCATACCTATTTAGGGCAAACTGTTGAACACACAAAAACTGAAGAGACAGTAGTGCTCACATACCTTAGTCTAGACTTCCTTTGTGTTCTGTCTGAGTCATCAACTTATCATGTAGAAGAAGCATGAATGAGCAAAGATGAATGTGGACAGCAGAAGGATTGGAATACTTTGTGGTGTGATCCTCATCACCCAACATATTTCTGCTGTGAGGGACTTTTTAATTGGAACTGTAACTCTGGTGTTTCTTCTGCCTAAGCAACACATGGGACAAAAATCTTAATCTCTATCTCTGATGAATCAGAATACTCTGGTCCTTTTTTAGTGGACATGGGTCTGATCTGAGCACCTTCATACACTCTTCAGTACTTTCTTTTTTACTACATCTGCTCAATATATTGAGAAACCCAGTCACACAGAAAAAGCTTAGACATTTCAAAATTCAGTACGCCAAGAACTTAGTAACACGGGTGACTTACTCCCCACTCCATTCACTTGTTTCCATGAGGAATACAATGTCCAGATCAATGTTACTGTTCTGATACTCAAAGCCCAGAATGAAATTGGCTGCAGTTAGATGACAACTAAACACTTCCCTTGAGAACCGGGTTTCCCACCAACAGCTATGTTTTTTCTGGGAGAATTAAATTGTGCACATTCCAGAGAGGTGTTTGAATGCAAATACTGGGGGGAAAAAAGCAACGATCCAGAATAAAATCCAAAAAAAAACCTGTGTGATGTATTTTTGCTCAGTAAAACCTGGATCGAATGAAGTGTTGAATAATTTGGCTTGAGCTATTGAAAAATGTAGCCAAAACCGTTTAAAAGTAAGTCTCCAGGTTTACTTCAAACATGTCACTCAAGTATGTGCTTAATTACTTTTTCCAGGATCATTTATTTGCCAGCATCTTGAATAATCAAGCTTTTTATTCTTATTTTATGTACCTAAATACATAGTTGCCAAACATGTAAAACACAGAATAGTCAAGCCTTTTGGGCAGGACAAAAGATTTACCTTATGTCTTTTATTTTTCACTTCTATTATAATGTACTTTGGAAGTGGTTAGGTGATGATAGATACATTTTATTTGCTCTGTTTCATTAAAAGGTTTATAGAAGTTTTCTGCTGTGTAATAAGGTAATTTAATACAAAATTGTCTATATCCTTATTTTTCACAACAGGAACTCATTGAAAAGGGGTACTTGCCATATGCTGATACAAGTGTACAAGTGACAATTTCAAATATATTAGTTAGTAAAGAATATTCTTAGCAAAAAATTGAAGCTTAAATAAAGTTTCAAATACAGCTTAAATGGTATATTAACAATTATTCAATAAAACCTGTTTAAATTCTTCTCTAAACCAATGCATTTTCACTATTTCTCCTTCCTCTGTCTGATCTAGGGCATGCTGCCCAAACAGAGCGCTTTACTCATATCAGTGACCCTTATGGAATCTGTCTCTCTTGGCCCTAAATATGATACATGTGTCTAAAAGACTGAGGATATAATTTCTAGCTGCAAGTTACTATTGCAATTTAGCTGTAAATCAGGTATATGACTATTAAATTATGTTAACTGTAATCAAGTTATTCCCTCACTTTTGAGGGCTTGAGTGCATTAGTGAACATTTTTGCATGTAATTGTCTTATTTCATTTTGAAGTTCAATCTTTGAAGCTCTTTTGGACTGAAACACTCCCCTGACCCTCTTCCAGATACAAACGTGCAAGTCCTGCAGTCTGGAACTAATTGCCCAGACACCATCTGGAGGTCCTGCTCCTTGGTGCAGGCTGCTGTAATCCTGAGGCTTTCACAGCAGAAGTAGCATTTTACAGTATCCTTAAGATCTCAAACTATTTCAAAAATGTTTCAAGATATTTCCAAATACTTCTGCCAGCTGGGGACACTGGGCAGGTTGCCATGCCCATAAACACTTGCATGCCCGTATGCAATGCAGTCTATTTCGTGTGAGTACTGTCCAAGATGAGAAGCTGGGTGGGGCATTGGGGTGACATACTGAGATGGGAGCAGTGTAGGTGAACTCTCCTGAGTCTGGGTGCATAGCTGTGCCAGGCAGTTGCTGCTTTCAACCCATTTTTAGCCCATCTTTTTCTCAGGCAAAATGTGGGGGTTCTGTGGATGGCTGATCCTCTTGGAAGCCCTAATTGTGTCCTGCCTACCAGTATGTGAGGAACTCCCCAAAATTGAGCTCCTCTCTTAATCCTGAACTTCTCTTTCACTCAACAGGCCATTAATTTTTCTGCAAGAAACCCCTTTTGGGGAATGTGTTTGACTATTAACAAATACCTTGTATTAAAATTTTCCTACTTCAACCATTTTAGGAGCTTAAGCACAATGATGAGAAAGAAGTTTAGGACAGTCAGTGAAAAAAATATGAAAAATGAGGAACTCAGAATTTCTTGCATTATGTTTTTGACTCAGGAATTCATAGCTTTGGAGAGAGAAAGATTTGGGCCAGAAAAGGAGGATCTTTTTTCCCAACATTCTCTAAAAGTTGGAGTTTCTTTAGGGATTGTGTTGGTTTTTGTTAAAACTCACAGATAACTTATTATTTCTGAGTGGAACATTTAAGCTTTAAACCAGTGTCCACCAAAACCAGCTAAAGGCTTTGCGTTTTCTGTAATCGGTTTTTGACTTGCCACTGAATGGCCAGGGGGAAATGTCTTTTCTTTCATACCATCTATTCAAATTTCAAATATTTGAATACTTAATACTTGCTCAACCTTGAATCCTCTTTATCTGGAGCAAAGCTATACAATGACAATCAGTGAGAAGTAGTTCCAGTCCGAAAAAGAATCTACAGACATTCAGTGTCTGGTCAGTCTGGAGGGGGAAAACAGTGCACAAGTGCTTTTCTAGTACAGAAATGATCAAATATTTGCATCCAGACTTTCAGAGAGCTGGAGTTGAACACTACACTTTTTTGAATCAAAAAAAAAAAAAAAAAAAGAATTTCTAGCAGATTTTCATGGGAAAATTGGGGTTTATAATGGAAACAATTTTGTAAGTAACAATAGCAGCAGCTGTTACTTATGTTGCTCCCCTAATAATAAAATCCTGTAGGAGTAGTTGACCATGTTCAAACATGAAAATGTTTCAGCCAAGAAAAAATGTCTTGTTTTACTGAGATTGCTTTTACTCCCAGCTGGTTTTGTATAATTAAATCTATCCACAAGGAAATGTCTTAGAAGTGTTTTTGCTGTTTATTTTACTTTTTCATGTGTTCCCTGTACATGCTATCAGGCCAAGTGCTACTCTCAGTCACAAAGGCTTGAATCCAGAATTACTGTACTATCATCAGCCTCATCCAGGTCAGTTCCAGAGACTAGGGATATCTCTCTAAGTGTACTAGGTGAAGCCTGGTTTGGAATTTAACACCACTCTTCATGAATTTCTTGTTATTGCTTAGTTATTTGGGAACAGATTTACTACCATTATTACACTGACAATACAGCTGTTTCTTTACCCAAAATGCAGCGCTTTCATACTGGATAAATTTCTGTATGCTACCTGAAGACCTTTCAAGTTCTTGTGGTGGATAACTTTCATATATCCTGCTTTGTCACAGGAATTAATCTCATTCAACAGAAACAACAAACCTACCTGTATGTTCATTTGAACAAATCTAAAAACTTCAGGCAGAAGAAAAGTGAATTTAAGTTATTAAAGGATTTTGATATGATTCTTGAGAAAAATGACATTTAAAAGAAACCTTTAAATTTAACTAACTTAATAAATTCTTCTAAATAAAATTAGGAGATATTTGTGTTACCAGACTGGCATCAATTAGTCAATTTCTAATTTGTTCAGTAGCTCTCTAACACTCCTGCAATGTCAACTTCTCTGACCAGCAAGTATCTTAATGCTATAAACATGAATATTAATATTTTTTACAGCAACATTACTAACTACTCTGGAAAGTTCTCTCTTTATCATATGAATTAAATTTTTAGGATTTACCTTTTTTTTTCTAGGATCTAAGTGAATAAAATACATGAAAAAGAAAAGTTAATCTCATCAGACTTCCCAGAAATAACAGTATGTATCCAACTTCCATTCATAGTTTGTTATAATATAGAAAGAATCTTATTTAATATAGGGCTAATTGGAGAAATACAGGTACGTAGTTCCCTTCCCTTCCCTTCCCTTCCCTTCCCTTCCCTTCCCTTCCCTTCCCTTCCCTTCCCTTCCCTTCCCTTCCCTTCCCTTCCCTTCCCTTCCCTTCCCTTCCCTTCCCTTCCCTTCCCTTCCCTTCCCTTCCCTTCCCTTCCCTTCCCTTCCCTTCCCTTCCCTTCCCTTCCCTTCCCTTCCCTTCCCTTCCCTTCCCTTCCCTTCCCTTCCCTTCCCTTCCCTTCCCTTCCCTTCCCTTCCCTTCCCTAGATTTTTTTTTCTAGTTATATATTCAAGGGTAAAGGCAGGTTAACCTTTTACCACTTTTCCTGTGAGCAATAAAAAGTTTACTCATATACATGGCCTGAAGGTCTGGAACAGTTTGCATTTACTCATTATTTAATTTCTACATTCAGCCTTACCTTTTCATTAGATATTTTCAGCTTACTCTTTCATCTATGCTGTCTCACTACTCATGTGCTCTTTTTCCTTGGGAATACTAAAGGATTTGTGTAATGGCTAAGAACGGCAAGATTTCCCGTTTCTTCTATGGTGGGCTGGGTTGTATTGAGACATTCAAAAAAGTGTTATCTCTACTCATTTGGATTTAAATCAAGAATTTGATTGAGAAAGAAATCCTTGTTCTCACCATGTTCTTGAAATGCACTAATCCCACTGGCTCCCCAGCCTTACAGATATAACCTACATTAAAAAAAGGTACTTCAAAAGTAACTGTTTTATACAAAAACAGAGACAATACTGACACCTTGAAGATGATTGTTTACAACAGGAGGACTGTTTCAGTGGAGCAGTGAATTTAACTGGATGGTGCTGGGCAAAACACTGACTTCTTTCTTTTATTCAAACTTTTTTTCAACACGAGTTGGACCATAAGACTATTAAAAGGCAAACTCCCTTTTATGATTTTCACTCTAACTATTCTATCCATGGTGCATAGCATGTTCTTCCACCTTACTGAGAAAGATACAAAGCTTCATGGACCATGCAGGCAATACTCTTTGGGGCTTTGCACCTGTGTGCTGTGCTCCCAGATCTCAGCTATGGTGTCCAAGGACACTCTACTGCACAAACAGTTTTTTTAAACTTACATTCATTAACTGTGCCATTTATTGAGACTCTGTATGGTGATCTGAAGCAGTGGACCACTGAGTTTACTTTACCAGCACATTTCCTCAGAGACCAGATATGGTTCAGAACAGGGTATGGGAGATGCTCAAAAGTCTCTAGCAGGATTAATTTCTAAAAGGATTTTTGCAAGTTAAAATCAACTGTCTGATAAACAAGAAAACATTAACACACTTTCAAGTTCAAATTCCAGAAACATACATCAGAAGTTGTTGAAATCCTGAAAAAGTAAACCAAATTTAAAATTGCCTGTTCTGTTGTGCTTCGTTACTTGCAAAATCACCAATGGCTTTTTTCATTATGCCAAAAAGGTTCATTATTTTTGCAGAGGAGTGGGCAAGCATTCTCTTACCAAAGAACTTATTTTTTAGTCTCAGCATTTACATTTTGACATTAGAAAAATATACAACCAAAATCTATAAGACTTTGATTAAATGTTGATACAGCTGATTCCAACACAGCCAAAGCCAGTGACCATACATGGAATCTAAACAACAGCTCGTAATTACAGTGTCAAAGGCATGTATACACTGTGTGTTATGTTTCATTGTCTGGCATGCAAATATAGACTTGGTTTCCTTTGCACTATTTCCAAAGTATAAAGAAAGCTAACCAGAGAGTTCTGTTTCGTTTACACAAAAGAACAAGGTTCAATCATGTTTGATAAGTTGCAAATTACTGGTAATACCACAAGTGTTGTTACAGCTGCTAAGAGTGGTCAGGAGGATGTACAAAATACAGCAACGGCATGAATCAAAAGAAAAAGTCTAAACAATTTGAATGATAGTGTATAATACTTCTAACTTTAACTTGGTGCAAGTGCTTGTCAGCAGCATCTCAGGCAGTGGTGAGATATGTGGAGTGAGTTGCCACGTATGTGTTTGATATTCTGTGCTCTGGCAGAGTCCCCACTGACTTTGCTCCTAAGCAGACTAGAAGGCGAAGAAGAAAAAAGAAAAAAGAAAAAAGAGAAAAAGAAAAGAAAAGAAAAGAAAAGAAAAGAAAAGAAAAGAAAAGAAAAGAAAAGAAAAGAAAAGAAAAGAAAAGAAAAGAAAAGAAAAGAAAAGAAAAGAAAAGAAAAGAAAAGAAAAGAAAAGAAAAGAAAAGAAAAGAAAAGAAAAGAAAAGAAAAGAAAAGAAAAGAAAAGAAAAGAAAAATTTTCATAAATTTCATACAATTCTTCAATAAAGGCATTTTAAAAGTTTTTAGCAATTTTCAGGTGAAGATTTTCACAGATGAGATCATCCTTTTAATTGAATTTCTAAATATGGTACATTTGGCAAGGCCTTCACATAGCACACATCTCTTTTCTGCAGAATGTGGATGTTTGAAGTCTCACCTAGGCTGGAACAAGTCTCAGAAAAGAGGGACAGCTTTGGAGATGTTAAAGAACCACATCAACCTGAGTTCAAGAGTTGTCCTTTCTAAATCTTCAGATTGACGGAGTAAACTAAGTTCCCTTGCACAGGGAAACCTGAATTAGTATCTTGCTCTGTACTCATCTCACAGCTCTTGCAGCTGTTGCAAGACTTTCCTGGAAAAGGGCTCTGGGGAACCAGTCCTTTCTGATCATGAGATAGAGGACTTGCTGCTCTATAGTCACTGTCCATCTTCTTTGAGTGAATTAGTCTCCTTGTCTGTGATTACATGGGCTTCCCTTTTAAAATATTAGCAAGAGGTACTCACCAGGGCCGTATTTAACTATAAAAAAGGAGCAAGGAGCAGGAACTTAGACATGGATCTTCTGGATATACAGTATTTTGATAGTGGTGGTCTTTTCAGTTTTTATTTGCATAATGCCTAGTTTTAGATGGTATTTTGCATTTGCTAAAAATTAAAATAGTGTGAAATTATCAACAGTGAAAAATACAGACTAATCTGGTTCCAACTGATAAAACAGAAATAAAAAGAATTCCGGGAAAGCCAAGTATCAATAAAAACAATGTAAATGCTGCAATGTGCATCAAGTACTGTGAAGGGAAAGGCAAGAAGAAAAGAAAGAAAGAAAGAAAGAAAGAAAGAAAGAAAGAAAGAAAGAAAGAAAGAAAGAAAGAAAGAAAGAAAGAAAGAAAGAAAGAAAGAAAGAAAGAAAGAAAGAAAGAAAGAAAGAAAGAAAGAAAGAAAGAAAGAAAGAAAGAAAGAAAGAAAGAAAGAAAGAAAGAAAGAAAGAAAGAAAGAAAGAAAGAAAGAAAGAAAGAAAGAAAGAAAGAAAGAAAGAAAGAAAGAAAGAAAGAAAGAAAGAAAGAAAGAAAGAAAGAAAGAAAGAAAGAAAGAAAGAAAGAAAGAAATCAGCACTGTGAAAAATTTGTTTGCATTGAAATGAGCACAGAGTTCCTTTGGACCATGCTAATTAGAATCAAGAGGATATAAAGAAATAATTGCTTTTTACAAGGAAAAGAATGATAATCTTTCCTTATTACAGAAATAAAATTGGAAGACTGGGAAACATAACTAGAGAATGAATAGCTGAAAAAAAACTTAAACCCACTTTAATTTGTAATATCTCATGATTTGTAAAGCTATATGAATACTGGGCAACAGGGAGAGGATAATGCTTGATTCCAAATGTGAGAGGTTGGCAACCATATGAAAGCATCCCAGGAACAGTACATTATTATTTGTACATCAGCTTACTGTGATATTCCTAAAACTTTAAGTAGTTACATTACACAGGGCTCTGCATTTTTAAGCAAACTTGTTCTTCTGTAGTCCTGCCTCTTCAGTCAGGATATGTTCCACAACTGGAACAGCTTGTGCTGGGTTGTCCCCCTGGGAAAGTTCTAATTTACAAAACCCTGTTTAGAAAAATCAAATCTATTTAAAGGCATTACATTATAAACATAAACTCCCTAATGAGCTGTAGCGAAATGGCTCTAGGCAATAACTTGCGAAGTTCAAATGATTTAGCCATTTTCTGCCATGTATTATTTTCATTTAATCTGCATCACAAGGACTGTAAAGAGTCCAGCTGTTCAAA
This sequence comes from Ammospiza caudacuta, assembly GCF_027887145.1. NCBI lineage: Eukaryota > Metazoa > Chordata > Aves > Passeriformes > Passerellidae > Ammospiza > Ammospiza caudacuta. The sequence continues at coordinate 31,322,161 of NC_080593.1, read as the reverse complement.
GTGAGTCTTAAAGAGTCCAGCCAAATGCAAAGGCTTGACCAATTGTTTCCTTTTTTACCGTGTTTGGTTAAAGACTTATTAATTGATAGATCAAATGGTTCCTAAGTTTAAAAAAGAAAAAATAATGGAATGTGAGGGGAGTCAACATTTCTATATAGAAATTATTGCACTTTAAAAATAGGTAATTAGGGAAAGGAGGAAGGAAGTGTTGGAAGGAAGTGTCGGAAGGAAGTGTCAGAAGGAAGGAAGTGTCAGAAGGAAGGAAGTGTCGGAAGGAAGGAAGGAAGTGTCGGAAGGAAGGAAGTGTCGGAAGGAAGGAAGGAAGTGTCGGAAGGAAGTGTTGGAAGGAAGTGTCAGAAGGAAGTGTCGGAAGGAAGGAAGGAAGTGTCGGAAGGAAGTGTCGGAAGGAAGTGTCGGAAGGAAGTGTCGGAAGTGTCGGAAGGAAGTGTCGGAAGGAAGTGTCGGAAGGAAGGAAGGAAGGAAGGAAGGAAGGAAGGAAGGAAGGAAGGAAGGAAGGAAGGAAGGAAGGAAGGAAGGAAGGAAGGAAGGAAGGAAAGAAGTGTCGGAAGGAAGGAAGTGTCGGAAGGAAGTGTCGGAAGGAAGGAAGGAAGTGTCGGAAGGAAGTGTCGGAAGGAAGTGTCGGAAGGAAGTGTCGGAAGGAAGGAAGGAAGGAAGGAAGGAAGGAAGGAAGGAAGGAAGGAAGGAAGTGTTGGAAGGAAGTGTCGGAAGGAAGTGTCGGAAGGAAGGAAGTGTCGGAAGGAAGGAAGTGTCGGAAGGAAGTGTCGGAAGGAAGGAAGGAAGGAAGGAAGGAAGGAAGGAAGGAAGGAAGGAAGGAAGGAAGGAAGTGTCGGAAGGAAGTGTCGGAAGGAAGGAAGGAAGGAAGGAAGGAAGTGTCGGAAGGAAGGAAGGAAGGAAGGAAGGAAGGAAGGAAGGAAGGAAGGAAGGAAGGAAGGAAGTGTTGGAAGGAAGTGTCGGAAGGAAGTGTCGGAAGGAAGGAAGTGTCGGAAGGAAGGAAGGAAGGAAGGAAGGAAGGAAGGAAGGAAGGAAGTGTCGGAAGGAAGTGTCGGAAGGAAGGAAGGAAGGAAGGAAGTGTCGGAAGGAAGGAAGTGTCGGAAGGAAGTGTCGGAAGGAAGGAAGTGTCGGAAGGAAGTGTCGGAAGGAAGTGTCGGAAGGAAGGAAGGAAGGAAGTGTCGGAAGGAAGGAAGTGTCGGAAGGAAGGAAGGAAGGAAGGAAGGAAGGAAGGAAGGAAGGAAGGAAGGAAGGAAGGAAGGAAGGAAGTGTCGGAAGGAAGTGTCGGAAGGAAGTGTCGGAAGGAAGTGTCGGAAGGAAGGAAGGAAGGAAGGAAGGAAGGAAGGAAGGAAGGAAGGAAGTGTCGGAAGGAAGGAAGGAAGTGTCGGAAGGAAGTGTCGGAAGGAAGTGTCGGAAGGAAGTGTCGGAAGGAAGGAAGGAAGGAAGGAAGGAAGGAAGGAAGGAAGGAAGTAAGTGTCGGAAGGAAGGAAGTGTCAGAAGGAAGGAAGGAAGGAAGGAAGGAAGGAAGGAAGGAAGGAAGGAAGGAAGGAAGGAAGGAAGGAAGTGTCGGAAGGAAGTGTCGGAAGGAAGTGTCGGAAGGAAGTGTCGGAAGGAAGGAAGGAAGGAAGGAAGGAAGGAAGGAAGGAAGGAAGGAAGGAAGGAAGGAAGGAAGGAAGTGTCGGAAGGAAGGAAGTGTCGGAAGGAAGTGTCGGAAGGAAGTGTCGGAAGGAAGGAAGGAAGGAAGGAAGGAAGGAAGGAAGGAAGGAAGGAAGGAAGGAAGGAAGGAAGGAAGGAAGGAAGGAAGGAAGGAAGGAAGGAAGGAAGGAAGTGTCGGAAGGAAGTGTCGGAAGGAAGTGTCGGAAGGAAGGAAGGAAGGAAGGAAGGAAGGAAGGAAGGAAGGAAGGAAGGAAGGAAGGAAGGAAGGAAGGAAGGAAGGAAGGAAGGAAGGAAGTGTCGGAAGGAAGGAAGTGTCGGAAGGAAGGAAGTGTCGGAAGGAAGGAAGGAAGGAAGGAAGGAAGGAAGGAAGGAAGGAAGGAAGGAAGGAAGGAAGGAAGGAAAGGTAAAATTACAGCTTTATTACTGTGCCCTGTGTGGGTCGCAGCTGGTGAGAGAGAGACAGTGAATCTTGTTTCTAGATCAGAAGGCTGGATTTATTGATATATGATATATAATACATTATGACTATACTAAATAGAATAAAGAGAGAAGTTTGCAGAGCTGCTCAAGCTAGCTAAGAATAGCAAGAAAGAATCTATAACAAAGTTGTGTCCAAGGACTCTGTCCCTAGCTTGTTCCTTGTGATTGGCCCTTAATTATAAACATGGGAACATGAACCAATCACCAATCAAAATAGGTGCATCCTATCGCATTCCACAGCAGCTGATAAGAATTGTTTACATTATCTTCTGAGGCCTCTGCCCTCCAGAAGACACAGAAATCTGGAAGAAAGGATTTCTGTGAAAAAATGTCTGCGACACAGCTTCATATTTACAAAAGTCTGGTGTGCTATGCCTCTAAAGTCTCAGATGCTTAATATGAAATTTCTGAATTTTTAATTCCTTGTTAAGTAGCAAAGTCTTGAGATGTGAGATTGATGGTCAAGTGCAGCCAGTGAAATGGCCATATTTCCTTTAGTTCTGATGTCTACTTCAGGGTTCTCTTTCCCATACTTTTAGTATGTCAAACAGCCATATACAGTTTCTAGATGGCAGAATTCAAGCAAAGCTGAAGTAACACTGATGAAATGAGTAAGGCTCATGCTAGCTGACACAGGGATTTTGGTTTATGGTTATGGGATGAGTCTGTCTGTGAAGCATCTTTGGGAGTTTCTGAGAAATGCCATCTCCTGTTAAATGTTAAATGACTGTGTGCTAAGTTTGACTCTGTTGTTTGTCTCTGATGTGAGATATTTCATAATGGCACAGTTTATTGCAAGACAACCATTTTTGAACAACCTGGATGTCCCCGGTTCCAGGAGTGATTTTCTCAAAGTATTAACGATAACAGCACTGTAATAAATGTCCTTACTCTGAAAACAGGCAAAGACAATGCCCTGAAGACCTTCCTGCCTCTCTGCTTTGTCCCAGCGCCCAAAAAACCAATGCAGCTATTATAATTTATATGCAGTCTCTGAAGAAAATATTGTAAGTGTGGATGGGAATGCCCTTGCTCATTGACATTTATTATATACAGGTTAATTAGACAAAAAAAGCAAAAAGTATTTCATATGTTGATTTCTATGAATTTGATAAATTTTAACTTCAAAAGGGAAAAAGGGAAGAGGAAGCTTTCAGTGTCAAGGTTTCCTCTTCGTTTGAAAGACCAAACATGATTCAGAGGTTTTTTGGGGTTTTTGCATTCTCTATATGGAGAGACCAAGAACACAACTCATGTGAGGTGGTGACAAGGATGCCTCACGTTAGACAGTGAAATGCCCCCCCCCCACTATCAAATTGTAAATTAAAGATTAACAGATGCAAAATGCATTTTAATTATGCAGTGTTGATGCTGTCCCTTGTAATCTTAACGTGTCACCATAATGACTATGACTCCAAGCAGTACCAAAGAGTTATTTTTAGAAAAAGCTGACAGTGACTCACAAACTTGAAAGGAATTGTAGCAGTGAAGCACAAAGGAGGACATTGCTAATATTCATGTTTTCCCACAGATAAACTCAACCTCTTGCACAGTGGTAGACTGCACATAAGGATGCCTCATACCCGGGTGCTGAGGTGGTTTTCCTGCAAAACAAAGACTGGCTAAAACACTATGCAGATCCTTAAGAATCAAAGGCCTCTGACTTTACAAGACCAATTTACAGCCTGATTTCAAGTTCTCATTTTCAATGCCAGACAGGTTCAAAAAGAATGTCTGTTTTCATTTCAGCTGGGCTAATCCATACATAACATCCTTTCCCACTATTTACTAGACTGCAGCTATCAAATGAAGATATGATGTCTGTGTTTGGGTTAGTTGGTTTAAATTCTAATGACCATGATGTAATCACTATAATCAACCAAAGCTTGTCTGTCTTTGGGCTTGGGTCTCTTTGCCATAGGCCCAGAGTTTTTAGCTGTGTCATTTAAACTAACCATAACACTGCCTAATTTTCAATTAACAGTGAGATTGTTATACAAAGTTGTGTGGCCCTAATTTAAAAGCTGCTTTTCAAGGCTCTTTGTTCTTTTTTAAAAGTTTACTAATATTTAGACAAGTAGCCTCAATTTGCAGTTAATCTCTGCAGTTAATGCTTTGTTAAACTGAACTTTCCCTGGGCTTTTTGTCAGTAGTCATCAGGAGTGGGTTTTTTTCTAAATGTACTCAATAACTCTCTTCACATCCAGTATAGATGGGACTTTTGGGCAGGATTACTCAGGAAGAGCTTTACTTAAATGAATTCTGAAAATTTGTAAGAAAAAATAAAATAAATTATGTTTGTTTGATGCCCTATTTCCTATGTGCATTTAGATATTTTCAGGAAAATTATAGGTTGCATATGTCTTGCTTTTTTCAGAAGAAAAGGTACTCTGCATAAATTGCAATGCTGAAGCAATGGAAGGAAAATAAAGCAACAGGATTCAAATTATTGCTTTGTTTAGCTTCACTTGCTTTCATCTCCTCTCTGTCTGAAAGTTTGGTTCCTTGCCTTTGAAAGTAAAATATCTACATTTTTTGCATCATTTCTTCGATATGCGAAAAATTAATCTAAGAAAATATTAAGCTCTAAATGCATTGAGTTTGGCAGAACTATGCTTGCAAGAAGATCTTAAAAATTTCTGAAGATGAAATGAATGAGAGACAAAACACACATATACACACAATAAGCACTAGTTAGTAAGGCTAAGTATCAAGAAAATGTTCTTGCCAAGTAGGGGTTTTCAAGGAACAAGCAGCTCAAGGAAACACATATCTGGGATTTTAAAACTTCATAGGAAGCAAATGTTACAGAACAATTCTTCTGTAAGCATCAGCCCATAAATAAGATGGGCTGATGCTCTGTGTCATCCTGCTTGAATGCCTCAGATGTATTTTGTAGTCCTATATTAGGGCATAGAATTCATGTTAGTTTATCCCCAAGGTATGTCTGCTCCAGCACCCCGTTTCTGATAGGAATCCACTGCAGATGTTTAAGGGAGTATGTAAAAGAAGGCATATTTAAATAATTTGATTAAGACTTCATAAAATTAGATAAATATAAATGGTATGGAAGTTACACATGATTTCTTTCTATTGCCACTTGCTTAGGAAATTCTGGATGCTGGATGATGTGTAAATGCCATCATTGAACATTCTTATTTCAGCTTCATGCAGCATGGATTCCTTTTTAGGAGAGAAGAAATTTTTTGGACATAAATCAGCCAAACTGTTGTTCACTCTGTCTAGGGCAAGTTGCTTATGACCAACCCCAATAAAGGTCTTACTGTGCATTTGATTGTCGTGTCTGGGTTTCCTACAATGGTTCACATACAAGTCAAGATCTTTCCTGGAAACAGAAGATTGCCTAGCCTCTGATATCCACTTGGTATTTACAGTTGTAGTAAAGTCTATCTAATTTTTAACTAAAATTTTCCTCTAAGGAATTGAAAATTTTGGATAATAAAATAAATCCACCTGCAACTATATGTAAAAAAAAAAAAAACTAAAGGTTTTTGTTTATGCAATCTTCACAGCATCATAGAATCACCAAGGTTAGGAGAGACCTTTAAGATCATCAAGTTCAAATGTCAACTCAGCAGTACAGCTGTAACTTTTAAACCACTAAGCTATACTACACAGAAATCTGGAGATTGTCTTTTTGCTTAGCAAACCACAGCCAAAGTTAAATTTGTGAACAGCTACGCTGAAATTTTGTCTCCATACAAGTGTATGCAGCCAAAGTAGTATCACTTACGTCAGAAATTGCTCATTTTTGATTCCATTATTTTGTGTATAAAGAAAGATCATTCTTAGTTTGAGTTTGGAACAAGATATGGTTAAATGAAGTGTGAAGAGATCTTCCTGTTGCACCTGCTGTGGTGAAGCAGCCTGCTTTAAGCTTTTTCCTCTTATTTTGGGACTATTTAAACTCCAGGTCCTATACTGCAGAACCTAATAAAATCTTTGCACAGACAGGCAGGCAGTGATCCAGCTCTGCAAACATAGTGATGAAAGAGATCAGAAGAAACTAATCTAAACTGAAAGGAATAAAAAAAGCAGAAGGCACTCGTCTGGAGTCAGGTTCTGCCCATTAACATGGTGTAGCCATGACTCACTGGGCACTTCTTAACAGCAGCTCCCAATGAACAGAGGGTTTGTAATGTCTCCAAGGGCCACAGTGAAATTCTTGTCACTGACTTCTTTATTTCCAGGCCCAGAGCAAAGTGTGAAGTTAGCAGCCAGCCAGCCAAAAAAGAAAGCCTATCTTCCATGTTTCCCCATACCCAATTCACACTTAAAATGCCAGTCTAGCCAGCAGTAATTCCTTTGTTCTGGTACTTCCATCTGCAAAGCAGTGAACATGGATATCTTGCAGGCCAGCCAAATTTGAAGTGCTTACACTAGCTGGAAAAAAGCTTTCCAAGCTGTCCAAACCCCTCTGAATTCATCAGACTACTTCTCTGACCATCTTAATCCTAATATTCTGGTTTTCAGAGACCTGGGAAATGATCACAGATACTTATGATCTCCCCTGTGTAATTCAGGAACAGAACTAGATGAACACCAACAAAATCCCCTCAGTTTGATTGCTGTTTTCCTTATACTGGATTATGTTAATTCTGTTCTGCTGGCAAATTCCCAAAAACTTTTCCCCCATGGCATGTGCCAGTATTTTACTTTTTAATTTGCTGTTGGACCAGCTTGCAACTGATCATCAGAACCTCATTTTAGCACCTAAAAGCTGTCATATCATATGATCTGTCAGTTTTACCCTGTAATTCAAGAGAGGAAGTAGATGCATATGAATGGGCATTTATCCCACCTGTCTTCAAAACCCTTTCTTAAAATTGGACAGTTTGTTCTCAAAAAGAGTTTTTTAAGCATTTCCCAACTATCAAGGGACAAAAACCAGAAGATAAGAAACCAGCTCTGATTGAGGGTTGAGAAGCAAACAGTGAAGCAGGAGAACCTCTCTGTGCTCTGTCACGTAACCAAACACACAGAAACACCAGCTGAAAGCTTCTGGCCCAAAAGGCTGCCAGTTGGTTGTTGTTGTAGTTTTAGAGGAAGAGAAATAATGCACAATGGCTTAGTGTCTGAGACAAGAATAATAGGCAGCAAGAGTGATGGAAGGAAGTGGAATTAGTGTTGCTTACCATGAGGATAATAGCAATTGCAAGAGTTACTACTAGACTGACTTTAGAAGTTCAGGAAGAATTGAGAGCATTTGCAGACTACTTCTGTGTGTTGTGTAAATCTTCAAATGTGGCTGAAATGTGGCCTCTGACATTTTTCAGATAAGAATATCTTTAAGAAATAATTTCTTGGTTTGCAGAACAGTTGCATGTATGCACCTATTTCAAGGTATAAAGGTACAGAAATATCTGGACAATATCCCTCTCTTGTTTAAATTTAGATTACTGATTACCTTCATATCTACCTGCTCCAAGAGACTATGATAACTTGGTTGCATCCCCCTTCAGGACACAGGACAGAGCAACAGTGGGAGCAATCCCAGGCTCAAGTACTCAGTCCCTAATGTCTCCCAGGAAAGCAGGAGAAATCTTGCTCTAGGCAGGTATGGAACCACTGTTCCCAAAAGGACGATGAGGTGTTTTTAATTTCTGAACTATTAATTAGAACTAAACTCATCTCACTGGTTTCCCTCTGCCAGCCCTCATGAGACATGACCATTGTTGCTGCAGCTTCTAGAAATTAATGAATGTTTATATTCTTCCAGCTCCACGAGTCCAAGTGCTAACCTGAGCAGCCTTCCACAAAGTTGAAATAACTTAATGGGAATGATGTAATTCTCTGTGTGTTCAGGTTCTTCACATGACAGTGTCCTGCATTTCCTCTCAAAGAATAAATTCTAGATGATGAAGCCTGCTGCAAACCACCCACCCACACCCAGCCTTTCTCTCCTCCCCCACAATTATGTTTCAAATAAATTGATCAGAAAATAGCCCATGTTTTCATTCCTTCAGTCAACAACAGTGTCTGCATTATTACTATATATTTGACAAGTAGAGAACATTGCAAGCCAAGCTGCTAGGCCAGATATTTGTATGCTGACTTTGGCTTATTTTTACCTATAAATTGACATGCTAAATGTGGTTTACTTAACATGCTTTATTCAAGCTTCATTCACCTATGGACATCTGTGTTATATGGCACAGTATATCTGTAAGCAAAATCAAGATGAAACGGAACATATTCATTCATTGAAGTCTTTTTTAGAAGCAAGGAAATACTTAAAATTTTTCTCAGTATTAGAGCCAACACTTTAAAAAACCCCAAAATATACAGACATTGAAACAAAAACTGTGATGTTTATGTAGAATAGCAACTATTGAATGAAGGTAAAAATAGAAAAGATCAATGTTTAAAGCCCTTTTTTTGTTCTTATTTTAGAAAATGACTACACAAAGCAAATCTAAATAGTGGAATAGGATTTCATGTTTTATTGGCATTTGGGGAAACTTTATACTCTGTCTCTGGAAAATCAGAAAGGGAAGTGGTTGCAAGGAATCCACATAATAATGTATGGGAAAGCCAGCTAGAATTTACGAGGGAGTGGACGGTGCTGGTAAATCAAAAGGTTGCCAGATCCCATAGTTCACAATTAATAATAGTAGAGTGTTCCACCAGCAAGGAGTTTCTGCATTTTTCTTTCCTTTATTACCATTTCATTCCCACTAAGCCACCAAATTATTTTTATTAACTATTGATGCAAAGTAGATGTTTTTAGTAAAAACATATCAGGTATATAACAAGAAGCAAATAAGCCTATTACAGTTTCATAAATACCATGAAAATTCCAAACTGTAGGGTGTTTTGTTTTGTTTTTTCTTGCTGAGAAATAAGCTTTTATGGCCAAATGTTATGAGAACCAAGTGTTCACAAGATCCAGAGTTTCAATGCTCAGTTTGAAGGCTCATTTTTAGCTATATAGTACAGTCTGCACTCTTGATTTGGTGACAGTCCAGATGCAGCCCCAGAAGGGGATGTTTAGGGACAGCTACTGACAGGATCTAGCTAATATTGGGAAATATTTTTTGTTGCATTTCACATCACCAAATATCACAAATGTCACCCTTGTGTGCCACCACTGTTTTTTGAGGACCTAAGTAAACAGTATCACTAAACAAAACACATTGCCTTATAAAGTGAAAAGAAATTCTATCTGCCTGTGCAATTGCAGCTCTTGAAAAGGTTTTGCCCTAAATCCAAATTATTTTCATGTATTATTTATGTCTCATATTTATTTGTGGTATTGATATCCAAAGGATATTTAAAGCAGAGAAACAGAGAAATGGCATTTCACAAAGTTTGTTCTGAAGTACAAGAGGAGAAAACAAGAAACTGGGTTTCCTAGGAATCACCCTTGGAAATAGGCATTTTCCCCACAAGAGGAATTTATGTGTCAAGCTACTCAGTCTAACATGGCTCAAAGTGGCTTCCTATTGACCACAGTTAGTGCACGGTTGTGGCTCCTTTGCCTAAGTTTTAAGTAAGAAACGAGCTCTAGTGAAGACAGATTCAGGACCTAAAAACACTCTTGCAAATATTAGTAATCAAAACTTGCAAATATTAGTAATCAAAACTTCAAAGCAAAAATCAACAGCAATTTTGTCCGTGCTGGACTCTGTGTTCCCAGCTAAACTTACAGTGGTTTGCTCCCCAAAAGGAATATATAATTTGTCAGAACTCATCTCTGCTTTACAAGAAAGGTCTTTAAAGTTTAAGTGTAACGGATAAAAATAATTCCGAATATATTTCTAGTCAAAATTGAGCTAAATCATTCTTAGAGTTTGAGAAGTGAAGTATTTCCCCCAGGTTCTCAGATCTGTCCATAAAGACAAAAATCCCTTTGACACTGAATGCAATGGAGGAGAGTTTGACACCAGACATTTCTGTGAAGATTTATGCATACTTTCAGTTCTCTAAACCTTGTTATACATTGTATGAAAGACAGTATGCCATATGGTGTAAGTAATTTCAGTGTACATTTTCAGTGAGTCCATAACCCAGCCAGCTCAGACCTAGTACCTGTTTTAAACTAATATACACTGACAACTTCAAACCTAACTCAAACGCACTAATGCCTGCCACCATGGCCACTACACTCAGGAATTTTTGGGGGTAATTTAGGCCTAGGATTTGAAATCAAATTAAGTTGTGCTGACTACACTTGACCTTGTATATATTATGTTCACAGCTAAAGTTGACAGGAGTGTACAGAACTAATGTGAAGGCTCTGTTTGGGCTTACACAAGGATCAGAGAGATATCCTGCTTCATAGAGAGATGCCACTGGTTTTGACATCAGCTCTGGGAAGACAAGGAGCTAAGTTTTGATCAGAATTGAGGAAAGACTAAAATCTTCAGTTAGAGCTAATTTTATGGTTTTAGCCAGAAAGTCTGATCAACTAAATTTTTGTCCACTTCATATCTGAAACTAGCATTAGTAATCCACCTGCCTAGATAAAGCTATGAGAAGATCAGATTTGTCATGGGGTAAACTAGGGAAAGGAACAAACTACAGACCACAACAGGGGATGTAGCATTTGACCTTGTTAAAGTACTTGACATTCTGGGAAAGTATTTAGAGGGAGCAAGCAGATTTCTCAGAGACACAACTGCAGAGAGAAGGAAACACTGCTCGTTACTTCTCTTGTATTTCAAAACTTTCTCCAAGATGAGACAGGCTCTTAATGTTATGTCTTCAGGGAGGTGTGATACCAACATTTATTCAGCAAAGTTTTAGTGATAAAATTGGGAGAGGTCATACTTCTCAGCTGTCTGCAGTGGAAGCAACAACAGGAATGTTCTTTAATAAGGAATGCAAGCAAAGGCAGTTCAAATTCAGAAGCTCTTCAGAAACCAAAGGAAATCAAATGTAGCCTTTCATTTCTAGAAAAGTCAGGATTTGGCTTTTTCTAAGTGAATGTTTTTTGTGTTTGCATCATCACTTCTTCCATAATAGGCTTTTGATTGACAGGTTATTGCGGGAATATCTAAGAATACGACTGCTAACACACAGTTTTGTAATAGTAGGCTGCAATCGGAGCCTGAGCTCAGCTTGAGTAATTGTTGTTTGTGAATGTGAGCCAGAAGGACTGGAATCCTTATTTCAGAGGTCGAGATTTTGTGGCATCCTTCTGGCAACAATAGTGCATCAGAGGTTCACCTTCAAGACCATGTTGGCAAACATGTTGTAACATTTGTGGTAGACACTTGACAATGGAAAACCTTAGGATGAATTTTCAGCTCATAAATAAAACAAGAAGGGCTCATGCTTACATGATCATGGCTGTTGAACCTGGCCATCTGTATAATGTTCCCACTTGCAATGACCTTCCTTAAGATGAGCAATCCATCATTATAGAGAAAGCACATAATTATGGTTACAGACTTGTTTTGACAATATTTCCAACATTATTGCAACCTGCTCCAGAATTTCTTTATATCAGCTGATCTCAGGCACCTCACAAGTGACTTCTTTTCCAAAAAAAATAAGCAGCCTTCTCTCAAAAATGCAAGTGCCATTTAGCAGAGTTACTAAAATTAGTTTTTAAACTAATTTTGTTGTTCACTAGAAGCAGGGTAGTGGTTGAAATCTTGTCTATAGAAGATTTCCAGTCTCAGACATTTTGTGAATGGAGACAAATCTATAAAAAACATTAATATACTAATGCCGTCACTCAGAATTGTTCAGAGTACGCAATTCACTATTTGCCTAATTAGGAAGCTGAACTTAATTAATGCATAATTAAGTTCAATATCTGCAGGATTACACACATTTGAAGTGCAGGTGGGGGCAGAGGCGGTGCTGCCTTGTGGGAACAGAAGTAAGACCTCTAAATTAGTTTGAGTGGAAAATTCTCATTCACCATAACACATAATCTGGAATGAAAAAAATGAATTTTAAAACCTGATAAAGACATGAATTTCTATGACATCATATGAATTCTTTATAATTACTTACAAGAATTAAGACAAATTTCAGTGGAAAAATAGCCCAAAGTTTGTTTTTAGAGATGTTTACATATTTGCAAAATATTTTTCTCTAGTGTAAGTGACATGGAGAGAGTATTTGACAATGTGTTGTTATAGTTTAAGGACCTTGTTGTGCCTGCTGAGAGTGAGTCAGTCTTGATTTTGTTACCCATGAATCTATTCCAGACTCACATAGCCATTGCAAACCCTATTGCTTAGATTAACAGTACTTATCTTCCATGTATTAGAATATGTATTTGTTTTCCATGTATTAGGATATGTATTTGTTATACTCCTTTCCCATTGGTAATGTCTCTCTCTTTTTCATGGCATGCATGTACATCTATGCACAAGAGATATATGCCTAGATGATATGAATACTTTATATAAATACATACCTGTGTCTGTGCTCCTTTTCTTATATCTGAAAATGTGTGGTTTAGCTTTTTTTTTTTTTTTACATTAGCTTTTAATATCAAAAACCTGCAGTGACAGAGCACTAAGGAAATCTGGAAGAGCAATGCTTAAAGATACACTTTAATACAGCCAAGGTAATTTAAAAGTTGGTGTGGTAGCCACTAGTAAGTATTGGCTTTTTTATAGCAATCAGAAATGTATCTGTTTTATTTTTAGCTATTCCTGGTGTAATCTTACAGCTTTCATTCATGAACTTATGGATTGTAACACTTCAAGTTATTTCCGTACTGTACAGTGGGCCTCCAAATTTATTTCCGGACATAAAATTCATGGTGTTTTCTTATTATTTTTTAATTAAGTAGCCTTAGCAGTCATCAAATTTTTGGACAGCAGTCCAAGAAGTGTGAAATTCCAAATTTAAGCATCTCCGGGGTGGAACCAGGAACTATTTCCCAAATATAATGACTTTTTTCATATTGGGGATCATTTTCTTTTCAGCAGGAACTAAAACCTCCAGCTCTGTTTTGATCTTCCTGTAGCTCATGACTTGTGGTTATACCAACTTGCCAAGCCATCACTTGACCTTCTGTCCTTTTGTAAGGCAAATTCCAGCTTTTATTGTTAACAAGATACTCTACTTAATGATGCCCTTGCAGGCAGCCTTTACAAAAAAAGGGGTTATCCATTTGACTGAAGTTTGTGCTACTAAAATGTACTTTTGGATATGTTTCCTGAGGGGTCTCACACAATTACTAAACAAATGTAAGTAGTGCTGCTAGGAATGTTATTGTTGAGAATATAGCACACTCTTAAATATCATCTAGTTTTGAACATCATTTTGTTCAAATCAGATGATATTTAATACTGGCCACCAGGATTTTCTTAGCTGTTGGTCTTCCAACTAGTCATTTTATCAGAAACAGTGACCTTGGGTATAAAAGTCATAGAATATATCTTCACCTTCACACAAGCAGAAGGTTACACTCCCTTACAATATCCATTATTTAATAAATTCCTCAATAGAATGTATTTCTCATGATCTGATGAGTAAGCCTATCACAGGTGTACGAATATGTGCTATTCAGATCATGAATGTGGGAATTTGCCATATGAGAATATAAGGGCCTTTATAATAAACATCAAAAAATTATTTTAAGGGCATTTAATTTTAAAATAGTCTAATTTAAGACTCAAGACATTTTAAATCATTAAAGATCTCTTCAAAACTAGAAAATAATCTTGTTTGCAAGCAGCATCTCCTGAACAAGACACATCCCCTTTATGTCATTACTGAAGCTTTTGCTAGTTTATTGTTTGAAACATGAGAATACAGTCATACAGAGGTTTCAGTCACTCTATGGCTTCAGTCATGTCACCTGAGCTTATTGTTTCAATTACCAAAACAACATAGTTGTTGCTCTGTACTTATCTCAGGAGACCTTGGTGAAGGTTCTGCTACTGTCTGTTCAGTTTTAAGAACATGTAGTTTCATCATAATTTCACCTGCGTGGCTGATTCTTGGTTGTTGTTGTTGCTCTCACAGAGTTGCATCTTTATATCTCTTTATCAGCTCTCCTGTTGACACTCTGAATGCTCCAGCACAGCTTTCCAAGTCCATTGAATTGTTATAAGGCATTACCTACTAAATACAGACAAAGCTCTTCTCTATGGCAAGATCATATAAGAACCATATAAAGAACCTTAAATTTTTTATTTCTTGGTTTTTCGTTTCATCTCTCTTTTACTGTTGGCTACTCCTATGCAAATGTTTTTAGATGTACATGGTATAATGGATCCATTTATACTTCATTTTTAAACCTGGGTAATTTCCTTCATCCACCATACAGTGCAGCCTAGTGAATAAGCAGGGAGAAATGGGCAGTATTCCAAGGGTTTGGGACATTTGAGAAAGGACAAGAGAGGAAACCTCTTAAACTGGCTTACCTGCAAGAAAAAATGCTAGTGGATTTAAATCACAGGATTTAAAACTTTCCTTGTCAACCTGCAGGGCTAATGCTGTGATAAGAATAAAATAATTGTTTGTACTTAGCTTGGTTAGAAAGTAAAGACTATATGCTCTGCACTCACTTTTAAATACATGTGTTAGAGGTAAGCTCTTATAAAATATCTGAAGAGTATCAGCATTTCAAATGAATCTCAAAAAGGCAAGAAAATTTTAGATGATGTCAGGTAACAGTCCTGAGTGAGGTAGAGTTTCTTGAGAACTGATTTCTGAGGTACCATGTAATTAATTTGCAGAACTCACCTGCAGTGTAAGACTTCAGACCAAACTCATAAAAGAACCTTGCAAAACAACACGAATGAAAGGCAAGTTTTCCCTCAGACTGATGTCCCATGCAGGCAAAGGAAAAATGTGAAGACAGAAGCCCACTTAAAGTTTGGATCCCATACTATGGCTGACAGCCTAAAAGTTATTTAATTGAATGAAACTGTTTCTTGGAAATTATGAACAGATGTGTCTCAAGTTTGGGTTTTCAGGTATTTCTTTCAGAACATAAGGATGATCTCTACACTTTGTAGCTTATAAAATATTTTTCTTTTTCCTATTATTACTAGTTATTTGAAGACACCTAACAGACTTTCCAAAACTCTTCATCAGATGTTCTGCCTTCCTTTATGTAGCATGCATAGTCCTCAAACTGGATCAAGCTACTGGAAAAGTCGTCAAAACATTCCTTTGCTAAGCTTCCAGAGCAAGTGTGACAGACTGGTGTGAAAAAATTAGGACAGGTTCTGGATCCTAAGGAGCTTAAATGAGAATCTCCTCTGAACTGGAACCTATCCCAGCTACTCTGCTCCTGCCATTTATATTCTCTTTCATATTATTTTTTTTATTTACAGTATCACTTGAATGTCATCTAAGGCAAGAAGTATTGAATGTGCAAGTTTGGAAGTTTGTTGGGACATTGAAGAAAAGAAGAGGAATAGGACATGTCCCATGGAAAGTTACAATAAAACCAGTGAGAAAATACGTGCTATGAATGCCACCTATTAATCAGGAGAAAGTGTGTGAATATTTTAAGGGACAGATGGGAAGGAATATATGTGGAAAAAGGAAAGTGCGAGGCACTTGTAAAGTGACGTAACTGAGGTTCAGTGAACACACCTGGCCAAGGCAGATGGTAGAGCAGTTTCTGCAACATGTGGCATTCTTCTGACTAGGACATTATCAGAAGCATGACATAACATAATGCAGTCCTGTTAGGCCTGGAGAGGAAACAGGGATTTGCTCAGCCCTGGTTGCCTCACAGTGTTCCATTACA
Source organism: Ammospiza caudacuta (assembly GCF_027887145.1). Lineage (NCBI taxonomy): Eukaryota > Metazoa > Chordata > Aves > Passeriformes > Passerellidae > Ammospiza > Ammospiza caudacuta. The sequence continues at coordinate 31,306,314 of NC_080593.1, read as the reverse complement.
AGAAAGAGTGGAAATTCATTAAAACACATGGTGGTCCAGAACGTGCACAGAAGGCAGTCACAGAAAGAGTTACTTTTATTGGGAGTAAAACTTTGTGTGTAATATAATATTTCCCAGCTTCACTACCAAAAGGGCAAGAGGAATCTGAATGGAAAATGTAACTGCATTCAGTGTGGCACACTTGTGTGCACATGCGCACAGACACTCACTCATTATATACACAGAAAAGGGGAGAAAAAGGTTAACACATGGGAAATATATAAAAAGCCTATTAGCAAGGGCCGCTCAACATCTGTGGAAAAGTTGACAAATTCTATTCAGTTCTATTTTATTAAGATTTTTTTTTATTTGAAAGCCATTCCTTGGGTCTACTTAACAGCATAAAAAAATCATTGCATTGGAAAGTATAAATGTTTCAAAACAGGGTCTATAATAGAAGATAAGGAGTATAAAGTGTTTCATCCTGGGCACATTTATTTTGGTATGTACACTCTTACTGGCTTCAGCCATGGCAGTTTTGGCTACACAGACACCCACTCTTCACACTGAATTAGGGACTCTTTTATCCTCTCGAGTTCCTTTTACTCCCACATTGACCAAACTGGCTCAGGAGCATCAGGTTATGTGACTACAATCTTGGCAATTGTGGCTCCCTACAGTGTTTCCGCTGCAGCATCATTTGCAATATCTGTAGATCTCTGGTTGATCATCACAACTGGTTTTTACCATTTCTGCATCAAGTTATGTTCCACAGCTGTGCCGTTCCACCAGTGACTTTCTGAGCCCTGAAGTAGCTTGTTCATTTCTTTAATTAACAAGGTTTTTATTGTGTTCACATCATTTGGATGGCAAATTTGTGGTAGAATAATGAAATCAACTACCTATAGGGCAGTGGAAGAGACTGGTAATTAAGTTTCTCAGTACCTGCTTTTGTAGTTTTGCCTTTTTGTTTGGCAAGTGACTTGGACATATACTGACAATTAAAAAATCTTACATAGTTTGCTTGGCATTCATCTGCTTTCCAATGCAACCCACATCCTCAAAGGCAAATAATTAATCTGAGCAGCAAACCACAAAGCTTTAATGTAACTCTGATATTGCTGGAAAGAAAATTTCACAACAAACTGATTTACTGTCTCCTAAAGTCCCAGAAGATTCCCAGGTATATGTGTACTTCATTGTTCCTAGAATTTCTTTTGACAGATTTCACTGGTGATGCAGTTTTCTGTAGGTTCAGGGTTGCTTTTCAGTTCACGTTTGCAAATCTGCAGTCTAGCCCTTATTAGTAGATTTATGATAAGCTTTTGTCCTGCATGAATCTAATATTCAAGTGTGTACATTTTTATATAGCAATGGCTGTACTAGTTTAGCACACAGATTTTACTTGGATTTTATCTCTCATTCACCTGTGTACCCCATAATGCTCTACTTTCCACCTCATTGAGATACCTTTATGTGTTGTAATCTTTGTTACACAGGAGAGTTTCAGGCCAGTCATTAGTGAAAGCTCTGCAGAAATATTGCCTAGGTGCAGGACATTTTTCAAGTGCCTTATCTATAGAGTTCTGTTGCTGAAAGAGATCCTGTCTCCTCACTGGTTTGTGAGGAGACAGGATAAACCTCCTCACAGGTTTATCTTCTTGAGAAAAGGGTAAAAATCTTTTCTATTTGCTCATGACAAGGACAGCAAAGCGGGGGAGCAAAATAAAATAGTTCCATTTTCATCAATGGATGTCATGGCAGTTTTGAACTAGCAGAGTGCAGAAACCTGAAGGCTCTGCTTTCAGGGTCTATTTTGGCAGCTGGAAGAAAAACAAAATTCATATCTTCTCTCGTCAAGTCAAAAGACTGCTTACTTGTAAAGCTCTTTGTTATAAGAACTACATCCAACCTGACTGCTTACACTAAGACAGTGAAAAAAAGTCTCTTCTGCAAAGAGAAGAATACTTGGAGTATTAATAGACCTGCTGGCTGATTTTACAAATAAAGCAAACTTTTCTCTACTAAGAAAAGTAATACTGTGATCATCACAAATTGTAGAATGAACTACAGATAGATGTTTCAAAATTGTCTTTATTCAAGATGAGATCTTTGCAACCCAGCTTAGGAGAATATTTAATTGCTTTCCAGGGACTGAGATCATTATTTCACAGACTGTATTTTTTTATATCCTCTAATCTAGAAAAGAACTTGAGCTTATGAAGCATCATGATGTTTTGAGACAATGGATGAAATAATAATAGCAGTGAAGTCAACAACAAATATTTTCTTGTGCTAAGGATGTTGGACTGAGCCTTCTGATGGTGGGCTGTTCGTCAAGAACATTTTAAGCAACTGATACCAAAAAACCCTCTTTGTCATCCTAAATATGTTTCCTGAATTGCTGATATTTCTTTTGACTTTCTGCCAAGATTCAGTTTTCAAGCTACAAGACATATTAAAAATCAAATGCACAATTAATCAGCAAGTGGCATGTTCGTTCCCTGTCCCCATCCCCTATCAGTGGATTTATTGATAAATTCATTGGTTGCAGTTCTTTGTTGTATTTATGCACCATCACTTCACTTTTCTGACTTCAGACACAGAGGGTTAGGAGAGTTTTCATCATAATATCTGAGCTGAGCACAGGAAATTGGGGATCAACTTCAGAGTTCAGAGATGACTCTGATCATTTTATCAATGCAGTGTCTGAGTCACTATAGAAATGCAGGAGGAAGAAACACCATCATGTCTGAAATTGAAAGTCTTAGACAAGCATGAGACAAGAGGGGCTGGACTGAAGTTTGCTATAACACTCCAAGATGCTAACTACTTCAGCTGAGCATCTAATCAACTACCACTGAAATCAGTGAAAGATTCTTGACAGTGGCTTTGTTGGGCATAAACTCATCATATTCTTTGGTAATATTGCCCATACTAACCAATTAATCAATTAAGCTATAAGACTGACATAAAGTGAGATTATTTTAACTGTTGTGAGTTAATTTCTGAATCAGAAGACACGGTGAAAAGTGTAGGTATCTCACAGCACCTCATTAACACCATTTAACCCATGACAATAATATTCTCTACAGTACTGCTGTGTTTTAGGAGGACATTACTCATTTTCAAAATTATATTTAGATAGCTGAGAATATAACTGTGAAAAAAGGTATCTTCATTATTTGAATGACATGGAATATATTTCTTTATTTTCTACTCTCTTAATTGCTTCAGTCTCATCTCACCACACCTTGTTTAGGTTTTTTAGTCTAAACTAAACTTAATTATGTAGCCTTCCACATCCATAAACAAATAAAGACAAGAATATCCAAGGGCATAAAATAGGTATGTAATATCAGAGACGTAAGTCTTCTGGAAATAGATATCTTTCTCTGGTAATGACTCTGGACGATTTGATCACTACCTTCAACCAGACAGTTAACTTCTACTACAGTGAAATTAGAGGACATGAAACTAAACCTTAGTGTATATGAGAAGACATAATTCAGACTTGAGTTTACCCATTTCCTGTTTTTCAAGTGATTTATAGCACCCACCTAATGCCCCTTCAGCTGTGTTTGGGGAGAGTAATATATTTGCCTAAAGAGGCAAGCAAGAACATTTCAAAATAGAACTGAATTCCTGAATAGGACTTTGCACAAAGTCCTTATTTCCTATTGAAAAATCCTGTATTTCTATATAAATTCTATTTTTAATGAGTTCTATTTCAATACATTTATTCTTTTAAGACATTTATACTGCATTATGAACTCATTTCTCACCTTAGATATTTTGCAAAATGTGTTTGCAGATTCTTTTGTTATTTCTTGAGGAATGAAATGAAGGAAGATAAATTTCATTTTTCTTTTGGGTCATACTTCATGAATGGGATAAAAGTTCGTATGGTTACTGAATATATGATATCTTTTGAGTTCTTATAAACCCTTTTTTTTTAGATTCCTCTGCACATACCTGAAAGAAATTTTAAAAATCCTTTCATATTCAAATTCAATTTAAGTTCAATGGAGGTCAATTTTTAGCTAACCAGTTAATGCATAAAAAATAGGTATTCTGAGACAGTCATCTGATACACCAACTTTTACGTTGGATTACTTCTATTTTTTCTTCACCTTGGACACTCCAAATATTAATGTCAATTTACACATATAATTAATTCCTCTTCATATATTCCTCAGTATTTTCTGTCACATATTTTAGGCCAAGACTTTCAAAGTACTCTATTTTTCAACCCTGAATATTGCCCTCCAGCACAGTATTTCCAAGAATCTTTCCTTTGGCAATTTTATACAGATAAACTTGTTAACTTTTCATTCTTTGGACTTATGATTCTAAGCATCACCCCTCAGAGATTCTTTAGAAAGGTTTGAGTATGGCACATATGTTTAAATTATTAAATGGACAAATAATGGTAAGATTTCAAAGTCACAGGGCAGATTTTGGTCAGAAAATATGGAGAATTTTGCTACTCTTGTCTGCAAAAGAAGTTCTCAGCATAGATAACATCACCTCAGATAAGGGCACTCTGTCTACACACTTCTCCAAAGCTACACACTCTTTGGTCCTTAAAGACAACATAATGGATTGAACTGAGGTGCGGGGTGAAAACACAAGCAAGAAGAGTATCATTATGCCTGGTCACAAAAAATTTTCACAGGAGTACAAATGTTAGGATAAAGCATCCTTCTCCTGTGAAGTTTGTAACTTCAAAAAATTTATATTTAAAACTGAGATGTCTGTTCATATTGCTTTTTATGTGGATGTAAGCCTGAATAGATTCAAGTACATGTCTCACACTTAGCTGCCAGGCTCCTGAATCACAGTAGATCAGCCACTCTTCCTACAGGAAGGATCCCCCTGTAGAATTCAGGATTGACAGCATAACCTACAAGCAGTGTGACTGAGTAGTTTAATTTTTAAAGTTCTTCTCTGGTAGGCAGCGTCTTGGGCTCTGGTACTTTCTGTCAACATTATGTATTTTGGGCAAAGATTTTTTTTCACAAACCAACACCTTTTTTCTTATGACCACTCAGAAAAAGCTGTCTTTTCTCAGGCAATGTGTGAGAAATGTAATGCTTAGCTCTGTTTTCTTGATTCCACTATGGGAATTGCCTAAAGTTACCAGCAACAGTCTCTTCTGTGTTACACCAAAGCCTTTCAATGGAATCTTAACCTAAATTAGGCATTAGCTGCCTCACTGAAATCATCTCAGCTGGAGGGTAAACTATTAATTCATTGAATGTTTAGGAAGTGTTTCGATGTGGGAATGGGATAGATCACACTCTGCTGTGGGAGTTTATGTACAGTGCCCTATCCAAAGGGAATGAGTACACTTGTACTTCAACAATGCGAGGCTGGATCAAGAGAAGGGGCAGCAGAGCCTCCTTTCTCCCCTTTTGAGCTCTGTCATTCAGACATGGGATGAACTGACAGGGGGATGTTGCCCCCAACAAAGGGGCACCAACTCCTGTGCTCCCCAAGATGCCCAGAGGCTGCCAGAGCTCTGGGTATTCCAGGACTGGATTAGATTGGCCTCCCCTTGTGCAGGCTGTGCCTTCGCTGCTGGGCTGTGCCTTAACACTTTGGCTCTGGACAGAAACTTCAGCGCAGAGAGGTCAGAACTAAGCCAATTTGAACTTGAAACCAAATATTTAAATCCTGAGGGGATTCAGGGATGGGGAGGGGGCAATGGGTAGAAATGACTGCTGTTGGATAAATACATGAAAACCCGTAAAAATATTTACAAGACACAGCTAATCTCAAGATAACATTCTTTTGGCCATTGTAAAACTGAGTCATCAATATAATGGAGTATATTTTTGGTGACTTTATTTTAACTTTCTTTTTTACAGTTAATATTTACCAAGTCTCTGGGGACTAAAATTACCTCACCCTTTTGCTTCAGGTCTACAGCTGCACTCTCTTGCCTCACCATAGAAACGCCTGGAATGCAGCGTTGTGTTTCCTTTTCTGTTAGAAAAATAAGGGAAACTGAAGTAGCAGCTACCACCAAGACAGATAAATGTTTTTATAAGTTACTAATTAATAACTTAAAGCCACATTACTGAGTGGAATATAGGTGACTTTAGATATTTTAATACCCCCAATAGGCAGTAAATCAGCCACAGTACCTGGTATATCTTACTTGTCCTCAGAATATAAGTTCATCTGGTTGTACCAGATCAACAACAGCTAAAATTAACTTTACATAATTAATCTGGAGAAGAACCATTTGGCTTTTCAAAGTGGATGGTGATTATAGGGAGATTTCATTTGAAAATTCAACAGACAACTTATAAGGCGTTTGAATTTCAGCTAGTTGAGTCCCCAGATACTAAGGCATGGAAAATCTACAGTTCTTTTAGAAAATCTTGGCCCCCTTTTATTTCAAGAATTCTTAAGCAGAGTGAAAGCTGCATCTCTCTGAGCCAAGAACTATATCTTTTGAGCCACGCCAAGAAATGAGGTAGAAAAAGATGAAAAAACTTGTAGTCCCAGGGTTGATAGGACTTGGCTTTGAAATGGCTTCTGTGATCCTTCTCATTACAGTGCCATATGACTGGAAGGAACTACAAATACTGATATCTTTCCATAGTGCACAATGACATCTTTTTGTTGCTTCTGTTACTATACATGAAAATCACAGCAACCAAAATGCCATATTCTGTATTTCTTGGATAAAGATTATTCTAGACTTTTCATTTGAGTGCAGAAGTGTTACTGATTGCTGCTAGCCTTTTGGCAACATTGCTATAACTTAAGCCTGACAAAGTATTACTCAGCTATGAAGACAAGACTTGGACACACAGTGAGTGTTGATATCAGACCACAGTACCATGGAAAATGAGTTTCCTAGGAACATACAACACTGCTCATTATTTACCTAGTCTCAGAGTTTAATATAGGGAAATGACACATATTACTGTATTAGATAATCTGTAACTGCTGTAATAGACTATTCTTCTGAGGGTTGCTTGAAGTAAAAGAATGGGGAAAATTATATTTTCTGTCTATGAAATTATTTCACCCTAGTTAGAATTGGGCCTATGCTTCTCTCCTAAACATACAATCTACAGACCTCAAACCTGTAGAGTCACTGATAAAGTGAAGAAGCACCGCATTAGAACTGTAGAATTTACCTTAACCATAGCAGGGTCAACCCCTCAATGTGCAATGCACAGAATAAAGTCACGTAAATAAAGGTCTCCTGTTGCTCCCCTTACCTGTCAGATGAATATCACTGTCAATGAACAAGGAACATCTGCTATTCTTGTAATTCTGCTTTGGAACCATTCTAAATCTCTAAGCCAGTACATAAAGGTAAACTACAGTTGAAGACAGACTGGGCTTGCAATTGCAGGGGTCCAAGAGCTGATTCACATTCTTGTCTCAAAAGCAGCAACATCTGTCTAGATGGAGCAAGACAGACAGCTGCAGGCAGCAAGTAATTCTAAATTTAATCTACTGCATCATGGCTGTTAGAGTATGTTTTAAAATTTATTTAGTTTTATTTCAGGCAGATTCTGTCTTTGGCTTTGCTTTTGATTCATCTTAGTCAAAGGCAACTCCAACAGTGCAAATTCCTCTTTATTGTAGTGATGGTAACTGTGAAGCAAAGAAGAAATGCATAATGGCTTGTTATGAAAACTCTGCACCCTGGAAACCTTCAAGGTCAGGCTGGATGGGGCTCTGAGAAATCTGATGTGGTTGCCTGCTCCTTGCAGGGGATTTGCACTAGATGACCTTTAAAAGTCCCTTTCAACCCAAACTCTTCCATGATTCCATGAATATTGGAAGAGCTCTTTTCCATAAATATGTATTTCTGAGCCACAATTGTCAATGGGACCATGCTATTAGTCTTCTTTTTTTCATCCACTGTAAAAGACGGCACAGGACAGTGGCTTTATGTGAAAACAGACTGGATCTCAACTTTTCATTGACAGAAGGAATAGGAAGGAGTTGCTGTAGCATAACAGCTTACTTAACATGTTATATTTTTGTTCAGTTGGCTGAGACAGGTAGAAGAAGGAAGAACCAAAGCAAATATATTTACAGTACCAAACCAGGGTCTCCTACACAACATCAGTACAGCAACTTTAGGTTTGCAAAGTAAATGAGAATAGTGTCAAGGAGAGATAATTTTAAGTTAATAATTTAATGCTTAGCATTACTCAAAGATAATAGTAAAAATGTAAGCTCAACAAAGTAAAAGAGAATTTACTGTCCCTACTATTCAAAAAAACTTTGAATGTTTACAAACACATGCCAACAAATAAAGAGGTGAAGCAAGCACTTATATCAGCTTCTAATTCAGCTGGATCAGATCACTGTTTGCAGTCTGCAATAAACATCTCACACTGAGCTTTACTACCTCTGAAGCTGCCAGTGCTGCCAACTACTCCATAACTCACGTCACTCGCCGTGGCTCGCTTGCCAAAACTGTTGGAGTATTTCTTTTGTAATCTACCATATTTTAGTCTGGGGGAGGGCATAAAGAAATCACACCATATGAAATAATATACCTTCTTTTTACACAGTTCTGGACATTCTTATTTTGGACATAAAGCATATGACATTATTTCAACTGGAGCTGAAAGAAAAAAAACCAAACCAAAACTAAACTAGATTATTCTGATTTCAATTCAAGCAGAACCTAATTTATACTTGATGCACACATCTATAAATAGATATCTGCTGACTGAAGCTTTGTCTCATACTATTATTCACCAGCTAATTGTGTTTTTCAAAATTCCATGCAATCATTCATCCCCATCACACCTCTCTGTGGTGCTTTTGTCTATTTTAGGTATAACACATGTCAGATCTCTGAAAAATTATCCAAATAATTCAGAGGAAATGGAAAAGCCAAACCCTGGAAAAATATGGAGTTGGGTAAAGCTACCATATTGCTCAAGACTTGGACTGCATTGATTTCTTCTCATCACCAAACGCAAAATAAAAACATCCCCCACTTCCAAAGGCATGTCTTGCTGTTTGGAAAACCCAGCACTAACTACTCTTAGCCAAACTCACAGATTAGATCCTTGGTCCCAAAATGGGTTCTTACATGGTTTTAGTTTCACTGATGGCTGTACAGCACCTTCCTTGTGCAAAAATTTCTTTACTGACTTGTTTAGATCACAAAAATGCACTGCTGGAATAGGTGTGGGATGCAAAAAGACTGTTTCTCTCTCTGATCTACATTACACTGCACCCTTATCTTTATCCCTTGTGTCTAGGAATTATGATAGAGGCTTTGGTTACGTGACCATTTAGCACTGAGCAATAGGAAATATTTATCTTACAGATTTGAGTTAATTAGACCAGGAGCAAAGACACATTTCCTGCACCGATTTTGGTAAGTTATCAGATTGTACAGGTAAATTGACATCCAGGAATTTCCTTATCAGAAAGTCTTATCTTAATTCATTTTCACAGGGGAGGCAAGATAAGGGTGATTTGGCAAGAAAGATGCAAGAACATTGTTGAGAGAAGATCAAGGAAGGGGACTAAGATTAAATAAATCATATCTCTGAATTTCTTGACTTCTTCTGTCTTAGTCTCCATTCTAAATATTTCGTATTTGTAGCATCTGGGACTCAGCATCCTCCTTTATGCCTTCTATTCAATAAAATAATATAAATAAAATAAATAGATTAGAGGGAAAAAAAAAAAAGAGAGAATATGTGCAAGGCACAGAAAGACAAGTTGGCTTAATGAAGTAACAAGACCAGAAGAGATGGGACTCTACCCATGGCAGGAGAGATGGAATAAGGGGATATGTAAGGTTCCTTGCCCACCCAAAGCATTCTAGGATTCTATTCTATGAAGTAGAAACGTGTAACTTTCTCCAGATCCATCTCTAATAGATTTATGAGTTTCCTAAATGACTTGCAATCCTTTTTTCTTGTAATTTTCTCACTTTCCAGAATTATTCGTTACATTTGTCAATAGATCCATAATAAGGATAAAGGAATACATGCAAACCCCATTGGACCAGATGCCCAAGATGTAACTGATTTCAATGTGTGCTGAATTTAATTAACATGACACTAAATGTGATATTTTATGAACGGGCAAGTTTCATGCCTTTGTCTAGCTACCATTAAAAAATGGTTATCAAACACATAGCAAGGTAAAAATTACATTATTATTAGCGCCATAGGGTTAAGTATAGTAGTCTGTAGAAAATACAGGACCATGGTAGTTGGGCCTTTCCCTGTGAATGGATAACAGGTGTTCTGCAGGTGACACTTGCACCCTGTAACTTCACCTCTGCCCATACTCTTCAGCACAATTTCAGGCAAGTTGCTTCAAAAAGATGACACAGTAAGTTAACATCAAATCTAGGTTTACTCTTAACAGTCAGACCACTACTGTAATGCCTGCAACCACAAAAAAAGGAGATTCTCACTCCTTATGTGCTACCTGGTCACTTGAGACAAGGGGCATCACAAAGTAACAGCCAGAAAGCAGGTTTGGGGCACTCCAAATTCAGTTTCCCTCCTGAAATTTTGACTAGAAGTTTCCTCAAATTTACCACATAGTAGTAATACACCCATACACCCATGTGGGTAATATACCCATAATTTAGTGTACTGACCATCTTGGGGAAGATGAGGATTACAATCTGAAATGCTTTGATTTAGAACAAGGAAACTTCCTTTAATGTGAGTGCAATCAACAACTGCCTGCCAAATTTCAAGCATTAGAATTTATAGTTTTGTATTTTATAGGGAAGTAAAAAGCACATAGCCCTTTTGGCCTTACTGAGCTTTGTAGGAGAATCTCAATACCATGATACAGCAGCCAAAAGGGACTCAATAGTTCTTGTAGGTCCTTTCCAACTCAAGATATTCTATGATTCTATAAAATGAATAAAAATTCATTACCAAGTACCTAATTATTTTTGTTAGCTACCAAGTTACTTTGTTATATAGTGGCCAATTGATTATCTCAGTCTATTGAGTTAAAGGATAGGCTTGTAGTTCTTTAATAATCATCACCCATAGTCCAAAGGTTTTAGCCTCATGCCTCAAAAATAGAAGGCTAAAAAACTTTTGAACACAGTTTAAAATAACAGAGAAAGCAGTAAGGCTTGTTTAACACAGCAACACATCCTTCCTCAACAGAAGTAGAAAAGAGTTAAAAGTTTTCTTGATACAAAGGAATTTGAGTGTAACAAATTATATCAGTGGAGAACACCGGTCCTGTTAAACAGACAGAACCTGGTATGGAGAAAAACACTATGCATATGTACAGCAGAATGTCCAAGAAAAAGCTTTTACAGAGAAGGCAGTAAGAATCCAGCTGATGCAATGAGCAGGAAACACTGGGTAGCAGAAAGTTGATTAAGTACCTGTAAATTGGAAGACCTTTCCTTGGGCATTCAATCACACACAGAGTCCTGGGGAAAATCCAGAACAAGAAATTTTCATGTGAATTGCCAGGGAGGGGGAATATGTGCCCCTTCCTGGAAGGCGTGTTGTCAAAGAGTGCCAGAACTACTAGAAAAAGTAATAAAAGAGAGAAAAATAAAGAAGGATGGGAAAGACGATTGCAAAAAATGCATTGTAGAGCATTTTTCAGTATAGGGATAGGAACTGAAGAATGATACAGGTGTGACAGGCCTTAACAAACCATTTATAAAGAGAAAACAAATAGGGTCACTCAGGAAAGTTAATGTGGATGAGAAATTACATAAGCTACACTATATCTACAGTGGTATTTCATTCAAATTAAACAATCTACTTGAATGAAATATGAACTTAAGCTAGCTTTCCTGAAAGCTGTTATGGAGGCAAGACCTAATCTTAACCACACCAGAGAAGAACAGTACTAGTGTAGCAAAACACGAACTTCATATTAAAAAGGGCCAGTGTTGAAATACTGAAAAACAGGTAGTTTGTAGATGTCAATTTTGGAAATGTCAGGGTTAATAGGAGATACATGTGTTTATTTCTCCCCTCTCAGAGCAATTGGGATCTCCCTGTGTACCTTTTGCTGTCTGTGAAGTGCAAGTGCACAGCATCTCAAAGGCAGACAGAGCCATCAGACAGCACACAGCTGTCACAGAGATGCTGGCACAGAGATGCTGGGAGAAGAGCTCCTATCCACAGAGCAGAGAGTGTCTGATTTCCATGCTGTGCACTCCAGCTCTGTGCACTGTAGTCAAAAGGAGATGATCTAGTGCATGTGTCAGTGCATATCTATTTATTTTTTGTCCTCTGCAGTGCTAAGCACCATGGAGCACATTCACTACTCAGACTTTCTGCCAATGCATCCAGCATACAAATTCTTTACTACTGTCTTCACTAAGAAGGCATAACCTGGATTTCCTGGTAAAATCAGTGAAACATTGAGATTGTCTCTTGAGTCCCAAACTGTGCGCTAGCTTTCTTAAGGGCCCTATACTTGACAATACATGAGAAAGTGAGAATTTCATTCTGACCATTTGGGGTTTTAGAAAAAAATCTTGAATGGCATACACCAAGTACTTGGGAAGGGTCCGGTCTACAGAGGCAAATGAAAAAAAAAGCCAAAATACATTATGATGTTATCAAATTTTTGGAAGGCTGATACAGAAAACAGTAACAAACTTGTCATCATCAGAAAAGAAAAAAGAATCTATACTGAGGCAAAACAGAATTAAAAATTTGTGAATTTTACTAACAATCTATGATTTATCCTGCAAAAAAATAAGTTTTAAACTACTTCTGCTCTTTCTTTAGAGAAAATATATTGTGACTTTCTTAGCATGAAGATGTACTTACTCAGGAAAATATTTGGTGGATCTAGCTGCCCATTTCCATTGAGGCAACTGACATTTTTATCTATCCTTTAGAATAGCCCAGCTTTGCAAACTTAACGTCTCAATTATATCAGGAAGAAGAAAAGAGTTGTAAGCTGTGAAACAGGCAAAGATGAAACTTCACCCTTAACACTTTCCTGTCCTTTTTCTCAGATACATAACCAGTAAGTCCACATGTAGAATCTTCTAAAAAATAATAATAATTATACATGAATGGACTTAAATTTTTGCATTATGTGTTATGGTGAAGCAATGGCTGAATATCTGGGAGATTGTTACTATAACTCTAAGTTTTACAAAATGTTTGTACATGGAAAAATATGCCTGCATAGTTTATTCTTTTCTTTTTGAAAGTGTACTACACAAACTATTTCAGTTGTGTATTTCAGAAAGTTGCAACTGCTGTTAATCCATTCGGTTTGTCAAAAATGTAGTGCATTCTATATAAAGATGTAACATTATCAACCAGTACATTATTACCCCAAATATCTGCTCTAGTATGTAGTCTACCTGAAATTATATTCATCATTGGTACTTTTTTTTTTTCCCTTCTGGTAAAGAAGGGAGTAAAAAATGAAAAGAAGAAAGGAAACAGTGTCTGTCCTTCAGTGTTGTAAAAAAAAAAAAAGCTTCCATGTAAGAACTGATACATGGTGAATTATCATCTTGGCCTGGAGGCAGATCTAACAGAAATGGCAAAATGAGAAGCTGGATCATCAGTCCTTGGGTTGTTCTTCCAATGTGGTAATGTTTTTATGAATTAATTTAGAGGTTTTATTCCAGTAAAAACAATTAAATGAGGAGTAAAGAAAGAAAGAGAAAGAGAGAGAGAAAGAGAGAAAGAGAGAAAAAGAAAGAAAGAAAGAAAGAAAGAAAGAGAGAGAGAGAGAGAGAAAGAAAGAAAGAAAGAAAGAAAGAAAGAAAGAGAGAGAGAGAGAGAGAGAGAGAGAAAGAAAGAAAGAAAGAAAGAAAGAAAGAAAGAAAGAAAGAAAGAAAGAAAGAAAGAAAGAAAGAAAGAAAGAAAGAAAGAAAGAAAGAAAGAAAGAAAGAAAGAAAGAAAGAAAGGAGAGTTTGTGAGGCAGAATAATAAAGGACAGATAATAAAATAGACATGTTCATTTTCAAACTAAAGAAAAATTTAAGGTACCAGAAATTTGTATGGGATGATAGAATTCCTGACTTCAATTAACCTGCTGTCTACAAGAACTTCACACCTCCAACATTCCCATGGATTTCTGGTCAAATAACGCTATTCATAAATGTAAGTTCCATGCTAATTTTCAATCAAATATAATTAGAATAGTTTTAATTTACAATGGCATTTTAAAGATTCAGGATCAAATTAACTTGAGGTAAAGTGCTTGCCATTTCCTGATGACACTGGAAGTGTGCCTGGTCCTCATAATCGTGAATATTATTCACCATCTTCAAAGCTTTATAAATAACTGGTAAATCTGTTGCTTAGCCATCACTCAGCAGACACTGGCAGTGGCCTTTGAATGTGTGAAAGACAAGCACTACTTCATCAATAATGTCAATGAATGAGTTAAAAGTTCCACTCTTTGTTTTTGCTAAAGGAAAGCCTCAAAGAATTCAGTACAAATTATAGCTAAAGATTTCCATGGCTCACTCTCTCCCAGTGCTTAGCAACAAAAACATGGTGCCCCACATAGTTGCAGGGCCATCGTGCCAATATACATAAAGAGTGAGGGGTGGGAAGGTTAAAGGAAAGATGTCAGTCATATTTTGGAGAAAAAATGATAGTAGTGGTTCACCAGAAAGGGTTATGGCTGACAGTCTCCATCATTATCTTGTTTCTTTTTATCATAGTCTGTAATTAGAGGCAGCTGATGTGCTGAGAAATATCTTTTCCACTAGTTAGAGAAAATGGGGAAAAATTTATTCAAAGCCTAGTCAGGTTTCCAAATCTTTTAAATCCCATATGAATTTTCCCAAAAAATTTTTATTAAGAAATATAGATAAGATTCTAACTGACTCCTACTTCTATGTTAAAAATGCATTTCTATTTCCTTATTATTTATCAGTTTATTTGCTTTTTATTTTTTGCATTGCATATGTTTTATGCCTTGCAATTCCATTTGCTTATTATTATTTACCAGTCTCAAAAAAGCATATAGATGCCACTTGACAAGAAACATTGTACTCATTTTGTGAAATCCTGAAACACCTGAGGTACAACAATAAATTGATTTTATGTAGTACCCCATTGAAAATTACATACTTGACTTAGAATTATAGACATATATATTATGCTCTAGCTAGCTACAAGGTTACATCTTAGTTGTGGTTTTTCTTCATCCATTTTTAGGCATCGCTTTTGCTAGCACACCATTCTTATTTATATGGGTATAATGTCATAACTGAAGCAACAGAAACAGCTAGCCCAAGACACCTCAAAATCCCCTCTGCTATAAGAGATAAGATTTATAGCTCCAGGGTGAGCTCACATAAACAAAATTACCATATGAACTGTCTGAGATGTAGATAGCATTGCCTAAGGCAATTATCAAGGGCCTCCTTACCTTTTCTTTATCATGTCCCCTACTGTATCATGTCTCACAAATAATGAGACCACAGCAATCCCTGCAGAGCCATTGAGACAAGAAAATAATAGAAGCAGAAAGGATTGGTTAATCCTTTTTGTAAGTTAAAAGTTTTGCAATTTGGCACAGACTTTACAGGCAATGATATAATGAATTTTGTACTTACATGATACATGATCTAAAAGGAAGTCCAAAAGTTAAGAGCATACATCTTTTGTGGGTCAGGTTTAAATTCCCAGGACTTCCAAGGAATGGAGTGAACAGCCTGACTACTGAAATATGAAACTTAGCATTATTATCATGCATATCCATCACTTTTGTTTGTTAACCTATCTGGAATGAGAGCATTTGGAGGGAGAGCCGTGGTGAGCATCTGGCATGTACTAGAGTGGCTGAGACATCTTCAAAAGGACCATATTTTAAGGAGTTCATTCCAACAAGGATGAATTAGAATGGACTCCCTTAAAATAGAATTCAATTATTAAGTGACTAATTTAACAAAACATGTGGAATCTGTTTATGCCCTTAAGAAGCACTGATTTTATTATACCAAGGTTTAAACTCATTCTGAGCCATGAGGACTCAATACATCAGATCAACCATTTAACAGCTGGAAGCTGACACATGCAAATTTTTTTTTCAGCTGAAGAGATTTTCCAGTACATTTAGGTTTGAGCCCACGAGTTGCTCTTCATCTCTCAAGTGTCAGTTAATGCTCATAGAAGTCACTTGGAACAGAGAGCACACATGACATGCAGGACCTCACTGCCTCTCAGTGACTCACCAGCCCATTGATGCTGCTCAGTTACACAACAATGCCCTTTAAACATTTGCACAGATCATTTATTTAATGGGGTCAGTGGATCATCAGGGTAGAAATCACTTCATATTGTAAAGGATCATCTTACATATGAGTTAAACCCCAATTAAATAATTTGCACCCAGTTCACAACAAGCCGCCATAGTCTTAATTTTTTAATGGGACTAAACAACTGCATAGGAAAAGAAGCATGTGTGAGGAAACTCTGACATGGAATGAACAGCCCTTCAGCCCTCTGGGTTCCAGACTTGCCATGCTATTAGACAGATGTCATGTTGCAAATCTCCATTCACCCTATGGCTCTCCTCCTGGGTCAACTCATTTGCAGCAACATAAGAGAGCATGTCTCGCCACAGGACCTATTCCTAGAAATTTTTCACCCTCATCCACCACAAATATATCATGAAAGGTCCAAACAACCATACCAGCAATTCATATGTCAAAACTCTTCTCATAGACCTTTGAAATAAATCTCCTGAGACAACCATTCAGGGACTACATAACCAATGTTATTAGTGAAGGATTATACACTGCCTATTTGAGATGACACAGTGTGCTGTCTCTTATGAATAACAGTTATTCCTCTTTAGCTTGCTGACTGGGGACCCATAAAAATCCATATGGGAGGTTTAAATTAAAACCAAAATTTTGTAACATTTTCTGACTAATCAGAAAAATTAAATTACTTAGTTTGGGGTTGGAAAAGAGAAGCCAGAACAAAATCATATGGCTGGGTTCTGCCAAAGTCCAAATTCTCTTTGCACCCAAGGCTCTTTAAATAAAAATGAGGGATTTGATTCATCTTTAGCCCTAAGGAAGTCATTGCTGCTCTGCTTACTCAGAGAAATAACAACACTGTGACACCACAGTCTCGGAAGACTCACTACCTGTGCATTTCATAAGAAAGTATACAGCAGATGAGAACATATGCTGTTTCTGAATTCTTCAAGTTTTTTAAGAAAACTGGAACTGCTAATATTTAAAATTATAAACATATGAACATAACACTACCCACTTTTAAGGCAAGAAATGTCAAACTGAAGTTTTTAAATCTACATTCTCCAAATACAACATTTTTATTAGTCATATCAGTATTATTAGGCAAAGCCAGCTGCTTGTCAATGACTGCTGATCTGACTGAGAAGGAATGCCACAGCATCTGTTTAGGACAATAAATTAGAATCTGAAATAAAAAGAAATCTTACAGAATACATCAGCAAGTGTTCATAAACAGTCAGTTGGACAAGAGCATACAGAAATCAGTTTCCATTTGAATATAAGGAGGAAGGAAGGAAATCACTTATATCATAAGGAAAAGCACCAACAGGGCAAGGATAAGGGGAAGGACAGAGATGTCATGTATGTCTGAGTGAGGTAGACTGCTGCTAGTTAGGACAAGCCGGTATTGTAGGGGAGCAGGTGTCACTTTTAGGGGACCTGAAGAAAGGAGGGACACCTGCAGAGTAAGAGTAGAATGTGTGTATGTGTGGAGAGAGAGAACTACATGTGCTATGCCTCCTCTGGGAATGCGACTGGGTGGTGGAAAGTGTTGGCTGTTAATCCTAAAATCATACTTCTCTTATTCATTGGAGTGGGGCAAATATGACATGGGGTGTAATGTAGCATTTTTATTTTATCCATGCCTGAAGGCAGAATGGGAGCCTAACTGCATGGAGACACTGAACAAAACACTTAAAAAATGGCCTTTGTCTCAGGAAACATAAAGCCTGTTAAAGCTTGCTGTTCTCAGATAATATTCTGAGGAATGACAAACAGCACTGTGACCAAAATGTTTGTTTTTTAAAAGTCTCTATGTCCTTTCTGAATACAACCAAACCTTTTACAAAATTTCAGTCCACCACAATTATAACCACTTTTTCAAAGAATCCTCACAGAACCACAACTGTTTCGGCAGATATACAACTCATCCAAGTACATGCAAACAGAGAAGCATCGTCAAACAGAAGAAATCACTCAGTAAAACTCCATGCATTAACACTGGGACAAGAATTTATTAAAATCCTAGGAAATTGTACCTCTATCTCCAAAGTTTCTTAGTTCAATTAGGTATCAAAGTCTCCAGTTTCTCTGTAAATTACATGGTAGCAATGAAAGTAAAATCCCAGCCCCAAACTAAGTTAGAATTCATCTTCAAAATCCTGGTGAAATCAAGCTTTTGTTCCTAGGCTTCCTCCTTGGCTGCTTCTTGTGATCAACCCTGAAAGTTTCTAGAGCTCTGGTTATCTTTCCTGGGTTTAATCCAACCCTGATGGAGGCTGAGAGGAGTCTTTGTCCCATTCCTCCCCCACATCCTATCCCAAGGGACTCTTCTAACCCAGACTCAAGCTGAGCAACACCAATGCTAGCCATTGACAGAAGTTCTTTTGTACTTGAATTTAAATTACGTACTCTGTGCACTGCATCATGATGAGCACCTCACAAATATGCTAAGGAACCAGAGCCAGAGAAATTCTCAACCTAAATACGTTAACTATACTTGTCTGGGATGAGTTTTAACTGTACAGAAGAGGAGGCAGTTGTCTCTCTCACACACATACCAGTTTGCTTTCTCTCTGCTTTGAGTAGTTAGGCATAAGCCTTCATCAGCACTCTATGACCATAAAATATTGACTAGAAATAAGAACAGATGTGCAGTATCTCTTTCATTCTGGCAGTGGAGCTATATCAGCATGGTACATGTTCCCCCTCTTCTTCTTCTCACATTCTCACATGAAACCAGCAGAGATTTCTTACAAAAGACTTGTCTAAAAAAATTTCCACAGATATCAGCAAAGGAAATATAACTAAGCTTCATTAGTTATACACAGAAATGCCTTTTAGAATTTTGCACTGAAATATTTGAAAGATAAAATCTTGGTAGAAAGTCAAGTGCTTCTTCCTGTTTATAGATTTTTTTTTGCCTAGAGTTTTATCTTGGACAGTAATTCTGCATTCAAGGTCTGATGTGACTGTTCAACATGTAATCTTATTATCTTCCCATCACAGAAAGTAAATATGAAAGATCTATGGGGTTTTTCTTTAGAAACCATGCATTTTTTGCTTGAGTTCCTGAATTGTCTTGAACTTAACCCAACTTGTTATGAGCATTAGAATAGAAATCCAGCTGGCAAAACCTTGTTTTGCAATAATATGAGGTTATATTCCCAGAAACTCAGTTCATCTAGTCAATAGTCAGCTTTTGAGAGGGTGGTTGCATGCCTTTCAAGGATAAGCATTCAGAAGTTTAATTATTCAGTCTATAGCAACAGATTCTGTAGAGAGTTTGCGCTTCATGTAATTGTTCCCTCTGGTCAGATCCTCCCTGATATTGGTAAACCAGGCACACATTTCAATCTACCTTCCTTACTTGAATGCAACTGATAGCATCCTTTCTTAGGTGGATAATGAATGTGACTGTATATGCTTCTATTCTTGGTTGTGCACGATAAAAACTTTCATGTGTCCCTAATGATTGATCTTGACTAGATGAATTTAGAGTGCTGTGCTTTCGAAATTCTCTGGCCAGGACTTGCATCTGTGCCAGTCACCTGCAATGCCTGGTATCCATATGACCAGCTTCTGTAGTGTCTCCCTGTCGTAAATTTTGGAAATAATGGAAATTATTTCAAATTACTTCCTTAGCCAATACTACAAACCCAGCCTACTGTTTTCGATAGCTCTAGCAAGTCATATTATTCCTCCTGTAAAGAAGTAATTTTATTCTTGTTTTGTCTTACCTTTTCCCAGAACATTCTTATTAAATTCATATAAGTATCCCTCTGTAACAGGCTGATTAAAAGAGAGCTGCATTTCATCCTGAGCTCATGTGCAAATATTTCCTCAGTTAACACATCTCTCCATTCCCAGTAGGATTAGATCATTGTACGGCTAATATTTCATAAGAATTTGCTGCTGGTTTGATAAATTGAAAAGATGGCATCCTCTTTACCACAAAGTCCTTTGCCACATCAAAAAAAAAAAAAGCCATACTGTAATAAATAAATATACAGTACAGCTTCCTAAGACAGATTCCAAGAATTTTATGTGCTGTAATTTAATCCTTAGAAAACCTGAGGATATTAAATGAACTAAACT
This sequence comes from Ammospiza caudacuta, assembly GCF_027887145.1. Taxonomy (NCBI): domain Eukaryota; kingdom Metazoa; phylum Chordata; class Aves; order Passeriformes; family Passerellidae; genus Ammospiza; species Ammospiza caudacuta. The sequence goes on along the minus strand of NC_080593.1, from coordinate 31,286,024 downwards.
GTCTTAGCCAGAAATCTCTGATTTGGGCTGCTCTTTGATGTTTGTGTCTGAAAGTCTTTGATGTCTTAAAATTGTTTCAGAAATTAAAAAGAAATCTTGACTTTGTAAATCATTTTGTGATTACATAAATGCCCATATGATGATGAATGGCACAGAATTTACAAAAAATGAATCATTTCTCTGAATATTAAGTTAATCAAAAAGCCAAGACTGTCTAGTATGAGCTCCTAGTGCTTTAAAGATCCTTTGGCATTCCAGATGCACAATGAAACAAAAATAGTGTAGCCTTATTATGAGCACCTTTCCACATCTGCAATCCTGTTATACAATAAACTCTTGTTCTTTTGTAGCAAGATTGCACTGGTTCTTTTTTTCTTTCTTTTGTTATTATTAATTTGAAACATGTGGGGAGAGGGTAATCCAGTAAGCCATAGGCATTTCATATCAGGGCTTTCGTGCAATCACATGTAACGTCAACCATCTGGGTGCAAGGATGGATAGAACTCGCTTTATATCAATAGACTGCGAATGATAGCAGGGAGCAGAAGGAGCAGAGCTCTAATGAGTGTTATATATTTACTTCTACAAACACAGGCTCATTGGTGGAATAAACTGGTTTTGCTATTAAATAAAACAGCAAGCACCAGGCAATGTTTGTTGCATCTGCAGCATTTTAAATGTATAACATGGTAAGTGGATGCAAATGGGTACGTATGAAAAATAAAAGAGAACAAGTTGCACGCATATACATGCATAGAAAGAGAGTATTCTGCCAGCAATGTGATTTTGTGATTGCAAATAAATGCCATTTCTAAATTCACCAAACCTAGTGATTAGGTAGACAATTAAAAGATAATAATTTAGAAACCAGACGTCTGCTTTCATTTTGAGCAAAGAGAAAGCATTTTATCTGAAAACACATTCATTTATTGTTTATTTTCAAGGTGAACTTTAAAATTAAATTACAGTGTTTGGAGGAAAAAAAATAAAATAGACATCTGAAAGAAATAGAATCTATTTCTAATTTTACCTTTTTGATGTCAGAAGATATCCTAGAGGAAAGCCTTAGGGATATAAATTCTTCTCAGACTTACAGTAAAGGCCTGCAATTTTTTAAGATGCATTATCCTGTATCAAAGTTTTTTGAAAATCTGATAAAAATTTAAGAGCTCATGCATCTAAAAGATTAAAACTAACAACAAATGCAAACGGTTAAAATTATTTACAGTCCTGTGAAATCCAAACTGCACACATGTGAAGTACTCTGTATGCTGTAAAAATTGCAGCGCAGTCTGGAATTCCATACAATAGAAGTTGAGAGAAAAATATATGACATGCAATATCTTTGCCTGTACAGTACAAATTAGTGAGTGAGATGTTTTAGTAACATATTTTCTAATCATTAATACAATTCTTTGCTGATGTTTTCTTTTAATGTAGCATTCCAGGTGTTTATTCTCTGTTCTACGAATGACAGGATAGGAACAAATTCCAAGGTAAGAAACTGAACACTGAAATTATACTCTGTTTGCATGAATAGTTTTGTAAATAAGATATTAAAAGACTAATCTTCCAGATTAGTTTTTCAGATAGTAATAGTTTGACTGACTGCTTCTTGTTGTTGCTGCTTGAGTGTGTGCATAGTGAGTATTCTACACAGCCCCCAGGCATTCAATACTTCATTTCAAAGAAGAACCAAAGCCATAAACCAGCAAATCACTGTATGACTTAAGTTCTCATCATACTTGAAGTGAGTGGTACCACATCTGTATGGATATCTATGAACACAAATACATTGTTTGCTTTTTTGGTACTAAAAAGCTCAGACCAATTGTATAAAAATATTCTGCTATATTTCATATATATTTCCTCAGATGCCATGAACACAAATAAAATCAAGAGTTTTTATTTTAACGTAAATAAACTCTTCTGTGGAAACCTTTTCAGAAACTGAGGATGAGAGGACATGCCTTATACTACTGTGAGAAAGAAGTGTGCCTTTTCAAAGGAAAAAGACAGTGGGATTCAGAATTCCAGATTCCAAGGATCAAAATCATAGAAATGCTGTTTACGGGGGATGTTTGGAGGTCTCTCCTGCAAAAAGTTTATTTTTGCTAGCTAGCACTAGTTCAGGTCAGACATATCTTAGTGCTACCCTGCATAGGAAGCTCAAATTGAAGATTCCCCATCCCTGCTCTTTGGGCAGCCTGTTTCAGTATTGGACTACCTGTCTGCCAAAATTAGGATGTTTTTATCATCTTTGTATCTCCCCTCCTAGTAGTTGCAGGTTACTAGGTTGCTCCCATGCCCTGCCTAACACAGTCCAATGCATGGTCTACCTTCTTTGCAATTTGCAGTACTGGTTTACATCCCATCTTCTTTGCAGTTTGCAGTACTGGTTTACATTCCATCTGTAGTCTATCACAACCTTGTTATTTCCCAAGATGTACGGGCACATGAGGTTGTTCTGACACAGATTCTGGATCCTCATGATGTTTATGTTGGTCCAGTTCTCAAGAATTCTTTGAATTAAAGTTTTCCAACTCTTCATGTCAACCATTCTTCCGTGTTAGTAATATCTGCAGATTTACCTGAGGACATATTCTGTGTCACTAAGCTGTTGATGGAAATGCTGGACAGTATGAGTCCCAGTACCAACCATAGGACACTTTACTTATTACCAGCTGGAACCCAAAGCATTGATTTTACTACACTTTTACTGTGGTGGTGGAACCAATCTGCAATGCATTTAACAAACTGTTCTTTCAGTTCTCTCAGATTCAGAGAGAATCCTTTTGGGGACAGTGCCAAAAGCCATCCTGACCACTGGGTATCCATTGTTTTCCTCCTGCCTGGTCAACATGCCATCTCATGAGAGCAGGCGATCAAGCTGCTCAAGTCTGAACTAGTTATTCCTGATTGCTTTCATGTGTTTGAAGATGGATTCCAAAGGGGCATGCTTCATAGTCTTTACAGGGATGTGTAGGCCCTAAAATTCCCCAAGTCCTCCTTTTATTTTTTCCTAAAGATAGATGTAGTGTTGGCCATTTTTGATTGTAAGGTATTTACCTGATCACCACAGTGGTTTATTCAGAGACTGTTGTATTGCAGCCTCTGCAGTCAGCTCTTCTAGCAGCCTTGAATGAATGCCATCCATCTCCACCATCTTTCAATTCCTGCTAGTAATAATTACCCTGCATTATTTGCTTTCCATTTCTTCATCAAAGTCAATGCAGAGGTGTGAGATCAGGCAATACCTGTGAAAACCAAGACAAAACCCACAAAGTCTACTTCAGCTTCTTCTGTATCATTTCTCAGTAGCTTTTCTACCTCAGAAAGCTCGCATTTTTCCTTAACTTTACTTTGCAATTAACTTCAAAGTCTTGTTCCATCACCTTTTATGTCTTTGCTTACTTTTAGCTTGGACTAGATATTGCTGTGCACACTGTCTCTAAATACCGAAGAAAATAGTTACTCTAAATGTGCTATTTCGTTTTCTTTCCACTTCTTGCATGGTGTCATTGCACTTCAATTAATCACAAAGATTAATTGAGGATTTAGCCAAAAGCCAGAAGAAAAACAAGTAAGACGTCTCAGACCAGTCAAGCGGCTGCATTAGGCTGCACTGGTTCCTGATGCTCCAACCATCACTTTCTGACTTGTGAAGCTGAAATGAGGAAGGATAGGCTGATGGACAAAATTGGCTTCTATGTCTTCTTGGTGATTTTCTGCAAGCAGTCTGCTCAGGAAACATGAAAAGTAAAATGGGAAACAGTGGCAGATGAAATCTGAAAAGTCCAGGTTCCAGAAGGGACCCACTCAATTCTTAAGTCTTATTTTCTCAACAGGAGAAAAACACTTTAGTCAGTGTATTTCTCAACTGGAAAAAGAAAGAAAAAATTAAAAAAAGAAAAAAAAAAAGAAAAAAAGAAAAAATAAAGTTTATTTTTAAATAAAAAATTGACTTTGACTTTGACTTCTTGCCCCTTTTAATCTCTTATTTTTCCCAAAGTTTTCTGTCAGCTTCAAGACCAGCTACATACCAATAAGTTCTATTATTGACTGAAAACGGCACCTGTGATTGTAGCTGCATAATGGTATTGCAAATTTCTTCTTTTTCACCTCTCTGAGAATTATTTTGTAAGATTTCTAACATGTCCAGTGGGAAATTTTGCTGAATCCATTTTCATATAAAGAGCACCACGTTAAGTATGTCTCTAAGTGACTTTATGCTGCTACCTAGGTCTACAGTTGGTTTAATCCAATTATTAATTTTAGTTTAATTTTTTGTAAGATAATGATTTTGAATATTAAAAAGCTATCGGCTAGAATGCCCTGCTCTCCCAGCTTCTTTATATCATTGTTTCTATGTTTGTCTTTGAATAATAAATCTAATAATATTAGCTCTTTCAAAAATACACAGTGCAGTTAAAACACGTGGTTTAAAATATTGTGAAGAAATTAACTGTATTACTAAATAGCAAATGAAAAAAAAAGAAAAAAAAAGAACAAATTATGTGATTGCTTCAGAATGCATTAAGAAACTCCCTTTCAACACAGTCTTAGAAGAATGAGTCAAGAAATCCTGGAAAAAAATCTCTCATAGCAATAGACTAAACCAAAACCACCATGGCTAATCTTCAACATCCTAGGACACCCCTGATTGACTACTGTGTACTAAGGTATATCAGGTTTTTAATTAGCAACTCTGGTTTTCTACCTGAGCTAAATTAAATATATGTCCTTTTTCACTTCTGAAAAATAGGAAAGAAAATAGATTTGCTCAATTATTCAATCTTTCTGGAACTAAAGATAAAATGGATTGTTCCATTCCTAACTTATTTTCTCTGGATCTGGCCTCACAAATGAGATAATCCCAGAGAGATTTAGCTGTGAAAGCAAAAGCGAATGATTTGATTTTCCCTGAGTTTGTGAGCCAGGATTACCTACCAATTAAAGAATTAAGCTAGTAGACCAAAGACAGTGGGTTTGTTCTTAGCTGTGCAACTAGTGTATTTTGGTAACCCAACACAAATAATCAACCCTGCTTCTCTTTAGTTTATCCTTTCATAAGGTAATGTATTTACATATTTTGCTGGTGTGGTATTTGCATGCCTATACTTGCAATTTAGATGCTTTCTACCAATGTTTGAATAGAAGCAAAGGTGAAAAGACAAAATAATAGGATAATATTACTTTCTACAACTTAGCAAAACATGCCGTAGCCAGGACCCTGTATTTATGTGGGTAGCAGTAAATATCTGTAGGTCCTTCTTTATGTGTTTACATAATTGCCTTTGTGGTCTGGGGATGTTTTAAATGCAAGGATGGAGTTGTCCATGACTCACAATGTCCTTTGAGCAAATGAATTGATGCTGTTGTTCCCCACAGTTAGCCTGGGGGAAATCCCTAATGGGGAGTGAGATTTCATTATTCAGTCATTCTCTCAAATTGGGCAAATCTGGGGCAAAGATGACCTGGGACAGGATATGAAGAAACTGTTTTTTATCAGGGAGTTTGTAGAATAGCTGGACTATGAGTTCTCATTCCTTACTCTCTAGATTTTAACAACACTTGAGTACATTTTGTAATTTACTATTTGCTTTCAAAATTTACTACTTATTCATAGTTTTATTTGTTATTGTGCTCTCAGATCGTGGTGTCCATGAGTAGTGCTACGACAGCTGCTATGGGTCTTAGGTTCAGCCTTCCTGTGTTATATTTTCCCTTCACTGGACAGAATTCAAAAATTCAAAAATTAAAAATATTTAAAATGAAAAGGTCTTTGGGCTTCATCTGTGTATGGTATCTAGTTCTGGAACAAGCTCTATCCTCCTGCTAATTCTCCAACTTACTGATGCAGTAGGAAAGGGTCCACCTTCCCTCCACACCCCTGCCATCAAGGTATTGTAGACTCACAACTCCTCCTTCCCCTTCTCCAGCTGGGCTATGACTCTGTTTAGCTCTTCCTCTTTTTAAAATACCCTTTTTTTTGGTCATGAAATGCATGAAAATTAATCTTTGTCTCATCTTCTGGTAATGGTAAAGTGTCCAGCAATGTCTGAGCTTTCCCTCTTACTGGTCGCAGAGGAAATATGAATATTCAATCCTTGCCTGAAAGATCTTCTAATTTAATACGTGATGAAAAGCAACATGTTTGTCATAAATCAGAAGGCATAGCAGAGGAAAGCCTCCCCTTCCTCTTCATGTTGGGAAGGGAATGGAAGAAACACTTCACCTCCACAAAAGTCATGTCTGGTCTTCCTTGATCCTCAGGGCCAGGGTATCAGTTTCCCAGGTACTAACATACTCAACTGCTCCTTATTTAGTCCTAAAAACCTTTTACTCATTCATGATGATTATTGCCTTATAATTCCTGATAAGAACCAGCCTCTGTGCTATACCAATATTTCACTTTTGTCAGAACCTAAAATAGAAAATAGGGGGAAGGATAAAAAGTGATGCGATGACCCACATATAAAGAGAAGGACAGATAACTCTAGTGTAAGTGTCCAAAAAAAATCCAGTAGCTTAACTCATTTAGTATTTCTAATAGCCTGAAAAAATTATTATGTCATTTTACTTTTACCCAAAACAAATAAAATTGCACTGTAGACATTAGCATCTGTGTCAATGTGTCTATAGCACAACTTCATGCAAATTTCTTTTTTCAATGAATAGCCTGACCAGGTTCATGAAAATGAGATATTATTTTTGTTCTAATGAGAATAAACAAAGGCAGCTCAAATAATATTTAAAAACCTACATGTGAATTCTTTACAATGTAGTCATGAAATTGGAAAAGACATTACACAAGATTTTGAAGTATTCAAATGCTTACCTTGCCCAAGGTTTTTCTATCAAAATGGTAGATTCTCTCATCTCAGTTGGTAGTGAGCAACATCTTTCACCACCTTTGAAACATTTTCTAAAGAGAATGCAGCTTCATGAGCATTCAAAACATTTCATTTCATACCTAAAAAAAAAAATATTCAAAGGAAAAATAGACAAATTAGTGTTTTCTATGACACAGATTATTACAGATGTGGTGGACTGGCAAAGTTTTTACTGTGAGTTGAGCATTAAAGGTATTATAAAAACATTTAGGCTAGTTTCCTTCCCTACACACATACGCATGAATCAAAAAAATGGGTTAAAAAACATATGATTTATGAAAATGGCTGTGGGCTTCTTTACCTTCTAATGTTAAACCCATAAAAGGAATATATATAACTAATGACCATTTAATTAACTTTAATATTGCTATTAATATTTTTATTACTAATAAAAACATTAATTTTACAGCTCAATTACACTGACATGGATGATCCCTTTTTTTATGTAATCCAGTCAAAATTATCATGTGTAAATAAAGCAATTGGGAAATGAACTGATTTCTTCATCCTTCAAAATACTGAAAATTGCTTATTTTTCATAGGAGCACACTTTCAAATACCTCATTTAAGACCTACCTTGCTAGAGCAGACTAGAAGTTATATGGCTTCAAATACTCTAGACTGCTTATACCTTTCTATTAATGTTGCCAAATTTCTTAATGCTCAAGCTTGAGAATGGTAAATTAGTGCATCTCTGACTGCTGTGCCAGACCAAGGCTTGGGGTTGGACAGCCGCAACAGCAAGTGAAAATGGGCTCTATGATTAGATAGAGAGACAAAAGGGGCAAATAGAGCAGTGAGAAGGGGGAGTTTGGGGAAAAGACTCGTGGATCTCAAGAGGTGAGAAAACTGAAGCCCAGGAAAGTAAGACTAAACCATGTTCCACAAGGAAAGTAAGGTAAGCAGACTCTTTTCCTCCTTCCTTCAATAGTAAGACCAGTTGTTCCCTAAGTACCCCCAGCTGGAGCACAGGGATAGGGAGCAGAATGAAGACCCCAAAATCCAAGGGGAATGGTCAGCAACCTGCTACATCACTTCGACACACACAGGTCTGTGGGGCTGGCTGGGATCCACCCAAGGGTACCACGAGAGCTGGCAGAAATGCTCACTGAGCCAGTTTTCATGGTCCACCAGCAGCTCTGGCTGACCAGGGAGGTCCCAGGTGAGTGGAGGTCATCAAATGTGAGAGCTGTCTACACAAAGGGTCATAAGGAGGTTATAGGGAAGTACACCTGACCTTTTTCTGGGAAAGGCCATGGAGCAGAGATCACCATGAGTGCCATCACATAACATGGGACAACAAGGGGCATCAGGCCCATCCAGCAGGAGTTTATGAGTGATGCTGCCAGCAAATATCTGTGAAAATTTCTGGCAAAGTGGTTAACATCCCCCAAGTCCTGATGGCAGAGGGAGGAGATTTGGCTGTATAGGCACTAAGCAGCACAAAGGGTCTAAAGATTTCAGCCCTGCCACTGACACACATGGGAACAATATGATGGAATGTGAGATGGAAATTTTCATTTTGCAGTTCACTTTAAAAAAAATCTGACAAATAACAATAACACTTGTTTGTATTTTTAAAATTACATTTGCAGAATCAAAACTTTTAGGTTAGAGAGCAATCAAAGCTTACTCCATGTTGTTAATAAATACATATTCCAAAGATATATTAATAAATCACTTGATGAACCTATATTACATATAATTAATATAAAAATAAAATACCATTTGCGGAGGGACCAAGTGCTTACAGCTAAATACTTTAATGGGATTTTCCTAAGGTTAAACGTCTCTATATCACAAAAGGTCCCAGAAGTTGAATTCTAGATAAATCAAACTATCAATTCCCATTTACCTTATTTTTCTTTTTGCCACCATTCTTCTATTTCTCTTTGGCACTTGTTCTGTTCCTGCTTTCCATTTGTAAAGAGAAACAATACATACTCAATGCAAATCTACCAAGCATAGTGATATGGCAGCTGCTAAAACATGAGAAATGTTTTTAGAAGCAAGATTCTAAATCTTATATTTAATCATTACTAGTTTATCACAGAAAAAAAGAAAAAGGGTAAATGACTAAGCAAAAATAAGTAAACACTATCCATAACATTAGCTGCTTCCAATGTGTTGAACAGGAATGAAATGGAAATTCCATTCGAAAGATACTGTGTGATACTGTAATTGTAGATTATTGTCTACAATACACACAAAGACACAAGCTGTTAAGAACTGTTAAAAGGGACTATGAAGAAAAGAAATTCCATAATTCCATATCCTTAGGAGAATACCAGACCGAGAAGCTAGCAAGGCAATGGATGGTTGAGAACCTTGGCAAAGGAGACCTGTTTTCTGTAGATGACTTTAAGTTCAGTCCCCTTGCTAGTTGCAGGAGATACATCTGTGAATTATAAAAAAAATCTGTAAATTTAATCTGTAAATTTAATCAAATTTGATCTGTAAAAAATAGAAAAAAAAGGAAAAGTAGAATCTTGGACCTCCATCAAACATACATTTATTCTGTTGATATATAAGCAAAATCTTCACCAAAAAAATAGATTTAAGACTGACATTTCCCTGCATTTTAAAAATTGTGAGAAGTATAAGAGAAAAAAATCATTAATTAATGCCTCTAGTACAAAATTAGAAAACAATAAAATTAAATAATTCTAATAAAGATTTTGAAAAATCTAGACTTCTAGGTAAAGAATATATATTTTATTACATTCCATTTCAACAAAAATATTTATATAACAAAATCGAGATTAAAGAAGCTATGTTTGAATAGCATTACACTTTTTCATGCATGCTGATAAAAAGCCAGGAAATTCAAAGTAAAGTTTGACATTCCAACCTTAATGCATGCCCTGTTCTCAATCCCTCCCACCCCTAAGGTTATGATTAAGAAAAAAAGTATCGTTCATAAAACCTTGCAAGCATGATGAATCCCATCCTGCCCTAACCACAGCTGTTCATTTCATTTGTCTATGATTTACCCAAGATTACAGTTTCAAACTTTTCTTCGTCACTTCTTCGGTCCCGTATGGGGAAATATCAACAGTTGCTTCTTTAAACTCTTCAAATGGTGTGTAATACCACTGTAAATAAAAATGAACTGCACTTTACAGGCAGAACATACCTAGTTTTATTAGGTTTTGCCCAAAATATTGATTTTTCCTAATGATTTCCTGTGTCAGGCAATAATGATGTTGCTGAATGTCATATTTTTGTCTGAGAGAGCCAAGTTGTGAAACCTGATCTTTATAAGTAGGTGCTTGTATTCAAATTGGACTCCTGTTAATGGCAGGCATGACAGAGGAATGCATTAATACAGTCAGATGCAAGTAGGATCAGTGCCTGAAACTTCTGATAGGATCAGACTGTAAAGCTTTGGCTCACTGAATTTATTCTGGTTTTCAGCATAGAAGTAATCCCACTGCTGAACTAGTAAGCTGGATTTCACCTGCTTTGTGAGCAGAGATTTCAAACATATATCATAAGCCAGGAGTAAAATTAATTCTTAAACGGTCTATGCAGGTAAACTACTTAGAAAAAAAAAATTCCAGAGAATTCTTACATACTCAAACTCTGGTCAGTGCACCAAATACATCCAGTTGTGTTTGCCTACATACTCTGGATGTACATCTTAGCAGATTTCTTTTAGTCTTTATTCATACATTGCTGATTCTAGAGCTCAGGCTCCTCCTAGAAAACTGAAGCGGGTATCTCCAAGCCTCCCAGAGTCCATCAGGAGAGACAGACTTGAAGTGGACCATGATGTTTACTCCAGGTGCTCCTACCTCTGCAGGAATCAGAACACCTCCGTGATAACTTGTTACTTGGGTAAGATCCAGCATTTAGGTGATATGAACCCATTTCTAGTACCCATATTATTTTCCTTAACTGATGGAGTCAACCAATTCTTTCCACAGATGAGATCTGGGGAAGTCAGGCTGAGGTAACTTTGTTCTCACCTCACCACAGACACTTCACCTGTCTGTGGTGTACCAAAGGCTTTCCCAGCAGTTTCAGCCAGCAAGGCACTGATTCCTCTGGTGTGTATTAGCTTTGACCTTGACTTCATCATCCTCCTCCTTTCTGGTTTTGTTGTAAGGCTCTCAAAAAAGTACTGACCATTTTCATTCATTTTATACATTTTGTTAGGCTTCCCTCAGCTTCACTCAGACATAAAATCTTCGAACATAAATTCTGTCACAGTCCAGTGTTCCGTGCCTGCTTCATCTCATAAGGCATAGGGACATTTGAGGACTCTATGACTCTTCCAGTGATTACACATTTAATCACATTTGCTATGCTTTCATTTGAATAGTATGGCATTCTTCTAGCACCAAAATAACCAGTATTCAGCTAGCTTTGTGTAAATATTTCCTTTTTGTGTTAATTCATCAGTGGTGTCCATAGTGCCTTCCTCTTCAATACTGATTGATCAAGGGTCAAGATGAGATATTGTCCAAACTCTCTCTGTTCCTCTGTGACCTGGTCCCATCTTCACACAAATATTCTGTACTGATCCTGTCTGGCCTGTCAGGAATGCAAACTGTGAGTCCAGCCGGATAGGAACTGTCCTGTGTTTTGAGGTAGTAAGGTCCTGATCCATGGACATTACTTTAAATTGAAGTTTAATGAGAAGATCACAGAGCTGCAATGTCAAGAATCTGAAAGAGATTGCATTAGTGTCCCACAGACTCCATCTACTTCTGTTACAGATGCTGAAAATGACAGCAACTGTCACATTATTAATGGATCAGTTAAAGAAGAGAAGATTTTTTTCCATTCTACAAAGAAAAGTGTAGACATTTTTTCAGTTGCATATCTAACTTTTTGTGGTTTCCAAAGCAGCCAGTACCTTCTCAGGTCCTTGTTGATGAGTCATATCTGATGGAGAGTACCTACATATTTCTGCATCTCAGGGTCACTGCTGACTTCCAGTGAATTTTCCAGTAAAGTACAGGTCAGTCTTAAAATATATAGCATCTCAATCAATAATTCCAAATTATAAGAGTGGTTGTGTTTTCCTGTGTGATACTGTAGACAATTATTAGCACAGGCACACAGCACACGAGGTGACGGAAGGGCTGGGCAGAAAAGGGTATATATATATAGCTTTCTGATAAGGCTAATAGATCAGAAAAGTTGTGGTTTGAGTTTTAAACACAAACCCTACATGAACATCAAGAATAATTTTATAGATATTTCTGAAGAATAATTTTGGAAATAACTGCACAGTGGTTTGAAATTGTAGCCATCAGTTCTTACCATCTTTAAGCACCTTGTGAGCAAATTTTTAATTGATAAGCAAGTGAAATGAAAAGCTAGAATAAGGGAGGGCTGAAGGAAGGTAGGAGTCAAAAAGCAAACATTCATATTTGAAACAAATCTAGAACACAGTTTGGATCACCTAATCTGGTCTGAGACAATTCTGGAGTAACAAAGCAGCCTCTTATGAGAATTCATTCTGCTTCTCTGACATTGTTGTTTTGTCTAAGTACTGAAAATCTGTGTCTTGCAGCACTGGTTATTAGTTATACATTGCCTCAGCTCCATACTTTCCCCGAAGTTGAGGTGACAAAAATCACCAAATAAAAAAAGTGACATATTAGTCACATATTAGTGGAACCACATTTCTTTCAGTTTATTCTATATAATATAAAATATTTAATATCAGAGAAAAATCAATATTTTAGCAAAACATAAGAGGGAATAGAAAAAGATACAAAGAGGAAAAGAATCTGCTTTACAAGAAGATTAACCTTGGTAACAAGTCTTCATTTTCTGCTAGGACCTCCCAGTCCTGTCATAGTTTTGTCTTTACTGCTTCCTTAGGAAGCATTGATATTTTTATGGCTTATGTTATATTACTTTGTGATGTATTATTAGCTAGAAAAGCTTGTCCCTTTATGTTCTTGCAATATAAACCTCTTCCAGCTCTGGTTGTCTTTGTGGCTTGTGTCTTGCAAAAATCTGCTACTAGAGAGGTGAGCAAGAGCTTCTCTCTGAAGATACGCTGGTGAAGGGCAGGTCTGTCCTCTACTAAATGCCAGTTTCCTACAGGACAGTAAATTCATGTGAATTTTGACATAGAGGTGATGAGTTAATATTTTTCCATTATTTTATTTCACTGTCTGAAGCAGTTGTCTGTGATCATTTTGAGTTCTGTAGAGACATGTCTTTCGTGGCATTTGTTCTTAACTTTTACCTCCATGTCTGTAAATTAAAAACTTGCCACCTCAACTAAAAGGAGCCCGAATAAGTCATGATCCTTTGTGGGTCAGTCATATATATATATATATATATATATATATATATATATATATATATCTGATCTTTCTTCCACCGAGTGTTTTTATATAGCATTTAACATTTACATCATTTCAACTTATTTTTGGGTGCTTTCTAAGCAACACCTCTCAACAGAAGTTTTACGGGTCCTCCTTGCCTCATTGCTTCATTCACCAGGTGTTCTGTTGCCCCATATTAGTTACAAATAAACATGTCTCTGAGTGGCTCTCTCCTTGCTCGCTAAGAAACCTCTCAGCCCTAGCAAGAATGAAGGCAGTCCCGCTGCTCTTCGCTATTTATTTATACATCCCATCCCATCCCATATATATATATATATATATATATATATATATGGGATGGGATGGGGACAGGTTGGTTGTCGGCCCGAAGGAGGGGATGGTGGCGGTGTCCCCCTCCGGTCCCTGCGGCGCTGACCCCGCGGCCCCTGTGCGGAGCTGTCCAGCGTACCTGGCCGGGATGCCGCGCACCTTCCGCAGCCCGGCTGTCGGGCACGGGGGCACGGGGAGCGACTTTCTCGCTGCCCCTTGCCCAGGACAGGGAGTGCGTGGTTCGCTCGCTGAGTTGTCAATGACGGCAAATCCCGGTACGCGACGGGGAATGTTTGCGGTCCTGTAGGCAAACAGGAAGTATTTTCGAGGAGAGAGATACTTCGGCCTCCCCCATCCACCTCCTTTGATCTCATCGGGTTTGAAATCCCCTTAGAAATTACAGACTAATTAGCCTCAAAGCGAGAGTGACAACAATGCATGACAAAGGGGAAGATTAGCTTTTAGAAGGCAGCTCAGGAGTGATGGGCAGTCACTCCTGAGAGAGCTGTGTGCACAAATCGTGTGCCAAAGAAAATCGATCGGATTTGACCTCGGTGTATCTGACGCTGCCAGGGATTGCCAGGGCCGGGCTGTTTATTTAGGGAGAGTCTATGGTGCGGGGGGGTGAAGGCGCAGCCTCTCTTCCAGTCTCCCAAGACAAAAACAAAACAATCCACAACGTCTGTCCTCAAGGAAACCTTGATCGAAGAAAGGTATTGAGTGGTGTCGGGTGTGTGGGTGGGTACGTTCATGTGCGTTTCAAGGTTTTTTGCAGCATGTATCCAGCGTTATCAGTGCGTGCGCTCAAGCTGATTCCTCTGTGCTCTGCCGGTGACCGGGACGGCTCTGCCAAAGGTGTAGCTGCTGCAGGACAGCTTATCGTCCTCTCACGGGCAGCAGGAAGGAGTTTCAAACAAGTGCTATGAGATTGCCTGAACCGAAATGAGATTTACGAAGCTGCTTTTTACTGGAAAGATATTTGAACTCTGATTGAAGGGGATTTAGGGGGAATGAAGAGACGATTCCAACAGTTACTACTGGGAATGCAATATCGGGTCCCCTACAATGCTTACTTAGGCTAATGGAGGTCCTGTCATTCAGTTCCCACTGCGCTGGGATACAGGGTAAACATTCCCCGGTGACCCTCCGCATGCAGGTCCCCTCTTCAGGACATCATTAAAAGCATACATGCAGTTGCCTGACATCAATTGTCAGGCTGGCTCCCAGGGTTCAGAGATCCCGACAGAAAGCAGGAAAACAAGCCCAGTGGAGACCCGGCTCTGCTCCTGGGGGCTTTAAGGAGGCTGAAAATCGTTTTGCTGCGGGTGTGTAAGAAGAGACAAAAGTGCTCAGCAGGTAAGAGCGGAGGGTTTTGCCAAGAAGGAACTGTCCTTGATCACTGTGACAGGATTGACTCGCTGGGGACTCCTCTCTCGGGAGCATCCACGCGTCCCCGAGGGGATTGCCTGTCTCCTCTCATCAGCATCACGGCGAGAAGTTTTACAGCCGCTCTTTCTAGTCCTGCTAATCCTGTTATCCGGGGGTTATAAATATTAACGTCGCTGGGGCTGGGGATGGGGGACCCAAATAAGCCCTCTCAGAAGTAAGATGTCAGCCAGCCTTTTCCCAGCCCGCCAGCGCCCGGCGCTGCTGCATGCGCTGCACGGCAGAGCCCCGCAAGCGCCCTGCCCGGAGGGGCTGCTGGGCACCTCGGTGCTGGATTTCGTGGCCGACCTCTCCCTGGGCAGCCCCCAGGGAGCCCCCCGGACTGGGGCGGGCCTGGGGCTCTGCGAGGTCACCACCGGTCCTCCCTTCGGGGACACAGTCCTGTGCCTTCGGGAAGGGATGGCCCGAGGTTTGCCCCTGGCTGCTTTGGGAAATGGAGATCCCGAAGACGAAGAAGAAGAGGAAGAGGAAAGGATGCGCAGCGCTTCCCTCCTGGACAGACCTAGGAGAAAACGGGTCATCACCTACGCCCAGCGCCAGGCTGCCAACATACGCGAGAGGAAGAGGATGTTCAACCTCAACGAGGCGTTTGATCAGCTCAGGAAGAAGGTGCCCACCTTCGCCTACGAGAAGAGGCTCTCTCGGATAGAGACCTTGCGCCTGGCCATAGTGTACATCTCCTTCATGACTGAGCTCCTGGACGGATGCAGCAGGCAGGAGGCGAGCTAGGGAGCGCCGGGGCCAGGCGGGATGCGGCTGGGGCCGGGCATCAGCAGCGAGCAGGTGCCTCCCTCCTGGGGAAACAGATCTTTGTCTCTTGCCTCGGCTTCTCACACCGCAGCCGGGACCCTGCAGGTGTGGGATGCAAACCAGGAGTGTTTTTGGAGAAGCGTGCGCTGAGGCCGGCAGGAGTTGCGGAGAAGACGGATGGAGAGGCTCAGTGTGTTGCGGACTTATTAATATTTATATTTTTTGTAAACGGAACGAGTTGGGGGAGGGGCGAGAATGAAGGTTCAAGGCTCCTTGGTTTGTGCTATGTTGCCTGATTGCTTTAATATCTTTCCAATTTGTTGCTTTGGAGAAAGACTGGGCCGGGGCAGTGGAGCCATTCCAAAGTGCAGAACGGGTTTCCAGCGGGTTCGGCTCCTGCCCAGCTGCCTGCCAGGGAAATCTCGGCCTGTGCATTTTAACCCAGCGCTTTCTGCCTTTTAAAAAATAAACAACAACTCCCTTTTCTTTGAAATCCAGTCTGCCAAGTCCACGCCGTGTGTCACGGGGCCAGGGAAGGCGAACATCTGGATACAACCGCTTGTTGTCACGATTTTCTTCCCGGGAACGGCTCTGTCCTTGCGTGCGGGCGGCCAGCGCTGTCGCTGGCACCGGGCGGGAGCTGGCGCAGGAATGCCCGGCCCGGCACGGCACGGCCCGGTCCGGCCCGGCACGGCACGGCGGGGCGAGGTGAGGTGCGGGTGTCTGGGATGCTCCGCAGCCTTCCCGGCACCGGCGGGGCCAGCCTGGGAAGCCGTCTGCGCCCTCCTGAGAGAGAAAACTTGTGAGTTTGTGGGCTTTGATTTTGGGGACGTCAAGCGGAGACGTCTTCTCTCCCACGGCGCATTCCCTTGCAAACACGCACACGCACACACACGCTCGCCACGTTTCATCTTTGCAAGGAATAAAAGTTATGAAATACATTCTGAAAAGCCGGAGCGGGAGGAAAGGGGAAAGCCCGAGTCGGGCATAGCCCGGGACAGGGATGGGGTCCACCCCGGGGATCTCTGTCTAGCGTTCCCTACTGATGCCTTCGCAGGCATCTCTGGAAAGCGGCGAGCTGCCGGGACGGCGGCAGCGGCGGGAGGCGGCCGTGACCGGGCTGGGAGCGGGGGCCAGGGTCTCTCCCAGGAGCCCATCAGACCCATCTTGCTGTGCTCTGCCCTCCCTCCCAGCTCCCCTCCCCGGGTCCCTCTGCTGCGGGCCCTTCCTTGGCTGCTGCTGGGAAGGACCGGGATTTCTGCCCGCCTTGGCAGCGGACGGGCAGCGGCGGCCAGCCCGCTCAGAGCCGCTCCGCTCGCATGGAACTGCCCGTTCAGGGCCGTGGGTCTGCGTGCCTCCACAGGACAGCTTTTGCCTCCATTATATAAAATTACAGTGATATCAGTAAAATCAAGATTTACCCTGGATTCAGGCTAGTATTCCTAGGATCCTGCGTCTCTTATTTCTTCTCTCGTGTTTTGTCAGCTCTGGGGTGATTCTTCTTTTTCTCGTTCTGTTCACTTTAATGTTGTCATGAGAGATCTTTTATCCTGTATTAATACTCTAATATTCTTTCTCTTTTCACTTGTT
The DNA here is from genome assembly GCF_027887145.1 of Ammospiza caudacuta. NCBI lineage: Eukaryota > Metazoa > Chordata > Aves > Passeriformes > Passerellidae > Ammospiza > Ammospiza caudacuta. Next base: position 31,268,716 of record NC_080593.1, on the reverse strand, counting down.
TCCCTGGTTTCTTTTTCTACTTGTTTTTGTTGACCTCTCTGACTCCACACATTGCATCTGCTCTCCATTTGTCAAAATGCTTTTTTTTCCAAGAGGCAGTTGGATAGTTAGCGCAGCTGGATCCTTTCTAGGAACTGGGGGGTTTCACCTCCTCAGATGGTTTTGTGTTGTTTTGGGGTTTGTTTTCCGTCTTTTTTTTTTTTTCCTAAAAATAAAACGAAAGAAGGAACTACGTATGAACAATGTTCCAAAATCAACAATAGTTCACATAACCCAATCTCACTTTAGTTACCATCATCTCAGGCAAAATGATGAAGACAAATTCTTTAAGGACAATGAAATATGCAATTTAATATTCACTTCTTACCACCATTTCTCTACGATCTCTCACAGTATGATTATATAACTTTTCACAATATTTCTTGTTCATATCATTGTATAAAATTAGAACTCTATAGCACATAGGGTCTTAAGTTAGGAGCTTCATAATGTAAACATGTCTGTAACAGATAATTCAAAAATTATTGGTTTTCATTTCTTGGTTTAATAACAAAACACTGGAATTTGTTCAAGATCCAAGTTTGGGGTTTTTTTTCATACTTGTGTTAGAGACTAGAGAAAAGCAGAAAGGATATGTTACATTTTATTTTTAAATACAAATGGATCTTGCATTATGAATCCTGATTTCTAAAGGATCACTGGAAATTTTGTAGCAATATGAACAGTAGTAACATTCTTATATGAGCCACTGATGCTAAAAACATTGGAAATTAAAAATGAAGTTGTGGTATAAGCCAATGAACACAATATGTAAACAGCACAGAAAAAAAAAAACAAGATGTGTTTTGAGCTGCCCCTGAGCCACACATTGATTTATATGACCTTAGAACCTGATGAAAAGGGCTTTTTTGTTTGGTTGGTTGTTTGTTTTGTGCTTTTCCAAAACTGATGAAGATTTACTAAAAAAGCAGTCTAAATGCAATTTTTTCAAAGGAACTGCTGAAACTAAAGCATGTCCTTACACCCCTGAAGAGCTCAGTGAAACAGCAAGATGCCATACTGATCCATCCCTCAGCCCTCGGTGGATGAGTTGAAAGTTTAGTTGGAAGTTGGAAAGTTGGAAGTTTAGTCTGGTAAGAATATAAACCAATTATGGGAACATTGCAGACAAGCTTCTTGCTGGAGTGCAATCCCATCTCGCTGAAATAACAAAACTCTGGGGTCCTTTCTCCCCCAATCCTTGTCTCAGTCCAAGATAGCTGCCTTCTAATCTGTGGAGCCGGTACGGTACTGCAGCCTGTCAGGCTTGGGAGGACAGTGAAACCCCAGCTGGGACAGAGTGCAGAATGCTGCTAGCTCCAGCGAGGTTTGGATTTCACCCACTGCAGTGAAGAGCCTTCCTCCCCTCGCTCAGAATCCCGCTGCCACCAAGGCTGAGCGCAGCTCCTCGTCTCCCCAAAGCACAGTGCCATTATCACCGCATTAACAACAAAAACCGACAGTGTCAATTACTTCTGGGAAAAGATAATAAGGGGCTTTTTAAAGCCTTAGAGCTGTTTGATCATAGCCCATTTTTAGACCCTGGTCTGAGGCTGGTTTGTTTATGTTCTCTTTGGCCACTGAAGACCGACTTTTCGTAGAAATTCGAGTTCCCTTGAAGCTATCATGTTACAATTAGTATTCAGACATGTAAACCAAAAAAATAAGACTAAATGAAATCATATTTGAGAGACATTTCATAGCTTTCGAAGAGAAGTATAAATAATCAAATGATTTTGCAATCTCTAGTTAGATTGATCTTGTTTCACAGCTGCTGAACCTGAAAGGAGGTTTAAGCAAACTAGTGCTGGAAACAGAACAAAATATTATGATAGCACTGCAAACTTTTGAATCCACTCTCTGATCAGCTACTATGGTCCCATGATTGGTGTTTATTATCGCATTTGTCAGCATTTCATTATAAACACTCAAGTGTGGAGGGTTTATAACTCAGCTATAAAAATTCCCTCTAGGATGAAACTTGATAAGTGAAGTCTCAGTCCAACAATACTTTTTTTTTCTTTTACAAACTTTAAAATAAATTAGTTTTTGAAGTCATGGAGGTACCAAGCTAAAGTAATGGAAAAGTGGCTTTGATTTCTTTTTCAGATTGATTCTTTCTTCTCAGAAAGAATTTCTAGATTACCCTACTGGTCCTTTCAATTAACTTGATCTTCCGATTTTTGGTGGGCTTCTTTTTTCTTTTTTTTTTATTAAAATACCTAAAATGCTGAAGCTTAAAATGTGACTGTTGTGCATGCTGAGTCCCTGTTTTCACAGGAATCTGTTGTTTTACTAGGCTTGAATGCTACTAATCTGCAACAATGACAGCCAAGCTTTTCCTAGAAATACAAGAGAATAGTTACAAGGATTAATAGATGTGCTGGTTATGCTCTTTTTGTAATACAGTAAATTGGTGCTTTTCCTAAAAACTTGCTAAATAGAACCAGTTCAGATTATTTGCTCTTCAAATCTGCTCCAAAAAAATGCTTGTTGTCAGATAGTGAGATGAACACTTGTCACTGCAATATATCCAGAATAAAAGAATTGACAGAATAAAAATATTCAATTGCAATTGCCAGGAATTTTAGATTTTCAAGAAGTGTAGCTCAGAAATTATGTGTTAAATTGTGTTTCATCCAAATTTTGCTTTTCCCCTTCTCTGTCCTAGTTTCAGCGATTACCTTTTTTTCTGGTTGGCACTGAAGTTTAAGCCTTTGAATTATTCACAGCTACTACTCACTCTGCTGATCACCAGCTCAGTGGTCCTTACGTACCTGAAATTCCTATTTCTTCGAAGAAGTCAAAATAAGGGAGTAATTCTGTTACCTTTACTTTTGTAGTACAGCTTTCCACATTAATATATACTTACAAGGACTGCAACATATTCAAATTATTGTGTGCATTATATTATCTTAGTGTGGCTTTTGCTGCTCTCTAAGGCTTCAGTGTCACAGTGGTGACACAGACCATGGCCTCCCGTGCTGAGGGGTTTTGAATGGTTGCCACACAAAGGTGTTGCAGTGCAGAAGGACAGGCATCACTATTGTCACACATGGCTTTATTTCAAACAGATAATCAGGCACACTGATATTCTAGGCCTGCTCATATTTTTGTCATAATTCTGCCATAATTTCAGAAGGAGAGATAAAGAGTATCCTGTTGGTTTAACTATCTCTCTTTAGCTCTGAAAGGAGAAGAAAGATAATAATTTTCCCTATGAGTTCCAGTTCCATCTTCTCTTACTCCAAGCCTTAGAGGGGATCAAGGACAAGAAGTACCTTTTATGATTTTCTACACAGCAGAGAAGGAATCTGTGAATGGAGAGTCTTCAACATAAACACATGCACTGAGTGAAGAAGTTGATTCAGATGTTGATATTTATTTCTAGCATTGTTTATTTACTATGCAGTCCTTAACCTAGTTAATGATTCCAGCTTTTGAAATTTACAGTTATCAGAGGGAAGAGTGTTATATATAGATAACAAAGGATACAGGAATAGATATACCACAGCAACCACTATTACTGCTTGAACTTTTCAGGTTCATGTGTGGGATAGATGTTGTCTCTGATCTCACTAAAAGATAGTTTAGAAAAGATTTTCAAAGCAGCCAATGATTTATGATTTTTCATTATTTTGTGTGGCCAAGATGAGGTATCATATAAAGATCCTGATGTCACTGCTGAAACAAAAGTTGCGACCTGAAGCCATTTCAGTGTTTCATGGTGAAATGGAGGTGCAGCTCCCCCAGTCCTTTTCATTTAGCTGTGGGTAGTGATTACAGTGAAATTATTGCTCATATCCAGTGTTGCTGGGAAACTATATTACACTTTACAGTACCCTGGGATTCCTACTCAAGCTATTAGGTCTTTGCAGGGCCACTTCCATGTGGAAATGTGTGTGAAGAAGGCACTGAGCCTTGTTCCCAGAGCCCTGCAGTGGGAAGGGGCCAAGTCATCCATCCTGGGTGTAGCCACAGCCAGGCTCTTGTACTGCCAAGGTGCATCCTTTGAAGGCCTTTTTAATAAATACCTACTTTATTCCTTTAACACTGTCAGGCCTCTGTTCTAGGTAGCCTCTCAAGGCATCACTCTTCCAAGGGGTGGTTTCTGGGGAAAGTGCCATCTGCACCCTAAAAAATATACCAAGAGACTAGAAATATAAAGAAAAGTTTCATTAAACAGAAACTTTTGCAAGTGAAAGGGAAGACTCAACAAAGCCTTGGCACCCTGCTCCAACCCTAGACCCGGTAGCTCTTTGAATTTGCCTTTTCACCCTCCACTGCTCTGCTCCTCTCCCTCCTGGCAAACAGAAGGCCCTTATTCTACAAAGTATGTTTCCTTTAGAGCACATTTGTTTGGGAAAAGAATGTAAAACCTGATAGAGCTAGATCCAGCCACAGCTCAGCAGATTTCATGTTGCAAGTGTACTCTATTTTCTATTAAAGCTGGCGTCAGTGATCAATTTCTGCCATTCAGTCCACTCCGTGTGGTTGTATATTTTCTTAATGAGGATCTGAAATCAGCCTCTTTCACTCAACTGACAGTCTGCCAGAATTATGCCATCTTTCCAAATGCAGAGATCATATGATCCATCTGTTGTCTGCAGCCATGCAGGGGAAACATTTTCCAAAGAGAAATGTGGGTTGGTCCCAAAAGTATGTAATTATCTAAATGCTGAAGTGTTTCATATGTTTCAAGGTGCTCCTGGGCCTGGTCTTGGGCATTGAAGCTCCTATGAAGTCTTTGAGAATAATGTACATAACTAAGTAATTGAGTTGCCAGGAAGTTTTCAGAGTACAGGCCGAAAATTTAAAATTATTTTTTAATAACTTTAAGCAGAATCAGATATTCAGGACTCAGCAACATCATCTGGGGACATTTGTGAGTACTTACAATCACTTTTTGTTGTTAATATTATCATATATGATACCAAATATAAAGAGAATTAAGTGACTATGCAGAAAAATGTTTTAATCTATTTTTATAATTATTTCATTATATGTTAGAGTACTGCAGTAACTCTGCAACATCATTGACTCATAACTCTGCAAACTACCAGATGCGAAAGAAGTTGTGAGATGAAAAGTAACAGTAATGGAGGGGAAAAAAAAGGAAAATATGATTGAGAGACTGTAAAATGAAGGGCTATCTCAGATCTTTCTCTACCTTACATGAAGGCGTGTGGAATTCATTTCATATTACATCTGACTCCGTTTAAATTTTATCTGCAGATATCTTGAGTATTGCCAAATATGATTAAATTGACAGTTTAGGCCCTCATCAGGTGCCGCCTCCTTGATGTACAGAACCCAAATTTTAATCATGAGCAAATGGAACTTTCTCTCAAGTACTGATAACTGTGCTCAAACTATTAAACCAGTCCTTGGTAAGATAGGCTTTCAGTCCTATAGATGTAAACACCTTTACCAGTCCCAAGGTGTTAAATTTGGAAACATCCACCTATTTGTTGCTTTATTCTGTCAGCTGAACATGGGTTGACAACAGCACAAGTCAGTTCTCACTGTTACATGTTTCAGATGTGCAGGAAAAAAATTATTTCAGAATCCCCTTTCAGATTACAACTCTCATACCTATGGACTGACCCCCATTATGCTGAGGGAGTTTTGTGATGTTAACAGCATGGGGTTTGCCCTTGGAGAGAAATAAGTTCTACCAAAGCTATAGAGAGAACACACAACATTTGTCATACTTTAAAAATTTAAAATGTGCAGGCATATCTCCTGAAATACATAAACTGAACCAAGCCCAAAAATCGCCAAACAAACAAACCAAAACAAAACCAGATAAATTTCTCATCTTGTTTTTGAGAGTAGAAGAAACATGAATCTTTTGCATACTATTGACCAAATTATTTGAAGGATTCAGTGCATGAGCCAAATATTTGACTGGAGAGAATTTTGGTGTATAAGTCCAGGGTTTTTTGCCTTCAAGCTGGAAAGACATGACAGCTACCTGAGAAGGACATCACAGAGGAAAAGTTCTAATGACAGTCACTTCAATTCTGCTTCACCTTACAGAACACAGTTCTTCTGAAACCATGGGTCATTAGAAATATTTATTGTGAGGGTTTCTGAATCACTTTCATAGCATATAAACACCAAATATCACCCCAAAGATGAAATGTGACCTCAGAGATGAAAAGAGAAGATTTTATGCACAAGGTATTTTCTTTTGCTGAAAACATGCAGAGACACATTTTGAAATGACACAAAGTCTTCACAGAGGTTGGTAATAATCACCTTGCAGTAGCATGGTGGAAATGCAGGTGGCACCATGGAGGTTCTTTAGTGAAAACCCAGTGAAAACACAAACCTATGTTTGCTGTGGTTTCTTTCCACTCCATGTATAATGCTACTACTGGCTGCACAGTGTTAATCTCTGGTGTCTGTATTGCAAATGGGGTGGTGCTTACTTGCATCATTTGTGGTGCCACAGCCGTTACTGGGGAGCTGCTAATCCATTCCCTTCAATCCTGATGCCCTTACAGCAGCACCTACTCCAGCATGGATTTCACATGCCATTTTCTAATGCTCTTGAGCACAGTTTAATGGCAACTTTTTTGTCATATAATATTTTACTAACTTCTATGACTTAAGGAGCAGCAGAAATCATTTTTTCCTCAAGGAACAGTTTGGGAGGGATATGGCAAAGAAATACAATGCCTTCCATTCCCATAACCACAAAGAATGAAAAAGCATCTTCTACCTCTTCATAGCAGTGTAACTCGTTTCTGATACACATTAGATCAGTGGGAATTTGAAAGGCTGTTTCTCACAGTAATAGCTGAGTGACTGTATTGCCTTTTTTCCTCCTGTCTATATGCCTTTGGGTTGGCCCTTTACCCTTAATGTGAGCAATTATGAGCTGCTTCCTATTGTACATCTGATTTAGCTTTAAGAACTTAATTTCCCAATAGTGCATCTAATCTTTAAAGATGGTTATTTTTCTTTTTTTTTTTGGATGAAATTTTCTACCCACAGTGAATTCTGTGAGGAAATGGTAGGACTTAGACAGTTAACCTGCCAGCTACACTAACAAATCAGATAGTTTGACATCTAGACCAGACTATTAGTTCCTGCAACGAACTGACAACATGAAACCACGGATGGAAGGATTTGGTGTTGCAAAAGTTTACCTGCCAAACTGGAGGCTGTGTTGTCCTCTCAGAAGAAACAGCCCATTCTGTGATGCACCCTCAATAAGGAGAATGTGGCAGCTGTTTCACTTTTTGCAGCAACATGACACAGTGTTATAGGAAAGAAAATACAGAGAGTTATCTTAGTTGATTGAAATGAAGCCAAATGACAGTGTGCCATACCACAGCCACTCAATTACATACGTTGAATGTAGATAAAGTTGTAGTTACCCGTAATGGACTTTGGCCAAAAGACAACATCATGAATCTTTCCGAGACACTAAGGGATTTTCACTGACCAAAACTTTAACATGTTGGCAGATAACTGCTAGGTTGAAGGCCATTTGGGGATAAGAAAAATAGATCATAAATGTCACTGCAGATAGCATATGGCTGTAAGCCACTGAAATATAATTGATCAAACTTCTATCTGTTTGTAAGGAATGATGAACATTCTACTGTCAAATAACTCAGATTCAGCAAAAATTCCTGCAGACATATGTCATTCCAATTACTCAAGTCTCTGATACAGTGATTACAAGCAAGCAGAGCAGTAAGCTCTGTGAGGCTGTAGCTTGTTTTAATACTGGTTTCTTTTTTATCAAAATGGATGCTCTAAACACTATGCATTTTTGTAGAGAAAAGGATTACCAACTGAACAATAAAGTTCACTGTTTTCAATTAAAGCCCCTGCTATATTCCATTGAACATCCTCTACCTTCATGTTAATTTCAGCATCTGCTGTTGCCAAGAGCTGCATTAATCCTTTTGCAAAATGTGAAAAACAAAGTCTAACATTAGATCTGACATTAGAAAATACTGAGTTGCTCTAATATGAAGTGAGACAAAAACTTGAACATATTTTAGAATCAGAAGAGTGTTTTGGAATTAGGTCTCTGCTCTGGCTTTGAAAATCTGGGCCATATCTTACTGCTTAGGGCCCAGTCCATATATGCCCTACTGAGCTCAAAGCATCCTTGCACTTACTAGGTCAGCAACAACATTTCTACTATGCAGAAAAATGTGGATGTTCTGAAGGATAAAAATTAATTATAACTTTATTGAAAATGATAATTGTTTTAATAATGAAAAATTCCACAAGTTCAACTAAATATTAGAGAATAATGAGTGATGCTTTACTCCAAAGGCAGCCTTTCTTACATATCTCTTATTCTCTTAAGCTGGACCCATTATAATTTTTATTTTATTTAAAGTTTAATTGACCCTTTTTAAGACTTGATCCAAAGGCCACTGAAACAGTCTCCTTGACATCAAAGGACTTTGGACTGAGTCCTTAATGAATGTAAGCACAAATGTTCTAAAAGGAGAAACAAATATTTCTCTGCTTCTGACATGAACTATTTTTAGTGCTGCAAGGTCAGATAGTAGATTTTGGCATGAGAATGTTTGATATAGACACTTTTCAAGGCAGAAGCAGTGCCGTATTTTGCATAAATACAAGTACAGATGTTTGTTTGGAGGTCAGACTTCATAAATAGCCAAGTATGTACACAGATACGTGAACAGTGAATGTGTGCTAATTTACTTTAACATATCAATGAACTACTACCTCTCTGGAAAATTGCCTTTGGAATTTGTAACTGAGATTTGTACTCTACATCACCTTCATTGTTGACCTACTATATGATCTTTGGTCAGAAAATAAAGCTAGGATGTGGACCAATGGACAGATCAGTCCTTTGTGAGCAAGGTAACCTAATCATCATCCTATATTCTGGAGGAAGGAAAATGAGATTGGGGGAGTAAAATGAGGAGAAATTATGGATAGCAGATCTTTAGTTGATCGCCCATAGCTGATAGCCTATAGCACAAAACAATTATAATATATAATAACATTATATTCCTTTCTCCCCATGTAGAAAGGAATATGTAAACTTTGATGCATGCTCATTGCCTTTTCTGAGAGGAAATTCAGAGATGGAAATAAACCCTTTCTCCCTCAAAAGTTTTCTAGCTCTGAGTAGGTGTCTTTTGGAAGTAAGGTAACTGTGGAAAGAGTGAGGTGGGAGTCCATTTCTTGAACATTTCCCCTCCAGGCTCACCTCCTCTGCATGGCTGCATTCATGGCCCATGTGGTCTATGGCCAGGAGGAGAAGATGGATGGGTTCCAGTTTGGGGACCTGGCATTCAATCAGCCTACCAAGGAAATAAAACCATTTCCTTTGCCCTGGAAATCTTACGTGTATGTTGGGATGACCTTCCATGCTCTTCCCCTCATACCAGAATTTGCTGCCCATTTTGGATGTAAAAACCAGCCTATTATCCTGCCTACTGAATTTCTATGTTCATTTATGAATGATGAGTTATGGTTACTTCTCGCATGATCTCTTTTTCATTTTCATCTGTGAGATTCCAAGAGCACCTGAAATCCTGAAGGAGACCACATACAGTAGGAAGCAGGGGTGGGGATTTTCCCCAGGGTTGCAGACATGGCTAACAGGGTGAAAGCCCACTTCCATGCTGGAATTCTGGCTCTATGGCTCTGATTCTAACTGCTTGAGCTGTGGGATATTTGAGTCCACCCATAAGAAGAAGGCTTTATGGAATGCTTTATCCATCACCAGTGCTGGAGGTGCATTCTCCCCCACCTTGGAAGAAAAAAGCAGAATTTGTGGCTAAAAGGGCCTGAAGTTTAATAGAGTTTCCTTGGGCCAAGTGTAGTGAGAGATTGAGTATATAGATTTGAGTAATGTGTGGGAGCAAGAAGAACACAAAAATAAATTATGTTGATATAGTTCGGGAAAGAAGGTAAAGATGGAAAAGAAAAAAAATCAAAGGAGCTGAAATAGCCAATAAGCTCCATTATTAATAAAAATAACTGTTATTCCCTGGAGTGTAGATAAGATTGTTTTACTAAGTGGTCTTTTCAGATTTAGATGTGAAACCACATTAACAAGACCCAGAGCCATAATTAGGGGCAGAACTCCACCACAGCATTAGATATGTTGATCTCTTGTGATGGGAAGGATTGGTCTTGTCTAGGATACATGAGAGGATACCACTCAGGCTTGCACCGAGTACTTAGGATCTGCTTAAACAGCCCCATTTACAGCCAGGAATTATTTCTGGATCTGAATAAAAGATTTTATATAAAAACACGTGCTGAAAATAATCTGAGAACTTAATTTATTGGGAGACCTGTCTCCTGTGTGGGCTTGCTCTTTTGTCGATAGCGTACAGGTATTTCTCGGCCTTGCACAGGATCGAGGGCCGGGAGCAGGGGATGGATGCAGGAGATGCCGAGGGCCGGGGCGCGGGGGGCGCAGCGCTCCCTGCCGCCGGCCCAGGGGCGGGAGGGATGGGAGCACTGGGAGCACTGGGAACACCGGGAGCAACGCTGTCGCACCCTTGCGTGGCAGCAAGCTGCTGGGACTTCCACATGAACGGCCGCACGACCTTAAAAATTAAATAATCATTGTAGCAATTTTGACAATGAAACTGCTCGTTTGAGGAACTGCGCGTTATTCATCTGTTTTTCTGAGCTTCCGAACGGAGTGTCAAAGCGCCAGCAGCTGGAAGCCCACCCGTGGGAAGTGTCCGTGTGTCCGCGGGGATCCGTGTCCCGGATCTCCCCCCAGGACCCAGCACGGCCGCCCCGGGATGGGCAGCGGCGCTGCGGCCAGCTCAGCGAGCAAAACCACTCGGGAACGGCTGAAAGGCAGCGAGCAGAGCCGGGAGGGGCGGGCAGCCCCGCACGGCCCCCAAGCTCGGGTGCCCCAGCCGGACGGGGCTCGCTCCGGCCCGGGCGGCAGCGGCTCGCCCGGAGCGCGGCGGGGCCGGCGGGGAATCGTGCCCTCCGGTGGCCGCCGGCCGCACAGCCCGGCACGGCCCGGCACGGCCCCGCTGCCCCAGCCCCGCCGGCCGAGCCGAGCCGAGCCGGGCCGGGCCGAGCCGAGCCGAGCCGGGCCGAGCCGAGCCGAGCCGAGCCGAGCCGAGCCGGGCCGAGCCGAGCCGGGCCGAGCCGAGCCGAGCCGAGCCGAGCCGGGCCGAGCCGAGCCGAGCCGAGCCGAGCCGAGCCGAGCCGGGCCGAGCCGAGCCGGCCGGGCCGGGCCGCGCCCACCCACGCCGGACCAATGACGGGAGATGCTTGTCAGCTTTTCCTTGGTTGTATGAGCTGCCGCGGTGATAGGAAGGAAGAAAGAGGTGAAAGAAGATGGGAAATGGGTCCTGCTCTCATACCCTTTTTGCATGGATTCTGCCTGTTTGCTGTTGCTGAGCAGAAATTTGTACCAGGCACAGTGAGAGTTGCCAACCTGTTTCCCGGTGTGCTTCCTACACGGAGCAAATTACAGCATAAACGCCAGTGGGCAAAGTTGCTAGGTCCTCTCTCATCCCTTTTGAAGGCGTATGGTCTTGACCAGGGTTTCACCTAGAATCCATACAAATTAAAATACCTGGCTGTGGAAACTAGTAGGGAAACTTCAATTAATTTCAGTGGTCTTTGCAACATAAAGTAAAACCTCTGAGAAAACACCCTATTGAAGGCGTCGGCATCAAAACCACGCAGGCAGGCTGTCTCTAGGCATGCATGGATGTAAGACATTGCTCAATATTCCAAGGAATCAGCAGCAGTGAGAGTTTTACCACAGTAAACAGCCTTTGTGACCCAAATTACATGTGTATGTGCTTGCTGTATGGGGAATACAGAACAACCTTATTGCAATCCAACTGTAATTTGTGTGTATGCACAATCTGTTTAGCACATTGATGAGGGGCAACATTGTAGTTGCAACCACCAGATCTTGAGCACATTAGTTCTTAAACTTCTGCACTGATTTATAAACAGGCAGATAAAATTGGGCCTTTCATTCATTCGTTCTTAGAAATCAAGCAACGAATCAACCTTTTGACCTACTCCCCTCAAAAGCTTTGACATTTTGGCCTGGATAAGGCAAATACTGCTTGTCCCATCCTGTGAGTGTCCCAACAGTTAATGGGTGCCCACAGAAAGGCTGGCATCAAGGTGGGGCCATCCTTTACAGCTGTTTCCCTGTGATCAACCATGACTACAGTGATCATCAGAGAACAACTTACTCCTCATTTCTTCCTACCAGGAGTTTGCCATTATTTAGCTCAGCTCACAGCCATACCTGTAATCTAGATGGCTGCTTTACCAGTGTTGTACCTTTCTGCAGAGGTGACAAAATGCTGAAGAGCTCTGGGTCCTGCCAGTGTTCCATGTAAGAGTTCATCCTACAACACATATTTTTCTGAGCTGAGGCCCAGGGAAGCTTGAAGGAATGGACCTGGAAGTATTGATAGAAAGGCCATGGATTTGTTTGCAGTTTTGCTTGCTACCACCAAAGAGTGAAACAGTTGAAATTCTGCCCAAGGAGCCAGGAGAGTTCTTACCTAAGCCATGCCTTTGCATAGAGAAGAACAGGACATGACATCCCATGCTCCAAAGTGGTCTGCAGAACTACCTTAGTGGCTTAGTGGAGGTTCAAAACAGATGGTTTAACACTGCATAAATAAAATAAAATTATTATTTAATGTGAAATGCAAAGGCTGCACCTCAATCCCCATCAAAACTGTAGATTTCAAAATAAACCAGAATTTGATTTTCTTTAATCTCTGCACAGACTTCACTTCCTTTCCCTTCTGACATATATATATGTGTGTTCACACTGAAAAGATCAACAGTACACTCATGCACACACAAACACATCCTCACCTATAAACACACCAGTATGTCTTTATCTCTCACACAGACCCCCAGACATGACTTTCTGACACATCCACTCTCCTCCCAACACAGCTCCACACACTCCAGCAGGGCTGCTGCCTGCCAGCAGGCCTGGGGGATCCAGGCAGGCTCCCACAACCAGCCCAGCCCAGCCCATGTCCCCTGGGACAGGTTGTTGCCACCACAGCTCATCTGGCCCCTGCACTCCTGTGTGGGTCTTGACAGTAACATCATGGGCTTATATGTCTTTGCTCCTGAGCACATATTGGGAGTCAGAAATAAAACAAAAACCAAAATGAAGATGATGGTGGGAGGAAGGGGGGAGGGTTGTGCAGTCTCATTCATACAGCAGTATGCAGGTCACAGGTCCTGTTAAACACTGCTTGTTGCTTTTGCTGCAGTTTACACAAAGAGCAGCCTACACAAAGCCCAGCCATCTACTATGGCCAACTACTCCTCTCTCCTCAACCCCATCCCTGCATTTCTCCATGTTTTCTATTTTTACAAACCATGTAATACTACTACGTCCCCATGTATCCTTGACTCCTTCACCCTGCTCTACACACCCTCCTCCTGCCCCATGACAAGCAGGTGATGTCCTGCATCCCATTCAAAGTTCAGGTTGCCCAGACATGTCATGCATCCCGCCAAATCAGCTCAGGAGATGCTGCCCCTCCCTCATTTCAGTCAGCATCCCATTCCCAGCAAGGTAATAACTATCCAGGTTTGGTTTTGTCCTGTGATATTTTTTTTTCCCATAAGAAGAATGAGGGAAGGAAGGAAGGAAGGAAGGAAGGAAGGAAGGAAGGAAGGAAGGAAGGAAGGAAGGCCGGCCCCTGGAGCCACCTACAGATGCTCATTGCCACTTTTTCCAACATTTCTTCTGTAATGACACTGCTCAACACCCCAGAGGAGGTTGGGGGTACAGACAAAATTGTTGGTGAAAGGGAGGTGAAAGGAGAGCCAGCTCTTCTTACCTTGAGATCAGCAGCTGTTGCCAATGCAAGAGACCCCCTGAAGCTCTCAGTGTTAAGCTTCAGTGTTAAGAGGCCTGTGATCGCAGAAGACACAGCAGGGACAAGCCAAAAGCCAGGAAAGCTGTGCAGGCTCGCTGCGGGTCTGTGCGCCGGCTGTGTGCCTTCCCTTGCCGGCTAAGGCGGTCCCTGTTGCCTTCTCGGTCCTTTTTCCAGCTGTTTCCCAAAAGAGAAGGTTTTGGGCGGGCTGCTATGTGCTCGCTCCTCGGGATGGAGACCCAGGAAGGAGAGCTCGCCGAGAGGGGCAGCGAAGGGAGCGGCGCCGGGACAGCTCCGGGAGCTGCGGCGGGGCCGGGGCCCGCGGGCAGGGCGGGCGCTGCCCCTGGGGGCGGCGAGCAGGGTCCGGGCCCCGGCCGCTCCCGGGATGGGCCGCCTCTGCCCGGAGGAAAGGGAGTCAGTCCCCAGGCAGAGGAGAGAGACGAGTCTGTTTCCCGGAGAAGATGCCAGCGCTCTTCCAGAAGCCTCGCTTTATTTCGTGCCCGGGATTTATCGGTCCTCTGCCATTCCGTTCGCCCTGCCCGCCCTCACACCTCAGGCAAGCCGGGAGGCTCTGCCGCTCTGCGCTGCCCGCTCCGCTCCCGGCCGTGCCCGTGCCGGCGGCCGCTGCCAGGCCGGCAAAGGAGGAGCGCGGTCCCCACGCCGGGAGCAGAGAGAGCTTCACCGCCTTCACTGATGGACGGCAATTTCTAGCTTTCCCTCCCAGGCGTTCCCCGTTTGAATCTGAGCTGTTGTTAAAAAGACACACCACCTGCTCTGTGCTGCCAGCGAGCGGGGAAGGAGGCACAAAGGCGGGGGATGGGAAGAAATAGCTTTGGCTGCAGACATAGAAGAGAAATTAAAATAAATAATCTCTTTTCCCAGGAAGTGCCGGATTCGGGCGCCTCGTGGGAGGACTGACTGAAGTGAATGGTCAGCACACTGAGAGTGCGGGCAAAAAGAGTCTGTACACCCTCCCGTCTCCCAGTGTGCCAGGCTGGAGACGCGGATCCTCCCGGGTTTCTCTTAAGACGAGCTCAAGGACTGGTGCTTATGCATGTACGAAGCCAATGCTTGGTTTCCCGGCTGCTTCCACCCCTGCAGATGGCTTTCTCCGAGAGCAGTCCTCCAGCCTGGCAGGACGAGGCTGTGCCACCACCCCTCCGCAGCCCAGAAATGTGCGACTCCCTCGGCAAGGCAGACCCCGGGGCGCTCAGTGATGGGGAAACGCGGCGTGTGCTAAAGCGGGCCAAAATTAGGATGCGCCTGGATGCTGCCCCGCGGGTAATTCCCATTTCCTTCTTTTCTCTACAGCCGTGCCCGCTGCAGCGAGGAAAGCCCGAGAGGTGCGGGCTCTCCCCGGCCGCTCGGGGCTGTTGTCCCCAGCACGGGCACTGAGGGGCTCGCTGAGCCCTCCGCAGCGGCGCTCTGGGGCTGGGCACCCCCAAAACCTCCCGGCCCGGCCCTCAGCACCACCCCAAAGCCGAGCGCTATGCGGAGGAGTTTGAGAGAGAAACCGCGGAGAGGGAAACGGAGAAAGAGCTTGGGGTAAGGATGCATGTGCGTGCGTGTGGGGAAGGCAGATCACTTGTGAATGGCTTGAAAAAAATAATTGGGGGAGGGCGTGGAGGGGGGGAAGCGGAAACTTTCCTATAAAACTCAGCAAAAGTCCCTCCTCCCCACGTCAGGCCAATGACACTGCTGCCCCCAAACTTTCCGCCAGCAGGAGCTATAAGAACCTCCAAGTCTTCAACTTTCTCCCAATCCCAGACACCTCGAAGGGGCTCCAAGGAGGGATCGGGAGGGATTTTTTTTTTGGTTGGCCTTTTTATTTTTTTGCTCTTGGATCCTGATGCCATCCCCCCTCCCCCCAAAGTGAGGTCCTCCCTCCTTCCTTCCCTCCTCCTTCTCCTCGCAGGCCAGCGAAGCAGCCGATCAAGGGGGAGCTGGCGGGTTAGGTGCCCCCCTCTTCTCCCTGCCCTCCCCCCCCTCCCGGCCCGCTTCTCGCGTCTCCCCCCAGAGATGATGCAGCAGGACGAGTCAAACTCTCCAGTCTCCCCCGCCGACGACAGCTTGAGCAACAGCGAAGAGGAGCCGGACCGGCAGCAGCTGCCCAACAACAAGAGAGGGGGGCGCAAGCGCCGCTCCAGCCGCCGCAGCGCCGGCGGCGCCGTCGGGGCCGCGGACGAGCCGTGCAGCCCGGCCCAAGGCAAGCGGGGCAAGAAGTGCGGGGCGGGCGGGGGCGGCGGCGGCGGCGGCAGCAGCAGCGGCGGCGGCAGCCCCCAGTCCTACGAGGAGCTGCAGACCCAGCGGGTCATGGCCAACGTGCGGGAGCGGCAGCGCACGCAGTCGCTTAACGAAGCATTCGCCGCCCTGCGGAAGATCATCCCCACGCTGCCCTCGGACAAGCTGAGCAAGATCCAGACCCTCAAGCTGGCGGCCAGGTACATCGACTTCCTCTACCAGGTCTTACAGAGCGACGAGCTGGACTCCAAGATGGCAAGCTGCAGCTATGTGGCCCACGAGCGGCTCAGCTACGCCTTCTCGGTGTGGAGAATGGAGGGCGCCTGGTCCATGTCCGCATCCCACTAGCAGGCGGCGTCCCCCACCCGCATCCCCCCGGCAGGAGCCCTAGGTAAGGCAGGGACCCCGAACCCGGCGGGAGGAAGCGGGGAGGGAGGCCAGAGGCCGCGCCGTGAGCCGGGCACGCGTGGCCGTGGGGCAGAGGGCCCGCAGCCGCCGCAGGGCCTGGCTGCCCGAGCGGGGCGGCCGGAGGGGCCTCCCCCGGCGCGGCCGTCCCTCCTCCTGCGCGGCCCGAGCCCCCGGGCCCACGCGTGGCCGGGCTGCGGGCGGGACGCGGCGGGTGTGCCCCAGCCAGATGGGGCCGGCCTGAGATGGCTTTTCCACCAAACGCTGCGGAGCCAGCGGGGCTGCTGGGATGGCTCCTGCTGCCGCCGCCGCCGCTGCTGCTGCTGCTCGTATTTTGAAGTGAATCCTTGTCCTCCCGTTGCGCTGCCCGATAAGGGTTTCCTACCGCCCTGTCCCTTCCCTCGGCCCTGACACCAGGCACCGCCAGGCTGGGGTGTCACACGGTCACCGCGCCGCCCGCACGGCGAGCTCGCCCTTCTCCATTCATGCCCGATGCGCGATTTCCAGAGACAGAGAGGTGTAGGTAGATGTCTGTGTAACTTTCGTTTCAGTAACGAGTTTTCCGCCCTTTCTGGGTTTTTGCAGATGACATTGTTCCCACAGAAGGAGAGAATGGACAATCTAGAGACTCTGAAGTTGGATACGATTTTTTTTTGATCTTTTCTAACAAAAAAATGTGCCAAGGATTTCTTGGAAATTAGAAGAGTAAAATCCAAATTCAAAGCAGGGCGTGGGGAGCACTTAAGGAAAGAGAAAGAGAGAAGGGCTTTGGACAGTGACTACCCTCTGGGCGTCGGTACAATCCACACATCTCTGCATTCTGATAGAAGTCTGAATCGTTCGATTTTATTTTTTTTTTTTAATTTTGACGAAGAATGTTGGAATCGAACTTTTTTTTTGTTTGCCCTTTTTTTTTTTTTTTGCATGCATGCATTCCCAAGAGGTCGTGCTTATGAGCCACTGATGAAAGGAAATACATTATTGTGGACTTTCTTCATTCTTGAATGAAACCAAGCAGCCAACCAAAAATATCCCTGTAGAGATGAAAACCTTTTTTATTTTTTTTTAATTTTTTTAGGGGGGAATAAGCTGGGCTCAAACTGTCATATACCCGGTTCCTAACTTTTTTATTATTAATATTTTTCCTCTGAGAAAAAAAAATAAACATTTTATTTATTTATTGATGACCCATGTTAAAATGCAAATAGATCCGGTGTCTAAATGCATTCCTATTTTTATGATTGTTTTGTAAATATCATTGTATATTATTTTTCTGCAATAAATAAATATGATTGAAATTTTAATAACCTTAAAGTTTGGTCTCTCTGAGAACTCAGGGTTAGAGCTGTAGATAAATACCTGCTTGTTGAGCTGTAAAGACACCCAAGAGAGAGGGGGCACTAGTATAAACAAACCAGGCGAAAAACGCAAATAAACTAGCTACTGACAGACACAGGCGCGTTATTTATTGAGACAGCTTTATTATTCTGTGCTGAAGCTCACTGCATCTGCAGAGGAAGGTGTTGTCTCTTCTCTCTTTCTCTCGCCCTTTAATCTTCTCGCCAGGCACGGCGGAGTTGCGTGGGGAGCGCGGTTTTCGCAGCAGCCGAGCTCTATCCGCGCCTTGGTGCTGTGCCCCCAGATGCGAGGCAGGAGCAGGGCCCGTTTCCCAGCCCCCGGCGCAGGTACTTTTGCTGATATCGCTGAAGAAGCGGCATGGGTGTTAAACAGGGATTCGTCCATCCAAAGGGAAAGCAAAAGAAAGTGAGATTGAAATAGGGAAGCGTCTAGCGAGTGGGGCTTTCCGGTGGAAGTGATGTTTGACTGCTCTGCTCTCTAGGGTTTTATATAATATATATATACTAGCGATCACATTTTCGTTTGGCAAAGCATGGAGGGATACTCTAACCCCACTCTTCTCCTTCTCTACGTGCAGGGCGCACATTGCCCCTCTTTCTTTTCACCACGCTTTCCGCGGGGTCCCAGCATGTAGCGAGAACCCGACTGCAAAAGAGAGGGAACCTCCAGATCTGAGGGCTTGGGAGGAAGGGGAAAGGGAAGTCGTAAAAAGAACCCCAGAAAACATAACAAGACAATCCAAACCCCAGCCCCTATAACCGGACAGCTGATTGTCTCTGCTGTCACTCGCTTATCTCCCAGCGCTTGGCAGCCGGGCAGGAGGGGGGAGCGGCGCCTCCTGCCCCTCCGTGGCCGCGAAAGGTGCGCGGGGAGCGCTGCAGCCCTGGGCGCTGAGCTGGGCCCTCCGTGGAGCCGGGGACTCTGCTGGCCCAAGTCTGGGGTAAATGGGATGGGGTGCTTTTCCAAGACAGAGCCTGTTCGCATAGCCCATGAGTTGACTTTATTTCCTGTATTTGTTTGCATTCACGCATTGCCGTCTGTTACCCACATAGCACTGTTGTGAATATAATATCGGGCATATTTTAAACCGGTGCGCGGTGTTTACAGTGGAGAGTTCGCAGCGCTTGTTTGCACTGAAGGATTAGCGAGCACTTGAAAATTAGATGACGGCCCCGGTGGTCGCAGCTCTCAGTGATGGAGAGGAGGGGAAGCCTCTGCGAGCTCCCGAGGGGTCGCTGCCTTTCCCCGGCACCCTGGCACCCGCAGCTGCCCTCTCAGAGACCCCGAATCCCCGGCTCCGATGCTGCCGAGGAGCAGGTAAAGTCTGCCCGCGTTACCCCGGCTGCAGCGAAGGCGAGAGGCACAGGGAGCCGGCGCAGCTTTGGCAGTGGAGCTAGGGGGATTTGGGAGCTTATAGAAGGTCTCGGTTGTTCCTTTTGGGGGAGAAATCACACCAGGGAAAGGTGGGGAAAACTCCTCATATTTAGGAAGAAAACAGGTTCCGGGAATGAAAAAAAAACAACCAACCAGACGAGCTGCTCAGTGCTGAAGGGAAGGCGTGTTTTGTGGAAGGGTATTCCTGCGAAATATGAACGAGGAATCAAGTGCACTCTAAAAGCCACGAATTAAACTGTGCTCGGCCTCAGAAATCGGGAGAGGCCCCGCTTGATGGACTGAAACCTGACTGGCTCTTAGGCCTCTGGGCCAGCTGGTCAACACCTTTCCAGCAAGCTGAACACCCGAGTGAGAAAAATCCCCAATTCCTATCCGTGGGGCTCCTGCCACCGGCAGGTCTGCCTTTCTCGCTTCTGTGTCCCTCCGAGCGGGTCCCTGCCGGCGCGGCAGCGTTCCTGGGCAGCAGGCACTCAGCCGGTGCTCCTTCCCGGCTGACAACCGCTACCTCTGCCTCATTAAAAAAAATAAATCATAAAAAATAGATAAACCTGTTTTAAAACTCAGGGCGTACCCTTTCCTGGGTTGAAACTGAGGACTGCAGATGCCTGGTGCTCCCCGAGCTAGAGCCAAAAACGATTAAGTCAGCGTCAGGCTTACTGAAGGAAAAAAGAAATAATATGTATATTAATTTGCCTTCTGGGAATTTTAAACACTCTGGCAATCGGAAAATTAACTCTGCCTTTAGAAACCCTGATTGATTTCGCTATTTTCTCAGAGGCATCGATCTGTCCCGTTTATTCTCAGGCTGAGAGAGAGGTCCGGTGGCACCGCGGCCGCGGCGGTGCCGGCGCTGCGCTCCTGTGGGGCGGCGGGCGGGGGGCTCCGCACATTCCTGGGCTTGGCAGGGGCCGCCCCGCTGCTTTCTCCGAGCCCGTATCGGATTCCTCCCCGGAGTATGATTTCACTTGAAGTCCTGCCCAGGAGCCCTTCAAAGTGCGCTCTTGTCCCGCTCCCATGATGTCAGGCGGTTTTCCCTGCATCTGTAATTTTAAGAAAAACAAACAAACGCGCCGTGGGGATGTGGGGGGAAACGGAGGGAGAGGGCGGGGGCGCAAAAGTCACGGAAAAGCGCGGGGGGAGAGGGACTCACCTGCGGCGGCGGCGGCAGCTCGGGCACCTGCCTCCCGGGGCCCGGCCGCTCCCGGGAACGGGCTCAGCTCCCGCTCCGCTGCTCCCCCGGTTCCTCTCGGCGGCTGCACCGGCCCGGCTCACACGGCTCTCCCTTCACCTGCCCGCTCCGAGAGGCAGCAGACCCGCCGGGAGAGCGAGAGCGCTCCCGCCATAAATTAGCATCTTTGGGAAGCGGGTGGTGGCGGTGCTGACGGCAAATCCAATCCACCCCGTAAAGGGATCCGGGAGGCTAAAGCAAAAGAGAAAAAAAAAGAGGCGCACACATCCACATCCCATCAGGACTTATTTTATTTGCTGCACGCATAACCTGCCCGCAGTAAACATGGCACAGGATGTATTTTACATTAACTTCTGCACCAGCTTCTTTCGACTTCAGTCCACTTAATGTTCTTGGCAAATCAAAGCACGTGTCCTTTGAAGAAGGTGTGTAATTGGAGTTTAAGGCATGTATGGAATTCCCAGATGTCTATAAAGTAAGAAGGAGCATTTGGCAGGTCACTTGAAGGTGGAGCAGGTTAAAATCACTTGTAGAAAAGTCCCCCTTTTCTTTCTTGAAAGCAAACAAGCCGGCCATTTATAAGGACCAAGTGATCGACATTGCGGGAGGCTTAGAACGGTTTTACAGAGCAAGAACAATAAAGCAGCGGAAACCTAACGATGACGGTAGCACCCGTTTTAAAATCCGAAATAAAACGCAAAGCAAAACTAAATATTCAGATCGGCGAAAAAGCTGTCCTTTCTCTTAGTAATTCTCTGTCTCCTCCGCCCGCTCAGGAGCGCTTGCGTTGTTGTTATCTACGCAGTCGTCTTGTCTTGGTTAGCGGACACTTCCTCACTCTTTTCATAGAGAGGTGACGTTAAATTTGCAGAAACTTTACAAAAATTCTCTTCTGCACTGTATGGACACGGGCAAGAAAAGAAGTGTTTTACTCCAAAATAATTCAGAGGAACCACGCTGGGATAAAGACGACTGCAAAGGTATCGGGAGCAATTAATAACAGCAGAAATAATAACGAAATATGTTTGGGACAATTAGATGATGATCACTTCACTTTGGGAGTATTATCAGCATTCGTAAGAAATATTAGCCCGAGCAGGACTATGGGTTCGCTTGGGGGGAGGGGAGGGAGTGGGACGCAAATCCTCTTTGCTGGGCTGCAGAAATCCCAAAGCGAAATATTGCGGCGGGAAGAAGACCCGCTCTGCCCTCGTAATGCGGGGAAATTCGGCGGTGGGAGGGGGCGAGATGAGGAAGGATGCTCTTGGGACGGGTCGGGGTCGCCCCCTCATGATTAGGGTTGCTTTGTTCTTTTCGGGCAGAGGCAGAGTCATTAAACAAGCAGTCAAGAAAGGAGCAATACGCGCGACCGCAGCCGTGAAGGAAAGGAGGGCTTCAGAGGGGAAGGGATTTTGACATGTGAAAAGTTAAGCAGGTACCTGAAGGAGGTTTATTTTGACCAGATGTTAGAGCTTTTATGAAAATGTCACGTGAAGCGAACAGATGTAGAACTTGCAAATAGAGCCCCGCCTTGTAAACACTGGGAAGAGAAAGGCTCACAGAAATTCAAGCATAAATCATTCCTCTTTTTCTATACGCATGTATTTGCACATAAATGTGCAGTATGCAGGCTCTACTAAAAATGCATTTTATTTCCTTCCTTCCTTCCTTCCTTCCTTCCTTCCTTCCTTCCTTCCTTCCTTCCTTCCTTCCTTCCTTCCTTCCTTCCTTCCTTCCTTCCTTCCTTCCTTCCTTCCTTCCTTCCTTCCTTCCTTCCTTCCTTCCTTCCTTCCTTCCTTCCTTCCTTCCTTCCTTCCTTCCTTCCTTCCTTCCTTCCTTCCTTCCTTCCTTCCTTCCTTCCTTCCTTCCTTCCTTCCTTCCTTCCTTCCTTCCTTCCTTCCTTCCTTCCTTCCTTCCTTTTATTTCTTTTTACCTTTTCTTTCTTTTTATCTTTCTTCCTCTCTCCCTCCATCTCTTACTCTTGTTCATTCTTTCTCTTTTTCTTTTTTTTTCTTCTATCTTTCTCGCTCTCTTTTCTCATTCTTTCTTTCCCGCCGGTTGACGCCCTCCTCCTTTATTCTTGGGTCCGTTTGATCGCAGGGAAAGTATCGGATCTCTCCTGGGAGGAGAAACTGAAACCAATCAATTGCCTTCTATTTGAAGGTGGGTAGGAGCTCCTAAGTGCACCGAGGAAAGCCTGGGCTGGCGGCCCCCAGGGCTCCGGGCGCGGCGCAGGCGGGCGGATCTGCTCGGCTATGCCCGGCTGTGCCCGGCTGTGCCCGGCTGTGCCCGGCTCTGCTCGGCTGTGCCCGGCTGTGCCCGGCTGTGCTCGGCTCTGCTCGGCTGTGCCCGGCTGTGCCCGGCTCTGCTCGGCTCTGCTCGGCTCTGCTCGGCTCTGCCCGGCTGTGCCCGGCTGTGCCCGGCTCTGCTTGGCTGTGCCCGGCTCTGCTCGGCTCTGCTCGGCTCTGCCCGGCTGTGCCCGGCTCTGCTTGGCTGTGCCCGGCTGTGCCCGGCTCTGCTTGGCTGTGCCCGGCTCTGCTCGGCTCTGCTCGGCTCTGCTCGGCTCTGCCCGGCTCTGCCCGGCTGTGCCCGGCTCTGCCCGGCTCTGCCCGGCTGTGCCAGGCTCTGCGGCCGCTCCCGGACCCGGGGTCCGTGGGCGAGGGCCTCCCTGCCTTGCCCGGCCCGGCCCTGCCCTGCCCTGCCCGGCCCCGGGCAGAGCCACGGCTCTCCAGGAAATTAAAAGCTGTCCGACGTTTGCAGCAAGGCGCAGCCTGTCCCTCCGTAGATGCCAGCCCTGCGTTCCGGGGTGGGTTTTTCATTTTTTCCTTTTGTACGGTTTTCCGGAAAGCCCTCTGGTATTTTAATGTGAAATGGATGTCAGAGCCCGCTGGCCGCGGTTATCCGTGCGGCCGCAGCCGGCAGGTGGTGGGGCGGAAGGTGTTCCCTCTGCCAGCCCAGCAGAGCGGCTCGGGAATGGCCAAGGGAAGGATCCCCGCTGGAGCCAGAGGCAGGCCGAGGGCTGTCGGACTCCTGCAAACAGCCTGCCTGTGTTTCATTCACAGACCACTTCGATGAGCTGTAGATATGCCTTGCTTATTTCTGCACATCTGTTTCTACAAGCGGATTTGACATAATAATTTTGAGCTGCGATGGAGGCTTTTATAATAGGTACCCCTATTAAATAACAGACGAGTTTTCACTGAATTATGCTGGACAGAAATTATTCAGTCCTTATTTTAATTTTTATGCAAATATTTTCAAGGGCAAAAAGGCTGATATCAAGCACGTTAGCTTTTAGAATGACAATGCAGGAGTATATAACGCAGATAAATAGGCTGAGGTGCTATCCATAATAGATAGCATCAGTCTAGAAATCCCTGGGGATTCTTAATCTAAATTTATTGCCTTTGAGTCCCAATCACATGATCTTGCAAAAATGCTTAAAGTTTTTTTTTAAATAAAGGACCCTTTTTATTTAAAGGAATGGAGTCTTTTCTTTCTCCCCCCTTCATTTCTCATCTATTAATTCTATAAACGACAGACTCAGGATAGTCAGCTAATCTCACGATTTTCAGCAAATGATGATTTGTATTGTATTTTTTAATGCAATTTAGAAAACAAAGGGATTTTTTTTTTTTTTTTTGTGTCAGAATTTGAAAAGGAGTGAGACTTTCCTTTGTTTGTGAAAATGTATAAATTCTGGACACAGCCACAAGCACACACACACACACTCACTTCTGAACCACAGAGCTATCAAACATGTTTAGTGACAGAGTGAGACGCTGTCTACGAAGGGGTTGTTGATATAAGTGCCAAATTCGTGTTAATTTCAAACAGGCAGCTAATTCCTCCACGGAACCTCAGCACTTTCAAGGTGGCTTTGCAATGCTTCA